>NW_028097799.1:276818-1756588 GCF_014824575.4 Sturnira hondurensis | reverse complement strand
AGTGGAATTGCTGGGTCAAAAGGCACGTTCATTTTTAGTTTTCTTAGAAAATTCCATACTGTTTTCCATAGTGGTTGTACCAGTCTGCAATCCCACCAATAGTGAACTAGGGTCCCCTTTTCCCCACAACCTCTCCAGCACTTGTTGTTTGTTTCTTTGTTTATGATAGCCATTCTGACTGGTGTTAAGTGGTATCTCATTGTGGTTTTAATTTGCATCTCTCTGATAGCTAGCGATATCGAGCATCTTTTCATGTGTCTCTGGATCCTCTGTATGTTCTCCTTGGAGAAATGTCTGTTCAAGTCCTTTTCCCATTTTTTAATTGGGTTGCTCATCTTCTTTGAGTGGAGTCAAGTGAGTTCTTTGTATATTTTGGAGATTAAACCTTTGTCTGAGGTATCATTGGCAAATATGTTTTCCCAAACAGTTGCTTCTCTTTTTATCTTGATACTGTTCTCCCTAGCCATGCAGAAGCTTTTATTTTGATGAGATCCCATTTGTTTATTCTTTCCTTTATGTCTCTTGCTCTAGGGGATGTATCAGTAAATATATTGCTGGAATATCTGAGATTTTCCTGCCAATGTTCTCCTCTAGGGCTTTAATGGTGTCACAGCTTATATTTAAGTCTTTTATCCACCTTGAATTTATTTTGGTGTATGGTGTAAGTTGGTGCTCGAGTTTCATTTTTTTGCATGTAGCTGTCCAGTTCTCCCGGCACCATTTGTTGAAGAGGCTATTTTTACTCCATTTTATGTTACTGCCCCTTTGTCGAATATTAATTGACTGTAGAGAGTTGGGTTTATTTCTGGGCTCTCTGTTCTGTTCCATTGGTCTATGTGCCTGTTTTTATGCCAGTACCAGGCTGTTTTGATTACAGTGGCCTTGTAATACAGTTTGGTATCAGGTATTGTGATCTCTCCTGCTTTGTTCTTCTTTCTCAAAATTGCAGCTGCTATTCAGGGTCTTTTATGGTTCCATATAAATTTTTGAAGTATTTGTTCTATGTCTGTGAAATATGCCATTGGTACTTTAATAGGTATTGCATTGAATCTGTAAATTGCTTTGGGTAGTGTGGACATTTTGATGATGTTAATTCTTCTAATCCATGAACACGGTATATGTTTCCATTTGTTTGTGTCTTCCTTGATTTCTTTCTTCAGTGTTGTGTAGTTTTCTGCATACATGTCTTTAACCTCCTTGGTTAGGTTTATTCCCAGATATTTTATTTTTGTTTTTGCTATATTGAAATACAAAATCTAAATACAATATAATGAAAGAAGCTTTCATTATATTGTATTTAGATTATTTTAAAAGAAATTTAAAGACGGTGAAGAGAGGTAGAAAGAGAGGGAGAAAAACATTGATGTGAGAGAGAAACTTTGATCAGTTGCCACCCCAACAGGGCACCAAACCTACAACCTATGCATGTGCCCTGTCCTAGAATTGAACCAGTGAACTTTTGTTTTGGGGACCATGCCCAACCAACTAAGTCACACCGTCATATTTGGATTCTTGTAATGGCCCCCTAACTTAGTGTCCTGTATCCAAACTTTATTTAATCCATTTTCTTCACTATAGTCAAAATGATCTTTCTGATGTGTAAATCTGAGATTTTTCCTAGCTTAAACATGTCAGTGGATCTCCACAGCCTATGGAAGGAAGCTAGAATTTCTTAATGATCTGGTCCCTGACTTCTCAGCACTACTTTTCTGGTTTTTTTCAGGCTCCAGTACTGTCAAAATACCTGTAGTTCCCCTAACAGTACAGATGTTGCATGCCGCCCTGCCTCTGTCCATGGCATTCATCTTGCCTGGAATACCCATTTAGTCTCAATGTATCTCATAAAACATTATTCTTCTGTTTAAATTCTAATTAGGAAACACCTTTGTTTCTTCTTCCAGAAAGAGTGGCACCTCCTCACATCCATGTCTTGTTGGAGTTCTATTACTGTAAATAAGACATTTTTTAATGCTAATATGTATGTATATGCATACCTCTGTCATTCAAGGATATACAACTGTCAATCCTGGAAGTCAAGACTGTCTTCTTTACCTTTGAATGAATGTGTGTGCATAGTTAGTGGCACGTATATGTCCACCCTGACTGTTGTAACCTAGCTAGAATGTTTGTGAGAAGAAGATTTTTTTTCTGTCACTTCTTGGATCTAGCTGTGAGAGACAAAGAGTGGAGTATTGATGTACCTCTACATTGGTGCCTATGATCATAGTTGCATAAGTTTTAGGGTCTTAACAGACTCCTTGAGTTTATAATGAATTTCCCAGTGACAGAGTGGCAATTAACAGTAGTGAGTGATGATAAATATGAAAACAATGACAAAAGTGAAATAAAAGTGACTATGGATATAAGCCTTTGCTCTTTGCCTCATGTAACTACTGTACTCTGTCATGAATTTTGCTGCCTAGTGTATTCATCATTTCTCTCATTAACTTGAACTATTCCTTCCAGTCTCAAACTAGCCTCTTGGCAGGTAGGTCAAGATAATATCTGCCTTGGAGCTTTTACATTTCTGCTGTTTGGAATATTCTTTCCTGTTTTCTGAGACTGTGGGCCCAACACATGCAATTTATGTCTTTATTATTCACTCTGGTTTGGACTGATACCTTCCTTCTCTGAGGTCATAACATTATCTGTACAATTTCCATTGGTTTCAAAGTATGCATGGTCTCAGGTTATTTTAGTACTATTCTACTTCAGCATTTATTTCTCCAAATCTCTTTTAATATCCTCATTTGAAAATCCTGTCACATTTTCATTTTGCCTCTCTTAAAATCTATGGTGCAGTTTGACCTCAGTACAGATGTTCAATAAAAGATATTAAAGTGAAAATAAAGATGTATAAAATGTGGTAATCAAACCCATAATGACAATCACTTCAAGCTTACGTTAATGGATTCTGGCATGATCTCAGATAGAATGTCTTCATGAGGATCTCAAGGCAAAAAAGGTAATAAACACATTTTCTTTCACTCATAATTATCATATTTTGCTATGTATAATGCATACTTTTTGTCCAAATTTTTGAGGGAAAGATGAAGATGAGCATTATATGTGGGTAGCACTGATTTGTTACCAACACATAACATTTCTTATACCTTCTACCTAATCTTGCATTTTGTAATTATTTCTTACATGAAATTTCTTATACCATAATATGTTCAAAAATAAATGCAAAAATTCCTTTATAATCAAAAACAAGTATCTAAATATAAATAAAGAAAATTGAATTTGAAAATTAAAACAAATTTTTTTCCTAATAGTTTGGGCCAAAAACATGGGTAGGCATTATACATGGCAAAATATGGTATTAACTGATTGAAGCTTAAATTTAATGAGCAGTATTTTTTTCAACATTAGAGAAGGAGATTCTAGTTGGAAAAGAAAAGCAAAACTCATTTTTCTTCCAATTTCATAAGACTATTAAACTCACAGGCTATGTTTTACCATGCAGGAATGAGGAAACAGTATTATCAGATCAGGTGGTTTCCTTTTTCAAGGGAAATAACCCTGTCTGAAAGTAGTGGGCAAACAATTTATTTGTTTCAGTGCCGCAAGAGCCAACATGTTGAGGACCAACCTAAGTTGACCTGAAGTCTGGGGCCTTGCAGACTCAGATCACACGACTGCTGTTGCCCAGGAGCTACTGGAGAAGGCAGAGATCAGATTCATCAGGGGCGAGAGCTTTGAACGATCCAGTAAAATTGATGTTAGTAAATCCAGGGCATGATTTTACTGCATTTCATTTTTGGTGTTCACTCCTGAAACAAGTTTTGTGTGAGAGATTAGAAAGTAGTTCCTCTATTTTACATATATTAAAAAGTGAAATAAGGAGACACACGTAATTTTTATGGTGGGCAGACCAAGGACAATTTCCATTGCCCATACAGTAGCTAGAGTACAGACTCCTCATTAGATAATTTGCACACTGGCTGCCTCCCTTGCTTCTTTGTCAAACAAAATTTAAAAATGAAAGCCCAGGACAAAGGGCATTGTAAATGAATTAAAAACTGTCACAGCTGTTTCAAGCGGCCTAGGAACACATATAGTAAATTTTACTCCACTTCATGTTATTTTTTTCCTTTGGATAAATATTGGCAAGTGGTCAGCCTGTCGTGAGAGAGTCCAATTAAAATTATATATCTTTACAAGTCTTCTTTTCTCTGATGTCAGGAATGGAGATCCTTCAGATAGTCCTTTGATAGCCACTCCTGGGCATTTTAATTTCCTGACAAATCTATCATCTGAAATTTGCCCTCAGGAGTAGTCAGTCTCTGAGTTGTAATAAACTAGCACACACACTGGTACTTGCCTTAGCATTTTAACAAAAAGACCATCGTTGTGGATATCACTATGGGCTCTCTGTTCTTACAACCTTACCTGTGTCTGTGTATCAATTTTCTATAGGAATAAAATTTAGCTGTGGATGTGATAAATTTATGAAGGAATGCGTGCATACCTGATATCTTAGACCAGTATACCTAAGCCTTCAGGATCTTTCTGGTCTGTCAGGTTCTCATTATGTTGTTATGAATCTCTTACACATATTTGGACTATGTCAAAAGACAGTTTCTATTCACTTCCAGTGAAAAATATAATTGTCTAGAGATTATATTGAGAATAAATGTAGATATTTTGAAGTGGAAAATTGCTAACAGAAACAAGAGCTACAAATTTAAACAGCTAGAAGCTATTGTCTTTTAAATGTATATTTATCCAGTTCTGGCTGGTGTGGCTCAGTGGCTTGAGCACCAGTCTGTGAACCACAGTGTCACAATTTCAATTCCCAGTCAGGCCAATGCCTGGGTTGTGGGCCAGGTCCCCAGTGAGGGGTGTTTGAGAGGTAACTGTCCATTGATGTTTCTCTCCCTCCCTTTCTCCTTCCATTCCCCTCTGTCTAAAAGTAAATAAGTGAAAAATCTTTTAAAAATAAAACACAACATATATTTATCCAATTAAACAAAATGTATAAGAATACTTAGGATCTGAGGGGAGTAAGAGGTTTGGGGTATTTTTTCCAATTGTTAATATTTTTTATGTAACAAATTCAACTATAGGCCAGCAGGTTAATCTATTTTACTTAGGAAACTAAACTAAACTGGATTAATAATAGCAATGACTTCAAAATATTTGAGACAAGTATATAGTTTGTTTTTCTATAGTGATGAGCTGCTGCGGAAGAGATTAATCAATAAATGGATGACTCAAATGTGAGAATGACAAAGATCTCAGAAACACAGAGCAATGTGCTCAGTACATGTTATGGGCTGAACTGTGTCCCCCAAAATCATTTGTTGAACTTCTAATACCTAGTACCTCAGACTATGACTGTATTTGGAGATAATGCAGTGCACAGAGCAAAGGCCATTGGAGGAAACAGCAGGAAGGTATTCATCTGTAAGCCAAGAAGGTAGCCATCTGCTGTAAGCCAAGCTCGGAAGAAACCACACTTGCCAACCATTTAATCTTGGACTTCTAGTTTCCAGAGTTATGAGAAAATTCCATTGTTTAATTCACTCTTTCTATGATATTTGCCATAGCAGCTCTAGAAAACTAATATACCAGGAAAGGTCAAAACCCATTATAAATCAAGGCAGTGCCATCCAGAATGGAATGAAGAAGTCCCGTTTACTATAGGAGTTTCTTCTAACCCATGTATTTACCCAAGAAATACAAGAGCACAAGAGAGCAAGATTGTACTTGGAACCTGTGGCCAAGGAGCCTGAGTTTAGACAGTGTGACATACTGAGCACCTCAACCTGTATCCTAGGCTACAGCAATAGTGGAAGGTTGAGTAGTAAACCCATTCCGACATGAAGCAGAGTACTTGTTCTCTTTAAGGCAATTTGTCCATATGGAGAAGGAGCTTCTGAAATGGGACAATGGTAAAAGAAGGGTTTAAATCTAGGGTCAGAGTGTTGCCAAGAATTAGTGAAGGTCTGGGTCCCTCAGGCTCTGCTTGAGGTTCAGAGCAGGACCACCACTCTTGGTAACCAGGTGGAGCAGAATGGAGAACAGCAGACCCCAGGGCCATGTGAGGATAGGAAATGTTGTAACCCAGAGGCTACATGAGCTTTGGCTGCTTCCACCTTACCACTCTCCTTACCAGCATACCCAATCTTTTATCTAGGTGGCCACGGACAAGACACGGGGCCATTGAAACATCAGCAGAAGGCCGAGGTGGGTTCATGTGGGTATCTGCATATGTGCAAAGAGACCCATTAATCAGAGCTCCATTAGAATATCCTAGATCTGAGGGAACTTGATGTAATCACATTATTCACTTATTTATTCAGAAACTCGTTTAAATGCTAACATTTATGGAGAAACTCCAATAACTGAGACTTTATTTTTACTGCCACAATTGTATCCGTAGCCAACACTGAAGATGGGCCGATGGGGAGGGTGGTTTGATGAGGAAGGCCATACCTAAAGATAGGACTCAAATGGGGGGGGGGGCTACAAGAGAAGAAGCGGTAAATGTAGACTCCATTCATTTATGCAGTCTACAATGAGCAAATACTTGTTGCTCTTCTTAATGTGCCCGATTTTATAGGATTCGTTGAGGATTTCGCAAAAAAAACTTTAAAACATAATCTTAAATTTAAGAAATAATTATCTTACTAGCAGAAAACACATTTACATAAAAATAGGGCTTAGTGGAAATGCATGTAAGTGGTTTAGGATGATCAGAACACAGAAATGTCAATGCGGATTAAGACTTTAACTGTGCTTTGTAGATGGGCTGTAGTTTGGATTGGCACCAAAGACGTAAAAAAGCATTGAGGCCAAACATCCTAAGGGAAGGTGTTGAATTAGAAGATTAGTAAAGCAAACAAAACAAAACAAAACAAACCCCACGAAACAAAACAGAAAACAAATTGATTTTCCTGAGGCAGATAATTGCTTGCAGAGCAGAGGGACTTTGAGGGTGCTGGGTTCCCCAGGAAGGAGACTCTGAGATCTCCCTCTGAGTGCATTAGGGACGCTATCGTGCTCAAGCTGTGGCCAGACAAACAAAGAAGCAGGATTGAGCAGAGGGAGAAATTGCACTCCACAGACGTCTCAACAAAGGCTTTCACTGACCTAAGCGGAAACTCCGAAGCTAGGATGACCCTTCAGAGTGGCGGCAAGAGGACAAAACTGTGTGGTCTTAGCTCATCGTGACTGGTCAATCAAATCTCGACTCCCTCCAGGAAGGGGTGTGATCTCAGACAAACCAGATCTCGGAAGCTAAAGGCACATTTCAGAGGGTCCTAACGGTTGGAGGTAATCACTTCTAATCCTGGAAGGAGACAGGACAACATCACAGCATCCACTCCACTATATCCCTTTGCACCTCTCAGACCCAGTTGTTTGTGTATGTTCTTGGGTAGGCCCTCCAGGACTCTGCTATACCTATTTTTCTGAGGTAACTTTAAAAGAGGAAGTTATGTGGGACAAATTACAGCTGGTTTCAGAACCACAGGTGATACTCATGGCCTCCCTCCTATACCACAGTCTAGCACTTCAGCTGGTGTAGGTGGCTTACTGGGTGTGGTGACCATGATTCCCGCCCTTCTGGGATCTGGACCTGTCCTATTTAGGCTGTGGTTTCTGCACTAGTCCATTTACTGTGCAAGATGATCAAGCAAGTAGCAACAGGTACCAGAGTGAATCACCTGGCGCCAAATACTTTTTCTCCTGGTTCTCTTCTTTTAACATGAGGCTGATTATCAGGGTCAATTGCCCTCGCCAGGACTGTAACTCCTCCTCCTGCCCTCTGCTCTCTTGGCACAAGAAGCCCCAAGTCTTCATGCAGAATTGTAACCCACAGTTTAGTGGGACTCCTGCTATGTGCCTAGAAGGAAGCGTCACCACTTTGGAAATCAGAACAAAGCCCAAAGTTGCTTGAATGAGAAACATACATTTCCCAAATGAGTCACTGAAAGTGATAGGGAGCAGAGTCCCTCCTGCCTCCAGCCTTTGATTTCCAGATCCAGACAGTCTACCTGTTGGAGACACACCACCTCAGGATACACTGAATCCAGGATGATACGCTCCCCATGCTGGCAAGCTATTGTCTAAACGGGTGTTTTAGTTGTGCCTTCAACAGATCAGTCCACTCTATCAGGCTGGAAGCTTCTGGATGGTGTGGTATGTAATGTGCCCAGGCAATGGTTTCACTCTGAAAACTGGGCAATTGTTCTGAACACTGGGCAAAGCATCATGACGTTTTATTGGACAACTGCTGTAATCTGATCATCATAGTTGACTGCTTTTAGTTACGTAGATTGAGCCATGCCCTTATTGGTTACAGTCTCTCTTGCTGCTAAGGAAGCCAGGCTCTAGTAACATCTAATAACGATAATTTTACCTAAATTCTGTTGGTTGAGCTTCCCCGCCTGTCCCCTCTGGCTTGGGATTCCCATCATCTCCATTGCTCTCAGAGAGCACAGTTTTATAATCGCATACCTTACCATCTGCTTTTACTTAGCAGGGGAGAGGAATAACTGAACTTCTTAGTGATGCTGATTCATTTCTCACCAACAGACTCCTTAGTGCTTTGTTAAATAATAAATTCTGGGGGCTCCCAGAGAATATAGACATTGGTGATATTTTAGGCCGTACATAGGATAATCATTCTAGCATGCCCTAGTTGCTGAGGCTTTAAATCTCTTCTTCTCTGTCTAGTATTACAATCGTGTCATTCCTACCTCACTTTGTGCTGCTCCTTGAATTTTTTTAGCTTCTGACAGCCACTCTACAAGCGCGTTGCTGAGATTTTTGTCTGGGAGTATAGTTATTTTTCCCCATTAACAGGCACGGAGCTTTCCTAGCCAACTTGTGTTGGTCTTTAGCCCTAATTATTGTCTTAGTGTCCAGAAGCAGAGGTAGGGGAGACAAAACGGGGTCGGAGATGTGTGTCATGTTTTCTTTCGGGCAGATGCCTCTGCAACTTCCTCAAGCCAGGGGAAGTACTCACCTTAATAAGGAGGGGTGGACTGTTTTGCCAGGCTGGACTTAAGGAGTATTTGAGGATTCAGTATGGAAGTGTCTCGGCACAGGTATCCCCTTCCATGACTCTGGGCCCTGAGGTTTGGATAGTCAGGTTGACTAGGTTTGGCGTGTAACTGCCATGCTTTTTGATTCAGTTCTAGTCTGCAGAGTATTTTGTCTTCAAGCCTACAGAAGTGAAAGCTTCTTTATGTTCTGCCAGGAGTGCCCTTGACTTTCACACTTAGTTTTAATTCCCAGTTAATCCTCTCAATCCTTCATTATTCTTTTCCAAGGTATCAATTGTATTTAGCAACACATCCATAACCGTTATACTTCTAGTGACTGTTTCCCCCATGTTTTTCAATCACCTGATATACTGGCACATTAATGCAGTCCCTCCCAGTCATTTTGTCCCAGTTCCCACGAGTGAAAGTTTTAAGAATGGTATTGGCCAAGTAGCAAAAGAAAAGTGAACACAACCAACCAATCAAAGGAATTCAATAGCCACCTAGTCAGGTTCCACTCTGGTGATGGATTTCCAGATAATATTAGTATAATTGGAATTTTGGGAGGCCTGACCATTTAAAGGATGTTTTTTGATATTTATTTCTATGATTTTTAAAACATATATTACAATTGATAAAGGAAAATTTTAACCCTACTATTAGGTATTTAATTTTCCAGCACTTTTTAATACACTTTTAATAGAAAGATACCTTTAATGCAAAAATAATTAAATTGAAAGTTGTTCGAAGTAATGAAGTCAGACTCTTACAGATGTGAACAGTACTCTACTTCAGTATAGATGAGTTCAGTAGCTACGTTTGGGGGATCACAGTGATATTCTTTAAGCCTTGATGAGTGATTCATCAACAATGGGAATATATTTGCTACCCCAAATGTAATTGTATTTAATGTAAGACCTAAATTATTTCATTACCACTGCTAATGATGTGTAGTGAAAGCTTGACAGAAAAAGAAATGTAGGAATGGATCAGATTGTAGATTCATGTACCAGGCTGAAATACGTTAAAGAATTGTTCATGGTCATGTTTCTAACTGTGTTTTCTTAAGGTATTTAAAATGCTTCCATTTTCCATCTAAGCCTCAGAAGAGCATGTTGGGAATAGTGGATAGGGAACAAACCACTCCTAGCCTTATAAATACAAATCAAGAGTTTAGATTTTATTCTAAGTATGTTTTTCTCTAGGTTATTGAATTATTTTCAACAAAGTATTGCACACATTTAAAAAAAAGAGGTATCACTCTTCAGAACTTGAGGCAAGCGTGGCCAGAAAGTTGGGAGAGTACTCTAGTAATCCAGTTAATAGAGAAAAGGGGCTCAGACTAAGGCTGGAATTTGATGAAACAGAATGAACAGATTTGAGATAAATGTTTTGGTTGGAATGATAGATCTAACTAGAGAATTAGATGTGTGGGAACAAGTGTACTTGGATATTTGGAGAATAATAACACTCTCTGTCAAAACTATTACCCTAGACTGAAAGCAAAGTAAATATGTTTTCCAATTAACAGTGAGCATTTCTTACCATCAGATTCACTGAAGGATGTTCTAAAACCTCCATCTTATGAATGGAAACTGAGCATTAAAAGCTGGACTGAGATACGGCAAGGAATAATGACAACAACTTTTGTTAGCATGTGGTAAATATTTACTACATAGGAGGATGAAGAGGTTAAAAAATTGCAACTGGAATGAGAATCAAACCACACTTACCTTATAATTGATTTTCATGGAGTTTGTTCTGCCTTTTAAAAACTCCACATAGTACATCACTTGGGTCAGATTGTGATATGCTCTACAAGACACACATTTAAAGTTCAATGAGGAAATAAGATTTTACTTAGTTTCAGTGACATTTTTCTTAGCAAGTATAGAAAACATCAACATACCATTATGTTGGGGTTTTGTTAGCAATGCATATGAACAATTGTTTTTTCTTGTTTGTTCATGAATCTTTGTCTTCCCCACCTTCCTTCAAAAGACAGGATCCGTGGGTGACGGCACCTATATTTTAGGTTATATTCCTTATGATAGTGGCACTATGTTGATATTGGTATTTCCTTCACTGGATCCATTGCACTATGCTCTCTACTCTTAAAAATTATCACAAGAGCTTACAAAAAATTGCATTGGGAAATGAAACATTATGAAAAAATGGTAAGGGTACAGAAGATTAGAGCAGCACAGTGAACAAACTTCCACTAAAGGATATAAAATAGATATATCTATTTTATCTAATTAATGATTTGAGAAGTATGCTATAGGCACATAAGGAAATTTATGGAAAATAGTATTAGGCCATAAAGTAATAAAATATTATAATTTAATACATGTTTTAAGTGCTTAAATTTTTGTTGTTATTGTGGGTAGGTTTTTAATATAAATTTCATTTTGTGCCTGTTGTTTGTATATAAGTATGCACATTTATATATTAATCTTTTTTAAAAATATTTTATTTATTTATTTTTTTAGAGAGAAGGGTAGGGAAGGAGAAAGAGTGGGAGAGAAACATTAATGTGTGGTTGCCTCTCGGGTGTCCCACTACTGGGGACTTGGCGTGCAACCCAGGCATGTGCCCTGACTGGGAATCGAAACAGCAACTCTTTATTTCACAGGCCCGTGCTCAATCCACTGAGCTACACCAGCCAGGGCTTATATACTAATCTTATACTGAGGAAATTCAGTTAACTCTCATTAATCTAGAGAATATATCTCTATCTTTTCCCCGGGTTCTGCGTGCATGCAGACCAGGTGGACTTCTTGAAGAGAAATGTTTGTTGGAACCTATTCTGAATTTCTTAGTGGAGGGAGGTGCTTTGTTGTGGAGCTCTCATTCACAATGCTCTGCCTGCTGATGCAGCTTCCAAGCCATGCTGGCCCTCACCTACAAAACTCACATCACAGCCTCAGCTGTGAAATGTCCCATTCTAGTTTTCTCCATTTTGAACACATTTGATAAGGTAACATTAAGGGTTGTGTTTCAATCCTCACCCTAGGTCATGTTTATTGATTTTTAGAAAGAGAGGAAGGGAGGGAGAAAGAAAGGAAGAGAAACACTGATGCAAGTGTTGCAATCTAGGCGTTTGCCATTTGCCCTGACCGGAAATTGAACCTGTGACTTTACTGTCTGTGGAATCATGCTCCAACCAACTAAGCCCCACTGGCCAGGGCTGAATAAGCTCTTTTAGATCAAATACTTATTATGTGGAAAATCTCATGGGGAGGTGAGAATCAACTATTACCCACACACATAGCCAAGTTTCATTAATAAATTTATTTTAATTCACCTATTCTTCAAAAGATGTAAAAATTTCACTGACACATCTATTTAATGTTTTTTTTTGTTGCTTATATTTACTATCATAAATGCCTGTGGCATTTTATCTAAAGACTGTATTGAATATTCTCAAATAAGCAGAGCCTATAGTTAAGTATTCTGTCTTGGCAGACTGATTTCTCTAGTGCCATTAAAATATTCACAGTGCACTATACAGCTATTTACTTTTTTGCACATCTTTTGTACACAAAGGTAACACAAAAAATTATTTGTCAAAAAGTAAGTCTGGTGTTTGGTTCAGAAATAAGTGAACCCTCGGTTATCTGTTAAGATTTTTCAGTTATGAGTATCTTATGAGGAATTAGATTATTTCCTGATGGTGAACAAAGACCTTGTGCAAACTGGGCATTAAATAGGGGGTGATGAGATGATATGAGATTATTGTGAACACCATTTGTAGATGGAGAAGCCAGGGTAGAGGGTGTGGGCAAGAATGACACCTGGAAACACACTCACACTTGTGTGGCCTGAGATTAGATCTTGATTTGAACTGTGAACAAATTAAAATTTAGTTTAAGCATCACATTCATCAATCTTCTTTTAAGCAACTGGATATTTTTTGTGTGTCTAGAGAATGACTATCAAATATATATATACTTGTGTTCATAGTAGTATTATTTGCGAAAGCCAAGATTTAGAAGCAGCCCAAGGTTCCATCAGTAGATGAGTGGATAAAAAAGCTGAGTTACATTTACACAATGAAATACTCCTTGGCCATAAAAAAGAAGAAAAATTTACCTTTTGCAACAGTATGGATGAACCTGGAGAGCATTATACTAAGTGAAATAAGCCAGTCAGAAAAAAACAAGTACTGTATGATTTCACTAATGTGTGAAATCTAATGAGCAAAATAAACTAACAAACATAGTAGAAACAAACTCATAGGTAGAGTACAGACAGAGCTGTCAGAGCGAAGGGGAATTTCAGGGTTGGATAAAAAGGTGAAGGGATTAAGCTAAAAAAGAAAGAAACTCATAGACACAGACAACAGCATGGTGATTAACAGAGGGGAAGAGGGTTTGGGGGGAGGTAGAAAGGGTATACTGAGAATAAATAGTGATGAAAGGAGACTTAGGGTGGTGAACACACAATACAATATATAGATGATGTGTTATAGAATATTGCACTTGAAATGTATGCAATTTTATTAACCAATGTCACCCCCATAAATTCAAAGAAATTTTTAAAACATACAGAAAAAGAAAAAAGAAATCTAGATTTTATTAACATGTGTAATAATATGCCACAGAAGTCATTTTTAAATTTAAATTTTGAGGACCCAAAAGAGACGATATGTAATAAGATCTTGATTTGGCAGTCATGAGAGGCTTGAATTTCAGACACAAGTCCGGGGCACAGGGAGGAAAAATAACATTCTATACTAGTTGCATAAATGCTAGTTAGATAAATGCTCTCAAATGAATAGATGGACTTGGCCTTAGTTTTATCATTTACAAAATGACGTTAATTTTACCTAATTCTCAGGATGATAATCTAGTCAGTGATTTGGAATCTTTCGGGAGAAATATCATATATTCATTCATCAGCTTTATTGACTACTAATAATATATCATCACTCAGAAGAGAAAGGACTTTACTCAGCTTTCCTGGATCTCACATTCTATTAAGGGTAAAGAGGTAAATAAATATATAATATTCCAGGTAGCAACAAATGTTAAAACACACACATGCATTCACATAAGATTAAACCAGGGTGGTCTGAGCTTCTCTTTTACAAAGGGTGGTCAAGAAATCCTCTGACAAGAGCCAAGCTAACCAAGCTGAGTAGGGGTCTATAGGAAGAAAGTTAGTGGTTGAGGGGGTTACTTCATGTGAGAATCATCAGGCAAACCAACAAGCCAGGACACACATTCAAAGACAGAAGCTGAGGCGCATGTGCAAAAGACAGCAATGAGGGCAATGCGGTTAAGAGAAGGGTATGGGTGGGAGGAAGGGGAAGTTATGGGGTTCAGAACTCAGAGGGTTTAACTCTGAATTACACTGCATAGCATAGGGGATACTGAGAGAGTAACACGGTCTTATTTAAGTGTTAGCAGGATACCTCAGGCTGCTGCGTGGAAGGATTTGGGTTGGGGTGGCAGGAGTAGACCCACGGAAACTCCTATTGTGAGAGCCGAGGCTCGCCCTCAGAGTGAGTTCTAACAGGATGACGGTGAGGGAGGTGGAAAACCTGGTCAGCTTTGAGCCCTGTTTTAAATGGAGAGCCAACAGGGTTTGCTGATGGCTTTCATGTAGAATGTACAAGTCAAAGATGACTCCGAATTTATTAAATTTAAGAAATTAAAATTTTGTAAACAATTTCAAAATAAGCACATATACGGCCTTGAAGTGTTTCTTCTCCTTCATGGTTTGGGTTAGTGGTTGTCAAACTCAGATGGTGACAGAATCATCTGGAAAACTACCAGAGAGTACAGAGGCCATCATACTGATACAGGACAGGACTGGAGCCTGCACATTTCTACTAGGTCACAGGTAAATGTAATACATGCCAAAGTTTAAGAATGGCTGGTTTAGGCAAAGAGAAATATTTTAGGGAGATTGACTGATATCTTAAGACCTTTCTCACCAAAAAATTAGAAATTCATTTATTTTCATTTTATGGATTAGGAACTGTTTTTTGCAAGTCATTTAGCATTTACTGGGCAGAAAATTAATCTTACTAAATTACTCATAAATTTCGATTCTTGACATTTTCCTTTCCTCTTAGCATTAATTCCCACACTGAATAAGCTCCCCAATTTCTCTGTTGTATTTGAAAACTGCATTTATACTTGGTGCCTGTGGCCCACAAGCAGGCAGGTGAGTGTGTAATTCTCTTACTGTGTCCACACTCAAAGGAAGGAGTACATGCTGTCACAAGGCAACACTGTGCTCATTATCTTCTGCTTTGCTACACTCACCCTCTTGCTCTTTGTAGTTCTAAGTTTCACATTGTGCCTCATTCTTCCAGCAGAGGTAATTGTACCACACACAGGGATCACACTGTGTTTTCAAATCCTGGAGGTAATACAACAATGGCTATTCCTGCAAATGGGAAACCCAGAGACAGGAAAACAAGTCTTGTATCTGGGTCACTCTGGTTGCCGCTGGCCTAAGGGACAGGGCTGGGAAGCACCAGGCACATGGGAACCTGTGCTTTGTACCCAGGTCTGTTTTTGCAGAGCAGGCTGCCTCTGTGTGGCTGAGAGGACACCTGATGAGATGCAAGGGCATCCTGGGGACTTCAGAAGGAAAGAAGAGATTTGGGAAAAAATACTGGACAAAAATGTAAATGAAGTAAATGTAATGACCAGCATTAGCAGGCTCCATCGCTTTCCATAACACAAATGCTTTCAAGAAGATTAATTTCTAGGACAAGAGAAGGACAGCACAGATACAATCTAATTGACAGAACTGTTCTGGCAACTGATTCTATTATTTTCAATAGGCAGTATTAGAGAATCTGTTATACCTTGTATTGATATTCAAAAGGGAGAAATGTAGAAAGGCAAAACTGAATTTAACTTTTGCAGAGGTGTTTACATAAATACTTAAAGATGCAAAGTTTCAAAATGGCCCAAAGTATAGAACTAATAAATAGAACCCATGTTATGCTAAATAATTTAATAAACATTGTTGTGACCTAAAAGTAAAATCAAAAGCAAAATCTTCTCAATTTTTCATCTTGCAAGCAAAACCTTTCATTCATCTTGCAGGCAAAACGTCCCCTGAAAATCCACACATCATACACAGATATGGATTTATCTCAAGAGAGCAGATGATTCTTTAAAAAATGACTACAATGAAAATTTCCATGAATTACTGCAGCATGTACTATTTTGCTATATTTTAACATATTGCAGGTATTTATAACATTTATTTAAATGAGTTGGATCAAACATATAAATTTTTTTTCTTTCATTCTGAAGTCAATTTCCTAAGGTAAAATTATTTTCTCAATTTTAAACCAGTAAGAGAAATATATATCAGCAAAATATTTTTGCTAAGATATTCCTAAAGTTATAAGTATTTATTTAATTTTTTTCTGTATTTATTAGTTTAGAAGCAAGTAACCAATGAAAAAGCTAGGATTACTATGTTGATTTGCATGTCTACTCATAGTGAAAGCAGCTATGAAAAACATCATTGAACAATATCTGGGTTTTAGTTTCCTGACCAGTTATGTAAAGAGACTGAGTGTCTCATTCTATGAAATTTATAGGAACTTAATTGAAATTCTTAGCAGAAATGTAACTCTTTAACATATGATTACTAACTTTTTTTTGTGATTGTTAATAATTGAGTTAGCCATCACAGATTTAGACACCCACTGACCTTGGGAATCCCTGAAAATACAACAGGCCTCACCAGTCCCCAAGGAACTGGTGAATCAGTAATCTAGTGGGATGGTTTTCTGTTTTCTTTTAAATGATAAAGCACTTTTTGTAAAGAGCTTACACATTTGGGCACTGTTGTTAAACATACCTGCTTGTGCCACAGAAGTGAACTGAGGATCAGAGTTGGTCTCTGGCCCTGGGGAGAAACAATTGAACAATTTAAGAATATATTTTATAACATTAGTAAAATCTACCCAGTTTTCTAAATTCCATGTTCAATGAGGCATAACTTGACAATAGAAAAAATGTATATACTTAAGCTACTGGCTCAATAAATAATTTCTTTATTTACCAAATGTTTATTAATTATTATTCAAACACTTCATTCTAAAGAAGGTGTCCATAAACTTTTTGGAGTCACCAATTCCCTTGTGAATCAAGTTAAAAAAAAAAGAATTCTCACTGCCTCACTCCTGTGTATATATAAAACATTGTCTTTAAAATTTTAAAAAAGTCTGAAATCTATAACCCCATTGGAACTTCATTTCTTTAATGTGACTTTTTCCTTAATTCAATCCAGCTTTGTCCACTCTAATAGCACCAGATCCCTCCACCTTTGCTCATATTGCATGTCCACTCCCTTAATCATTAAGACTCTAGGACATTTAGGTTCTGGTCATTGTTAAACTATCTTAAAGAACAAAGCCATGGATCTATGGACTATAGAAACAGAGTTTCAGTCAAACCAAAGAAAACATCTTGACTTCAGTTGTGATTCAACCCCAAACCCATGAAAGTAGAACAACCCTACTGACCACATTCTGGTGAAGCCAGACAGAAGGACACCATGGCTGACATGAGGACCAGATACAATGATCAACTACCCATACTCTACCAATCAGTAGAGTCCATGACCCTAACTCCCTTAGTCATCATGATTAATAATTTTTCTCATTCACTAGAAGCCATTGAGGAGTCAGGTCTTTGAGTAATAGTGCCCCTGTGTCTCCAGGCTTGGTGCCACTTCCTTAAATAAATCTGTACTTTCTTTGCTGCATAATCCTGTTTGCATTTTATTGGGTTTTGATGTGCACAAGCATACAAACCCCCTTTAGTTCAGTAACAGATCCAGGTAACAGAAAAATACCTCATCTTGGCAGAAACTCATTGAGCACTAATCCTGTCCTCAGAAACACCGTAAGTACTGAAACAACACACAGAGAACTAGGCACTGTCCCAATCCTAATACGTAATATACATAAGTTGGATAAGACATATATATATCTTACCTAATCACAGAACTGACTTCGTTTGGCCACATGAAAATGAAAAGGAGGTAATGAACGATGATTTGCAATTTTGAATACACTAAGAATTGAAAATATTCTGCTGACGGAAACAAACTTTTTTATTCCTCTTATTTTACTTCCTGCTTTTTATTACCATAAAATGTAAGTAAGCATAAAATCTAGATTTCTGGTTTAAGAAGGATATTATGGCTTATCTTTGAGTTAATAAACAAGTGTTGAGTACCTACAATATGAAGAGCACCACACTAGATAGTTTAAAGCCACCTTTTATTTCCACCCATTTCTACACTTTCATGATCATGTGTTCTCTCTCACTGGGCACGTACCTTTGAAAAAAAAGTGTTTTAACAGTTGACTGTGTCTTCAGCAAAAGTCATTATATTGAAATAATAAAACAGACTATGTCCTGCTGAGCATAATATTGAGTGAGGAAATAGAGAAAATGAATAAAGATTTCTTTAACACTGATGAATGTAAGAAAAAAAATAAATAAAATATTAAGACATAAAGGACAACTGCCGAAAACTATGTATAAGCATGTATATTAAGCAGCAAGGTGCTAAACAAAGAATGTGATGGTAATAGTCAGATAAGGAAGTATGATAGTAAACCACTTCTCCATTTGTATTTTATTGTTTCTCATTTGGGAGCCAATTCATTGGGTCATTGAAGGTAGGGGAGTGGACTGAGGTATGCAGTCTAAACAGAGGCAAAATAATGGAGATGTATCCCATTAGATACCCTCGGGGATTTGTTCATGAGGTAGGTGTGCTTCTAGCAAAAAGAAACCCAATAAAATGCTTCTAATTCTGCAACTATTCTTCACCTGGAATGCAAAGCAGGAAGCACAAATAATAATAATAAAAAGAAAGGACAGCAGAATAACAAATAATCACACACAGTCACTTCAGACCTATTCTGAAACAACAGAATACACTTTAAAAAGCAGTAAAAACAATAAAAACCCAGTCATTGTGAAAAAGGAGAGCCTTAGCTGCAATAAGCAGTCAATAAAGAAGCTCTCTCATTTGAACATCAAATGCACATTGTTTTGCAACACCTGTTATTCAGCCATAATAGCTTTCCTAACCTGTCAAAGTGTTTAAGCTGAGGAAAAGAAATGGGCCTCCAGCTGTGCAGCTCTGTGGAGAAAGCTAGTGCGAAGCGATATTAGTTTAATGAAATGTGTACAGATTGTAATTGTGGTAATAAGAGGGCAATTCCCCGAGGTGCCATCGAAAGGCGGTGAGTGCAGCCAGGCAGAAAACAGAAGCTTTGCAGGCTGAGGGAGAAAATGCGTCCTGCTCTGGAGAGAGGGCAGAGACTGAGCAGGAAAGACCAGGGAGAGAGGAATCTTGTGCACATGTTTTCCTTAGACTCACTCCAAGAAAGAAAGCAGGTCTGTGTGTGTGTGGGGGGGGGGGGGGGGGGGGGCGGTGAAAACCCTCTCCTGGCAGCACCACTGACCCAGAGCTAATCTGAATCAGCGTCAACTGGGCTGCAGGTGCTGGGGAACCCAGGGGAAACAGCTCTCGGTCTGCGCGACAAGATGACAGTGACCCTTCCAAAATCCATATTTAGAGTGAGAGACAATGAATAATCAAAACCAAATGAGGTATAAAGTGGGCGACACAAAAAAGAAACCAAAATATACCGCAAATCAAACAAGCATTGCCTTATTTTTGTGTTTATCTAGGCATCAACCCAGGATTTACTCCTGAAAGAACATACTTTTAGGAGTATTCACGAGAGAAGGAGGCACTTCTATGAGTTATCTGATAGACAATCAATTTGTGATTATTTGAAACTTCCCAAATAATTCAAAAGCCCGAAGGTGAGGCATGCGTAGCTAGTCTCCACAGACCAGCATTTTATTTCTGGCTTTTTTTCTAACTAGCTGTGTGCCTTTGAGCAAGTCATAGACCCTCTCTAGACCTCCATTTCATTATCTGCAAATCTCAGGAAGTCAGTCTAAGCAATTACTCTGTATGACACCTATCAATGGTCCCTTATTATCTAACAGCATAAAGGTCCATTTTAATCTTGACCCTCCTCGCCTCCTCAGAGCTCATGCCCTGTCAAGTTGGCTGCAGAATTTTACAAGATTATATGAAAACACTTCTTTTATACATGATGTGATTTAATTCCATCTCTTCACGTGTGGTTTTTCCCTTTCTCGCAAATATTATTCAACTCGCTCAGTTCTTTTTGATCTCTAGGATGAGGCTGAGACTCCTCTCTCTATGTACTCTCATCTAGGCTAGAGCGGTATCTCCATCCCCCCACTTTGATGCTTTGTCGGGGATGTTCTTTCTCTTCCTTCAATTTTCAGTTCAGATGTCTTTCAGAAGCCACCTCTGAGCTCCCCAGTCTGGGCAGTACTCAACCCATATATCCCAATAACTTCTTCTACTACTTACCTCCTGCTCTTAATCTATATTACAGGATTGTAGTCACTAGTGTCAATTACATTCAAACTCCTTGAGGACAAGGTTTACAGGATTGTGTTATTTTTATGGTAGTATCAGTAGAGACTAGTAAAATTTTGTGTATCTGATAGACACACAGTGAATTTACACCTTGAATATGAATGGATGGATTGAGAGCTAGGAAAAACTTAGCTTGCACATCCAGGCTGGGCAGACAGCCCACTATGTATTGTGGCCTAATACATTTCCTATGAGTTAAATATTCTCTGTCTCCATCCAACTCACTAGATTAACTTCCTTCAAGGCAGGAAAGCCATCTACTGCTTTGTACGATGCCTTGACTTTGAAGATATTTGACAAATACTCGTTGAAATGTATGTCTACTGCTCTAAAACTTTATACAGGTTGTACGATGATAAGCCTTTTCCCCAAAGATTTTTCACCCCAAAGAGATTTGATTTTATCCTGAAAAACAGATGCTGACTAGGAAATCATATATCTAACTACCCAATCATTGTCTTTATTTTAAACAAAAATATACATGAAATTTAGAGGAGCAAAAACAAAAGCAAACAAAAAACGAATATAGTGCCAATGTTGAACAAAGATTATTCATCTTGCTTTCTGTCTCCATAGAGGGACTATGGAAGATTATACTTCTTGGCCTCAAAAAAAGTGTCAGTCCTCAAGAGTTTTTTGTAATCACTGATGAATATAAAAATAATTAACTGATACGAAAGTTTCTGGAAGAAATTTACTTTTTAATACCCAGTGTATGCCAAGAGATCATCTCTAAACCAAATTAGATTAATCCTTTAATAAAATTACGCTGATAGAGTTTGAGCTTTAGAAATCGTCTGTTAAATTATCTTTTCCTCATTGTACCTTGGGCGCAGTAGAAGGTGGCTGACACTTCGGATCTAAAGATCAGTCTTTTGTGCCGCCTCTCTAAGTCTCTGTTGGTTGGCCTGTCTGAAACTCAGTTTCCTATTATGGAAACTCGCAATAATAATATGTCCTTTAATTTCTACTGAGTCTTCCCATGAAAGTTTTATGTAGCCCTGAGAAGTCTTCAGCCGCAATTGCTTACGGGCAGACACTTTGAAGGAAAGAACTTAGGAGAGAGAGATCCCATACTGCATTGTTTGAAATCTGCTATTAGTATAGATTTTAAAACCCTCTTTAAGAGTTGAAAAGTACTTGGGGACTAAGTACGCTTCCTTTTCTTTCTCCATATAATTACTAGGCAGTGAAGTCATACGGATATTTAGTTAACTGCTCAGAAATTGTGGGGTGTCATGCAACATTAACTGTTAATCTTAAATAATGTTTGCATATAGCATAATAGTTTGTATAGTACCTTCTTAACAGCTGCTTACTTAATGTATGTAAAACACATATTACCTAGGAACTATGCCTGTGATACAGAAAGCCCTCAATAAATGGTAAAGTTGTGATAGTTTGCTTATCTTCAACATTTACAAAGAGGAATAACACTTTAATCCATGGAGTACAAATAGGGAAACTAGCTCACCAAGCGAAGTGATTTGCCTAACTTCACACCGCTAGGAATTGGCAGGTTACAGTCTGAATTTCAATGCCACAGTGCCAAGCTGTGTGTAGTGATCGTTACTCAATGTAATCACCCAATCCATAACCCATGAGTGATGACTAAACTACCATGGAAAGACGACAGTATTAGAAGTCCAAAGATTTTACATGTTACCAGTGGCTATATATTGTAGCATTTCCCTTCATTAATAATTTATTATAATTTCCGTTTCACAATTATACATTGTTTTCAGCCCCATAAGAACTATGCTCTCCTGACAATTCTATCACAAGTGTATCATGTGGGTAATTAAGCTACTATTTGAAGAGGACACACTGTGTGTGAGGGCCTGCAAAGCTAGGAGCTTTAACTCTCATTGTCTCATTTCTACCTCTCCCCAACCTTAGGTGGTAAATAGTGTTATTCCTCATCTACTACGTGAGGAAACTGAGGTTTAAGGCTACTAGCTGACTTGTCAGGTACACACAGTTAATAAGGAGTGAAGTTAGGATTCTGAGCCAACTCTATTTCAGTTGTCCCCACCACATTATGGTACCGTGGGGAGCCGATGAAGACACAAGTTAAACAGCTTTTGTATAGAATTCTTTTGTTAGAACATCTCAGGTCTTTAATATACTGATATACAATGAGCCTCTCCCAATCAGGGTATAGAATATATCATAAATTAGATTTCTTTGACAGAAGAAACATTTTCTTCAAAATATCTTAAGGGAAATAATATTCTAAGTCTGTATATTTTAGGAATTAGATGGTTTCTAAGAAGACTTTCAATTCTAATATTTGTAGTTTTAGTCCTAACTTTACTAACTGGACTTCTGGTTTTTTGTTTGTTTGTTTGACCTGGATTTGCTTCTTAACCAAGAGCAGCCTCAGTTTCCCCCATGTGAAATGGTATCACATAATTGTGAACTTGTGCGAAAGCCAAAGCTGTCATTAGGTGCCAATAAGAAAACAAAACAACATGAAACAAATGCATTTGTTTCTGAAAGGTAATAAATATTGTGTAGATTTGAATAATATCAGGATAGACTGTATCATCAATTAGAAAACAAATATAGTTTTTCCTAACTAACTTAAATATATCTTTTAAATAATGGTCAAATAGATCAAAGAATTTAGCAAGTGCCCCAGGAGGAGAAACCTGAGCTGGGTTAGTAGGATCCTAATATCTGCTTCCAAAGGAGACAAGATCTCTGAGCCCAGTGTTGCCATCTTTGTTTACTCTTCTGTGCTCTTTACTTTTTCTGGGATAATAGTTTGAATCCAGTAAAAGTCAAGTTGCCCAGCAAGCTGAATTTTTTATCTCCAATCTATATTCCTTTGAGTAGTGGGTTGGAAGGTTTCTGAGACTTTTCCCAGCTGAGACCTTGGATTGTGAGGTGGCGCCTTCTCCTTTCATCGTCTGCACTCTTTTCTGATCTGCGCTGTCATGTTGAGCATCATGATGGGCGGAACCTGACACCCCCTGTCCTGGAGCCCAGATGCACCAGCTGGGAAGCCGACTGAGCCACAAGCTTCGGCAAAGAGCAACTTGGAGATTACAAACTTGATTGTATCCGGTAGAGGGGAGGAGGAATCAATTCTCCTGAATTATAAAAATTTTCTAAATCTAAGCCAAGCTTAGATTGAACAAGTGAACATATGATTGTTCACTTGGTTAACAATTTAGTGAACATATGATTGTTCACTTTTAGATATAACAAGATTCTAAGGCAATCCTACATATATACCTTCTTATTTGTTTTAAATAAAAATTAAAAGTTACTTTTTAAATAGTAAAACAATAAACTATTATTAGACTGGTACATTATTAATGAAGCTTACACTTTATTTGGGTAATCTGATCTTTGTACGTTGCTTAAAACAGAGAGCAAATTTGTTTTCGTTGAATCGTATTTGAATCTTACAAGAGAAATGGTAGCTTTTTTTCAATGACCTTTGGAGTAACTTGTAGTCTGTGTGTGGAGGTGGGGGCTGGATGTTCTTAAATGGCTATCAGAATTGGCTCCCTTTCTTTAGTGAGCACCTGGTGATGTTGCTATGGAGAAAAATTCTGCATAAGGATTAAGCCTACAGGATTTTACTCTTCCTCTCTTGATGTTATTAAAATATGTCTCCATTCTAAGAAGAAAGCCTGACCTCTGAGAACATCAAAGGAAGTGCATTTGTACTTTGGCTCATCGCTCCAGGAGCCCTGAATTCCGCACACAATTACGACTCCCTGCGTGAAATGCCTCCGCACACTCAGACTAGGACCTAGTGCCCCTAAATCAAGTAGGTTAGCTTATTCTCCACGTGCTTCTTCCTCCTGCTTATCACCTCCCTTCCTTCTACCTCTGAACCCCAAGGAGGTGTCCCTTCCCTTGCCTCCCCTCCCTCAATCGATGAAGTAAAAAGGGATCAATCACCTTAAGTTTAATGTGAATGAATTCCAGCTAATATTTATGCTTTCATAGACATTTAGGCCATTTTCCTAATCATGGTAACAAAAATTTCTGGAACTCCATTAAAAAGAACATAAAACTTCATGAAATACAGTGAAAGTAGAAAATGTTATGGCCTGTGGAAGGAAGGTTTCCTAGAATGCCTCTACAAGAGAAGAATTCTAACCAGCATGGTATTAGAAGAGGATTTCGTTCTTGCTTTAGGTATTAATTCATAATAACCTCTGCCTTTACCCAGGTTTCCAGGTTAAGAGTAAAAGGCTTGGTTTCTGAGAGTTTGCAGAATAAGGTCTATTCACAACATTACTTTTGCTGTCAGCAAATGTCACTAAAGTGAGAATTGTCTATTTCTATTCTATTCCAGCCTTCAGCTCCAGTGGAAAACTTAAAAGAAAATGTATAAGCTACCTGTATTGAAAGGCCTTGTGCGCTGTCTTCTGGACCTGGTCTCTGAGCATCTAGAAGTTCTGTAGTTTTGTTCAAGCCGTTCAAGGTTGAGCATCTATTCATACTACTTTGAAATTGATACAGTCATAGCTTTTCCAAAACAACCTGCCTATTAGGGCCAGGCCTTTGTGCCCCTAGGTCTTGGGGAAAATAACGGCTTTCTTTTCTTTTTTCTGTACTCCATTATGTGTTTCAAGGTTGAAAAAAATACAGAATCAATGATTTACCTTCAAAATATGACATAGCTCTTTCCTGCCCACAGAAAAAATACCATAGGTTTTCCCAGGGCACTGGTTGTGATGTTAGATGAAGTTTGTCTTAATGAGTTGATTGGAGGCTGCTTGACTGCTCTGCTCTTTGTAGGAGTAATTCAGTTCCCATCTTCATATATATATATTCCTGCTGACACTTTAAATGATATGTTTTTTTCTTTTAAGCATACTATGCAAAATGAAGTTCATTACTAGCTTTATTCACCCAGAAGCCAAAACAGTGCTTCAAAGGCTAAAAATAGAAGAATTTTTTTTTAATCTATTAGAAAGAATAAAACAGTTACTCTGGCTTTGCCTCAGATACCAATCAGGCATTAGGAACAGTATTGACTATTTGCTTTTCTTGTCATTGGAACTTTTTGCACCTTAATTTTAATTTATTTTCCTAATATGTCTAATAGCCATAAGCCTTCATTTTTGTATGATTACACCCAAACTCATGAATCTGTGCTGTAAAGCTTTTAGGATACCCTGGCTTTTGTTAGGCAAATCTGAGACATTCTTCCCAGTATTAGGAAAATAACATCTATAATCTAGATGAACATATAACCAAAGATAAAAGTATTTCTCTGATGGTAGCTTATTGTTTCCAGTTTTATAAACATATGGACTAGCATAGCAAAAATTTTAATAAACACATTTGAAGTAATGTGTTTAATGACTTTTTAGCAGTTTTAATCCCAGCAGAGGCCAGAAGCATTGTTCCCAGGCATCCATGAGAGCATGAGAAAAGCAAGAATTTTCTCCTATTTAAAATAAAATCTGGAGCATTAAATGCAGAGTTTAAGACTTCGGACTGAAATCAGCTAGACTTTGCCAGTAACTAACTGTTCTTTAATCTCTGTGAGCTTCAATTTCCCTATCTCTACAGTGGAGATAATAATAGGTTGATGGAGACAATTCATATGGTATGACATGTGACTTGGAACACAATGAATGTTCAATAAGCTATTGATACTGCTTTGTATTTTCTCTTTTTTTTTAAAGATTTTATTTATTTATTTATTTTTAGAGGGGAAGGAGAGAGAGAGAGAAACATCAATGCATGGTTGCCTTTTGTGCATCCCCTGCTGGTAGTTAGCCTGCAAGGAACCAGCTGCAACCCAGGCATGTGCCCTGACTGGGAATCGAACCTCGATTGTCTGGTTCGCAGGCCCGCGCTCAGTCCACTGAGCTATGCCAGCCAGGGCTGCTTTGTATTTTCTTAACATTTGCCNATGTTCAATAAGCGATTGATACTGCTTTGTATTTTCTTTTTTTAAGATTTTATTTATTTATTTATTTTTAGAGGGGAAGGAGAGAGGGAGAGAAACATCAATGTATGGTTGCCTTTTGTGCATCCCCTGCTGGTAGTTAGCCTGCAAGGAACCAGCTGCAACCCAGGCATGTGCCCTGACTGGGAATCGAACCGCGATCGTCTGGTTTGCAGGCCCGCGCTCAATCCACTGAGCTATGCCAGCCAGGGCTGCTTTGTATTTTCTTAATATTTGCCAAGAGCATAGAAGACTTCCCCCAAGTTTACTGAAACTGGATAATGGTTCTAAACTCTTAGCTTAAAGCTTATCATTCAACAACACAATAACCAGTGGATATTCAAAACATTCCTGCAACCTCACACTCTCTACAGGCAAGAAAGGGAACCAGAAGCATTTTCACATTCACTTTTACCCACTTCCAGTTACCCTGGGAGTGAGCTTCACTTCAGCTATGGTTACTGAACAGTGACCACATTGCAACTGTTGTGCCCAGTTATTTTGCTCCATGTTCAAGTTCTTACAGGCTGTGGTGTTTTTGTCAAGCAGGAAGGCCCGGTGACCATTCCCAAGTGAAGATTCCCACCGTGAGAACAGCAGAGATCGTCAGAACATCAACCTCCAGAAAGAGGGGTCCACAGAACTTGGCCCATCGTGTTCCTCTTCAGAATGACCAAAAGGGACACAAAACACAAAGTGCTGGTTGGAATAAGCTTTGTTCACAGAAGAAAAATATACCTAGAAAGACCGGTATCTGCAGTGTGCACAGGTTCCCATGACCAGCAGGTCCCTCCCAATGGCCAGCACAAGGCAGTGAACTGCAGTACCGCTCTTGAAATGCAGCTAAAGACCCTTTACCTTGGGGTGGGGGACAGATTGACCAGTGGGCTGCCCAAATGTCACATGATACGCACATAAACAATACAAGGAAGTCGCCTGTGTTACCAGAACACAGGGAAGTTTCCTTCTGATCAGAAAGAAGAATATGGGACCCAGCGACAGCTCAGCACCTGTCTTCCATACAGGACAATGTGTCAGGCCCCGGCACTGATTGGGCAAGCTCGAAGAGGGCTGGCAGACTGAACCATGGCTGCTTCCCTAATAATTTAATTAAACCAAAATGGTAATGGAAAGAATGAAGTTTGTGACTTAGAAGTGAAAGTCTTTGTATTGAATTACCAGGCCTCTAGAGTAATAGGTCTCCTAAATAAGCAATTTCTTTCATCAAATTTTATTTTCTTTCTTTATAATTATATTTCACCCATCACTAATTCTCTATTTCTCTTGGTTCTCATTAACTGCTTTTTAAATTTCTTTTGGCTTATTAGTCCTCTGAGGAAATGTGCTCCACAACATGTTTTAAGCAGTAACAAGTTCATATTTATTTACTCACCAAGCAATCATTAAGGACATATCTAGTAGGTGCAGAGAAATGTGTTAAGCATGGGCAAGTACACAAGGATAAACAAGATATAGTTGCTGTCCTTAAGGACTTCAGATTTAGTAGATAAAATAGAAAAGTACTCACACCAAAGAACAGCATAAGGCAGGTTCTGATAAATTCCATTAATTAGTTTCAAGTTCTCATTTGATTGGCTTATGGAAACCGATTTCACAGACTATCATCTTGTTTTGTTTTGATGTATATTCCTCATCCCAAAGTCATACTGGTCTCTTAAAAAATCATCATTGCTTGCCTTAAAAATGTTCAGTGGTACCTTCTGTTCTCAGGGAAAGCCTAACAGATTAGGAACAATTGTTATTGAAAAGGCACTTTGTCACTCACAGTTCCCAACAGCAGGTACATTACCTCACACATGGCCACACTGGGAAGCACCAGCGTTGGTCAGGAGGTAGATTGAGTAAGGAGAATACAGAAGGTATTGTTGTATTCCCTTTACTATTGTTTATATGGAAAGGAATGGTCAAGGCAGGGTTGGGATTAGCTAGTATGAATGGTTGTAGCAGGCTCTGTAGCAGGCTCTAGGGCATAGGAACTGTCTTTACTTGGACTGATCCTGACGTGATAAAGGCAGTAGGGTAGTGAGTGAAAAAGCCTAATGAAGGAGGTGGTTGGGGTACGGGTTCTGGATTGTTTTTGCTTATGAAAGGTGAACTGTTTGTGATCTCTAGGAATTGACAATCCCTGGGAGGGCCAGTCCCTTCAGAGTCAGCAAAGCCCCAGGTGTCAAAACATCAGAATAAAAACACGCTGAGTGCAATAAAATATAGGAAAGGTGTCTAAGTGAATGTCTGGCCTAGACTAGGCACTGATGTGAATTGGAAAGGAGGCTGAAAGGAAACAAGTGGGAGATTTAGGAGAACAGCTAGTGATGGGGAAGCTCAAGAAGTCAAGAATGTTTAGCTTTAAGTTATAGTTAATAGACTTAGTAATTAATGCATGTAGAAAGCTATTGTTCCAGGAACTGGAGTGTGTGGCTGCACCTACCCTGATTCCAGGAGACCTGCAAACAATCTGACCTCTGTGTCTCAGGAGGACTGCAAGCAATCAAGGTGGTACAATATCTGAGCCATTGTGCTCCAGGGAAGAGCTACCTGCAGCCCAGGACACAGATAAAGAATCACTGATCAGAAGATGAAAGGATGCTAGGAAAATTACTGAACTGCAGCTTTTATCTCATTAACCTTTTTCCTGGAATTCCAAACTTTTTACCTACTTTTCCCCTAAATTCCAAACCCCTTACCTACCCTTTTCTTTTCTTTACAAAAAAGTTTGGCTTGAGATGAGATGTAAGATGGTCTTTTAGGGTACATAATTTGCTATCTCAGATAGCAGGTCATCTAAATAAAGTGCCTATAAAAATAAAAAAAAAACAGCTTCATAGCATGACACTCAATACTAGTCATGGTCTGATCTCAGTTTAGCTCTCAGTCTTCCATGTTGTCCTCATCTATCCCTACCCCCAATCCACTTTGTGTTTACTAGGCTTCACCATGGAAACAATGCCCTGTATGTCACTCTATCTTTAGCATTTAACAGTACCTGGCTCATTGAAACCAATTGATAAATAATTTCATTAAGGAGCTAAATAAGGTATCAACATTAAATTTGAGTTCTGGCATAATATTCAGACCAAGGTACCAAATAGGTAACTGAAACTATTGGATTAATGCTTGAGATGGAAACTGGGGCCGGTTTTACAGAGTTATCTGCCGACGTGTGATTTTTTAAAGCATAGCAACAAACAAGAAGCTGAAAAGAGAATTTAAAATAGACCTAAATGTTGAGTTAATCACAAACAGGTTTCTTCGTCCTAGGACTTGAAAAAGAATCTAATATACCATGGTAAATCATCAAGAAGAAGTTATCATTCACAGTATTAACACTTTCCAAATTTATTGGACCAATACCACTTTTCTCACTGACCATGATTGGTTTGAAACCATGTTGAGGGAGAGGAAACAAGAAATGATCAGAAAAGTAGAAAGAGAATCATGTCAATGAAGTATCTTGAACATAATGAGATCACGCGTAACAGTAAAGTGGTACTCAATGAATTAAGTGATGTTAGAAGATCAAGGAAGATTTGCCTGGGATAGTGTTTCTTTTTTTTTATTTTTTATTTTTTATTTTTTTAATATTTTATTGATTATACCATTACAGTGTTCTATTCCCCCCCTTCAATCCCCTCTACCCGCACTCTCCCTCCCCCACCATTCTCCCCTCCCTTAGTTTATAACCACGTGTCTCAAGTTCTTTGGATTCTATATTTCCCCCACTATTCTCGCCCTCACCCCTATCTATTTTCTACCTACCATCTATGCTATTTTCTGTACCTTCTCCCCCCTTCTCCTCCTCCCACTCCCCTGTTTCTAACCCTCCATGTGTTCTTCATTTCTATGGTTCCACTCCTGATCTAGCTGTCCTCTTGGTTTGCTTTTGTTTTAGGTGTGGTTGTTAATAACTGTGTGTTTGCTGTCCTTTCACTGTTCATATTTTTCATCTTCTTTTTCTTAGATAAGTCCCTTTAGCATTTCATATAATAAGGGCTTGGTGATGATGAACTCCTTGAACTTGACCTTATCTGAGAAGCACTTTATCTGTCCTTCCATTCTAAATGAAAGTTTTGCTGGATAAAGCAATCTTGGCTGTAGGTCTTTGGATTTCATGACTTGGAATACTTCTTTCCAGCCCCTTCTTGCCTGTAAGGTCTCTTTTGAGAAATCCGCTGACAGTCTGATGGGTACTCCTTTGTAGGTGACTGTCCCCTTATCCCTTGCTGCTTCTAGGATTCTCTCCTTCATTTTGGTCTTGGCTAATGTAATTATGATGTGCCTTGGTGTGTTCCTTCTTGGGTCCAACTTCTTTGGCACTCTCTGAGCTTCCTGGATTTCCTGGAAGTCTATTTCCTTTGCCAGACTGGGGAAGTTCTCCTTTATTATTTGTTCAAATACGTTTTCCACTCGTGGCTGTTTCTTTCCCCCTTCTGGTACCCCTATAATTCGGATGTTGGAACGTTTAAAGATGTCCTGGAGGTTCCTAAGCCTCTCCTCATTTTTTTGAATTCTCATTTCTTCATTCCTTTCTGGTGGGATGTTTTGTTCTTCCTTCTGGTCCATTCCATTGATTTGAGTCCCCGTTTCCTTTCCATCACTATTGGTTTCCTGTGCATCTCCCTTCATTTCAATTAGTTTAGCCTTCATATGTTCCTCTAATTTGTGACTTTGTTCCTCTAATTTGTGACTATAATCTACCAGTTCTGTGAGCATCCTGATAAATAGTGTCCTGAATTGTGCTTCTGAGAGGCTGGCAATCTCTTGGTCGCTTAGAGTTATTGGCTCTGGGACTTTGAGTTCTTCTTGCACCATCTTTCGGGTTGTTCGTGCCTGTTCCATAGCAGGATCAGAGCCCTAAAGTGTTCACTACAACAGGGCAACTCAGTCGCTGGGTTGTGACCCTATATGTGGGGGCGGGGTCAGAGAGGGACAGTGGCTCTCGCTGGTATTGCAGGGCAACTAAGTCGCTGGGTTGTGACACTGTATGTGGGGGTGGGGTCAAAGAGGGACTATGGCGTCCTGTCCGCCGCCTGCCGCCACGGCCCTCACCGGTGCAGCAGTTGCTGCCGTCACCCATCACCGGGCCCACGTGTTTTGTCCCACTGCACGAGAGTGTGCCACCACCGCCGTCAGCCCTCGCCCCCTGGGGCCTGCGCGGTCTGTCTCACTGTGCGCGAATATGCGCCCCCGTCTGCCCCGCACCCCAACTGGTTCCCGTCTGCCTGTGCGCCTGGGTCAGGGGCCCTGTCCTGCTCGACCCTGCTCGCTGCTGGCTCCGCCCCTCTTACCGTCCCTGTTGAAGGGTTAGATGTAGTCGGACTTCCGTATAATTCAATTTTCTGTCCTTTGGTTGTGTCTTTGTTTCTCCAAACCTTTGTTGTATTCAAACTTGGTTGTGGGAGAAGGCACAGTGTTTCCACCTATGCCTCCATCTTGGCGGAAGTCTGGGATAGTGTTTCTAACAAAATAAAATATAACCAGTTTAGGAAATAAAATAGAGTGGACGTAAATGGGAAAGAGGTAGCGAGTAAGAGATGCATGCACAAAATGAGACAGTGTCATAGAGGGTGAAACAGCTGTGGAATTTGAAGTCAGCCATCCCAAAGTGTCCTGATGGTATGAGTAAAGGGGAGCCACACCAAGCTGGGCCAAGAACTCTGCAGTCTTAATTCATTCACTGCATAGAGACATAATCCAAAATAGAATTTGGATGATGGCTATGCCTTTTGGGATTGTGTAATTGATGGGTCTTAGGTCCCAAATTGAGATTATTTATTTATTTTTGGCCACCTATTTCANTAAGAGATGCATGCACAAAATGAGACAGTGTCATAGAGGGTGAAACAGCTGTGGAATTTGAAGTCAGCCATCCCAAAGTGTCCTGATGGTATGAGTAAAGGGGAGCCACACCAAGCTGGGCCAAGAACTCTGCAGTCTTAATTCATTCACTGCATAGAGACATAATCCAAAATAGAATTTGGATGATGGCTATGCCTTTTGGGATTGTATAATTGATGGGTCTTAGGTCCCAAATTGAGATTATTTATTTATTTTTGGCCACCTAATTCATTAGAACAGGCACATTGACTATTTAACATTCCAGAATCATTTGCTAAAGGGACAAATAACAAGTATGAGCCCAGAGAGACTGCTGACTGCCAATATACCTGTGCTTAATTTGCATTCCCTATCCACTAACCCCACTTCCTTTCCATTTTATGTATCGTTTCCCTGTTTTACTTCACTCTTTCCCTTTGGAATCCAGCTTTCAGTGAGTCTCACTTTCTGCTTATTTTCCACCCTCCTTTTTTTCCTCCTTCTCTGTGACCAATAAGTGCTATATAGCAGACAGACTCATTCATCTCCAGAACCTTATCTAGGGGAGCATATGTTTCTTTTCTTTGAGGTCAGATTAACTATTCCTTGTGTGTAACACAAAGAAGAAATATGCACTGGCAGCAAATTCTGCAACAGTAAACCATCATTCCTGTCCACTCTGTTAAGCCAATTTAACATGCTTAAATATGCCTTTTGTCATTGACAACAAAAGCAAAATGCAGCTGAACTCTGGTTAATAAATCATTTTCCAAGGCAGAAAGGCTGCTTGGGAAATACGATGCCAGACTTTTAAGACTATTCTCCAAAGAGTTTTAGTCAAGAGTTCATCCAATTTCCTCACGATTAAAACTGTTTTAACAAAAGACATTTAAATGAGCATGAGGAATAACTAAATTTAAAAACAACTCACTAAGTAGTTGAGGCAGACTTTATATCCGCAGGAGGGTTTATTGAATAAATTGCTGTCCCACAGAGAGAATGAGTAATGGGAAGATATTATAGAGGCATTTCACGAAGATATGAATTCTAAGAAATGTTAGCTTCTATAACTCCTAAAACAATCCCAAGCCTTCAACCTTTCCCTATTTGAGCTTCTTCTTTTATTAATTTAAACAAAATACATTCATTCACGTTAACAGGGTATCTAGTAGTAAAGTTAATGCGTTTTCTCCAAGACTACATTGTAAAGTGCTGACCAAAACAGCAGATATCTTAGCAGCAAAAAAAATAAAATTAAAGAAGATTCAATTTGAAATGCTGACCAAAAAAGGCAAACATCTAGAAGACTAAACATTCAGCAAAATGGCTATCTATTATTTGTCCAAACACATATACACGCACAGATATTATTATTGCGGGAAAAACTTGCCAATGTCAAGTTCTATAATTATCACTGCCAAATGTTTGAAGTGAGAGCGTAAACAGGACTAACTACTCATACACTTGTATTTAATGTTGTACTCTATGAGAAAAAGATTTGTGATATTACACATTCATTCAAGTTAGGCAGAACATTTTCAGGTCAATTGATGCATTTAGAAATACATCTTCAGGTGGTCTGGGATCGAAAATATTTGGCCCAATTTTATCTTCTCCTCCCACCCAGCTGGCATATGACTTTTAGAGCTTGGTCATGCTTCCAAACTGAGCAAACTCAGAGCATAGGAAAGTAAAAGCTTTTGAATACACAGGTGCCACTGAATGCAGAACACGTACTTATGAATATAGGGGAGTTACAAACAACCCTGGCCAAATAGCATAGGCATCTCCAAGCTCTGAAAATGGCAATTTCCTGATCAGATGAGTAATACTGCAAAACACCATTCTCCATATGGACACACAGAGGAAAACTGGGTTGAATGGCTCTTCATATGACACAGAAAGCTATGTTTTGAAAAGAACTGCCTATATCCAGTAGAAACAAGCAGCAAACTGCTGGCTAGTGTTTACATTCTACTGTCTCTCTAACAACATGCTATACTTGTGTAAATGATTTAGCCTTAAAATAATGAAGCCTTTAATTTAGCTAAATGCACTTTTAATAACCATGACATTTATGTGCCAGTTATTGTGCTGAATGCTAAGCATTTGTTACTACTCTTTTATACGAGAACATTGAGCTGATGTAGCAAATTATTTAGCATGTCTTTTGGGATTGTATTTTACTAGCTTTGTTTATGGAAACAGCACTACTGTGAGAAATCTTCCACGTCTGAATCCAGTTCAATTCCACACAATTAATACTACCCCACCATCTTTGTGAGCAAATATTTATTGAACACATACTATTCTATGGGTATCATTCTAAATGCCTTACTCATTTAATGTTTATAATAAAATCATGAAATATTCCCTACCTCCATCTTAGATGAGTTTTCTCCAGAGGAGAAAACTGGAGAGCAAAGAAGTTATTTACCATGTGATAAGAGGCGCAAAGAGGACTTGCACTCTGGCGTTCTGGGTGTCCTTAATCACACTAATACATTGCCTCTGTTAAAATGTTGGAATAGCTCACTTCTTAGAGTCCTTATTGCAAAAATTGTGGTGAGTTTTTAATAAAATGTTAGTGAAAGGAGTTCTGTATCCTGAAAAATGCAGTGCATATGGTGATGATTTGCTCATCCATCCATCCATCAATTAATTTACTTACTACTTTGTTGTTCTACTAAAGAATGAAAATATCTAAGTAGCAAAGTGCTGTTTCACCAAGCCTCTGCACCGTTTCAGGTGCTAGATTAATTTCTCACTTCCCATGTAGCAGCTAAAGGTGAATACTGATCATAACTTATTCATTTAAAAAGTATACCTTGCTAATCCAAGTGTCACATTATATTTGCCAGCTCTTTCTGGATCATTTTTATGTATGATTCAGGCACAAATAATTGAAACATTAAAATAAATATTAATAAGATATTTGCTTTAAATTGTGTTTTAACATCACCTTTCTCAATTTCTCCCAATATCTTGATAAAGCTTAGAGAAGAAATGTATACATTAATGTAAATGTAAATATCAAAAAAATAATAACAATATAAGAAATCAACTGTATGTGATACCTTATATAATTAAGAATAGTCAACTCTAGGAATGCACAGATGGTTTTAATATCAGAGAATAAATCAGTACAATTAATCATATTATTATATTTTTAAAAAGTAATGATCTTAGTATAAAAGCAATTTTAAACACTTAGCATTTAGTCCTGGCTCAAGTGGCTCACTGGATTGAGCAGCAGACTATGAACCAAAGGGTTATTGGTTCCATTCCCAGTCAGAGCACTTGCCTAGGTTGCAGGCCAGGTCCCCAGGTGGAGGCAACCACATATTGATGTTTCTCTCCCTCTCTTTCTCCCTCCATTCCCCTCTCTAAAGATAAATAAATAAGCCCTGGCTGGTGTAGCTCAGTGGATTGAGCTCGGGCCTGTGAACCAGATGATTGTGGTTCGATTCCCAGTCAGGGCACATGCCTGGGTTGCAGGCCAGTTCCCAGCAGGGGACTCACGAGAGGCAACCATACATTGATATTTCTCTTCCTCTTACCTTACCTTCCCCTCTAAAGATAAATAAATAAAATGTTTACTAAATAAATAAAATCTTTTAAAAAAACCTTACCATTTATTCCAAATCCACACATCAACCAGACATATCCTTTTTAAAAGCGAAGCTTATTACATCATTCCTTTGCTCAAAATGGTTCAATGGCTTCCCACGTTCATAGAATAAATTTCAATCTTTACTGTGTTCTAGATGATGTTACATGATCTGGCCTCAAATTATCCCCCTGTTTTCCTCTCTTAACTATGTTCCATCTCATTCTTCTCCAGCTGCTTCGAAGACCCAAATGCTGGTACCCATATCAGGGCCTTGGTACTTGATGTCCTTCTACCTGAAAACACTTCCCACTACCTTTGCATGTAATTTTGCCTCCTTACTTCATTTGAATTTTTCTCAAGTAATATTCTTCAGAGAAGCCTTCCTGACTTTCCTATGGGAAATGGTTTTCTTTTGTTTTTGTATCAAGTTCCTTCCCAACCCTGCTTTATTTTTTTCTTTCTTTCTTTTTTTTTTGGGGGGGGGGGGGAATGCAACAACTTGATTGAAACAAAGTGCAATTATTTTTTTCTTTTTTTCCCCATCCCACCCCCATGCTCCCTCCTCCCACCCATTTCCACCTTTCTCAGTTGTTGTCCATGTATCCTTTATATATGTTCCTCTAAATCCCTCCCCTATTTCCCCTGAAATTCCCTCCCCTCTCCCCTCTGGTCACTGTCAGCCTGTTCTCTATTTCAGTGTCTTTGGTTATATTTTGCTTGCTTATTTGTTTTGTTGTTTAGCTTCCTGTTAAAGATGAGATCATATGATATTTGTCCTTCAACACCTGGCTTATTTCACTCAGCATAATGCTTTCCAGTTTCATCTATGTTGTTGCAAAAGGTAGGAGCTCCTTCCTTCTTTCTGTGGCATAGAATTTTGTTGTGTATATGTACCATAGTTTTTTGATCCATTCATTTACTGACGGGCACCTAGGTTGCTTCCAACTCTTGGCTATTGTAAATTGTGCTGCTATGAACATTGGGGTGCACATGTTCTTTGGGATTGGTGTTTTAGGGTTCTTAGGATACAATCCTAGCAGTGGAATTGCTGGGTCAAAAGGCAGGTCCAATTTTAGTTTTCTGAGAAAATTCCATACTGTTTTCCATAATGGTTGTACCAGTCTACAATCCCACCAACAGTGGACCAGAGTCCCCTTTTCCCCACACCCTCTCCAACATTTGTTGCTTATTGCTTTGTTTATGATAGCCATTCTCACCAGTGTAAAGTGGTATCTCATTGTGGTTTTAATTTGCATCTCTCTTGCCTAGGATATCGCTTGCCTAGCAAGCGATATTGAGCATCTCTTCATGTGTCTCTGGATCCTCTGTATGTCCTCCTTGGAGAAGTGTCTGTTCAAGTCCTTTCCCCATTTTTTAATTGGGTTAGTTGTCTTCTTAGAGTGAGGTCATGTAAATTCTTTGTATATTTTGGAGATTAAACCTTTGTCTGAGGTATCATTGGCAAATATGTTTTCCCATACAGTTGGTTGTCTTTTTATGTTAATGCTGTTTTCTTTAGCCGTGCAGAAACTTTTAATTTTGATGAGATCCCATTTGTTTTTTCTTTCCTTTATATTTCTTGCTCTAGGGGACATATCAGTAAAATTGTTGCTGTGTGAAATATCTGAGATTTTCCTGCCAATGTTCTCCTCTAGGACTTTAATGGTGTCGCAGCTTATATTTAAGTCTTTTATCCACCTTGAATTAATTTTGGTGTATGGTGTAAGTTGGTGCTCGAGTTTCATTTTTTTGCAGGTAGCTGTCCAATTCTCCCAGCACCATTTGTTGAAGAGGCTATCTTTACCCCATTTTATGTTACTGGCCCCTTTGTCGAATATTAATTGACTGTAGAGAGTTGGGTTTATTTCTGGGCTCTCTGTTCTGTTCCATTGGTCTATGTGCCTGTTTTTATGCCAGTACCAGGCTGTTTTGATTACAGTGGCCCTGTAATATAGTTTGGTGTCAGGTGTTATGATCTCTCCTACTTTGTTCTTCTTTCTCAAAATTGCAGCTGCTATTCGGGGTTTTTTATGGTTCCATATAAATTTTTGAAGTGTTTGTTCTATGCCTGTGAAATATGCCATTGGTACTTTAATAGGTATTGCATTGAATCTGTAAATTGCTTTGGGTAGTATGGACATTTTGATGATGTTAATTCTTCCAATCCATGAACACGGTATATGTCTCCATTTGTTTGTGTCTTCCTTGATTTCTTTCTTCAGTGTTGTGTAGTTTTCTGCATACCGACCTTTTACCTCCTTGGTTAGATTTATTCCCAGATATTTTATTTTTGTTTTTGCTACATGGAATGGGATTTTTTTCTTGATTTCTGCTTCTCTGATTCATTGTTAGTATACAAAAATGCCTTTGATTTCTGGATATTGACTTTGTACCCCGCTGTTTTGCCAAATTCATCTATTAGTTCGAGCAGTTTTTGGGTAGAGTCTATAGGATTTTGCATGTACAGTATCATGTCATCTGCAAACAATGCCAGTTTTGTTTCCTCCTTTCCAATTTGAATGCCTTTTATCTCCTTTTCTTACCTGATCACTGAGGCTAAAACTTTCAATACTATATTAAATAGAAGTGGTGAAAGTGGACAACCTTGTCTTGTTCCTGATCTTAGTGGAAAAGATTTTATATATATATATATATATATTAATTATATATATATATATCTATGTGTAGATTATATATATTTATACATATAAATATATATTTTTTCTTTATATATATCAATGGAAAGTCATATTTTATGTTTGTATATTATATGCTGCTTCACTAGAACAGTGCCTGCATGTACTAGATATCCAAAACTATCAGCAGAATGAAAGGGTGAATTCAAATTCTACACGTGCCTTGCTCGATGTAAGGATATGGTCTTAACATCATCAAGAACAATTGAGGCAAATCAAAAGCCAGCATCATATTTAAAGCAAAATTTTATCTGCATATAAAACACTACATAGAGTATATAACTTTAACTTTGGAGAGAAAAAATTTAAAACCGTTTACAGAAAAAAAAGACTTCAAGTTATGCTTACATGTTAGCAGTAGAATCATTAAGAAGAGCAACTACAGCCTGGCTGGTGTAGTTCAATGGATTGAGCTTGGGCCTCTGAACCAAAGGATCATGGTTCAATTCCTAGTCAGGGCACATGCCTGGGTTGCAGGCCAGTTCCCTGCAGGGGACTCACAAGAGGCAGCCACACATTGATATTTCTTTCCCTCTCTTCTTACCTTCCCCTCTAAAGGTAAATAAATGAAATCTTTTAAAAAAAGAGCAACTACAGATTTATTTTTCTGTCAGTTTATTTTTATTCATTATTTTGATTTTTATTCATTGACAATGAATTTCTGTCAGTTTTCTATGTCTGTGTGGTAGTAGAGTATATCTGTACAGACACAACAGGGAAACCATTTGACTGGTGTTTGTGCCTAACTTTCTCAAATATGTGGGGTTTTTTTCATTTATTTATTTTAATTGTTGTTCAAGTACAGTTTTCTGTCGTTTATTCCCATCCCAGCTCACCCCCCATGCTCCCACCCATTTCCATTCCCCTTAGTTGTTGTCCATGTGTTCTTTATACTTGTTCCTGTGAACCCTTCCCCTTTGCCCCTGAAATTCTCTCCCCTCTGGTCACTGTCAGCCTGTTCTCTATTTCAGTGTCTTTGGTTATATTTTGCTTGCTTGTTTGTTTTATTGTTTAGGCTCCTGTTAAAGGTGAAATCATATGGTATTTGTCTTTCAAATATGTTGAGCTAACCCCCGGTGCAGCTGTATTTGGAGATGGGTCCTCTAAGGAAGTAATTAAGGTTAAGTGAGGTCATCAGGGTGGGACCCTGATCTCCTGAGACTTGTGTCCTTATAAGAATAGATACCTAAGAGCTCATTCCCCTTCCACACGCATGCGTCAAGGAAAGGCCATGTGAGCATACTCGGAGATATTGGCCATTTGTAAGCAGAGGAAAAGGTTCAGAATGAAACCCACCCTGCTAGTACCTTGATCTGAGTCTTCTTGTCTCTCGGCTTTGAGAAAATACTTTTCTGTGAGTTAAGCTGCTCAGTTTGTGGTACTTTTGTGGTAACTACATCAAACTAAGACAGAAAAATAAACAGAAGAATCATTTGATGATCAATATGTTCACTGTCAAGTTACATGTTGGACTTAAGGAAAAGAGACATATTAGTCTTTGACTTTCTATAATGTTTAAATTCAGAAAATACACTTAAGCTTTACATTCGCCTAATTGCTAAATATTAAGGGCATGTCTTTGTATATTACTAGATCTCTTATGAATAAAAAATAAAAATCTGTATTTTAAGACATACAAATAAGCATTTTATGCTGGAGACATAAAACTCTGCTTGCCTCAGTAACTCCGAAAATATATTCAAAAGGATTGGTGAAATATTATTGCTTAATAATGTCTAATGCAATGTTATTTATAATGCCATTGGCTAAATAAAGTAATAATTGTAGATACAGCCTCACAGTGGAAGTATACTACTAGTACAGATCACATTTTGAAAAGTAATCATACGGGAATTCACAGCATCAAGTTAAGTGAAAATAACATGATAAAGAATATATTACAAGATTTAATTTTCTAAAAATATTCTATAATAGATTAGAAACACCATGAAAGTAATATTTTAGATAAAGGATTATGTTAATAATTTAGATAATTATTCACTTTTTCATATCCTGATAATATTGGTATCTACCATAATTAGTATAATCAGATAAAACTATAAATTTTATTTTTGTAAGACAGTCTTGCTTCTTACTATAAACCTAAGTAATTTTAAGACATATTAAAAATTTAAGACTTTAAAAAAAACATATAAGAAGTGTATATGTTATTCAGTTTGGGGGTAGAAGTAAAAGAATAAAAAGAAAAAAGCTGATACAGTTGGCTATCCAAAAAAATACATCATTTTTACTTTTCCTAATTCATGACCTAGGAGTTATTAATAATCCCCTTCCACGAATTTAGGGCTAATTTTAATACTCAATTATTTATCAAATCCAGCTTCATTTTATCTTCAGTTTTCTTCCCACCTGTACTGTCCTTCTTCCAATACAACTTCGACAATGATGCCAGAATCTTTATTTCAAATACATGATCTACTTCCCACACCCACTGCTAATCTCAAAATGTTGTGGTTTTCTAATGATCAAGCCCTTCATGTTCAAACCCCGCCTACTTTCACTTGCATAGAGTTCTCTTTTACTAAGTGCAACCACAGTGACCTGTTTTCAGTTGCTCAGAAGTCCCACAGGCCTTCCAGTCACAGAGATTTGGAGATAGTCTTCCCTACCCACATTCTTCAAATCGTGCTTCCCTGGCTACTTCACCCAGACTTTCCATGGCTGGTCAACAGGTTGTGTTTCCTCAGAATTCCTTTTAACATCGTGTGTCTTTGTTCATGAGAGCTAGCTTAAGACAAAGCATTGTTTTAAATATTTGTTTATTTTTAGAGAGAGGGGACAGGAAGGAGAAAGAGAGGGAGAGAAACATTAATGTGTGGTTGCCTCTCATGTGTCCCCCACTGGGGACCTGGCCTGCAACCCAGGCATGTGCCCTGACTGGGAATCGAACCAGTGACCATTTGGTTCACAGGCCCCTGCTCAATCTACTGAGCTACACCAGCCAGGGCAAAGCATTTTTTTATAAATATGTATCTTCTCTACATCTAAGCTCAGTGAAGCTTAATGAATTCAAGGACAGTATCCGTTTTCACTGACTGTTATACTCCCAGAACAATTAAATGTCTAACATATAGTCAAAGATTTATAAATATTTTATGCATAAGTATTTGCAGGTTATTTTAAAAACCTGCAAATCAAAAAGAAAAATATTAAAATACTCATCAGAAAAATGGAGAAAAGACATAGAAACAGTAAAATTAATGATGAACATATTAAAATACAGTTTTTAAAATCACTTCCAGAAAGTCCAGAAAGATCAGAGAATCCCAAAGAAGTTAAACCCAAGGAAGCACCCACCAAGGCACATCATAATTACATTACCCAAGATGAAAGATAAGGAGAAAATCTTAAAAGCAGCAAGAGAAAAGAAGACAGTTACCTATAAAGGAGTTCCCATAAGACCGTCAGCTGATTTCTCAAAAGAAACTTTACAGGCGAGAAGGGACTGGAAAGAAGTATTCAAAGTCATGAGAGACAAGGACTTACATTCAAGATTGCTCTACCCAGCAAAGCTATCATTTAGAATGGAAGGGCAGATAAAGTGCTTCCCAGATAAGCTCAAGTTGAAGAAGTTCATTATCACCAAGCCCTTATTGTACAAAGTGTTAAAGAAACTTATCTATGAAAAAGGAGATGATCCAAAATACAAACAGTAAAATGACAACAAACTCATAACTATCAAAAACTGAACCTAAAAAACACAAAATGAAAACAAAAACAAAGTGAAATAAGCAAACAACTAGAATAGGAATAGAATCACAGAAATCGAGATTATGTGGAGGGTTGTTAGTGGGGAGTCAGAGGAGGGAGAATGGCAGAAAAGGTACAGGGAATAAGAACCATAAATTGTAGTAGAAAATAGACAGGAGAAAGTTAAGAATAGTATAGGAAATGGAGAAGCCAGAGAACTTGCATGTTTTATAGACCCCTAAGGCAAGCAGTGTTGCTGGAAGGGTGGTGCAGGGTACAGGGGAATGAACAGGAGCAAAAAAAATTAGACAACTATAATAGCCTAATCAATAAAATACACTTAAAAAATAAATTCTTTAAAAATAATTAAAAAATGTTTACAAAATATATAATCTGTATATGCAGTAAATAAATAAATGAAACATTAACACCTTAATGTCAGGAGTAACATTCCCAAGTATTGCTGTTTTATATATCATTTTATTGTCTTTGATTTATTTTTCAGTATATTCTTATATGATAATTAGCATCCATTAATGTTATTGTATTTTAAAGGAAAAAGTTTCTTTGCCTAAAATAAAATGACAAACTAACCAAAACAATATGGATATTTATTATACATAATAAGCAACTCAAAAGTACACAAGGTTCCAAGGAACCTCAAAAGGTTCCAAGACTGATAGATTTGATAGCTCAGTGATGTCGAGTACCCAGTTTTAAAATTTCTGTTATCCTTTACCTGTCAGTTTTTCCTTGATTTGGACTGTGACAGTCCCAAGATTATTGACCCATTAAGTGAATCCTTGTCCTCTGCTCACATCTTGTGAAAGACAGAGAAATCTCTTCCCCAATTATAGACTATAATTGGGCAAACTTAGTTCACATGCCTACCTCTGGATGGATAATATTTCATGAAGACAATGCCATACATTTATTGGCTTAGATATATCAGGTTCTGGTGGCTAAATCAGCTTCCCCTTAGTTCCCTCAAGGGCGAAGTAGGTACATGACCAAACTTGGAGTGCACTACAGAAAATAAAGCAATGAGAGATGAGTACTAGATAGACGGTGAAGGCTGCCTGTATTTCTCTTTATTCACACACATTAGAATGTTTTTTTAAGTATAGAAGCAAGAAAAATATGGTAAAAATATGTCTAATTAAGAACATGAACAATTGCCTTCTGCACATTTTGACTTTTTATAAATTATATTAAGGAAATACACATAAATTTTATCCCAGTCCAAATGACAAATATCAACTTTATGTTTGCTCTAGATTAATAGAGTCATTCTTGAGTAAGCAGTAAAAATTTACATTTTAAAGTGTCAGGTCTGTTCTGCATGCTACACACTTGATTTAGCCCAGACATCTATACAGATCTAAAAGAAAATAATAAAGTGAAATGTTAAAATGAGCATCCATTTGGTTCAACAACATGGTGCAAATAACCTAATTAAATGCACCCAACCTAATTTCACAGCTGTGCATGATAAAATTGATGCTTCTGTAAAGATTATAAACTTGTGTCCACTTGTCTCTAATCCACAAAGGACATATTTCCCGACTTTTCAAAATTGATACAATGGACAAGTATTTACAGTGCAGTCACAGTCAGCTGCACATTAAAACCTCAACAATTAAGCGTTCCGAGGACACAAGAATTTCAGGCAGTGTGCTTCAGTATTTTAGTGTATTATTGAGTTATAAATCTCCTTTATATTTAAATATATCAACTCCTAAGCATATAATTGGCTTGGAAGAGATATATAAAATAGCCCTTTATTACAAAATTTGCATAGTTGCTTTCTTGGGTGGCTAGATTAATATTTGTGTAATATAATAGCTCTAAATTCTTTCTTTCACTGAGAAATTTATTGATATAAATAGTTGCCAACTTTTCTGCTGGTGTATTTGGATGAAATGGAAGAGAACTGTTGTCAAAGACAACTTTGCGATTCTAGCTAGATCAGTACATCTTGGGTATTCTTGTAACTGATATGGGCAGATAAAAACAAGTAGTTTTTACCTTGTCCTCTGGAGCCTCTCCATGTAAACTCGGATTCCTGAGAGATCTCTGAAGGAAACTGTGTTACAGCAAACCCCTAAACTTGGATGCATTTTCAGAGCATCTTATCCCCTCTAAGCCTTGAAATTTCAAATAGATATATTCTGACTTTTTTTTTTAATTTCAAGCTTTAGCATTAAGCAGGGGGAAAAAGGAATGCATTCATTTGTGAGGGCACTTAATTCAAAGGAATTTTACCTATTAAGGTAGCACTGAGGAGTGGTTCGTTGCACAATCCAGTTGGATCACTGGGTAGTGAGCCAGTGTCCACGGTGCCTCTTCTTACAGTTCCATTCTCTCGGCTTAAGTGTTACATGAGGAATGGAAAAAAATGCTTAAGAAGAATTGATCTGTTATTTGGGAATGAACTGACTTTTACCTTATGTCACAAAAACATAAATACATACTTTAGACATCTCCAGGCTTCGTATAATTTTGATAAATCAAGATAAGGAAAAGAATAAACAGATCCTGTCAAGTTCTAAACAAATCACATCCGGTTATATAAATAAGCATTTTCATAAATATTCTAGTGAAAGGGGTTAATCTAGTATGCGACATATCTCTAGGCAAAAGCTTATTTTTAGTGAACAAAATGTCTCTGAATTTTTCTGATAGAGATTTCCTTTTTGCCTTTGTTCTTCCCCATCTTTGGACATGAAATCCACATGTGATAACACTAACAGGCTGTTATCATCCTAGGAACAGAAAGATACAGTCTAAGAAGGCTTCTTTTGTACGAGAAAGTGGTAAACTCCTATTTTGTTTATATTACTGCCACTAAAAAAATATGCAGCCAAACCTAAACCAACAGCTGTAATAGAAACTGGGAGAGGTAGGGAAGGTATGGGGTTCCAGCCTTGGGCGAAGACAAGAGGTTTTCTGTGCACTGCTGTCTTGGAGAGCATATATAAGTGGCTGTGAGAAGAGACATACGCTGAACAAAAACATTGCTTCTTGTCTTGGTATCACTTTAACGTTATCTGGAAGTTGCAAGAATTTGGATCGACTTGGGTTCTATTTGCATGATACGCTAGAGACCAATTTCATGTACATCAGTTTTACTGTGAAGCAGAGATGCAGTTGTCCTAAAGAATTTGCATCATTATGTACTTTGTCCCAAGCATGTTCAAAGAAATGTCAACAAATACTTTTAAACTGGATTTTAGGTAATAAAGCAGGGGCATATAAAAATAGGGGCGTACAGGGAAATTTTTACATTCTCAAAAGAATTTGACCGATAGTAGGACAAATCAAATTTTTCAAACTATTAATAAAAAGAAAGCACATTTAAGACCAGTGAAAATCATCTTTTAACCATGTATACAATATGATTTATTTTAGGTAAGGAATCTTATTAAGCAAACAACAAAATGAAGTAATTCTTAGGGTTATTTTATTTTATTTTTAATATTCTTTTTGTAATCGGTAGTTCTTACATGTTTAAGAATCAGAATTACTAAAATACATTTTCATTGTGTCAAATATTCCACATTGTCTTCAGAGTAATGCGTAAACTGAAATACAATGCATAACTTCAGCAACCACCAAGGGTATTTTTCTGCTTTGTTTTGCCTTTATTCCATAATGTATCTGTTATACATACACAAATATGCATTTGCAAAATCTTCTGTAATAAAAAGAAATAGAAAGCAATTATTTATATTTCACATTCCATGGATGGCAAGCACATATTTCAAAGACAATGATAAAAACAAAAGAGCAATTTTAAGAAATTGCCAACACAGTTTGCCTCCCTTAAGTTTTATAAATTTCTTTCTGAATATCTGTAAAGAAAACATGCAGAAGGGTTTCCAAGGATGATCCTACAATTCTTTTCCAAATGCCATTTGCCTTCTGGCCTAGAGGAAAACTTTAATTCAGAACTAACCCAGCCTCCTTGCTTAGATTTAATTTGGATACCTTCCTTCTTTAAGGAGCCAGACATGTTATACAAACAGTTAAGGGTCCTGTTTGAAAAGCAGTTGGTGGAGAGGATTCCTCCACCTAGAGTGCTGAGTAGGAGGGTCTATCAATGTCAACTCTAATTGCTCTCAGTGTTCTCCACAATTAATGGACTTGAAGCCAACGAGTCCATAACATATCTCATCATTATAGATCTCTCACTGTGGGGTTTATTGGTGCACCTGCCCGTGTCTGACCAAGGGCCATTTAGATTTGTTTTGTGTCTCTCTGCAGCTTTTATAAAGTAGAACTGCCTCCCACCCTGAACATGGGTTCACCTCTCATTGAGATTAAGAATAGATTCATTGCAAAAATCCTTAAACAAATGTGATGAGTATTTCAACTGAAGTTATTTGTAACAAACTATAGAAATGATCCCTGAAAGTATAGTCTTCAACTGAAGTTATTTGTGTCATTGGTTAATAAAACTATAAAGACTTCAAGTGTATAACTCAAAAAAACCCCTGCACAGTGCGTTGTTTGCCAGTCACCAAAGTGAAGTCTCTTTCCATCCTTCCTCTGTCCTCTTCCACCTCCCCACCTCCATTTCCTCCTAGTTATCACCATATTATTGTTGTGTCTGTACGTGTCATATATATACATATGTATATACATATATGTACATAGATATAGTCTGCCCAGAAGGTATCCAGCCATGTAACATGAAAAATAGACACATTTATTGAAGAAAATACAAGATACAGGAAACATTGTACATAGGACAACGATGCCTCAGTCCCCTTCAAAGGAGGCACTTTAGGACCTCACACAATTCTCCCAGTTGCCATCAGCTGCCCTGTCATATTTTCTTGAATCCCATCGACGGTTCTCAAATGAGAACAGTTTCTGCAGCATCAATGTAACCTGGGAGCCAAGGAGAGTGGACTGGAAAGTGCATGCATGAACAATGACTTCACTGTACTTGTCAGTGAGGGTGGTACATACCGTTGAGTGAGCATGTGTACTGTGTGGCCATAACATTCAAAATGACTGAGTTAATAAAGCAATGAATCTGTACCAAATTTTCCATTAAGCTTGAACATTCCTCTGTGGAAACTATTCGGATGATTCAGAAGGCTGCATCTATGGGCAACTGGTGATTGGCAACTTCATCAGAAAAATACACCCACTCATGCATCATCTGTAGTGCAGAGTTTTTTGGCAAAACATCAAATCACCCAGGTGACTCAGGTCCCCTACATCCCAGATTTGGTACTCTATGACTTCTGGCTTTTCCCCAAACTAGAATCACCTCTGAAAGGGAAGAAGTTTCAGATTGTCGATGACATTCAGGTCATATATATAGTAATTCCTATTCCAATATGACAAAATTTAAACATAGTACAGTCCAAAGAAAACCTGATCTTTTCTGTGTAACAACTGTAAACTGGACTTCTAGACTTAAGCTATAATGTAAGAATAACTATAAGCCAACGATACCTGATAAGCCAGAGACCAACTTACATGCAGCAACACATCGTAGAGAGGTGGTTAAGGAACACACAATGAGAACAATACAGCTTTGGTGGCTGTAGAATGCTGATATCACTCAATTACAACCTTAGAGGTTCATGAAGATTATTTTATGTATTATTAAATAAAAGACGAAAATTACTGAGTTTACTCTGTGTTCCTGCGGTGATGCCCGGCAGACATGGCGATCCCTTTGAAAGGGGACTGTATTAAGAGGAGTACACTGATGCCAGTTAATGGGCGTAGCTACAGAGGTCACTTTTCCCCAGCAGAGAAATGACTGCTTTAAATTAGGTCGGTATCTAAGGTGTTCAGACATGTCACAATATGGTAAGTGTAAGCGCAAATGTGTGTACGTGTGTCTGTGAGTGTGCGTGTGTGTATAAAAACTACTAAATTAGCATTCTCTCTCAAGACCTGGCAGCATGTAATTATTCAGTTCCTAAACCTGATTTTAGTATTAAGTATCTATGGATATAGGCGTTTTGCTATAAATGTGAGTTCTAAAAATATAGCTCCTTAGTGAATAACCTAAAATCATTTTCAGCATAAAACTTCAGATTGGAAAGAAAACTCCGGATGCACTAATGTATTACAATTTTTTTCTTTTTGGCCTGCAACCTTGGTTTTAACATCAACAATTAATCAATGTAACTTACCATGGTCAATTGACTTTTCATCCCAAAGGTCATTACTTAGGATGGCAGTATGTTTTCTCTTAGAGACTGTGCCAGTTTCACTGTGGAGCAGATGGCAAGTCAACTGGGTTTAGGCTGGTGGTCTAGATAATTCCACATTAAGTGGCATCTTCCTGCAGGAAGTCAATTTCATTGGACACGGGTGCCACCGTGACACAACGCGAGGCTATCTGATGCTATTCATCAGACCTGTTGCCACTCACACATGAAAACAGGGACTCTGGAGGAGTCACCAGGATACTTAAACAGTGGACTCCTGGAGATTTATAAAAACACCCCAGTTCCAGGCTGAATTTTTGCCCTTTAACTGTTCAGAGGAGGGAGTATGGTTTTAGTCCATCTTCTGAAAGTCCTGTTGGCTTAATAGATTGGAGTGCATCTTCTCTATGTCATCAAATACTCAAGACACAATTTTTTGTCTGGCTGAAAAAGAAACCAGTGATGCTACATTCTCCTTCTCCCCTGTAATCAAGTTGCCTAGATTAATGGAAGATCAGCAGTTTTATGGTAAAAATACTAATAATGTAAAATTTCTCCCCTAGTATCATATTCGTACTGAATGTGAACATATCTGACACCCTATTCAGTCTAAATTCAGATTAAATTTGGAATGAATGTGTGTATTCTTAGCAAGGGGTTGGAGCAGAAATAATTTTCTCTTCTGCTCTCCTGGAGCTCTGACTTTTATTTGACTTTAGCTCAGCACTTCCATTTTTATACCAGGACATGAATCCTCACTGGTATTCAGTTGCTCCAAATTGAAGTAATGTCTCAGCCAAGGAGCAGCTTCCAGTAGGGATCATGTAAGTGGCGTAGCCGTGGCAGGAACAACACCATCCCCTGCCAAGTTCCCGTTTCGTCTGCCCTGGGTAGCTTTATTGTTGTTCGTGTTTGTGGACATGAATCTTCTTGTCTGAAGATTATAATACAAAAGGGGGGGAAAGCAGGTCTTTGTCTCTAAAGTGAAAACTAAACCTTTACAATATGGTACCTTTGATAGGAAAAATTGTAGCTGGGAAATTTACATCCCAGAGCACATACCCACTTTTTTTGCCAGATTGTAATCAGTTTTTAAATGGTCTCTCTTTTGCCAATTGAAAGAAATACACAGATTGACTTTCAACAGTGTCTTTTTAAATTATTTTAATGACAACTATTCTATTATTTTTAATACGATGAATAAGAGATTTCCTGCTTTCTGTGTTTCATTTTTTGTGATGTCATGAATAAATTACTGTGAATTGGAGCTTTTCTAGACCAGTAGTCCTGAGTTCATGTCATAAATCATCAAGAGAATAACCGAGAGAGAAGAACAAAGCACTTTTTTAGAGAGTGAAGAATGAAACATTTTTCACTGGCGTCTTTATCTTTGCTTTAGAATGCACCTCACATACATGTACTATATATCAGTGGTTTGTAACATTCTGCTCAAATTTGCTTGTGTTCAGGCATAAGGCATGGAAACCATGCACCCCTGAAAGAAAGGTGGTCATTTTGATTTATGAGTTTCCTGACATACATTCAACTTACACTTTACCCACAGTCAAGCCTCAAACTAGATTTACGCACATTTCTTTACTTCTTTGCTTGGCCAAGAGGTTAAGGAAACCACTCATGATAGGCAGATGATGACACTATATTAGGTACTGTGTCTATATGCTCTTATCTCACCCTCACAGTAACCATTTGAAATGTGCACTATTAATTCAGTTTATGTTTCAGAGAACAGAGGCCAAGACAGTTAGGTAACTCCTCTTGACTTACAACTTAGGAGTAAGAGCTAACAGCCAAGATTTGAACCCCGATCTAAATGACTTTAGAACCTGGGCTTTTTTCCACTATTAATAATGACAAAGCAGTTTTCTATCTCTGCCCATTTCAACTGATTGGCAGTCTTTAGAAAGACTCTGAGGTCAAGTAAGAGCCAAGTATCAAGAGTACTGAGATCTGTTAGTGATGCCTGAGAAAGTGTGGAGAGAGTTTTCTCAGAGGTGCCATGCATTTGATGTGAAACCGTTTGGCCTCGCAGCACCAGGCATAGTCTCTGATCTATAATACAAGCTGGAAAACAGGCTTTCATATTTCTTCATGTTTGCCACTCAGTGTTGAAGTGACACCATGGTGGGCCCCGTTATAGTGCATGCTTTGAAAATACAAATTTATTCCAATGAGATTGACATATTAATGAATAATTTGAGCATGGTGCAAATTTCACAGTTGCTTATGTGCAATGTCATCAGTGAGAACATTTTTGAGACAGAAAACTGCAAACTGCTAAACCAGGACATAGGAATATACAAAATGCATACTTCAAATATCTGCCTGTTATTTCATTTTATGTAGTGTTATGAAACATACCTATGGCAGCTGACATTACAACACTCCAAGTAATTTCAGATAACCCTTTCTTCAGCACTTGACAGCACCTCAGGCCACACTCCTCTCGAGCCCCCTTCAATCAAGACTGGAATCAGGTTGACCCACAGGGGGAGCTGTTGTGCATTTGTTGATTACAAGGCCCTGTGGGAAGAACTTGGTCTACAACAGCCCTCCTAACTTCTGTTTCCCTTCTATTAAAAAAGAAGAAGAAGAAACAAACAAAAAATCCCACGAAACTTCCTCTTCTTTGTGCTGGTGGATTTGAATGGCTCATCCCACTCTAGATTACAATTCTTTTACCTGAATAAACCCTTTTTTGTGGGAGGAATATCTAGCTGACTTTTTAAGACTGACGAAAGTGAATTGAAGATCTCTGTCAAGGTAGAGTGTCATACTGAATTATTTCTATACTTCTTAAACATTTAAAATGTGTAAAACTATGCTATCATTTTTATTGATTCCTATTTTTATCTTATGTGTCACTGAAGAAGTTTTTGAGTGCTGTGTCCCTAACTTCATTTTTCCCACAAGCTCTGTGGTCTTCATGGTATGTGTTGAGAGTTTAGTTGAACTGCTCCAATAATGTTGCTGCCTTGGCATCTGTTTTGTGTGGTCAGGGTGCCTGCAGGGGCCTAGGACCTGACATTAGCCCCTCATGTAAGTGAATGCTTTAGAAAACAGATTTACAGAGTCACGAGTAAATGTAAGTTTCTGACATGACACTCCAACCTCCACTGTGGTGAACAGTTCTCTTCTCATCTCCCGGGGCCTTCCCCTTGTACTCCTTCAGATAACGCCCCCATCTAAGCTTACTAAAACTCTACTCTTTTTGGTTTACATTGCCAATCTGGCCCTAGCCCTGGAACCCCAAAGCACTCCACCTGTATACCCTAATAAAAACATGCACCCCAGCGATGCCACTGTGTTCCTGGATTGCAGCCTTAACTGACCTATCCAAGGAGCCTCTCAGGGTATAATGTGAAAACTCTTCCAGCACCCATAAGTAACAAACTCTATTTCAATTCCCTTGTGATTTTTGATTGAACCATGTCTCCCCATCCAACACCCAGGGATCTACTTAAGAAACATTATTTAACAAAGTCACAACAGCATGAATTGTATAGTTAGTTTTCGGAACACGTATGTCTTTTTATATAGTAGCACTTATTGTACCTGAAATAGCCAGGTTAGACTTTGATACACAAACATAAAACATACACTTGGAAAGTATAACATTGATTCAGTGGCAAAACAAAGATGAGGCAGCAGGAAGAGTCTCCCTGAGTACAGACAAGGAAGATACCCACATGGGTCTGTCTGCTTCTTCTTGTCCTGCTGCCGCGGCATCCTAAACAGTGTGAGTGACAAACTGGTCCTTCTTGGAAGAGGTGCTCTGATGGTCTAAATTTTGAACAATTATTGCAGTTACTGTTGACTTACACAAATATGTACAAATAAGGTTAACATCAGCACATTTTTGTTGCTTATCCTTTAATAAATATTTGCTACAGTAAAATTATCTCAGACCACTTTCGGTTTCACTAGTAACCCTGACATAGGTGGACTCAAACATATGCAAAATTATTTCAGGTGTAAATTCATAGCAGTTCAGAATGTCTCAAGGGTATTTGTTGTGCAGTTCATTTCTGTGATGCCTGGAGAAAGGCCCTGGCATTTAATAAATTAAATCAGAAATAAACATATTCTTGTGTCTAATTCATTAGTAGAAATAAATAGAGCACAGTGATTATAAAGACAGAAAAACAACAGAACTTGAATTTCTTCATTTCTATCTATTCACGTGAGCATTTGGAGTTTTTGTGTTTAAAATGCAAATCAGTGAAACAAAGAGAATCTGTTAGACATAACAGATTTAATCCCTGAATCTGTGAATATGTTACCTTAGCAGAAATCACTTTTCCCATGTGATTAAATTAAGGATCTCACAACAAGGAGATTATCATGGATGGTTAGTGTAGGCCCAAGGTAATTGCAAGGGTCCTTACAAGTGAAAAGGGAGGTAGAGGAGGGAGCGAGGTGACTAGGGAAGCCGAGGTTGGAGAGATGCGATTGCTGGCTTTGGTGAAGGAAGGAGGACAGCCTCCAGAATACAAGTGGCAAACGCAAGGCCCGCAGGCCGAATGCAGACATCCACCTTGTTTCATCCAGCCGGGCACCTTGTTTCTACTCTGTGGCAGCGCTGAGCTCCTTGCCCCTAGTTGAGGAGTAGTTACATTTATACAGTCCTAAAATTACATTCAGCCCTTTGAAGGCAACTGTAAGACCAATGTGGCCCCTGGTGAAAATGAGTTTGATATCCCTGCGCTAGAAAGGAAAAAGGTAAAAAAAAAAAAGTGATTCTGCTCTTGAGTTTCCAAAAGGAACATAGCTTTGCCAACAGCTTGATTTTTGTCCCATGCAGCCCATTTCATATTACTAACCTCCAAACTGTAAGACGATAACTTTATGTTATGTTGTCACTAAGTTTGTGGTACATTGTCATAGCAGCTATAGGAAACGAATACAATTGGTTAAGTGCAATTTTAGTTCACATGAAATATTTTTATTAAATTTATTATCTTTTAAAATTGAAAGTAATCCCTTTGAATTATTAATTGTTTTATTAATAAAGAAAAGCCCTGCCGTTTAAAATTATCAAATCAACAAAATAAGGAATGCTATCAAATATTACATAATAATTACTCAAAATAATTTTGAGGAGAGAAGAATATTAACGAAAGTCTTCAAGTGTGCTGGATACCTCACAGAGCTGGTGCTGAAGTTCAAGAATTTTGCTGCCTCTTCCCCGTTTTATCACATTTATATGCTATCTGCCTTGATTTATTAATTTTCAACCTCTACTGCCTCTATAGTACCTTCACTGATAGCCATAACTGACTTGTTCAGCACAATTTTTAAAAAAGTTATATCAATATACAACAGAAGGAAAGGGGAAAAGATGAATTGCTTCCATAACATGAACAGTCACTATTATTTCTTTGAAGGCAGAGACCACGTTTATTCATTCTTCTTCCCAACATCTAACACAGTTTCTGGCATATAATAGAATAATCAATAAAGTTTGATTAATAAATGAACAATAAAAAGATGTATGTATTTTGAATGTCTCCATTCCTTAGATATCCCCTATATAACTCCTGAGTGTCTTTTAATATTATGCTTCAAAGCTGTATGTTTACCAAAATTTTCATATATACACTTCCACCCAAAACTAAGTGTTTTCTTTCTTAAATTTTTATAGCTTACTTGTGCCACCATAAAGCTCTTATCATGGCCTGCCACATTTTAAATCTAATTATATGTGATTTTATTTCCTCTGCTAGGTTATAAACTCTTTGTGGTTAAGGACATGCAGTTTCATACCTATGGTTACTATAGATCTACAGAATAATTTAAATATGTTACCTGATAAACAAATCATTGCTCAATTTAAGTTGAAAGCACTATCTCATTATCACCTATATCATTTCCGTTCAATTATGTTTTTAAAGGTGTAAGTGTTACAGATTGGGAGTGAGAGACCTGAGTTAAGAGGCTCCCTCCCTTACCTCGTCTTGTCTCGCTCACAAGAGAATGGTTTGAGCAAAAGACAAACACATATAATGGAAATGAAATTGCAGGTTTATCCATGAAACACCTAAAAGCGGGGAGCAGCAAGCAGGCACCTGGCAAGTCTAAATGGCCACACATAGAGGAAGGTTGTTAGTAAGTTAGTGAGTTTGTTCCATACACTTGAGCTGAGACTACAAGTGGGTTCTTAGCTAATCTATGTATGCTGATTCTTGGGGTTCAGGAGTTATATACCTTAGTCAGCTTCTAGGTTCCCCCTCTCCCCTTTCTAAATCTAGGGAATAACGTATAGCTACAGAGGCTTTCTTTCTCAGTTAGTAAAGGCTCTTGGTCTTATTGAAGCTGTTACAGAGACTCTCTTTCCCAGCAGAGCCTCAAGGACTCCCCTCACTTCCATCTGTGCTATCCCTGCTTACAATGTTCAGAACACCCAGCAATCTTAGTAACATGGTTACCAAAGCCCCTTTTCTCAGCACAGTCTCGAGGGCTCTCCCCTTCGCCTGTGCTATTTCGCTTGTAATGCTTGGGACACCCGGCAATCTTATCAAACCGAGCACAGGACTGCTGAGTTAACTGATGAGACGTGTCGTTCTTTTGCTTCCAACCTCCTGTATAAAGTTCTTTGTCAGATTGCAGTGGTGATGGCCCTGACTTTATCTCCCCTCTGGCTGCTCATTCCTATCTGCTACCTAACATAAGAAGGTCAAATATCTTTACATATTCTTTAAAACCCACACACACATCTAAAAATAAATCAATAAAATATTCAAAACAATAAATAAATAAATAGATAGATAAAGTTATAAAAAAGACAATCTGGGCTCAAAGTCAGTGACTTTAGTACCTGTGACACTACAGCAGTGTTTCCGAGGTGTGTTGTACAAACACCAACAGAACAACTGTCAAAAGAACAGCATCCAGCTCAACTCTAACATTCCTATCACAAATAATTCCCATTACGGCATTTCAGATAAATCATTCCAGGATGTTTTGCAACAATAAGGGCTAAGTTTTTAGAATAGAGTAAAAGCTTTTAAAGCAAACATCGGACATTCGAGAAAACTGAATTTTTCCGTTGGACACTGAAGAAAAGAACTCTCAGATGAGGCTACTCTATGAAAAAAGAAAATAGTCTCAATGAAATGCAGAAAAAGTCATCAAAGAATATGAAACTGATACATCTATCTTGTCTCAAAGTTTGTTTTAAATACACACAGTGGTTAAGGGTATAGTTTCATAGACCAAGGATTCAAATATTTCAGATGACATCTGTATATTTTTTTCCTAACAAAACATATGAGATTTAAGACACTTTGACTTTGAATTGTTTATAAAAAAATCTCAATCTCTCTCTCCAGTAGTCAGAGTGGGAATGGAAGTAGTAACTCTTAGAGATAATGAAAGAGTGTATGCTTTTACAGTATACATTATGGCTTGCTAAAGCTGTCTCCTACTGGTTTGTGTATATTAAGAATATTCTGTAAATATTAACAAATTCTCTTAAACCATTAGTATCATGAAATTGTCCACAGTAAAGGTTTGGACACCGCAGAAGTTATTTATGCAGATTTACTTAGTACACATTAATTTATGGAGCATTATATAGCCCAATGTGAGTTATTTTATCTCCTTGGAATAAGAAAGTGTATATTTAACTAATTTAGTGAAATGAATAAGTAAATAATGTAGATTAGTTTATTTCTAGTTAGCTCTCATTACAGAGGTTTGACTACACAGGTTGGCATTTGTTTTGTGATTGCTGTTATACTGTTTCCTCTATTTTATTTCCTTAACTTACTTCTAAAAACTTCATAAACAAAAACTATGTTTTCTGTTTCCTGTCTGAAGGACTGGGTGCACGACTAGTTGTAAGAGCATAGTGAATGCTTAATTAATGTCAGATAATTGGATACATATTTTTTTTATTTTTTATTTTTATTTTTTTATTTTTTTATTTTTTTTATTTTTAAATATATTTTATTGATTATACCATTACAGTTGTTCTATTCCCCCCTTCAAACCCTTCCACCCGCACCCTCCCTCCCCCACCATTCTGCCCCCCTTAGTTTATAACCACGTGTCTCAAGTTCTTTGGATTCTATATTTCCCCCACTATTCTCACCCTCCCCACTACCTATTTTCTACCTACCATCTATGCTATTTTCTGTGCCTTCTCCCCCCTTCTCCCCCTCCCACTCCCCTGTTTCTAACCCTCCATGTGTTCTTCATTTCTATGGTTCCACTCCTGATCTAGCTGTCCTCTTGGTTTGCTTTTGTTTTAGGTGTGGTTGTTAATAGCTGTGAGTTTGCTGTCCTTTCACTGTTCATATTTTTCATCTTCTTTTTCTTAAATAAGTCCCTTTAGCATTTCATATAATAAGGGCTTGGTAATAATGAACTCCTTGAACTTGACCTTATCTGAGAAGCACTTTATCTGTCCTTCCATTCTAAATGAAAGTTTTGCTGGATAAAGCATTCTTGGCTGTAGGTCTTTGGATTTCATGACTTGGAATACTTCTTTCCAGCCCCTTCTTGCCTGGAAGGTCTCTTTTGAGAAATCCGCTGACAGTCTGATGGGTACTCCTTTGTAGGTGACTGTCCCCTTATCCCTTGATGCTTCTAGGATTCTCTCCTTCATTTTGGTCTTGGCTAATGTAATTATGATGTGCCTTGGTGTGTTCCTTCTTGGGTCCAACTTCTTTGGCACTCTCTGAGCTTCCTGGATTTCCTGGAAGTCTATTTCCTTTGCCAGACTGGGGAAGTTCTCCTTTATTATTTGTTCAAATATGTTTTCCACTCGTGGTTGTTTCTTTCCCCCTTCTGGTACCCCTATAATTCGGATGTTGGAACGTTTCAAGATGTCCTGGAGGTTCCTAAGCCTCTCCTCATTTTTTTGAATTCTCATTTCTTCATTCCTTTCTGGTGGGATGTTTTGTTCTTCCTTCTGGCCCACCCCCTTGATTTGCGTCCCAGTTTCCTTTCCATCACTATTGGTTTCCTGTGCATCTCCCTTCTTTTCATTTAGTTTAGCCATATATTCCACTAATTTGTGACTTTGTTTCACTAATTTGTGACTTTGTTCCTCTAATTTGTGACTATAATCTACCAGTTCTGTGAGCATCCTGATAAATAGTGTCCTGAATTGTGCTTCTGAGAGGCTGGCAATTTCTTGGTCGCTGAGAGTTATTGGCTCTTGGACTTTGAGTTCTTGTGCCATCTTTCGGGTTGTTCTTGCCTGTTCCATAGCAGGATCAGAGCCCTAAAATGTTCACTAGAACGGGGCAACTAAATCGCTGGTTTGTGTCGTTGTATGTGGGGGCGGAGTCAAAGAGCAACAATGGCTCTCACCGGTATTGCAGGGAAACTAAGTCGCTGGGTTGTGACGCTGTATGTGGGGGCGGGGCCAAAGAGGGACTCTGGCGTCCCGTCTGCCGCCTGCCGCCCCGGCCCTCACGGGTGCCGAAGGGCAACTAAGTCGCTGGGTTGTGACGCTGTATGTGGGGGCGGGGTCAAAGAGGGACTATGGCGTCCTGTCCGCCGCCTGCTGCCACGGCCCTCACCGGTGCCGCAGTTGCTGCCGTCACCTGGCCCACGCGTTTCGTCCCACTGCTCGCGAGTGCGCCACCGCCGTCAGCCCTCGCCCCCTGGGGCCTGCGTGGTCTGTCTCACTGTGCACGAATATGCGCCCGCGGTCTGCCCCGCACCCCAGCTGGTTCTCGTCTGCCTGCGCGCCTGGGTCGGGGGCCCTGTCCTGCCCGACCCCGCTCGCTGCTGGCTCCGCCCCTCTTACCGTCCCGTTGAACGGTTAGATGTAGTTGGACTTCCGTATAATTCAATTTTCTGTCCTTTGGTTGTGTCTTTGTTTCTCCAGTCCTTTGTTTTATTCAAACTTGGTTGTGGGAGAAGGCACAGTGTTTCCACCTATGCCTCCATCTTGGCGGAAGTCCTTGGATACATATTTTTTTTAAAACTCATTACTACCATTATCAAGAGGCAAAGAAATATAACATTATTTTGTGTGTCTTGAGTCAAAAACTGAGTTCCCAAAGCGATAATGTTAAGAAAAACTATACTTTATTATTGTATTACTGATAAACACAGAAACTTACACTTTGGTACATATCTTCATTTACTAGGCTGTTCCCTGGAAAATAAGCTGTTTTGTCTTTTTGACAGTTTTGTATGCTGATCACCAACAACAATGCTTTATTATATTTATCAGTGAATGTTTATTAAATGACATATTAGCTCTCCCTTAATAGCCACAGCAAGAAAAAGAGACCAAATGTCCCTCAGTGCCCATGGGCCAGTTTTTCTCCTCAGTTATCTCTTCTAGTTGCTTACTACTAGGTCAGAAAATGTTAAAGTTTATAACATAGTTTGGTGTTCAGCTCTTTTTTTAGCTTTAGTAACTTGTTGTTTCTGTTGTCTTCCCTAGATAAATAATCACCCTAGAATAAGATATATTTCAGTCTATATAATTTTAGCCGGTATCTTCAAACCTGTATTGTATAACTGCATTGCAAGAGCCTCTGACACTGTTCTTGATCTTAAAAAATGCATTCAGCCCTGGCTGGTGTAGCTCAGTGAATTAAGCATGGGCCTGTGAAGCAAAGGGTCACTGGTTCGATTCCCAGTCAGGGCACATGCCTGGGTTGCAGACCAGTTCCGAGTAGGGGACACATGAGAGGAAACCACACAGTGATGTTTCTCTCCCACTCTTTCTCCTTCCCTTCCCCTCTCTCTAAAAAATAAATAAAATATTTTTAAAAAATGCATTCAGCATGATGTTCACTTAAAATGCTTTGGTAAATACTTTTTATCAAGTGAGATGTTCCTTTAGTTTATAATTTTCTGATAACTGTTATAAAATTGATGTTGAACTTTACCACATATATTGAGCTAATTTAGACCATTTATGTATTAGAGTATATTAGTACATTTTCAGATGGTGAACCATCTGTGCATTCCAGAAATAAGTCCTAGTTGATTGTGATATACTGATTATGAATACAACATTGTCCTTTTTCTAATGACTCATTTAGACACTGTCTGTTTAAACCGAGCCATCCTGTAATTCTGTCTGCTTGCACAGACCGCTCAGACCTCACTGGCTTTCCACGCAGCACCGAAGCCCACATCTCCTCTGCCAGTAACACTCCCATTTACTCAATGCTGCACCTCTGTTGCAGATCAAGGATCCTGATTAGTCTCAGCCAACAGTTTCCAGAGGCTTTTATACATGTTTATAAAGTACTGAGGACCCCCAAGGAGCTCTTATTTATGTGGATGAAGTCTATAGAGAAACGTTTTGAACACAAAACCGCATTAACATACATTTTATAGCGTCCAGATCATTCACATTGTAATCATCACATACTTAGTCTAGAAACTACACTGGTGGGGGAAAAGTACTAATCCCTATTATCATTAAAATAGTGTGATCTTTCAGAACCTCTGAAGAGGGTGGGGTTCCCAGACCACACTTTGAGAACTAATGATCAAAGCAAATCAAAATGGTCATGTCCCCTGTTTTCTGAATCTCCTACATTGGTGTATGGGCCTCTGGGCTTTGATTTTGGCCAGGACTTGAGCAAAAGTCAACTAAGGAGGTTTCTGGGAGAAATAATATTTTAATGATGAAGAAGAGGCATGTGCTTAGCTCTTTCCTCCCCTCTTTGTACTGTCTTGAAGGTGGTTATGGTCTGGGGAGCTGCCACAGCCCACTTCCAGCCACGAATCCATCTCCAGGATGATGAGGAAAAGCAACCTGCTATAATGACAAGAGGGAAAAGATGGAAACAACCTGTCTCATTTCATTTTTAAGTAGCCAAATGATTAGAAGAAAAATCGTACCTCTGGATGTGTTATTATGAGAAGTAATAAGTCTCCATTTATTGACAGTCTTATAAGTTGTTTTTCCTGTACTTGAAGCTTGAACATACTTTCTTTCGATGTATTATCTTTAACGAGTTTGGGAATCAAAGTTTTACTAGGATTATGAAATAAATTCAGAGTTTCCCACTTCTCTTTTGTGAAATAACCTATAGAAGACAGGGATGAGTTTTTGCTGGAAAGTTTGGTTGATGTTACATATTGAATTTTATACATAAAACTTTCTGAATCTTAAATCTTTTCATAAAGTGCATCTTACTAGGTTTCCCCCTTATATTATAGTCTTACCATTCTAACTGCTTTAGCAGTTTTGGTATGGGCAATAATTCATTTATTTTAGTAAAAATTTTGACATATTTTGGAACAAATTTTTTTTACTTTAACTAGTTTTCAAATTTATTTTGTTGTCAATATTATTCTGTCACGTTTCTTTGAACCTTGTTTTCTGGCATGTTTCGTATAACCTCATTATGTTAGTTCTTTTTTTAAATTCTGTATTTTTTATTTGTATCTTTCTTTTTTCTTCATCTGTCTTGCCATGGGTTTGCCTATTCTATACCACTTTTAAAAATGAATTTTTTATATTTTATTTGTTTATTTTTAGACAGAGGGGAAGGGATGAAGAAAGAGAGAGAGAGAAACATCAATGTGCGGATGCCTGTCATGTGCTCCCTACACTAGGGACCATGCCCACAATCCAGGCATGTGCCCTGACTAGGAATCGAACTGGCTACCCTTTGGTTAGCAAGCCAGTGCTCAATCCACTGAGCCATACCAGCTAGGGTTAAAAAATGAATTTTTAATTGTTTATATTTGTTCCACATTTTTCTATTTTTTAATGTATTTTTAGTTAACTTAGTTATTTTCTTATTCTGGGGTTAAATATTTGCCTGGTTTGTTTTCAGCCTTTTGAAAGGTAAAGCTACAAATTTCTCTCTACATACTGGTTTTCTTTTATGTATTTCATTTATTCGTTTTTAGAGAGGAGAAGGGAGGGAGAGAGGGAGACGAACATCAATGTGTGGTTGCCTCTTGTGCATCCCCTACTGGGGACCTGGCCATAACCCAGGTATGTGTCCTGATTGGGAATCAAACTGGTGATTCTTCGAGTCTCAGTCTGGCACTCAATCCACTGAGCTGCACCAGCCAGGACTCTACATACTGTTTTATCTGTGTCTCATAAGATTTGACATATAGTTTTTTCAATATTATTCAACCTGAATTTCCCATTTTCTTTAATCCCAAAGTTAGTGCTTTTTTTCAGTTTCTAGATATATAATCTTTTCTCAGTTCTCACTTCTTTATTTTCAGTCTCATTGCATTACGAATGAAAATATTATATATTATTTTGTCATTATATGCAACTCTATTTACAACCTTAAACATGGTCACGTTTTTTAATTAGGCCCTTGAAATGAATACACATTTATTTGACATAGAGATTNGATTCTTCGAGTCTCAGTCTGGCACTCAATCCACTGAGCTGCACCAGCCAGGACTCTACATACTGTTTTATCTGTGTCTCATAAGATTTGACATATAGTTTTTTCAATATTATTCAACCTGAATTTCCCATTTTCTTTAATCCCAAAGTTAGTGCTTTTTTTCAGTTTCTAGATATATAATCTTTTCTCAGTTCTCACTTCTTTATTTTCAGTCTCATTGCATTATGAATGAAAATATTATATATTATTTTGTCATTATATGTGACTCTATTTACAACCTTAAACATAGTCACCTTTTTTAATTAGGCCCTTGAAATGAATACACATTTATTTGACATAGAGATTTTATTAGTTTGACTTATAATTGCAACTCTACATTTTCTTTTGAATAATATTTGCCTGGTATATTGTTCCTATGTATCTATTTACAGAAATATATTGAATATGTAATTTTACCAAATTGAGAATGGCCAAATGTGAAAATTAATATTTGATCAAGATTGAGGCAAAAGTCAAGTATGCCCTTCAAATAATAAATGAAATAATGTCTTATCCCCAGAGTAATCATTTTATTACAACTGCATTTAGTGGCTAGCCTGCTCCCGCCATAATGAGGCTGTGCACTCAGGTAACTGAAATAGATGCCCACTTTCACCTGAGGCTGTGGAGAAGCAAAAATGTCCAAGAGCAGGTTTTTTCAGCTGCTGTTGGTAAAGTTAGCAACAAGTTACTTTTTGAAAGTAAAAACTCATCACATTTTCAAATATAGGTTTATACAAAATGGTGTTTTAGTATAATAAGTGCAATTCCACAAACATAGGCCTCATGCTTTTTTCAAATAAAATTTCTAAGTACTTTAAATATATATTTAATTTTTGAGTAACCTTCATACTGTATGTGGAAGCAACATAAGTTCCACTCAATAGACTATCAGGTAAAGAAGATGAGTAATATAAGGGAATATTAATCAGCCATGAAAAAATAAAGTTTTACAATTTGCAACAACATGGATGGACCTACAGGGTATTATGCCAAGTGAAATAAATCAGACAGAAAAAGACAAACACTATATGCTTTCACTTGCATGTGGAATCTACAGGAAAAATAAAACAAAAGCAGAAATATATTCATAGATACAGAGAACAGATGGCTGCCAGGTGGGAGAAGAGTAGAGGGACTGGATGACAAAGGGGAAAGGATAAAGAAGTACAAATTGATAGTTAAAAAACAGTCACAGGGATGTAAAGTTCAGCATGGGGAGTTTAGTCAACAACATCGTAATACCTATGGGTGGTGCCAGCTGGTACTAGACCCATCAGGGGGATCGCTTCTGAAACTACTTTGTCTAAGCACTATGCTAAACACCTGAAACTAATATAAAATAGCATTTGATATCAACTGTAATTAAAGATATAAATAAATGAATGAATATAAAAGAAAATCTATATTTAACATAGTTGCATATAAAATGTAGATAGAGGACAGATAGCTGACAGAAAGATAAAAATTAAAATTGATTCAAAATCTTTGCTCATATGAAATGCCAACAACACCCGTACAGCTGGAGTCACAAAGAAAAAACTGAACTACCCAGGCCAAGAAATGTCAGCAGGTACCAAAAACCAAACTACTTTTTATGTAAGCAACAATTCATTGTTAATAAGTTCTGTCAAGCTAGAATGCATTTCCCTCAAGCAATCTTTTAGATATGTAAAACCTGATATTTCATCTTGTTTGAAAATCTTATATAAATATAAATCAAGCAGCTCCAAAGTCACTTTTATGTCAAAATAGAATTTCTACTCCAAGTAATATCCAGAATATCAAAATAAAAATTTAGATTTAATAATAAATCTAGATGACACACCTTCTGGTGTTTCAGAAATTGTTTTCCCAGCTACACACAGAAGTAACTTTCATTACCACATGATCTTTATTCCTGTGTAAGTTCTGGGACAACAGAACAATACAGTGAGCAGTCAGTTATTTGCCCTTTCAAAGACTGACACAAAACACAGTGCTAAACAACACACTTTGAAAAGAATGTGAGAGCTAAAGCTGAACTTAAGTTCATCTTTCATTTCCAACCTGTCTTTATCCTATTACCTTAAATCTGTTTTATATAACAAATTATCTTTATACTCAGATAAGTGTATTGATGGATCATGCTTAACACCTGCTATGGGAGTCTCTGCTTCTCGATTGTTGAGTCTAACCTGACTTTGTTTATTGTAATTATTGCTTTATTGGGATTTCTTTTTGATATCTTATTTCTTGTTTTCTATTAACCTCTTGCTTGTGTTTCTATTTTTCTTTTCCTCCTTTTAGGGATAATATTTTCTACTGACAGATTGAATTATACATTTGATTTGTATTCTTGTGATGGTTATATAATATTGCGTTTGTTCTCCCCTTGGTTTGTTGAGCTATCAATCTCCCCACACAAAACAAGTATCTTTCACAATTTCAACTTTTTTTTCTATCCATCCCCACCCGGCAAGCTCAAATGTGATTTTGTGAATTTGTACCCGCATCTTCTAGGACTCCTTTACCTGGATGTTGACCTTTTCAAATCTACCCTCCATGCATTAGAAAGCATTCCCATTCTTAAAATCCACCCCTAATGTTCCCAGTGCCTTTTCTGGGAATTCTTCAACCTAATCTCCCAAGTCACTAAGTTATTTGTTGACTTTATCCATTCTTCTTAGTGGGCTTATATTCCTCTTCGTGTGTCAGCTACATTGATTGGTTATAATCACTTACAGAGGATCCAAGTTGGCACAGAGATTCTGCCCCCGTGGTGAGTTAGGGTACGGATATGTGGGATCCACCTCCGGGAAGAGAGCCCCTCTGCTATTACAACCTGCTCACCCACCTCTGGTCCACCCCTCTCTCCGACACTCTACCCCCACAATGTTACCCTGTCTCAAGCAAAATTTTCCATATTGTGGCCAACATGACATTCTTTTATGTTGGGGACCTCCCTGTCTGGTTTCAGGAGCTGAAACCCCCCCATGGCTAAGGCTGAGTGAGCAACCTCCGGACATAAGCCACTAAGGAGACAAAGCTTATCTCCCTGGCAGGAGCACTGCTTCTCCTCCTTTTTCCATAATTGGCCCTCAATCCTTGATCAGTTAGCCAATGATGGGTAGGATTCCCCAAGGAGGGAATCACCAAGGACAGGCATGATCATGTGGAGGCCCCAGGGAAGGACTTGGGGGGCTACGGAGAAAGAGGGTGATGGACCCTCGCCCTCTGGCTTTGACGAAGCCTGAGTCCTCAGTCTGTCAGAAGTCTCTGAGAATTCTTTGGCTATTTGCCTCCTTTGCCTGACTTAAGGCTGAAACAATGACATAGGGTGGTACAGCCTTGTGCTGGGAATGGCGGGTTCCCCGGGGTAATTAGACATAAGAAAGAATTCCTATAAGTCCTATGAAACCTGCTTTGCTAAGAGTGTTTTCATTCATATGATAAGGGTCCAAGCAGGGAATAAGAATGTCTCCCAAAGTTTCTGCAACCCCGTTTCCTGACAGACACTGACTCAGACTAAGCCCTCAGATTTCTTTGAAATGTTATCTCCTCTTTGATCCTTGCCTCCCTGTACTCCTGTGTATTACAACCCAGTAAAAGCCCCTGGAGGAAGGGGCTCCTGGCCCTTCCCCTTTGAGGGATCGGCAGCCTTTCCTCCCCAAGCAGATCCTGTCTTGGTAGTGTTTACTTTCATCTGTGGCGGATGGGGGGATTTGCGGGCAAAGTCGTCCCCGCACTTTTAGATTCTATTTTGGGTATGTTCAAAATCAATACCACAGCTTTCCATTGGATTGATATTTTCCTTGTATATCTTTCTTGATCACTTGCATTGTTCTTTGCCCTGAGTGGCTGCTACTTCTGTCAGTTAAAATCACTTAGACAAAAAGTGGGGAGGAGAAAATGCTCAGGAGCTCACTTCCTTATCCACACTAGAATAGGTATTGTCTGCTCTTCACCTCACTGGGCCCCAACACTGTACAGATGTTACCTTGTGATCCCTGGCTAGTTCTGCTATGATACCCCTGTTTTCCTGTGGCACAAAGAGAAGATACAGGCAATTATCCTCCCTGGTTAAGCAGGGAAGAGAGAAGGGCATAACAATGAAAGTCTCACCCAGTTTGAGGCATCCAATGGGGGCACTGGAACCCTTACCTCAGGGCCCAGCATCCCCATTGCAAATGAAGTCCCAAATATCTTCTCTCTCCCTTAGGGTTTATTATCATTGGTCTTAGGTTATGGAAACCATTATAATTATTCTCTTTTCAATTACACATTTTAGATTTAAAGATAAACCAGCAGCCATGCTAGATCACCTTGTTGAGAATTAGAAGCATTTTTTTCCTGCAAAGTATTTGTACCTGGAAATTTTCTAATATTTAAAAATGTCTTACTCTGTATCATAGAATTTTTTTTCCCTAAAGGCTTAATAACATTTAACTATGATCTAGAAATAACCTTTAAAATATCATGTATAAAGAGGTCACCAGGGATTCACTGAAGACTAGCAACTTAAAATACTTTTATTAATAATGTTGAAAGAGAGTAAATATGGAAAGGAAGTGGAAGAAGTGTAGAGATAAAGAAAAATCTCTTACCGAAGGCACACTGTGGATATAGTTTTAATTGAAGGTAGTATTTGAGAGACAAACTATTTGAAGGAAGTGAGAGATTTGTACACGCGTTGTTCTCTCAGTGTCCTGCAGTTCTAAATGTTCCCTCCTATGTTAATGTACAGTTCTAATTCTGTTACTGCAATGGGACTAAGCTAGAAAATTATGTCATAAAAATGAGTTTATTCTAATAATTTGTGTAGTGTTTGAAAAAATGCTGCAGTCTGTAAAGTAATGTTTCCATTGAAGAATAGCCATTTTCTCAATCAAGGTACAAGTATTTTATGAGTTTATGCTTTCTAACAATGTTTTTTAATTTGAAAAAGAGTCAGAGTTCCCAGAAAAATTACCCCACTTCAGAGAGGTGTTTCCCACTTTCTTCCAATGACATATAAGGTGCTTATCAATAAATTTTGATTTAATTAATACTGGGATACAGAGACAGCCCTAAAGAGTTATTAATGTCCTGTGTTTAAGAAGGAAGGAGTGAGATCTGCTAGTTAGAATTTCAGATCGTCTCCCACTATAATAGAGGACAGATGAGTTTCAGAGTTGTAATTGCATGTTGATAAAACTGATTTAGATATACCCTGGGGTTTACAAGTGTAGAATTAAAACTCTCCCTTGGTACACAGTGTCCTTGGCTATTTCTATACCTTCCTACACGACAGAACGGTTTTCGTTCATCACAAAAAAACCTTCATTCGTGTTTTGAACCCCTTCTATGTCACTTCTGTATCATTTTCATCTGCCATGAAGTAATCTAAGAATCTAAGGTAAATTATGATCTGACCAGACTGAAAATGGAAACCATTAGGATGTTCCACCCTAAATCACAATTTATGTCATTTATTCAAATGACCCATAATTCTTAATTTGGTTTACATAGAACCAAATCTTCACATCTTCCAAAACCATGTAACTATAATAACATAAAATTTTGGTAATCTGCACAGTAAATTTATTTTTTTCTGTTTAGTTCCAATATAAGACCAACATGAGTTACTAATGCTATTTTGTTAGTTGTTTATGCACAAACCCACAGATTTTTACTGAGCAAGAAATTCTTTGAATTTCTAAAGATTTGAAATTGTACAAGACAGAAGACCTGTCTCTTGTAGAACTTACATTGGAATAGGAGACAGACAATTAGCAAGTAAAGGAATGAGATAATTTTAGATCATGATTAGAACTATAAAGAGAAGAAAAAAGAAAGTGATGTATTGGTTTGGGTGTGCAGGGGAGTGGGAGGCATTAGACAAGGTAGTTTAGAAAAGGGGTCTCTAAAATGAGTTATTACAGTTAAAATGTAAATGATAAGAAGTCAGCCATGTAAATAACTGAGGAAAAAAATGTTTCAGGCAGTAAGAAAGGCAAGAACAACAGAGAAAGCAATCAAAGAAAGTAAACAATTACGCAAAGACTTGAAATTTGATTGAATTCAATAATTATCTCTTAGTTACAGAATTCTGTGAGGGCATGGCCATATGTGTTTGTCTGAATCAATCTGTGTTCATGGCTATTGCCCAGGATTCATTATCCACAGCTCACACATTCACACTTACATGTTCTGGTTTCAACAAGAAATGTGTGGTCAATGTGCTTATAAATCTGAGATAATTGAAATTACTATAGTACAATGTTGGAAAATTTAAATATTGACTTTGCTATTATACTTATTTAACTCAAAACTCAAAAAACTGCTTTCACTCGTTTCAATCTCTTATTGCCCTAGTAAAAGTCTTTGAATCCAGAACAATCCATTTTATTTATCATCTTATAATTCTTACATCATCTTCTGTTAATTATCTAACTATGTGCTCTAAAGCTGCAAAAATATAAGTAAAACAAATCTTTGTGCCCCCAAATTTAAATGCCTCTTATTCTGATGTTTCTTTCATTATCTTGACTTTCTTCTTTGTCTTTGTAATGTACTTGGGAAGTAGAACGACCCAAATAAGAGTGATTGATTAGACTTTTACTATGCTCCTTCATGTGTGCTCATCCATGGATTTATTTCCCAGTTTTCTGCAGTCTACACACAATAAATCTGCGTGATCTGAAGCCAGTTTGAAGGCTGACACCACAGATGCCCCAGGGCTGGTCGTGGAGACCAACAGTTAAAAAGCAGAGTGTTGGTCCAGCATCCTCTCAATTTGCAAGCTCTCTTAAACCATGATTTTCAGGAGGAAAGTTTGTGATATGTATTTATTTTTAAACCATTGCTTTATATATATGTAATATGTATAAAATATGCTATCTGTGCACCTATGTAGTTTCTATCAGACCCCAGGTATAATAAACAGGAAATGTTATTAATTACTTTAATGTTTGAAACAATAATGAGTAGAAACTAAAAACCCTGAATGTTAGAGCACTCAGGTCAGAGAGGCGACGCGGACACATATACTTCTTGTGGCACTTTACGGTTTGGTTTACATCACCAGCCAAACATTATCCACACGTAATTTTTTATCTTCTCATTTTTCCCAGAAAATTCAAGAAATTCAAAGGCACTCACATGTACACTTTGCTAAAGAACCTAGGAAGCTAAATATGGCAAAGTTACAAGATTTCATATTCTTTTAACATTCCATTTGTGTATATGATGGATATTCAGAAGCTGACTTATAAACAAAGAGTTGTAATTAATCTAACAATATAACATGTTTGTCAAAGAGCTGATATGATTTTAGTCTGCACTGATCGAAGTACATTTATCAAAATAACAATTCCTTGAATTCTGTGTACCATTCTTTAAGAGAAACATGAACATACAGGAAAAGAAATTATTTACATGAAGATTTAATATTATAGTATTTGAAATATTGAATATATAGTATAACGAAAATATAGTGAGTATTTAAAATTTATCTTTCCAGTTGTTCAGCATCTACTATATACCAGACAGTTTGGTTATCATGCTTAGTAAATGTAATACAATTCACATAGAATTTACATTTGAAGAAATTAAGAGTGTCTTCCAGAGGAAATTAAAACTGTTTTAAACTATATAAAAGTCTACATGTGGAAGCAGGATTAGATTTGTTATGCACCGTCTTAGAAGGAAGAATTAAGACTGGGAGAACTGAGCCAGGGCTGGTAGGAGGGTGGGAGAGCGTTCATTTCACCTTCAACATGAAGGATTCGATCAACTCTGTGGAAAAGAGTTGTTTTTTTTTTTTTATGTATTCAACTCCCATTTATTGGGCAATTAATTATACATTCGTTTCCTTGGTGTATACCAGGAAAAAATATACTGTTCTCACATTTGAGAATCATCTAATACTTATTTCTAAAATTAAGTTCTTGGTGCCCACTCATAAACAGCTGGTACTAGCCATAATTATTAGACTGTAGGTGGTAACAGAAGTACACATTTCAGGACCATTTATATATAAGCTTCCTGATAAAATTTCACTTTGCTGAAGGCAAAAACACGGAACTAGTGCACATCACCTGCAGTTGTTGTACTGTCCACATCCGGAGTATCCATGTTTAAAGTGCCAAAGGTACGCCAAAAACAAAATGTCAAAGAAAAGCAAGCAGCACCTTGTGGTCCTGGATGTGGCAACTTCTAATGGCCATCGTTACTCTTCCAGGATGGTTTGGTAAATTGGAGGTTTTGGTATGATTCAATGCTTACCCATTTATCTCGTTAAATTCTAAATTAATACAATTAATACGTTTTTGGAAAAGTAAAGTCAAAGAGCTATCCATGCTTAACATAGTATTGTTAAATTCCTAATCACGCTCAAACCTAGCACATTATTTGATGCTATCAAGACTAAAGAGAAAAAAGTAAATAGAAAAAAACCTCTACTGCTTGAACGGTTCACTAAAAATCACAGACGTGCCTATAGGACTCAAGACGACTGTTTTTTCAAAGCGAAATGCTACTTGGACGCTGAGGTGTCCAGTACGAGGTGCGGCCCTGGGAGGGGTATAGCAGTGGAATCAGCCCCTCCATCCGCATGCCCAAGCATGCTCGCGCTCTTATACAGAGCTGCACTCCCACCCAGGGTCCTCCTTTAGGAAGCAACACTGGAGTGTCAGCTGAAGTACTTCTATCCACTTTGACTCCGTACTTTCCTACTAGGCCTTCCCAGTCCCTCACTTGGCTCACAGGAGCCTTTTGTTTGGAACTTCTGGGCGCCGAGAAGATTCCTTCCATCTGTGCTGTATCCAGCTGACGCTCTGCCTGGGGGGAAGAATGGAACACCAGGGAATCCAGAGCCCTGAGGGGTGCCTCTCTTCTCACCTTTTCTAGTACCGTTGCAGTAAGTGAATAAAGGCCGGATTCACTTTTGTTTTGGCTTATTGTCCTGACTGACCAAGAGGACACCTGATTGCATGGCGGCCACTGGCTTTTGGACACAAAGTGGACCTCAAAACCGTACGCGAATAGAGACTGCCAGCATTTCTTCTCCAAGAGTTAGAAGGGGAATTGTGACATTGCCCACATGGCACCTGTTACTTGCTGCTATGAACGGAAATGAGCAAATATGAAACATTAAACAAGAATTCCAGTGCAATCCAGATTTTTTCAAATGCATCTATTTGTCAGTCGGCATAATAAAATAAAAATATGTATATAATCAATTAAGGAAATCCTTCTGCCCTTCTTAAGACCTGCTCAGATCATACGTCTAACTCTCTTCCACACCTGAATCCTGTGATGTTTCTCACCCCAGCTGGAGAAAATCTATCCATTTCACCATGTTTTAGTGTATTTCCTCGTATTTCAAACATCGCAATCTTTTGCTACCACTTTCTTTCGAATACAGTTATTTCTGCACGTGTCTCTCTCCACAGATTGCAAGCCCCCACCATACAACTTTGCATCCATCACTACACACAAGCCACACTAAGTAGCACTATGTTTTGGTTATAATAGCACTCAACAAGCATTTGTTTAACTGAGTCATTCACTTGGATATGAAAGTTGTAAGAGAAATTCATCAGCTTTACGTAAATTATGTAGCTTTAAAAGTAAGCCTCAACCAGGGTGCCCTTCTGGTGAAGCAGCCAGTTTAGGCCTTTTTAAAAAAAATTACACCATTTATTTTGAGGTAATTGTAGGTTCACACAACTGTAAGAAATACTACAGATTCCCCCAGTGGAACCTCTTTTGAAACTACAGTACAACATTACAACCAGGATCTTTGATGTTGGTACAGTCACGATACAGCCAGTTCCGCCATCATCAGGGTTCTCCGTGAGGCTCATTCGTAGCCACACCCACCACCCTCCCACCTCCCCCATCTCCTGATCCCCTGGCAACCTGTACCTGTCAGCTTTTCCTGTGGTGTGTTGTAAGAATTGCCCATAAATGAAATCATAGCTTTTGTGATTGTATTCTGCCTTTGGGGTTTCCTTTTGTTTGTTTGTTTTCCGCTCAGTGTACTTGTCTGGAGATAAGCATATTTTACCCAGGTTGTGCTGTGTTTCAGTAGGGCTTTTTTCCTGAGTAGGATTCTGATATCAATATGCACATGTTCTTTAACCATGCACCTATGGAAATACATCTGGATTATTTCCAAGTTTGAGTGCAAATATTCCCTTCCAAAATTTGTGTGAGCATAATTTTTATTTCTCTGAAATAAATGCCTACTTTATTCTTTTTTGAAACTACTTTGTTCCAATTCTTTTGCATTTCTATATAAATTTTTTGATAATCTTATCAATGTCTAAAAAACATTGCTGGAATACTGATAGAAATTGCATTAAACCCTATATCAATTTTGAGGGGAATTGACATATTTGCTATGTTGAATCTTTCAATCCAATACTATAATATGTCTCTCCACTTATGTAGGTTTTCTTTGATTTCTTTCATCAGCTTTTTATAGTTTTCAGCCTGTAAGTCCTGTACAAGTTTTTATTACAAAGTGTTTAGTTTTATGGCGGTTGTCAATGGAATTCTACAATTAATTTTGGTGTCCATGTGCTCATTTCTAGTATATGGAAGTAAAATTGATGCGTACCTTCTTTGCTGTGCCCCTACTGAATCTCCTTTATCACTTCTAGGAGTTTTTCACAGATTCCTTTGAGATTTCTTTGTGAATAATTATGTCATTGAAATATAAGGACCCTTGTATTTTCTTTCCAATCTGTATTACTTTTATTTCCCTCTTTTAATTTCTTACACTAGCTAGAACATCCTACACTATGTTTAATAAGAGTAATAAGAATGGAGATCCTTGCCTTGTTCCTGATCTCGGAAGAAAAGCACTATCGTTGACCATTAAAGTTAGCTGTAGTGAGCTTGTTTGCTAGTTTGTTTTGTATATGATCATTATCCAGTTGAGGAAGCTTCCCTATGACTGACTTTTCTGAGTTTTTAAATCATGAATAGGTGTTGTCTTTCATCTAATTATTCATGCATTATCATATAACTCATAATTTTTAATTTTTCATCTTTAGCCTGTTAATATGGGAGACTATATTGATTGATTTGTGCTTATTGAGCCATCATCGCATGCCTGGAATTAGCACACTCAGCCAGGATATATAATCGTTTTTATGTGTGGCTGGATTCTATTTGCAACTGTTTTAAAGAATTGTTTCGTTGATTTCCACAAGGGATATTGGTCTATAGTTTTTTCTTCTCCTTTTTTAAATATTGTCATTATCTAGCTTTTATTATCAAAGTAATACTAGCTTCACTGAATGAGCTCCTTTTCTATTTTCTGGAAATCATTGTGCAGAATTGGTGCTATCGCCTCTTTAAGCTTTGGTAGAATTCTCCAGTGAAAACATCTGGGCATAAAGATTACTGTTTAAAGAATTGTAAAAGAATGAATTCTATATATTTTTGATACAGGGCTATACTGCTTCAGTTGTGTCATGAAACTTTCAATATGCTGCATTTTTATTTTCATTTAGTTCCATTTAGTTATGTCATGAAAATTTCAATATATTGTGTTTTTATTTTCATTTGGTTTAATGCATTTTTACGCCTCTTTGATTCGTGGCTTATTTGACAGTATTTCAGTTTCCAAATGCTTGAAAAATTTTCTATTGTCTTTATGTTATTAATGTCTGATTTGATTCCACTGTGGCCAGAAAACACATTCTGTATGATTCTATTCTTTTAACCTCGATGCAGTTTGTTACTAAGTTGCAACACATTCTGCTCCATGCCTGGGATACTAGCAACAGAAAAGAAAACCAAGGGCGGTCACCACTAGGCCCTTTCTCAGATTTTGGGGTTCTTGGCCAATCCACCTTCCTCTAGGTTTTTCATTCAGGCATTTGTTTAACTGTTTGGTTTTCATGGTGGTGGTGATGGTGGTGGTTGGCATAAAAAGGAAGTAAAATACAGGGTGGGATGGAAGTAGGTTTACAGTTGTCCATATGGAAAATGATACAGTCATTAAAAATAATAAAAGAATAAACTCTGTTTCAGTGTTTCATGTATTCGCAACTGTAAACCCTCTTTAGCACAATCCTGTATGTCTGTGAGTGGTGTTGGCTCACACTGACAAATCCCTATACAATTTTCATGTGTATTAATAAAAAACTGACAGGAAAAAATTCAAAAATAGCATATTATAAGAAAATTTTAGTTAACAGAAAATTATGGGATAGATTAAGAACTTCTTAGAAGTGTGGTTGATAAATCATAAATAAAAATACAGATAAATATTACTATCATTAAAAACAACTTGCCTTGACTGATACGGCACAGTTGGTTGGCGTCTTCTCACTGGTTTAATTTCTGGTCAGGGCACATACCTAGGTTGTAGGTCTGGCCCCTGGAAGGGGCACATACGAGGTAACCAATGCAGGCTTCTCTCTCACGTTGACTTTTGTCTCCTTCCGTTTCTTCTTCCCTTCCCTCTCTCTAAGTAAAGTAAAATAAAATAAAAGTAAAAAACAAAACCGAAGAAACTACCATTCCAAGCACCATATTTACATGTGTGTACTGGCCTGTCCAGAAAGTATCCACCCACATAATATGAAAAATAGAGACATTTATTGAAGAAGATAGAAGACACAAGAAACATTGTGCGTAGGACAATGACGCTTCAGTCCCCTTCAAAATAGGTACATTGAGACCTCACACAGTTCTCCCAATTGCCATCAGCTACCCCATCCTATTTTCCTAAATCACATCAATAGTTTGAAACCTCTTCCCTCTCAAAGGTGATTTCAGTGTTTGAAAAAGCCAGAAGTTGCAGGATGCCAAATCTGGGCTGTAGAGGAGCTGAGTCACCTGGGTGATTTGATATCTCGCCAAGAAAAAACTCTGCACAAGACATGATGCCTGAGCAGGCGCATTGTCACGTTGAAACTGCCTATCACCAGTTGCCCACAGATGTGGCTTTCTGAATCATCTGAATAGTTGCCACAGAGGAATGTTTCAGCTTAGCGCAAAAGTTGAAGCAATACATTGTACACTCACTCAGTCATTTTGAATGCCACAGCCACGCAGTACACACGCTCCCTCAAGAGCGTCTACCCCTCCCACTGACTAGTCCTGAGATGGGATGCGGAGAGAAGGCCGCCTAAATTCCCTACAGCCCATGGTTGTGGGTAGCAGTGGGAAAAGCAGATGATATAGCTTAAGACTCTTTGCATAACAAAAGGCAAACTAGCAGCTGTGTTACTGGCTAAGTTGAAAGATGACTCAGAGCATTCAGGGAATCCTGACATAGCCAGGGGAGGTGAAGGCCCTCCCTGGAAGCCCCTGTGTCCTGAGAATTCTTGCCCTGATCAAAGATGGCAGCTGAGAGAGGGTGGAACGTCGAGGAAACTGGCACATGTAACTCATTATAGGAGGGACCAGAGATGAGGTCACATAGGAAGCTCCGTGTCAGGATTTAGATGAAAGGTGGGCAGAGAGAGAGGCTGATATGCCAGGAAGGCTAAGAGAGTAGGTAGCAGGCATGCTGGTCTGTAGTAAAGACAGAAGCCATGTGAGAGAGTTTCAGCCATGCTGCATATAGTAAGGGAGGAGCTGTGTCTGCTTCTCTGAACAGGAAGAAATGAGGGAGGAGGCACCAGGGATATGGCCATGAGGTCTGAGAAAGAAAGCAGCGAGGAGCTATGCAGTTTGTAGTCAGGTTTCCGCCATGCGGCTGGGTAGTAAGGAAGAGGAGGCTGTGAGATGTGGCCATGTGGGCTATAGTATACAAACTAAGCATGCAGGTCTATGGTAAGTAGGAGCTGGAGTAGGAAAAAGGAGACCTGCTGGGAAGTGTGTCTAAAGAAGATGCCAGCGAAGCTGACAGAGCTGGGAATTGTGAGGATGTACCAAACCAAGCTCGGGTTCGTGATAGATGCCTGGGATGCTGCATGGGTTCAGGAATGTTGAGAATGCAGACTTCTGCTTCTCTGAAGGATGTTCAGAGAAGCCACTGTCTCCGGACTTGTGCCTTCCTGGGCTTCACCATTACCCAGTGCAACTCAGTACGTGTTTTTCTGGACTATTACATGGAAGTTGAGGACAATATACCCCAGATCCTGAAGGAGCGAGGTGCTGCGAGGGGATTGTGACTTTGAAACCCACTACTGTACTCTCTCCAGAGGGAATGGAGAACTGTTTGCACAGATGGCTTAAGAACAGATAAGGATATGGGGAACTATTGAGCTTGTTTTTGGCTTTTAGCGTGTTGGGGAGCAAGGAAAGTGCTGGATCTCCTGGGAGAACTGAGCTCTGAGCAGGAGTGCTCCTGGCCTCCCTCCTGAGGTTTTACTCCTTTCAGTAAAAACCTGCTTCCTCTAACACTAATTGTTGGGTCATGCATCGGGGAATCACATGCATGGGCCCTGGTTTGCTCAGTTGCAGTACAGTGAAGTCATCATTGTTCACAATTGCACACTCCAGTCTGCTCTCCTCGACTGCCAGGTTACATCGATGTCATGCAACAATTCTTGTTATAGTAACAATGGTTTTGCTGTCTCTGGACAGACCTCATACATGTGTGTGTGTTTGTATATATACATAAAATCTGTGCTCTATTTCTCTCCAAAAGAAGCATACAGCATTAAAAGCAAATATTCACATATATAAAGTATTTATAAATAGTTACAAGGAGGTTGGCAAGATTTGAAGAATTCACAAAAGGAGAAGCATGCATAGCTCTTATTATGTAATCAAATTGTAAAATTTTAAAAATAGAAAGCAAACAAAAATAATTTCCCAGATTGTTTTTATTCAAATTTGTGTCTCATACACACTACACTCTGTATATATGATTGGAACTTAAATGGAGCACATTTGATAGAAAGAAAGTTTACAACAATGGTATAGTGGCTTTTTTTAAGATGAGGAAACCTGTCTAGATTCTCATTTCTGGGGTCCCTGTGGCCCGCATGGCAGTAAACATGCTTATGTATTTTCTTAATCATCTATGTGGTTATTTGCAAGTAGATAATGTACTTGTACCCTTTCATATAAACTTCATATTTTTTGTGAAATGAGCTAAAAGGTAGTGAACACCTATATCCCCTTTCTGAATAATCTTTCAGCCTCCCTAGGTATCAGCAAACTTTCTCTGAAATGCCAGATAGCCGATATTCTAAGATTTGTAGGTTTCAGAATCTCCATTGCAACTATTCTGATATAGCTTCTGTGGAGAGAAAAAACTTCTCAAGCCTCTTAGGTTCTTGAGGACCTGCAAATTGAACTGACAAAAGACTGATTAGCAAGAGAAGAGACAAAGCTTTATTCATGTGTGTTAACAAGACCGCCCACAGAAAATGTGAGCAAACGAGGCATTTAGAATTTGGGGCTTTTATATACCACCTTAATAGGGGAAGGGTGGAGGGGGAAGGGCACTTATGGGAAAACAATTCACTTTTAGGAAAGATAAAGGGGCCTCCAAGAGAACAGATGAGAGACATGATAGTTTTGTAACAATTTATGTTCAGGTGATTTCTTATCCCAGCGTCAACTTCCTGCCTCCGTTGATGGAGCCCGTCTTCCCTGGTTGTGAAGCTCCGAGCGTGGGGTGCTTCTTATAGCTGAGTCGTTTTGGGAGGCTGTGCTTTTAGGCAGATAAGGGAAGTTCAGATAAAACTTTTCTCACATACCCTGACTCTCAAATGTATTCGGCATAAAACAATCCTTGTCCACAGGTGTCTTCTGGAGCCCTGCACAGTTTTATTTTGAAAGCAATCGTAGACAATATGTTAATGACAGATCCATTAAAACTGTGTGTATGAAACCAGGGGTCGGCTGGGACACTGGTTTTGCACACCTCTCCTCTACATTTTCTTTATACTTTCAGGACCCACACTTTAAATATAAACCATACACTTATGCTTAATTTTGTTAACAAAGGAGGTGTATTAATCTCATGCACTTAGTTTCTCATGGTCTGCCAATGTTGTATTTCTATAGATTTATACCATCCTTTTCAAAAGAGTAGAAAATAATAGCATAGAATGTTTGGAAAATTAGATAATTGTCTACTGGAAAGAGCATGACTTTGAAAGTATATGTAGCTCATATTTTTGGCTCTGCTATTTACTAGTTCTAGGTCCAGGGAAAATGTCTCCAAGCCTCCGTTTCTTTGTTTACAAAAGATTAATATTTGTTTCATGGGGTTATTGGGAAAATTGAATGGAAAATACAAAAATGGAGGCAGTTCAGTCCCTAGCATCCAGTAACCTCTAAAAATCTAACAACTAAGTTATTTATAGCTTATTATCATTATTCTCAAGTAGAAGTTTTACTGATCAGACGATGCAGAAATGAGCGTTTGGGTCCTGCTAATATCCCTATAAAAAGAGCTGCTCTCGAAGTAATTCAGTTATAATGATAATCACTTCTTATAAAAACATGCTCTAAACTTTATAAGAAGGAACATATCTATACTATTTTGTTCAGAATTCAGAGCAAAAATCTTCTCCTCAGCCGGCATATGTTCAGCACTTAGAATGGAAGCACTGAAACGGTACTGGAGACACAGGCAGAGTGATGCCTGCTTCACTGTGAAACAGGCACGAGTGGCAGTTTGAAAAGGAAGCTGACGAGTCTAAACCAGTATCACCAGAGGGTCAGGAACCTGAATCTTGGCCCTTTTTTTCTGGGCTTCCTAGTCTTATGTAGGGTGACTAGTGATTGCCTATGAACAGCGCGTTAAAGAGGTTACAATGTAATGAAGTTAACTGCTCTCAAGCATGGGAGAAGCTGATGACATCACAGTCTGAAAACATGCTCTAAATGTCCAAAGTGATTTTTCCATCCTTATGGCTGACCAGGAAGCACTGAATGCTAACAACATCTGGGTTTCCTTCAAACCAGTGGATTTTGGACAGGGTTGAGAATTTTGTTTTTTCTTTGAACAGTTCACAGCCCCCCAATTAGGAACAAAATTAGCCACTATCAGGGATGGATGATTCTTTTCACGGAAGACTTCTTCCGAGTACATTTGCATTGCAAATGTCAAAATCCCTGAAAGAAAACGAAGGCAAAATAAATAAATAAATAGCACAAGTTTTCTTAAAAGCAGCCCTAATTCATTAGCAAGCAATTACCCTCGAGAACAAAACTCCCATGTCTCACTTTAGAATATTTTGGTCAATATTGTAAATATAATTATGGTAAAGGTTGAAGACACAGTGCAGTACTCAAATGTTAGCCATTTCCAAACAATTTGTCTTTAATGACAGACAGGAGAGCATCCAATTATACTCAGCAATTCAAGAAAGGCTGACTATTTGCCAAACAGCACTCCATTTGATTGCCTTTAAAATGCAGCCCTGGGTTGTTAAAGGGAAAATAGGATTTTTGGCTCCAGGTAATTAACTTTCCCGCTGTTCCTTTTTGAGGCCCTAATGAAGGCCTTTTGAAGTCTTCATTACCAACGGGTATTTGTCAAGGCCAAGAAAATAATGCAGAGCTGCAACTCCTTCAAATAACAGTTTCCTTCATCTTTCCTCTGTGAAATCTTTGAAATGACTAATGATGGCCTGAAAGGTGCAAAGGGCAAGTCATCTAGAGGGGCTGGGAGAGGACAGCTGAAGAAAGAAAAGTAATACTGCACTGAAGGAGGGTAGAGAGTTATTATTTGAAATCTAGATTCTTTGCAACAAGGGCTCATGCTTCAAAGCTCTGTGAAAAAGAGTAAAGGAAAAAATGTAAATATGAGAAGTGAAGGTAAGTGAAAAAAATGAAAGCATATTTTAAAATAGATATCCGATCATAGGAATTCATTGTTGACTGAATGGGCCCACATTTAGTAGCATTTGTCTTGAAATTGGAATGCGGAAGAAATCAGTCACAGAGCTGGTCTGCTCTATTTGTCTCAGAGATCACTAGGTATTTTTCTAGCACTTCTTTTTCCGTTTTCTCTTAAGAGTCCAGCATTTATAGAATCTATTCGAAGATGTCTCAGAAGTGCTGCATCTCATGGGCTCTTGATAACCTGTATGAATTATGTACTATTGTGCCATGAATTTCCTTTAGCCCCTTCCTTTATTAAGGTGCATGAAGAGACTTTGAATTACTGATTTGTCTTTCTTATGACTTCTTTGCCTAGTTTCTACAGTGTCCTACTTGAGCCAAGTTTTCCTAGAACTGGGAATGCACAATCTAATTTTGAGACACTTGGGGGTTTTCCTATTTCTACATATTTTCAAAGTTTTCAGAAGAGAACCACCACTAATGGAACACTCACAATCTGCCGCATTACCATTTTCTCATTTTGACTTCCCACCTTTGGTGACGATGAAGGGATAATTTTAATTAGCGAATGCCTTCCTCCCCTGCTTCAATTCCTAGTAGCCTAGACTTAGCTGATTGAATCATAAAACCACTCTCCTGACAATGACTTCCACACCAGGTGCAGATATTCTTCTAGCAAACTCACCAGGTGAAATCTAAACCTTACAGTAATAGAAACATCTGCTTTCTTCAATGCCTCACTCTGTAGTTTATTCTATTTGTAGTATCTTCACACTGTGCCTCTTAAAACTTGCTTAAGACTTGCTTCTCTTCTCAACATGCAAAACTTCTATGGTCTCTGCCAAGCATAATTGTCACAAAATGACAGCCTGCTCAAAATGGAGTCACTTATACTAAGCCCCATGTCACCAAACCAGGACTTAGTTATCGTCTGCTTCCCGCCCACACCACACCCCCACAAAAGGAATCATAAGACAATCAGTCAGGAATCACCTTAGCAGCACGAAGTCTGTAATCTGTCTAAGAGACCACTGCCACTCCCCAGAGGAGACTAACCTTGCAATAGCCAACCCACTTTCTTGCTAGCCTAACTTCCTCCTCTCTGCTCTCTTCTGCCCATAAAAGTTTTTCGTTTGGTGCAGCTCCTCAAAGCTGCTTTATATTGGCTAGATCGAACGCTGCCCAAGTCAAATTGATTTTTGTTCCGTTAAACTCTTCAGATGCTTAACACGCCTTGGCTTATCTTTTAACACGACAAATCTTTAACTTTGCATTCTCCTGTAGCCATCACCTGATCTCGCTTTCCGAAAAAGCCTACAAAAGAGTGTTAAACACTCACTGTCTCACCTGTCATTTAATTAGCCCATTGAAATCTGATTTTTGTACCTTATTATCACAGTGATTAAAGCTCACATCATCTGTGACCTCCCAGTTGCTGATCCAATGGGGAGTTTTTATTCAGTTGGCCTCTCTGTAACTGTGTGACTGCACCTTCTCCCTTGGTTCCGAGACCTCCTCTCTTCCTTTTTCCCCTCTTGGTGTTATCTCCATCTCAGTCTCCTCTCCCCTAACAATCCTGGACTTTCTTCTCTCCTTAATTGTGACCTCTTCCTCGGATATTCTATGTCCCCTAATGTTATTAATATGTGTGATTGAAGCTGGGGGGCCTCATTTTGTGGCTCCAGGCACAGGTTTTAAATGTAAATTACAGACCCAAGAAATCTCTTCTTAGATTTTCTGTCCTTCTTAGCTTCTCCTGTAAAAAATATGTCTCTCCTTTATTGGTAGGGAACTTAAGAGTTGGAAATTTTTAGTTTAATGTAAATAGTTATAAGCCTAGTAAGTAATGTATGTGTTGAAGCTTTGTTTCAGATCCTATAGCCAAGGCCCATCCTGGGTCCTGGGAAAACAGCCGACCTCCTGGGGCACTGCTAGAGATGACTGCCTGGGGACAAGTGGGGGTATCCAAGCCTTTGTGTTCCAAGGAGAGACAGACAACCCCCCACCCCTGGGAACAGCTAACTACCCAGGACAGGAATACTGCCATCTCTTTCACCTAATTTTCCCTGAATTTCAAAACCCCTCACCACACCTTGTTTATTCCCCATTATGAAAAGTCTGGCCTGGAAAGAAAAGGAAAGATGGTTCTTCTAGGGTGTGAACCTGCTGTCTTCTCAGATCACTGGCCACCTGAATAAAGAACCCATAAAGATTCAATCGCTGTCATTGCTTATTGGGTTTGGTAGTGACAGGCAGCCCGAATGCCGAATGCCAGTGTTTTTCTGGTTTCATTATTACCCACAGATCTGATTGATGGTGCCATCATCCACCCATGAGCTAGTCTGGTAATGGTTAAAAACTTGGAAGGTTGTTCAAATTTGGTCTTCTGGACTGCCCATAGGGAAGATGTCTGCCAAGTCAGACAGAGAGTTCTGGAATCACTGGTTTTTTACCCGTTGCTTGTGGACAAGACTAGTCATGGCCCATTACAACCCAATTACCCAAGTAAGAAAATTTGAACTTATCCTTGCTTTCTCCTTTGCCCCTTTCTATATTTAACTAAGGTTAAGTTTGGCCATGTCCATTCATTAAATATATTTCATTTATCTATTCCTATTTCCAGTGCTATTGCCACCATCATCTCTGAGATGAGATAATGCTAAATCTCCAACCTGGTGTCTAACCTCAAACCCTACCCTCTCTCCACTCTGTTGTCCATTCTGCTGCCAGGATTAGCATCCCAAAGTGTGACTAAGTGTGATAATGTCTCACTCCTCAAAAATCCTTCAGTGACTCCTCACCATATTCAGGATAAGCTCAACCTCCACCATGCAACATATTTCACATACACTGGGTCCCATCGAGCTCTGAAATCTCCTTTATTACTTGCCTTTTCATTTTCTCCTCCTGCAAAGAATGTCCAATTCTTTAAGCCCACACTTCTTCTAAAAGGTATGAAATGCTGTCCGTTTTGCTCCCACCCTCACCACCTTGACTAGTTTGAAAAACTCAGTTCGGGTCTACCTGCACACTGTATTTGCCAATCTTGGATTCCATTTTCAGAACACATCTGAATGCCGACCACTTTTCACACTAGTTCAAGTCACCATGACTTTCAAACAGATTACTGCAATCTCTGCCCAACTAGTGTGTTGACTTCTACCCTTGCTCACAGGGTGTATCCCCTATAAAGAAGCCATAAGGACTCTTAAAATCCTACATTAGATCAATTATTCCTATGCTTACAACCCATCAACAGGCTCACTGAGAGGAAAATAAGTTTCCACAACGGCCTTCATGGCTGACATGATCTGGTTTCCATTTATCTCCTGGATCCCATGTCACGTGTGCCTACCCCTCTCCATATTCTGTATTCATTGCTATTCCAAAAATACACTTCCTCCCCCCTTACGGTGTACTTCTGCTCAATCACTCTACTCTCAGATTATATAGATATACATGTAAACACATATATACATAAATATGTACATGCTGATTAATACATATATGTACAAATATATACCATTTACATGCATATATATAGCCATTCCCTCATTCCATTCAAATGCTTCCTTCTGAAAGATACCTCATCTGACACCCCCTTCTAAAAGAGCAATCCCCATCCACTATTCTCCATTTTCTTATCTGACTAAATTTTTTTTCCCACGGCATTATCCAGTGTGTCCTATTTTGTATATTTTCTGCTCTATATCAACAGAACATAATCTCCAGAAGGGACCTCCGTTTCTTTGTTCATTGTTGTATTTGTGAAATGGAATAATGAATAAATGAGTGAATAGATGAATTTATTATCTTTTATTTAATATCCTCCAGTCACTATAGATTCCAAGTAAAAATGTATTGAAACCTTTTTTATAATTCTTAAGAGACTTTGCTCCCAGTTTCGAGACGTTTGGTAACAAAGGGCATTACTCTTTACTTACTCCTTAAGTTATTCTTACCGGTGACTTGCAATTCCATGTTCACTTATGTGTTTTTTCACTCCAAGAAGCTTACATTTCAGCCATGTGCCATGTTGGGAGACAATTAACACCATTTAGTACCTTACAGAGCAAAGGAAATCCTTATATATCACATTTGGTTTTATTTTCTTATATAATAAACTGGTTCCATTTTAGTGATAACCCCAAGTAACAAATATACAGCAGTCTAAACATACTAGCTGTATTATTTTCTTCACACTGCCCTAACGAAGCACCACAAAGTTGGTGACCTAAAACAACAGAAGTTTATCTCACCATCCTATGGGTTACTAGTTCAAAATCAAGATGTCGACAGAGCCATACTCTGACAAACGCCCCTAGAAGAGGATCTTTCTCTCTCTCTTGCAGATGCTCATAGCCTCAAGTGTCCCTCTATTTAGAGCAGCATAATTCTAATCTTTGCCTATGTCTTCACAGCCATCTTCCCTCTCCTCTTTTTAAAAGGGCACCAGTCACATTGGATTACCAGTCCACCTTACTCCAGCACGATCTCACTTTAACTAGGTACACCTGCAACAACCCTATTTCAGAATAAGATCACATTCTGAGAGACTGGGAGTCAGACCACCCATATATTATTGTAGTAGCCTGCCCAGGAGGGGAGCTAGCCTTTGAATCAATAAGACAAATGTAATGGCTAATGGCCTGCCCAGGAAGGGGGCTCACAACTGAGTCGACAAGATTAGGGAGAGCAAGTAACTAAGTAACAGGGAAAGAAGAGCAAAGAATTTTGTATTAACTCCTATCAGCAGTTCCGCTTTCTTGCTTTCGCGCCAGAAGTAATGGTCCGAGTGGCAGACCGCCCCTCACCCTATATAAGCAATTGTCCCCCACTGATCGGGGCCCAGAAATTGGAGACTGACTCCTCTGGGTCTGCACGCATAAAATAAAGTTCCACTTCATACACCCGAAAGCGGCTGAGTTGTTTTCTATAACATTACGATGGCACAATTCCAACCATAACACTAGGAAAACCAAATCTTATGTGTTGCCCCCCATGGAGGTTGCTCCTTTATTAATTTCACAGACATTTATTCAGCAATTCTTTTTTTGTTGTCACAATGCTAGATTCTGAGCACTAAAAACGAGTTAGACCAGGATAGAGAAATAGAAACAAATGTGGTTAAATACGATGTGAAGGGTAAGAGTAGAATGTCATGGATGCATAGATTCGTGTGTGATTAATTAAGCCTGTGAGACCAGGCTAGACATTACAAAGATAATTTTTTGACCTTAATATTAATGAAAGTATAAGATCTAAGGATGTAGAAAGACCAGAGGTGTCATTCCATGGAGTGGAATGGACTCATTCCATGAGTCCATTCAATACACATATAATGAGCACCTGCTGCATGCTAAACATTAACGTTAAGTGCTGGAATACAGATAAAATTTAAGTTAGTTTAAGGGAGGTACAGACACGAAATGCTCCTGTCTTGAGGGAATATTAATTAAGTGGGGAAGACAGAAAAGTAAACAAATAATCACATTCATAAAAGAATGTGATAGGTATTGTGGGGAAGCTATAAAGGAGCAGGGGATGAGAAATAATGAGGCCTGAATGCCATGTCAGGTGATTTGCAATATCATGAATACTTTTACATAGGGGAATGACATGACTGGACAGTTTACTAAAGTAAAAAAAAAAACCTATAGAGCATCCAATTGCAGAATGAAGTGCACTACCTCGGGCAGTGCAGTATTAATCTTTTCAAATTTCAACTCCAGATTTTCATGTTTCTGTATCCTTAGGCCCTTTGCTAGGTGTTGCTCAGGTATTATTTTTTTTCTTACCATCCATAAATGAGTCACCCAAGATCTAAAACAAATAGATTGTAAGAAAGAAATTAAAAGGAGGTCCAAATTTCTATCTTTCTCCTTGGCATTAGCCTATGGAAAAAGTAGAAAGGGAAAGAAAGTACCAAACCAATAATTCTTTGGTAATGTGAACTTCAATTTAAAGTTTTTCTCTGCATTATAAAATATGCAATCTTCCTTTGAAGCACTGGATTCTGTATTAAGAAAGGATTTGGGGAAAATCCTCATTTACCAGACACAGCCCATGGATTTTACTAAACAAATTACTTTATCATAACTCCCTTTGTTTAAAGTGTGCCTCAGAATAATAGTTTTAAATAAAGGAACATGTATGAATTACAAGGATTCAACTTATGTATACATGTGAGTATATATGTTATATGTTCATCTTCATAAATGCACATACATGGAATTCTATAACACATTGACCTCAGAAGCCACCTTAAAAAATGGCACAGAAAATTTTTGCTAGAATTGTTAGGTATAATCATGAAACACTGCCCTCAAGGAAATCTTTCTTTTTCACTCATTTAGGTTGAGTTTGGGGGGGGTCTGCAAGTTAAATTGACAGAAGACAAATTAGGAAAACATAAGACAGATTTTAATCACTTATACACATACAGGAGTTCACCAAGAAATAAATGGGAGTCAAAGTGATGGTTAGTGTTTAGGGTGCACTGGTGAAGGGGGAGGGGAGAAGAACACTTATGGGAAAACAAACAAATTCCTCTTAGAAAGAGGGTGGGGGAGGGAAGAGAAAGGCACTTATGGGAAAACAAATGACTTTTTTTTTTAGATAAATGGGCCCTGAGGAGAATAAATGGCAGATATAACAGTTTTGTGACAATGTCTTTTAGGTGTGCAGTTGACTTTTCATTGTTTGTCTCTGGTGACAAAAATCAATCTTCCCTGGTTGCCCTTGGGAGGGGATTTATGACAGTTCTTTTCATATGCTCTGCTTTTAGGCAGATGAGGGATTTCAGGAACTCAAACGCCTTCAGCTCAAAATAATTGTTATGCAACAGTGGCATATTCTGGATCCCTTCAACCAGAGAATAGAACGATGGGCACAGGGTCTCACCGGAAACGTAGAGACAATAGGATCCTCACTGTGTGCCGAGCACCCTGAGGCTAATCATAATAACCTAATCTTTCTGTACTCTCACTTTGTAACTGGCAGGATAAATCGGTTTCACATCTAAGGTTTAAGTCAGGGAATAATGGGCTAGTAGCTTTTGTCCTTGCCCCTCTCCTCCTCTATTTCTTTTTGCTTTTCATAAGGAAAAACAATAAACAGTTTAAATTAGCCAACATCCCCTTTGCCTCAGTTATTCATGAACTAATTTTAGAGTTTAAAAATATCTATTCCTCATTTTTAAGGAATTTCCATTAGAGCTTTGAAGTCCAAATACAATACAGCCCTATGTATGATTAGTAACTAAGGAGACCCTGGAACATCCCGGTGTCTACAGTTAGCCTGGGAATGTTAAGTCAGGGAGAGGTATGGGACTCAAGGACAGAGCTGCTGCACTTCTGGGCAATGGAGGAGGGGGAACCTTCAGACCCAGTGGCTCTAGAGCTGGTGCAGGGCAGTGGGGACACCAACAATGCCTGCACAGCTCAGTCGTACGTGCTCTCCTCCCAGGCTTGTTATGATACCACTGCTGCGAAACATTCTTTTAAACTACCCAAATATGTGATGCAAATTACAATCTAAAGTGTTTTTTAAATAGAAAAATACTAAAAATGCATTTCATTTCTCAAACGCCCTCCTGCTTTCTATATTTCTATCATAAATTCTGTGGTTGTAGCTTCTGTTTGCTTCTATTCTCTTCTATGTCTTACTCACTTTTACATACAGATGAGAGGTTCTAAAGGCATCTCATTTGCTGAATATAAAAACTGAAGTGTAACCGAAATCTTTAGAAGAGCCAACTACGTCTATCATGCACCATTACCCTCTACATTGTTTGCGATTACTAGGCTTGAACTTAACAAAAGCCTTCTTATAAACCAAGGACAAGATCCCACCTTTTTGAAAGAATCTATTAAACAAAACAAAGCCCGTGAGATTTGAGAAAAGGAAGAAAGAAATATCTGACCCATTTTCAGCACACTAAAGTAAGGCACTAGCACCATCTACCAGGAGGTTTCAGACACTCGCACCAGCACCAAACCTGAGTCCGAATGAAAGGGCAATTTGGGTTGAACCGTTGGTATGTCTCACAGTCTTTTGTTAATTCTAGCCCAGTTTAAACTCAAAACACATTTCTTGTATGCAAAATATATAAAATATGTATGCATGCCCATGGGTGTGTGCATGTATACATACACAGTGTACCGTGAGACAAACACAAGTACATGCATGTACACAATACAGCCATGCTAAGGTGAGTGTCTAAGACATAGTATAAGGACTTTTTCACACAGCTAAATATGGGCTGTCAGATTTCTAACAGTAACAAAGGAAAAATGATCAGTTGTAACAGTCATACTGGTCAAGGAATTATAAACCTATTTCAAGTAAAGTATTGTGTCTATTTTGAAAAAAATGAATAATTAAATAACCTTGTAGGTTCCCATGACTAACCAGGGTTTCTATATAGGTACTGCCATTGGAATAGAAAAGCATGGCCCTCACCAGGTGAATCAGTTGGTTGGAGCATAGCTCTGTACACCAAAAGCGCTGTGGGTCCGGTCCTCAGTCAGGGTACACACCTAGGTTCTGGGTTCAATCCCTGGTAAGGGCATGTATGGGAGGCAACCAATGGTTGTTTTTCTCTCACAGTGATGTTTCTCTCTCTCTTTCTCTCCTTCCCTTCCTCTCTCTCTCTAAAATAAATGAATATATCCTCAGGTAAGGATTTAAAAAAATAGAAAGGCATGACTAAAAGCTATAAGAATTACTGAAGGTAGGCATGGATAGTCTGGACGTTGCCATAAATTTTATTAATGTATGTGTGTATGTATGCATGCATGTTTATCTGTGTTTATGAGGTATTTTTCTTCATTTTCTTTTTGATCAATCCCCCCACCCTTCCCAGATCCACCTCCTGACAGCTGTCAGCCTGCTCTCTGTCTACGAGTCTGTCACTATTTTGCTTATTAGTTCATTTTGTTTATTAGATTCTACATATGAGTGAAATCACACAGTATTAATCTTTTTTCTGACTGGCTTACTTCACTTAGCATAATGTTCTCCAACTCCATCCATGCTGTCACAAAGAATAAGATTTCCTTCTTTTTATGGCCAAGTAATATTCCATTGTGTAAATGTACCACAGCTTTTTTTACCCACTCATCTACTGATGGGCACTTGGGCTGTTTCCAAATCTAGCCTATTGTAAATAATGCTGCAATGAACATAGGGGTGCATATATTCTTTTGAATTAGTGTTTCGGGTTTCTTCAGATAAATTCCCAGAAGTAGAATCACTGGGTCATAAACCAGTTCCATTTTTAATTCCTTGAGGTATCTCCCTACTGCTTTCCACAGTGGAGAAATGCTGCACTGATCCACATTCACCACCAGTGCCTGAGAGCTCCCTTTTCTCCACATCCTCACCAACATCTTTTGGTTTGTTGATTATTGATGATAGCCATTCTGACAGGTGTGAGCTGGTGTCTCATTGTGGTTTTAATTTGTATATCTCTGGTGATTAGTGATGTTGAGCATCTTTCATATGTCTACTGGCCATTGTCCTCTTTGGAGAAGTGTCTATTCAGGTGCTTTGCCCATTTGTTATTTGGATTGTTTGATATTTTGGCATTGAGTTGTGTAAGTTCTTGATAAATTTTCGATATTAATGTCTTATCAGATGTATCAACAAATATGTTGTCCCATTCTGTGGGTTGTCTTTTCATTTCATTGATGGTTTCCTTTGCTGTGCAAAAACTTTTTTAGTTTGATGTAGTCCCATTTGTTTGTTTTTCTTTCTTTTGTTTCCCTTGCTTGAGAAGCTTTCCCTTGCTATATCAGAAAAGCATTGCTACAAGAAATGCCCAAGATTTTACTGTCTTTGTTTTCTTCTAGGATTTTTATGGTTTCAAGTCTAATATTTAAGTCTGTAATCCATTTTAAGTTTTTATGTATATACTACCATTGAAATAAAAAAGCATGACTAAAAATTCTAAGTTACCAAGGGTAGGCAGGGATAGCCTGTTTTTGTCATAAATTTTAAAAGTCTAATGATTGCAGTCTTCATTTAAATCCTTTTCAGAAAATAAGGGTTTGGAAAAAGAGAGTATATATCATAAATGCAATTATTTAACTTGAAATCCTGGTTAAAAATAAGAAAATGGGTTTTTATTGTTTCACAGATAAAACTTTTTGATATTACTGGTAATTTACTACTTCTGTTCTCAGCAAACTTCTCTAATGGTCCAATTTATATTATTTGATCAAAAAGACACAGCATGAGTGACTTAATAAAAATGATCTTTGATGCAGTTCTTATGCTAGCCATCCTGGCCCATGGCAGAGTTTTAAATGTGTGATTAGATTTAAAACTCTAATCTAAATGTGGGATGAAGACTGAAGCCTCAAGCCGAAAGTTCCTAGTTACTCTGTGTATGAATGTCTTCTTGTCATAAGTATCCTCGGAATTTGGGGAAGAGGTGTAGATTAAAACTACAATCCAAAGAGTTATACTATTCGAATAAATACCCTTAGCTGCTGCAACCTCTGTTGCTGAGACTATTTAGAATCAGTACCATTAGTCTAAGGGAAAGATCGAAAACAGCCTTTATTGTCTTGCTTTGGGTCTATATTAAAAGTGAGATATTTTATTCAGCAACTTTCCATCTAGTTGTGACAGAATGGGACTCATGATGGGTGATGGACAGGTAGATGATTGAGCTGTTTTTGAGGTAAGAATTGCTTAGAGGAAGAGTTATGGAGCGAAGCAGCCAATAAAACGATCTACGAAGAATAATGGACAGCAGTGCCAGAGTAATAAGCACAGCAGGAGATGTTGTTAGCTCCCGTTACTGTCATGGAGGTGCACTTTCCTCTGCATTTCCAAGGGAGGGGTCAACACCTGCAACGTAATGCATGTTAAATCTCCAATGTGAGATCCCTTGCTCGAGGGACAAATCTTTCAGATTCCACCCTCAGCTTTGTGGAACACTTGTGATTCTGTAATTACCTAACGAAACACATAGGACTGGGCATCACAAGAAGAAAGTAAGCTAAAGTCTAACAAATTTCTTAGCATTTGGTAATTTCAGTTTGCTTACCTACAGGGATAAAATGATCTCACCAAAATGACAGAACTTTCCATCTTCCTCAACAGCAAATACAGAAAAAGTGCTGTGTGAACACGTGTTATTCCTAATTCGTAAATTCAGTTTTAATTTCACCATAATATTTCCAAGTTATTATTGAAGTGAAGTGGGGAAGACTGATGGGTATACCTGAGAAGTCCTGGCTTGAACGTAAGCTGATAGTTGGTATGTTTAGGCAGAACTAGGAAACTTGAAGAGTAGAGAAGTCAGATTTTATGAGAGACTGAAAATTTCCTGGGAATAATTCAGGTCTACAGACACTAGCCAACCTTTGGAGGGCAAGAACAAACTGAATGAGTCATTAAGGCTGCTGCAATGGAAAGGTAGCTAAGTGGAGTACCCCATAAATAAAAAACCAAAATTCTGCTTTACTAAGAACTTGATAAGGCACAGGCAGACCAGAATGGGACCTAAGAGCTTCCTAGACTGGTTTTATTTATTAACCCTTCAAACAGTTGTAAGACATTTTTGTGTTCCGTATATCTTCATTTAATGGGGGCATGGAGAAATCAATTTTCTGTTTATAATATTCAAAAAACATGTTCACTTATTATTTTATTCCCATCATCTGAATCAGAACTGGCGTTCTGAAAAGAGCTTGCAAACTATCTTACTTTTCTTTGGCATTTGTTCCCTACCATTCTTGTGATTTTTTCCAAAACTTCTTGAGAGGTACATTAAGCCATTTACAGCCTAGATAATAGGAGAAGACAATTAGTCTAGTAAACAGCAGCGCCGTGCCATGCATTGTTATTTTTAGGTTTTCAGTTAGCAGTGATCACTGGCTTCAGACTAACCCACGTATGTGACCTCACAAAAAGAATCGACAAAAATACACCTGTGTTACCAGGGAGTTGCTGCTGCTACTGGATAATGGTGCTATTTGATATACGGTAGTTTTATTAATTTCTAGCCGTGGCCCAGTTCATTTCACAGATGTAAACAACGCAATATCCCAATAAAGCCTTATTTCTATTACATAGAAGCAGCACAGCTACGCGCTAGCTGACCCATCTTTTTCTGAGACTCTTCCTCAGGACAACAGCAGCACTACTTGGTATCTTCTATTGTAGAGCAGCCTTTCAAGGTGAGAGACCAATTCGTGCCCAACTTTGCTGCAGAGCACTACGTGATATTTGGGGATACACTATTCCATTTTCTTCAGGTTTCTTCCTCAGCCCCTCTGTCTGTTCTTTAGTCCTGCCTCTCTACAGAAAAGGGATCCACTGATTTGATTGGTGAGATGAAGAGGATGTGGCACCCATTGGTCCACATTCCTCAATCAGTCAGCGTTCCACATCCTGGGGTCCCACACTCTCTCTGTTGCTGCTTTGAGGCCTCAGTGCACATGAGACCAATTTCCCCTTGCAGTTTATCAGTGTAAACAGCCTGTGTACCTTGTATGCCTAAAAAGAGTTTCCCAAGATCAGACTTTAGGCAACAGCTCTCCTCTAGCTGTCTTTTCCCATCCACCTCCACTGACAATAAAACCAACATTTTAGTCTCCGTTTACCAGGCTCCTGTATCTATCTGGCTTTAAACTTGGGAGGCAGGGGGAATATGTACTATATTGGACCTTTTAAACCCTCCACTCAGTTTAAAGCTCTAGGGCACTGTTCCCAGAGAAGGTAGTGCACTTGGCAGGTGCCCAGAACCCCACACAGGGAAGCAAGGGCAAGAGAGAAAGAAATCGTGGTTAGCATTTGGCAGCTGATGAAGAATGTTTATGAAAAAGTGAGAGACAATCCTTGGAAGCTCACAAAAAAAGTCAGAGGGGAAAATTCAGGAAAAGGTATGTTGAACTCATGATCTGCGGGATCGAAACACTTTAAGTCATTTCATATGTGACCTCAGACTAGTGAGAACAAATTTAAAATTTAAATTACCCATGCATATATCTTATGGTTATAACCAACTTGTTTAAAGCATTTGGGGCGGGATTTGTGAATTTAAGAAGAATATATCTGTGAGGTAGACCGTATAACCCTGACTTCGCTATTTCTCATGCAGGGAACTGAGGATTAGGAGGCTAAGAATGACCTGATGTCTCCTCATTTAGCAGCCTCCCCGTGTTTGCTTCTATGTGTTAGTAAAGCTGTGTTGACTCCCTGTCTTAGTAGCATGGCTTATTGTGGAAAACTTATTCTGGTAGGTTGGATTAGGTGGAGCCTTAGGGAATCACCAGGATGGGGCAACCTGTGTGAACCAGGCTGAGGACTCTCCAATTTGGTGTCACTATTCTGTGGCTTTGTGTTGGGGAGGGCTCAGAAAGGGGACAGTGCTGCTGCCTGGCCTCTGGAGTTTTGTCAGGGAGGAAGCTGTCCCCAGAAACTCCCCCTGGTGCCAGACACTTCAATTTCTCCCCATGTGTTACTGGTACCCTTCTAGCTGCTGCCCCTGTGCTGAAGCCCAGCGTGGGTGAGTTTGTGTAGGTTTTAAGTCCACTGTGAGCTCATTAAGAGGATACTGCTGAGAATCCCAAAGTTTCTTCCACCAGCCCAACCCTCACGGGTTTTTAGAGCCAGAAGTTATGGGAACTTATCTTCCTGGCACCGGAGCCCTGGGCTGGGATCCCTCACTCCCAAGGTACCCCTCCCAATATTTACCCACCATAGGTGAGTGTGAGACAGCCCGTTCCATGTTTTCACCTCTCCGCTGGTCTCCATATCTCCGCCGCTCCTACACATCTGGATGAATGTTACTTCTTTCATTCCTTGGTCGTCGGACTTCCATNTTTCTCCCCATGTGTTACTGGTACCCTTCTAGCTGCTGCCCCTGTGCTGAAGCCCAGCGTGGGTGAGTTTGTGTAGGTTTTAAGTCCACTGTGAGCTCATTAAGAGGATACTGCTGAGAATCCCAAAGTTTCTTCCACCAGCCCAACCCTCACGGGTTTTTAGAGCCAGAAGTTATGGGAACTTATCTTCCTGGCACCGAGCCCTGGGCTGGGATCCCTCACTCCCAAGGTACCCCTCTCAATATTTACCCACCATAGGTGAGTGTGAGACAGCCCGTTCCATGTTTTCACCTCTCCGCTGGTCTCCATATCTCCGCCACTCCTACACATCTGGATGAATGTTACTTCTTTCATTCCTTGGTCATCGGACTTCCATACAGCTTGACTTTCTGATGATTCTGGGTGATATTTGTTTTGTAGTCTAGTTGTCATTTTTGTTGTGGTTGTAGAAACTTATTTAAGAAAAAGGGAAGGTCAAAACTATCAACATTAAAATGGTAATAAATATACAACTATCAACAATTAAATCTAAAAAAAACAAAGTAAGCAAACTAGCAGAACAGAAATAAAATATGGAGATCATTTGGAGGGTTATCAGCTGGGAGGGGGATGAGGAAAATGTGAAAGGATTGAGAAGTACAAATTGGTAGGTACAGAATAGACAGGCGATGTTACGAACAGAACAGAAAGAACTTATACGCATGACTTAGTTCATGAACTTAGTTCATGGACATGAACTAAGGGGTGAGATTGTTGGAGGGAAGGGGCTACCAGATGGAGGGGGCAAAGGGGGAAAATTGAGACAACTCTAATAGCATAATCAATAAAATATATTAAAAAATAAAAGTTCAACCTGTACCTGTTAAGACAAAAATAATAATAACCCTATGTTATATAGCTGGCAAAGAATAGGGAAAGATTTAAAAAACATACATGTTCTGTAAATTCTAGACTGATTTGCTAATATACCACTTAGAATTCCTCAAGCCTATGAATTCTCCTTCACAGACGTACTTATATAATCTTTTTCATAAATAAAAAGTTATTTACATGTAACTAGATTCAAAAATAGAGAAACACTTTAGGGCTGAGTAATTGTGATGGGTCAACTCTAAGATGGTCCCTGTGGTCTCTGAACATGGGCGTTCACACCTCCACGTAGTCATCTCCCTTTGAGTGTGGAAGGGATCTGCGGCCTCCTTCTAGCCCGAAGAATACGGCAATGGGGATGGATGGTACTTCTGGGACTAGAGCTTCTACCTTCCAGAGGACTCTAGTTATTGGCTCTGTTTCTTGCTGACTTTGATGAAATAAACTGCCGCTTGAAAAATCCCACATGACAAGGCACTGAGGGAGACCTTTAGTGAACAGCCACTAAGGAAGCGAATCCTGCCAATGTCCATGTGATCTTGGAAGTGGATCCTTCCTCAGCCACACCTCAGATGTGAGCTCACCCCTGGGGAACACCGTGCTTGCAACCCGGGAGACCCTCAATCAGAGGTCCAGCTAAGCCACCCCCTGATTCCTGACCACAAAACTGTTAGGTATATGTTATTTTAAGCTTTTAAATGTTTAATAATTCGCTACGCAGCAGTAGGTAACTAAAATAGTAATTGATACATTTTCTTTTTGATAAAGTGACACAAATTTTCTTATAGGTAAAAGCTATGAATAGGCCTGACAGTGATATTTCCTGCTGTCATCGTGTTTCCGGTGCTACCCTACTTGTACCAAGTCATATAGTAAGCACTATGTCTGGTGATCTCGCGCAGAAGAAATGGTCATTTCTTAACTCCCTGGAAAAAAATTTAGCACTCAGTTGTCTACCACCAGGCACTGCAAGGCCAAAATCATTTATCATAGAGTGTTTAAGAATATATCCGTATTAACAAGTCCTTGTGAGATAAACATTAATGGAAAGCATAACTCAGTCTCAAGGTATCCTATGGAACATTTATCCTGAATTGCTTTACCAAGGCCTAGACATAGGTGATCAAAATTCTCCTCTGATGATATATGCAGCCCAGGACTATTGTGACAGAGAAGGAAGGGAGGGAAAGGGGAAAAAAAGAAGATATCAACCTTCTTACATTGTTCCCAGACATCTTTTCATTTGAGTGTCTATTTTATTAAGTGTCTTTTATTCCTCCCCCCCTTGAAAGTATTAAAATGAGAAAGAAATTGGTTTAATCATTTTCTGAGAAATCAGCTAAATTATAATGTTGTTTGATCACATCCAGTTGCAAAAATGTCAAATGCATTTCCATTTAGAGTGCTTGCTTAAACAGCCGTGCAAATGGGGGACACCCGAAAATCAGCATGTATCACGAGAGAGTTTTGAATTTTTTCAGTACTCACTTGCATTAATCCACTCTGATACTCTTGAAAATAATGCGTTTTTCCAGCATATCATTTATTAAATGAGAGTGATCCATCACCACTGGAGAGTCAACACGGAGGCGCGTTAATAACAGCAGACAGTTTCAGTTGCATTTTCTCCAGGAAGGTTTGCTTCTCAGTAGTGCCACATTTGCTTGTTACGCCAAAAATCCAAACCAGATGTTGCTACAACTTCTATTTTCCTAGCTAGAACATTTCCCTAGATAACAGTCTATCACAATTCTCATTCTACTCTTCATTAAAGATCTGTTCATCTCAAAATATTTATGTGACATAGTGAGATGGACTATTTTTTCCCTTTTCTGAAAACTGGGGTATTAAAAAATGCTATAGCAAGTACACTAGAAATTCTACTTTCTGGTCAGTTCAGGACTGTAATGTGATTAAGACACACACATACATTTAAACACTGATTTGAATAGTAATCAGTAAGGTGCTGACATGTGTAATTCAGACAAATTTTACCTCTTATCACACATTTTTAAAATCTTAAGTATTTCTGGATCATTTACTTTTTGTAAATGAGTAATAAATAATGGGCTATATAAAAGAACTAAATATTTAAATTGTAGCATTTAATTAGACTTGGAATTAGCTAAGTGATGTTTTATTGAATGAAATTATATGCCATTTTTTCTCCTAGTCAAAATCCCCCTTTTTCCATTCCAACCATGTGTATAAGCATGTCACGTATTTACGAAGCACCACTGACTTTGTGCAGCTTAATCTCTAAATCCTGCTACTACCTGCTACCACATTTTAGAACATGACTTCACACACAGTAAGGCGAGCTTCCTAGCATAGCTACACTTTAGCTTTAGTCATTTCTCATTTTCCTTGACAATTTCAAACTTAAACTACTTGTAAGGATTGAAATGAGCGACTATGCTTGTAGGGTTGCAACAAATAGGTAATTGTCTCAAAATACCATAAATTAAAATTTTTAATATATGCATCACAAAATAATCAGTGCTTAACTATATAATTATGAGTTAAATATATATATATGATATATAGAAAGTCCCTATAGTAAATCAACTTTTTATGTTATTCTTATAAGTAGATTCAAAGGAATTAAATCAAATAAAAACAATAAAGTATGTGCTGATTAATCACAGTACTGTACTTAACGTGATAGATCAATGGGACTATGCATTGAAAGATGATTTTTTTAATTGTCAGCAAAAGGGGTAGATCAATGGGACTATGCATTGAAAAATGATTTTTTTAATTGTCAGCAAAAGCTGTTTTGAGTATCTAATTGCATGAAATTTCCAAGAGATCAAACAGAGAATAGAGTTCCCTTAATTGATCAAACAGGGATCAATTAAGAGAATAGAGTTACCATAAGACCCAGATTTAAGATCAGGAATAGTCACACGTCTTTATATAAAGAAAGGCTGTCTTAAAGAAGGACACTTTAGATTCAAGTCAACTAAGTAATACAATACATAGAAAAATACTAAAATAAAATGAATTAGATTTTGAAGCAAACACTGAGTATGAAAAAGGAACTTGGTATGAAATGAATAGATTGGGAGTAGATAAATTTGCCTGCTCAGTTTTTCCTTACAGTCTCCTGAGAATCGAAATTCCTGTGAATTTCGTAGTGTCCCAGAGTTCAAATTAGTAATAATAATTTTTCATCATCATCTAGAGTTAGAAAGTGTTAGTGTGTGGAAAGTCACAAGGGAGTGTTACTCGATTCAAACAAGCAGAACAACCTGAGTACGCAATAGATCAGTTTTTACTACTATCAGAGGAAGGAGGAGAAATCTCCCAGAGGTTAGGGCGAGGCACGTAGAAACCTACCTAACTGTTAGCTCTGTAGACAGGTATAACCAGAGTCACACAGCTCCTCAGCCACAAAGTGAGTCGTCACCCCCTTGCCAAGCACCCACCATAGTGGGGTATACTGAATCCTTGAGACCGAGCAGGGAATTTGGGAAAGATACCCCCCTGAGCCACATGATATTTTTCCACAGGCAAAGAAGCTATCTGCTAAAAGCTAGTCTGGGGAAAGAGTGATGAGAGAACTTCATAGAGTTACTCCGGGCTTTTTCAGACGGCGCTGCAGCAGTGTGCCAAAGACTGGGAACAAGGCAGAAGAACAGAGAGAAACCCTCTGAGAAAGTCTGGCCCTTCACCAGGTGTGCAGCAAGCTTCCAAAGCCTCAGGCTGGGCTGCATGGCAGACGGAGATTTCCCAAGGAGCAGGACCCCAAGAACAAAGAGAACTCCCTAGGAAGCTGGAATCTGGATGTAAATGACAGTGATTACCAGACTCTTGCCAGTGCTCAGATCTCAAGCTTTGCTAAAGAGCAGTACTTTAAGTCAGCTCTTTAAAGTATTATAAGTCAGCAATGAACTAATCTAATTAAAGCTGCAAGAAAACTCAGACCAAAGTAAATATAGATCAGGCTGATTTATCTCTCATCACTAATGACATATGATGTCTGTTATAAATAAAAAACAATAATAATAATGAGAGATAAAGAAATAAGCAATATGACCTTTGGCGAAGAGAAAAATAATGAAAACAGCACTAGAATTAGCCATGATAATGTTTTCAGACTTTAAAATAATTCAGAGAAATGTGCCTAAGGAGGTGGACAAGATGAATATACAGGTGAGGAATTTTAACATAGTGGTAGACACTCTAAAAATGAAGAAAATGCAAAAATACATCAGAAATACATTTTTATGGGAATAACAGCAGACTTAGGCAAAACAGAAGAATTAGTGAATTTGAAGACATGTCAATAGACATATACAAAGCATAACCCACAGAAGGAAAAAAAAGGTACAGAGCACCTGAAATCTGTGGAACAATATTAAATGATGTAATTTATGTGTAACATGTAATTGAGTTCTCAGAGAAGAGAAAAGAAAGAAATGAGCCAGAAAAACTGTTTGCAGAGATTATGGCTAAGGTTATTTTTTTCCTAACTGATAAACTATGTCAATCTCTAGACTAAGTAAACTTAAAAAAATCCCAATTAGTATCATGCAAAAAAAAAAAAAAACAAAACCAAAAAACCTAATTGGTTTCATCACAGTCAAACTATTGAAAAACAAATATAATGAAAGAGCTAGAGAAAAAAGAATCATTACATAGAGATATATTGATAATTGATTTCTTATCAAAAACAATGAGAAACAAATATAATTTAACAACATCTTTAAATTGCTGAAAGAAAAAAAACAGAAAAGAACTGTCAACTTGGAATTCCATATTGGTTTAACAAATTCTTTTCAAATGAGGCTAAAAGAAAGACACTGTAGACAGAAGCTAAACAAATTGATCGCTACCAGATCTTTAATGGACGCAAAGATAATTTTAATGGAACATAGACATCCTATGGAAGTCAGATATGTAGGAACCAATAAGAGAACTAGATAGGGTAAAAATATAGGTTAAGCATTAAATACATGTCTATTTTATTTACATATAAATGCATTTATCTTCAAATGTTTTTAAATTAGTGACTCATTAAAGCGATATGTTTCTAGAATATATAGAAGTACAATATGTTACAATAAGAACATAGAATTATACTATTATACTATTTTAACATGGTTAATGTAGTAGTATAAATAGGAAGAAATATGAAGATGATAGGCAAACTCAACCATAATACATTAAGTAATAATGGACTAATCATTCCACATAAAATGCAGAGCTTGTCAAATATTGACCATAAAGGTGTGGGTTTATTTCTGGGCTCTTTATTCTGTTCCATTGATCTATGTGTCTGTTTTTATGCCAGTGTCATGCTGTTTTAATTACTATGGCCTTGTAGTATAGTTTGATATTAGGTAGCGTGATTCCTTCAACTTTGTTCTTCTTTCTCCAGCCAGCCAGTAACAACCAGATCGCTGTGGCTATTTGGTGTCTTGTGTTGGTTTCGTATACATTTTTGGAATATTTGTTCTAGTTTGTGAAATACACCATCTTCATACAAATTTCATTGAATCAATAGATTGCTTTGGGTAGTATGGACATTTTACTGATGTTAATTCTTCCTATCCACAAACACAGTATATACTTCCAGTTATTTGTATCTTTTTTATTTTCTTTCTTTAATGTCTTGTAATTTTCAGAGTACAGGTCTTTTACAGTTTTGGATAACTTTATTCCCAGATATTTTAATTTTTTGAAGCAATTGTGAATGAGATTGTTTTCTTAATTTCCCTTTCTAGTAGTTAATTATTGGTGTACAGAAATGTAGCTCATTTCTAGATACTTACATTTTATCCTGCTACTGTACTAACTTCATGTATTAGTTGTAGTAGTTTTTTGGTGGAATAGTTAGGGTTCTATACATACAGTATCATATCAGGGTGTTAGGTGGAGGTAGAAGAAGGTATGGAGGAGATAAGTGGTGACAGAAGGAGACTAGACATGGGGTAGTGAACACACACTACAATACAAAGATGATGTGTTATAGAATTATAGATGTGTTATATAGGTTGTTGGTGTACTGGTATATAATTTTATTTACCAGTCACACCAATAAGTTCAATAAAAATTAAATCAAAAAGCAGAAATTGCTAAACTTCATTTTGAAAAGGATCTGATGATATTCTTTCTCTTTTCAAGAAATATGATTTAAATATTTAAAAAATATGTTGCAGCCCTGGCTGGTGTGGCTCAGTGGATCGAGCACAGGCCTGTGAACCAGAAGATCATGGTTCAATTCCCAGTCAGGGCACATGCCTGGGTTGCAGGCCAGTTCCCGGCAGGAGACCCATGAGAGGCAACCATACACTGATGTTTCTCTCCCTTTCTCCTTCCCTTTCCCTCTAAAGATACATAAATAAAATCTTAAAAAATATTTTTCAAATAAAAGCACGAAAAAATACATCATGTCAACACTAAGCACAAGGAAGCTGTCCTGGTTATATGAACATAGGACCTCATGTCAAGACTATGATTTTTATTAGAGCTAAAGACATTTCATAATGATCACTGTGAATTCATTGAAAGGACCTAACAATTTAAAAATTTTAAGTACACCAACACAAATTTTCAAGTATATGAAGAACAACTTAAACACTAAAGGAGGAAATAAACAATATTCCCATACAGTTGAATATTTTAAGAACATTTTCTTTGTAATTGAAAGGACAAGTAAACAAAAATACTGGTATCGTCTTAGAAGACTTGAGCAATAGTGCCACAAAAATTGGCCTGATAGTTGTAGAACACTATACCCAACAGCTACAGATGCCCATTTTTCGTAAGCCTGCACAGAATATTCACCAAGTAGGACAATATGCTGGGGGCATAAAACAAGTCTCAGTAAACTTCAACGGGTCAGAATAATGCAGAATGGTATTTCTAACTACAATAGTAATAATTACAAATTAATAACAATAAGATATCAAGAACATCATAATATATTAGGAAACAGCCCTGGCTGGTGTAGCTCAGTGGATTGAGCACAGGCCTAGGAACCAAATGATCGTGGTTTGATTCCCAGTCAGGGCACATGCCTGGGTTGTAGGTCAGTTCCCAGCAGGGACACATGAGAGGCAACCATACATTGATATTTCTCTCCTTCTTTCCTTTCCTTTCCCTCTAAAAATAAATAAATGAAATCTTTAAAAAAATTAGGAAACAAAAATACACTTCTGAAGCCCCATCGTCACCATGCAGAGCTGGATCATTCTAGCAAATTTTCATGTTACCAGGGAACAAGATTGTGGGTGTATAGTTATAGAACAGTTGGATAAAATCCCCTTTAGTAATACAGGGAAATGACTTGTCCTTCTAATGTGATATAGAAATGTTCTTTTGTGTTTCATGATCTCTCATAGTTAATTCCTATTCCTTGGAGTCTTCATCAATCTTTTATTAATTTCTGTCTGAAATATCTGAGTATTTTTTGCAGTTTCTCCTTCCCCAAATCCCCATCTTATTCTTCATCTTCAGCAAAATAATTTATAGCATGACCAGAATAGTGCAAAAGTCAGATATGGTAAGTACATTTAGTTCCCCTTGGAGTCCGCAATGCTAAAATTATCATTCTGACAACAGGAAGTTTATAAGAGAAGGTTAGCTTCTAGGAATGTAAGTCATTAAGGTAGTCAATTCATGATCGCAGTTGTAATTTAAACAATGGAACATTGGTGTAGTTAAAAAAATATGTTCTGTAGCATTAATTAAACATCTTTATAATCAAGTGTGTAAAACAATGGAAAGAATGGGATTCTATGTAAAAAATAGAACATAAAAGCTGTAATGATTGCTCAACAAGTAAATGCATCTGCATGAAACTAATGTTCACAAATTATTTGACTGTCCTCTCTTAAAAAGACCTGATGGAAATTGGTAAAGAAAACAAAAGTCAAAAGACTTTATATTTGATTTTAATACAAAGCATCTATAGAATAGTATCTGATCACAAATATTATTCCTAAATTATTAATATTGGGCCCGTTTTACATATGTCATTAAATTATCTCATTTGCTTGGAAGATATTTTTGTTCTTCAGATTGTTTATACCAGGTTGGGCAAAAGTAGATTTACAATTATGTGTGAAACACGTAGTTTGTTCTTGTATTGTTATTTATTAAATTATTGTATTATTTTTGTACAAACTACAGTGAACCATTTTTGTCCTACTCTGTATAATCAAAGTAAACTTGTTGTATTTTAGAAAAATAATGCATTTTGTTATTAATCATATAATCCATAGATATGTCTAAACTGAGCAAATGTATAAAAGAGAAAACAAAGTTTCTCCTTAAATTACCCTAGAGATCATCACTGTTTAACATTCAGTAAGCATCCTTTCAGACTTGTTTATGTATGTAAACACAAATTTAATGTTTATAGCATTCATTAAATGTGAACATTATTATAGAAATACATATGTATCATCCTGTAATCTTACTCAAATAGCTAATTATACAACATAGCTCATAATGTACTGTAGATAATAAAACCCAACCCTTACAATAGCTATGTGTTGGGCATCTCTCTCAGCAGTTGACATAAATTTATTTTATCTCCAGACCAACTAGTGTCTAGCTGCAATTGTCATCCCTATTCGCCATTGAGAAAAATGAAGTGCAAAGAGGTTAAGTAAATTGTCCAAGATTACATCACTAAGATGTGCCATAACAAAGGCCTTCATTCTTTCTTACAGTTGTGGTGGACCAATGTATAGATGCATCTTGGTTTATTTAGTCAATCCCATATAGATGAATATTTAAGCTAGTTCTACTATAATTGATGTCTCAATACACATTCTTACATGTATATATTTTTGTATATTTTACCAATCACTTGCACAGGATAATTTTCTATGATAAATATACTAGCTGGCCTCTGGAAGATGAGAGAGAGAAGCACGAGGGGGAACCCCTGCAAAACTGAAATCACCTTCTGGAGCCTGGGCCCCGGGTAGCACAGGCTTCCCCCAGCTAGGCGAGTGTTCTAGGAAACCCTCTGTATCCGTGTACCAGTTGGCATTGTTGTGAGAGGCTGCGTTTAGAGTCAGTGAATTCTTTAAAGATTCTTTCAACACTTCTGCCCATTTCATCATGAGTGATTTACGAGTGCACCTGCCCACACTACACTGTGTTCAGCAGTTTTTGACCAAAACAGCATGACCCCCAGGCAACCATCCTCCCTCTTCACACAATCTCACCCCAAGCGACATTTTTGTTTCCTGCATGAAAGAAGTCCTCAAAGGGAAATGTTTTGCTGGCATGGACAACAAGGTGAAACAACAGCAGAAGCACTAAAAGGCATCAAAATCAGAGAGCTCAAAAACTGCTTTGAGCAGTGGGAAAAAATCTCAATAGGTGCATTGCATCAAATGGAAAGTACTTTGAAAGTAACTGAGTTTAAACATGCAAGAATAAATACACACTTTTTAATAAATAAATTCCGGGTATTTGGGGTCCTTCATAGGTATGTACCTGTACATAGCATGTATACACATAATAAAAGAAATAATGGTTTTAGAAAAGACATTTTGATAAATGTCATATGTTCATATGATGTTATACAGTGTGTGTGTATATTCTTACAAAGAGATTTTATGCACACACCCACACATACCATGGAAGTATTGTACATGTATCATGTGCATATCACATATAATAGGTGTGTGTATACAAACATAAAATGTTGTATCAAAGTGTATATTTCTCCATATATACCTTTACCAATAGTCTTAGCAAATACTCCACCAAGTTGCGTTTCTTTTACTATTAATGATGTTATACATCATTTCATAAAGTTTACTAGCTATTAGTTTTTCTCTTCCAAGAATATTTGATCCTGTGTTTGCCTCTGCTCCTGTGTCACATTCTTTGTTTAATTTGGGTAACTATGCTTCTAAGCTTCTCAGTGTTCTCAAAAAGAAAACACATGTTTTCTATAATTCATCTATAGTTAAAACAAAAGCACCTGAGATTTGGTCTCTGTGGGAAGAACACCTGCCTGGAATGCAAGGGAAATATATGCATAAGCTCCCATGTGCCTGCCTCTATTTGTAATGCAAAGTTGGTTAATAAGAGCCAGCTGTCTCTTACAGAGCCCGAGAGTTCCTGCTCAGAACGTGCTTACTAAAAGGCTCTCTCAGAATGACAGCCAACCGGGCAAGTGTCCTCAAGCTGTTTTTAGATGAGAGAAAAGAAGGGAAAATGAGGTTAAAGATTCACTTTATAGAACTCCTGCTAAACAAATTCAGGAAGCCTTCCAATAAATTTAAGGTGGTACTCAATAAAGAAAAACTTTAATTCTACTTAGAAGTTGCTTTCAAGAGCTCATGAAAAGGCTAAATAGTTCTTGTGACCCTTAATATCCTTCAATTTCCCTTTATCTAGATGATTTCATCAAAGCAACTTCTAATCTGGTAAAGAGGCAGATCTCTTTACTTGCTCAAAATATTTATCAGTTATCCATTTCTCAGTTTCATGTGAGAGTTTAAAGATTGTTATTTCTGGATCTAAAGAGGGAGGCCTTGAATTGGCTTTTTAAAAATAAAACGTTACTCTTGCCCTGTGTGCGTGTGTGCATGATAAGTTCTTTAGACCAAAATATAAATTTAAAAAATTATATCTGTTATCTGGATAGCTTTAGAAGGCCAGCAGTAAGAACCTTTGTAATCCACAGAAGAAAAATTATAGACGGGAAAGAAATTAAGCAAGTTGTGCAATGTGTGAATTGTAACTGGCAATACCCTGAGAAACAGGATCTACATGGAAAAGGTCCTTCAGAAGGAGGAACTCATGTGTTAAACCATTTCAACTCAAGCAACATTTTACTTATTTGGAAATGACAAATTTTGAACAGTCTAGACTAATAATTTCCAATCTTTGGAAATTTTGCAGAATCCTCTGTATGTATATCTAGTTACTGCATATGTTTTAATAAAATCCAGTTGCACCCCAAAGTGTAGTATGACAAAGTTGTTGCCTTACATTTAAAGACTTATTTCAAATCAATAATAAAAAATGACAGTCTAAAGAAAAAATCAATCAGCAAAAATACAAGTAGGAAATAGATTATTTTATAAAACACCAGTAGCAAGGATATGAAATTTTGAAATGCTCCTTTTCGGTAAGAAATGTTGAATGACAGACGCAACATTGAGAGCACCCGCTCATGAGGGAGCAAGGTTTGGGTTCAAGCTTTGTGACCTATACAGCAAAATTCTTAAGGCATGCTGAGTCTCAGTGTCTTTATTTATATAAAAAAATAGTAGTAGTAGTTCTTACCAGATAGTTTCCTGGGAGAATTAAAAAAGGGAATGCACTGGGAACTAATAATGAAGGAGCTCCAAGAATAAAATGATGTTATTTAATGTCGGCATGGCTTTGAGACAGAAACAACCCACATTATATGTAGAAATCCAATCCAAACATAGGGGTGCATATGTTCCTTCAAATTAGTATTTGGGGTTTCTTCAGATCAATTTCCAGAAGTGGAACTGTGTCAGAAGGCAGATCCATTTTTACTTTATTGAGGAAACTCCATGATGCTTTCCACAGTGGCTGTACCAGTCTGCATTCTAATCCAAATAGTGCAAAAAAGTTACCCTTTCTCTAGGTCCTCACCAGAATTTGTTGTTTGTTGATTTATTGAGAGCCATTCTGACTGGTGTGAGGTGGTATCACATTGTGGTTTTAATTTGTGTTTCTCTGATGATTAGCGACATTGAGCATCTTTTCATATGCCTATTGGCCATCTGTATATCCTCTTTGGAGAATTGTCTGTTCAGTCCTTTAATCCATTTTTAATTGGATTATTTGTTTTACTGGTGTTGAGTTTGATAAGTTATTATATATTTTGGGTATTAACCATTTATAAGATGTATTGGTGAATATGTTCTCCCATTCAGCAGTTGTCTTTTTATTTTGTTGATGGTTTCCTTTGCTGTGCAAAAACATTTTTACTTTTGTAATACCATTTGTTTTTCTTTTTTTTTTTTGTTTCCCTTGCATGAGGAGATATATCATAAAAAATATTGCTACAAGCAATGTCTGAGATTTTACTGCCTCTGTTTTCTTCTAGACTTTTTATGGTATGGGATCTAACATTTAACTCTTTAATCTACTTTGAATTTATCCTTGTATGTGGCATGAGAAGGTAGTCTAATTGCCATTTTATTTTTAACCTATCCGCTGTTTATTTTCATTTTCTTTTTCTTCTTCTTCTTAAAGCAAGCCCTTCACTATATTTTGCAACACTGGTTTGGCGTTAACACACTCCTTTACCTTTTTCTTATCTGGAAAGCACTTTATTTGCCCTTCCATTCTAAATGATACCTTTGCTGGATTGAGTAATCTTGGTGTCGGTCCTTGCTTTTCATAACTAAACATTTCTCAGCAATCCCATCTCTCCTGAGAAGTTTCTTGTGAGATCAGCTGACACTCTTATGGGGATTTCCTTGAAACAGTCTTTCTCTTGCTGCTTTTAAGATTCTCTCTTTGTCTTTAACCTTTGGCGTTTTAACAATGATGTGTCTTGGTGTGGGTCTCTGGATTATCTAGGATGCTCTGTGCTTCCTGGACTTGTGTGTCTTCTTCCTTCATCAGCATAGGAAAGGTTTCGGTTACATTTCTACAAATAGGTGCTCAATCACTTGCTCACTCTCTTCTCCTTTGAGTATTCCCATGATGGGCATGTTGTTATGCTTCATGTGGTCCATAGGCTACTTAAACTGTCTCATTTTTTAATTGTTTTTTTCTTTTCCATGCTCTGCTTGGGAGTTTTTTTTTTCCTACCTCGTTCTCCTAATTGCTGATTCAATTTTCTGCTTCAGCTGACCTCCTTTTTATTTTTTCTAGTGCATTATTTATTTCAGATACACATTCTTTTTTATGGTTTCTGTTTTTTCATACTATCAGACATCCTTATAATTATCATATTAATTTCTATATCTGAGAAATTGCTTTCCTCTATTTTATTTAGCCCTTCTGGAGAGTTTTCTTTTTATATTTGAAGACATTTTCTTTTGTCTTCCCATTTTAGCTACCTCTTTGTTTCTGTGTGTTAGGTAGGCCTGCAAAGACTGGTGCAGCACTATCTCATATGCTGCCTGTGACTGGCCCTGGAAAACCTGTTTGGAGCTATCAGCTATCCACAGATTGTAGTAGCCTCTGTGAGGCCTTTGTGTGTGCAGAACAAACCAAGCTGCACACCAACATCAGCTCTGAGCAACATTGGGCCTGTGGGAGTCTCAGCTAAAGTTTCAAAGCTCTCAGAGATCCACTTCAACCTGTAGGCTTACTGCTAGGCTTAATCAGTCAAAGTGCCTCAAGCTATACTCCTTAGAAGCCAGGCTTAAGTTCCGCAGAATGGGGCTAGAAGGATTCCTGGAGGGACAGCTACTGCTTCCCCTAGGCTGATGCCACACGGAGGGGACTGCACTGCCTGAAAAAGATGGCTTCTGCAGTATGGGGAAAGAGTGAGCACAGGGATCCTGGCAGTTAACTCTTTGGCTCTCTCCCTCTGAGCCACCAAACCCATACTAACCTCATGTGACTCTAGTCTTCTCTGCCCTGCATCTTCCAAAGCCCAAGGCAAGTGACTGCAAAAGAAATTTGGAGAGTTGACCCTTTAAAAGGCTCCCTTCATCTCTAGCCAACTCTCTCTTGTGGACATAAACCTCACTGCTTTTCACAGCCAGTTGTTATATGAGTTCCATTCCCAGTTCTAGGGCTCTAGGCTGGGGAGTCCAACTTGAGGTTTAGACATGCTGGCTGCTGAAATAATCCTCCAGAACTTCAGCTGCTGCCTGTGGAAGCCCAACCAGCCTTCTCAGCCTCCACACTTTCTACCAGTCTTGATACAGTGATGCTGTTTCTTCCCAAAGTCCTTGGTTATAAGGTTTCTTCTCCAGCTAGTGTTCAGTTGATTATTCAGGATAATTTTTCTATAATTTAGTTGTAATTCCAATTTGGTACTGAGAGGAATTTAAAGACTTTCACCTACTCTACCACTATCCTGGATCCCTCTTATACAGGGTTTTTACATTTAAAAAAGATCAAAACAGTCCACATAAAATAATCCAATTTTCTTATGAGGGGGAATAGAGTTTGTCACCCCAAAATATGTCTTTTTGAAATATTGATGATTTTAAGTTGGTTATTTTTAAAGAAACAAAGGAGCCTAGAAGAGTCTTACTGTCTAAAAAATTCAAATAGAAAAACATGCTCCAGCAGGAGATCATCTTAGCGTGTGAACCAAGTGTGACAGATGAGAGAAAACCTAACAAAGTCTCTGTGTTAAACTCTCTTCTGGGTCCTATTATTTCTGCGTGGCCTGGCAAAAATTTGTTAACCAAATATTTGCTCCTTATCTACCTATGTTATGAATTGTCTACCTTCCCTTTGAAGTATAGACCACTACCCACCCCCTTTCTCCTTTCTCCTTAGTTCAAGATGGTATATTATAGGGAACTGATCATAATGGCAATGGCAAATGTGGCCCAGTATTGATCCAGAAAACCAATCAATGCGAGGTGACACGCAGGAGCCAGGTGTGCAGATTGGCTTTCCCATGGGGAATCAGGCCTGCATTGTACTTAGGCTGCTATGGGACTTGCTTTTACTAAAACTCCTTCACCCTGAGTTAAGATTGCAGATGTTTAATGTATATCTTTGAAGGAATTCCCAAAAGTCTGTGCTAAGACGTCCCAAGGACAAAATGTAACCAAATCAATCATTTTTATCATTCCCTTGCGTTTGTAACTGTTTCTCCTTTTTTTGTTATCTATAAGAAGCAATCACTTAACTAAATCTAGAAATAATGAGAACCTTCTTTGATGTAATGCAACTGTAAACTAATAAAAGCCTGTCCAGGCAAGGGTCGGGGTGCTTTCCTCTTGAGAGAGTGGTCGAGGTACTCAGAGGGGCTCTCCCATTCAGACAGCGGCCATGCCATCCCCTTTTCTCCACAGAAATTGGTAGTCTATGTGAATTTGTGTACCGCATCCACAACACACGGACTCCAGAGGGCTGGAGTCTGCAACAGTGTATAAATCTCAACTGCCCATTTTGTGCTCAGGTTCCACATTTTTATGGAATCCCATATATACTAATGGGATCCCATACATTTATATGTATATAAATTTGGTTATTTTCTCATGTTAATCTGTGTCATGTCAATTTGATATTAGACCAGCCAGAACAACTTAGAAGGGTAGAAGAAACATTACGCTTTCTCTCTTACAATTAGAAGTTTTAAGCCCTGGCTGGTATGGCTCAGTGGGTAGGGCGCCGGCCTGTGGACCAAAGGGTAGTGCAGTTCAGTTCCCAGTCAGGTCAGGGCACATGCCTGGGTTGCAGGCCAGGTTCGCTTTGAGAGACGAGCAAAAAGCAACCACGTGTTGATGTGTCTCTGTCTCTTTCTCCCTCCCTTCCCCTCTGTCTAAAAATAAATAAATGAAATCTTTTAAAAAATAGGTTTTTAAATATGTACCTTTTTTATTTCTAGAAGCATATGTATGAAAAATTTTGTCAGTTCTTTCTAGGTACTAAAACTTGAATTGATGTATTATTTTATTACTTTTTTCTAATTGTTCAATAATCAATGTATTTTATTAATATACTTTTGAAACAATATATAAGAAGTGCAGGTAGAAGAGAAATATTAAATAGTTCCCGATTAAACCAACAACATATTTTCCCTTTTAAAGTAGTACAGGTTAATGTTCAAATTTTTTTCTTTTAAGGGGAAAAGTAAACCTAAGAGAGGAATTTATATTAAAAATTTTTTTCTCCATCTTTGCAATAGTTTACCTTACTGATACTGGAGAGGGACCAGTATCAGTAGACACTGGCCCAGAATGGGTCTGGCTCAGGTCAGACTGTGATGTGTAGGTTTTTAACTTCGTGTAGGAGAGATTTTGCAATATGAGCCCAGGTGATTTTGAGAGTACATTTATTAAGGAAGGATTTGGGGGGGGGGAAGCTTGCTGGAAAGTGAAGGTTGTGGAGACAGAAGTGAGCTAAGGTAAAGATTCTTTTAGTTCATGAGGAAGAGAAAAAGGGGCCTTGGAGACAGGACCAGGGGGTAAGCCCAGGTCGAATTGCTGCTGTCATGTCTACCCTGGCTTCGAGTCTTCTTGGGATCCTTAGAGTTTAGGAGGAAATAAACAAGTTCATGTTCGGGAAGGTCACAGGCATTCTCCAGAGCAATCTCGCTTTGAGTCTTTGTCCTGAGGACTTCTAATCTTTTTTTTTTTTTGAAGATGAGATTCTTAGTAAAGGGTTTCAGTAAAATATTCATCAGCCTTTCCAGGTGCATTTTTAATTTGCTGATTTGTCAAAATGAGTGCATAGGTGCAACAGAATAATCAGAACAAATTGCTGGAGAAGGCAGAGGGCAAGAAAATCTCAAGGTGAAATTGAAGATTAGTCAGTTTGCCTTTCCTGCAAAGGGATAGGCTTCCAGAGGAGGGAGATTGCCTGTGGCAGACAAGCAGCTCCCTACTCAGCAGAACGGAGCTTGTACAGTGACACGTTGTGAAGATTTTGCCCCATTGCTAAAGATGTGAGGCAGGAGGGTCGGGGGGAGCAAATACAGCTGACACTGGCCCTCATTGGTTGGAAAGGTAGTATTCCCACTGGCTTTCAGAGCACATGGGATTCTGGGAGAGGTCTTTTAAAAAGGAGGGCTGAAGCTTCTTTGTTTCTTTGCCCAGCATAGGTAGGTGTGACAGATGCTGGGATGGCTCAGAGCTTAGGTCTCTCAGGTCAGAAGCCAGTTCTGAGAGGCAGGGTCCAAAGATAGGATGCGTGCCTTGCTAGACACCAGCCCTTGGTTTGCTACAGCCAAGTGCAGCATGGCACATGGGTTCTGGACTGCTTCTACTCTCTCACCACAACAGTGGTGCATGGAGGCTAAGACTAGCACAGAGGCACAGACTGAGAAGTTCGTCATGGATGGAGCTTCCCATGCACGACTGTCTGGAGTGATCTGGCAGTGCACCCTGGAACCTGAGAGAGAGACAGCCTGGAGCTGGAGCGGTAGAGACCTATTTGTGGATCAACCTTGGGCTACAAAGAAGCAATAATGGGGAACCTTTGGACGTGGATTTGAACTTTAATCTTCCTAGGGGCAGATGGTTTTCTGTGTTTTACAGGAGAGGTCAGCTTGGAGCAAGCATGCTTCTAGCCCCCTCAAACTGATTACTCTGTTAATAAAACCCTGTTTCCTTCCCGACAAATCTTCCGTGTTATGTGTATACATGGCAACAAGTGGCCTGACCCCAGGCTGTCTGGTTACATAGAAGGTTTGGGGAATATCTTTGGATTGCTGTATTGTTTTACTTTTATCTTGGGTCTGTCTGGCTTTTAGTGTTTTTGTTTGTTTGTTTGTTCTCCTGACCTTATCTGCCCTTGGGTTTAGCTGGCAAAATGACATTAAGAGTCATGACAATAGAGTCCCTGTTCTCTATTTTTCAGGAAAGGGAGATTGAAGCTATGCATTTTTTGGTTAGTGAGGAGAGTTGTACTATAAACGATTTTTCTCTCCAGGGTCCTTGGTTAGGGGAGATAAGGTCTTTGGTTCACCAGCTGGCTGTAAGTTGCTCAGACTGTTTGGCCTTGTTCAGTTTTCTAGTCTCAGTTTCCCCATTGCATTTGCGCAGGGATTCCCTTAGCGTCTTACTATTCTGTCATACTACCGAGGGCAGCAGGAGCAGAACTTAAGGACTTACTAGGAAATAGCAGTGCAGCGAGGTTCAGTTTATCTGCTATTGTCAGGGAGCTGTATGATCCATGGAAACAGGCATTAATCTGTACTGCTTTACAAGGCAAAGTGTGTGTTGTTATTCATACACAGAGAGAAGATAAAATAGTCATGATGGGACTATCATGTAGTCTTGCTGAATCCTAGACGAAATACCTTACATACATCAGCATTCATTTCTATGGGGAGTTACCTACAATTTTAATACGGGAGAATCCCATCATATCTAAAAATGACTTGCTGGGCTAGAATTTGTGATTTCTGGGACATTGACTTTCCTTACTGAACTTGTTGCTTTCCTCATAAAATGCAAATGGTGAAGAGAAACAGCGACAGTGATAGAGAAAAGCCCCTTTTCTGATAGCCTAAGAACTCTCCGTAGGAGAGTCTAACTTCCGCATTCCGCTTCTGTAACCTGCTTTACCACGTAGACAGGAACTTCCTGCAGGCTATATAAACCCCAAGAACCCTTTGTTCAGGGCTCAGAATTTGGAGATCACCCTCCTCTGGGCCCGTGCAGGTAAATAAAGATCGTGCTCCTGAATCCTCGGTGTCTGGTCACTTCATTTTTCTGTAACAACAGGAAGCTCAGTTTAAGTTTGTTGAGTCCGTTTTTTTTTTAATTTGACAATGTTCATTGAACACCCCCTGGGTATCAAATCTTGGTGCTGGAGCAATCAATTCATAATGGTTTAGGATGGTTCCCATATAATAGAATTTGTAATATTGATACAAGGTGCAGCCAAAGGGGAGCGGGCAAAAAAGGTTTGGAATGGTGTCCAGAACTCAAAGTGTATAGGAATATTGGAGGAAATATTATTAAGATGTCCTCGCCCCCGCCAGGTGTCAGTTGGGGGAAGGGACGAATGGAGCAGGGCCATTGAGGGCTGTTTTGCATAGCAACAATTTTGCAGCTAACCTCTGGAATGGTCATTTAACATATCTATAATCTTTAACTGGTTTCATATGTTAAAATGAAATGTTAAATATGTTAAATAGATATGTTAAATAGCTGTGGCCAATTTTGGGACCAGGGAGAAGCGAGTGGCTTCTACCCAGGATGTAACTGGAGGCTGATCCTCTGAGACAGTGCCTGCGTGAGAATCATGTGGCTTTAGCAGAGTGAGGACCCCCTCTTGGCCAGGTGAGGGGGAGAGCCATGTTGTTTTGGAAAGATGTAGACCCCCGTAGCCATGAGAGGGAGAGCCATGCGGTTTCAGCAGACTTAGGACCCCCCCTCCTTCTAGTCATAACAGAGAGAGCCATGTTGGCTTTAGCAGAATGAGGACCCCCTCTTGGCCAGGTGAAAGGGAAGACCACGAAGCTTTGCCAGAATGGAGATCCCTGCGGCCAGGTGAAGAAGAAAGACTCGCCTTTGGTGGAGTGCGGCTTTGGTAGAAGAGGCCCACGCGGCTTTGGGGTGCTTCCTTTGGCTGAGTGGTCTGGAAAGCAGGAGAGACTTAGACTAGAACTTGGTACAAAGAACTCTTGCCAGTGGAAGGTGCCGCATGACTTTGGATTACTTAGAGATCCTGCCTGGACAGACAGCACAGCTCACGTGCCAGAGATCTGAAAAATGGACGTATGCTCTTTTCCTGATTTACGGTACCCAGAGTTGGGACAGTGGGAGAAGGGAGTGCTGTGTGTGTGTGTAGGTGTATACCCTTATAGACTTTAATATTTTAATGAAGGCATTAGGTCTAAATAGCATTAAATAAACATTTTGTTTCCTTTTCACAAATCTCTGGCATTGAGAGATGTCTTTCCAATTGGTGGCGGACAGAAGAGCCCAATAGATATTAGTATACTGTCCTTGGGAGGGGCCTCTGTTTTCTGAAGCAGTTTTTGGCATCCCTGGGTGGGCCAAGTATTGCCCCCCCCGCCCCAACCCCCTTGTTCAGTAACAATATTTCTATTGTTATGTGTATATTTGGGTGACGGTCTGAAATAATAAACATTAAATTCTGTAAATTTCTAGAGGGATTATAAAAATAAACAAATGTTTTGTACACTCAAAATTATAATTTCTTTTGTGACAACTTATCCTTAGAAAATTGTGCTTTAGCTTTGACTGAGTGTGGCTCGGTGGATTGAATGCCAGCCTGCAACCAAAAGGTTGCTGGTTCGATTCCCTGTCAGGGCATAGCCTGGGTTGTACACCAAGTCCCTGGTTGGGGGTGTGTGAGAGACTTTCTCTCACATCATTGATGTTTCTCTCCCTCTTTTTCTTCCTCTCTTCCCTTCTTTCTAAAAATAAATAAATAAAAATCTTTTTTTAAAAAATTGTGCTTTAAAAGTGAATATGGAAAGTTCACAGTTGCTTTCCAAACAAATGGAAATCAAGTTTACAAATTATTTCGAGACTTAAAAAAATCCAGACATATCAACCTATGCTTCTAGAAATTTCCTGAGACATGCTAATAAAAAAGATAAAGTTATACATAAAATCGTGGTGCTAAATGAGACTTCAGGGTGAATATCTTTATTTTTGTCTCCTGAGAAAAAGTGATATCAAATCTTCCACAGAATACTTGACTATTTTATTCATGCAAACCTCCAAAAGGTGACTTTTTTAAAAGTTGTGACATAAAGTTTATTTATTTACTAAAGTAATATTTACTGAATTGTCAAAGACTCCTTCCTGCACGTGGGGTCCACAGCATTGTAGCTAAAAGAAAAGAAATTCACATGGTACTACCGAATTCTGTGGGAAAAAAGGGCCAGCGGCTTCTCTCTCAAGGGGAGAAAAAGCCTCAACCCTTGCTCCAATGAGCTTTAATTGTCTTACTGGGCACATTACCTGAAGGTCTTCATCAAGGTGAACTTATACAGAAAACAAAGAAAATGCTGGTAATCACATCACAGAAGAGGGATATTTGCAAAGGAAAAGGCAAGAGTGGTTGAACTGGTTATACTGGTCCTTGGAAGGTTTAGCTTGGTTTTTAGGAAGTTACTTGGCAGTAAGTGTTTGTCACTGGGGCTGGCCCCACGCCACCCAGAATGGTCTCCTACACTGAATTCTATAGCAAGCCACTTAATATATCTTCATAGAGTCGTGACCCATTAAGCTTACCATTTAGCTGCCAAATTCTATTTGTTAGTACTGAATTTCCTTTTCAGTCCTCACATATTATTCTAAAATATGTAACACCTTTCTGCACGTTTTCAGCACTCTCTTAAATATACTCTTAATATTTTACCATGGTTCTTTTCATATTGACAAATTCTAGGCATCTAGAATTTAGCCAGTGTATAGGTTTAGTAGATAAACACTTACCGTAGAAGAAGCACAAAACCCAGAAACACAAGATTTGTATTCTATACCCAGTTTTGTCACATCAATGTTTTATCTGAATTCTAGTCATTGGCGAAGGAAAGTACCAATGTAGGATGCTTGGACAGTTCATATCTGGGAAATAACTTTTGTGAAATGAGGTACCTATGGCTGGTGAAAAGCAAGAACATTATAGTTGGACCCTTGGACAACCCTGGGGTTAGGGATGCCAGCCCTGCTTCACCCCAACCCTGCGCATTTAAAAACCCTGGTAAAACTTTTGGCTTCCCCCAAACTTTACCATTATGAACCTATTGTTGACCAGAAGCCTTAATAGTAATATAAACAGTTGATTAACCTATGTTTTAATGATGTATGTATTATGTACTGTAGTCTTGCAAACAGGCATCATAGTGTCCAGCTGCTTGTTGCCATGTATATGCATAACACAAAGATTTATGAGGAAGAAAATAGGTCTTTATTAACAGGGTTTCCAACATAAAGGTGCTGGAAGCATCCTTGCTCTGAGCCAACTGAGCTGACCTCTCCTCTAATCTTCAGTTCAGCCTTGGGGCTTTCTCCCTGCTCCCCGACCCCCAACTCCTCTAGTGATTTGGCCTGACCTCTCTGTTACATACAGCCTTACAGTAAAGTAAGCTACAGAAAATAAAATGTTATTAAGAAAATCATAAGGAAGAAAAAATACATTTACAGTATTAATGGAAAAAAAATCACATAGTCAATTTCAAAAAAAAAAGTTCAAAATGTGGGCCTGTGTAGTTCAAACCTCTGTTGTTCCAGGGTAAACTGTAATTCCAATAAGGATTTTCAGAGATGGCCGTGGTCAGATTTTCCTGTTCATTCGCTTCTCGTGAAGCAGTGTGATTTAGAAAACAGGTCTGCTGTCAAAGCGAGGCACATGGCAAATCCCAAATCCTCACTAACAGAAGCTACGCATGGTTGTTTTTGAGAGAAGGGCCTGTGGAGATAGGTTATCCTCCTGGGAAACCCCAGTGTTTAAACCCTGATACTCAAATACCCTCTAATCTATTCCCCACATTCCAGAAAAAGGAATTCGTCACAAAGAGGCCAAACACGGCAGCATCTGCAGAAGTGACCATCTGAAGTCACATTTACTCCAGAAGAAAGAGGTTGTGCTTTTGAGTGGCAGAATTAAGAATGTATTGGGCATCTCTTTGCATATATTTTCAAAAACACAATGGGAGAAACTTGTGATAAGGACTGGGTTTATTATCATATCAATGTTTCTTCCTCCTTGCCTACCTTACTTCCCTTCCTTCCCCCAAAGAAAATATATAATTTCTTAGATATTTTGTAAACAAAGAAACAGAATCTTGAGAGAGGATGGAGACCAGAGTGGAGGACTTGATTTCATAGGCCAGATCAGTCAATGTAATAAAGAGCTGGAGGTAGAGGGAGAAATTGAGGGAAAAAAACTTGGTATGAAAAGAATGATTAGTGTGAGGTGTAAAAGGCTCAACATCAGTTCTGATAAATGAATGGGTTATTTCAGAAGTAGCGCCATAGGTTCTTCAGGAGAGAAGTAATGACTGAAGTCGTTTTTTTGCTCATATCGTCTGCCGTCCAGTATTTCTGTAAATGTGACTGTGCCAAGCAGAACCCCGGTGCCCCAGGGTTTATGGGCTGTAATGCAATATTCAATTTTCTGTTTTTCTCTCTCTTTAGATTTTAAACTTCTTTTTGTTTAACTATTTTATTTATTTTTAGAGAGAGGGGAAGGGAAGGAGAAAGAGAGGGAGAGAAACATCAGTGCGTGGTTGCCTCTCACGCGCCCCCTACTGGGGACCTGACCCACAACCCAGGCATGTGCCCTACCTGAGGATCAAACTGGTGACCCTTTAGATCATAGGCCCGTGCTCAATCCACTGAGCCACACCAGCCAGGGCCTAAACTTCTTAAGGGCAATTTTGTTTTATTTATCTTTGATTTCTGGCCATCATTAAGTAAGTGTGTGATTACTTCAACATACCTAGGATTCTACATTGGTTTTGTCAAGTACTAAACTTTTTTACAATATTTTAATTACTACTTTCTCTTGAAAGCATTGATATGTTTGTGTTACCTTACATATATAACAATATGTAGATAGAGGCATAGATAAAGTTAACATATAAGGTTAAGTGGACAGTCAGAATATTAGAACTTATTCTTAAGAAATATCACAGCCCTGGCTGGTGTGGCTCAGTGGGTTGAGCGCAGGCCTGCGAACCACACAGTCGTGGTTCGATTCCCAGTCGGGGCACATGCCTGAGTTGCGGGCCAGTTCCCAGCAGGGGACTCACGGGAGGCAACCATACATTGATGTTTCTCTCCCTCTCTCCTTCCCTTCCCCTCTAAAGATAAATAAATAAAAATTAAAAAAAAGAAATATCACAAAGACGATGCTTTTATGCCTGGGAAACTTTGTTTTCTACTTCTGATGTTATACTATTTGGTAGCCACTATGTAAACAAAGGTATAATGCAAAGATACTGACATTAAGGATCATGAGATTCTAAAATACATTTTAAGTTTTATTTTGTTCTACATCTAGAAAACCACCTAAGAAAATATTTTTTAATTCAGAAAATAAATTTACATGTAAAGATATTCACTGAGCACTGCTTTTTGATAATAAAATATTGGCAATATCCGAAATGTCTTAAGAGGATAATGATTAAGTTAAATTAATATAGCCTTAAAACAAAATAAGCTAGAAGATATTTTGTTATGATATTGTTGTAAAAGGCAAGATTATACTAATGTGCATATATATGTGGAGGAAAAAAGCAGTTCTATGGAAAGTAAGCTCATGGGGTGATGTGATCATAAATCCCTAGCTGGGCAGGTCATGCTGGGTGGTCATGCCCCCGTCATACATTTTAGCAAAACGTTTATCTTTGCTTAAGCAAGCCCTGCTCATTGTTTTCATGCATGTAGGCAAACGCACCTCTGAAATAAGTCACAATCACCAGCCCCCGCCTTACTTTCCCTCAATTTCAAATTCATAAAAAAACCGCAAAACTCTTATTGTCTGGAGCATTGGACACCTTGCTTCCTGGCATATGTCATTAGTTTGGCTCAAATAAACTCTTATAATTTTCACCAGGTTTGGACGTTTCTTATATCAACATATATGAAACAATCATAACTAATTTTCAAGTGCAGATAAAATTATTAGAAAGTCAAACAGCAGAAAGTTCATACTTGATTTTCTAGTATTCTTTTTTTTTAAATTTTTTTTTAGAGATTTTATTTATTTATTTATCTTTAGATGGGAAGGAGAGAGGGAGAGAAGCATCGATGTATGGTTGCCTTTTGTGCATCCCCTGCTGGTAGTTAGCCTGCAAGGAACCAGCCTGCAACCCAGGCATGTGCCCTGACTGGGAATCGAACCGCGATTGTCTGGTTCGCAGGCCTGCGCTCAATCCACTGAGCTATGCCAGCCAAGGCTTGATTTTCTAGTATTCTTTAAAGTGGGTTATTCTTTTCATTTAACATTTCTGTATTATTATATTTCTATAGTTAGATGCACTTCAAAGCTAAAAATAGCATTAAAACCCTTATTGAAGAATAACTGGAATACCATTTCTTCAATTTTATAAATAAAATTTCTTTAAGATTCTCATATGCCCTATAAGTTAGCATGCCCACTTACTCATTCAGTCCACATGTACTGAGCACATTGTATACGTAGGCGAGACAGTGCTGGGGACAGAGTGCCAGGCTTTGGATCAGGAACCTCCTTTGTTGTCTCTCCCATCCCCTCTCTAATTCCACCACCTAACAACCTCCGGTTGGTCCACTTTGCTCTAACACACTGCTCTAAGTGCTATTCCTTAAACATCATGCTCTCACTCCAGGGCATTTGTAACTCTTCCTGGAGTTTTTCTCTTGATAGTCCGGTGGATCACCCCACTCTTCCTTTTGATCTCCCCTCTGAGTTCCCTTCGCAATGAGACCATCTCTGACCACTGCGGCCAAACCTTCAACATCAGCCTCCTACAGTGAAATTTCCTGACCTCTCTCCTTGCTTTATTTTTCTACCTAACACTTCAACAAATGTTTTGTTTTTTTTTTCTTAATGAATAAGTTACCCATGGCATAATGGTGATAGATAACTCGGGTAGAAATCTGAGTAGAGTTGATAGAGGGATTAAAGAAGAAAGCGTTCTTATTTAAGGACATCTACAGAATATAACTAAATTATTTCTCCCATTAAAACATTATTAGATGGTGAAAATAAATCAGTATTGGCCAATTTTTGTTGTTTCACTTTCTTTACCGACCAGCCTTATTGTAAAAACTAGCTCACATCTTCAGAGACCAAACTGCTTTGGATTGGCAATCTTGCCACAACAAAATTCCTCTTGCAGTTCATGCTCTCAGCTGATGTATGGATTAGAAAAGAGTCCTCAATAATATCTGAACATGGGGGTGCATTTATTCAACGCCTTTGAATTTACATAATGGAGAGTTCAGTTGAAGAAGATGAACACGATTATGGGAACCATTTATACTTGCAGTTACTTTAAGCTGGAAGGGCTTTTGGAAAAGATATAGCACATTCTTGTTGAGGAACTTACTTTTTCAGCAATTGGCTAAATATGGAAGCAAATAATTTGAAAACTAGACAGTAGAAGTTATGTTTAGTTTTCTATTTCAACGGGATCACTTACTAGAATTTTTACCTTGTTTTTTTTGAAAAATCATCTGTTAGATTCAATAAGCAGAAACATAAATATGAACTATTTCTATATTTGAGGCCCAAGTGAAAATGATTCAGAAGTGTCATATTCAGAATATAATTCACAGATAATTGTGTTCCATATTTGTAAGGAATCTAGTACATAAATCCTTGAATGGAACAGTTTAACCAACTTCAAAAGAATGAACAGCTGAACAGAATTGTAATGATATAATTAATGTAGAAGCATAAAAATTGAAAGAGTAAGAGCCACCTTGTAAATTTCTCTATCTCATATTTATTCTCTCTCCTGCATTTATTATATCATATATCAAGTGATTGAGCTCCCTTGGAAACCCACTTTTATAAGAATAGCCTCAGTGACACAGCCTAAATCTGGAGTAGGAACTTCACAACACATGGCCTATATACTCCAGATGGCCTTGTACGATTTCTTCATTATTTTGAAATGCAAAGAAGCTCTATGGGTATCAGTCAAATGACAACATTTAAATGTTCACTAACCTAAGATTCTCTTGGGTGAAGAAGGCATCTGGATAAATGTGCACTTTTGGAAAGTAGCAGAGTCCTAGCTTCCACCATGCGGCCTGTGAGATACCTGGTATGGGTCATGAATGATCTGGTGAGCTCCTACACAAAAGCAAGTTATGCTGTACCTTGAACCCACCCTTCATCCTGAATGTCACATTAAGGTGGTTAGGATAGCTGCTGAGCTTAGAAACAGCTTGATAACTATTGATAAGACTGGGCTATTTAAATTGCCACTGAATTGTCTCCTTCCATTACTTTACCATGATTAACCAAAGGCTCACTATATTTTGTAAGGTGGTGTCTTAAGTGATTGTTCATGATGAGATGTATGAAGCATTTAACATTACCTTGCCTGAAAGACACATTTCTTAAGGTTCCGATATATATTTTTAAAGATATACTTCTTCGTAGTCTGTTGCTAATAACTACTTAAAGAGTACTTTGAGTAACCATTACAGAATATTCATAATTATTCCTCCATCAAATAATTTTGGACTTCCTTAATCTTATTCAAATATAATCTTTTATTAGAGAAATAAAAGCTATCGATAGTTTATTTCACAGAGAAACTACCTACAAAAATAATTCAGATGCATAAAGTTTACCATTTGTAAAGTAGTTAGCTTTACAAGCAACCAGATTCCAGGAAAATTTTAAAGCCAAAATATGTCTTTATATGACATCAATTTTACTCAGAGGTGAACATAAAACAAAATTTTGTGAAGTCTAATGCAATGTATTAAGGAGTAGGTTTTAAAAGTTATATGGATTTTTAAAATTAAAAAACTAGCAAATTAAAGACATTTTGTTTGTGGGTAGTTGGTTCAGACTTGGCACCAGAGTCCCAGGGTTACATATCCACACCCCTGTGGCATTAAGACACAGGTAAAAACTGTGAAACACACCAAACACATTGTTTACATATTTTAAACTGTTCTAACAAATGTCTATGGTAGGTCGGGCAGAAGAGGAAGCTGAGAATAAAAAGAACTCCATGACTGGCCAAAATGATTACTAAGTTTGAGACCTGGTCTCAGATCTTTTTATTTTTTAAAGACTTTATTTATTTACTTTTAGAGAGAAGGGAAGGGAGGGAGAAAGGGAAAGAAACATGAGAAACATCAGTGTGTGGTTGCCTCTTGCACTCCCTCTACTGGGAACCTGGCCCAAAACCCAGGCATGTACCCTGACTGGGAGTCGAACCTGTGATCCTTTGTTTCACAGGGTGGCACTCAGTCCACTGAGCCACACCAGCCAAGGCTCAGGTCTTTAAACTATAAATCTGAATCTCTTTCCAGAATTTCATGCTCATTTTAATAAGATTGGTAAGGACAGTGAATTATAAAGGAAAAAAATAGTAAAAAGCATAACAGAAGAATAGACCTAAACTGTCAAATCAGGAACTAACTTTATTCTGCAATTCACATATATACTTTCTCTGATTTATAAACTTCTATTTAGTAAATTTCTCAGTACAGCACTATTAATTTAGGCTCAATTGCCAAAATGATTTATTATGAATCACCTACAAGAAGTACCTACCTATCTACCAACCTAGTTAATTTTCTCTAAAATGAGTGCAATACAATAAAAAGCTAAAGGATATATTCCCTGTTACCGAACAAGGGTCTGAGGAGGGGGGCAATACTGGGCCCAACCAAGGATGCCAAAAACTGCTTCAGAAAACAGAGGCCCCTCCCAAGGACAGTATACTCATATCTATTGGGCTCTTCTGTCCTCCACCAATTGGAAAGACATCTCTCAATGCCAGAGATTTGTGAAAAGGAAACAAAATGTTTATTTAATGCTATTCAGGCCTAATGCCTTCCTTAAAATATTTAAGTCTTTAAGGGTATATACCTACACACACACACACACACACACACACGCACGCACGCACGCACAGCCAGCACTCGCACAGCCAGCGCTCCCTTCTCCCACTGTCCCAACTCCGGGTACCGTAAATCAGGAAAAGAGCACACCTCCGTTTTTCAGGTCGCTGGCACTGTGGGCTGTGTCTCCCGTCCAGGCAGGATCTCCAGTTAATCCAAAGTCATGCGGCACCTTCCACTGGCAAGAGTTCTTTGTACCAAGTTCCAGTCAAAGTCTCTCTTACTTTCCAGGCCANGCAAGCGCTGTAACTCAGGGGATCTGCCCCCCAGTCACATCTTGGGGGGGAGTGACTTCATTCCCCTAGCTCCAAGCATGGCCACAGCCATTTAACATATCCAAGTGACCGGCCAAAGGCTATAGATATGTTAAATGACCAGGCCATGGATTAGCTGCAGGGCTGTGGCTTTACAAAACAGCCCTGCATGTTCCTGGTCTATGTGTCCCTTCCCCCAACTCACAGCTGTGGGGGGGAAGGGGTGAGGACACCTTATACGTCTCTCCAATATTCCTATACACTTTGAGTTCTGGACACTATTCCAAATCTTTCCTGGGCCCCCAACTTTGGCTGCACCCTGTATCAACAGTACAAACTATTTTATAAAAGTTCATTTTTTTAAAAAAAATATCCTCCGAATCCTCAGGCAGGAGTCAAAGTCATTATCTTGACAAAAATAATGTCTGTTTTATAAGGTATCTGTAGCACAGACCGATCTGTCAAACGTGTGCAGTGTATCCTGTGTAAAGAGACTTTACACGTTAAACGTTACACGAAACGTGGTTACATGTTTCATTTGAAGTCATTTCTTATTAATCCATAACACTCATTTTTGGAAATTTGAATTTCACAAATTTCTTTCTATTATAAGAAATATCAAGTGTAAAGCTCACATTTTCAATAATTTCTTCTCTAGGATTAGATTACACTGAGTGGACTGACTGACTTACGTATGTGTTTAGTTGACATACAAAGTAGTTAAACTCAATAATTCTTTTTGACTTCTTATTGTCCCCTGTAAGTAATGGCTTTGTCTTCATGGATTATGAAACCATGGGAGTACTTAAATGTATGGATTAACTGACTGGAGGGACAATTTTTCTAATAACTATTGTTTTGTTATGCCACGTGGGCCTCATTCTATTTTGCATAAATTGTTGGATTATAAAACATGGTTCATAGTATGAGTTTATGTACCAGCTATATTTATTTTTTGTCGATTAACAGCTGCACATGCTGCTGAGATCCTTCAGCTAATATACTGCATTTAGTTCATATTAAGGCATCCAATTCAGATCACACCAGGGCATGGCTGTCGTGCAGAGAACAATTTTAGTGTAGTCGTTATTGTAGTTATGATACAAGGTGCAGCCGGGGCGGGGAGAGGGGGGGAAAAAAAAAGATTTGGAATGGTGTCCAGAACTCAAAGTGTACAGGAATATTGGAGGAAATATTAAGATGTCCTCACCCCNCCACAGCCCTGCAGCTAATCCATGGCCTGGTCATTTAACATATCTATAACCTTTGGCGGGTCACTTGGATATGTTAAATGGCTGTGGCCATGCTTGGAGCTAGGGGAATGAAGTCACTTCCCCCCCAAGATGTGACTGGGGGGGTAGATCCCCTGAGTTACAGTGTTTGCGTGGGGGCTTGGAGGAGATTGGCTCTAGGACGTGGGACCATACCTGCCCAGACTAACAATGGCAGCCCAGTAAACTTATAATAATACAGAAATACTGGCAGGTGTAACTGATCGTGGGAGGAGTCGGAAATAGGGGTACAGAGGAAGATGGGCACCGGAGGATTTAAACCCAGACACGGCAGCCATTAGAGGGAGAGACACGAGGTTCCAGCAGAGTGAGGACCCCCTGTAGCCATTAGGAGAGAGAGAGCCACAAGGGTCTCAGCAGGGTGCAGAACCCCTCTTGGCCAGGTGAAAGGGAAAACCACGCAGCTTTGCCAGAATGGAGATCCCTGCAGCTAGGTGAAGAAGAAAGACGCGCACTTTTGGTGGAGTGCGGCTTTGGCGTGCTCCCTTTGGCTGAGTGGCCTGGAAACCAGGAGAGACTTTGACTAGGACTTGGTACAAAGAATCTTGCCAGTGGAAGGTGCCTCATGACTTTGGATTAATTGGAGATCCTGCCTGGACAGGCAGGCGACACAGCTCACAGTGCCAGCGACCTGAAAAACGGACGCGTGCTCTTTTCCTGATTTACGGTACCTGGAGTTGGGACAGTGGGAGAAGGGAGCGCTGTGTGTGTGTGTGTAGGTGTATACCCTTAAAGACTTTAATATTTTAAGGAAGGCATTAGGCCTGAATAGCATTAAATAAACACTTTGTTTCCTTTTCACAAATCTCTGGCATTGAGAGATGTCTTTCCAATTGGCGGCGGACAGAAGAGCCCTATAGATATTAGTGTATCGTCCTTGGGAGGGGCCCCTGTTTTCTGTAGCAGTTTTTGGCATCCCTCGGTGGGCCAAGTATTGCCCCCCCACCTCGGACCCTTGTTCGGTAACACTGTGTCACTTTTCTATATATATTACACATATTCTGTCATTTATTTCTCACAGAAAAACTACTAGATAAGTAATTTCATCTGCATTTTCTACAAAAGTAAGTCAATGTTTGCGACACTTAAACAAGTAGCCCCGAATTGCATGCTGGAACAAATATTTGATTCCAGGTTTGGGAAACCCTCGGAAGTCAGTGCTTTTCATCAATGCACACCATGTTGCCTCGAAATGAGGACAGGTATTAAAAATTTCACCTTACATCTGGTTATCTTCTCATCTGCTAAGCACAGAAAAACAACATGAAATAATATAATCTTTAACGGGGTGTGACAGACAGACCCTAAGTTGAACCCAATACCCTTGCCACGGCATTCGTGTTTTTGCAGAATACCCTCCTGTTGTAGACCGCTCTGCCTGGTTCTAGGAATTGTATCTGTACCCCTTGTGGCTAAGGGCGAGGGACGACCTTTGTAATGCAAGCCGCAGGAAACAAAGCTTGTCTCTGGTAGCAAACACTGCCTCAGTTACCTCCCTCTGCCCCCAAAGCTTAGTCAGAAGTTAATGACGGGTAAGATCCCTTACAGCCTGGGGGCGGGGGGGGGGGGATGAGGGGGGAGCCTAAGCCAGACTCGATCATTTGGGAGGCCTCCATGGAAGGACTCAGGGGTGGGGGGGAGCTGCAACAAAGAGGGAATAATGGACTCTCGCACCACCACCACCCCCAGGCTTTGTGAAAGCCCAAGTCCCCATGTTCTCTGGGAGAAGCACTTCCTGGCTCTAATCCCCTTAAGCCTGAATACCTGATGGAGAAGGGTGCAGCTCCTTGCCTTGCTAGAGCATGTCCTGGGGAAAAATCTGGCAGCACAAAGACTTCCTGATAAACCTGTGAAATCTGCTCTGCTAAGAGTGCTTTCATTCATATGATAAGGTTCCCAGAGGAAATTAGTCTGTCTGCCACGGTTTCTGCAACTCTCTCCCTGACAGACACTGACTCAGACTCTGAAGCCCTCAGTTACCTTTGAAATGTTATCTACTGTTTGATCCTTGCCACCCTGTATTCCTGTGTATTACAACTCAATAAAAGGCTATGGAGTAAAGCGCTTGGGGCCTTTTTCTCCTCGGAGAAACCGGCCACTGCTGGCCTTTGTCTCCTCTGAGAAATTGGTCACAGCTCACCTATCCTCACCAAGCAGATCACATCATGTCTCGGTCATTATTCACCTTCATCCGTGGCACCTGGCGGGGGGGACTTGCAAGTGAAGTCGCTCCCACACTCTCCCCTTTAGCATGGGACCTGTGACTTGATTCTAATGAATAGAATATAATAAGGTGATGGGAAGCTCTTCTTTGATTATATCACATTATTTAAGTCTTGCAAGCCAACTTGTTTTATGGCTTCTCCCTCTGTCTTGAATTAAGCAGCTGTCTTGAGGGAAAGCCTAAGTGACAAAGAATCACAAGTGGCCACAGGAACTGAAGGCAGCTTCAGGTGAAAGGCACCAGCCAGTAAAAAGTCAGGGCCTTCAGGCATTCGATTGTGAGGAAATGGGTTCTGCCACAATCTGGATGAACCGAAAGGCAGGTAGGTTTCCCGCTCATCCCGATGAGAACACATTTCAGCCAACACCTGGAATGCAGCCCCTGATTCATCTTGCACAGAGAACCCCGCTGGGTTCCAGAACTCCTGAAGTACAGAGACTACCAAAAACACTAAGTTTATGGTAATGTTTTTAATGAAAAAAAAAAAACCCCTAATGCTCTGGACGAGATGCAGGATTGGCAGGACTATTTCAGAAAACAATGACTACATCTTTATTTCAATTCACTTGCATCGGAGCCATGCATTGTGTGCATTCTCCATCCTTGAGATACCTACTCCAGACTTCTGGAGTTACCTCAGTGATCTTGACCTTGATGCTTGGAGCAAATTCCAAAACAAATAGTGTTATGAGTGCCATCATGGAGAGTGGGCAGAAGTTTTGTTTTCTCTCAAGTTATTTTTATTTTGCAAGTAAGAAATCATCTCCTGAGTAATTGTTATTCAACATCTAATATCTAATATTTGAATCGAGATTTTGATAACACACCAGGAAAAAAAGTAACAATATTCTTTTATTTTTCTTGTTGTCCCTTGATTATCCTGGGTGCCCTTTATAAAAAGTCAAGACATACCCAGGGAAAAAGAACTGAATTACAGAAAATCTGGAGTTATGGTACTTAATTTCAAAGGCTATTAAATGTCATGAAACTATCTGAAGGGAAAGTGAAAATGTTTGGAAATAATATTCTTTTGGTTATTGTTAAATTCTGAATATTTTGGAGGAAATTTAGATGTACCTATAAGCATTTCAGTGTTTCCAATTAAAACTGTTTATATAGTTTCTGAAATTACCCTAAAAATTATCACAAATTTAGCAGTTTAAACAATATAAATTCATTATCTGACACTTTTATAGGGCAGAAATCCAGTAGGTTTGGCTGGTCTGACTCCACAAGTTTAGAACCCAGGTGTCATAATCAGGGCTATGTTTTTTCTGGAGGTTGTAGGGAAGAATCTATTTTCTTTTAGAATCTGTCCACTGGCAGAATTCAATTCCATGGTGTTGTGCTACTGAGGCTCCTGTGTCCTTGCAGGCTGCTGGCTGAGGGTTGTTCTCAGCTCCCAGAGGAGATTGCTTTCCTTGGCTCATAACCCCTCCCCCATTTTCAGAGCCTGCAAGCGAGGCCCAGGCCCTCATCACTTCTTAAGTTTTTCTGCCTCATCTATTCACTGACGTTCTCTTTCTTCTGTTGCATCTGTCTGAGTTCAACCAGAGAAATTTCTGGCTTTCTTTTATCCTCACATGAGGACATATTTATTAATTTGAGAGGAGAAAATATTGATGTGAGAAAGAAACATTGATCTGTTTCCTCCCATATGTGCCCCACCTGGGGATTGAACCTGTAACCTAGGTCTGTGTCCTGACCTGGAATCAAACCAGCCACCTTTTGGTGTGTGGAACAATGCTCCAACCAACTGAGCTCCTTCACTGGATCAAGCACACCTGGATAATCCAAGCTAATCTCCCTATCTCAAATGCTGTGTCTTAGTCATATCTGTAAAGTCCTTTTTGCAATGTAACCATAACTTATTCGTAGATTCTGGGGATCAAGGACAGAGTGTAGAGGACCATTCTGTGTGTTGTGGGCCCAGCCCCAAGTGGCAAATATTTACTGCGAAGTAACTTCCTAAAAACCATGCTAAACCTTCCAAGGACCAGTGTAACCAGTTCAACCACTCTTGCCTTTATATTCGAAAATATCCCTCTTCTGTGATGTGATTACCAGCATCCTCTCCTTTGTTTTCTGTATAAGGTCACCACCTAAAGTGAACCTGTGCATAGTTAATGAGGACCGTCATGTAATGTGCCCAGTAAGACAGTAAAAGCTCATTGGTACAAGGGTTGAGGCTTTTGCTCCCCTTGAGAGAGAAACCACTCACCCTTTTTTCCACAAGATTTGGTAGTCTGTGTGAATTTCTTTTGTTTCAGCTACAATGCTGTGGACCCCACATGCAGGAGTCCAACACAACAGAGCATCTTTGAAGGGCATTATTCTGTCTACTAATTAATCTTCAGATGAATTAAATTATAATTTAATAATAGACAGCTTTCTAGAGACACAAACATCTTTAAATTGGAGAAAAATAATGTCTCAAAAGGGTTTTTGGTTGTGTAATTTTTGTGATCTTCATTTAGAATCCATCCGATCAGCCTGGAGTAAGGCATGCAATCTTGATTATAAATAGTAACAAAAGTTCAAAGCAGAAAAGCATATGACTTATTATATCACTTTCTTTTCTTCCTGGTGCAGAAATTCATTTGAAAAGCACTTGGTAGTCATGAAACTTCACAAACTATTCACGTTATGATTTTAGTATCTAATTGTCTAACTAGACAACTAGACAAAAATATGTCCTATTTTTTCACATTTTACTCTCAGTTTACTTCACTGATTCTTTTTAAAAATTGTGATAAAATTTACATAACAAAATTTTAACCATTTTCAAGTGTACAAATCAGTTGCATAAGTATACATATAATGTTACGTAACCATCACGTCTATTTCCAGAACTCTTTATCATCTCAAATAGAAATTCTGGGCTCATTCACCAATAAGATCCCATTGCCCTCATCTTCCAGTTCCTGGTAAGAATTTACTTGTCTTAGATACCTCATTCAAGTGGACTCACATTATAGTTTTCCTTTTATGTCTAGTTTGTTTCAGTTAGCGTAATGTTTTCAAGTTCCATACATGTTGTGGCTTGTAACAGAACTTCATTTCTTCTGATTCCTGAATAACAGTTTGTTGTACATATTACCACATTCCGTTTAATCATTTGTCAAAGGACACTTGGGTTCCTTCTACCTTTTGGCTTTTGTGACTGATACTGCTATTAATATGGTTATATAAATATCTCTCTGGAACCCTGATTTCTATCCTTTCTGGTATATACCAAGAGCTTATAAGACCTTAAATATCATAACTTGTGGCCCAACATTAGAATTTTTGAAGTTTGAGCTCTGAAGCTGTTCACAAGGCATACCTTTGCCCTTTTGGGCTCCTAAACTGCCTGCAGAGCAAGCAGCTCCCCATGCTGATGGCACTATTTAATGAATTATACTCCCTGTATCATTGATAAATAACACTTTTTATACTATAACTGTGTGGTCAGAAACAGCCCTTTTGTTCTATAGGTCTGGGCTGAAACTAGGATGTTGATAAATACCTAATCATGCATTGCTCATTGTTCTCACCTCAGAGCCCTACTTGCTTACCCACTGGGTCTGTTACCGAACAAAGGGTCCTGGGGGGGGCAATACTTGGCCCACCGAGAGGTGCCAAAAACTGCTTCAGAAAACAGGGGCCCCTCCCAAGGACGATACACTAATATCCATAGGGCTCTTCTGTCTGCCGCCAATTGGAAAGACATCTCTCAATGCCAGAGATTTGTGAAAAGGAAACAAAATGTTTATTTAATGCTATTCAGGCCTAATGCCTTCCTTAAAATATTTAAGTCTTTAAGGGTATACACCTACACACACACACACACAGCGCTCCCTTCTCCCACTGTCCCAACTCCGGGTACCGTAAAAATCAGGAAAAGAGCACAGGTCCGTTTTTCAGGTCGCTGGCACTGTGGGCTGTGTCTCCCGTCCAGGCAGGATCTCCAATTAATCCAAAGTCATGCGGCACCTTCCACTGGCAAGAGTTCTTTTTACCAAGTTCCAGTCAAAGTCTCTCCCGCTTTCCAGGCCACTCAGCCAAAGGGAGCACGCCAAAGCTGCGTGGGCCTCTTCTACCAAAGCCGCACTCCACCAAAAGCTCTCCTTTCTTCTTCACCTGGCCACAGGGATCTCCATTCTGGCACAGCTGCATGGTCTTCCCTTTCACCTGGCCAAGAGGGGGGTCTGCACTCTGCTGAAACCGCTCGGCTCTCCCTCCTAATGGCTACAGGGGTCTACATCTTCCCAAACAGCGTGGCTCTCCCCATCACCTGGCCAAGAGGGGGTCTTCACTCTGCTAAAGCCACAAGCCTCTCTCGCAGGCACTCTGTCAGAGAAGCAGCCCCAGTTCCAGCCTGGGTAGCCGCCACTCACTTCTCCCTGGCCCAAAACTTGGCCACAGCTATCCAACACATCTATGAAACCAGTTAAAGGTTATAGATATGTTAAATGACCATTCCAGAGGTTAGCTGCAAAACTGTTGCTATGCAAAATAGCTCTCAATGGCCCTGCTCCATTCTTCCCTTCTCCCAACTGACACCTTGGGGGGGGGGGGGGTGAGGACATCTTAATATTTCCTCCAATATTCCTGTACACTTTGAGTTCTGGACACCATTCCAAATCTTTTCTGGGCCCCCCCCCCTTGGCTGCACCCTGTATCAGGTCCACTGAGTTGAAAGTTCAGTGTCCTCACCAATCAGAAAATGAATGATGTAAGTTTATGGTCACGTTTTTCCTAGCAAACCATGTCTTTGGTCACCAGCTTCTTAAAACTTGGTCTTTAAATTCCTTGCCCTATCCTCTCCATTTTGGAAGACATTTTTGGTCTCTAATGAGAGCTATGATTCCTGGTTTACAAGTCATTATCTGAATAAACTCTCTTTTAATTTCTCAAAAGGATACTCTGGAATTTTGTTGACAATACTAAGAGCGGAATTACTGGGTCATGTGATCATTCTATTTGCAATTTTTTTAAGATTTGGCATACTGTTTTCCATGGCAGATGCCTCATTCTGCATTTCCACCAACATGCATAAACTGTAGTATTTCTACACCCTCAATAATGCTTGTTACTTTCTGGGGTTTCTTTTGTTGTTGTTCTTATGGTTACTGTGTATGTTTATTTGTTTTTATTAAATAGTTTAAATTACAGTTTACATTCAATATTATATTGTATTAGTTTTAGTTGTACAGCATAATGATTAGACAATTATGTATAAGGTCTGTCTGGAAAAAGTCCAGCCATTTTTAATATAACAAGAACAGTTTACACAGCATCAGTGTAACCTGGCAGCCAAGGAGAATCATTCAAAATGACTGAGGGAAGAGCACAACAACAAGTCTGCAACAAATTTTGCATTAAGCTTGAACATCCCTCCGTGGGAACTATTCAAATGATTCAGAAGGCTGCAGCTATGGACAACTGGTGATTGGCAGCTTCATCATGACAATGCGCTCACTCATGCATCATGGCTGGTGCAGAGTTTTATGGTGATACATCAAATCACCCAGGTGACTCAGCCCCCTACAGCCCAGATTTGGCATCCTGTGATTTCTGTTTTTTTCCAAAACTAAAGTCACCTTTGAAAGCGAAGAGATTTTAGACTGTCACTGAGATTTAGGAAAATACAAAGGGGCAGCCGATGGTGACTGGAGAACTGTGTGAGGTCCCAACATGCTTAGTTTGAAGGGACTTGAGGCCTCATTGTTCTATGCACAATGCTTGCTATATCTTGTATCTTCTTCAATAAATGTCTCTATTTTTCACAGTGCATAGCTGGATACTTTCTGGACAGACCTCATTGTATACTAATTATATTATGGAATCTATGAAGATTCTATGGCTGCAGACATTTTACTTTATTTTTAATCTATTTTTTATTGAATTTATTGGCATGACATTGGTTTATGAAATTATAGTAGGTTTCAAGTGTACAGTTGTATAATATATTATCTATATATTGTATTGCCTTTACACAATCCAAAGCCAAGACTCCTGTCACCTGGGTTTGTTTTAATAGTAGCTGTCTTACAAAGTATGAGGTGGTATTGTTACCAAACAGACGTCCAAGATGGGGGGGCAATATTTGGCCCACCCAGGGATGCCAAAAACTGTTACAAAGCAACAGGGGCCCCAAACTGTTACAAAGCAACAGGGGCCCCTCCCCAAAACGGTATACTAATACCATCTAACCACCTACTGGGCTTAGCTGTCGGCCACCAGAAGAAAGACGTCTCTCACTGCTAGAGATTTGTGAAAAGGAAAGGAAAGGTTTATTTAAAGCTATACAGACTTAAAGTAGTGACCTAATGTCCCCATTAAAATATCAACGTCCTTTAGGATAACCACAGACACCCACAGTACTTCCTTCTCCCTCTGCCCTAATTCAGGGTACCGTATCTCAGGAAAAGAAGCACACGTCCGTGTTTCAGGCTGCTGGGGTTGTCAGCTGTGTCACTGTCCAAGCAGGATCTCTACTCCAAAGCCATATGGCACCTTCTCATGGCCTACTGGCAAGGAGTTCTTTCACTCTTCTTCCAGGCAAAGTCTCTCCGGCTTCCCAGGCCACGCAGACAAAGGGAGCACCCCAAGGTTGTGTGGACCTCTCCTACCAAAGCTGCAGGGGTCTGCACTCTGCCAAAAGTGCGTGGCTCTCTCCTTCACATGGCTGTGGGGGTCCCCCACTCTGCCAGAATTGTGTGGTGCTCTTTGCTAAAGCTACATAGTGATTCTCTCTCACGTGGCTTTGGGAGTCCTCACTCTGGCCAAAAGCGCGTGGTTCTCTCCTCAATGGCTGCTGCACCTGCTTTTTGAAATCCCCACGCCAGTCCTCTTTTGCAGCCCCATTTCCGACTCATCCTACAACCAGCTACACCTGCCAGCATTCCCACATTATTTCAAGTTTACTGGGCTGCCATTGTGAGTCAGGGCAGGTATGGCCCCATGTCGTGGAGCCAATCCTGTTCAAGCTACCACGCGGGCACTGTAACTGGGGGCCGGGAGTTGCCTCCCAGTTGCATCTTGGGTGGAAGTCACTCCTTTCTCCCTGGTTCAGAGCATGGCCATAGCTATTTAACATATCTATGAAACCAGTTAAAGTTATAGATATACTAAATTACCATTCCAGAGGTTAGCTGCAAAACTGTTGCTATGCAAAACAGCTCTCAATGCCCCTGCTCCATTCATCCCTTCCCCCAACTGACACCTGGGGGGGGGGGGTGAGGACATCTTATATATCTTTCTAATATTTCTTGGATACCCTGAGTTCTGGGCCCCATTCCAAATCCCCTTTTGGGGCCCACTCTTGGCTATGCCCTGTTACAGTACCACATCATAGTTTTCATTTGTATTTCCCAAATTATTAGCGATGGTAGGTATCTTTTCTTGTGTTTATTGGCCATTTGTTTGGAGAAACGTCTATTCATGTTCTTTGTCCATTCTATTATTGTGTCATTGTGGTTTTGTTGTTACGAGAGTTTTTTATTCTCAATATTAAACCCATGCTAAATATGTTTTGCAAAATTTTTCTCTCGTTCTTGGGATGCCTTTTCACCTTTTTGATAGTTATCTTTGAGCACAAGTTTTTAATTTTATGAAGTCCAATCGATCTGCCTTTTCTTTTGTTGCCTGAGCTTTTGGCGTCATATTTGAAAAATCATGACCAAATTTAAGGTCAAGGAGATTTTCTGTTATGTTTTTTCTAAGAGTGTCATATTAGCTCTTCAATTTAGGGTTTTTGTTTGAAAAGGTGAAATAGCTTAAAGCATTAGCATCTTAACAAGTTAATCTGTTAATAGCAATAGTCACAAAACATGCTTAATATAGAAACACACATTTATGCCTTTTAAGGAAAAGTATGTATTGTATTTTACATTAAAATATAAATTATTAATATACTTAAAGAATCTTCAGTGGTCAAAATCACGGTGAATTTTAAACACCTTCAGATTAAGTTTTGATTTTTGATCTATTTTGAGTTTTCACTTCCACATAAGCCTAAACTTTGTTCTTTCTTTCTTTCTTTCAAGATTTTAATTCAAATTGAAAAAAATGTTTACATTTTTTAAAATGGCTTGGCAGGAAAATAATTTGCTATTCTGTTTCAAGTGGAAATTTAGGAAATAAATTCTATTGTGTGGTATAGTGTTTTATTTTATTTTATGTGTCTTATTGTTACCGAACAAGGGTCCGAGGGGGGGGCAATACTGGCCCACCCAAGGATGCCAAAAACTGCTTCAGAAAGCAGGGGCCCCTCCCAAGGACGATACACTAATATCTATAGGGCTCTTCTGTCCGCCACCAATTGGAAAGACATCTCTCAATGCCAGAGATTTGTGAAAAGGAAACAAAATGTTTATTTAATGCTATTCAGGCCTAATGCCTTCCTTAAAATATTAAAGTCTTTAAGGGTATACACCTACACACACACACACACACACACACAGCACTCCCTTCTCCCACTGTCCCAACTCCGGGTACCGTAAATCAAGAAAAGAGCACAGGTCCATTTTTTTCAGGTTGCAGGCACTGTGAGCTGTGTTGCCTGCCTGTCCAGGCAGGATCTCCAACTAATCCAAAGTCATGTGGCACCTTTCACTGGCAAGAGTTCTTTGTACCAAGTTCCAGTCAAAGTCTCTCCTGGTTTCCAGGCCACTCAGCCAAAGGGAGCACCCCAAAGCCGCATGGGCCTCTTCTACCAAAGCCGCACTACACCGAAAGTGCGCGTCTTTCTTCTTCACCTGGCCGCAGGGATCTCCATTCTGGCAAAGCTACGTGGTTTTCCCTTTCACCTGGCCAAGAGGGGGTCTGCACCCTGCTGAGACCCTTGTGGCTCTCTCTCTCCTAATGGCTACAGGGGCGATCCTAACTCTGCTGAAACCTCGTGTCTCTCCCCCTAATGGCTGCCGTGTCTGGGTTTAAATCCCCCCGTGCCCATCTTCCTCTGTACCCCTATTTCTGACTCCTCTCACGATCAGTTACACCTGCCAGTATTTCTGTATTATTATAAGTTTACTGGGCTGCCATTTTTAGTCTGGGCAGGTATGGTCCCATGTCCTAGAGCCAATCTCCTCCAAGCCCCCACGCAGGCGCTGTAACTCAGGGGATCTGCCCCCCAGTCACATCTTGGGGGGAAGTGACTTCATTCCCCTAGCTCCAAGCATGGCCACAGTCATTTAACATATCCAAGTGACCGGCCAAAGGCTATAGATATGTTAAATGACCAGGCCATGGATTAGCTGCAGGGCTGTGGCTTTACAAAACAGCCCTGCATGTTCCTGGTCTATGTGTCCCTTCCCCCAACTCACAGCTGTGGGGGGGAAGGGGTGAGGACACCTTATACGTCTCTCCAATATTCCTATACACTTTGAGTTCTGGACACTATTCCAAATCTTTCCTAGCCCCCCCCTTTGGCTGCACCCTGTATCATTATTTATTGTAAGAAATATAATAGAGAATGAAGACATAGGTACTTTATAAACTGGTCACTGATCTTTTTCTCATATAGTTTAAAAAATTCACACATAGAAATTCAAGGAGCTGTTTTCTCTTTCCCTGTAAGAAAGTTGTTAAATTTATATATTTACTATTATATAATAAAGGATTTGTTTGGCCTTTGTCCCCAGTTCTTTGGAAACAACCTCTTAACCCTTGAAATTTCTCAAGTGTTTAAAATGTCTGTGTTATTTATGTGGGCCCCTGGACCATGTTTTACAGTTTATGTTAAAAAAACACTCAAAATAAGGGCTGGCCGTGCCAGAAAAACCGATTATGTGATTAGAGGATTTGGACTCTGAAAGTTAGTCCTGCCTCTCAGAAAGGTAGGGAGGATGGTGATTGAGTTCAACCACATGACCAATGTTTGCACCAGTCACGTCCCACACAATGAAGACTCAAGGAAGACTTTGGACATCACACCGTTGGTGAACTATCCCGGTTAGCAATACTCTGAGTGCCATCACACTTTGATTCTGAGCGTGTAACACGTCCCTCGAAACTTTGCATTTAGAACTTTTCCAGATTTTGGCCTATGTATCTCTCCTTTTGGCTGGATATAATTTTGTGTCCTGTTGCTAAAATAAAACTAATTGTGAGTATGGTGATTTTGTTTCAGTAAGTTTTCTGTGCCTTTCCTATAAATTATTGAATCTGAAGGGGATCATGGAAAGCCTTGAATTTATAGCTAGCTCATCAGAAATGAGAATGGCTCTGGAGACCCCCAGGTTTGCAGCTGGTTCCTGAAGCGAAGATCTTGTGGAGAACTGTACACTTAATCACGGATTTTCAATAAATACTGCATGACTAAGAGAGCGGCCAGCTACCTTTGTGCCAGGATCCCTTAGAGCCACCCTCCCGCCTGCCCCCAAACAACTGAAATTTCACCATTAGAAAATACAATGAGCAAAGCAAAGAAGCAAGCAAAACAACCAGAGGCATTAAAATAAAGAACAATCTGTCAGCAACCAGAGAGGAACGGGGAAATGGATAATTGGAGATAATGGGGAGGGGCATCAAAGAACATGTCTGAAGGACACGTGGACAAAGCCAAAGGGGGTGGGTTTGAGGGTGGGAGGTGGGGATGAGTGGAGTCGGGGGAGGCATAGTGGGGTAAAAATGGAGAGAATTATAGTTGAACAACAATAAAACAAAAAATGAAAATACTCTTAAAAACTATGTATCTCCAGAGATGCCCTTTATTATAGTGTACTGTATTTTTATTTTAATTATATTTTATTGATCATGCCATTACAGTTGTCCAGATTTTCCCCCGTTTGACCCTTCCCCACACAGCACCCACCAGTCCCTCAGACAATCTCCCCACTGTTGTTCATGTCCATGGGTCATGCATGTAAGTTCTTTGGCTACTCCATTTCCTATACTCTACTTTACATGTCCATAACTATTCTGTAACTACCTATTTGCACTTCTTAATCCCCTCACCTTTTCACCCATTCCCACATGCATACTTCCCATCTGGCAAACATCAAAATGCTTTCCATATCCATGATATTGTCTCTGTTCTTCTTGTTTGTTTAGTTTGTTTTTTAAATCCAATTGTTGATAGATTTGCATTTTTGCCATTTTATTTTTCATGGTTTTGATCTCCTTTTTCTTAAATAAGTCCATGTAACATTTTTATGATAATGATTTGGTGATGATGAACTCCTTTAGTTTATTAATGCCTGGGAAGCTCTTTATCTGTCCTTCTATTCTAAATGATAGCTTTGCTGGGTAAAGCAATCTTGCTTGTAGATCTCTACTTTTCATGACTTTGATTATTTCTTGACAATCCCATCTAGCATGCAAAGTTTCTTTTGAGAAATCCGCTAGCAGTCTTATGGGGACTTTCCGGTAGATAACTAACTTCTTTTCTCTTACTGCTTTTAAGAGTCTCTCTGTATCTTTAGCCTTTGTCATTGTAATTATGGTGTGTCTTAGAATGGGCCTCTTTACATCCATCTTGTTTGGGAGTCTCTGTGCTGCCTAGACTTGCAAGTCTATTTCTTTCACCAAATTAGGGAATTTCTCTTTCATTATTTTTTTCAAACAGATTTCCAATTCCCAGCCCTTTCTCTTTCTTTTCTGGCAACTCTATGAGGCAAAGGTTGTACTTCTTGAAGTTTTCCCAGGGGCTGCTTGTACTATCTTTGTTTCTTTGGATTCTGTTTTCTTCTTGGTGTTATGATTGGTTGTTTTTTCTTTCTTATGTTCCATATCATTGATTTGATTCTCAGCTTCATCCACTCTACTGTTGTTTCCCTAAATTTTTTTCTTTATTTCAATTAGTGTATCCTTCATTTCTGACTGGATCCTTTTTATGCTGCTGAGGTCCTCACTAAGTTCCTTGAGCATCCTTATACCCAGTGGTTTGAACTTCACATCTGATAGATTGCTTATCTCCACTTAGTTAAGCTCTTTTTCTGGAGTTTTGATCTTTTCTTTCACCAGGGCCATGTTTCTTTGTCTCTTCATGCTGGCAGCCTCCCTGTGTCTGTTTCTATGTATTAGGTAGAGCTGCTTTGACTTTGTGTCTTAGTAGTGCGGCCTAATTTAGTAGTTATCCGATAGGGTCCAGTGGCACAGCCTCCCCTATCAACCCAGATGGGTAGTCAAGGTGGAAACTTTATGTGGGCTGAGTATACCCTCCTCTTTTAGCTGAGGTTTGGTTGCTGTTGGCAGCTCAATAGGAGGCCAGTCAGTGGCAAGGATTGGCTGTGATCACATACCGCTGACCTCTACCATCCATGGAGGATCAGTTGTACAGGGGCATGGTGGTGGTGCTCCGATGTGGTCTACAGCTGTCCAACTGGTTGTGCTGGCCATGGAATTTCCTGGGTTGTACATGCCAAGGTCAGCCCAACCTGTGCTTTGCCCAGGACCACCCTGCTTAAACTATAAAGCAATCTGAGATGGCTGCTACTTGTGCTTGGCTTGGAGATTCCCAGGCAAACCCAAGCTGTGAAGCTTGGCCTGGTGCTGCTATTGTTGGGCCTGGGGCTCACTGAGTCCAACTGTTGCTCATTTGATGGGATTTAGGAAGTTGTGGAGCTTGAGCCAAGACCAGCCATTCATATGGAGAACCAGCTTAGGTGGACTTGTAAGTTGGGTGGGGTGGAGTCTCTGGGGATCTCCAAGGCAGGCCAAACAGTGTTAGCCAGGTTGATGAAATCTCAGATATGACACTAGCTTGCTGGCTCTGTGGGGGGGACTGTTTAGAGAAGGGACAATGTCCTCTGCTCACCTTGAATACAGACACTTTGATTTCTCCCTATATACCTATTCCCTTTCAAGCTGTGACCCTGGTGCTGAGTAGGTGAGTAGTCTGAGTAGGTGAGTCTGTGTGGGTTCTTCAAAAAGAACTGCTTGGTGCTCCAGCAGTTTCTTATACTGACCCAATCCCTGCTGGGTTTTGTGACCAGAAGATGTGAGGGCTTACCTTCCTGGCACTGGAACCCTGGGCTGGGAGGCCAATTGTGGGGCTGGGACTCTGCACTCTCAGGATATTGCTCCCAAATTTTTAACCACCACATGTGAGTGAGAGACCAGCCCATTCTGAGTCTGCACCCTTCCTATCAGTCTGGATGTGGTTTCTTTAATTCCACATTTGTTAGACATCCGTTCAACTCAATGTCTGACAGTTCTGACTGATGGTTGTTCTATATTTTAGTTGTAATTTTGATGTGGCTGTGCAGAGAGGTGAACCACATCTGCCCATGCCACTAGTTTCAGAGATGCCCTTTAAAATTCACATGTAGCTGGGATTGATAATACAGCGAAGTGCTTTTAGTCACTCATATCGCTAAAGCCACTTAATCTATTAGTCAGTAAAAACAGCCTGTAGTTACAGGGTGAGGAATAAGAGTGTCAAGAAAGAGTGTAATTTGAGATAGTTTTCAGGGTTGGACTTTTATGTGAAGCCCAGAGAGCATCAAGTATTCTAGAGATGTAAATGGGAGACCAGGTTGTAAAGAAAAGGGACAAGATACTGTAAGAGCAGGGTGGAATTGTCCCCAAAGCAAACCACCAACATCGTTATTTTGCCTGAAGCTAACCAGACATTTTGAAATAAAAAATGCAAGTCTCAAAATACATAGAAGATGTAATACATATTTGTTTTCTTTTTGTAAAAGAAAAAAAAATCCCTTTCTAAATTTACCCCCCTTAAGATAGATAACAAGAAAATAGTGGGCAGTCCTAAGCCATTAAACAACAATGAAACCTGATGACGTTTATCTGTCAGGGTTGGGGAGCGTACTGAATTATAGACAAGTGAACAAAATAACTGAAGCAAACTCATGTAATCCCCTAAAGGGACTTATGAGCTGGGATATCCATGCATTAGATGCGCATTGAACAGTACCTATAGGCCACCCTTGCACTAAATTTTATAGGGTATTCAAAAAAAATCAAAATTAGATTACCTTCAGAAATCTAATAATTATATCAGCAATACATTTTGCAATTTAGTAATAAAGACAAATGTAGCAAAAAAATAAATTTATTCTGAAAAAGATGATGAAAAAGTACAGAAATACATGAGAGTCAGTAGTTCATTATGGGTGGGTGTTTCAGAAAAAAATTTCATAACGTTTTTTCTGAGAAGGAATTTACAGATAAATAGAAATTGTACTGGCAGATTACGACAAGGTGTGTGTTTTGGGTGGACATAGCATGGTATGTTTGAAGAACAGAAGGTAGTGGAAGCACAGATCTAAAGCATAGATTAATAGGAGGACAGTCCATACAGCAACAGCTAAATTCAATGGCCTTTCTGGAGATATGGAAGGTTCTATCAAGGTCCCATACCATCCTACAGAACTTGGGCTTTACCAGGTAGTGAAAGCCCAATAGAGGGTTATTGGGACTAATAATAACTGTTACAAATAAAATAGATCTCTGGATTTAGTGTGAAAGACAATTGGATGGGAGTGGAAGACAAGCTGGGAGATGAGTTAGTGGTTATTGAAGCAATATTGTTAAATAGCAATGAGTATTTAATGATTAACATGATGGGAGCAGTTTGAGGGCAGCAGGAAAAAAACTGAAGATATGTAAGGACTCTGTCTCGGGAAGAGATGGTGTTGGTGAATTAGGTAGATGGTGATGCTACCAATCAGAGAAGGGGATACAAAAAATGATTCAATTCATTTTGATGAGATGATCACCTCATTACTGGGTGAAGAGGGGTGAGGGTGGCCTTTCATCAGTTCAGTTTTAGCCTGTGGTGTTTCAGGTGTCCATGGAATATTTCAATGCACATGTTGACAGGATAGATAGAAATATAAGCTTACGACTCAGGAGAAAAGTCACATCCTGATTTATGTCACAGTCATTGTCATGTTAATTCTAGTCGAAATCCTGGCAATGGAGAAAATCACTCAAAGAAAGTGGATACAATAAACTGAAGGCAAGAACTGAAATTTGGAGCACTAATCCCAAATCAGATGGAAAAGACAGAGAATCCAGGAAAGAAGACCTATGGAGAATAATCTTAAAAGTAGGAGGAAAATAATAAGAGAGTAGATGGCAACCACAGGAAAAGCTTTTCGCAGCAAAGTGTTGGCCAATGATTTCAATCACCCCACGAAGATCACATAAGAAAAATACTGAAAATGCTGACTGGATTTGAAAATTAGAAGGTCATTGGCATCTTTTTGTAGTTACAGGGTGAGTTACATGCTGAGGATTATTAAAGTTTCACCTGCATATCATAAAGAAAGAGAACGTGCAGGTAACAGAGGTCAGCTGAACTGGAGAAGTGGAGAAGCTTATTATGCCTGGAGAAGTGGAGAGCTTGCTGGAAGGGCACCCAATGAAAGGTTTGGCATATGCAGATGCTGAAGAGGAGGATCCACTGGGAAATCTGAAGGACAGATCAATGGAAAGAAAGGACAATTAATGGAAGCGCTAGGAAGTGGAGTCAGGGTTCAAGTGGAGGATTCACCCTTACATCAATGTAAACACATGGTGTGCTGAATATGAGAAAGAAAGACTGCACTGGGCTTGAGAGACCCAAGAGAACTTCCTGCAGAGGTCAAGGCCGTACAGGACCTTGAGGGTAGAACACAGTGAGTGGGAGAGAAGAGGCGAGCGTTCCAGGCAGGGAAACAATGTGACCACAGGCACACGCTCTGCTCATCAGTTTTAAGAGAAGCTTCATGATGTCAATATCTAGAGTTACAAACTGAAACTGAGAAATGGTTTAATTTCTTTTCTAGAATTTCTCTTTTAATTAAACTATAAAAGGTTGGTAGTCTATGGAAGGACTAGAGCATAATGCCACGTTTTTATTTTATTAGTGTATAAGAGACAGCATCAAAAAAGAAGCACATGACACAAAATATATCACGTAAGCGTACCACAGAGAACTAGGATACACAGGGATCTTTGTTTTCCTTTTATTTTCACTTGCACACTAAATATGTTTATATTTGTTATATAAAAGTGCACAAGTATGGAATAAAAGCTGATTTTAATAAAGATAATATTCAAAAAAAACAAAATAAAATCATCCATACTACTTTCATCCAGATATAATAGTCATTATAAATATTAATATTATATATATTTTTGGTAAATAACCTAATCCATGTACTTTTTACATAGTTGAGATATTACAAACAGAAACAAATGAAGAGGGAATTCTACCATGCCTTTAAAAAAGCTTCATGAAACATTTTGAAGGATTGAAAAACATACTTTAATACATTTAACCATCTTCCTATTATTAAATATTCAGTTTGTGTTCATTTTCACAATTGCAAATAACATTTCTGTGCATAAATCACTGTATACATTGCAGATTATTACCTTATAGTAAACATCTATAAGGCATTAACACAAAATGGGTGCAACTGAGATACCTTATTCTGACAACCAACATCTTAATCACACTCACAAAATATTTGTTTTATATAATTTAATGAATGCCCAAGAATGAAACCCACATCCTCACACACACAAAGCGAAGGCTAGTTTTCCTCTCTTGGGGTCTCTCTGACATTGTAAGGTTAGAATGAGTTTGTGGGAAATAATTTTGTAGAGAGCACTGGGTATGTCCAGTTGAGTTTCAGGAAAATAAATAAAATAGTTACAGAGATACATAGAAGAGCGGTGCAAATCCACTGTAATGCCTGCAACTAAAATAACATGTGATTTATAATGACATTTAGAACAAGAGGTGCATTCTATCAATAGGCACCCATGGAAGAATGCTTGCCAAGAATCCGAGTCTGCCTGCATTTCCCAAGCCCAGAGCTGAAATCAACAGAGCTTCCTTTTATTGAATAGATTAATGTAAAACTTAGGACAAAAGCTACTGTGCTCTCCTAGATAGACACCAAGGCAGATAATTGTATATATCAACTTGAACAGACTAGGGTGCCTAGTTGTTTGCCAATATCAGTGTTTGCAGTGCTGTTTAAGTATTTTTTACATGTGATTAACATTTAAATCAGTAGACTGAGTAAAGCAGATTACTGTCCATAATGTAAGTGGGCCTCATATAGTCAGTTAAAGACATTAAGAGAAACAATTAAGGCCCTGAGGGTGGGGGGAGGGCATTCTGGCTCAGACTCAAGATGGCAACATCAACTCTTGCTCCTGTCCACTGGCCTGTCTTACAGATTTCAGACTTGACAAGCCACGGTGGAGTGAGCCAACTCCTTAACCTCCCTCCCCCAGCAGGATAGGAGCTAAATAGGGATATATCTATGTATTTATTCTATTTGTCTCTCTTTTTCTCTGAAGTACCCTGCCTAATATTAGTAGATAGATAGGTTAATGGATATGAATGGAGATGTGGAGAGATGGCCTGTTGGCACAGAGGTGGTGCTCCCAGGTGACTGGAGCATGTGCGCTGACAGTGCGGTGGAAGCGTAGTCGAAGGACCGGGGTTTGAGTCCTGTCTCTACCACGTGCTAGTTGTGCAGCCACAGAAAAGTCTTAGCCTTTCTGGTTACGGTGTTCTCATCTTACCAAATAAAAGCAATAGAATCAATATGCTCTACTTCGCTTATCCTGCCAGACTGTTATGAAAATTAACGATAAAAATAACATGGACAGTGGCTGCTGGTATGTATTGGGTGCTAACTACAAGTCACATAGTGATGAATACTTATACATTATCTTCAGCAAAAACCTTCAAGGTAGCTACAATTATTTTCCTAATTCTATAGACAAAATCTCAAAGACCTTGATTATCTTGCCTAAATTAACACCCCCTACATGCAGTTCTCACTCATCTCTGATTCTTAAGCGCACTCATCACAATCTAAGATTTTGTTACTTAGATGACTTGTTTATCACGTTATTACTTTGTAGAGAGACTTTCTTTAATGCTTGAAAAATAAATGAGTAGATGATGAATGAAGGAATGCATGAAAGAAACTCGTTTTGCGGAAATTCAACATATGTAACCTTTAGAAGCAAAAGCTCTGGATATAAACCTTATTACTACAGTTTACACTACTACACAGGCAATCAGGCCTGAAAACCCCATTTTTACTTTTTGAGCAGGGGCCCATTTGGAAGTGCAAAGACACCTCCATAGTCCCCACCCCCACTGTCCTGTAGAAACACAAGGGTAGGGAGCCAGGCTAAGCAGGAGAGGTGCTCCACAATGGTGCTTCCTTCTTGTGTAATACTTACCCAGGAAAAGATATTTAGTGCATAATGTTAACTTGTGCCCTCCTCCACCGTAATTTCCCTTATAGAGTACCCTAGTCCTTCAGAAATACAGTCCCTTCGGCCCTGTTATTTTTGTGCTACGGTCTTGTTTTACCTGAAGGACCCAGGTGACAAAGAGGAGGATCTCCACCTCTCCACTAACTCTCAGCAGCAGCCTGCCCCTTAGGGAGAGGAGGAGTTCCGGGAAGTGGTCAGCATTGTCGCGAGCAGAGCCCCAGAGAGGCTGTGCACATGTGCAAATCGAAAGCAACCAAGAACCAACACCTGCCTTTTTGCCCTAGAGTCTGGGGTGAACTAATCTAAAATGCAAAAGAAAACAGGGGCTGGAAGAGTGTGGGAAGAGGTATTTAAACTGCAGTTTTCCTGATGGGGAAACTGTGACCAGATGTGGGTCATGAATTGCCTGGGATAACACATTAGTAACAGAATAAGTTCTGGAACTGTAATAATTTTTTACACTGTATGGTCTTTGCTTTTTGTTCATAACTGACCATGAGTATCACAAAGTTTATTCTCAATAAATATATTTGAATAATAAAGAAAAATTATTTCAGAATATAATAGATGAATACCTGTATTTGGCAAAGCACTCTCTTCCCAGGGGCTTAATTAGGTTATGATTTCAAGATCCTCCATGTGGCTCTCTAATGGTGCCTCCACTGTGCTTTCATGCTTCATTTCTTACCCCTCCTGAATGGTGTTGCACATGGTCCAGCAGCTGTTATAACCAAGTGTCAAGTTTTCCTCTTGTTTATAACTTTGTAGAAATTCAGATGGAGTCACTCATCTTTAAATGCAAAGTCAAAGTAAAGATGTCTCTTTCTCGTCTTCCACAATTAATGCTTTCAGTTGCAAGTTGTGAAGGGCACTTTCCATTTGTCTAGTATTTAGTGTCTTATGGCTTGAATTTTGAGATCTTATCCAGTAACATTAGCATTCCCTGGTAGATTGGTGGTTCCCTTCATTGGAAAATTGAGGTTTAAAGTTGTGTGAATGGTCATTGAAATGATTCAGACAAACGGAGCTGGAACTGAATTGACACATGCTCACCCTTCAGTATTAGAAGGCATCTTGTGAGACTAGGGTTAGGTTATTCATACTTTTTAAAGATTCTATTTATTTATTTTTAGGAAGATGAGAAGGGAGGGAGAAAGGAGGGAAGGGAATCATCAATGTGTGGTTGCCTCTCACGCACTCCTTACTAGGGACCTGGCCCACAACCCACGCATGTGCCCTGACTGGGAGTCAAACCAGCAACCCTTTGGTTTGCAGGCTGGCACTCAATCCATTGAGCCACATCATCCAGGGGAAATTAGTCATACTTTTGATAACAACTCATAATTTCATCAGCTCTTCTTCCCTGAAGACATTCACATCTAGAATCCCAGGATCTTCCCTTTCTCTATTATTTGGTATCACTTTTGCACTCCTTATTGTGTCATTTTTTAATATCATTTTTTTCTCTAAACTCATTTGTTTCATCTTTTTTTTTTAGACAAAGTATTTCCAGAAAGCAAACTTTGTTTTCTCGTGCAGCTGACTTGACATACTGTACTTTTGTCAGAGTATAACAAATAGAGAAGCTGCTACAAAGTGTGCATGGTTTCCCACAGGCCTTAATTATGTATTTCTTTTTATAACACAAGATGATTCACTAAAATAAATATTTTCACAGCATAACAGTGAGAACAGTAGCCGTCTAATTAAATCTCTTCCAAAGTGAGAGATACCCGGTGGAAACATCTAGGTGGGCTCTAAGGAACGTCTAGTCAACTGTTTCTCTAATTTTCATTTCTCTTACCTTGGACAAAGAGGGAGTACTTACTTGTGAAAACTTAAAGAAAGTGTAAAAATGGCCACTAGTGACCCAGTAAAATAGGTTTTGTAGAATGAAACAGAAAGTATAGAAACAGTGTGGGCTATTCCCATACTCCCTTTACCTATGTAAATAAAAAGACTGAAACAAGACAAAAATTATGTGTATACCCTGCTCTGTTCTAAGAGAAAAATATTTATAAATGAAGATCACCCCTGAGAGAATGTAAACATATAAACATATAATGTGCATGTAAACATAGGCCACTCCCACATCAATATTTTCTGAAGCCCTGTTACCTGTCCCTTAAGATAAAGGCTGCCTGTGACCTGTGGCCTGTCCTTCCCACTTCACTGCCGCCACCTTGGTCCAAAGCTCAGTGCACTTACCCCTCAGTTACATCCGTGGCCTACTTTCCTTGCTTCCATGCCTTGTGCTTTGTAGTGTTTTTATCAAATCAGCACTACAGTGATCCTTTTAAAATATAGTTTAAGTTTGATCAATCTTCAGATCAAATTTGGCAGTCTCTGTCACTCAGAGTTGAAGCTTTACAATGATCTAAAAAGCTTTATTGGATATTAAAACCAATGTTCAGATTAATTATCTATCTATTGTTATATAACAGTTCACCTCCAAAGTCAGTGGATGTAAAACAGTGATAATTTTATTATTCTCTCTCATGGTTCTGGGGTTGACTGGGCTCAGCTATGTGGTTCTCTCGCTCAGGTTCTCTCATGCAAGTCCAATGGCGGCTGGTGGGATCCTCTGACAGGTTTTCTCACTTACAAGTCTGACAGCTGACGCTGGCTGTCAGCTGGTGGCCTATTAGATGGACCTTACAAATAGCCTCTCCACTGTTTGTAGGGTAGTCTGCACCCCTCACAGCCTGGCAGCTAAGGAGGAGCTGCCGATTTCTTACAGTCTGGACTTAGAAAATGGCACCACAGAGCTTCAACTACACTGGCCAATCACCAGGCCTAGATTTAATGGTAAGGGACATACACCCTACCTCTCAGTGGGAGGGGTGTCAAAGAAATTAGGAATTATGTTTTAAAACCTCCATAAATGATCACTTCGCAGATCTTATCCCTGTAGTTCTTCCCCTTGCTCACTCGGTCTCAGCCACACTCACGTCCTTGCTGTTCCCCCAACAGACTGGGCATGTCCCTTCCTTAAGGTCTTTGGGCCACAGCTCCTTCTACATTCATAAGTGAAGATTCCCTCCCCACTCCGTCTGAATTCTGTAGTGTTCCTGAAATCTAACTCTAAAATTCTCCCTTAAAACTACGCTATTTTCTATACTAGGTTATTCAATTCTTAAAGAAACTTGATCTTACTGTTAGGTAGGCTCAAAGAATCAAGTCATTAAAGTCATCACTGACTTTGAAGGGTGATTATCACTGATATTGTTAATAATGACTTAAGCATACAGAAATACCTTGACTGATCAGAAAATTAAATTATGTTTGGTATGACTATGGCAAGGAATTAATTTAATTTTAATAAGATTTTCAACAATGAATATTGATATAAAGAGAAAACTGGTTAATTAGGGTTAACCATAAAAGAATTTAAAATACTTCTTTTCTTAAGATTTTTTTTAGTTCAAGGTTTCACCTAAATAAACATATAAACCTCTTTCACAACAGATGAACATTTATCTTGTACACACATGAATATTACATTCAGGGATTTTTACTGGAAAGTAATGTGATAGTTTGTTTAAAGATACATTTTATTTTTTTATCTTAGGAACTGACAATGAAAACCATTATAAATGGGTGAACATTTTCAGGCTTTTCGTGAAGGGATGTAAAACATAGGAGAGTAACAGGGTTACCAAGACACCCTTTGATGAACGATGAAGGAGGAAGAGCTAAAGCATAATTACCTTATGTCATTCCTCACGTCCAGTTAACCACCGAGTGCCATCCACTCGATCTCTCGGCTCCATCCTTTCCCCCCACCCTAGCACCGGCACCTTGAATTACAGCATCATCGTTTTGCCGTCTACTATGGCATCAATTCCCTAAACGGTTCCCAAGACTCCTTTCTTGACCTCCTAAGTTCACCTTTCACGTTGTCCCTGGGTAATATTTCTTTAAAAAAAAAAGCTGAATTATGCAGTGACAAAATGGCTTTCTTAAAATTCTTCAGTAGTTCCAAGAGTTCGCCACTGGTGTAAGCAAAAGAAAAATTCAAACTTCCCTGTGCGACATCTGAGTCCTTTTGTGACCTGGTCCTTCCTTCCCTCTTCAACTCTCGCACATCTGCCTTTCAAAAGCCACTCCTTCTGAAGCACTGGCAGCTCCCGCAAAGAGCCACATCATCCCTAGCTCTGAGATTTTGCACTTATCATTCCTTCTGTCAGAACACCTCTTCACTCTCCTTTTTTTCTTCCTGCGGCAACAGGTGGAGGTGTATTTGCCCATTATCTAGTCCTCTCTATACTTAGCGATTGAGAACAGGGAACACAGAAAACAATAAGTCAAGTCATATATTTCAGCCAAATCGAACCAAGACCAGGAAGGCCTGGTCTCGATCTTGCTGATGGAGTGGTGAATCTGATCAGCAACAACTGTCACACACGGTCCCCAAGGTGGTTCTAAGTGATCTATGCTTCCTGGTATTAACCCTTGTGGAGTCCCCCTGCCACATTAAAGTAGGATTAGTCTGTGCTAAATATGGCAGAAGTGATGGTATGCCACTTCCAAGATTAGATTACCAAAGGGACCATGGCTTCTGTCTTAGTTTCTCTTCGGTCTCAGATCCTTCACTTCAGTAGTGATAACTGCCATCATGAACATCTCTTTGGAGAGGCAGTCCTGGTGAGGAACTGAGCCTCCAACGACTTGACAGTATAGAACTGAGATTCAAAGTGGACCCTCCAACCCTTTTTAAGCCATCAGATGTCTGTAACGTCAGATAAGAGTTTGACTACAACCTCATAAAAGACCTTGAGCTTGAACCATATAAGCAGCTTCAATATTCTTAACTCCCAGAAACTGTTACATAGTAAAGGTTTATTATTTTAATTTGGGGAGCACTTTCTCAGAGAACGATAGATAACTAATGCAAATTGCCTACGTTTTGCATTTTAAACTCAGTCCTGTCGGTGGATTTTAGGGAGTAGATGAGTACTTTTCACTGTGGAGGCTCTGGTAGATTGAACTGTGTCACCTCCCCTCCCCCAAATATGTTCAATTACTAACCGTTGTGAATGTTCCCTCATTTGGAAAGAAGGTATTTGCAGATGTAATCAGATAAGACCATTCAGGATTAGGGTCCTAAATAAGGAGAGACACAGACACACAGACACACAGGGAAGGAGACCATGTGACAATGGAGGAAGAGGACAGAGCCATGCAGCTGCAAGCCTAGGAATGCCAAAGATTGCCCCCAGCCACCAGAAGCTACAGAAAGGCAAGGAGGGCATCTTTCCTTTCAGAGTCTTCAGAGGGAGCCTGGCGCTGCTGACACCTTTTTTTTTCAAATCTAGCCCCCAGAATTCTGAGAGAATAAATTTCAGTTGTATTAAGCCACCCAGTTTATGCTACCTTTTATATAGTCTCTGGAAACTAATATAGCTGCCCAACAACACGATCAGTGAAACATCTAAAAATATAGATGCCAAACTCCTATGGAAGACATAGTAAACAAAACTCAATTTTTCATTCATACAAGGTCTGTACAGAAGGGATCCAGCCATGAAATATGAAAAATAGAGACATTTATTGAAGAAGATACAAAGTAGAAGAAACACTGTACATAGGACAATGACATCTCAGTTACCTTCGAAGTAGGCACCTCGGGACCACAGTTCTCCCAATCACCATCAGCTACCTGGTTGTATTTTCCCAAATCTCATCAATGGTCTGAAATCTCTTCCCTTTCAAAGGTGATTTTAGTTTTGGGAAAAGCCAACAGTTGTAGGGTGCCAAATCTGGGCTGTAAAGGGGGCTGAGTCACCTTGGTGATTTGATGTTTCACAAAAAAATACTGCATGAACCGTGATGCATGCAGGGACGGGGCGGGGGGCATTATTGTAATGAAGCTGCCAATCACCAGTTGCCCATAGCTTCAGACTTCTGAATCATCCAAATAATTTCCATGGAGGAACGTTCAAGGTCAATGAAAAATTTGATGGAGATTTGTTGCTCTACTTGCTCAATCATTTTGAATTCAACAGCCACATAGTACACATGCTCATGTGTGGCAGAACTCGGCCAGCAGGATACATGTATGTTGTTCATGTTGCTCATGAACAAATACACACAAATAACAGAAGTCCTGCAGAAAAAATGGACAGCATGGCCACTCTCTGAGAGAGAGAGAGAGTGAGAGGGCCAGAGAGTTCAGTACCTGCCTGGACAAGCTTTTATTGCTTCTCTGAATACATTACATGGAGGGTTATCCTCATTTACTATACACCAGTTAGCTGTACGTGAGTACCTTTTACAGATAACAAAGGAAAGAATGTTGCTAATTACTTCAAAGAGAAGGATGTTGCAGAACAAGGGAAAAAGTGGTTGAACTGGTCACACTCCATACTTGGGAGGTTTAGCACAGATCTTAAGAAGTTATAGTAAGCACCTTCTGCCTCAATTCAGGGTGAGGGAGTTTTAGCAAATGCAAGTCTCATAGCAGTCTAGGTACAACACAGGCCTGATTCCCTATGGGAAGACCTCTCCGTGGGCATGGTCCTGCATGTCACTCACTCCCCACTGGCTTTCCACATGAGTGCTGAGCTACATTTCCATGCCATAAGAAGTGGTTCCCTACACTCACTTAATGTCATCCACCACCCTCACTGACTAGAACAGTGAAGTTCTCATTGTCCACACATGAATTTTCCAGTCCACTCTCCATAGCTACCATGTTACATCAATATCGCTCAAACCATTCTTGTTATCTTAACCTTGGCTGGACTTTTTCTGGATAGACCATGTTGTATATACTTGGGGCTCAGGTATACGTATTTTAATTTCAAAGTTTATTATAATGTATAGTCAAGCTTGAGAATCACAGGAGTATACGACTTTGAAACCTGAAATGCAAAATTCAATGACTTCAAGTCTTTGTGGACTATTTAGAAAAATAATGTATTAATTCATAGCCTACGTTGATTATTCATGTAAAATATGGAAGTCATTTGCATGGATTTATGCATAAACCTAATTAACTGTTTTGTACACAGACATTCTAGGTGTTGTTCACATTACATTTTTTGTTTTAGTCCTGGCCAGCGTGGCTCAGTTAGTTGGGCATCCTGCAAACCAAAACGTCTGGGCACAGAAGGCTGCCGATTGTCATTTCTGTATCACATCAGTGTTTCTCTCCCTCTTTCTCTTCCTCTCTTCCCCTCTCTCTAACATCAAAAATAATAATAAAGAATTTAAATTGTTTGCTTTGGAGTTAATATCTGTTTTAAAGACAACTGCATTTGATGTTTAAAGGTTTACAATTATCCCAAACAACACCAGTATACAGTTTTGCTCCTATAAGTGCTCCACGAAAAATAACTGCCAATATTTTGGTGCATTTTTAATTGTGTGATAAAGTAGACAATTATGAGAATCTGGCTCTTCAGGTTTTGCTAAAATAATTACTGAAAAAATGGAACAGATGCTGGTTATAAATAAATTTCATGAACTCAGATATTTGGGAATCTTCTGTGGATTTCTAGGCACCACGTGTAAAGATACATTTATGATGGCCTCAGTGAAACATCTCGTGCTTTTCCAGAGCAGTGTACCCTCCCCCCCAAAAGACACAATAGGAACATGGAATCTGAATGTCAGTTTTTATCTCCCATTAGGAGGGCAAACAAGCTCTCATTCCTATACAACCAGACACTTAGCAGTCATAAATAACTTCCCAAAATAATACTGTTCTTCTTTTTCTTCTCTTGTTGTTTTGCCTTAGGCAGAGTTTATTTTAGCTACAAATGACAGAATCCCAACTGCAATCAGCTTAAACAACCTGGCCTAGTGAAGATTTAGGGTAGCTAACTGACTGAAAATGAAACGCGGTTGGAATGAAGAGTTATATACCACCTCGAAGGAAAGACACCAGTGACACAAGACCACTTACACTCTCTCCACTCATTTATCATATTGTTGCTTCTCTCTGTTTTGTTCTGTTTTTGTTCACGGTGTCCCCCCAAACAACCCCTGTTACCCTAGGCAACACAAGGGTTGCATCATTGACCCTGAGTAAGGGCATAACTAACATCTCTCTCCATCAGGTGAGAAAACATACTCAAGGGATGATTCTGCCTGATGTAGGTTACAGGCCTGCTGCTGGGACAAATGCTCTATTTATAAAGAGTTTAAAATGGCACCTGGGTGCACTCAATATCTTTTTCTATTCTTGACTGGCAATACCCAAAGAACAGAAAGTACAGTGTCCCTACTGAAAATAGAGATTCTGAAATTTGTTTCTGAGACTTATAAAAGAAGAAGTGACACCAATAGAATGAGACCACACAGGTCTCAACACGCAGGGCTTAGGGAAAAAGGCCGCCACTTCCGCCGCGTCATCCAACTAACACGGAGGAGGACTGACCAGCGCCGCTCCTGGGGAGGTAAATTTAGAACTCCATCACACTCAGAGTAATACAGGTAAAATGAGATGAGCGGGCACAGAAAAGTTGAGAAGTATGACAATATATTTTTAACATCAGACACCAGAGGACAACTTGGGCTCTGGGTTGACTTCAGCACCTTCAGGCAGAAGGCACCGGCATTCAGTGGAAGGTGCGGTTCGCAAGTGCGTTTCAATTAGTCTATCAAAGAGGAACAAGGGAACGAGATACGGGAGCAGGAAGGTAATTAGAACTTACTCTTAGCATTCCTTAATTGCCACCCTTTATCAGTAGCAGATGGTAGGTGAACAGGAATTTTGGAGAAAAGCCACTTTTTTGACAGTATTTCTAATTAAGAAGGTTTTCTTGGTTGTTAGGACAACCTTTGAAATCATTGTATTTTCCCCAGATCAATATTAACTCGAAAGGTGTAATGAAGCCTGTTCTCCTTCTGTCTATCATTTACTCTGGCTGCTTCCATCTGTTCTAAGGAGAAAAAGATGAACTTCTCAATGACTCTCCTCCAGGTTGCACCCTTGGGCCCCCAGCGGCTCAGGAGCATTACTTCACATTGGATAACTTGTAGGGAAGAACAATCCTAAACCACACCGCTGAGACAGACCCGGGAGAATGTAAAATGCACTCAATATGTGAGACCACAATTATGGCACAGCAAGGGAATTGGATACAAAACGACGAGGAAATAAAACATTGCTACTTAGCATTCAGTTTGAAAGCCACACTGCTTTTGGAAGAAGAAACCATCTCAGGCCTAGTCAAGACTAGACTTTTTTATAAGTCTCTTTAGAGGTTCATTTTAAAAAAAAACTTTTATATATCTCTTCATGAAATCTATTCTTGGGTGACTCCAAGTTAAGACAGTAATTCTGCCTAAAGGCCCTCTTCTTAAAGGTCTGCGTTATTTATTCCTGTTAAAATACCTCTAATTAATGTCCCTGTTACAATATGGTCACTTGGACAGCTTTTCTTTTTATGGAGTAATTTGTCAGTTACTCTGTGGCCGTGATTCTCAAAAGTGTAGCCCTCAAACCAGCAGCTTCAACATCCCCTGGGAAGATGTCAGTAATGCAGATTATCAGGCCTCACCTTACATCCACTGAATCAGAAACTCTGGGATCAGGGCTTAGGACTCTATGTTTCAACAAAGTCCTCCAGTGTATTTTATGAAAATCAACGTTTAAAGTTATGGTATTAGGAATAGACACCAGTTACTGGGTGATGCTCTGCATCATACTAGACACTTTATAAGCATTATGTCGATCATCACAATGACTCTGTGAAACAAGTTACATCACTGCTCTCATTGTGTAGGTCAAGAGTCAAATGATTCTCAACGTAACATAACTTGGCCAAGGCCCCAGAGCTAGCAAGTGGGAGCTAGACACTCAGGCACATTCGGACCAGTCTGAAACTCATACTCTGAACCACTGAAGAACAGCCAAGGAGAAACAAAGAAGACAAGAACTTCCCAGTGTTTGTGTGAAGACACACAGTAGGCTCTATAGTAAAGTTAACTGTTGGACCCAGACTGAAACATTGTGGGGCTCAGTAACTGACCCAATGCTGAGAAACAAACATAACCTCCCTCACAGACACAAAAACTCCCATACTGTGGAATAAAATAGCTGTGCCTCCTTTGAAAACATTATTTCGGCTATGTTAATAAGTGTTTTCCAAAATCTCAGTCTGGAAGCAACTGAAAAATATCTGAAACATAAATAAGTTTCAGCATGGAAGTTGTGGCAGACAACTCCTGCTACTCAACAGATCTAGTGACTACGGGAGGGTTATATACGCAATTTAGATTCCCTCAGGATCATATTTAGTAGACTTCATTTTAGTGCAAAACATTCAATTTTTTTAAAAAAGTTGATGAAAGCATGCAAACACTGGTTCAAGATTTGTATTATTTTTATTTGTGTCAAGGAAATTCTAAGTATACTATTGAGTGCCCCTTCAAAGACATGCATTAGATGAGACTCTACCATGACTTTCCCACGAAGGTGATTCGCGATAACTCATTAGTTCTGCAAGCTCTTCGTGAGTCTTTCGGAATGCTTGTTCTGCTGTGGAGAAGGTCTGCAAACACCAGCTCACACATCTTCGCTGCACGTCTGCTCAGAGCCTGTAGCATGCTGCTGTGTTTTGTGTGTTTCCAAGGAAGGTATAACATGGGTAAAGTTCCCCAATGCATTCAACCACGGGATTGACTCTTTTTGGATAATTATTGTGAGAGACTAGAATTCTCTGGATTGAACACTAGGACATATTTTTATAAGTCAGATAGTTCAGTTGTGGAAAGTGGTAGCATAATACGGAGAAGGAAGCATGGATTCCAAAACCTGTCTACCTGATCTAAATTCCGATTCTAACACTCATTAGCTGTGCAACTCTAGAAAGATTCTTACACTTTCTGTGGTTTGGTTCCCTCAGCTGGGAAATATTTATTTATTTATTTTGATAAGAGTGACCTCTTGAAGATATTTTAGGTTTAAAATTTGTGAGGGGCTCAGGAGACTACCTGGCACATGGTTGAAAGTAGCAATTTGCTAACTAGCAATTAAACTAACTCTTGTGGTCAATATCATTGCTTTCTCTGTTAATCTCTCTCCTGCTTGTCAGCAACAATTTATCTCTCATTAATATTAACATACCCGAGTCACTTGTGGGTGGCATACTTTTTTGGAATTATGAAATGATAAAAGGACATATTTCAAAATGAAGCAGATGGCATCCGAAGGAACTTTCACAGTAGACCTGATCAGTTAGTGCTTCTGAGAATAGTTCAGGGAAATAAGTGATCTGTCCATTTAAAGTGAATATAGTTATGGGAGACCTTCCATTGGGTATGGTTGGCCACAGGTGAGTACCAGCTATGGAAACTTCTCCCAGGTTACTACCGTCTAACTTCATGGGCTCTGACCTCAGTTTCCCAAGAAAACTTTCTTACTGGGATAAACCACTATTGTGTCAATATTCTGTTGCTCTTAACAGTATTTTAATTTATCTTTTGTTCTTTTCTGATTTGGGGTAGTGTAAACTAATTTACCGGTTTGAACACTAGGAGTAAATTGATAGAAGGGGGGTTTTACACTGACCATGGTAAGAGCAGGCAAAGCTGCGAAGGAAGTAGAAACAGAAGCAGCGCCCATGACAGGGAGACATGGTCTTGATTATGCTAATGTGTCAGCTCGGCTTCAATTCCTGGTCTGGCACAGACTCGCTGTCAGAGGATTGTGCTTTTCAAGTAGATCTGGTGATGATGCCACGTTATTTTAAAAAATTAAAAGAAAAACAAGGGAAAAAGTGCCATCTGACAAGAGTACTCTTTGTGAGATGATAATTAAATGATGATGGAGACCAGGTTAGCAACTTGCCAGGGTTAATGAAGATTTATTCACTAGTGACATTTGATGAGATCTACTGGGTGGATTCTTGGATTTCATTAGTTGAAGACATAAAGCAGTCTGTCTGATTAAAGAGGTAAAAAACAGTATGGAGTACCCATAAATTACTGTAGCTCAATTAGGTGCAGATAGTTTAGTGAGTGTTTATTACTAGTACAAAGAAAGATTTCCCAATTAGATTAAAAGGTTTTGAAAACAACCGTTACGGGCACAGTGATTTAGACTGATTACTAGAATAATGCATCGTGAGAAGGTTTATTGATTAAAAGTAAACTGAAAAGTTATTTGTAGTGTTCATTGTTTATCAGTAGAACCCCTGCTATGAGGTACAATTTTCCTCACAAGATCAATGAGAGGACTGGGCTAATTTCTTCTTGCCCTGAAAATTGATAAGAATATAAAGGGCAGCTATATCACTGCTGAAAATACCAGCATGATTTATTCAGGTTAATCATCAAGAAAGTGACATTGCATAAATCACTGGGAATTTACTTTGTCGAGCTAGGCCTTTCAGGCTGGTTTCTCTGTCCTAAGTTGGGTCAGAAAAAAAAAAGACAGAAAGAAGTGTAGGATTTGGTCAGACGATTCATTTAGCTCACACTAAGCTGCCAGAAGCTATTGTAAAACCTGTAAATGGCAAGAAATCAAAGGGAAGTTGCATAGACACCTTCTCTGATAGTGATCACTAGAATTTATGACAATAGTCTGGTGGAATGAAGCCTACAATGCAAGTTCTTGGCTCATGTGTCTTTTTTGTCTTGAAGCATACATTAGACTTCCAAAAATGTTGAGCAAGCTGGAAATCCCATTCATTTGGCTAGCGGTCCTGGAGTAGACAGTTCATTGGCCACAAACGACTGCTTTCTCATATTTAAAGATGTCATTAAATATGAAAAGAAGGAAACAAAAGCAAAGAAATGATAGCTGAGTCTCTGGATTCTGCAGATGCAAGCAATATATGATGTCTCTCCAGGAGGTATACAGCCGTATAATATGAAAAATACAGACATTTATTGAAGAAGATACAAAATGCAAGAAACATTGTGCATAGAACAACGATGCTTCAGTCCCCTTCAAAATAGGTACCTTTTGACCTCACACAGTTCTCCCAATCACCATCAGCTGCCCTGTTGTATTTTCCTGAATGTCATTGACTGTCTGAAATCTCTTCCCTTTAAAGGAAATTTTAGTTTTGGGAAAACACAGAAGTTTCAAGACGCCAAATCTGGGCTGTAGCAGGGCTGAGTCACCTTGGTGATTTGATGTTTCATCAAAAAACTGCAGGAGATGAGATGCATGAGTGGGCACTTTGTCATCATGAAGCTACACCACCAGCTGTGAAAAGCTTTGTGCTTCTGAATCATCCAAATAGTTTCCAGGGAGGAATGTTCAAGCTTAGTGAAAAATTTGATGCAGATTCCTTGCTGTACTCCCTCAGTCATTTTAACTGCAACAGCCACACAGTACACATGCTCACTCAATGGTGTCTGCTGCCCACCTGCACTGACTAGTACAGTGAGATATAATTGTTCACACATGCACATTCCAGTCTACTCTCCTTGACTTCCAGGTTATATCAATATGGTACAAACAGTTCTTGTTATATTAACAGTGACCTGGATGTTTTCTGTTTTTTTTTAAATATGTTACATGTGATATCATAATGTATAAAAAGGAAATTCTGCATAAAGAATGAGGTAAACATTTTTTTCTTAAAACTCTTATTCTTTGACCAATAGTTGTAGGAGGGGAGAGGGTTTAGAGGTGGGTGACAGAGGTTAAGGGGTTATGCAAAAAAATAAACAAACAAACAAAAAACCCTTATGGACACAGACAACAGTATGATGATTACCAGAGGGCAAGGTGGCTAGAGGCAGGTAGAAGAGGACAAAGAGGGGAGAAATGGTGATGGAAGAAGACTTGACCTTGGGTGGTGAACACACAATACAATATACAAATAATGTGTGATAGAATCATACACTTGAAACCTATATAACTTTATTAACCAAGTTCACTTTTAATTTTAAATTTTAAATTTAAAAAATTTTTAATTTTAAAAATTAAATAAAAACTCTTGTTCTTTAACGAGTGACTTAGACACAAAAAGTATACATTTTTCATTTTTTTAATTGAAATACATCCTGAATTTGTCCTTCTGATAGATTTGCCCCTCGTGGTTCTATTCTTTCTCATCTACTTTTTCTCACTGTGACTTTCCTAACTGAAATTCTGAAGCCAGAAATAGCAGTTTGAAACATTCAAAGGGCAGAATACGACAACAAACTAGCATTCCATCTGTTGTGACATTTAGTATTTGCTTTTCCAGAGAAACATCATATGAATCAATTTCATATTAGCATTAAGAAATTAAGATCTTAGTTCCTGTGGGGCACACACGTCTATTCTCCCCATGTCTGGAATCGGGCTTCCTCCTTTGAACACAGGCACTGCTCTCCCCAGCTGCATGTGCGTGACGTTGGGCTGCTTCCTTGATGCCTCTCAGCTTCAGTTTGCTTGTCTGTTAGCTGAGGACAACAGTCTTTAATACTTTATTAAAAAGGAGTAATTGGAGAAATATACTTCAAGTACTCCCCCAAATACTGGGTAAGTAGGAAGTGATCAGTAAATATTAATTTTCTCATTCATTATTTTTATGTTTTCTATACCTATATTAAATAATAACTTATGGGTGTAATGTAAACATGTTTCAATCTTTCCCATCACATCTAAAATTATCATCGTTAAACTAATTCGGACTGTATTTTCCTATGAAAAAGTGAAAAACATATATGGAAGCAGACAATTCATTTTTCATTTCTCTTAAAGCGAATTGCATTTAATGAAAAATGCCATCTTCCTCTAATCTGGCTCACACACTCAGGGGTTTAGAGTTTAGAATAACCTCAGACAGGCCTTGAATGTACAGCCTGAGGAATCAGGACCCTTTCCTGGGTAACCAAATGCACTGTCACTTTGCACCAGCGAAGCCATCACTTTAAGCAGGCAGAAATCAGTGATCAGTCACAGGTATTTTTTAAACTAACCGGCCTGCAGTGTTTGTAAATGATCAGGAAAAAGGGAAAGAGAAAGGGAGAGTGAGCTGTGCACAGAAGCCAGAAGATTGAAAGCGAAGGACCCTGACTAGAGATCAGGAACAAGGGTCATTATTCATGTACCAAGTACATGAACAAGGTGCTAAGGGAATGACTGTTTCCCCTTGTAAATTGTGAGAAAACACTGAGAACTCTATTACTGGCTTCCTGGAAGAGTTGATAACCTAGTTAAGCTGGATGTCCTACTGAGCATTTAGAGTTAACTCATTCTTCCATCATGCTCGTAATCATTTTTTCAGGGAAATAAATATCTCGTAGAAAATATGCCTGAAGTTCTCTCCACTAATAACCTTTCCCTTCAAAGGGTGAGGTTTTGAGCTTAAGAAATACAAGCCAGCATATTGCTTTCACTTCTTGTTCCAGGTAAATATCTGTCTAGGTTCTCAGACATTGGATAAGAGCCATGTAAAACATACTGAGATTTACTCTTGCAGAGAATATGCAAAGTTGCCTCAAAATTTTCAGATGTCCGCCCTAGCAATATTTGGGTCTGAGAACACAGGAAGAATACAGACAACCAATTTTTCAATGTGAGACAGATTTTTATTTCCTTTCTAGTATGCATGTTAAAATAAAACAAGTAGATTTATACTGAAAATCTCTAGCAATCTAAACAATAAACTTAAAACCTAGCAGTTACATGCTATCACAGAATCCTCTTCACGATGCCTTTGAAATAGCAAAAATACCTATTTCTTTGTTCATATTTACAATTCTCATTTTTATTCTCTGCCAGTATTTCTTCTATTCCAAACTACAGCAATTATCTCATAAATGGTTCCATTTCTTCTGTTTTCTCCTTATTCAGATCTATGATCCTACAATCTCTTATAAGTTACCATTTGCTGAGCATTTATTATACCTCAGATATTGTGGTGAAGGCTGACACATGAATCTTATCTGACCTCATAGTCACTTTCAGGAAATCCTGTGGATTGACTCCTTCAACATCTCACCTTCCCTGTAGTGTGCCTTCCTGGGCTCTGAGATGGGAAAGCTAAATGCCACTTTCCCCAGACTGCATTCCAGTCAAGGTTTCAGAATTCAGCCACATGCATTCATGCAAGATTTGCATCAGAAATGAGTGAAGTGCAGAGAGAACCAGAGGTGTCCATTTTCTGTTGTAAACCATAGCAGAGACATCATGGTCTTGGACCTACAAGATATCAGTGGAGACATCTCAGTACGGCAGGAGCGGAAGCTTCCATGGTGGGCCCATCCTGTAGTATGGTTTTGGGCATCCCTTTTTAAAAGTCAGCCTAAAGAGTGTTTTCTTCAGTCCAGCCAATGCTCCCAAAAGCCATTTAATATTCTATAGTAACTCTATCCATGTTTAAATGAGTCAGAGTAGGTTACGATAACTGCAGATGAGCACTAAACTCTGTAGGTAAATATGTTCCCACTCTACATGTGAGATGGAAGAGTTAAATACATTTATTTATCATTGACACTATTACAGATGTTCCCCTAGAATGCATAAATTAATATGGGTAGGAAGGCATGGTTTAGGATTCAAATCCTGGCAAAACTATCTGCCCTTAACACTGTTCCAACTTCTCTTTATAAATCCCTTGTTGTTTGAATCAGTGAAGTCCAATTCCTTTTGCTTGTCACCAAAAGCCATTTTCAGTTCATCTCTAACTCCTTCATCATCTTTTTTCTCACCCAGAACCTTCTACAGTCTGGTCATATCAACCGTATTCCTGGTCTTGCCCATCTGTTGGTTTTCACCCCACTTCTCACATCTGGAATTCCTCCTCTTCACCCACCCAAAGTCTACCCACAAATTGGAGAATCTATTCCCAAACCATCCACTCATCTGAGAAAAATATAGTGCATGATGACCCTTTCCTTTGAATTTTGTGTCACTTGGAGTATATCATTGTTTTGCCAACATTAAACATATAGGGATGTATATTTCAATTGTCATTATTATATGTATTCATTTTTTAACTTATGTCCCTTTAATCTTCATGGCTAGATCAGGAAGGCTCTGATAAATGGTCTTGCTCTTATATTTCACTGAATCCTCTTCACCAAAGTATACATTTCAGTGACTGGCTTCTTTCATCTGTACACCGTTAGGGTGACAATTTTCAAGCTGTAGCTCTCACAGGGATTCCCTGGAGAGCTTCTTGAAACAGATCCGTGGGTTCTATGCTCAAAAGATTTTTTTTCGGTAAAGCTGGGATCTGAGAGTAGGATTTTTAAAAAGCTCCCAGGTGATGAAAGTGTTCTAATTCTGGAACTACATGTTGGTGCTGTGTTGAGAATGATGATTTCTACAAAATTTATAAATTATGTTCACAAATATCATTTTATTTGATTCTTCCAATACTTCTCTTAGCTGTCCAATATTTTCCCCACTTTAAAAATGAAGAAAGAATATGTGTGAATGATTAAATGATTCTCTTTAGTGATACTGCTAATAAGTAGCAGAGCCAGGTTTTTACTTTAGGCCCATTAATTCAAATTTTGTTATTTTGCCTGGTAGCATAATGCCACCCTATGTATTGAAACTTAATAATAATCTATAGTAAATAACTCTTTGATATAATAAGCTCAGAAGTAAATTGTTCTCTCGTCATAAAACACAGGTATATACTACTTTCCAGTTAAACTAATTTGACATCAAGTGAGCAAATAAAACAACAGTTTTATACAGTTCTACTCAAATAAAAACTTTCATGGAAAAAGAAAATGAAAAGGAAGCAACCTGGCTGGCGTAGCTCAGTGGATTGAGCGCGGGCCTGCGAACCAGACGGTCGCGGTTCGATTCCCAGTCAGGGCACATTCCTGGGTTGCAGGCCGGTTCCTTGCAGGCTAACTCCCAGCAGGGGACGCACAAAAGGCAACCATACATTGATGTTTCTCTCCCTCTCTCCTTCCCCTCTAAAGATAAATAAATAAATAAATAAATAAATAAAAATTAAAAAAAAAAAGGAAGCCAAAAGGAAGCATGTATTCATATCTCCTTGCTAGTCCTGAAGATGGTGTGTGTGAATCAAGACTATTTTGGTTGCAAATGACAGAAACCCAATTCAGACCAGTAAAAATAAAAAAGAGAAATGTGTTGGTCAAGAATCCAAGGAATAACATTGTATCTAGGTGCTTAGAGAATAATACTAATACTTTTTTTTTCAACTGTCAGGAACTCTTTTATCTAGTCTGGAGGATTCAGACAAACTGTATCCTCACGGGGGTCAGACCGCCCCCAGTGGCTCCAGGAACAAACCTTAGTATTTCATAAATCCCATGAAAGACAGCAATGGTCTTTCCTCCTAGTTCCCATGGAAGCTGTCTGGCTCACACCTATTGGCTCTGTTTACGTCAGCCTGATTCATATACCCGCCCCCAAACCAATTCCTGTGACATTTTAAAAGCATAGAATAACCAACTGAGACACAGGAAATGAAAACAGTAAAGGGAAATGAACAAAAAGAGGGGGTGGGACATTTTTACCAGAAGCAGCTGAAATGTTTTTCTAAGTGGGCAGAAACAAAAGATATCTCTCAGACCACTGAATATTAATCTGCATATTATATTGGCTTCGGGAGTTTGGAGAGATTAAACATGCACATGGGTAAAAGTATGCTGATTAGGTGTTTTTCAAAAAATCTTTGGTAATGGCTACTAATATTTGTCACTTATTTCAGATTATAGTTACTATGTGTTTCCAGGAGATTTGAAACAACCACGGTAACCAAAATTGATCCATCGGTTGAAATTAAAAAGCACATCCACGGAGAGAAATCTAATACTGGTGTTTTCGGATGTCAGAACTAGGGTTAGCCTTCGGGACTGATTGTACTATACAGTATTCCAAATTATTTTCTCTCTCTTTCCTTATTGGAACACTGCACCTTTCTTCCTTTTGTCACGTGACTTCCAGTGCCCTTTCGGTGGGAGGAGTCTAGTTCCTAACCTCATGCAAGGTGCTTGTGCAAACAGTTTGCTTTGGGAAAAGGGATTTGAGTAGAAGTAAGGACACGCCAGTTGTGAGCAGATGCTTTAGGAGCCGTTACATACTTTGGTTTCTTCTCCGTCCCTTTGTTAAAGAATAACACGTTCTAGACAGGGCCTTCTGACTCTATTTTTAGCCTGCATTCTGGAATAAGGAAGAAATGTGGGACAGGAGCTGAATCACTGACAAGTAGCGAATACAAAGCAGGAACGAGGAAAACATCAAAAAGAAATCCACAAAGAAACCTTATATATTATCTTTTTTAAAGATTTCATTTATTCATTTTTAGAGAGAGGGAAAGGGAAGGAGAAAGAGAGTTAGAGAAACATCAGTGGGTGGTTGCCTCTCACATGGCCCCCACTGGGGACCTGGCCCGCAACCTAGGCATGCGCCCTGACTGGGAATCAAACCGGCGACTCCCTGGTTCGCAGTCCCCCGTTCAATCCACTGAGCTACACCAGCCAGGGCAAACCTTATATATTCTTATAAGAATAAACTACTTTAGATTTGGGGGAAAGTCATTGTTACAGTAACCTAACCTTGGAAAAAATTGACACAGTCTTATGTAATTTTGTTGAGTGACTCGGAGAAAGACCTCCATTGTTTTCTCTTCAATTTGCAGATAACACTAAGTCATTTTGAATAATAAAAGACTGAGCATTTGCTAAGTGTGAAGCATTATGCTAACAGCTTTACCCACTTTATTTCCCATACCTATTTAGTGCTCTCTGAAACCCTGTTACAAATATTACTAATCTCTTTACCGTAAGGAAACTCATTGGCCCAGGTCATAAATCTACTACCAGGCAGGCTAAGATAAAAACCCTGGGTTCAGGTGTCTGGTTCTCTAGCATTTATGAATTTTGGAGTAAACAGGTGACTTAAAACACATGTTTGAACTGGTAATCTAAACAATGGTAATGGATTTCAGGCTCTAAAAATGTAGGAATGACTCTAGGAAAGGTAAGACAGAGCACCTTCAAGATACCTGAGTAAAAGCAACTGGTACACTATACACATTGAAAGTACTAAACGCTGAAAAGAGATGTGATGAAAGTCCAAAAAGCCTGGAAGAATGTCAAACAAGTATGTTTTCACATATAAATTTCAGACTATAAAGAGTTATTTCTTGTTGCTTGAATAAATTGAATTTATATTTACTGAAGTTTTTTTATGGGTTGAATTATGTGCCCTCACTCTCGAATTCATGTTGAAGTCCTAACCCCAGTACCTTGGAATGTGACCTTATTTGGAAATGGATTTGTTAGAGATATAATTAGTTAAATTAAATACGGTCATATTGGAGTAAGGTGGGCCCCTATTGTAATATGACAGGCATCTTTGTGAAAAGGGGAAGTTTGGACACAGACACAGAGGGAATGTCATGTGAAGATGACATGTGAAGAAGAAGGCAGAGACCCGGAGACACACCACACCTCAAGGTAATGAAACCCAAAGGTTTCTGCGAAGCCACGGGAAACTGGGAGAGAAGGACAGAACAGATTTCTTTCTCATGGCCCTGTGATGTAAACTGTCTTGCCAATGACAACCTGACCTCAGTTCTAGCCTGGGTTTTCAAATTGGGGTCAAGCAACCCAATGTGTGGTACTTTGTTACAGCCTTAGCAAATTAATGCAAATTAATTATTAACTTAGAAAATAAGTCACCTACTTAAAGAACACACATCACTACCAAATGATAATAATCAATTTATTATTAGAATACAAAGTTTGTATAAATTCATAATTCTTAAAATGATAATGAGCTGTAAAGGACAATTGTGATACATCCATGCATCTAGTCTCTGAGATTGACTTCAGAGGGAGAAACGATAGGCAGCACAAAGAGGTTTTAGTTTATTATATTAAAAGATAAACATTCAAGGTTCCTTCTACAATCATGTATAAGACTGGGCTAAGGTTTTCAGATTTAATCTTTGGTATTTTCCAAGAGTGTCTAATATATTCTTGTACGTTTTTACCTCCATGAGAAGTGCAAGCACAGTGAGCAAGGCAGCAGCACTTTGGCCTCATGTGGCCGTGGTGTACGCTTTCATACCCTCCAGCACGCTGCCGAAAACGGCGCCCTGGTGGCCTGGGAGAGCCAATTCGCATCCCAGATGCCTGACTGACTCTGTGGGAGTAAATTACTCATTGGCAGGACAAGGTCATTCTTCATTTTACCCATTACCATAGCATTTCATATTGTCAAGTGCTACGTGGTTTCACAATCCTTAAAATCCCCAGGTGAAGTAAAGGGGATGACAAACACAATTAGGCCTGATTTACGGACTAGGGAACTGGGACTCAGGCAAGAGACAAAGCCATCATTGGTAAGGGCCATCCCAGGCGGCAGGGGCTCTGGCTCGGGTCTTTGTATATCACGTGTAGTGCGGGAATACGCCTAAGGGATATTACCTATGCATGCCATTCTTATATTTCTTGGAATGTGAGCTCCCCACCCACGCTGATTCTTGGCAGCAGCTATCTGTCAAAGAAACAAAGGTACAAAGAAAGTTAAGTACTAATGGTGTACAGTGTGTTCGAATTTTAGCTCTTCAGGATTAGAGATGTCTCCAGAATCAAAATGAAACACTGTCGCTGCCAAAACTAGTGTCAGAAGGACTAAGGACGCCCTGCTTTTTGCCATTATTTTGACAGGCGAATCCCGTTAAAAGCATCAGTGGAAACAAGTGCCGGCGGACAGGAAAGACAAAGCTTAGGAAGCAACACAAACAATAAGTATTCCATTGCGCAGTATACTTTAAGCTAAAAATCCATATTCATTTGAGAAAATCCTTATTTCTACTTTATCACTTAATTATGAGATGAAACCATGACTTGGCATGTACCCCAGCGAGCGTGGTTCACCCACCCTTGCAGCATATGTCAAGTTATTGCCTGTAAAGCCAGGCAGGGCTTGTTGTTGTGAGTGTTCTGGACGTACTTTCATATCTAAAGCCACGACCTAGGATCCCAGCTCTAAAAAACTGTTAAAAATTTCAAAACGAAATGTCTGAAAGGCGCCCTAAGAATAAGTCAACCTTTGAGTTTCAGTTGGAATTTGGGGCATTGGGCAACAAGGTCAGGATGTTTGACTGAATTTCAAATTCCTGAAGCCCGATGTTGGACATTTCATGTCTGCCTCGAGCTAAATACTAAGATAACAAGCAGCCAGAATAGATGTGATTTCATGTAATTTAATGTTTACTTGCTTTTATTTTATAAAGTCTGAAATGTTCTAGCCCGTTTTCCTGCTGCCAATCAGAGATCCAGTGCTGCTGTGATGAGCCATTGATTCTAAAATCAATGACTGTGCCGCCAGTGCTTAGAGAGCAGGGTTGCTCTTTCACAGCACGCTGCTGGGTCAATTTTCACCACAACCAGGCAGGAAAGTTAAGAATCAGTGTGATGACCTATTATACTGAAGTCACTCAGGTTTAGAGCTCTTTTGACACAAAGACTTAAAGATGGAAATTACAATTGGTGGGTGACAAGTGTGGAAACAGCTATCTCGCATCTAGGACACAGAAAGCACCAAAACTCAGTTGGCGATTTTACAATTCCATGAAGGGAGCACGCAATTAGACTTAATTGTATGATCCAAATCACACTCTTTTACACAATTATAGAATTGTTTGGTGGCAAGATCAGAGTACCTACTAAGTGAAATCGCTTTCTAACAGACCAAGAAAGTTCATTATTATTGTCTGCTATTATATGTAATAAACAAGAAAGAGCCCTCAGCTATTCTTTCACTTGGATTTTAAGATAAAGTTCTGTACCTAATATTTGGAAAGAAATTTGTACTTTAATAAGAAATTGACCTTGAAAACAATGTACATGATTCACTGGATAAGGCATTTTTTCATAATTTACTTTTTCATTGTGGTAAAATTTACATAGCATAATATTCACCATTTTAACTATTTTAAAGTGCACCGTCAGTGGCATTTAATATATTCCCAATGCTGTGCCACCAGCAGCACTGGCTAGTTCCAGAACACTGACGTCACCTCAGCTGGAGCCTTCATACCCATTCAGGGGTCAGAACCTATTCCTTCCTACCCACAAACTCTGGTACGCACTTACCTGCTTTCTGTTTCTACAGATTTGTCTATTCCGGATATTTCATATAAAGAGAATTACATAAGATGTGGCCTTTTATAGCTGGCTTAAACTTTTACTTAGCATAATGTTTTCAAGTTTATCCATGCTATAGCACATATCAGTGCTTCATTCCTTTTTATGGCTAGGTAACATTCTATTGTGTAGCGATAACACATTTTGTGCATTCATTCATCAGTTGATAACATCCGGGTTATTTCCATTGTTTTCACTATTCTGAATAGTGTTGCTATGAGCATTCATGCACAAGGTTTTGTTTGAACATCTGTTTATCTGTTTTTAATTTTGGGGGGCATAAACCTAGGAGTGAAATAGCTGTGTCACACAGTAGTTTGTTGGTTAACTTACTGAGGAAAGGCCAAACTGTCCACAGTAGCAGCATCATTTTATATACTCATCAGCAATACATGTGTTTCAAATTCTCCATAATCTTACAATATTTGTTACTTACTATTATGATTATTATTAGTAGTAGCAGTAGTAGAGTCGTCCTACTGTGTGTTACGTGATATCTGATGGTTTTTTGATTTGCATTTCCCAAAAGACAAATGGTGTTTAGCATCTTTTCATGTACTTATTGACCATTTACATATCTTCTTTGGAGAAATGTCTTTTAAAATACTTTACCTACTGTTTATTTGGGTTGTCTTTTGTCATTGATTACTAATGGTTCTGCTAGATTCCTTTCACATATATGCTTATATGTGAAATATTTTGTAAATATTTGCAAATATTTTTGTAAATATTTTCTCCCATTATATAGGTTGTGTTTTTTTCATTTTATTGACAGAGTGCTTTGATGCACAAATGTTTTTTATTTTGATGAAGCTAATTCATCTTTTTCTTTTGTTGCTTGTGTTTTTACCATTATATCTAAGAAACCATAACAATTCCAAGGTCACGAAGATGTACTTCTATTTTAAGAGCTTTATAGTTTTAGCTCTGACTTTTAGTTCTTTGTTCTATTCTGAATTAATTTTTATATATGGTATACAAAGGTCAAACTTCATTTCTTTGAGTGTGGAAATCCAAGTGCTCTACCACCATGTTTTTTTAAAGGACAGTAATATTTTCAATTTAATAGTTTTGGCACCCTTTTCAAAATAAATTGACTATAACAGTATTAGCTTTATCCAGAGTCTTAGTTTTATTCCATGTTTGTTATCTATGTTTGTCTTCATGTCAATACCACACTCTTTTAATTATGTAGTTTTGTAGTAATTTATGTAAAGAAAAAGCCTGAGTATTTCAACTTTGTCCTTTTCCAGGCTGTGTTGGCCAACTGTGGTTTCTTATAATTCTATGAGTTTTCGGGTCAGTTCTTCCCTTTTTGAAGCCCATCTAGATTTTGATAGGGATCGCATTAATTTGTATGTTGCTTTAGGAAAATAATTCCACTCTAACAGTACCGTGTCTCCTAATTTATGAGCATGTGGTTTATTTAGGTCTTCTTTAACATTTTTAGCAATATTTTTGTAACCTGCAATTTACCAGTCTTATACCTCCTTGCATATATGTATTTCTAAGAATTTCATTCTTCATTATGCTATTATAAATACATATTTTTCTTTAAAAAATTTGTGTTTTGGACCATTCATTGCCAGTGTATAGAAATAATAATAGATTTTTGCATATTGTATCCTCCCGTTTTGCTGAACTCATTTCATAAAACTATTTTCCAAATTTTAGTGATGAAAGAAAAATTCTGGAATGTCCTAAGTTAAATCAAAGCAGGTTGGAGAGTGGGAGAAAAAAACAAGCGTGCTCAGCCAGTTAGTAGCTTTGGGACAATGGACAAACAATTCACATTTCTGAACATACATTGGATATTCAAATCGGTGTCTAGGCCACTATACTTAAAAGGAAATAGCATCAGATGCCACTGCAGCCTTCTCATGCTTAAACTTTTCATACTGCTGCCTACAACCAATCACGTGTATCTTTCAGTTACTGTTTACATTCTATATTATTTTGGGTTAGTTTCTGGTGTACAGCATGGTGGTTAGAAAATCATATATTTGACAAAGTGTCCTAGAACTGCCTCTGTTTCACTTTTTCCCACCCACTTATCCATAGTCTAGGTGAATTCTTTCAAAATAAGTGTAAAGATGTAGGTTGTACCCTTGAAAGAGCCCCATCCAACTTTAGGACAGTGGAAATGTCCACCTTTTCCATCTAGCCCGGATGCTGGTGTTTTAGAGCAGGGATCTCCAACCTCCCTGCCTTGGACCAGCACCACCCAGCCTGTTAGGAACTGGGCTGCAGAGCAGGAGGTGAGCTTGAATGTGATGCGCTTGGATCATCCCGAAACCATCTCCTACCTCACAGTCCCTGGGAAAATCATCTTCCATGAAACTGGTCTCTGGAACCAAAAGGTTGGGGACTGTTGTTTTAGACCGTATGTCACAGGACGTGGTCCTTTTTCTGGCTAGCACGTGGATCAATAAACCCTTTGTTTTGGAAAAGTTTTGGCTGCAAAAGTTTATATTTAATCATATAAATTAGTCAAAAACACACTAGAAAATGTCTAGATACCTTAGGTATAATAGGTTACTACAGAGAAATCGTTATACTTAAAAAATATTAGGACTATTTTCTGGTCATGTTTCTATTTTACTTGTTATTATGGTTGTTGACATATATCTCTTCCACAGAATAATAGTGAAATTAAGATAGATCCTTCTAGCTGTGACCAAATAATCATAACATATGTTGGCTTTCAGAATAACTATTTATGTTGACAAAATATTGTTTGTCTGATGAGTAAATAATACACCTATCAGCCCAGGACCTATACATCACTGCAGAAGCCAAAAAGAAACCTAGTAGCAAATCAAAACAGATTTTCAATGAATAAAAATGGTGAGTTGACTTAAAGACCTATTTTAACACTTAGGACTCACACATACTTCTTTGGCAAATGTATCTTAAGTAGCTCTTTGGTTCTGGTGAGGCTATGGGTCCTTTCTGTCTCTCTATTGGTAGAAACTTCATAGTATTTGCAAAGGAATTTAACCCAGAGCACTGGAAAGTCTGTCACTACAAGCAAATAAATACAGAAGATTTATGCCACAGAAGATTGAGCAAATTTTATCAGTAAGCAGAAAGCATTTATAAAACAACTGAAGAGCTTATAGATGATAAGGGAGAATTGCCAAAGAAAGAACCTAGCTGAGATAATTGCATTATTAAAAGGGGGCGGTGGATAAGAACTTAAATATCTGACAATAAACAATAAGAACTGAAGCAAAAATAGGTTAGTTGATGAGATGGATCATAAAGGAAAATTAAAGGAGTTAAAAGTTTTGTGGCTAAAAACATGGACAAAATCCATGGGAAGAATCAGATTTCAAATTAAGAGCTTAATGAACAAAGTAAACGATATGTAAAGAGCTTCAGCCACAATTGTGAGCCTATAAAACCCTTATCTGCGGTCTAAGCTCTCTAGGCAGAATTGTAAAGGAGCAGGCTAAAATTACTTTAGGACAAGTAAAGTGGATAAAATTTATGGCATCAAAGACAGGGCATTTAGAGTGATCTTGTTTTAAAGTCCTGACTTAAATTCCCTTGAGTGGTAGCAATAAGAGGTGACTAGTGATAAAATCACAGAGCGCGCTTCAGACTTCGCTCTGAGTTTGTTTTATCATGCTGATCTAGTGTTTGGAAGTTCAGGTCAGCATCCATCAGTGCATGAAATCATTTTGTACTCAAAACTTCAGAGGGGGTTCATACATAAAGGGAAAGCTTGCCTTTAGGAGGGTCAACATGTGAATATATTGGTTATCTTAGAGCTAAACATTTAAATTAGTGGGTAATATTTCCTTCATAAAAGAATCACTCCTTTGTAAAACTTTTGAATACAACACCTTTTATCTCATGATTAAAATGATTTCAATTTAAAAAACTATTGAAAATAAGATAAGCTTGTGAGGAGAGTCATCCTTCCATGTAGTGGACACTGTGATGCAGTACCCATGTTCTTTTATTTATTCATCTTTATTATATATATATATTTTTCACTACGATTTAGTCCCTTCACCCTGCCCTGCCCCTAGCAATCACCACACGGCTGTCTAGGCCATGTTCTTTTCAGTGGATTTACGGCCTCACCACTGGGGGTGCTGTTCCTCAACAGCTTTGAATCATCAGCCTTTTCCAGGGTCCTGACTCAGCTGCAGAGAGCCCCCTTGCGTAAGGGCATGCTCATTCATTCCTATGGTAGCCTGCGCCCAATAACTAATCGCGCAAGAGCATAAAGGGCCGGCCATTCTGGCCCAGATTAACACAAAGTCCATTCTATGGATTGATCAGGAAGCTGCTGTTGAACTTGAATTGCAGCTCAACTTCTCCCTCTGATCAATTCTGCTTCCTTCCACTTTCTTCCGTAAGTGTTGATGCCAAGAATTCTTGAAAAATATTCTGCGTGTTAAACTGCATAGCAGAGGCTGTTTTCCAAGAAGCCTAAGTTCTGGTGTTATAGAAAATACAGTGAACATTTATGTTACATAAAATGTATCCAGGTTATTGAAATATATATATAATTTTAGAGATAGTAGAGGATTGAGTGAAAGTCATAAACAATGGGAGAATTTGGATAATATGAAGTACAAAATTAAAGTTCAATCCAATGTAAACATAATAGTTAAAGGAATGTGTGTAAGTAAACTCTGAATGTGTCTTACCATTTCTTGTTAATCTGCATATTAGGAGTCTGGATTTCAACATCTTTTTGGAAGATACAATTCAAGCATATACATATGAAATATTCTTTTCATATGTACAAGTGAGTCATAAGTTCAAATAAGATATGGACATTGAATATGGCTGAATACTTCTAGTAACACTGTTATAATATTTAGCTGGAACACAAGAAGAAAAACAACTTACTTTATTTTGCCGCATCTCTCATCATTAATCTGGCTTGGGCAGAATTTATCTTAATCAGCTTGTGTTAACTGACTCACTATTACATGCTGAACATTTTGTCATGCACTTTGGATGACATGCAGATACGCAAGTTGAGGACTTGCATATTGAAGAATTTATAAATTCTTGCAAGTCGAAGCATTTATAATGTATGTATATAAACATCAAAGATACAAAGGCATTTAACTTTGCTCTCTGCAATATAAAAATAAGGTTACAGAGTTCTTCAGTTTTGTACCCATTTCTACATTGCAGAATTTGGTTTATACTCTGAGAGGTGGAAGTGGTGAAAAGCCCTTGAATCTTGTAGTTCTATGAATGTACATCACCAATTACACTGAGAAAAACTGTGATAGAACAAAACCTTATCACTTGTTAATGGATATCGATAGCATTTTATTGCTGAATAAAACAATGATCTATTGTACAAAATTTCCAATTGGTAGTCCTTCTCCATTGTTCTAAAATTAGCAGTTTACATTTACTTGACATTCATGAAAAATTATCCTCAGGTATTAATTTCATCACTTTAGTTGAGAAGGAATAGCGTTAGGCATAGGACCTGGAAAATAGCTTTTCTTTGGTAAAAATTTGCTCTGTGACTCCTTAGCAACCAGCCTACAATACATTATCACTCTTATATTAAAAAATAGTAGAGCAATTAATGCTATATTTTTTAAAGATTTTTAAATTTATTTTTAGATGGAGGGGGAGGGAGGGAGGAAAAGAGGGAGAGAAATATCAATGTGTGGTTGCCCCTCACACACCCCGCACTGGGAACCTGGCCCAAAACCCAAGCATGTGCCCTGACTGGGAATTGAACCTGACACTTTGCTTATCAGGCCAGTGCTCAATTCACTGAGCCATGCGAGCTAGGGCCAATTAATGCTATATTAAATTTGCTCATCTCACTAGTTTAAAAAAGAATAAAAATGTATGCAAGTAGAAACCAGTCTCTAAGAACATGGGTTTAAGTATCTTGTTCCACATAATTCCATAGATTCCATAAAGATCTCCATGCACTTCTGAAGCAATCTACAACATTAAATTCAAAATGAGACAGTTTGAGATTTGGGAAAGTGTCTTTCTTTTTACAAATTACTTTGCAACAAGATTCAAGATATATTTAACTATGTGATGAGAAGATAAGCTTTGTAATGAACTTATGCTTTTTCTATGATATCATCTGCTAAGAATGGTGTTAAACCCAGCTTTGGATCATTCATTATTTGACAATAGAGAGAATAATATTTAAAGGTATCACAGTAAACTAAAGATGGTTCACCAACTAAATCTAATTCACAGAAAGATAAAATCATATCATGAATGTATATATCATTCTAGATATCTAAATTGTCTAGATAGTCAAGCTGTTACCTTTTAAATACTATCAATTAAAAATTTAAATTATTTTAATAGGTACATTTCTTAAATCTATTATCCACTTCAGTGTCATGTTAATAAAATTAATAAAATTTTCTTGACACCTTAGTCATTATTGTATAACACTTATTACTTAATAGCAAAATATGATTTTAGACACAGATGTATAATGAAAGAAACTTAGCTCTGAGGGGGCTCTGACCAACACATGGGTCCTGATTTTTCTTTTTATTCTTTACTTTCCTTTTTATAAGAGTTACATTTATGGGGGTGACATGGGCTAGTAAAGTTACATATGTTTCAAATTCTATGATACCTCTTCTGTAAGTTGCAGTTATGTGCTCATCACTCAAAGTCAAATCTCCCTGTCACCGCGGGTTTGGGCTCCTTTGCCCTTTACGGCCTCCACCACACGTCCCTTTCCCTTTGTAGTGTTGTCGTCTGTGTCTATGTTGTTGTCTGTGTAGTGTGTGTTCATTTGTTGCTTTCAGTTTTATATCCTACACATGCGTGAAATCACATGGTTCTTGACCTTTTCTGTCTGACTTATTTTGCTTTCTATGATATTCTCAAGATCTACTTATGTTGCAAATAGAGCTATGCCACAGTCACTTTTCTTACAGGGTAAGTGTTCCACTGTATGTATGTGTCTTCTTGTCCACTAATCTATTGAAGAACATTTGGTCGTTTCTATGTCTTGGCCACTGGGAATAATGCTGCAATGGATATAAGGGTACATATACAATGGATAAAAGAAAGCCTTTTTCAATAAACAGTGCTGGAAAAATTGGAAAACCACATGCAAAAAGAATGAAACTAAATTGCTATTTGTCACCATATGCAAACTGAAAATAGACCACAGACCTAAATATAAAACCTGCAACAGTAAATTACATAGAAGACTATAGAAGAAAACATAGGTATTAAACTAGTAGACCTTCCTCTCAAAGACAATCTTATGAATTTGACCTCAAAGGCAAGAGAAATAAAAGTAAAATGGATGAATCCTACCATATCAAATGGAAAAGTTTCTGCTCAGCAGAAGAAACCATCAGCAAAACAAAGACAAGGAACCAAATGGGAGAAGATATGTGCATACAACACCTCTAATAAGGAGATAATATCCAAAATCTATAAATAACACATACAGCTCAACAATCAAAACCACAATCCAATCAAAAAATAGAGGACCTGAAGTCACTTCTCCCAATAAGATATACAAATGGCCAAAAGACATATGAAAATACTCAACTTCACTAGCTATGAGGAAATCACAAATCAAAACTGCAATGCCATATCACTTCACACCTCTTAGAATGGTTATTATCAACAAAACAAGGAATAACAAGTGTTGGAGAGGTTGTGGAGAAAACGGAGCCCTCACACACTGCTGGTGGGACTTGAACTAAGACAGCCACTGTAAATACCAGTATGGAGCTTCCTAAAAAAATCAAGACTAGAGCTACCATATGACCCAGCAAACCCTCTTCTAGGTATCTACCCCCCCAAATATGAAAACATTTATCTAAATTTTTTTCAATGCAGTTTGTTTTTTACTTATCCATCACCTCATTAGAGAAGCTGCCTTGTGAAAAATTAATTGGTACCTCATGGACTGATATTACCTTATATGTGGTTTTCTTATTGAACAGAAAAATCTTATTTCTCATTTTGTTAATCACCATCACTCTAAAGTTTTGTCTCCAACTGAACACCAGCGGCTCAAAGGCACTCTCAAGGTTCTTATAACATTTCTTCTATGCTAAGTATCTCATTTTCAAAAGACTGTAAAAAAAACATACTCCTCATCTTTCTAAGAACCAGGTAAAATATTTGAAGAGATAGTTACCATAAATATATATATGTATGCAAGAGAAAATTCTTAGACAAGACTCCAAGATTTCCTTAACCTGGCATTCATTAGAATTCAAAGTATATTAAGGATCATATATAACTTGAATAATTAAACATTATATTTACTACTTATGAGGGCAAGATTATAAGTCAAAGAAGCTCTTGTTATCTTGAATTTAGTAGGAAAAACTCACTCAACTTTTAAACTATATGTCTGTATCTATACAGATAGATATTTTAAATTTTATTCATTTTTTAGAGAGAGGGGAAGGGAGGGAGAAAGAGAGGGTGAAAACATCAACATGAGAGTGAAACATCTATTGTTTGCCTCTTGTAAGAGCCCCAACTGGGGACCAAACCTGCAACCCAGGTCTGTGCCCTGACCAGGAATTGAGTTGGCAACCTCTAGCTTTACAAGATGACACCAACCAAATAAGCCACACCACTCAGGGCAATATCTATATATACCTCTATAGAAATACATACAGAGATAGGTCTATGTAGTTTTAGCTCTATCTTCATATGTACAAATTTCTAAATAAATATTCAATATTATCATGTATAATTTCTCTATAAAGATATACATTTTTAAATTCTGAGGGTTTACGATTAAAAAATGGGCAAAGGACTTGAACAGACATATCTCCAAGGAGGACATACAGAGGATCCAGAGACACATGAAAAGATGCTCGATATCGCTAGCTATCAGAGAGATGCAAATTAAAACCACAATGAGATACCTCTTAACACCAGTCAGAATGGTTATCATAAACAAAGAAACAAACAACAAGTGCTGGAGAGGTTGTGGGGAAAAGTGAACCCTAGTTCACTGTTGGTGGGATTGCAGACTGGTACAACCACTATGGAAAACAGTATGGAATTTTCTAAGAAAACTAAAAATGAACGTGCCTTTTGACCCAGCAATTCTACTCTTAGGAGTATATCCTAAGAACCCTGAAACACCAATCCAAAAGAACCAATGCACCCCGATGTTCATAGCAGCACAATTTAGGATAGCCAAGAGTTGGAAGCAACCTAGATGCCCATCGGTAAATGACTGGATCAAAAAACTATGGTACATTTACACAATGGAATTCTATGCTGCAGAAAGGAAGAAGGAACTACTACCTTTTGCAACATCATGGATGGAACTGGAAAGCATTATGCTGAGCGAAATAAGCCAGGTGGTGAAAGACAAATACCATATGATATCACTGTTAACAGGGATCTAAATAAAACAAACAAGCAAGCAAAATATGACCAATGACACTCAAATATGGAACAGGCTGACAGAGTCCAGAGGGGAGAGGGGGAGAGAATCATAGGGGAAAAGGGGATGGACTCACATGAACAAGTATAAAGGACACATGGACGATAACTAAGAGTGGGGGGCGGAAATGGGAGGGAGGCAGGGAGCATGGGGTGGGGGGTGGGCAGGGTTGGGACTATAAGACAGAAAGCTGTACTTGAACAAGAATTAAATTTAAAAAATTATAAAAAAAACTAACAGAGGTTATAATAAAACCAATAAGCACGGTGGGGGGAGGGTGGGATGGGATGGGAGTAATAGACACAAAACTGTACTTGAAAAATAATTAAATAAAATTTTAAAAAGAAAAAATAAATAAAAAAATAAATTCTGAGGGTTTAACATAAAATCCCATGAAAAAAATGGTCAACGCATTTTCTCAAGTTTAGAAATAATTATTGGAAAGGTCTGACATAAAATAATGGAAAATAAGACCCATAAAATATACTTTAATAACCTCAAAGATGAAATGGTAAATAATAATTTCCTAGAACTGTCAAAATTGAGTTATGACACTAGTTTTTAAACACCCAGTGATTGGAAGAAGTATATTACACTAATTAATATGCCAGAGAACAGGAAAACAAATAATATCTTTAAAATCTAACAGAATTAGAGGTCACAAGTGAAGATAGTTTACATCATAGTTCATGTTTGCACTTTAGCTGCTTCTCACATGGGGAACTCTGGGCCCCAGGCCCCAGTGTGAGGAGCAGAGCTTTATTGATGTTACCATGGTTAGTGCTAACCCTGGGCAACAGAGGGAGCGCTGGACAGTGTATGAGTAACAGCATGAATCTTGAGAGTGCCCCCATGATGGGTCACCCCATTCCTNAAAATGGTCAACGCATTTTCTCAAGTTTAGAAATAATTATTGGAAAGGTCTGACATAAAATAATGGAAAATAAGACCCATAAAATATACTTCAATAACCTCAAAGATGAAATGGTAAATAATAATTTCCTAGAACTGTCAAAATTGAATTATGACACTAGTTTTTAAACACCCAGTGATTGGAAGAAGTATATTACACTAATTAATATGCCAGAGAACAGGAAAACAAATAATATCTTTAAAATCTAACAGAATTAGATTCTGTTAGAATTGTCATGTCTGTTAGAAATGTCTGTCTAACATTGTCATGTTTGTGTTAGATTGCACAAACATTGTCATGTTTGCACTTTAGCTGCTTCTCACATGGGGAACTCTGGGCCCCAGGCCCCAGTGTGAGGAGCAGAGCTTTATTGATGTTACCATGGTTAGTGCTATCCCTGGGCAACAGAGGGAGCGCTGGACAGTGTATGAGTAACAGCATCAATCTTGGGAGTGCCCCCATGATGGGTCACCCCATTCCTAAAACCCCTTTGGTAATAACATTTACTATGCTAAATGTATTTAGTATATGCATTCATGTGCTAAATATGCTAATGTATTTGACAAAGGTTAAATTGGTCAATAACACTAAAGAACAAGAGATGATTAAAAATATTCCTAAACAAAAAACTTCCTTCTTAAAATAAGCTCTGTTGGTATCAAAAAAGGCATGAGTGTTCTCAAGAAAGCCTAATGTTAAATGATAGTGATAGTTCAAATGAGAGAGAGGAAAACAAACTAAAGCAAATAAGAGACATGTTGGGTGAAGTTATTAGGATTAGCTGGTGCCGGGGAAGGCTTTTCCAATTCTGTTTTTTTTTTTTTTTTCAATTAGCTCTTCTCTAGAAAATTTTTTAAAGTAGGACTATAGATAAAATATTTGTTTTATTAAATAATTAATACATTAAGAGTTGTGACTGGCAATTCTCTCCCCTATTCTGAATTTTTATTTTTATTTTTTATGAATAGATTTTTATATATATAATATATTACGGAGGAATAGAATTAAAAGGAAGACAATAAAATCATTCTATATATTTTTATCTTAAAAGAATATACACGAAGGTGTTGCATTATGCGAAATGCACCACAAATGCTATGAGTAGGCTGAATTTTCTGTGACCAGAACTATATTGTACATGGTTTACAAGACATATAAAAAGGTAACTGCTGAAAAAATATTTTATGGTTGATAGTGATAGGGGAAAAATCCCCTCCCACTAACTAGCCTAAGAACGCCACAGGGTAATCTAACTTCGGCATCTGCTTCTATAACCTGCTTCTGCCACGGAGCCTAAGAAGAAAGACAGGAGTATAAAAGAAAGACCTCTGCCACTGCCCGGGGCTCAGATTTTGGAGGTCTTTCTCCTCTGGGCCTGTGCACGTAAATAAAGATCGTGCTCCTGAACCCCTTGGTGTCTGGTCGCTTCATTTTCTGTAACAATAGAAACATTGGGGATTACATATCTACAGTTTAACTTCACCACATAAACACCTAAAGGAAAATACAGGTTCCAGGGCTCTATCCCAGAGTACAGACCATTGATAGGAAGTGGTGTAGGTGTTAGAAAGTTGTATTATTTTTATCATCTCATTTGTTGAGACATAGCTAGGACATCAGCTCACAGTTTCCATCAACCACCAGTTTGGTGCTCTTTTCTCAATTCAATTTGATTTGATTCAGTTTTTTGTGTGCTTTACAGAGCAGTGCCTTTTTTAAACTTTTATTGAATTCACTGGGGTAACATTGGTTACTAAAATTATATAGGTTTCAGATGTGCAATTCTATAACACATCTTCTGTATATTTTATTGTGCATTCACATCCCAAGTCAAGTTTCCTTCCATCACCATTTATCCCTCATTTACTCTCTTCAACCTCCCAGACCTGCTTTCTCTCAGCTAATCACCATAAAGTTGTCTATTAGTTTTTTTCCTTTGCTTAATCCTTTCATCTTCTTTACTCAGGCCCCCAACCTCCCTCCCCTATGATAGCTGGTTCAGTTTGATTCAATTCAGTTCAATTCAATTCATCCAATCTAATGGATGAGTAAGTTTATTGATCATTTATTCTGGGGACTTATTGTTCCAATCTTGAATCATGAATTTTAGATACATTAATGGAGATAGTTTTGATGGAGTTTTCTTAAAGCAAAATACATTGAAAAATTTCAGAGGTACTGTTACTGAACAGGGGGTCCAGGGGGGGCCAATACTTGGCCAACTGAGGGATGCCAAAAACTGCTACAGAAAACAGAAGCCCCTCCAAAGGATGGTATATTAATATCTACTGGGCTCTTCTGTCTGCCGCCAATTGGAAAGACATCTCTCAATGCCAGAGATTTGTGAAAAGGAAACAAAATGTTTATTTAATGTTATTCAGGCCTAATGCCTTCCTTAAAATATTAAAGTCTTTAAGGGTATATACCTACACACATACACACAGCACACTCCCTTCTCCCACTGTCCCAACTCTGGGTACCGTAAATCAGGAAAAGAGCACACGTCCATTTTTCCAGGCCACTGGCACCGTCAGCTGTGTCACTGTCCAGGCAGGATTTCCAATTAATCCAAAGTCATGCAGCACTTTCCACTGGCAAGAGTTCTTTGTACCAAGCTCTAGTCTAAGTCTCTCCTGCTTTCTAGGCCACTCAGGCAAAGGGAGCACCCCAAAGCTGCGTGGGTCTCTCCTACCAAAGCCACACTCCACCAAAAGCGCATCTTTCTTCTTTACCTGGCCGCAGGGATCTCCATTCTGGCAAAGCTGCGTGGTTTTCCCTTTTCTGTCTGGGAAAGAGGGGGTCCTAACTCTGGCAAAACCACATGGCTCTCTCTTTCATGACTAGAAGAGGGGGTTCTAACTCTGCTGAAACCGCGTGTCTCTCTCTCCCAGTGGCTACAGGGGTCTACATATTTCCAAAACAGCGTGGCTCTCCCCCTCACCTGGCCAAGAGGGGATCCTCACTCTGCTAAAGGCACATGGTTCTCACACAGGCACTGTCTCAGAGGATCAGCCCTCAATTACCTCCTGGGTCCCAGCCACTCATTTCTCCCCTGGCCCAAAACTTGGCCACAGCTTTTAACATATCTATGAAACCAGTTAAAGGTTATAGATATGTTAAATGACCATTCCAGAGGTTAGCTGCGAAACTGTTGTTATACAAAACAACTCTCAATGGCCCTGCTCCATTTCTCCCTTCCCCTAACTGACACCTGGGGGTGGGGGGGCGGTGAGAACATCTTAATATTTCCTCCAATATTCCTATACACTTTGAGTTCTGGACACCATTCCAAATCTTTTTTGGGGGGCCCCCCTTGGATGCACTCTGTATCAGTACTTGAATTCTTTGAAATTATGCTAAATTTTAGGTTATTTGTGTAAGCATATTTTTAATAATGATGTTCCCATAGCTTTCATAAAAATTTCAGAGGTGCTTATGATATACCCCAAGGACCATTGATCCAAATCCTCATCTTTGACTGATTTGTTTTTCAAAAACAATGTTAGAAGTAAATCATTAGTCCCCCAAATATTAGAATTTATATTTAAGTTTATCCATCTTCCCAAAATATATTGGCTACTGGAAATGATTAAATTTATGTTACAATTTAACCACTTTTTTCTTGCTCTTCTATCTGTACCTTAAATTCACACAAAATAAAGCATTCTGAATATTTTTTATGATTTTTATTCTCCTCTTTTATAATTTCAGAAAATGAAGAGGAAGAAAATAAGTCAAGTGGATAACACAGATATATGATACTGTCATTTAGTTTGTTTCAGCATGCCTAGTATGTGGAGAGTAATCGCATTCTCTGGTTAGAGAATAAGATTCAACAGTAAAAAAAAATGCTTTTCATCAGATATTTTTACTCAGCATCATATCTTATAGAAAAGTAACATATGCTTAGAAAGAATGCAATAAAAAGTAAATATATATTGCTTTTATAATAGGAAAATTTTGAGAATTAAATGTTTTACAAAAACAGATGCTTTTATCTTGAGGTTAAAATAGCAATTATGTTCCTTTAGTTGCTGTTTGAGATCATCATCAAAATGAAGTAAATTCTTTGTGAGAGAACTCTCAGCTTGTCTTTATATTAATAGATAACACCTTTGGAATATATCTGTGAGAAAAAATGCTGCTTTAGCAAGTGGAGTTTCTATAGTACTTCTCAACCTAAGTCAGCATATTCTTTCAGATTGTTCCTCTAGTTACACTACCTCAAAGAGATACAGAAATTAAAAAACAGACTTCTTTTATAACCAAACTAAGTATCACTGATACCACATAGTTTATATTATGTCATAATCCTAGCTTTTAGATTGTCCTAATGACTCTGCTGGAGACTCAACCAGCTAAAAGTGTGTTTTATAAGATCTATCATACCTACAATTGTTCAGATATTATATCATAATAGTAGTGAATTTAATAAGAAGTATTAACTGACAGAACAGAAACGAACCAGTTAAGCTGTTAAAACTTTCAAAATGTAATTTAATATATTGATTTATCAATTGTTAGATATTCCAGAAATGAAGTTTTTCCACAATATAATTAGCTATGAAATGTACTTGTAACACATAAGAGGGTATGCTCAAAGAAATACCATTTTTTCACTAAATTTCATATATGTGAGATTGCACAAGACAAAAGTATTTTATGCTCATTTGCATTATTACCAGGAATATTCACCATTTGAACGTCATATACAAAGAAGATGTCACCCAGAACAAGAATGATTGTTACCACAAACCACTGAATAAAATGTGGCTTGCTTGACCCAAGTTAAACCTGTGAAGTCTGGAGAATTTGTTCTATTGACATCATCCTTTAATTTGCCATTAAATAGTGATTTGTTCCCCATTTTCAATCAGCCAGCACACTTGTTATCTAGTTTGTTTCCCCTTCACCCACATGTGAGTGGACCTGATAGCAGCCATTGAACGTGTTTGCTCATTCGTGTTTTATCCGAGTTAGTGTAGTAGCTCAGCTACTACAACTGTTAAATAAAATCATTCCTCCTAAAAGTTGACTTGAGGGAAACTCCTGATGAAATTATACTTACTGAAATAGAAAATAGAAAGAGAAATAGCCAGAGATCAATGAAGCATATGGAAATACTGCTTTACAATTTTACTTTAATTTTTTTAACAGAAGACATTGGAAACTATTTAAAAGATGGTGGGAATCACTTGTAGTTGAGAGTAGGAAAGAATAACTGACAATGAAATGTTTCAGAAAATACAGAAAGGGAATAAAATCTATAGCACAAGACAATAGGAGACATTAGTGTTAGACAGAAAAAGGAGTGATATTCCATTCTAACAATTGGAAAAGACTGTAAGATAAATTTAGATGTCCATGTATTTATGAATTAAATACAGTTAATTGAGGGAATCTCCATCTAATGTCTTGTTTGTTTTTCTTTATAACTGGCATCAAGTGTTTCTCCTGCTCAAATTCCTATCTAATGCCCATAGAAATATATGATTAGGGAAAATCTTGTGTTAATGTTGAAATACAAGGATAGAACATTTATCTGCTGAAATTTTCAAAGAATAACTGCTAGATATAACAATGCTGGGAGCAAAGTGAAGGGAATTTTAGAGGAAGACTTAGACCTGCTGTCTCTCTCCTAAACTTCCAAGAAAAGATCTTGACTTCAAGAAGTCAAAATTTTGTCATTCTCAATCTAGAGATGAGGAAGTGCTAGAGTATCACTGGGAGTAAATTTATTTGGAGTAGTAGGATTCCATATGTTTTGAGGTGCCTCAAGTTTCAATTCTGGCACAGCACACAGAACAAACTTAGAAATGAGCATATCAATTTTGCTTCTGCTAATAGGAGTCAGACAAAGCTGATGTACTAGCATATGAATTTTTGCAGGAGAAAGTAGAAGTAGAGTGGAGGTATCAGGCTTTATCTATAGCAAAGGAAAGAAATGAAACTTTTCCTGTGGCTACTCCCTACAGCAGTCCTTTCTATACCTTTCCCCAAAGGCTTCTTGGACCAAAGGCTATTGAAAGGCCATCTAAAAAAGATTTAAAGAGGTGGGATTGTATTCTCAAATAATGTACATCTGTAGTACTTAAAACAATGTGTCTTAAGCCCCAAAACAGGTGTTAAATTCAGTGGAAAAGGAACTTACTAGGCTGGAAATAAACACGGGCATTTAGCATATGGTAGAATTGGCATTTCAAGTCAACAGGAAAAGGACGCACTCAAAGGCCACCTGTACTGCAATTATCAGACTTGTAAAACCAAATGGCTATATATCATATCCTCACACTATAAGCTCATGCAAATTTAAATTTGTAATAGAACCTTAAAATAAATAGAACAAGTGTGCATCAGGTCCAGGATTTTATTTTTATGAAATCATCTTGATTTTTTCAGAAATTGCGATTAGAGATTATATATATTGTTTTGTTTTCTGTAATAAGAATGCCAAAAAAGTCTTTCAAATTTTCTAGAAATCACTTCTCATAATGTTTTATAAATTGTTCCCAATGTAGGAAAAATAGAATGCAGTCATTCTATTGACAGAAAAATAGTATGGTCATTTTGTAGTTAGCTGTATGACTTTAAGCATGGCTATTGCTCACTATTAAAAATGTGTGCACTGTCCAACTTTGGCACTTACCATAATGGTACAGTCATCGAAATACTGTGACATTGGTGAAAGAACAAAGAAAGAGATAAAGAACAGAATAAAGAGCCCCCCAAACAGATTCACACAGGTATAGTCAACTGATCTTTGACAAAGGAGCAAAGGCGATATTATGTGGCAAAGATTGTGTTTTCAACAAATTATGCTGGAATGGCCCAAAATTCAAATTCACAAAAAAATGGTTCTAAGCACAGACCTCATACCCTTCATAAAATTTAACTAAAAATGGATCATAGATCTCAATGTAAAAATGCAAAAACATAAAACCTCTAGAGGATAATGTAGGAGAAAATCTAGATGACTTTGGGTTTGGCAATGACTTTTTGCATATAACACCAAACGTACACATGAGCCATGAAAAAATCAATGGATATGTTCGTTGGTCTTTATTAAAATTAAGGACTTCTGTTGTGTCAAAGATATTCTCAAAAAATAAGAAGACAAGACACAGATCAGGATAAAATATTTGTAAAAAAAAATCTGATAAATAACTGTTAGCCAAAACTTACAAAGAACACTTAAAACTGAACGATCTGATTTAAAAGAAAAATGAACAAAAGATCTGAACCAACATCTCAGTGATAAAAATATACAGATGGCAAATAAACATATGAAAAGGTACTTCACACCGTATGTCACTAGGGAATTGCAAGTCAAAACAAGGAGATTCACTACACATTTATTTAAATGTCAAAATCTAAAACACTGACAATACCAAATACTGATGAGGATGTGAGGTAAAACAAACTCATTCCCTGCTGGTCAGAATGTAAAGCAGTATAGCCACTTTGGAGGAGAATTTGGTGGTTTCCTACAAAACTAAACATATTCTCAGTTGAAAGGTTGTGTCTACAAAGGAAAAAAAAACTGGCACAGAGATGTTTATAGCAACTTTTCGTAATTGCCAAAACTTGGAAGGAAAAAAGACCAGTTTCAGTAGGTGAATGGATTAAAAAAACTGTGGTACAAACAATGCAATTTCCTTTAGTGCTAAAAAAAATAACCTATCAAGAAAGCCGTGAAAAGCCATGGAGGAACCTTAGACACATATGACTAAGTATAAGAAGCCAAGCTTTAAAATCTACTGTATGATTCCAACTATCTTACATTCAGGAAAGGCAAACTATGGACACAATAGAAAATATGAGTCTTTACCAAGGTTTAGTGGGAAGAAAAGGATGAATGGGTGAAACACAAGGATTTTTAGAGCATTGAAGCTATTCTTATGACACTATAATGGTGGATACATATTATTATGCATTTGTCCAAATTCATAGACTATATAACACGAAGAGTAAACCCTAATGTAAGCTATGAATTTTGAGTGATAATGTGTTAATGCAGGTTCACCAGTTCTAATCAGTGTATCACAGTGATGGGGGATGTTGATAGAAAGTAAAGCTGGGGTATGGCAGAGTACATAGAAACTGTATTTTCTATTCAACTTTTGTATGAACACAAAACTGCTCTAAAAACAGCATATTGAAAATATGTTGAGTTATTCTAAAATTTATCTGAAAAACCAGTCAAGGCAGAATAGATTGATAGTTTTAAAAAATATTTTATTTTCTTATTTTTAGGGAGAGGGAGGGAGGGAGACAGAGTGGGAGAGAAACATCAATGTGTGGTTGCCTCTTGTGTACCCCTTACCGGGAACCTGGTCTGCAACCCAGGCATGTGCCCTGACCAGGAATCAACCCAGTGACCTTTTGGTTCACAGGCTGGCACTCAATCCACTGAGCCACACCAGCCAGGGCTAGATTGGTAATTTTTTAAATATGTTTTATTATTATTATTTTTATTGCTGTTCAATTACAGTTGTCCTCATCTTCCCCTCATTACTCTCCCCCCACCTACCCCCACCTCCCACATTCAAGTCCTCCACCACCGCTGTCTTTGTTCATGGGTCCTTTCTACATGTTCTTTGATGACCTTTCCCCTATGATTGGTAAATTTTTAAAAGAATAATGAGAATATGCTTGCCCTGTTATAAATTAGATAAATAGTCATGATGATTAAAATAGAGATATCCTGGCATGCAATTTGATAGACAAATTTTGGGGTAGAAACAACTTATACCAGACTTCAATGTTACCATGTCCTGTATGTTTCTATCTTAACCTTTTACTTGCCAAACATGATTAATTCATCATTTTGAACTATTTTAAATGTAATTTCATCTCATATTCTATAAGTTAAATAAAAAATAAGTCATTCATAATGTTAGACGATGCATTTATATATTATTATCACTGAAAATGAAAACTTGGATGGTATGCAATGTAAGATAAATTAATAAAAATCACTAATACTGCAAAAAATTACAGGAGGAGTATGATAAGTACGTGGAGAGACAGCTTAGGTTTGACAAAGACTAAAATGCAGGAACCTAAGCTAAACATTAAATCTTGAACTATAGGGTATTTGAAAATGGGGTGATGTTAACTGGAAGAAGCTGGAGAAAAAGAAAATTTAATGTCTTTAATAACCATAATGAAGAGGTGACAATGACCAAAGAACGAAACTTCACCAATGATTGCACTGTGGGTAAAAAAGGACATGATGCAGAGGACAGCACACAATCATAAATTCCTTTTTGTTATTTTTTAATTTAAATTATTTTACCATTGTTCAGTTACAGTTGCTTGTATATTCTCCCCACCTTCTCCAAGCCCACCTCCTTCCCTGCTTCCACCCTCCCCTTTGGTTTTGTCCCTGTGTCCTTTATAGTAGTTCCTGAAAACCCTTCCTTGCCATTATCCCCTCCCACTTCCCCTCTGGTTACTGTCAGATTGTTCTCAGTTTCAATGTCTCTGGTTATATTTTGTTTGCTTTTTTCTTTTGTTGATTAGGTTCCAGTTAAAGGTGAGATCATATGGTATCTGTCCCTCACCACCTGGCTTATTTCACTTAGCATAACATAAATTCTTAACTACGCAAAACATCTTCCAACGAACAACTTGCTTTTTCTTAAATCATATGCAAGTGGGGGGGAGGAAAAAGACCTCTTGTTATACAGAAATGAAAATAGTTATTTTGTATTCCAAGCATTTTTCCACCCAAAATCTGAGAGAATATGAAATGGCTCTTAAATGTATTTGGTCTGCATTGGAACCATGTTCAGACTGTAGCTTTCAGAATATAAAAGTATCTGAAACCACTGGCCTGGAGCAAAGAGTCACCTAATGTCCACTTACACTTTACATATTCCATGTTTTATGGTTTGCAAAACTGATTTAAAGTTAATCTGAGCTAAAAACAATTTATATATGCCATTTCATTGAAATCATGATGAATGTGTTTGAAATCTGAATTACAGTTGAGGTAAAATCAATACAATATTAAAAGCTGTATGTTCTCTTTCTCAAATTCATAATGAAATAAAAGCTAAAATGGTGATATTCTAATCTGCCATGCTTATAGTTTTCATTGAAATTATAATCAATATGACATACTTATTATATGAAGTAAAACACATTGCCTGACACATTTTTATAACAATGAGTCATTAGGGTATTTTTATTCGTATGTTTGGTGGGATAGCAGCTAATATCATTTTCCTGGGCTTTGAATATCTTTCAAGCAACAGTTGGATATTTAAAAAACAAAACATTGTTTATTGTAAGACAAGGATGAAAGCACAATGCCCTGAATTCTTTTGTACTATGATTAGAAGCATACATTTGGAAAAGAGAATAAAAATATTGAAACTAAGCTTCCCAGGTAGCTTCAAAAAGGTCAATGTCCTGAAAGACAAGAACAGCTGAGGAATCATTGTAGAATAAAAGAGACTAAAGGAACATGGTGATTAAAGGCAACAGTAGGTCCTGGATGTACAATATTATTAGATGTAGAATATTATTAAAGTGATTAGAAATATAAAAATAAAAGCTATATTGTAGGTAATAATATTGTAACAATATAAAATTTTCAGGATTTGATTATTGTTTTGTTGTTATGTAAAGTAATATCTCTGTCTTCAGAAGGTAAATGTTGAAGTTTTTAATGGTGGTGGTGCTAACTGGTAGCTTCAAATGGTTACCCAATATACAATTGCACAGTTATAATGTGTAAAGATGCATGTGTCCATGTGTGAGAGTGACTGTGTGAGAGAGACAGAGAAAAAAAGATAGAAAGACTGCATGTGACACAATATGCTAATATAACAATTGTATCGAAGTTTGCATTTTTTTCAAAATAAATGTTGAAATGAAATTTAAACTCAAAACGCGTTTCTTCTCTACAACTTTAAGTATTCAACTGCATTTTAATACTCTAATTACAATTTCTCGTCCCCTAGAATCAGGAGTCCTGTGTCCTCTATCCTGTCTCCTTTCTTGTGCTTCAAAGGAGTCCTCTTTTAAACAGTACCAGCTTTGATGTTAGACAGCCTCGGGTTTATTTTTCTCCTGGAGATTTGTAAAATCTATATTATTGGGCCTACAGGGTTCAAATCGTCAAGTCCATGTGCATAAACTCTGTCCGACATCCTTACAAGTATTGGAGAGAAGTCTGCTATTTCTATTGCCTTTCTGTAAGCCTTGTTAAACAGTATAGTACTTTATCATTTTCCTCTTTCAAATAACTAGAAAATGGTGGTGAAAGCCACATTATGCTTTCTTTACTAAGTGTATAGAGGAAAGGTGAAGTTGAAAGATGGGAGAGGGAGGGGGAGGGGGGACAGTGGATGGGGAGGAGGAGGAAAAGAGGCAATGGGATAGAGTGAGAAGGAGAGCACAAATGATAGGATACATTCAAAATTGGTGTATATCATCATTCTACATAGCCATTACATCATACCATGGGATATCCCTCACAACCAGGTAATATCTAACGGAATTATGATTTAAGTATAGAAAATTAGGTACAGTGTTTGTAGAAGAAAACCTCCCTTTCTCCTCACATATCAACTCCCACTACCACGTCCACCCAAATACCTGCACCTGAATATATTGTTTTTTTACATTTACTAAGTCTATCCCTTAAAACTGCATTTAAGATTTCAACATATTTCCCCAGAGCCAGTATTGTATAGTCTTTCTCTGCTTTATTTTTTACTTATTACTAACTGGCATATTATACATTTTTTTGTATTTTGCTTTCTTACCTAAATTACTAGAAGTCATATTCATTTTGTTCTATAGTACTTACAACTATGCTTTATCCAGACACCTGAGAGGCTTTATGTTTATTTTAAAATTCTGAGAACTTCAGGCCTTCATTTATCTCTGTAAAATTCTCAGCTAAGATTACTTTTGTATCTCCTCTTCATTAATTTTTATCTCTCTTTTCTGAAACTGATGTTAGAAATATGCTTCATCTTCTTAAGTATCCCCATGTATTTATTTAAGCAAATGTCTATCAAAGCATAACATACAGAGAGAAAAATGCACACATAAGTACAACGTAAGAAATCTTCAAAAAGTGAATGCCACTGTGTAAAAAGCACTCAAGTCAAGAAATAGAACATTACCAGTGTTCTGGAAAGGCCCCACGTGCCCCCACCCACCCGTGACTCCTTAAATCCATTTCAGGACCCATCAGAGTCACGAGTATTCTGATTTTGAAGGCCACTGTTAAGTTTAGGCTGATTTTGAACTTTCCATAATTGGAACCACACAGAGCCTTTCCTTTTGCACCTGGTACCATTCACTCATTGTGATGCTTGTGCTGTGGATCCACGTGGTTGTGCGTGACAGTCATCTCCTTTCTCTTTTCATGCCATCGTGTAAATACACCCCAATGTGTATCATCCACACTGTTTCTCATGGCAACTTACACGCTCTTTCCAGATTTTAGCAAATAGAAATAGTGCAACATCCATCACTATACATGTCTTGAGATGTACAAATGTACACACTTTTGTTGGTCAAATACCTAGAAGAGTAACTGTTGGGTCATAAACTATCTGTAGTTTTACTTTTATAGAATCTACCACATAGTATTCCAAAGTATATGAGAATTTCACTTTTCACCACATCTTTTCCAACACTTACTATTTTTTCTTTCTTTTCTCTCTTTGCACTATATCCATGTTAATGGGAATGAAGCTGTACACTACTGTAATTTTAATTTTGTTAGTACCCATGATGAAATTGAGTTTTTCTCATAAGTTTGTGACCATTTGGATTTCTTCTCTTTTTTACCATGCCTGTTCCAGTCTTTTGTCCATTTTATATTGTGTTGTCTGGTCCTTTTTTAAGTATTTGTAGAACTTCATTTACAGATCTATGCACTACAAAATCGGGTGACTTGCCATTTCATTCTCCTAGTGATATCTATAAATATAAGCTCTTAATGTTAATAGCATCTAATTTACCATTTTTCATTATCAGTTAGCTTTATGTTCTTTAAATAAGTATTTGACTAGCTCAAGCTCATAATAACCTCCTACAGCTTCTTTTCTAGAATCTTTGATGTTTTTACTTTTCATTCTGAGATCTATTATACATCTGAAATTTATCATATGTCATTGGAAGAGAACAGTCAAGACTCTTTTATTCCCAAGTGAATGAACTATGTTTGCTGATAATACCAACTTTTCCTACTCTACTAAATTCCTAGAGAGTGTAAGTCTATTTCCAAAATGTGCTCTTCTCCTTCATTTGTCTATTTTATGTCAGTTCCACACTACTCTACCTATAGCAGCTTTATATAAATTTTGGTATTTGGTAAGTGAATCCTCTAGCTGCATTCTTATTCATAATAAATTTGGCTATTAATTTTAAAATATTTTACAATTATTTTTTAAAGCATGTCAATTTCTACACACACAAAACTGCTGAGATTTTAAATTGAGATTTCATTGATTTTAAAAGTCAATTTGGAGAAAACTGACATAAAATATTGATACTTCCAATATGTAAACATATCATGTTTCTCCATTTATTTGAGTCATTCCTAAATTTTCTGAATAATTTGTGTAGTTATCAATTTATAGGTCTTGTCTATATTTTATTAGATTATGTAATGATATCACATTAATGTCACTTGAATGGTATTTAAAATTTTTGTTTTCTAATCATCTGTTAGAAAGTTATCTAAATTATATATACATATATATATATAACTATAATTTATTTTTGTTCATTGACTTTGCTAAAATAAATATTTTATGTATATGATTTAGTCCATTATTTGGGGCTTTTGAAATGTAGAATATATTTTGAGCAAATGACTATCATTATATTCTTATTTCTAATATTTATGCTTCTAAACTCTTCCCCTTTACTGTATTGAATAAGACTTTGAGCTTTAGGTTAAAAAACAGTGGTTACAGACAGCAGATCAGAACATATACCCCCAAATATTACACTTTGGTTATTGACCCCCTTGAGATAAAAACAATTCAGAAACAGCAATGCAGGCAGGGCTCTCTGTTTTCTCTTTTCTACCTAAAATCAGAGTATAAATTTCCCATGAAAATCTGCCCTTTCTGTACCAGGAAAAGAACATTCTTATCAGCAGTTACAGGGAGTCAGTGCCGAAATTAATCTGTGCAAACAAGCCTTACTATAATATTTTACTCTTATCTTCCCCTAGTTTTTCCCATATATTTCCTTGTCACTTTCCCAAAATTTACTCCCCTTGGCTCAAACCCCTTTTTCTTTTGTTTTGTCACAGCTTTACAATTTATCACTCCTTGTTTAATTGGTATAGAAGACCCTAGGTCTCACCATTTTGGAGGGTTTTCACTTCTTTCCATGAAGCTCCCCTGCCCATGTCATATAAAAATAAATAACCAATAAATAACCATGTCATATAAAAATAAAATTTGTATGCATTTTCTCTTGTTAACCTGTCTTCTGTCAGTTTAATTCACAGACCCCAACAAGAACATAAGATAGTAGAGAAACTCTGCCGCCTCCATTTTAGCATCCTCGGGCATTCTCAGTCTCAGATGGGAAACTTTCTTTTTTTAAAAAATACAGTTTATAGATTATACCATTACAGTTGCTCTATTCTGTCCACCTTCATTCCCCTCCACCCTACACACCCCTCCTCCACCATTCCCTCCTTTTAGTTTATGACCATGTGTCTAAAGTTCTTTAGATTCTATATTTCCCCTACTATTCTTGCCCTCCCCCCTATTTTCTACCTACCGTCTATGCTACTTACTCTCCGTACTTTCTCCCCCCTTCTCCTCCTCCCACTCCCCTGTTGCTAACCCTCCATGTGATCTTCATTTCTATGGTTCTGCTCCTAATCTAGCTGTCCTCTTGGTTTGCCTTTGTTTTAGGTGTGGTTGTTAATAACTGTGAGTTTGCTGTCCTTTCACTGTTCATATTTTTCATCTTCTTTTTCTTATATAAGTCCCTTTAGCATTTCATATAATAAGGGCTTGGTGATGATGAACTCCTTGAACTTGACCTTATCTGAGAAGCACTTTATCTGTCCTTCCATTCTTAATGAAAGCTTTGCTGGATAGAGCAATCTTGGATGTAGGTCTTTGGATTTCATGACTTGAAATACTTCTTTCCAGCCCCTTCTTGCCTGTAAGGTCTCTTTTGAGAAATCCGCTGACAGTCTGATGGGAACTCCTTTGTAGGTAACTGTCTCCTTTTCTCTGGCTCCTTTTAAGATTCTCTCCTTATCTTTAATCTTTAGCAATTTGATCATGATGTGTTTGGGTGTGTTCCTCTTTGGGTCCAACTTGTTTGGGACTCTGAATTTCCTGGACTTGTAAGTCTATTTCCTCCTCCAGATAGGAAAAGTATTTTTTCAAGTAAGTTTTCAATTTCTTGCTCTTCCTCTTCTCTTTCTGGTGCCCCTATGATTCAGGTGTTGAAATGTTCAGAGTAGTCCTAGAAGTTCTTAAGCCTCTCCTCTTTTTTTTTTAAATTCTTATTTCTTCCTTCTGTTCCAAATTGTTGATTTGAGTCCTGGTTTCCTTCCCTTCAATGTTGGTTCCCTGCATATTTTTCTTTGTTCCACTCTGTGTAGCCTTCACTTCTTCCTTTATTTTGCATCTGTACTCCCTCATTTCTGTGAGCATTCTGATTACCAGTGTTTTGAACTCTGCACCTGATTGGCTGGCCATCTCCTCATTGCTAAGTTCTTTTTATGGAGCTTTGATCTGTTCTTTCCTTTGGGCTCTATTTGTTTGTCTTGGTGCACCTGTTATATTGTAATCCTTTTGTATTCATCAGGGCATGGCAACCTGCTTCACTCGTGTTGTGGCACTGTATGTGGAGGAGGGAATCAGAGAGTGAACAATTCTGCCTGCTTGGCTCTCATTCTGCTTTCAGCCACTTTTCCTGCTTCCTATAAATGAATTGCACCCTTCCCAGTGCTTCCTTGGTGCTGATCCCCTGGTGAGTGGATTTGTGTATGTTCTAGGACCCCATGGGCCCCTCCAACAGACTCTCTTGTGAGACTGGCATTTTCTCCTGCTGCTTCAACCCTACAGGATTTTATAGCCAGAGGTTTTGAAGTTTTATTTCCCTGTACTGTAGCCCTGGATTACATTATCTGGCTTGCTCCCCAGTTGTTACTCCCAGTTTATCCACATGCAAATGTGGGACCCCCCTGGTCCACCAGCCACCACCTTGCCTGCCCAGTCCATCAGCCGCCACCTTCCTATGTGTCCTTTCTGCCCCGATTGCCCATCTCTGAGCCTTCTACCAGTCTGGATGAATGTTTCTTCTTTGACTCCTTGGTTGTGGAACTTCCATAGAGTTGAATTTTTCTGGAAGTTCTGTTTGTTTTTTCTTTTAAATTTGGTTGTTATTCTTCTTTTGGTTGTTCAAGGAGGCAAATCATATCTACCTAAGACTTCGCCCTGGCTGGAAGTCCTACTTATTACACTTTTCATTCTTTTTTAAAAATAATTTTATTGATTATACCATTACAGTTGTTCTATTCCCCCCTTCAATCCCCTCCACCTGCACCCTCCCTCCCCCACCATTCTCCCCCCCTTAGTTTATAACCACGTGTCTCAAGTTCTTTAGATTCTATATTTCCCTCACTATTCTTGCCCTCCCCCTTATCTATTTTCTACCTACCATCTATGCTATTTTCTGTGCCTTCTCCCCCCTTCTCCTCCTCCCACTCCCCTGTTGCTAACCCTCCATGTGTTCTTCATTTCTATGGTTCCACTCCTGATCTAGCTGTCCTCTTGGTTTGCTTTTGTTTTAGGTGTGGTTGTTAATAACTGTGTGTTTGCTGTCCTTTCACTGTTCATATTTTTCATCTTCTTTTTCTTATATAAGTCCCTTTAGCATTTCATATAATAAGGGCTTGGTGATGATGAACTCCTTGAACTTGACCTTATCTGAGAAGCACTTTATCTGTCCTTCCATTCTAAATGAAAGTTTTGCTGGATAAAGCAATCTTGGCTGTAGGTCTTTGGATTTCATGACTTGGAATACTTCTTTCCAGCCCCTTCTTGCCTGGAAGGTCTCTTTTGAGAAATCCGCTGACAGTCTGATGGGTACTCCTTTGTAGGTGACTGTCCCCTTATCCCTTGATGCTTCTAGGATTCTCTCCTTCATTTTGGTCTTGGCTAATGTAATTATGATGTGCCTTGGTGTGTTCCTTCTTGGGTCCAACTTCTTTGGCACTCTCTGAGCTTCCTGGATTTCCTGGAAGTCTATTTCCTTTGCCAGACTGGGGAAGTTCTCCTTTATTATTTGTTCAAATAAGTTTTCCACTCGTGGCTGTTTCTTTCCCCCTTCTGGTACCCCTATAATCCGGATGTTGGAACGTTTAAAGATGTCCTGGAGGTTCCTAAGCCTCTCCTCATTTTTTTGAATTCTCATTTCTTCATTCCTTTCTGGTGGGATGTTTTGTTCTTCCTTCTGGTCCATTCCATTGATTTGAGTCCCAGTTTCCTTTCCATCACTATTGGTTTCCTGAGCATCTCCCTTCATTTCAATTAGTTTAGCCTTCATATGTTCCTCTAATTTGTGACTTTGTTCCTCTAATTTGTGACTATAATCTACCAGTTCTGTGAGCATCCTGATAAATAGTGTCCTGAATTGTGCTTCTGAGAGGCTGGCAATTTCTCGGTCGCTTAGAGTTATTGACTCTGGGACTTTGAGTTCTTCTTGTGCCATCTTTCGGGTTGTTCGTGCCTGTTCCATAGCAGGATCAGAGCCCTAAAGTGTTCACTAGAACAGGGCAACTAAGTCGCTGGGTTGTGACGCTGTATGTGGGGGCGGGGTCAAAGAGGGACTGTCCTGGCATCCTGTCCGCCGCCTGCGGCCCTGGCCCTCACTGGTGCCGCAGTTGCTGCTGTCACCGGACCCATGCGTTTCGTCCCACTGCACGCGAGTGTGCCACCGCCGTCAGCCCTCGTCCCCTGGGGCCTTCGTGGTCTGTCTCACTGTGCACGAATATGCGCCCGAGGTCTGCCCCGCACCCCAACTGGTTCCCGTCTGCCTGCGCGCCTGGGTCGGGGCCCTGTCCTGCCTGACCCTGCTCGCTGCTGGCTCCGCCCTTCTTATCGTCCCTGTTGAACGGTTAGATGTAGTCGGACTTCCGTATAATTCAATTTTCTGTCCTTTGGTTGTGTCTTTGTTTCTCCAAACCTTTGTTGTATTCAAACTTGGTTGTGGGAGAAGGCACAGTGTTTCCACCTATGCCTCCATCTTGGCGGAAGTCCGCTTTTCATTCTTTAGTTGCATCCAGACATTATGATTTTTTTACTTAAAAATTTATGTAAATGTGTACACATAAATTCCAGAAATTTTAATAGTGTTTAATAAACATGATATTTAAGGATAGTTTTATGTTTACAGAAAAGTTTCAAAGACAGTACAAAGAATTTTCATGTATTATACACCTACTTTTCCCTATTGGTATTGCCATATGTTAATATGGTATATTTTTACAATTAATGAACTAATAGTGATGCATTATTATTTACTAAGTTCATATTTTACTCATATTTCCTTGGTTTTCACCTAATATATATATATTTTTTCTAGGATCCTATCTAGAATATCACATTACATTTAATAGTCATGTTTTTTAGTGACCTTGTAACATTTCTTTTTTTTATTTATCTTTAGAGAGGAAGGGAAGGAGAGAGGGAGAGAAGTATCAATGTATGGTTGCCTCTCATGTGTCCCCTGCTGGGAACTGGCCTGCAACTGTGCTCAGTGCTCAATCCACTGAGCTACACCAGCCAGGGCTCGTAACATTTCTTTTTATCATTAAATATTATTCCACTGTGTAAATGTATCACATTTTGTTTGTCCAGTCATCTATTGAGTTACATCTTGGTTTCTTCCAGCCTTTGGCAATTATGAATAAAGCTACGATAAACATTTGTGTGCAGGATTTTATGTGGACTTTAATTTCAAATTAGATGACTAAATACCTAGAGCATGTTGCTGGATTACACAGTAATACTGTTTTAGCTTTGTAAGAAACTATCTTCCAAAGTACCTGTGCCATTCTGCATTCCTACCACAAATTAATTCTGTTCCTGTCTCTGTCGCTCTGTATCCTTGCCAGCAATTTGTATAGTCAGTTGTTTATAATAGTGTAAATAAATAGTTGGTGAATTAAATTATTTCACAGAATGTTTGTGAAACATCTAAATGTTTTATTACTTAGGCCATATGAATAGTCATAAAATGTCACATTTATGTCCACTCCAATAACTATACCCATTAACACCTACACCCATTCAAAGAAAATGGCAACTACTGAGCCTGAGGGAACCATAGTTTGAATTTATAAGAACCCTGATTCATAATGGTGTCCTTTTCAGCATGTGCTTCTTGTCATTGTGCATTTTTGAACAAAAGCTCTTGCTAACTTGATTGATACGTAGTATCATCTACTTTTTTAAATGATTGTACTTTCACTACCAGTATAGAGGAATTTAAATTTTACCTTTACCATTTAGACTTCTTTATAGTAGGGCCTTAAATTTCAGTTGACCTGAACAGATCAATGGGAAAAACACACAACTTGATTTAATATAAATTTTGTGACATGGAGCCTTTATAAGGAGTGAAAATCCAAAGAAATAGTGAAAATGGCAGGCTTTTATTTTGGGTTGAACAAACAAGCAATTGTGGAAAAGCAACTGAAGTATGTGAGGAGGCTGAAGGAAGGTAAAAAGTATTTTTCCAAAGTTTACATAGAATTCTCTCAGCCCCAACTCTTCTTCTTTGATGCCAGAGGGGCACATTTTGGAATGGCCATATTTTGAACTCCTTCACTCTCAGAAGTAATTGAATACATTTCTTTTAACTCTTTGTGGGGAGGTTAGAAGTTATGTTCTCTTGAACAATACATTCCAGATTTATAACAAGGTACTTCCTCTTAATAGTGTTGTGACTGGGGATACGTGCTTGGTTTCTTTTTCCATCAATGGAAGTGAGCAGTTCTTAGAAGAGAGTTGGGCACCTACTAAACCATCTATATCTGTTAGTTATCTGTGGTATTCACTAATAATATTTTTCTATTTGTTTCTGATCATTTTAAATGTGTTTGTTCATTTTTTATAAAAAGCTTTGTTTACTTTTTAGATGGGGAACTCTATCACATTTGTCTTTTGTGGGGTTCTTCCACTGAGTTTATGGTTATGTATTTACACCTTCTTCGAGTTTAACAAAATCATACAAAGAAGTATATGAACAACATAGTAAAAAAATGTTAGAATAAAAAACGAGCTACTTTAAATAAACAATCATGAATGAAAAGCAAACCGGTGATCTTTTTCCATGTCCTTTTAGAAAACTAGGTCAAACATTAATCGATGCCATAAATCATGCATTCAAGTGTGAAATAGGATTACCAGTAAGTTGAGAAATAGTTATACTTTGTTAAAGATATTTGCAATAGACTTTTTAGCACTCATGCTAGTATAGTCAAAACCCACAAATGTGTGAAGAAAAAAAAAGTTAACATTTTAGTGACATTTTTAAAAAGTTCACAACATTCAAAAGAATTATTATAGCTGAGAAATAGAAAATGACTAAGTTATCTCTAGTATCTGAAAAAGGTCAGGAGAATTGCATAGCCACTGAATTTAACCCCATCTTATGGAGAAGCCTTAACCAGTCATTCAATGCTTTGACATTATTACAGATGGGTGATAAAAGCCAGATTCGCTGAATGTAGTAAAAATCTCTGAGAATAACCATTTTGGGTTTTCAAGAAAAATGTAATAGAGATTTGTATTTTCTAAATTAAAGTGCTAAGAGCATACAATTAAAAGAATACTATTTTAATGTGGATAAAAGGATACACATTCCTAATCATATATTACTTTGAACAAATACTCTACTACTTTTATTAAGAGTGAAAAACATTCCAAAGTCATCATTGTTCATTTACTAACGGCAAAAGAAGATCAGAATCACCAAATGATGATTCGTCAAAAGAAGTTTTTGACTTGAAGACAAATTACACGTATAATGGTATTAAGAATTTGTTTTACATTCATACAGTATTCATGTTGTATGAACCAAAAAGTATATTAATAATAATGTGATTTTTAAAACCTATTGAAATTAGACCAGTCTATTAACTGATTATATTTAAAATGGAGCTGAAGAAAAACAACTAATGAGAAAACTGGTAAATCAATGAAAAAAATTAAGCTGTTTTTGTGACTAGGTCAGGAGGCAAATGCAAACTCAGAGTAGATAAATGAGAAATAGACTGTAATCAAGGAACACTGCCAGGGACTCCATCATGAGTAAAACTCACCCCAAGGTGGAAATACGAAAACAGCTGGTGGAGTCATTGAGACTACTTTATAAATTAAAAAATTAAAATACTGTGTGCTGTAATAAGCAAGAATTCTCTACTTGGTAAGGCATTTATTTGGAATACTGTAGACTCTAGAGAATACGTATTATATTATCTCTAAAACAAGAAAGTCAGGTGATAGGAAAAAGAGCACTAACATATTTGAATGATTTTACTGCATATCCTCCTAAAGATTAATTTTATGACTAATTATACTTTAACAGCCTGTCATCAATTTCTTGTATGAACAATGAAAAATTAAAAGAAAAGCCTCTGAATCTTGATAAATATCTATGAGACAAAGAAATTAGTGTTAAAATATTTCTGTCAAAACTTTTTTTTCATTTAATAATTTCTTGAGCAATCTGTGACAGGGACAAACTTGTGAATTTAGTGTTATGAATATTTGAAAGTAATAATGAAAAGTGATTTCTCTGGGCTTTAAAATGTTTTCATTAATCAAAGGTAAGCACTCTCTTTTCTTTTCTGATTGACCATGAGGAAAAAGAAAAAGTCCGGCGGCCTCCGTGCTATCTGGAAACGAGAACTTACTGGGATAGGTCACTGTAATTGATGTCATCTAGAACAGGAGCTCCTAGAAGAATTAGTCCTCTCTCCTCCCTTGCTTTACACCATTTTACGCTCTCAAAGTCCTTAATATATAACATGCACTGCTACATAAAGTACTGCTTCAGAAGCCTTTGAGCTTTTTAAAAGAAAAGATACTTAAAAGCGGTAATAAATAGTTCAAACAGTTTCTCTGGAGGTGGTCATTATGAACTTGAACCTGGACTACTAAATTTTTTTCTTTTCCCCTATAAACACTATACAGCAGCACAGCAACTCTCTCCTGGTTCAGTTTAATCCCATTTCCTTCCCCTTAGGCACAAAATGTTCCTCCATGTGTCTGATAACCTTGTGGTGATTTGGCCTACACAGTAGAACTGGAAAATTAAGAAAAAGATATTTGAGAAGAATATTTTATTTAACCAAGTTGCTTTCAAATTTCTCACAGATAACTAAAAACCACAAACTAGCTTCTCTCTACCATTTAGTTTTTCTTCTTACACAGAAACAAAAACTACACTTGGAATCCAAACAGAAATTACACACAACCAAAGTTTAATATCTTCCAAACATTGTGGTTTTCCAGTCAGGTAATTAAATCAGCTGCCACTTTTCTAGGAATGATAGGTAGGAAAACAAAAGTTAGAAATACTGCCAAACATCAGAAACAACTTTTTAAAATGGACAAACATGTATTATCATGATATTCAGGTAGTATTATTAAAAATACACCTGTTTATTGGCTTAACAAAGTGCTCAATTTTCTGTATAACTCAATAACATTTATAAAACTTCAAAAAATCATTAATATGCTTATAAAAAGAAACTGAGATACCTTTAAAGAATTTAGATATAGAATTATTGTATTCATTTTTATTTTTTTGTTGGAATAAAATAAACCAAACCTGAAGTGATGAAATGCTGAATAAACATAGTCTATAACATCTGGAAGAGAATGTTGGGGAATCACTGGGAAACAATGGGTTAGTTGTCCAATTAGATACAGGAATGGTTTAGAGATAGAAGTCAAATATAAGTAATAGGATATTGATATAACTCACCAATAGAGAGAAATACTGGGAGGGCAAAATCAGCAAGATACCAGCTTGAGTTCTGATCAGCTTGGGTCTGAGATGTTTGAGGGAGAGCACAGACAATAAAGGCTGCTATACTTTGAAGACTGGATCTTGCAGAGTAGGAGAAGTAAAATCAGTCATTTCTGACTCATGGCTACAAAGAAGACAAAAGACAGAGAAACACCAAAACCAAATAGAAAGATCAAGCTTAAAGAGTCAAAAAGAAAAACAAAAGAGTCAGTAGACATGCCACACACAGACGCAGATACAGAAAATACAGAAACTAATACAAGGAGGCAGAACTCTGTATGTCAGGGAGACGAGAAGGCAAAAGGGAGCACGAGTGCCTAGGAAAGATTTCGTTATCTCGTGCCTGCTTTCATGTGCTGGGTAGAGCATCATGAGGAAATGATTTGACAGAAATGATAGGGCCAGTAGCCAAAGGAAAGATAATGAAGGAAATTCTACTTGAGCATACTTCATTCTAAGAGCTATTAGTATTTTAAAAATATGAATAACACATGAGTAAAAGATATACTACTATATTAGTGAGTTCTACTGGAACCACTATATATGAGGTCTGTCCAGAAGGTATCCAGCCATGGATATAAAATAGAGACATTTATTAAAGAAGATACAAGTCATTGTACACAGGACAGCGATGCCTCAGCCCTCTTCAAAGTAAGCACGTTGGAACCTCACACAGTTCTCCCAATTGCCATCAGCTGCCCAGTTGTATTTTCCTGAATCTCACTGATGGTCTGAAATCTTTTCCCTTTCAAAGATGATTTTAGGTGTGGGAAGAGCCAGAAGTTGCAAGGCTCCAAACCTGGGCTATAGCAGGGCTCAGTCACCTGGGTGATTTGGTGAGCAAAAATACTCTGCATGTGACATGATGCATGAGTGCGTACACCGTGCGATGAAGCTGCCAATCACTAGTTGCCCATGGCAGTGGCCTTCTGAGTCATTCAAATAGTTTATGTGGAGGAATGTTCAAGTTTAAAGAAAAATTTGTTGCAAATTTGTTGCTCTAGTTGCTCAGTCATTTTGAATGTGACAGCTACACCTTACACATGCTCACTCAATGGTGTCTACCCCCCGCACTGACTGGTGCAGAGAAGTCATCATCGTTCACACATGTGCATTCCAGTTCCGTCTCCTTGGCTGCCAGGTTACATAATATCATGCAAACCGTTCTTATTACAGTAACAATGGTTGGACTTTTATCTAAATGGACTTTGTATAATAGCCTATGTTTGTAGGACTTTCAGGCTTATAAAATATACACGTTTTTGTTTCATAAAATAATATAAAAGTAATGTTTGAGACAATTATTTCGTGATTTGGGTTCAAGTCTTCCTTCTCAGGAGACTGAAAATTAACAATAAAATATGAAATCAAAGGGATTAGAGAAAATATTAAGAATAAGTTATTTCACTGCAAGCTCTATGATTTTAAAACACAGCTGATTGAGATCTGAGGTGCATTTGCTGTACTGATTTATATGCTACTTTGTCAAAGTTTTCCATGAAATATTCTCTGTGATTTATAATGGGGAAAAAATGTCATTATTTTGCAAAGGAGAATTTTCTATGTTATATATTGTTAATTTATTATAGTATTTTTCAGTATACATTTTGAAACATGTAATTCTTAACATATTCGATTTATGGTATGGAATCCATTTTTATAGAATTGTTATATACTATGATATCATGCAGAATTTATTGATTATCACAGTTTAAACTTTAGTCTCATTTGTCTCAGTAAATGTTTCCTGACATGGTTCCTAGCTGAAGTAGTGAGAGGAAATAGTAATTTTCATATTATTAAAATAATAGGCTATTCCTATTTTTTAAATTTTTCATATGTTCCTCAGAATATATCATTGAAGTCATTCCTTCATATGAAATATACTTTATTTACAGTAAAATACTAAAAACCACTGCCATGGAGACTCCTGGGGACTAAGAGAAGGCGCCTCAGGGACTGACTGTCTTGGATGTGGACTCCAGGGGCAGAATGAGTGGGGCATCTGGGTTGCCACCCCCCTACAACAGCTATGATTATATCTCTTCATCTGCTTTGCCTTCTTATTAAAAAATTCATTTTTAGACAGTTTTACTACTGGGGAAAATAAAGAACTAATATTCTAAGGAGCGGTTCATATCAGTTAAGGTTTAATATTATAAATACAGTACCACTTGAAGGTGAAATATACATTTTCTGAGTGTCTATTGATTTACCTAAGCACTGTCATTTCTTCAATTTCACATATAATGCAAAACGAACTTTAATAAGGCAAGCAGATTAAGTGATAAATAGAAAGATTTTCTTCTTCCTATTGAATTCTCAGATTAGATGTACATAAAATATACATCATACAAAATTTCACGATGGCTGATTTATTTGAGAACATTTATATGTATATTGAGTGCATACAGTACTTTATAAAATCCAAGGTATTTGGAATGTATATGAAGTCAAGGTACTTAATTTAATAAATGGCATGAAAGAGGATAATACATATGTAATAACACTTAGAACACTGTGTAGCTGAATTTTGAAATAACTGAATTTGTTTATGTTCAGACTACGTCTAATAAGATCAGAAGGAAGGAAATGTGTGCTTATGGAATGACACACACCAAGTGGTTCACATTAGCTATTCTTTTGAGATAAAACTAGAGATTCTATAAACTTTTTTGAGGACATTTCCTTTTTCATGAATGTATATTTCTATTGTGACTAACATAGATTTAACAAAAGCAAATGTAGTTTATAATATTACTAATTGCAACCCCTAAACATACACACACACATAAACCATTCGATGTAAAATACACATTCAAACATGCATGTGAATATAGACACACACATTCTTTGTTGATAGCAATGGATTAACTGGGGGAAAAGTTGTCTAAAATTGAGACATGACAGAAGAAGCTACAGGTCAGCATATTTGTTACTTAGACAAACACTTTTACTGAGACTTCACTGACAGATAACATTACATTGGTTTAGTTCTTCACCAAAGGCACAATATGAAAAAGTGGGGATGGTAGTTGGGTGGACACCACCATGGGAGTGGCATTTTATCATTAATATTGCTAACAATTGCTAGCTCATAATGATAGTACAAATCCAGCTGATTTTTAGTGGGTTTGATTATTTTTTTTAAAATATACCATAATGCACTTTCTCATTGCTTGTATTTAAGACAAACTGTTCTTTCCACCCCACTCTTTGGAAAACCAGGAACATGGAAGATAGAGAAGAGAAGAAAGCCTAGCTTTTAGATCCAGAGCCTTTATGACTTTTAGAGAGAAAAACCTCAATTAATATCATTATTTTCCTATTTAAGATTTATAAAATGATAAAGTAATGAGTACTCATTGGAATAATTGAAATAATCTTATTTTTTAAAGTTAGTAAATTACTGTTTCCCTAGCAGATAACAGTAATACCTTTATCATGTGGGCCCAACAATACTTTTTTTGTTCAAACAAATATACATTTATAGATTTATCTCATATAAATACCTGGTATTACATATTATACATGGTTCTTTAATTAGCTTACTCACTTGGTAAATTACATCTCTGTAAGTCCACTCATATAGCATTAATTCACTCTCAATCTATTTGCTCATTTATTCTTTTAGCATATTCTTAGTATAGTACACTACTATGATTTAGTCAATTACCTATGAATAGACATTTCATTTCTTCCCATGTGCCAATGACTAGTAATTGGCAAGAAGTATACAAATAAATGCACTAAGAGACAAGTAATTATGTAACTAAATTCCATTTATAGAGTAGGGAATTTAGTTGCTATAACCTTAATAGGCTTGGTAAATTTTTAACTTTTTAAAGATTTTTTTTCTAATTTTGCCACTTTAGGTTATTGTCTTTGCTAACTTATTCTGAATCTATGAAGGAATGTTAACCTTATCGTAGCTGAGTGCTAATTCCTGTACTTCAAATTTCAGTAGTCAATTGGTTCCCACTTACCACTTCAAGCCTACAGCATTTAGTATATTCTTCACACAGGAAGTCCTTCAAATATACAGTCTAGGGAAGGAAAGAAATTATGCCCTAAGATAAATGGGTAAAATTTGGTAGAGCTTTTCTATTAATGTAAGAAATACTTTTCTAATGTTAATATTTGTTATGGCCAATTTTATGTGTCAACCTGACTGGGTCAAGAGTGTCCAGATGTTTGGTTAAATATTGTTCTCAGGGTGTCTGAGGGTGTTTCTGGATGAGACTAACATTTGTGTCAGTCGACTGAGTAGATTGCCCTCCCCTATTCACTGAATAGAACAAAAAGGCTGAGTCAAGGAAAAATTCATTCTCTCTGCTTCTCTTTGTGCTGGGATTATAGGACTTCTCCTGTCTTTGGATTCACACTGGAGTTTACAGCATTAACTCCCTTGGTTTGCAGTCCTTTGTGTTCAGACTGGAACTGTATTATCCACTCTTTCAGGTCTCCAGCTTACTCACTGCAGACCTTGGCCTTGCCAGCCCCCGTGATAACATGAACAACTTTCTTATACCAAATCTCTTCATTATTGGGTGTGTGTATCCTATTGGTTCTGCTTCTCTTTCTCTCGAGAACCATGGCTAATATGCACAATACCCACTAATGGCACCATATATACTGCCACAGCAATCTTCCTGTTACATGCACTCCCTGCACGCCTGGATTATCATATGGTAAGAATACTGTAGAATTTAAGGGTAAATACAGATCTAAAAAATTACATTAAAAATTTTCCTGTTGCCAAAAGGGAAAGGGAATTACCCTTCCATCATTTTAATGAAAAAATTCCTCCCTTCCTTTATAAAACATGAATATATAAATGCTTTCTTGTCTTCTTGAGATATAGGTACATCTTTTAAAAATTCAAAAAGCTTCTTTCTGATTTTGCATCATAGGAAAGTCTTTTGGGTAGACTTTGAAGCTATTGTTTTTGAAATATAAACAAGAGAGTGGTGACTCCTTCTCTCCCAGTCTTCTTGGAAGTTTAAACCTACCATGTGACTCTAATATGTAACTTTCTACTTGTTTCAAACTTGCAGGAAGTTTCAGTTTTTCTTCAGGAAGAGGCACTGAACATGTATTTAATGAATTGTATCTGCCTGTTTATGTAAGAGTTGGATTCTTTTTTTCTTTGCAATCTCTTTACAAATTGCCTGTGATGAGCCTCATAGACTGGTTTAAAGTTCATTTAACAATAAAAATGTTTTGTTTCTTTCATATATTTGTGGAGGGAAATTTCTGCACTGACATATTTTATTTTAAATTATATTTTCCCAACAAGGAGACAGTCCTTGTATAAAACACTAAAATAGATAGTTTATAAGGCACCCTACAATTATATTATCTGATGGCTGAAAAAGTTCAAAAGACCCATAGTAATGCATTAAACAATATATTTTGGAAGGTGATTTCCAAGGTGTTCACACTAAAATCTGCCATTCTTATCATCTCTTGTGAAGATTTTCATATCAAGTTGTTCAAAGTGCCAATTGTCATATTTTAACTGCCCATATAAAGATACAGTAAAGGAGGAGCTGCTTCATTTTCAGGTAGAATTTAATGAAAATATAAAAGAACCAGTATTCACTGCAATCAAAAGTGAAATAGCTTCTCACCTGCAGTCTCTTCTGACAAACAACTATCAGATGAAATTATGCCTCAGAGCAAAAATTGAATCCATTGTGCTGCAAAACTAACAGTAAAACCAAAAGTCTGTAAAACACTTTTTAAACTGTCACGTGACTTAAGGAGGAGACTTCCAGTGATGGGGCACCTCAAGAGTTGGGAAATTTTGGTTTTAGGTAATAGTTAGTAAGCCTAGTAGTTAATGCATGTAAAAAGCTATTGTTTCAGAAACTGAAGGTGTGACCCACCCTGACTCCAGGAGACCACAAGCAGTTCCACCTTTGTGCCCCAGGAGGACTGCAAGCAATCAAGACGGTGTCTGAGCCACTGCGTTCCAGGGAGAGACATTCCACTGCCCAGAACACAGACAAAGAAAAGCATCCAGGATATAGGACCCAGGACCCAGATAGAAAATCACCAGTCACTGATGACAGGGATACGGCTGAACTGCAGCTTTTATCTGATCAACCTCTTCCCTGAATTTCAAATCCCTTACCTACATTCTTTTCTCCTTAGAGAAAAGACTGGCTTGAAAGGAAATGTAAGATGGCCTGTTAGGATGCAAACCCACCCTGTTCCCAGAGAGCTAGCCATCTGAATAAAGCATCCATAGAGATTCAAAATTTGTCTCTGCTTATTAGGTCTGGTAGTGACAGGCAGCTTGAAGGCCAGCTTTCCTGGTTTTACCAGTACCTTTTTGCTAAATAAATGAGCTTCTAGAAATCATAAGGAAATATCTCAATCACCCACCTAGACCAAAAACTCTGAAGAAAATTGCCCCACAACTCTCTGAATCAAAGCAAAGAGATGATTATCTCAAATAGATTTATGAGCATAGATTTGTCAAATACAGTGAATTCGTAACTTGATACATAGGAAATCCACAAGATTTAAAAGAGTAAATACATCCATGGGCTGAAAGATAGAGATATTTAAAGATAATAGCTGGTTCTTTGCCTCAAAATTCTTTCAAACAGGTGGTATGCTGAGAAAACTTTTTAGCTGCACACAAAAACCTTTCTTACATAAAAGGAAGCTTATTCAGTTGGCAGAGTGAGCGCGACAGAGAAGCATTTCCAGCTGATAGAACCACCCTAATCAAGAAACACAAAATTTGTCCAGCTGGACTTTATTATAATTGCTATGCACCAATGATTTCTTTATATACTATCTTTTTCTCTTCCCATTACCAGCCCCTCCTGTCTTGTTCTCTTCCAGTATACACTGGATGAAGAAAGGTCAAATTGACCTTCTAATTTGTCAGTCTTTGGATTAAAAGAAACGACATCCAAGTAGCTACACTGTAGATACCAACCTTGAAAAATACCATCCACAAATTGATGTGATTTAGGCGATGAGATGATGGACTTCTAGCCAATGTCATAATGGGAGGAGTCTTTGGAGGGAGAAGTGAGGATCTTTTCTTGTGGGAGGGGTTTGAGTTTAGTCGGAGAACAGAGACTAGTAGACTGCATTTTCAAAGAGAGCTACAACAATATCTCTCATTCCACAAGCTTTTCTGCAATGTGACATTAACATCCCTCCACCACAATAATCTTACATTAAACTGTAGTCATTGTTGTAGCCTTGGCTGGTATAGCTCAGTGGATTGAGCGCGGGCCTGCGAACCACACAATCGAGGTTGGATTCCCAGTCAGGGCACATGCCTGGGTTGCAGGCCAGTTCCCAGCGGGGGAATCACGAGAGGCAACCATACATTGATATTTCTCTCCTTCTCTCCTTCCGTTTCCCTCTAAGGATAAATAAATAAAATCTTTAAAAAAAACTGTAGCCATTGTTGATCATAAAAATGAGAGAAAAGAAACAAAGCAAATTTCAAAACAAATATTTTTGATATATTTAACAAAAGACAGTGTTCCAGTTCATTTCTATAACACAAATCTTTAGCGCACACACTCCCAGTGTTTCTTTCAGAGTATAATTAAATATTTACAGATATTTAATAATGGGTATATAATAAATATTTTTAAAAGAAAACATAGTGGCAAACTTCACGTCTTTTCTGGTTGAGTCTTTTTTATTTTGTGTGTGGAATATTTCTTATTCTGTTTTTATTTTTTGTCCTATTATTCCTAATTATTTCTACTACTTTTTAAATATCAACAAATTGTATTTATGTACTTCTATTTTTCCTAATTTCCGTGTTTCTCATTATTCTCAGTAGGCTAAAATATGGTATAAAATATGATACACAAATGCAAAACATCGGTTTTAACACTAAAATTTAAATTACATAATAAATATTGGAAACAAAATAATCACCTTAAAGCAACCCATACTCTTTTGGGGGTCTATTGCTCTTTGATATTGGACAAGCTACTCTTTCTGGGGCTTCCTTCTAGTATTATATTTAATGTTTACATTCCATGAGGCAATTTCCTATCTCATTCCTTGGGAGTGATACACTATGCAGTCCATTTATATAAAATAATTTAGATTTCAATGATATGTAAATACAGCTAATAATTATGTTAATTATTTGTGTGCACAATGTTCAAAAGAAACTCAGTCTCTTGAAAGTAAAAAAAAACATTTTTGCCAAGTACTATACATTAAATGTTTGAGAAAGGGATATTTAGGATAAATAAATAACCAAGAGAATTATAAAGTAAGCAAAATGCCAAGTTCCGTTAAGTTCTATCTAAGAAGTCTGCTTGGGAAAAAGCAGATGAAGTAATTTTCTGAGCTTAGTAACATCCTTATATATCAATAAGTACTGACTGCCCACATGAGCCTAAATATCTGCGGGCCTTTCTTTTTCTTGTATTTTACTCTTATGAAAGGAGAGAGAGAGAACTATTTTTTATGCTCTCTGTAAAGTTTATGGACACATTAAGTAAATAATCAAAAACAATTTGAACATATACATATGTTGAAAATTCAGAGAGCGAGAGCAAATGTGTTTTATAAATTACACATTACTAACATTAATAAAGGCGAATTCCCTCAGTACTTTCAGTTTGTGTTTCTAATATCCTAGATATGAGAGTATCTTCAAAGACTCTACTGATAAGCCTAAACAGGAAAATAGTGTTTTCAATTAAAATATACTATAAAGAGAAAGAAAAATATAATTTGCAAATTTTCATTTGATTTTAACAATTATATGTTCCTCCCTATATCAATATAAAGTTTTAACACTTGAAGTAAATATCTTTTGCATTTCTAGGCAGACAAAATAGAACTGCCTCAGGGAAAAAAGTTATGAAACACAGTCCCCAAGATACATATTGAGCTCAGAATTACACAGCATGTATCTAGTCTCAGAAGATTGTGTTTGCTTCTCAGTCAAATGTTTCCTGCTGCTGAGAAAAAAAATGTAAGCTTTGTTTCAAGAAAAAGCTTTAACCCAAGAATTATTGCACTGCCATGGTTACCTAGTGAAATATACTGCGTGATCTAGAAGGGATCAAGAGAACATTAGATTTGAAAATAAAATGATCTTTCTGCTGGAAAGTCATACATATGCCTCCATGCTTTTGTAGATATCAGTTTAACATGTTGTCTCAGAAACATCCTACTCTGAAATTCCCACAGAGCAGTATGTATGTGTATCTCAGCAGTGTGCAAATCACATCTCTTATCTAATTATCTCTTACAAATATACCTTTGGTTGTCCTTTGGTTTTCCTAAAAGGCGAGACCCACCATGGGGCATTCATTTTGACTCCCAAATATTTTTTCAGAAGTTGTTTTTCTGCTGTTACACTTTAGATGGAAATGTGTAACTCAATGAGATAACAGAAAGCAACATTATAAAAACGCTAAGGAAAATGCCCTGACTGGTATGGTTCAGTGGATTCAGTGCTGGCCTGCAAACCAGAGGGTCACTGGTTTGATCCCCAGTCAGGGCACATGCCGGGTTTACAGGTCAAGTCCCCAGTTGGGGATGCATGAGAGGCAACCACACATTGATGTTTCTCTCCCTCTTACTCCCTTCCTTCCCTTCTGTCCAGAAATAAATAAATAAAATATTTTTAAATGCTAAAGAAAATACATTTCTTATGTTTAATTTCATCTTTTTAAAAACAGGGGTCTTGAGATGGTTTTACATAGAGAAAAAGCATTACTCAAGAAGCATCATACCAAAACAACCTATTTAAAATGAAATCAAAGATATAGTTTGGAAATATTACTTATTTATATTACTTCCCAGGTACTAGGATAATCTAAACAAAAAACTACATGCAGGCATCATATATAAATTTTACTACTTGCCAATTCAACCTTTAAAAGGCTAGAAATTAATTATACAAAATTATTGATAAACACATTCTCTTTTTTAAATTTTTATTTAACTCTTGTTCAAGTATAGTTTTCTGTCTTGTATTCCCAGCCCTGCCCCCTCCCCAGTGCTCCCCACCTCCCTCCCATCTCCACTCCCCACCTTAGTTATTGTCCATGTGTCCTTTATACTTGTTCATGTGAGTCCTTCCTTCCCCTTTTCCCCTGTGATTCTCTCCCCTCTCCCCTCTGGACCCTGTCAGCACGTTCTGTATTTCAGTGTCATTGGTTACATTTTGCTTGCTTGTTTGTTTTGTTGTTTAGATTCCTGTTAAAGGTGAGATCATATGGTATTTGTCTTTCACCGCCTGGCTTATTTCGCTCAGCATAATGCTTTCCAGTTCCATCCATGATGTTGCAAAGGGTAGGAGCTCCTTCTTCCTTTCTGCAGCATAGAATTCCATTGTGTAAATGTACCATAGTTTTTTGAGCCAGTCATTGATCAATGGGCATCTAGGTTGCTTCCAACTCTTGGCTATTGTAAATTGTGGGGTAATGAACATTGGGGTGCATAGGTTCTTTTGGATTGGTGCTTCAGGGTTCTTAGGATATACTCCTATCAGTGGAATTGCTGGGTCAAAAAGCACGTCCATTTTTAGTTTTCTTAGAAAGTTCCATACTGTGATAAACACATTCTTTAGTACACATTCAATTATAATAACTATACTATCGTATCTAAGAAAACCAGTAACAGTAAATGTCAATCATTGAACATTGTTGGTCAGGTCACAGACTGTAACATTGATACAAGTGCCCCAGTTAAATTCTAATATAACAGCAAAGGCAACATTCTTCTGCTTTATCATAAGTATTCCAAATTATTTTCAAACTTTGAGGAATCATTTACCAAAAGAAATATAATTGATAAAGATATATTTCTTTTATTTAAAATTTTCAGTTTAAATAAGCATGCGCTTCTGCTAGTTTATTTCTGTTTGGTAATTAATTTGAGTTACCTTAGACTGGATATAAAATCAGTACTTAAAAACTGCAATTGAAAGATTGTCCCTCAGAGTTACGACTCTAAAGTATTTTACTAATGTGAACACTAATCCTCCAAGTGTCCATGCCACATTGCCTTGCTGTCTTTCTACATTCTTAAGGAGCTATGGTATGTCTGTCAGAGAAATGCATATGATTTCAAAATATTGATAAGAAAACACAAAGTAGCAAGCTACCTCAATGAATGTTTTCATTCTTTCTATATTCATGTACATTTTTCTGGTTCTTGTGTTTTTTATTTTCTCTGTGTTTTCTGTTACTTATTCTATTTCTTTTGTTGCCTTGGGGTAGTTTGCTGAGGCTGAAGCATAACAAATTTTAGTGGTAACGGCCAGGGACAAGTCCTGACCATGTGGAGGGAGAGAAGCAGGCAGAAGCAGTTACAAAAAGTTTTATTAAGTGAACCCTAGAGAAATATTACAATTTCACAGACCTTTTTTTTCCCTGAAAATCGGGGTAAACATAGGCCATATGTTTATTAAATACATTATAGGCATGTTAAGAAAGATTCAGTTTAGTGTTTGTGGGTCCATCTTGGGTTAGGCATTCTCAAACAATGGCTGAGTTTTCATTGTTGGGACAAACCACGCTGCTCACCTCTAAACAGTGGGCTTTAAATAGCAGAGTACATGTTCATGGACAGTAATGTTGCACGTTGGCAAAGTATTTTTGGAGCTATGTGTCATTTGTAATGTAAGGTATTAAAAGAACTTTAATTAAAAGTTCATGTGCTTCAATTTTTATATTATGACATTTAAGATTTAAAAATCTCAAGGTCTGCTTTAACATTTGAGAAGACATTTTTCTTCTTGATTATATGAATTATTTATTTATAAACATTTTATAAATCACAAAACAAATCTTTTCATCTATGAAACAAAAGAAAAATGCATAATCATGCTGTTTAGGAAAAGGTTACTTAGAAATTCTTACAGTAAAAGCCTCAGCTGGAACAATGAAAATCAGCCTAAAAAAATCATAACGGTCTTGAAACTTGCAACCAATAACTTCAGAGTTTACGCAAAATAGTAAAGAAATAAAAATATGCCCATAGCACAGATTGCTGTTGTATTTTAAAATATGGCTTCATTTTAAAAAACAAAAAATCACAGACTTCCTGCAATGATAGAAGACTAATAATTATTGAAAATTTTCCTTCACTTGCTATTTAAGGAAATGATTATAAACAATCAAACTAACAACAAAATTAACCAGCAGGACCTAAACTATTAAAGAAATAAAATGAAACGCCCAACTTAAAACACCAGTAGCCAAAGAAAGAACAGATGATCTCAGTTAAAAAAAATAGGGGGTACTATTCCTTCTCCCATCTCTAGCCCTCCTAAACAAAGAAACAATCTTGGGAAGCAATGAGTCAGAAAAGCCATGCAAATTCTCATCAATACTTTCTAATTTTGATCTAAGCTGACTGGAGCGACTCATAAGCCTTGGAAAAATCAGGATAAACCCAAGAAAGTGCAGTAATTTACATGAGGGATTTTCAAACACTATGCCGTAAGAATTCTTAAAACATGCAGTACCAGACTGTTTAGTAAGGGACACTGATCTCTTTACCCTTAGACTGTCCAATAAAAAAAATGAGAACAGCCAATACAGCAATAGCCATCAATGTGAACAAATCAAAATCATATCTATTTTTGTCAGATTGGAAATATATTTTCTGGTGTGCCCTAGAATTTTAGTAATTAGTTTATGAGTGCCATGAGATAAAAAAAGTTTGAAAATCACTAGTTCACATGATGCATAGAAACATCAGCAAAGTGAGCAAGTATCACCAGAAATTTTCATATTTCAGTATTCCTACTGCACTAAGTGAAAGATCTAAAAACTATGGGAGTGCCACAGCTTTAGCTGGGATAAGTGGGCCACGATGTGGCGATTAATAAAACAGTAAGAAATGAACTCAGGTCACACAGCATCAATTACTATACTGTGCTGCAGCTGAGGACTAGCCCCTCTGAAACTCATTTGTTTGTTGACTCATTTAACCATTCTTTTTTGAGAATCTATTATGTATTTTGTACTGCTCTAGGCACTGGAGAAATGTCAGTAAACAGACTAGACAAAATACCTAGTTCTATGGAGTTTACATTATAATAGAAATATATTAAAATGAATAAACCCCAAAGCTATAGCTTATTAGAATACGATAAATGGTATGGAAAAATTAGAGACAGAAAGGCCTTGGGACGAGGGCTTTCAATTGTTAATAAAGTGATCAGGTAAATCCTCTCTGTAATAAGGTGACAAATAAGCAAAGACTGAAAGGAAGTAAAAGAGTGAATCATGTGGACAGGCAAAGGTGAGAGGCCAGGCAGCAGAGACAGTAGGTGTGAGAGCAAAGGCAAGTGTGAGAAACAGCCAACTAGATAGTGCCACTTACATGGGGAGAACTAAGTCCAAGTCAACAGGAGATGAGATAAAGAGCTACTGTGTTGGAGGCAGATGTACTGTCTTGGGCCTTACACCTTTGTAGGTATTTTGGCTGTTATATAAAGTGAGAAGTGAAAACATGGGCTGAGCAAAGACTTAACTTAATGTGTTTAACTGGCACATTCTGACCATGGTCTAGAGAATAGACCATAGAAGGAACAAGCATAGGAGGAAGGAGACCCATTCGGAAGCTATGTCAATATTTCAGAATCAATGATGACAATAGTAATAGCAGAGGTTAAAAAAATAGGTTGAAATTTGGATGCATTTGAAAAGCAGAGGAAATAGGATTTACAACACATGCAAAACAAAACAAAGAATATACATAAAATATAATCCAAGGACTAAAAGTACATTCTAAAGAACATTTTGAATATGAAAATTAATAAAAATTAAAAATTAGTATAATAGATCACAAAGATAAGATGAAAGACAACAAAATGATGTAAAACAAGATTTTATAGCAAAGGAAATTGAGGGTCAAAGTGTTCAAATTGAATGTATGGATTAGAAATAGCAAAAATCAATAACAATAAATAGTTAAATAAATGACATAAAATATTTGAGGAAATTAAGGAAAATAGAAACTAATATTGAAGATTTTTATAGACAGGTGATGATAAGAAGACATACCAAATATATGGATAACTACTTATTAGGAATCTGATACACATAATAAAAATTTTGAGAAATGTAATCTAATTGCATTTCTCTGATACAAAGGAAAAACGAAATCTGAATATATTGCATTATAAACCAGGAAGAAATGTAACAGAACATTTGGAAATGACAAATTTTGGCTAAGCTATTGGGTTTCATGAAAGAGAATTCCTCAGGCCATACAGGCAGAAAATGCAAGTCGACTTCAAAGAGGACAACATTCAAGCTCACTGAAAATTTAATCAAGTATCATTTAATGCCAGAATAAAGTGAAATACTCTCTTCAACTTCTGATGGGGGGAAATGTATGAATAAAGATTATTATTTCTCGCAAGTGATCTTTTGGATATAAAGAGCAATGGAAACTTTCACATGCACGAGACAACGCAAGAGTACTCATGAGTTCATGGATGGTTAAAATATTTAACTAATTAGTATTGAAATGCAGACAATCAAAAAATGATTCTTAAATCAAGAATTCAAACAAAATTAAATTATATATGCATGGATAGTAAAGATATGATGCTAAATATTTTATTTATTTAGAGAACTAGGGCAAATGATCTGGAAAAATTAGGGTTTCATGGAAGTATATAATATAAAACCTAACAAATCTTTCTTATCCACAGAATTAGAAAGGAGGAATGTTAAAATGCAAAATTTTAATTTAGAGAGCTGGAAGTCACTACATGCAGATTAAATTTAAACACAATCAAAGACATTTCCTTAATAGCTATTTTCTCCTCCACTAACCAAGCAATAATAAGGACAACATCTTTTTTACCACCAATGTGGACTCTTCTCCACATTCTACTTCCAGCCCCTTCCACTGATGCTCAAACTCCAGATCCATTAATTCACTGAAGAGAGAAAAGCTGGTAGAGTGAATTCTATCATTTTGCATTAATGCATAGCTGAAATAATTATTTAGAAGATACACTTTATGTAATATTTGGATATCTAGGGGATCATTCAGTTGTAAATATCTGATTCTTTCCTTTATATATCTAGTTTTCAACATAATTAATTAGGTCACTAAAATGCTACAATGGCCCAGACCAGCTCACAGAAGAGTTGTTAAACTTTCAAAATTTCCATCTAGTTGTTTAAAATCAGCTACGGTGAAAATATTTACACCACAGAAATCATCAGATGCTATGAATTGGACTTATATATAATATATTTATTGATAATTTATATTTGTTTCCCATGAGGAGGCTCCATATTTTTCAATAATGCCTACATTCAAAATACTCATGTGTGCCCTGGCTGGTGGGGCTCAGCGGACTGAGTGCCACCTGTGAACAAAGGGTTGCCAGTTAGATTCCCCATCAGGGCACATGCCTGGCTTGCAGGCCAGGTTCCCAGCAAAGAGAGCATGAGAGGCATCAAATGCACTGATGTTTCTGCCCCCTTCTTTGTTCTTCCCTTCCTTCTTTCTAAAAATAAATAAATAAATAAAATTTAAAAAATGCTCACGTGCAATAGAATAGCAGAAAAAGAGAAAATACATTTCAAAATATACCATCTACCTATTATGAATAGGTAGATGGTATATTATTATTGTTGCCGATATTCTTCTGTATTTCTTTATGTTTTCATTATATGTTTTTAAAAAATTACATTATAATTAGGATTTTGTTTTTCACACTTCACATTGCAACATAAATGCCTCCATATAAGCACCATTTATTAAATTAATCTACTTTGTGGAAATAATACTATGTGAAATTATCCTAATTTGGTGACTATTTACATGTTTTCAGAATACACGAAATCTTATGAGGAAAAAATTTGAGCCCTTTCCCCCTCTTATTTTCTGGTTAATTTCTTCAAATGTAACCTATAATTAGGATTATATAGGAAAAGAATTTAACTTTTTAAAGAATCTTATTAAATATATCTAAAGTCTATCTATAGTTTATACTCAACAGAGTCTGGTTTTGATATCAAAATTACACATCTGTGTTTAATACATAAAATTTATGAAACTTGGAGAGAGAGAAGAATGTGAAGGAAAAAGAACACCATTGAAAAATAATGAGAAAAATTGAAAATATAGCCATGGGAAATAATCTGAGAAAAATAATACCTTTCATAGTTTTTGAATTCTATGTTCCAAATAACTAATTATGATATTCAGTAGAAAAAATATTTTTGTTAAACTTTCTGCTCTCTAAGATCTTAAATTATGAAAGTTCTCTTTCAGCAATCAACACAGGCATTTGAAAAATAAGAAAACAACAGCCAAAATTACATATAATGCAGCAGATTAGCAATGAAAGTTTTTATGTGAAATTTCCTTTGGGACTGTTAAAATGCACACACACATAGTATGTGCTTGAGGTTTTAGTTAAAGAAAAATCCTTTTGCTTTCCTAGTAATTGAATGCCACAGAACATTCTATTATGTCTCAGGGACCATTCAATGGTAACTTAATACAATGTGTTTTGCTTTTTGTAATTCTAAAAGGAAGTTACTGTTGTCACCATGTTAAAGACTAAATCCCAACATTCACAGGAATTTGACTTGCCCAAAATAACAGAGCTAAAAAATGAAATTCTGAAGCTCAAATAAAATGTGCAGTCATAACTGTGGTATATTTCAGAGGTATTTCTTCATTAGGAGAATTTGAGTTGGATCTTTAAACTACAACTAGCTAATAAAATAAGTAAGTCAAGTACTTGTGCACTTAAAGATCAAACATTTACTCAGGATGAACACAAAGACATACAAAGGTCCTAAAGCTTTCTTTCCTTTTTTCCTTCTGGTTTTTCACAGCTTATAAAAACCCGGGATCATTTTAAATGACTCATCTCCCCTTAAGCAGCATTCTTTTTGTTTTAATAACAAATACCTTCATAGTTTTGCTCACTATCACCCATATAATGAACAACATTAGCAAATATGTAATCTTTAAAACACTTAATTTATCTAACCAAGAAAATGAAAATAGAAGTTGATAATCCATGATGGAAGAAGATTTTTGGAGATAATAATTACTAAAAGGATAATAGCTGGCAAGAAAGAAAAATTATAACAAAAAAGCAAATATTTAATAGGTCGCATGCCAGAAAATGCCTCAGTTCTCAATGGCATTATTTCGATAACTTTGCATTGAAATTGTGCATTGAGGATTCAAGATGGCCAAGGAGTAAGTGTAAGCTACACTAACCTCCTCCAAAAACCAATTTGGAATTACAACTAAATTGTAGAGGAATCATTCAGAATAACCAACTGAACACTAGCTAGAAAGAAGCTTTATATTCAAGCAAGGAGACAGAAGAAACCATTTCCCCCAAACTAGACTGGTAGGCTAGTGGAGAGGAGGCGTGAAGGGCGGGCCAGGCTCCCACAGGTGGCTGCTAAAGTTCTGGAGGGATATTTCAGCAGCCAGGGAGTTCCCCCTGAGAAGCATAGCACCTAAACCCCAAGATAGCCTCCCCAACTTACAGCACCAGAGCCAGAAAGGAACCAGTTGTCAAAAGCAACAGGGTTACTGCCTGTCAGAGAGAGAGAATTGGGAGCACAGAGAGTCTCTTGAAGGGCCAATGCGCAAAATTTCATTTGCAGCCACTTACCCTAAGCTCCAGCAAATGGAGGGCAGAGTTGGCTAGAGATTCTTGAGGGGAATCTGTGGACGGTGGCTCTGGGGAGAGAATTGAAGGAACAGCTACCAGAAACCCTGTGCTGAGTCATTCCCCATATGGAGGAGGCCATCTTTTCAGGAAGAGCACTCCTCTCCAAGTGGCATCAGCCTGAGGGGAAGCAATAGCCCAGCAGAAATTAATCTACTTCACCCTATGGTGCTTAAGCTAGACTGCTAATTACAGATTGATTAGATTAATAACTGATCAATTTGATGGCTGATCAATTTAACACCTAAGGTGAAAAATACACAGAAGCTGCCAAAATGGGAAGATAAAAAAAACCCAAATGAAAGAACAAGAGAATTATCCAGAACTAGATAAAATGGAGGCAAGCAATTTATCAGAGAGAGAGTTTATTGTAATGATTATAATACTCAACAGCGTGAAAAAAGACATAGAGAGCCTCCAAAAAGATCAGTCAGAAATAAAAAATATAACATCTGAAATGAATAGTGAAATGAATAAAAAGTAGGTTAGATGAAGCAGAAGATCAAATCAGTGTTTTTGAAGACAAAGTAGAACAAAATACTCAGAGCAGCAAAAAGAAAACAGCATTTTTTAAAAATGAGGAGAGCTTAAGAAATATTTTGGACAACATGAAGTGTAACAATATCCACTTCATGGGAATTCCAAAAGAAGAAGAGAGTGACCAAGGGATCAAGAAACTATTTGAAAAAATAATGACTGAAAACTTCCCTAATTGGCTAAAGGAAAAAGTCACACAAGTACAAGAAGCTCAGAGTCCCAGACAAGCTGGACCCAAAGAGGCCTACATCAAAGCCTAGCATAATCAAAATGGCAAAGCTTAAAGACAAAGAGAGAATCCTAAAAGCTGCAAGAGAAAAGCAGGTAGTTACCTGGAAGAGAGCTCCAATTAGACTGTCATCTGATTTCTAAAGGGAAACATTTCAGGACAGAAGGGAATAGCATGAAAAATTCAAGATGATGAAAAGCGAGTACCTACAGCCAAAGCTACTTTACCTAGGAAGGCTATCCTTTAAAATTGAAGGAGAAATAAGGAGCTTCCTAGACAAGAAAAAACTAAAGGAGTTTGTTAACACCAAACCAGTACTACAACACATGTTAAAAGGCTTGTTGAAGAAGAAAGAAGAGAGCAGAAAGAAGGAAGGAGAAGAAGAAGAATAGAAAGGGGAAAAAACAGAGAAAATTAGTCTAACAATAAAATGGCACTACATACGTATCTATCAATAATCACCTTAAACATGAATGGTTTAAATGTTCCCTCTAAAAGACATAAGGTAGCTGAATGGAGAAGAAAATAAGATCTAGATATATATACTGTCATCAAGAGACACACCTTATAAGCCCTGGCTGGCGTAGTTCAGTGGATTGAGCGCGGGCCTGCGAACCAGACGATCGCAGTTCGATTCCCAGTCAGGGCACATGCCTGGGTTGCAGGCCAGTTCCTTGCAGGCTAACCACCAGCAGGGGACGCACAAAAGGCAACCATACATTGATGTTTCTCTCCCTCTCTCCTTCCCCTCTAAAAATAAATAAATAAATAAAATCTTAAAAAAAAGAGAGAGACACACCTTATATAAAAAGATACACACAGACTAAGTGAAGGGATTAGAAAAGGATATTTCATGCAAATGTAAAAAAGCTGGGGTAGCAGTACTTATATCTGACAAAATGAATCTTAAAGCAAAGGCTATAGTAAGAGACAAAGAAGAACAGTACAAAATAATAGAGGAAACAATCCAACAAGATGCTATATAACCCTAGTAAATATGTATGCACCCAACATAGGAGTACCTAAATGTGTAAAGCAAATTTTGATGGACATAATTAGAGAGATTGACAGAATTATACTCACAGCTCAGGATTTTAACACTTCAGTGGATAGACTTCCTGGCAGAAAACCAAGACGGAGACAGTGGCTTGGAATGACACATTAGATCAAATGGATTTAATTGAAATCTTCAGAGCATTTCAACCCAAAGCAGGAGAATAGACATACTTTCCAAGTGCACATGGAAGATTTTCTAGGATAGACCATATTTTAGGACACAAAACAAGTCTTAATACATTTAAGAAGATTGAAATCATATCAAGCATCTTCTGTGACCACAATACTATGAAACTAGAAATCAATCACAAGAGTAGAGAAAAACACACAAAGATATGGAAGCTAAATAACATGGCATTAAATAAATAATTGGTTAACAATAGGTCAAGGAAGCAATCAAAAGACATTTAGAAACAAATGAAAACAAGGACACAACAATCTTAAATCTGTGGGACACTATGAAAGAAATCCTGAGAGGGAAATTCATAGCATTACAAAAAAAAAAAGAAAAGAAAAACTTCAAATAAACAATCCAATTTCACACTTAAAGAAACTAGAAAATGAGCAACAAACAAAGCCCAAACTGAGTAGAAGGGAGGAAATAATAATGATCAGAGCAGAAATAAATGAAATTGAGTCTAAAATAAAAATACAAAAGATCAATGAATCCAGGAGCTGGTTCTTTAAAAAGGTAAAAAAGATGAACTGTTAACTAAACCCATTATGAAAGAAGAGAAAAAACTTAAATCAATAAAGTCAGAAATGAAAAAGGAGAAATAACAACTGACACCAAAAACGTACAAAAGACTGCAAAAATTTAGAGAGAGCTGGCAATTAGTAAAGCCATGTTACAAGTCTTAAAAACACTGTAGTCATTAAGGTCCCTGAAAATGGCTATAAGAAAAAGAACTACAAAGGACTGTAAGAAAATATAATGAACAATTATATGGCAATAAACTGGACAACAATGGATGAAATTCCTAGAAACAGATAGTCGTCCAAAAATAAATCAGGAAGTATCAGAGAATCTAAGTAGACAGATTACACCTAATGAAATCGAAGCAGTAATTAAAAACCTCCCAACAAGCCAAAGCCCTAGACCAGATGGCTTTACAGGTAAATTTACCGAACATTCTGAGAAGAACTAACATCTCTGCTTCTCAAACTATTTTGTAAAATTCAAGAGGAAAGGAGCCTCCCAAACTAATTTTATGAGGCCAGCATTATCCTAGTTCCAAGACCAGATAAAGACAATAAAAAGAAAGAAAATTATAAGTCAATATCCCTGAAGAGCATAGACACAAAAATCCTCAACAAAATATTAGCAAACCAAATACAGCAATATATCAAAAAGATAATACACCAAGATCAAGTGGGACTTATTTCAGAAATGCAAGGATAGCAATACAACATTCACAAGTCCATCAAGGTGATTCACCACATAAACCAAATGAAGGAGAAAAACCACAGGATCATATCAATAGATGCAGAAAAAGGTTTTGATAAAATCCATCACCCATTTATGATAAAATCTCTCAGTAAAGTGGGATTAGAAAGAAGATAAATAAACACAATAAAGGCCACATATTACACACCCACTGCCAGCATCATATTCAATAGGCAAAACCACAAGTGTTCTCCTTAAGATCAGGAACAAGACAAGGATGTCTGCTTTCATCTCTCCTATTCAGCATAGTACTGGAAGTCCTAGCCACAGCAATTAGACAAGAAGAAGAAATAAAAGGCATTCAAATTGAAAAGGAAGAAGTAAAACTGTCTGTATTTGTAGATGACATGATACCATTCATAGAGAACCCCAAAGATTCTACCAAGAAACTATGAGAACTAATAAAGGAATTCAGTAAAGTAGCATGATACAAAATTAATATCCAGAAATGAGTTGCATTTTATATGCTAATAATGAACTAACAGAAAGGGAAATTAAGAACATAATCCCATCCACAATTGCTTCAAAAAGAATAAAACACTTAGAAATAAAACTAACCAAGGATGTAAAAGACCTGTATTGGAAAATTATAAGACACTGAAGAAACTGAAGAAGATACAAACAAGTGGAAGCATATACCATATTCATGGATAGGAAGTATTAGCATCATTAAAATGTCCATACTATCAAACATGAGCTATAGATTCTACACAATTCTTATCAAGATTCTAATGATGTATTTCACAGAACTAGAACAAAGATTTCAAAAATTTATATGGAACCACAAAAGGCCCTGCATAACAATGACCCTAAGAAAGAAAAACAAAGTTGGAGGAATCATGCTATCTGTTATCAAACTATACTACAAGGCCATAGTAATCAAAGCACCTGGTTTGAGCATAAAAACAGACACATAGGTCAATGGAACAGAATATTCTACAGAGGAAGCCATCATATATAATGGACTAAAGACAGTTTATTCTATTAATAAATGGTGTGAAAGTTGAATGGAAACCTGCAGAAAAATGAAATGAGACCACCTTCTTATACCACAGACATGAATGAATTCAAAATTCATCAAAGACTTAAATGTTAGCCCTGCAGCCAAAAAAATTCTAAAAGAAAACATAGGCTCAAAACATCAGACATTGATTGTATAAATTTTTTATTGGATATATGTTTCCAGGTAAGGGAAACAAAAGAAAAAATAAATGGGACTACATCAAACTGAAATGTTTTTGCACAGCAAAGGAAATCATCAACAAAATAAAAATGTAACCAATCAGAGAAGGAGAACATATTCACCTGTACATCTGATAAAAAGTTAATATCCAAAATTTATAAAGTACTTACAAAACTTAAAACCAATAAAACCAACCCAATTAAAAAGTGTTCAAAAGACCTTAATAGACATTTCTTCAAAGAAGACATCCAGATGGCCAATAGACATATGAAAAGATGCTCAAAGTCACTAATTGTCAGAGAAATGCAAATTAAAACCACAATGAGATATCATTTCATATCTGTCAGAATGGCTATCATTAATAAATCAACAAACAACAAGTGCTGGTGTGGATGTGGAGAAAGGGAAACACTTTTGCACTGTTGGTAAGAACGCAGACTGGAGTAGCCACTACAGATAGCATATGGAAATACCTCAAAAAATTAAAAATGGATCTGCCTTTTGACCCAGTGATCCCACTTCTGGAATTATATCTGAAGGAACCCAAAACACTAATTTGAAAGAATGTGAGCACCCATATTTTCACTGCAGCATTATTTACCATTGCTAAGATATGGAAGCAGCCCAAGTGTGCTTCAATAGATGAGTAGATAAAACAACGATGGGACATTTACACGATGAAATTCTGCTCAGCTGTAAAAAAGAAGAAAATTTTACCCTTTGTAACAATAGGGAAGGACCTTGAGAACATTATACTAAGTGAAATAAGTCAGTCAGAGATAGACAAATACCCCATGATTTCACTCATATGTGGAATCTAATGAACAAACTGAACTAACAAGCAAAATGGAGACAGACTCAGATGGAGAACAGATGACAGGTTTTGGTAAGGTTAGAGGTAAGGGGGTGGAGGGATTGAGCAAAAAGAATAAAGCACTCATGGGCATGGACAGCAGTGTGGTGATTGCTGTTGGGGGGAGATGTAAGGGAAGTAAATGGTAGTAGACAAAATACAAGAAAGAGTAAATAAAATATAAAAAAAGAAGCCCTGGCTGGTGTGGCTCAGTGGACTGAGTACCAGACTGCAAAGCAAAGGGTCGCTAGTTCAATTCCCAGTAAGGGCACATGCCTGGGTTGCAGGCACAGTCCACAGTTAAGGGGCACATGAGAGGAAACCACACATTGATGTTTCTCTTCTCTTCCTCCTTCCCTTCCCCTCTCTCGAAAAACAAATAAAATTTTAAAAAATATATTAAAAAAGAAACTGTACACTGATATTGCTCTAATGAGATATTTATTTATTTATTTTTTAGTCTTGTTTATTCTATGGTGGAAAAAAGGAGAAGGGTTTAGTCAAAGAACATGTATGAATGACCCAGGGCAAAGTGGGAATAGGGAGTTGTCTTTTGTTAAAATGTAATTTCAGCATCTAGTCTATATTTTGAACAATCCATATTTTGAACAATCCATTTACATTTCTTATCACTTATCTCCAAGTGTAAAAAAAAGCTAACAACAGGTTAGTACTACTGTATATCTAAGTGGTACCCCTAGAATTGTGCAATGGGCAGTCCTTCTTTAGATATTTATGTTCATTTTAACCGGTTTTATGTAAGAGTAACTAGTTACTATTTTTATGGATACTTTCCCTTTGCTATCATTGTTAGCATTAATATTCCTTTTACAGCAAAATATTCAATGCAGCAAATGAAATACTTCTTAACATCTGGAATATATTCTTTATAGTAATATTCAACTAACTTTTCTTTAAGCCTCTAGCATGTTCCACCTAATCAGGATACAAAAATTAACAAGATATCCTCATAGTCCTTGAGACATATCTTAATTTGAGGCTATCAAACTTCAAATCACATAAACTAATTCATCTACCTCTGATTAGATGCTTATCAAACTACCTCTCAATATAATGTAGTTTCTCACATGGCACCTAAGGAGAAAATGTTCTTACTAGAAGAAGACTCAAGTGTCTGGTCCCCTAGAGATCTATATTTCTTATTGTAAATTTGTAGACTGGCTCCTTGATTATAATTAGGCTTTTCAGGTAGCTATCATTACTTGAGACCTTTAGCAATTATAGTTCTTATTATAAATTTACATTTTAGTTTTATATATCAGTCTCCTGAGCTGGTTTAACATGAGTCTGTAAATTTTCTCCACCATTGTTGTACTAGAAAGCAGAATTTCTGAAATAGAAGAGCCGAAAGTCAGGGCTTGAGTGATAGTAAGTTTACTAAAGTAGGGTCACATTTTAAAACCAGTTGGAAGTTACCCACCTAGGCTTCCTTAAGCAATTCATCTTTCTTAACATTAGTTGAACCAATTATATATTAGACAGTAAACAAGTTAAAATATTAGATTAAATAGTAGGGTTTCTGAACCAATTGAAATATATGCATACAATACTATAAGTCTAAACAACTTGAATTATTTACTCTTAAATATTATAAAGTTTGAGTAACTATATATTAAAGGACATTTATCTGCCTGCTTCTTCCTATCAACAACCACCTTTAAGTATAACTATTATCTTATATTTGAAAGAAGTAAAATTCTAATTTATATTATACACTTTTAAAACTGACTATTAATAAGAAGTTATGATTTCAAGGCAAGTAAAATATGCAAGTTTGACTCAAGTAAGTATTAATTTCTCAATAAATATTTATTGAGAACTTATTTTATGGTACTTTCAAAATGCATGCAGATACAAATACATATAAATATTATGGTATAAATGCTAATCTAATTAAAGATTACATTTCTAGCAATGTTAGTAACTAAAAATAATTAAAAATCTTTTTCAAATTAATTGTTTAGACATTTCCAACTTATAAGCTATAGCTCCTTTTGCCTATCTTATATGTAATTACTTTCTAAGCTAAATAATGTGTGCTATTGTAGTTCAAGAACTTGAATTGCAGATTACTTTTTAAAATCTAAAATTCTCAACCTGTCTTTTGCTAGTAGTTATTAGTATTATTATCATTACCAAGCCCAATTTAATCAAATAGGAAGTAGAAAGGTAAAAAAAAAAGTATAAGAAAATTTGCTGAAAAAAACATAAAATAAGGCTACATGATCAGAACCATAAATATCATTAATCAACACCAAGGTGAATGAGCTAAATTTTCTAATAAAAGCACAGATCTTGTGTGAGGTGGTATCTCATTACGGTTGTAATTTGCATTTCTCTGGTAGCTAGTGAGGCTAAGCACCCTTTCATATGCCCACAGGCCCTTTGAATGTCCTCGGAGAAGGTTCTATTCAGATCCTTTGCCCATTTTATAATTGGATCATTTGTCTTCCTAGCAATGAGTGATATGAGTTTTTTATATTTTGGAAATCATTAACAAATCAATAAACAAGAAGTGCTGGTGAGAATGTGGAGAAAAGGGAACCCTAATGCACTATTGGTGTGAATGCAGACTGGAACAGCCACTGTGTCAAAAGGTATGGAATTTCCTCAAAAAACTAAAAATAGGACTGTCTTTTGACCCAACAATTCCACTGCTAGAATAATACCCTAAGAATGCTGAAACACCATTCTGCTGAAACACAAAAGAACCTATGCACCCCAGTGTTCACAGCAGTGTAATTTACAATAGCCAAGTGCTGGAAACAGTTAAAGTGCCCATCAGTAGATGAATGCATTAAAAAACTGTGGTACATTTGCACAGTGGTATACTATGCGGGAGAAAGAAAGAAGGAGCTCCAACCCTTTGCAACAAACAGCATGGATAGAGCTGGAGAGCATTATGCTAAGTGAAATAAGCCAGGCATTGAAAGACAACTATATGATCTCACCTATAACAGGGAACTAATGAACAAAACAAACAAATGAGCAAAATAAAACCAGAGGCAAGGAAACAAGGAACAAACTGACAGGGACCAGAATGCTCAGTGAGGAAAGAAGGGGAAAGGTCTAGTTAAAGAACAAGTATAAATGATTCATGGACATGGACATGGACAACAGGGTGGGGATTTACTGTTGGGGGGTAAATGAGGCAGGGGAGAGCAATTGAGGGAGGGGGAATTGGGACAATTGTAATAGACCAACGATACATACATACATACATACATACATACATAAAAGCAGAGATCCTCTCTGGTGAGCATTTACATAACTAACCTAATACTTCCAGTTCTCTGCCTACCAAAAACATACAAGGTTTCCTTACTTGCCTTATCACATAGCGGAGTGAAATGCTAAATTTCTCTCTGACTGTGTCTTATTCCAGCCTGCATTGTTCCCGTGGCCTTTAGGCACTGTGATACCTGTAGCTCCTGCTTCAGACATGCTAACCAGAACATGAATTCTGCTTAAAGCTTGAGATTTTATAAAAATAGCCCCTCCCTTTCACCCTTTCTTTAACATAAAAAACATGAACTCTGTACTTTCTTAAACTAGATTTAAAGATTAGAACCCCCACCTTCTTGACCAATAAACCCTTCCTTAGAGTCTGACATTTGGAGGTGCTGGGCACATGGACTTTGTACCTGAAACACTCCAGTCTTGCCTTGAGTTACTCCGATCATAATTACTTCTTGTCAGTGAGCTTTCAATGGAAGTGATGTCTACTAAACATTCAATGGCTGATGTAACTCTTCAGAACATTATTTTTCCTCTGACACAATGACTGGCAGTGCTTTAAATGGTGGGACCTTTTATTCTGGGTCCCTGAAGAATTACGATGAGAAGTGATCCTCTGCAACATTTATGGACATCTAAAATGTAAGATACAAGCTATGATTTCTTAAACTAATGAAACATGGGAATCATTCATTAACACAGCCTTTCTTGGTATATACATTTCAGACTATGTTTAAAAATTAAATCAGGTAAATGCTACTTACGTGAAGCACCTCTTAAAAGTAAACCATAAAAAAGAGAAAAAATAATAGAAAAATATAGAAATGGTAATATTAATTTCAGACATATTTCAAGGAGCAGGAATTAAATTAAAAAGTCATACTCCATTTTTCTAAAAGATCAAGGCAACAAATATAAAATACATTAACTTACATTTAACTAACAATAGTGTTTTAAAATACATGCAACAGAATAAAATGTTAGAAATGTAAGGAGAAATGTAAAAGTCTACTCTCATAATTGGAGGCTTCACATTATCTCCCCAAACTGGACAGAAATTAAAACATAAGAAATATGCACGTATACTTACAGAAGGGGTGTGTGGCTGCAGGAGGTGGAAGGAGGCAGTTACCTAGAAGAGAGAAGCAGGAGCTGAGTGAGAAGTAGGGATGAATATGGAAAGAAGAAAAATGCTTAATCCTCAACAAACAAAAAAAATAAATTATTTTATAACAACATTGGAAGTTCATTAAAGTTAACAATATATTGAGACATGCACATAAAAATCCCAATAATTTGTAAGTAAAAAGAAAAGCAATCATATAGACCATAGGTTTTAACTGTACCAAGGGAAATTTATAAACTACCAATGAAAACTATTAATGAGTGACAATGAGATACTCTGAGATACCAGAAAAAATTAAGAGAATAGACAAGAAGAAAATACTTGCAATATGAATAATAAGCAAAAAGATAATATATAAAACATGTAAATAATGCCCACAAGCCAGCTTGAAAAATATAACACATTGAAAAATGTGGAAAAGTCTATAAAAGCCATACTCAGAAGAAGAATTACAAATGGCTAACAGACAAATAAATAGATGTTATACTCACTTCACTGGTAATTAGGGAACTACTAAGTAAAAAATATGAAAAAAACATTTTCCTTATATTTGCAAAATCTCAGTGGATTTGAATATAGTAAAATATCAAAATGGATTGATATTTGCTGTGGCAAAATAGGCGAAGTAATAAATCATTTATAGAAAATAATTTCGTTTTATCTATCAAAATTTTCAAATGCATATATCCTCTAATCAAGTAATTTTATCTCTCATTATCTCCTACAGAACCATATAAACACAATATTTAGGGCTGATGAAGCATCATTTGTAACTGTTTTTTAAAAATAAAAAGCAGCCTACATATCTAACAGCAGACAAATGACTCATTTTAGTACTGTAATTATACTATTTCATAAGTAACATAGAATGAAAAAAGGTATTTATCTACCTGTATATCCATCTAAATTTAGTCATGAAAACATTCTTTAAAATATGAAATGAAGAAAAGACTGTTCCTGGAAAATATACCAAATATGACCATATTTCTTTTAAACTAAACACACTCACAGGTGTGTTTTCCAACATGATGAAATGGCTTGTAGCACATACACACACACACACAACACAGGAAACAGCTAGAAAAGGCAGGTAACCTAAATTCATTTGTTTGCATGTGGCTTTCCAATTTTCCCAACACTGTTTACTGAAGGGATTCTGAAACAATAACATAGAAGAAATCGTAGGTACTAAACTTATGTACCTTGGTCTTAGAGGAGATTTTATGGATTTGATCCCAAAGGGAGGGGAAAGAAAGCTCAAAATAAATGAAGGGGACTATATCAAACCGAAACGCTTCTGCAGAGCAAAAGAAACCATTGACAAAACAAAAGGGCAACCACCAAATGAGAACATATTTTCACACAACAGCTCCAATGAGGAGTTTATATCCAAAATATATGAAGTTCACACAACTCAACACCAAACAAACAAGCCAGTTAAAAAAATGGACAGAGGATCTGAAAGACACTTCTCCCAAGAAGACCATATGAATGCTCAATAGATATATGAAAAGATGCTCAACTTCACTAGCTATAAGGGAAATGCATATAAAAATACAATAAGACACCTCCTTAAATATGCAAAAACGGCTATTAACAAGACAAGAAATAAGTGTTTGAGAAGCTGTGAAGAAAAAGGAACCCTCATTCACTACTGGTGAGAATGTAAACTGGTACAGCCAGTGTGGAAAACAGCATGAAGGCTCCTCAAAAAATTAAGAATAAAGTGACCACATGACCCAGTAATCCCTCTTTCTGGGCATCTACCCCCCAAATTTATAAACATTTATTCACAAAGATATATGCAACCTTACGTTCACTGCAGCCTTATTCATAGTAGCCAAGACATGGAAACGACCAAAGTGCCCTTTGATTGTTGGATAAAGAAGATGCGGTACAATGAAATACTACTCAGCCATAAGAAAAGGTGAAATACTGCCATTTGCAACAACATGGATGGACTCTAAGAATATTATGCTAAGAAAAATAAATCAGTCAACAAGAGCTGACAACCATATAACTTCACCCATATGTGGGATATAAAACTGAAATTCATAGGCATAGACAATAGTATGGTGGTTACAAGAGGGAAGGGGAGGTGGGGGCAGTTGTAAAGGGTAAAAAGGGTCAAATATATGGTGATGAAAAATTATTTGACTATGGGTGGTAGGTACACAATGCAATACACAGAACATGCATCACAAAAATGTACATTTTAAAATTATAAAATTTTATTAACAAATGTCAGTCCAATACATTTAAATTTTTTAAAAGGCAGGGAAGCTAATAAAGAGCTGCTGAGGCAGTAAACATTTGAAAAGACAATGTCCCAAGACAAAGAAACCAGCTGAGAGTTAGCCTAACATTCTCCTGACTGCCCCCCCCCCCCACCGCCCGACACCCGTCCAGCATTTATCTGGTCACTCTTGGTCTGGGGCCCGAGGAACCAAGCAGCAAGCACATAGCTGCTACAAGGATGGAAGCCAGAGAGCTAACAGCATCTCAAAGAGCTGGAGTAAGAAAAAATGGAAAGTGGGACTAGAAAGACAGCCAGTTCTTGAAAAGTCGGGATTCTTAAGGAAACAAGGGCAAAAAGCTTAGCCTAATATTTGACAGTTTGCTCTGTGAGAGTCGATTCTAAAACTGTTCAAAAAGCCAACAATCGGCAAAGTGGAAAGTGGCTGAAACACAGAGAAGAATTTCAGCAGTCTCAAATTCTGAGGACCAGTAAGATTTAGGACCAGCAAGAGGAGATCTGAGAAAACACAGGCATGTATATGGGGCAGACATACTTTATATTTACAAAACTGCAAACTCACCCTAAGACAGCTTAGTCACTGATTGGGTTGAGATAATCTACCTACTACAGGTGCCTATATTGGGATAAAGTGAATTTTATCTGGAGAAAGAAAATTTTGATCCATAGATGCTACAATCTTTTACGTGTAATCTCTGGCATTAATCAAAAGTTCCTTGGTAGCTCAGTAAACAGGATCAGTCAGAAAAGAACAATAAAGACAGACTCTATCGAGGACTGGGATGTAAGGGTTATCAGATAGGAACTTTCAAATAATGATGCTGGTATATTTTTAAAAGTAACAAAGAATTTTTACCAGATAAGCCATATCTACAAGAATAAGCAGTATGTTTTCCTATAATCCATGGACAAAATTAAAATACAGAAAGAAAATTAGATAACATTTGAATTTAATGATAATGGAAATACAATATATTGATGGAAAACCATGTTACAATTATTATGTTATTTGAAATAGTTTGCTGTTTCCCATTTTATTAACTTGTGTCTTTCATTTGAGAAACACATTTATATTAGTCTCAGGCATACCACCTGGATGCACCTGATAGCATATGAAAAATACATTTATTTATATTAAATAATAAAGTCTATTTACTATTTTAGACTATTAATAAATTATTTACTTCAAAATAAGGTAATAGTGGAATAAGAAGAAAGGGAGGTTTATAGAAAGTCTTTTATTACAGAGTAATAATGAGTAATAATTATTACAGAGTAAGAATGAGATTTACAGAACTTGATTCTTGATCTGATCTATTGTTATATATGCTCTAAGAAATATCTTATTATTACTCACCAGCTCCTAAATAACTAGTGATGAATTTTTCTTGCTTAAATTAACAGAAGGGTTTCAGTTGAAAAAAAGCGAGGTACAATTTAAGTTACATGTGGGATATAAAGCTAAAAATAATCCACCAATTAATTCCAATTCATGAGAAAATCTTAAGAAGTTTCAGATACAAATTTGCATAATACAGCAAAAGTTTCCATTCAAGTTTTAAGATGAAATTTTATTCTTCCTCATAGACTTTAGACATCCAATCTATAAAAATTAAAATTGATACACTAAATTTTAATTAGGTTCAGAAAAAAAGTTACAAAAAATTGCATTAGTGCCTTGCCTTAAAATAAACTATAAAGAACAGTGAAATTTCATTAGCACATTGTTTGGGCAATCAGAGAATTTCTAAATGAGAAAGAAAAGTGTGAAAAAGAACCTAATGAGCATTCATACATTATGGGGGGAAAAACCTAAAAACAAAGCCTTACTTAGGTGTTAACACTAGAAAGGTACTTATAGTATTTGATTTAAATCAAGATAAAGCTGCACTTTTAATATTATATAAAGGCAAATAAAATATTGAGTATCGTCATTGTTTTCCCCACCTTTGCCACAGGTTAAAGAGACAAAAGAGAGCATTGACTTTGAAGATGGAAAACAGTAGTTTGTACTTCAGGACTACAAATGACATCATAATAGGGTAGTCCACATAATAAGTGTTATCCAATTGGTTATTAAAATTAATTTGAAAATTTAAGAATGCAGTAACCTTAGCCATCACTTTACATATAACATTAAATGCCTACTAAAAATAAAAACCTACTAATAAATAAAAATTAAACTCTGTAAGATATACCAAGAAATGGAAGTTTTAAAGTTACGAGGCTAAGCTAACAAACTTGTCATGGTCAAAATTGCATCTTTTCCATTAAATTACACATTCATATGAAGAGAATGGAGAAACTTTTAGTACAAGCTATTATAAATATTTTAGGCAACAACTGATGAGGGCTTGTATCCAGACCAAAAAGACTGAAAGATGTACAAGTGTGAAACATGAATCTAAACTTACAATAATCTGTGTTTTACGATCTTCAATTCATTCCTAGTGTATTCTCTACCTTCCATGCATCACATTGACTTTAGAAACCCTACAATCAAGAGACAGAGACAAATAAACACAACAGGCAAGTACAACCAGTATCTCCTGCTCCATGCACACTCACATATATATACTGTCTATACAACAAAGAGGATCATTATTAACAAGTGAGAAGAGTATTATGAAGAAGATAAGCACAGAACCTTACAGTGTAGAACTTTAATGAAGACCAGACAAGCTTCAGTTAAGTCTGGGGAACTTCCACTTCTGAATATGATCTAGTAAATCATTGAAGGTCAATGCTCACACTGCAACAAGTAAAATAGGGAATTTCTAAAAGTAACTTTTAAAAAAACATTTCAGTGTTGAGGAAGCAATAAAGATTAGATAATCTAAAATACGAGAGGGTTAAGTCTTTCTTGGGTGACCTGATAATCACCCTTAGTTTTCTTCTCTAGTACTATTTAATTCCCAGGATCAGACTGGGATCACACCAAGTGACTGTGCTGTAGTAAGGAGAAACCAGTGGAATGTTTGATGGGCGTGCAGAGCCAGTGTGATTGTTTGGAAACCAAAAAAGCCACAGGCAAGTGACCAGGTTTTCACATAAGTCAAATTTATGTGGGAAAATGGACAAGGATGGGGATGTGCCCAAAGGGAAGAGTGAAATCTTTCCCAACTGGCTATATTTGTAGGAAAAATGCTGATAAGGGAGGAGTCTAATTATATATGCACATCTGACTTTTTTGATGCTTTCTGGAACAAAACACTAAAGCTAAAACCCCATAGTTTTCCGGGAAAAATAAAACAAAAATCTACCAGGATTTTCATCAAAAGTTCATAAGGGTCATGTTCAAGGAACAAGAATGAACTAGAAGTGAACTGAGTTTTAATTAAAATTGGACCCCAGATTTGACATTGCTCTGTCCTGTGTTAGATTGAAGTAATTAGCATTTCATGGGGAAACCCTCCCTGTGGGCAAATCAAGAGCTGAAACCTTCACAATGGTTTTATACATGACATCTGATGCGGAAAGTCAAAAAGCTGCAACCACCATCAAGACAGAAAGTTGAGTGATGGAAATGTGTGAACAAATGATCCAGATAGTGAGGTTATCCCAGAAAAACATTAAAATAACTAATGTTAATATGTTATTAATAATTAAGGAAAAGATTGAAAATGATGAAAAGATGAATTTTTTGTATTAGGAATTGACATCTGCTAAGTATCAAGAAGGCATTTAAAAATGAAACAAGCAAAATACCTAACATTTAAGGCTCCCTGGATGAGGTTACAGTAAACTAGACAGAAAAGACAGGATTAGTGAAATAAAAATCAGGTCAATAAAAAAAATTGTAAGCAGAAACATAGAAAGAAAAATGCATTGGAAGACCAAATAGCATATAGGAGACATGAGAGACAGAACAAAGGTCCAATGTATTTCTAACTATATCACCCAGATGAGACACCAGAGAAATTATGGCAAAAATAATCTTTGAACAGATAATAACAAAGAATCTTCCAAAACTAATCAAGTTTTAACTCACATGTTTAGGAAGATCAGTGAAACATAAGCAAGATAAATAAAATGAAGACCAACTAGCCACATCAAGGTCAAGCTGTTTAAATCCAGGGACTAAAATAAATTGTGAGAGCAGTAATAATAAAACTGATGGCACACTTATAGAAATATTGAAGTCATTAGTAAAGGTGCCGAGCTCTCAAAGATTTTTTTAATCCCGTTCAAGATTTAACCCAGTGAAAACACCCTTCTAAGATGAGGATGCAGTACAAATATTTTTAGACAAAGAAAGAAGAAGAGAATTAGTCTCCAGCTGAGATAATTGGGTAAAATATTAAATATCCACTAGATGTCTCTCAGGTCGAAAGAAAACTGACTCCAGATGAAAAGGTGAAACTGAAGGAATGAATGAAGGGCACTAGAAGAGGTGACCATGTTGATGCACAGAATAAACACTGACTGCCTAACACAACAATATTACTGTTGTCTTCTGTATATACAACATAACAAGAAAAATGTGATAACAACAGTACAAAGAGTAAGAGGGGACTAAAAAAAGTGTTGCATAGTCTTAGCATTGTTTGGGAAATAATAAGCACCAAAAATATATACAAGAAAGAAACGAGAATATATAATTAATTAAATACAATTGATGTAAGTATAACTAAAACTCTTCATTCATAAGGAAGAAAAGAGAAAGAAAAGCAAAATGTTCATGAAAGAAATAGAAAATATATAGCATGATGGTAGATTTAAACACAAATATATTACTAAATACATAAAACCAAAAAATACTAAAATTTGTGTGTGGTGTAAGAAGATAGTCTAGTTTCATCTTTGTGCACATATCTGTCCAACTTCCCCAATACCATTTACTAAATAAACTCTCTTTAGCCCATTGTGTGTGCTTTCCTCCTCTGTCAAATGCTAACTAACTATAAAGGTGTGGGTTTATTTTTGGGCTCTCTATTATGTCCCATTAATCTATGTGTCTGTTTTTATGCCAGTACCATACTGTTTTGATTACTATGGACTTGCAGTATAGCCTGAGATTAGGGAGTGTGAGTCCTCCAACTTTGTTCTTCTTTCTCGGAATTTCTGTTGCTATGTGGGACTTTTTGTAGGTCCATATAAATTTTTCTTTCATTTTTTTCTTTATTTAATTATTGTGCAAGTACAGTTTTCTGTCTTTTACTCCCATCCCAACCCACCCCCCAGTGGTCCCCACCTCCCTCCCATTTCCATGTGTTGGAGGAAACTGAAGTTCTTGTCCTTGTGTCCTTTATACTTATTCCTGTGAATCCTTCCCCTTTTCGCCTGTGATTCTCTCCACTGTCCCCTCTGGTCCCTGTCTGCCTGTTCTGTATTTCAGTGTCTTTGGTTATATTTTGCTTGCTTGTTTGTTTTGTTGTTTAGGTTCCTGTTAAAGGTGAGACCATATAGTATTTGTCTTTCACTGCCTGGCTTGGTCCATATAAATTTTTGAACTGCAATGATATCTCAGTACTCGCCATTAATTCTTTCTGGAACTTGTGATGAATGCCAAAACCAATAAGTAACAAGGAAGCGAGCACTAATGAAACATTTTCTCTTGCAGGGTAGTATTGTGATTAATACAAGTTCTAGCAAGTATGATGAGTCCTGAGCAAGCGAGAAATGCTGAAATATTTTTTTCTCATCAAGATGTGATAATTACAGATTTGACAAGTTCTGAACTCGATAAGTACCAAGGTATGAATGTATTTCTTCTGTGAAATACATCATTGAAATCTTGATAGGAATTGTGTTGAATCCGTAGTTTGCTTTGGGTAGCATGGACATTTTAAGGATGTTAACTCCTCCTATCTATGAATACAGTACATGCTTTCACTTGTTTGTGTCTTCTTCACTTTCTTTCTTCAGTGTCTTGTAATTTTCCAATACAGGTCTTTTATATCCTTGGTTAGATTTATTCCTAGGTATTCTTTTTGCAGCAATTGTGAATGGGCTCATTTTCTTGATTTCCCTTTCTGTTATTTCATTACTGGCATATAAAAATGCAACCCATTTCTGAATATTTCTGAATATTAATTTTATATACTGCTACTTTGCTGAATTCACATATCAGTTCTAGTAGTGTCTTGGTGGAATCTTTGGGGTTTTTTATGTGCAGTATCATGTCATCTTCAAATAAAGGCCATTTTACTTTTTCCTTTCCAATTTGGATGCCTTTTATTTCATCTTCCTGTCTGGTGCTGAAGAAGAGCTGAAAGCAGACATCCCTTGTTTTCAATCTTAAGGAGAATGCTTATAGTTTTTTTCCCATTGAGTATGATGCTGGGTTTCTAATATATGGCCTTCATTATATTTAGGTATATCCCCTATATTTCCACTTTGTCGAGAGTTTTTATCTGAAATGGGTATATACTACACACAAGGAGAAATTCAAAATGGATCAAAGACTTAAATAATAAACCTAGAAATAACCATAAAAATCCTAGAAGAAAACATAGGCAGCAAAATCTTGGACATTGTTCATAGCAATAATTTATCAGGTGTATCTCCCCAAAAAAGGGAAACAAAGGGAAAAATAAACACCTGGGACTAAATCAAACTAAAAAGTTTTGTACAGCCAAGGAAATTATCAAGAAAATAAAAAGATAACCAGCCCACAGAATGAAAGAACATATTTACAGATACATCTGATGAGGGGTTAATATCCAAAACTTATAAAGAACTGACAAAAGTCAACACCAAAAGAACAGATATTCAAATTAAAAAATGGGAAAAGGACCTGATATATATTTCTTCAAAGAGGACATCCAGATGTCCAATACACATATGAAAATATGCTCAATGTCACTTAACATCAGAGAAATGCAAATTAAAACCACAATGAGATACCATCTCACACCTGTCAGAATGGCTGTCATCAATAAATCAACAAACAAGTGCTGGCAAGAACGTGGAGAAAGGGGAATGCTTTTGCACTGTTGGTGGGAATGTGGACTGGCACAGCCACTGTGGAAAAAAGTATGGATATACCTCAAAAAATTAAAAATAAATCTGCCTTTTGACCTAGAGATCCCACTTCTGGAGATTTATCTGAAGAAAGCCAAAACACTAATTTGAAAGAACGTAAGGTCCCCTATGCTCATTGTAGCATTATTTACAATCACCAAGATATGAAAGCAGCCCAAGCATCAATCAATAGATGAGTTTAAAACAACTATGGGATATTTACACAATGGAATTCTACTCAACTGTAAAAAAGAAGAAAATTTTACCTTTTGCGACTGCATGGATGGACCTTGAGAACATTATACTAGGTCAAATAAGGCAGTCAGAGGAAGACAAATAACACAAGATTTTACTCATATGCAGACTCTAATGAACAAACTCAAGGAACAAGCAGAATAAAGACACACTTACAGAAAAAGAGCAGGATGACAACTATGTGGCAGGGATTGGGGGAACTTTAGGGCCCAGAGGAATCAAGCAAAGAGGTAAAAGGACTCATAGACACAGACAATAGTGTGGTGATTGTTGGGGGGAGGATGGTATAGGGGGGATAAATGGCAGTGAAAAAATACGATAAAAATTTTCAAAAGAGTAAATAAATTCCCTGTCTTATAATTGTAAAATAAAATAAAATAAAACTACTAAAACTATAATTGAAAGACAGAGATGGTCAGACAAGGTTTAAAAATGGGATAAAAGTACATTTTATTTACAGGAAACATGGTTAATATATGAGAACACAAAAATCTGCAAGTAAGTAAGTGGAATAAGATATACCAGAATATACTAAGTAAAAGACAAATGTGTGGTTGTTAATATCTGACTAAGAAGACTTTAAGGTAAAAATTATTAAGATAATTTTAGAGATTATTTTTAATTATTAAGATAATTATAGAGATATAAAGGGGATAATTCATAATTATAAAAGTAAATTTCAATAAAAATCATCAGTTTCTATATGCCTTGTAAAAAGATCCAAAATATAAAATATTTACAGAGAAAAAAAGAGAAATTTATATACACACAATTATAATTAAAGATTTTAATATGCCTCTTCCAGTAACTAATCCAATAAACAGACAAACCCAAGAAACAACAGTAACACAGTGGAAAATTTGAAAAACATGGTTAACCACTTTGATCTAATTGAAATATTTAGAACATTATGCACATACCTACAGAAAAGATCTTATTTTCAATGCACAATAAACACTGCCCAAAATATATCATTCAAGGATGGCTTACCATAGATGATAATCATCAAAATAAAAATATATGGAAAAAAGCAATATGCAATTAATGTGCATACCTTAAGAAAATTTGGTTGTTGTTTTATAGATTCTGAAATTCCACAGAAAACAATTTTAAATGACCATACTATATAAGAAAACCAGATTCACACTTTCAGTTTCAAATTGGTGAGAGTTTGAATATTGGCATAGAAATGTATAAGACCAAAGGTAGAGAGACTGTATCTAGGAGGTTATTTTAGTAATCTAGGTAAAAATAAATATGATTATGAACTAGGGAGATAAGAGTGGGCATGAGAAAAAGTTGATAGATTTAAGTTATAATAAAATTACATTTCCTGGACTAAGTGGTTGGCATCCATAACTAAGAAAGGAAAGGTGGGCAATGGAGAAGATGTAAGGCAGGTGGTGAGATAGTTCACATCCATTTGGAACATGCCTTTGAGAGGCCTAGGAAATCCTTAGCTGAAAATGTTTAGCTTTAAATTTAATATGTAATTTTGAAGCACTTGAGAAAGATGTGGACTGGATAAGTGAATTGGGATTTACCAGTAGTTACAGTCACGATAGTGATTAAAATACTTGAGGACACTAAAGAAACAGATGGAGATAAAGAGGAGATAGGTAAGAAGATGAAAGACCAGCAGATGGTGGGGGAAGAAAAGAAAGAAAAAAGAGGAAAAGGGAAAGAGAAGAGAATGCAAGGAAAAAAGAAGGGAAGGATTAAAGAGTAGATATGGAAAGGGAAGAGAAGGGAAGAAAGGGAAGTATGTCCTCACAGTTTAAAAATATTAATAATAGCTCTCAGCTATTGAAGGCCCAACACATAGGCCCTTTAAAAAATGTTTTAAAAATATAGCTCTTACAACCCTATTAGAAGGATGCAATTACCATTTCTACTTCAAAAAACAAAAACTGAGTCCAGAGAAGTTAGATAATGTGTCCAAAATAATCCATGTAGTAAGCGGAAAAATCTGGACACTAAATTCAGATATTTCCAAAAGTTTCATGAAATCAGACACTATCTATAGTGTCTGCTCAGTGTATGTCACAAAGCTAAGACAAAAACAGGGGGAGTCCAAAATCCAAGGAAACGTGGTCATAGTGAGCAATGCTGAAAAATGGAAATAAAACAAAAAATATATAAATCAAGAAACAAGGCTTCAAAAAAAAGTTCCTTGGATTTTGCATTCAAGGGTTCACTGCTGTACTGAACAAAACAGTTGTCTCTGAGTGGTCAAGACAGACTCCAACAGTCAGAGGCATTCATTAAAGATAAACATGATAATCAGACTCTTTTTTTTCTTTTTGAGTCTGGCTATGAAGAAAAGGAGATGAGTTATATTTTGTGTGCTTGTTAGGATAACAGGGGAAAGAAGAAGGAGCATGTATAAAGGACCCATGGACAAAGACAACCAGGGGGTAGGATTGAGTGTGGGAGTGGGGTTGGTGGGGTGGGAGAAAGTGGAGCCAGGAAAATGGGGACAACTGTAGTTGAACAACAATTAAAAAAGAGATAATATATGTAAGAACTTAGTACTGAGCTTAGCACAGAGCAAGCTCTCAATAAATATCAGGTATTATTATTTTTGGATGCAAGCCTGGAGGACAGGGTGAAGATGAATTTGCAAAAATTTACCACTATTATTAAAAGCTTCAAAAGCAAAAAAAAAAAAAGAAGGAAGGAATGAAGGAAGGAAGAAAGGAAGGAAGGAAGGAAGGTCAGTTGAGAGTGTCAGTGTGTCATGCAAGGAGGTTTCATTTTTGTTCCACATATCTTAGAGTCATGAATTCATTGTATGCTGAAGGAAAAAGACAAAGAAGGCAATTGAATGAGAGAGTGGCCTGAAGGAACAGGACACCCGTGGAGTGATGAAAATGTGAGAGCCCTGGGGGCATTATTTCCAGAGGAATGAAATGAAGGTTGTCCTCAAACCCAAGGAGGAATTTTTTTTTCACTAAGGAAGTGGATGTCATCATTCTGTTGTCTGTATTTCTGAGTTTGTTTCTGCTTGTTTTGTTAGTTCATTTGTTACTCTTTTGTTCTATGGAGATGAAGGAGGATGGGTGAGGGTAGATGGGGTTGAATGTAAGGTAACAGAAGAAAACTAGACTTTGGGTGGTGAGCATGCAATCGAGCGCACTGATACAGAATTTAATATTGCAGTCCTGAAATTTTGTATGCTATTTAATTTGGGGGAAAAAAAGAAAGCGGATGCCCCCCAAAAAGTGTCCATAAAGAAAGGAATTGAAGAAGTCCTTTCTGAGATTTCTAGTTTCTTATGAAGGAAAAAAAAAGTATTTTGCTAGCAATAAAAGTACTTTCATAGAGCATAGATTTGGTAAGACTTAGCGTAAACAAAACTCCAATTAATTTGTATTTCTCCTAATTTTCTCACTTCAAGAGTACAATTTTTATATACTTGGAGATACTATTTGCAGGTATTTAAATAAAAATTAAAGATACAATTGTGTCAGTTGGCTCAATTTTTTTCCAGCCCTCAGTTACCTTGTGCTTTTTATCTTTATTAGTATGAAAAATTATATACACAACCATTTTAAATTTCTTTAGTTGCATCTCCCTCATCTTGAATATATCATTACCTTGCAAAATCTTAAGATACATAGATATAAGTAGATATGTAGATATATTTACATATATTCATCTGAGTCAATGTGTTTTCTTTCATTAGAATGTCTGGGATGAACCAAGGCTGAGGAAAGTGGTCACTAATTGAAATATCTTTTCTGAAAGCTTATAAAATGTTATGATGAGAACCACTAAGAATACTTTTTCAAAACATGCATGGGCCTTTAAGATCAAGGTCTCAGCAAAATCAAGCTAAGTGCAAAAATAATCAGAGCTCTCAATGATATTTTTAAAATGTATCTAGAGCATGATCTTCCTAAGGTGAACATGAGGTATGACTAATAAGTGTTGTGAAGATATACAGTTCTAATTAAATGAACTACAAATCGGTTTTGCTGTGGTGTAGAACACTTTCAGAGATAAACACCTTACTTACAGACATTTGCATTACTGTAAATCACAGCCTTAGTAAATCCACAAGACTGCATTATTATAAGTAGTTTTGGATATTACAGACAAGTCATTTTTTTTCTTCTGGCCTTTCAGCTTTAGGGCCTGTATTCAGAAATGTACACCCATTTGGGACACAGCATTCTGGAATTTTTAACAAGATAAAAAATTTCATTTTCACAGAAAGACAGCCTCATCGTAAAGACCACATATCAAGTGAATGAGAAAAGACTTGTGCGTGTATTTGTGGGTGCTTAGAGGGGAGAGCAGAAAAGGGAATTGAAAGAACAAACAACTGGAAAAAAATCACCCCATGAAAAATCAACCACTGTCTCCAGAGTAGTAAATTCTAAGTTGAGAGAGCAATTTGGAACAGGAAGTTAGGGTTGAATGCAGTATGTAAAGTTAAAATATTGTAAAGTTAGAGAAGGAATTTAAAAGTAATTTCAACATATGAAAAAATTTTGAAACTATGCCATATTGCTTTTCTGCACTTAGATCTAAAACAGTGTACGTAGTACTGAGTATAAAATTCTCTAGGAATTCAGCCTGTAGTTACATGTTAAAACATATTTGCATTTTGGAGCCTAAATTTATATATATATATAATTTATAAATTTGTATAGTGTATTATATATAATTTTTGTTGAAATCCAACTTTAAAATCTTATTTTGAATATTGTCTATATTTTATTCTGATATTGTAATACTGTACTTTTAGCCTGATTAAAGAATTTTTTTTTAAAGTTACTTTATTTCCAACTATTCAATAAAGATTATGAAAACATGAAGATGAAATGAGGAGAGGAAGAAAGAAATAAAAAAATAAATCAAGTCTTTTTTTTCCCCAGTACTGTTCTCAAGTACACTGGAAAATTTCAAAGCTCTATAGGGTCTCCTTGATATTCCCTCTCCCTCTTCACTCATGTGGACTAAAATCTATGATCCATGAAGCTGCCTGTTTCTGAGCTCAGTTCATTCTACACTGAAAAAAAAAGTGTTTCTGGATTCATTCAAAAGTTATTTGCAGTAACTTATGTGGTTTAGCCATGAACTGGGACCTGAATCAGAGTCACAAAGTTTAGGGTTAAATGGAAACTTTCAAATACTCTAATTGAACTCATTCATTTTATGTGCAAATTGGAATGTCAATTCCAATGCACAGTGTACCACACTACGCTTTTTTTCTTTCAACAGTTGTATATTTGGAGCAAGATTTTAAAAATCCGAGACATGTTCATCTTAAATTATTCTTTGTGCCATTCTTGTGACATATATAAAAATTGCCTTCTATCAAAGCTGTATGGTTTGACCCTTGAAGGAGTACACATTCTGTTGTTTAAAAGTTAAATCAGATTACTAATTTGTGTTGTATACTGGGGGATTAATCCTGGAAGCCACAGTGATACACCCAGTGGGGATCGTCCCTGTCCTAATGGATGTCTTCAGGAGAGAGACAGATTGGCCCAAGCAACAAAGATAATAAAAAGGGAGGGGACCAAAAAATCTGTAATTCATTTATAAAAAATTGTATATTTACTCTTAAATGCCTAAACTCCATTCACTTTCAAAGCACTGTCCAATTGATGCAACACACCCATTGAGACATTTTTCCCACCACTCAAAACAGTTTTTGAACTTGTTGATTTTGATGCCTTTTAGTGCTTCTGCCGTTTTCTGTTGGTGTACTTGTTTGCTTGGTTTTTCACTTCTTCCGCATATGTAAAGTTTCCCTTTGAGGACTGTTTTCATCTGGGTGAATAAGGAAGGCGGGGCACAGGGATCAGGCCATTTTTGTTTAAAAACTGCTGAACACTCAGCACAGTGTGGACAGGTGCATTTGTAAATCACCCATCATGAAATGGGCAAAGGTGTTGAAACAGTCTTCAAAAAAAGTTCACTGAAACTGGACAAGCCTCTCACAACAACACCAGCTGGTGCACTGATACAGATGGGTTCCTAGAGCACTCACCTAGCGGGAGAAGCCTGTACTACAAGGGGCTCACCCTCCAGACGATAATTATATATTTTGTTGTTGTTGTTATAAGGATTGTTGACTGCTATATGGCGAACAATACATGTTTATCTAAAACTCAACTGAAAGTGTGTCAGGTAATTTAGTTTTGGATTTTGTATACTCAGTTTTAAATATATTTTTAAGTTTTTGAAATGAACATACAACTACATTTACATTTATTATATTATTTCTCATAAATTTCTGTATATGAAGATTATTTCACTATTTGAATGTTTTCTCTTCAGTTCTTCTAGATGTCAAAATCTATTAGTTTGACAATTACCACATTACCACATCCATTTCTATCACAAAACAATAACTTATAAGGTTCAAGCTATGATTAAATTGCAATAAATGTTAACAACTGAATTAATGTTAACATCCTGGAATCATGTTAGTTTTCCTACTTGAAGTTTTCTATTGCTACTTTAACAAAAAGAACATCAACTGTGTTGTCATCATAGATTGCTCTCTTATTTAAATAGCTATTGCTCATTTACTAAAAATAAGGTGAATAATAGAAGAAGGCTTTCTGAAACTATATATCAAGGAGAAAGTTTTATAGCTTTAGTATTGCTTGCAAATCAATTCCTTAGAGTTGGGTTGCCATTAACAGCTTTTAAGGCTGCCTAGAGCTGTGTCATTCACTGCTGTTTTGACACATTAATGCACTAATGGTATGTGTAGCCTGACACAGCTTCTCTCAATTTCTATTACAATAATTATTAAGATCTTTCTATGAGACATGCAAGTTAAGCAAGGTGACAAAGAGTATGTAAATACTCAAGTATTCCTGGAGCCTTCATTTAAAAAATGACAGTGAATAATTAAGAAACTATAAAAGCACCGAGACAGGAACTGTCTGCTGAGAACCTCGTCAGAAGAAATGAAACCATGAATAAAAAAGACAGTCACTTAGAAATGCTGGCAGGGACATTTAAGAGTTCATTTTCTTTTATAAAACAATGTTAAAAGTTATGACATGATAACTCAAATAATACCTTAAAATCCAATGAGTTATTGGTAGTTTTATTAAGTGAGTATAATTTTAAGGCACACATAAATAGTAAAAATTAAATTGTCATCAAATATCATTTCACCTTTAATGAGAAGATGAAAGATGAACACTATTTTTCTGTGGAAAACAAAAAATTTAATGTAAATTGGTATTATACACTCAAGAAGAAAAGATTGGCTATTGGCAAAGAAGTACTTAATAATCTTCCTTCCACAATCTCCCCCCTTCATGTTACAAAATTCCTTCATATAACCTTCCATTATGTAACCTCCGTCAAAAAAAATTAAATGCCTTCCTATTGTCTCTCTTATCACATTAAAATAAAATTTTCACCATCCTGGCTCCCTACCAGCTCATTCTCAGCATTATTTTGTTCTTTACCTCCGATCCAATGCTAGTGTGAGGGAATGACATCAAATCTTTTAACAGAATCACTTTTCATCCACACTCTTCTTGTCCTGGAATAGCCCAGCTATCTGTAGAACCCTGACGTTGGAACCAAAAACAGGCACATAAAGTTCTTGACTTTTAGGACATTAAAACCAATAATAAGATAACAATGGTGGTTCATATTTAAGACAGAAACTTTTGAAATAATCCCATACAAAAGAGATAAGAAATTAAAAGGTAGAGCACAGAAGAGATGAAGTGAGAAGCTTAGAACCTGGTCTAAAATAGAGCACATAGTTACTCTCCGCCCTTGCTTGCTTTGGGAGGCATCAAGGTCCAGAATGTTCCACAGATTTTCATATCGAAAGAAAGTAAAATTGTATAGTTATATGGATTGGTGAACAAAAACCTATAGAGACACCTGGAATGCCACTGGGATATATAGAAAGGCCACCAAATCTGCCCTATTGTGAGAAGAATAAAAAAGAATGGAAGACACTGAGGGGCCCTTGCAGTAATGATGAAGGATTTTGCAGAGGAAAATGAGATCAAATGAACACGAACATGTAGACACCTCCGCCAGCTTAGAGGATGATACTAGGCAGGAATATTCTAACTCAGCAGAGGAGTGCTCAGAACGGAAGACGGTATTAAGGCAAATGTCACCTTGCATCTCTATCCAGGACGCTATACAACAAGAAACATATTATTCCTTGGAGAATGAGAGAAGAGAAAAAAATGAAAATGGGAGAAAAGGGAGAGCAAACAAGAGGTGGAGAAAGGCGAGAGGAGGGATGGGTATTCTTGGAAATGAACCCGATGAAAGATAAGAGTCAGAGTCAAAACATCAGAGTTTATTTGACTTGTTTGTTATGAGCCTTGGGCAAGTTACCAGCTTTTTGGTGCTTCAGTGCCCTTATTTGTAAAATCAAGAAAATACTACCTACATTTTAAATTCATCATTAAAGAAAAGTTTGTCACCAAAAAATTGCTAATTAATTACAGTACTATTAATTACACACTAGAGTTAGTTATTCTTTCAATGCAAAGCCTGAACTCTGCTATCTCCTGTGGTCCAAGTATACAGTTTTTTTCAAAACCTGATTCTACCTGCAACCATGGGGTGGGGAAGTAATTAAAGCTAGTGATTACAAATATCTAATTAACTGAATAATTTTTACATAAATAATTATTTCGATACATTAGACTTATTTAATAATCTAATGCTACTACTAAAATAGAAAAAGAATAATATTGTTAAAACACATAAAGAATCGTTGGTACTATAATTATATTTTCCACATTTTTCTGCCATTAAGGAACAAAAAAAGTTTCTACTTTAGCATAAACATTACTACTTTTTTTTAGTATATATCTTGAGAGATTTCTTTTATGTTTGAAAATTTTATAATTTCAAGTAGCTAAACAACTCCCCCAACCTCCAATTTAACAATGGAGTCTGGTAGAATATCAAATAATGTTATAATCAACTTTGTTGGAATTAATTTTTCTACTGTGTAAGTAATATTCATCTAGCTATTTGAATTCGATATGTTACCACAAAAGCTATTAATAAATATTAACTTAGGGGTCACTACCGAGGCTTGAATTGTTCATAAGGACACAATTTCGACTATAGAAACTTGACAAACTATCTGCCAGTGATATGCAATCTTTGTCTAATTTTAAGCAAAATCCTTAGTTCAGAAAAGGGGGATGATTTAAATACACACAAACATAGGGATACCAGTGATTTGACCTACATACGAACACTAAAAAGGTTTAAATTACACTGGCAGAAGTTTGGCTTGGACAGTTCAAAAATAAATGAAATATTTGTACGGCTGGAAGGGATTTTAAGTTTAAGGATAACTGTTGATCATCTATACTAAATGATTAAAACAAACATGACTCAAGGCAGAGGTCTAGAAAGAATAATTATTCATAAGTCCTTTCAGTTATGATATTACAATTTTAATTCTTTGAAATACCATATATGCAGTACCACCTAAGATGTTTGTCACGTAGGATTGGAAAAGTTTTTCCTATTATAGTAAAGTAGCTCCTTAAAGGAGCCAGCTAGTCAAATAATTTAAAATGTCATGATGCATTAAAGTTACAACTTTAATGTAATGCAAAGTATTTTATCCACTGTATAAATAGCATATGGTATTTGACATTTTCCTACTATTTTGTGGCTTTAGATATATAACCTAAAAATTTCAGAATAAAATTTTAGTTCAGTATTCTAGAAGAGTAGGTAGGAAGAGTATTTAGGAGCTTTGGTATAAGATAGATTTAGGTTGTAATATAAGCTATGCTACTTATCAGCTGGATAAATGTTTTAAACACTTAGTCTCATTTTCATTATCTATGAAAATAGAGGCTATATCTATACTTCCTAGAGTAGTCTTAAAATTAAGCAAAATAAATATTATATAAAGGCCTAGAAAGCATATGATAGATGCTCAATAAATGTGATGCTCTCATTTCAATATACTTTCTATATCCCTTCAAGATGAAGCTATATAAAATGTACTTTGTGATTATAAGGAAATTGGCAAAGAGTGAAAACATAGTCAAAATTGTTTGTTAAACTTAATAGTCTCCAAAAATGGCTGCTTAATAGAAAAATGCATATTATTAGCTAACTATATATTTTCCTATGTAATTACTTGATTTTTGACCAGATTCCTTTGTAAAACTAGACAGGTTGGGAAAATATTGTCTAACATCAGAGAAAAAAATTATTGGTCAGTGAATGTTTCCCCTCTAGGCTGAGGCAATTCTCTTATTTTATGCAATGATGAATCGTGAACCTACATTCAGCATTCTTTTATTTAGACCCTATAACATGACAGTCCACTAGATACTGGCAATACAGTGACAAACAAATACGGATACAAATCCTGAAGGCACAGACACACAGTAAAGTAAGAGAGATAAATAAAACTAAAGTAATCATAGTAATGAGTGTAACTGAAATACAGATAAGGTAGCTTAGTTTCTAAAGGAAGAATCAGAACTGGGTCCAAGGGATAAGGAACATTTTGTAGAAGAGGTTTTTTGCTGGTCAGGCAGCCAACAAAGTCGTAAAGTTTTGGTGGCAGGAGTATACAATGGAGACTTTAGGTGCACGGCAGAGTACACTAGAAAAGTTAAACTATCACAAAATATGTAAGAGATCTGTTTATTTTGTGACATAAAAGCTAGCACAATGTGGAGAAAAGAAATTAAGATAAACTTGGCTACCAAATATTTCATTTGCCCATTGTACTATTATTTCTCTCTAGTAAAATTACTTCAATAAATTCCTAAATTTATCACTATAGCTATGCCAGACTTGTTCTTTTGTTTGTTTGTCTGGTGACCTCAACTTTATAACAGAGTAAATAAATCTAAAAATTTTTGTAGTGCTAATCTAGTTTTCTGGAGAGCACATTTCAAAATTTCTTTGATCAGCAAGATCTACTTGGAGTTATATTGGTGGGATTATTTTTCAAAACTTACAGGCAGCGCCCTGTTTATCTCCCTTAATTTATTATTGCCTTCTGTTCACATAAACAGTGCTTTGCTTCTCACTGTTTTGTTGAAATATAAAAGATCAGCAATGCTGATCTTTCCTAGGCATTATATTCCAGTCTGATTCCAAGAAACTAGTCAATCATTATTATTATTTTAATGGAAAGACTATCGGTCCCTCATCCTATAGTAGCCTTCTATTTTAAAGCATTGTCTTCTGAGTCTTTTTCTAAACAGTAATCTCTGCATGTATATGGTAAAACTCCATTAATATGTACAAAGGACTTCGAGAAAATAATTTCTGGGCAGCTACAACTGGAATAATTCCCAGAGGTCACACAGGTCTATGAGACGTGTGACCTCTGGGAATTAAAAATAAATTTAAAATTTATTAAATTTAAATAAGCCAACTGTAGAGACATATTGAACACCTAGAGAATTCGATAGGATGAAGAAGGTGTGTGCCTTCAGTAGCAGGAATAGTACCCTTAGAATAAAAGTTATTCTAACCAAAGAAAAAGGATTAAAAAATCCTCCAAAAAATCCACCTGACTCAAGAAAATTAGCCTCTTGCAAGAATAAAGCCAAACACTTTCTGCAGAAAAATAATACCAACATATTTAATAATGTAATGGTCATAATGTTTAGTACCCAAACAAAAGTTATTATACATGTGAATAAGCAAGAAAATGTGATCTATGACATGGAAAAATATCAGCCCATAGAAATGAACCTACATATGTCTAAGCCACTGAATTTGGCACACACAAACTTTTGAGGTATTATAAATATACTTAAAGACTTTTTAATGTGCACATTATGGATTATTCCAAAAAGACTTTAAATAATAGTCAATTTTAAGTAATTTTTATTTAAAAATATAAATGCACAGATTAAAAAACTCAAATCAATCACTAAACACAAATTTACTACAGAAGAAGAGATGAGTGACATTAAAGACAGGGCAATAAAAATGATTTGACTGAAGCACAGAATTTTTGAAACATTAAAAAATAATAATTTCAGTGAGTCCAAAGCAATATCTAATGTTTAGCATATGTGAAACTGTAATCTCAGACAGAAAAACAGAATGGTGAAAGCGGACATCTTTGTCTTATCCCTGATCATAGGGGAAAAGCTTTTAGTTTTTGCCCATTGAGTATGATGTTGGCTGTAGGTGTTTCATATATGGCCTTTATTATGTTGAGGAATACTCCCTTTACTCCCACTTTGCTGAGTGTTTTTATCATAAATCAGTGCTGTACCTTATCAAATGATTTTTCCACATCTCTTGATATGATCATGTGATTTTTGTCTTTGCTTTTGTTTATGTGATGTATTACATTTATTGATTTGTGAATATTTTACCATCCTTGCATCCCTGGGATAAATACAACTTTGCCATGGTGTATGATCTTTTAATGCATTGCTGAAAGAGTTTTCCATTATTTTGTTGAGGATTTTAGCATCAATGTTCATCGGCCATACTGGTCTGTAGTTTCCCTTCTTTCTTGTGTCTTTGGTTTGGGGATTAGGATAATTCTAGCTTCATAAAAAAAAGTTTGGGAGTCTTCTACCTTTTCAGATTTTTTGGAATAGTTTGAGAAGAATAAGAGTTAGTCTTTCCTTAATTGTTTTGTAAAATTCTCCTGTGGAACTGTCTGGTCCAGGGTTTTTGTATGTTGAGAGTTTTTTTATTATTGCTTCAATTTCACCAGCTGTTATTGTTCTGTTCAGGCTTTCTGCTTCTTCCTGATTTGGTTTTGGAAGATCATATTTTCCTAGAAATTTATCCAATTTAGCTAAGTTGTCCAGTTTCTTGGCATATAGTTGTTCATAGTAATTTCTTACAATGCTTTGTATTTCTGTGCTTTTTCTGATTTTATGTATTTAGGTCCTTTTTTTCCCTTGATAAGTCTTGTTAAATGCTTGTCAATATTGTTTATCTTTTCAAAGAACCAGCTCCCAGATTTATTGACCCTTTGAATTGTTCTTAAGTCTCTATGTCATTTAATTTTGTTCTGATCTTGATTAATTCCTTCCTTCTACTCACTGTGAGCTTTGTTTGTTGTTGTTCCTCTAATCCTTATAGATTTAGGGTTAGGTTGTGTATTTAAAATGTTTCTATCTTTTAAAGTAAGTTTGTATTGCTATGAACTTCCCCATCAGGACTGCCTTCTCTGTGTCCCACCTGCCTTTGACTATTGTGTATCCATTTCAATTTGTTTCCAGAAACTTTTTTATTTCTTCCTTGATCTGATTTTCACTCATTCATGGTTTAATAGCATGATATTCAGTCTCCATGAATTTAAATATTTTTGAGTTTTTTCCTTGAGGTTGGTTTCTAGTTTTAAGCCCTTGTTGTCAAAGAAAATGCTTGGTATGATTTCAATTGTCTTCAATTTGTTGAGGCTTGTTTTGTGTACTAGCATGTGGTCTATCTTTGAAAAAATTCCATGTGCATGTGAAAAGAATCTGTATTTTGCTTCTTTGGGATGAAAAGTTCTATATGTATCAGTTAAGTCTATTTGATCTAGGATATTGTTCAGTGTTGCAATATCCTCATTGATATTTTGTTTGGAAGATCTATCCATTGTTGACAGTGGGGTGTTAAAATACTCTACTATAATTGCATTGCTTTCTATATCTTTCTTGAAGTCCTCTAAGATTTTTTTATATATTCGGGTGCATATATATTTACAATGTTTATGTCTTCTTGATGGATTCTTTCCTTGAGAATTATGAAGTGTTCTTCTGTCTCTTTTTACGGCCTTTCTCTGAAGTCCATTTTGTCTGATATAAGTATTGCTACCCTGGATTCTTTTTCCTGTCCAGTTGCTTGGAACGTTTTTTCCAACCCTCCACTTTCAGTCTGTAGGTCTTTTGTTCTGAGGTGGGTTTCTTGTAGGCAGCATATGTGAGGGTCATGTTTTCTTATCTAATCAGCTAATCTATGTCCTTTGATTGAAGCATTTAGTCCATTAACATTCAAGGTTATTATTGATAGGTACCTATTCATTGCCATTTTACCCCTTTATACCTATGTTCCTCTCTGTCTCACTCTTTTTCTTAATTTTCTTAAAGCAGTCCCTTTAGCATATCTTGCATGTTGGTTCAGTGGAAGTGTATTCTTTTATCTTTCTTCTGTCTGGGAAACTCCTTATTTGTCCTTCCATTTTAACTGAGAGCCCTGCTGGGTAGAGCAGTCTTGGTTGCAGGCTTTTGCTTTTCACTACTTGAAAATATTTCTTGCCATTCCCTTGAAATATTTCTTGCCAATCCCTTCTGGCTTTCAGTGTTTCCATTGAGAAGTCAGCTGCTAACTTTATTGTGGCTCCCTTGTATGTTACTTCCTGTTTCTCCCTTGCTACCTTTAAGATTCTTTTTCTTTGATTTTTGTCATTGTAACTGTGTCTTGGAGTGGGCCTCTTTGGGTTCCTCTTGATTGGGACCCTCTGTGCTTCCTGGATTTCTGTGACTTTTTCTGTCATCAGGTTAGGAAAGTTTCCATCATTATTTTATCAAACAGGTTTTCTATCCCTTGCTCCTTTTCTTCTCCTTCTGGTATCCTTGTTATATGGATATTATTATGTTTCATGTTGTCCCACATTTCCCTGAACCCCTCTTGGTTCTTTTTGAGTCTTTTTTCTTTTCTTGCTCTTTCTGGGTTTTTTTCTACCTTGTCCTCCAGCTCATTGATTCGATCCTCTGCTTCATCAGCTTCATTACATTTGATTCACTGTAATCAAAATGTTCTGGTACAAGCATAAGAACACACAGGTAGATCGATGGAATAGAACAGATTGCCCAGAAAGAAACCCAAGTCTCTATGGTCAATTAATATTTGACAAAGTTGGCAGGAGCATAGAGTAGAGCAAAAAAAAAAGCCTCTTTAAAAATGGTGTTGGGAGATCTGGACAGCTACATACAAAAATATGAAACTGAATCACCAATTTATACCATACACAAGAATAAACTCAAGATGGATAAAAGACTTAAATATAAGTTCCCCTATAAAAGTCCTAGAGGAAAACATCAGCAAGAAAATTTCCAATATTCCACACATCAAATTTTCACTGATATGTCCCCTAGAGCAAGGGGCATAAAGCAAAGAATAAACAAATGGGACTTCATCAAAATAAAAAGCTTCTGCACAGCTAAAAAATCAGCAAAATGAAAAGAGAATCTACCATATAGGAAAACATATTTACCAATGATACTTTGAACAAGGGTTTGATCTCTAAAAAATATAAAGAATACACATGACTCCACTCCAAAAAGAAAAGCAGTCCTGAAAAAAAAATGGGCAAAAGGCCTGAACAGGCACTTCTCCAAGGAGGACAGACAGGGCCCAGAGACATATAAAAAGATGCTTAGTATCACTAGCCACCTGAGAGATGCAAATAAAAACCACAATGAGATACCACTTCACACCAGTCAGAAAGGCCACATAAACAAATCAGCAAACAACAAGTGCTGATGAGGTTGCGGAGAAAAAGGAACCCTAGTACACTGTTGGTAGGAATGCAGACTGGTGCCACCACTATGCAAAACAGTATGGAATTTCCTCAGAAAACTAAAAAAGGAACTGCCTTTTGACCCAGAAATTTCACTGCTAGGATTATACCCTAAGTATCCTGAAATGCTAATGCAAAAGAACATATACAGCCCAATGTTCAGAGCAGCATAATTTACAAAAACTAAGTGCTGGAAGCAACCTAAATACCCATCGGTAAATGAGTAGATCACAAAATGGTGGTACATTTTCACAATGGAATTCTATGCGACAGAAAGAAAGAAGGAGCTCCTACCCTTTGTAACAGCAGTGGATGAATCTAGAAAGCATAATGCTAAGTAAAACAAGCCAGGCAGTAAAAAACAAATACCATATGACCTCACCGATAAGTGGAACCTAATCAACAAAACAAGCAAGCAAAATATAAGCAGAGACATTGAAATAAAGAACACACTGACAGTAACCAGAGAAGAAGGGTGTACGTCAACTCAGGGAACATGTATAAAGGACCCATGGACAAAGCCAAGGTAGGAAAGGATTGAGGATGGGAGGTAGGGTTGGGTGAAATGGGGGAAAATGGTGGTAGGAAAATGGAAACAACAGTACTTGAACAACAATAAAAAATTTTTAATGCAATACCTGACCATTTAGTCAGGGGCACTGACCTCTTTCCCCTTAGATTGTCAAATAACAACAACAACAAAAGACAACCATCCCCCACAAAAAAAGAAAAGTGAAATGGGTAAACATAAAAATATTTAAATTAGTTATAGTTGGAAATTTCCAATTTTCATGAAATATAAATATTGAGACCCAAGAAGCTTAACTAACCTGAAGCAAGAGACACATAACATACTACCAAAGTTCATAATAATTCTAAACAGTATAAAAGAAAATGTCAAATCAGTCAGAGAAAAGAGGAAAGTATATGAAAACAAGAATACTCATCACCTTTGGAAAAGCAATAATACAAGTCAAATATAATGGAACTGCTTCTTCACAATGTCAAATATCAGAGGTTTCCTGTGCTTGGAGCGAGGGAAATGGACTGCATAGGAGCATTAGGGCATGTTTTCCCATGAGAGAAAGGTTGTGTATCTTGATTAGAATGGTAGTGACATGAGTGTTTACATTTATCAGAAGTTACCAAACTGTATATTTAAAATGTCTTTACTATATATCAACATATTTATAAGTTGATTTAAAAACAATGATAACATGTTTGATAATTTATAACTTGATAAATTAATAAATACATTTCCATTCAATGAAAGATGTTATATTCTAAGAAAGTATAGACATTAAGTTAAAGATAGCAGTTTATTCTTCCATTAATTATTATATTTATTTGTCCTATTGCTACTCTAAAAATAAAAGCATCTTTCAAAGTGAGAGACAACAAGCATGCATTGTGACCAGTAAGAATAGCTCTCTGGGAATCCCAGGTTCAGGCAAGCAGAAACCCTAATAGTGCTCCACCTGGGAAACAAAGGCAATGGGTGTTTATAAGAAGGGGAAGAAGTATATCAATAGAAGGAAGGCATATGTATGAGTGCAGGTAACATAGTGATATTAATTCTAAACAATGGTTTTCATTTTCAGTCCAGTAGTCATCAGTCCAGATGTCGTAACTACTTTCTTATTTTTGCAAACAGTTCCTTGGGTAATAAGTTGACAAGGCCTAGTCCCAAAGTTATTTTGCCATTTTAACATTCTAAAGATTTGAGGCACGAGAAATTCAAGGCAATTCCTCTGGTATGGCAGTTCCAGGTCCACTTTAAAGTGGCTCCATGTGTATTATTTTTTGTACTATGAATAGGGTTTTTTTGAGCCCATAATATGCACTGTTCCAATTCTCTATATGACTGTATTTCTAAATTTTATAAGAAAATATGTTCAGTAACATGAGTAATAATAAAAAATGCAAACAACTCTTGGACTTTTTTTGGAAGATTTCGTTCAGCTATCTCTAGAGAGAGGAGAAGGGAGGGAAAAAGAGAGGGAAAGAAACATCAATGTGTGGTCACCTTTCGCATGCCTCCTACTGGGGACCCAGCCCGCAACCCAGGCATGTGCCCTGACTGGGAATCAAACCAACAACCCTTTGCTTCACAGTCTGGCATTTAACCCACTGATCCACACCAACCAGAGCTGAACTTTGTTAAATATACATTTGTTTTTACTATTATAATGTATACTTAAATGTATATCTCCTCCATGAAAATTAAACTTTTCTTATCCTTTGTTTTAATAGTATAAGCATATTCAATCAAATCTAACCTAGTATGAGTACATTTTTATGTAAAAACTCATCTCTATCGCTCCTTAAAATATGTTCAATTTCTCCCCTGCACTGTAATGAGTTCAATTAATCTATATTTTATTTCAATACGTCTTTCAAGAAGCTATCTTTCTGCTTAGTTTTCTTAATTTGAAGAAAGATAACTTTTATTTCGGTGTCTCTTCACAGAGTAGTTTGTTTCTTTGTAATCATCAAAAGGGGGGAAATTCTACTTTGTTTTCCTTGAAAGGACATAGACATACTATTCAAAAATCCAAGAAAAAATGTTTAAACCAAATAAGGTGTAATGTTGATTTTGTGTTAGTAAAATAAACCAAATAAACAAATGTATTTCAAATTCTTTTATAGGTTATATGAAAATGTTAACTGTAAATATAGATATCCTGAAAACTTAAGAAATCTGACAATATACAAAATTAGATTTTGAACTATGTCATTTCAACTAACTAAAATCACTAAATACACATCTATTAGATCAGAGGTGTCAAACTCATTTTCACGGGGGGTCACATCAGCCTCAAGGTTGCCTTCAAAGGGCTGCATGTAATTTTAGGACTGTGTAAATGTAACTACTCCTTAACTAGGGGCAAGGAGCTCCATGTTGCTGCCAGGTAGAAACAAGGTGCTGGGCCAGATAAAACAAGGTGAAGGGCCAGATTAGGCCTGCCAGCCCTGTGTTTGCCACTTGTGTATTAGATAATGTAATTACATTATTAAAATAATATTAAAGTCTATTTAACCACAGTGTTAAAATGTCCATGTTAAAAGTTACATATCAAATTATTAGGAAGTATTTAAATAATATTTCCAAATGAATCTGAATTGTGTAAGTTATTTTTATATTTTTATAAGTTGTTTCTTGCAGAAATATTGAAGGAGTAAAGAGTAAAGTTCAGTAAGTGACTTACTTTCTCCCTCCACCAAATGGGGATTTTTATGGGCATAGACATACTTTACATGATTCATCTGCCTACCAGAATACCCCTGGAAAAGAGAGGGAATGACCTTTTATATCTTCTTTTCTGAGAGCATTAGTTCTAGATTTCATGTGTGGGTCTCAGTAACTACCCTTTGTTTTCCTATAAGGCCCATTGAGTTCTCATGTAAATATATTTCCTAGAAGTTCACTCTGGAAAACAAACTGTCAGATTTAGTACTCTTTATTAATTGACATTAATAAACCCACATCAGCAGTCTCAGGCACTGATTTTCAACTGGTTTGCCTGAAAGGTTTTTAAAACATGCAATATCTGACTATTTATCCAGGGGCACTGCCCTCTTTTCCCTTAGATTGTGAAATTTAAAAAAAATACAACAACCACTACTCCAATAGCTGTCCAGTGTGAATATTTTATCTTGCACCACAAATATATAGGTCACACAAGAGTTGCATCTTATTGGTCATGTCACATAATAAGGTTGCATTTAATTAATTAATTCTTGATACCAGAAATACTTACATACAAGTATTACATACAATTCAGTATAGGTACCTGAATTTTTTAAAAACTCACTTAGAAGCAAACGAGGTACTTCAATATTATTATTATTTTGTAAATCAATCAAAATTTTACCTATCTATTTTTGTTAGGTTGGTAAAAAGTGAAATATTTTTTGATGTACTGTAAAATTTTAATCATTAGTTCATGTGTGCCATGAAATGAAAAAGGTTGAAAATCACTGGTATAGGTCTTTCTTATACTACTTGAGATATACTTGCCTGGAAAAAAATATCATTACATAAAAGAGAAACTGCATTTAGCAGAAATACATGGAAAGAAATGTTTCTTTTACTAACTCATTAAAGAAAAAGACTGATTGCTTATAGCTAAGCAACAGATTTGTAAAAAAGAGAGAGGCATGTAAGTCTACAGAGTCAATTTCCCTACATAAACTATTTCTGCTTCGACTCTCATGTTACAGTTTTAATGCAGTAACAAAATGTAAAGCTTAGAGAAGCCTGGCTGGTGTGGCTCAGCAGACTGAGTGCTGGCCTGTGAGGGTCCTGGTTCATTTCCCAGTCAGGGCACATGCCTGGGGTGTGGAAAGCCAGGTCCCAAGTCGGGGTCCACTAGTGTCAACCACACACTGGTGTTTCTCTCGCTCTTTTCCCCTCTCTCCAAAATAAATAAATTTTTTAAAAAGATAAAGATTAGAAGATTTTTAGAAATCATATAATCCTAATGATTAATAAATGTATAACTTATTATTGACAAATAATTATAGAAGACTTCATTTTGCCTGGTAAGTTTTTCTTTTTATTTAGATTATTATGTTGGATGGCAAAATTCCAATGACACATCATATCCTGCCTAGATTTATGTGATAATAAAAACTATAAATGATTTACTAAAGCCACCATTTATTTCATGGTTTTAGATACACCAGATTTATATATTTTTCTTGTAACATAATAAATTGACCATCTGACCCTTAATCTTGAGACAAGCTTCTTGAAATTCTGAGTAAAGTCTTTTCAAGGTTATCAAATTATAGTAAAAACCACCTGGTGAACTTATTAAACATATAGATGATTAGCTTCAGTAAATCTTGGTAGAACTCAAGTATTTGTGTGATTAGCAGTGCCCTTGGTACTTATGGTCTGTCACCCACATGTTAGTATACTGCAATTAGAAACACTGCCAAAAAAGACAAAAACTGAAAAGACTTTTTCCCTTAATAATAACATGATTTGATTTTTCTAAAAGGAAATTTCGCAAAGAGGTCACAGGAAGCTTAATTTAAAATTAAACATATTTGCAAAATAGCTATCTGACAAATTTAACTAAGCAATATACTTCATCAGAAAATAAATTTTGAAAAGAAACAGCTCTATGCATACAAAATTAAAAAGATAAAATTCCAGTTAATTATAAGTCTGCATCTCAGAATGCATGATCACAAAGTTAATGGAATTTACAGAAATATTCCATAAAAGCATACAGTTCTTATTCAGATAATAGTAAAATTGAGTAATAAAACTTTTCATATATATATATATATATATATAATTAGCTTTATTGTGAGATTCACAGCTTGAAAGAATGTCAGAATAAAAAATTAAGTAATTTTTAAAAAGGACAGTGGGAATACTAGAGTTTTAAATACTCGTCAAAGAACATTCATAAAAGAAACAAAGCAACCATATAAACTGCTGTAGAGTAATAGAAAGAATTGAAGAAAGTTGTAAGGAGACTTCCAGCCAAGATGGAGGCATAGGTAGATACACTTTGCCTCCTCACACAACCAAAATAAGTCAACAACAAATTTAAGAACAAAAAATAACCAGAACTGCCAGAAAATCACACTGTATGGAAGTCTGACAACCAAGGAGTTAAGAAGAAACATTCATCCAGACTGGTAGGAGGGGCAGAGATGGGTAGCTGGGCATAAAGGACTCACAGGAAGGCTGCAGCTGGGGGACTGGGAGAGCAAGGCAGCAGTTGGCAGGTGAGGTGGTGGCTGGCAGAGCACCAGTCCCACACTGCATGTGGATAATTTGGGAAGAACAACTAGGGGAGCAACACAGACCATGCAACCCAGGGTTTCAGAGAGGGGAAATAAAGCCTCAAAACCCCTGACTGAAATAAGAAAACCCATATTTTCTTTCTGTGGGGGGTGAGGTGGTAGGAGAAACTCCCAGCCTAACAGAAGAGCTCATTGGAGAGGCCCACAGGGTCCTAGAATGTATACAAACCCACCCACTTGGGAATCAGCACCAGAAGTATCCAATTTGCTTGTGGGTAGAGGATGAAGAGACTGAAAGCTTCAGAGGGCTGAGCAAGTGGCATTGGTCCCGCTCAGAGCACCCCCCCGCCACATACAGCACCTCAATGCATCCACTAGGTTGCCCTACCCTGGTGAATACCTAAGGCTCTACCTCTTGCTACATAACAGGCATGCTGAAACAAACATTAAAAAAAACTACGGCCCAAATAAAAGAACAGATCAAAGCTCCTGAAAAAATACAACTAATCCATGAAGAGATAGCCACCCTATCAGATGCAGAGTTCAAAACACTGGTAATTAGGATGCTCACAGAAATGGTGAGTATGGTTGCAAAACAGGGGAATGAGTGGAGACAATGCAAAGCAAAATAAAGGAAAATATTTAGGGAGCAGAAGGAAGAAATAAATATCCTACCAGAACTGAATGAAGAAAAGAACTCAAAAAAATGAGGAGAAGCTTAGGGACCTCTGGGACAACTTTAAAAGTTTCAACATCCAAATCATAGGGGTGCCAAAAGGAGAAGAGGTAGAACAAGAAATTGAAAATTTGTTTGAACAAATAATGAAGGAGAACTTCCCCAATATGGCAAAGGAAATAGACTTCCAGGAAGTCCATGAAGCTCAGAGAGTCCCAAAGAAGGTGGACCCAAGGAAGCACATACCAAGGCACATCCTAATTACATTACCCCCCAAGATGAAAGATAAGGAGAGAATCTTAAAAGCAGCAAGAGAAAAGGAGACAGTTACCAACAAAGGAGTTCCCATCAGACTGTCAGCTGATTCCTCAAAAGAGACCTTGCAGGCAGGAAGGGACTGGAGAGAAAGATTCAATCATGAAAGTCAAGGACCTAATGCCAAGATTCCTCTACCCAGCAAAGCTTTCCTTTAGAATGGAAGGGCAGATAAAGTACTTCCCAGATAAGGTCAAGTTCAAGGAGTTCATCATCACCAAGCTATTATTATATGAAAGGTTAAAGGAACTTATTTTTAAAAAGATAAAAAATATGAACAGTAAAATGACAACAAATTCACAACTATCAACAAATGAACCTAAAAGAAAAGAAAAACAACAAAAACTAAACAAAAAACTAGAACAGGAACAGAATCAGAGAAATGGATACCACATGAAGGGATTTCAGTGAGGAAGGAGAAGGGAGGAATGGGGGGAAAAGTACAGGGAAGAAACAGCATAATTAGTAGGCATAAAATAGACAGGGAGAGAGAAAAATGGTATAGGAAACAGAAGACTAACAGAACTTATATGTACAACCCATGGACATGAACTAAGAGGGCAATTCTGGAAGGCTGTGGGGGGCAGAGCAGAGGGGGGTTAAGGCGAAAAATTGGGAAAATTATAATAGCATAATCAATAAAAATAATTTAAAAACTCATATGACCGTAAACCCATATGAACTTATGGATGAAAGAATATTTAAGGAAGGCCTATATCCTCACAAATATATATATAATATATAATGAATATTATATATAAAACATATAATATGCATTATATAAAATATATATATTTAAGCCATGGCTGATGTTCAGTGGATTGAGTGCGGGCTGTGAACCACAGGGTCACCAGTTTGATTCCCAGTCAGGACTCATGCCTGGGTTGCAGGCCAGGTCTCCAGTCGGGGCCACATAAGAGGCAACCACACATTGATGTTTCTCTCCCTCTCTTTCTTCCTTCCTTCCCCTCTCTCTAAAAAAAAGTAAATAAATAAAAAAATTTAAAAAGAACACAGAAATTCCAATTTAATATATATATACATATATATATATATATATATATATATTTAAGATACATATCTTACAAATTGAACTCAATGCTTTTTCACATCTCCAAAATACAAATCTCCTCTACAAAGCATTAAGAGGAAATACAAAGTAGTTTTCACTGGATATTTTGGTAGAATTATAAAAGAGAAGGTACATTACCTAATACAAAGCAAACAATTTAATGATAATTAATGAAATTTCCGTTCCAGCCCCCCGCCCCGATGATTCCTTCTTTACTCCCAGTTTCTATGCCTCCTTCTTTCTGCTTTTTCCAGCACACTCTAAAAATTTCTCAGGCTCAAGTCACTCTTTTCACTTACTTATATATTTATTTTGGTTTTCAATGCTAAACTATTTAGCAAAATCCTAATCCCCTTGATGTTGCATTTCCCCAAATATTACTTTGTACCATTCTGATTTGTATGGAAAAAACATTGCATTCAGAATAATTCTGTACTGTCAGAAATCCTCAGGGTAACTTGAAAATAACAAGTACTTTCTCCTGTTTTCACTTCATTTCTTAATTTCAGTTACAAGCATAGCTATGGTATATATTAAATGTAAATTCACTTTTAAAAAATATTTAATTTTTGGCCTGCAACCCAATTTTTATGTCAATGCTTCTCTTGTTAAATATGTAAACATCTACTTTAGTTTTGGTTTTTAAATAAAAAAACACATATTTATTTGGATTGGTCCTTTTTTAAATATATTTTATTGATTATGCTATTACAGTTGTCCCATTTTCCCCTGTTCATTCCCCTCCACCCACATTCCCCCCCTTTAGTTCATATCCATGTGTCATAAGTTCTTTAGCTTCTACATTTCCCACACTACTCTTGCCCCGCCCCCTGTCATTTTCTGCCTACCATCAATGCTACTGATTCTCTACACCTTCTCCTCCCGCAACTCCCCTGTTGGTAACCTTCTATGTGATCTCCAGCCTTCTCTGTGGCTCTGCTCCTGTTTTAGGTGTCTGCTTAGTGTGCTTTTTTTCTAGGTGTGGTTGTTAATAACTGTGAGTTTGCTGTCCTTTCACTGTTCATATTTTTTATCTTCTTTTTCTTAGATAAGTCCCTTTAGCATTTCATATAATAAGGGCTTGGTGATGATGAACTCCTTGAACTTGACCTTATCTGAGAAGTGCTTTATCTGCCCTTCCATTCGAAACGAAAGCTTTGCTGGATAGAGCAATCTTGGCTGTAGGTCTTTGGATTTCATGACTTGGAATACTTCTTTCCAGCCCCCTCTTGCCTGCAAGGTGTCTTTTGAGAAATCAGCTGACAATCTGTTGGGAACTCCTTTGTAGGTGACTGTCCCCTTATCTCTTGTCCTTCTAGAATTCTCTCCTTCATTTTAATCTTGGGTAATGTAATTATGATGTGCCTTGGTGTGTTTCTCCTTGGGTTCAATTTCTTTGGGACTCTCTAATCTTCCTGGATTTCCTGGAAGTCTATTTTCTTTACCAGACTGGGGAAGTTCTCCTTCATTACTTGGTCAGATAAGTTTTCCACTTGTTGCTCTTCCTCTTCCTCTTCTGGTACCCCTATAATTCAAATGTTGGAATGTTTAAAGATGTCCCAGAGGTTCCTAACTCTCTCTTCATTTCTTTGAATTTTTGTTTTTTCATTCTTTTCTGTATGGTTGTTTCTTTCTTCCTTCTGTTTCACTCCATTGACTTGAGCCCCAGTTTTCTTCCCATTACTATTGATTTCCTGTGCATTTTCTTTCATTTCACTTTGTGTAGCCTTCATTTTTTCATCTAATTTGTGACCAAATCAACCAGTTCTATGAGCATCCTGATCATCAGTATTTTGAACTGTGCATCTGATAGGTTGGCTATCTCTTGGTCGCTTAAAAGTATTGGTTCTGAGGCTTTGATTTGTTCTGTTTGAGCCATTTTTGGTCAGGTTGCTCCTGTTACATTGAAAGGTGAAGCCTTAGGTGTTCACCATTGTGGGGCAACCCAGTCCCTGAGTTGTGATGCTGTATGTAGGGGTGGGGTCAGATAGGGAACAATGGCACTTGTTCTGCTGTCTTTCAGATTTCAGTCCCCTCTGCTGCTTTCCACAAGCATACTGGGCCATTCTCGTGCTGATTTCTGGATGAGTGGGCTTGTGTACATTCTAAGACTCTGTGGGTCTCTCCAACAAACTCTCCTGTGAGGCTGTGGGTTTCTCCCAACACCTTTTTAATTTGTGCTTTTAGGCTTTCTTTCCTGTCACTGGGGCCCTGGGTTGCACGGTCTGTCTTGCTGCCCATTTTTGCCTAGTTTATCCACTTGTGAATGTGTGACCATGGTCAGCCTTGCGCCACCTGTGCTCCTGGGTCTGGCTGCCACTGCCTTTTCCTGCCAAAATCCCTCTCCACTGGCCACCAACTCCACCCTTCTTACTGGTCTGGTTGACTGGTTGTCAGACTTCTGCACAGTTCAATTTTCTTTCTGTTCTGGTTGTGATTTTGTTTCTAAATCTTTGTTGTCCTTACTTTTGGTTGTGCAAGGAGGCACGGTGTTTCCACCTACACCTCCACCTTGGCTGGAAGTTCTGGATTGGTACTTTTGACATAGACAATAAACCACAAAATATAAGTGAAATGGTAAATAATTTTATTAACTGAACTTCATCGTATATAATTAAAATACATACTTGCTTACATTTTATAGGGTTAAATGGTTATCTTATACATCATGGAATCACAATCGTGACTTAAAATCTGTTAATTTTGAAGATAATACCTATTATCTGAGTTTTTTACAATAAAGGTTAAAACTAAGCTGTTCTTAAAAATATTTATATGGAAAATGGAGACCAGGCAATTTCCAAGAAGCTAGAATATTATGGAAGCAGGAAATTATCATGGCTTTTAAAACTCCCCAACATTTTAAAGGCTATAAAACACATCTGTAATCCTGACAAAGGCACTCTCCTTGACCAAATTCAAATCAGGTTCCTCTTCTTTTTGACTGAGCCCCAATCTTGGGCTTTGTGTTTGGCCCCATAAGTACAGTTTTATCAAGAAATCTGCTTAGTCAATTTAGTTAAATCTCCCACTCTTGGTATGTTAGTAATATGGATATCTGATCACATTCCTCCCACAACCTTAGTGCTTTCTGCTTTCAGGAAAAATCTGGAAAAATCCCTCCAGCCTTGGTGTATCATCCTAGTCATTTTCTGTATCTGACCCCTATCCCGGTCCTTGACCATAAATCTTCACTTATCTTTGTTTTACCTAGAATGGAGCTGAATCTCTCTCCATTACTGCAAAATCTCATTGCATTAGTCCTTCTTGAGTAAAGTCTTCTTTAACAAGAGTAATGATTATTATTTTCTTTAGCACAAAAAGATAAAAGAGACATAGTACATACTATCTATTTAAAGCTTTCTAAAAATTATAATAGCAAGGTAAACATAATGTACTACATAATGAGTTTTGTTAGACAAGAATTGTCTGCATATTCAGTAGTCCGTAAAAAAACATACCAACAATACTGCAAGGCCTAGATCTTAGGTAAATTAGTAAATGTTAGAGGAAATTTGAGGAGGAATTGAAATCTATGGCTGGGTCTATACATGGCATGGGATGGACTTTTTACACTGTAGTTTTTCTCAAAGTTTGTTCTACAGGATGCTTCTCAAATTTTAATGGGCCAACAAATAAGACTACTGTTAAAAATAATAGCATGTATTCATAAAAAAAAATCAGATTCTGATTCTGTGCCCTAGAAAGAGGTCTGAGATTGTGTATTTCTAACAAACTCCCAGGTGATGCTGATTTCTCTAACACTTAGAAAAGATTTTGAGAAACACAGGTTAGACAACTGTAATTCATCTAGGGTCGCTTTTCTTAAAAGGGTGAAGTGAGTCAACCAAATCATGCCAGATTCTCTTTCAGCAAATCTAAGGGGAGACATAAAGACCCTACATTTTTATTTTTATTTTTTTTTACAATATTTTATTTATCTTTAGAGGGGAAGGGAAGGAGAGAGGAAGGAAACATCAATGTATGGTTGCTTCTGGTGTATCCCCTGCAGGGAACTGACCCCTGCCGGAAACTGGCCTGCAACCCAAGCATGTGCCCTGACTGGGAATCGAACCGCGATCGTCTGGTTCGTAGGCCCGCGCTCAAGCCACTGAGCTACACCAGCCAGGGCCTAAGACCCTACATTTTTAACATTCTCCCCCAGGTGATTCTCTATGAACTCTGAAATTTGTAAAGCCCTGGCTCATAAAAAAAAAAAGTATTGAAAAAAAGTTTGGATATGGGTTTGCTATGGAGGAAGAACTGCCTGCTTTAGGCATACCTCCAGGAGCTTTATACTTTAAAGGTGACTCTGCTGTTAACTTTCACCGAATTTCATTTGAATAAAACCGTTAAGCCACAAAATTGCAAAATGATTTGCTCAGGGCCCTCTACCCCACATGGGGACGGCCCTAAACCACTAAAAACAAGTGTTGTGGTAGAAATCGATTGGAAACAATTTCCAAATCCTCAGAAAGCAAAGAGCTTAATTATCAGGGTTAGTCTAGGATTCAAAGTTTCGTCTATTTAATACTCTTGTTAATGATCTAGAAAAAAAGGTGAAGCTTTCAAATTTACAGAAAAAATTATATTTTAATTTTCTTGAAATTAGTAAACTGTTTGAATTCCAAAAGACCTAACAATATAAGGTAATTAGGAAGTGCAAAGGTTGCTAAAAGCATTTAAAATATGTAAAAAGGCAAAACACATTTGAAAAATATATTCAAATGACTCAAGCACATTAATAAGCTCTGAACTAAATGTAGTTTTCTCAAGAATAAGATTTATGTATCTCTTTGTGCAATTCCATGAAGACATTTATTTACTACCTAGAGACAATAAAAATGGAATGAGGTATTAAACCATATTAAAAGAGGCCAGAAATAGGACACATATTACAATACCTCAATTTATGAATCAATAATATCTCTTTATCTTAAACATAGTACTATAGTAGTCATCTTAGTCAGACCTTTTGGAGGCTATATAAAAAAAAGTAAAGAACCAGAAAGCAATGAAAACCTATTATACTTACAGGGAAAATGAGGAAATCTTCATAATAGAGGATTAAAGAATACATTTAATTGAGAAAGAGAAAATTAAAAATGATGTGTAATAGTATATAAAATAGTGAATACTATAGCAAAATCATTCGCTAGTAATAAAAAATGTAATCTAATTATATTGGAAGTTAGACAAATATTCCAGACAAAGAGTATATTGGCTCTTGACAATGTCCTTCTGTAAAAAATCCTGTGCAAAGGATAAATAAAGTAACAAAATAAGATTAGCAGACATTGTTTAAAATAATGGCATAGCAATATTTGGAATTGATGAGCAGCGTATTAAATAAAATGATCAGTTAACAGTAACAATGTAATTTTCCTTTCAGTTCTATAGGTTGCAGCAGTATGCAGAAAGGAAGGTGGAGGTTAGAAAAAATTGTATTCAACCTATGGAGCAAGGTGGATCTAATTACTTCTACCTAGTGTTTCTCAAAAGCATCACTTTTAAAAATTCATTACCAATTCTTATAAAAATACATTTAGGAATAGATAGACGTCATTTAAAAAGTCTAACTCAAGAGAGTGCAATCCTTCTTTCATTAAGCAACACTTACTATGTGCCAGTAACTGTGCTAGATGCTGGAAATAAGCTGAGGAACAGGAAGGACACTGTGTCGCACCTCATCAGGCCAACCCCACAGACAGTTATATTTCAGTGTGAGAAATGATGGAACAGCATAGGTTTATGATGATGATATAAGACATACAGAAGGGACACATAACCCAAATTTAGGGCAAGTAAAGCTATGGAATACTCGATTCCTAATATGGGGTTTAGGAAGTGTTAGTGAAGTGAAGGGCAGCAAGGCTAAGTTCAATAGCATCAATTAAATTGTATACTCTTGCAAATGAAACCAGTTCTGTATGTCTAAACTAAAAATGGAAAGGGGATAGAGGCTAGGGAGAAAAACCAAAGCCTAGTCAGAGGTTTCCCAAGAGTTTGGGCTTTATCCCGCCGACACAGCAGAGAACTCTTAAGTAATATTAAGAGTAGAAATACATAATCAAATTTTCACTGTGGGAGGTACTCTGGCTGTAATGAGGAACATAGACTGTGCAGGGGGAGTGGGGTCAAGACCGAAAGCTGGGAGTTTATATAGTTTCTATATCATAGATAATGATGGCTAGGGTATTGATACTGAAAATGAATAAAAGCAAACAATTAGAAAAAATGTTCAGTAGGTAGAACCAGTAAGTTTCTCACCGATTTAATGAGGAGTCATCAGAGTAGAAAAAAGACTCATAGCTTCCAGGTAAAAGTCTTGATACCATAAGCTCAAGTGGGAAAAGCAAAGTGAAGAATAACCTCGGGGGTAGAGCAAGGTGCAGAGATGTACTGAGTTAGAGTCCCATATAAGTACCCCAAGGAAGGTTTCAGGAAGCACGTGACTATGCAGTGATAGAAATCTGGACAGGAAGCTCCTTCAATACAAATGTTTAGCTGCATAAAGAAGAAGGGATGGCAGCACATGCATTCCAAAATATGCCATTTTGGTATAAAGATTATTTTAGCTAAACAGCAAGTGAGAAGGAGCAGATAAGGAAATTTTTCCTACATTGTCCCTAGTTGTCTGAAAGGAGAACATGTATTTTCAAAGGTGTTTCTCCTCCCCTCACCTTTAGGAGACTTTGAACCCCTTCAGCCTGTTTTTAGCACCAGAGGAATTTACATAACAAACTTTACTAAACTAGCCTTCCTTTGTCCTGCCATTTCTCCACAAACTTGTTTTATGTTGACCATGTGATATAAACCTGGGTTCTAAGGCACTGCTTCAAGTTAGCTCATTCTTCACTGGTCATCTCCCATGTCAACGTGAGGGATGTATGTTAATAAACTGCTATTTGTTTTTGTCTTGTTAATATGTTTTTTGTCAAGGGGCCCTGGCAAAGAACTAGGAAGGGTAGAGAGGAAATTGTTTTTTTCTTTCTCTACAATGTGTGTCTGGATCGACTATCCTTGGGAAAATGTATGAAATGAGAAGAAAAAACCTAGAGAGCTTTGAGAAGTATCAACCTTCACAGCATAGGGTGGAAAGGGGAGATTGAATAAAAATAGCCAGATAGGACAAAAATTAGTGAAGCATGATATTGGTTGACATGTGCACTGACCAGCAGTGCCCACGGCATCATGGATGAGACATGAGACAAATTCACACGGACTACCGAGTCCTGTGGAGGAAAAGGACCAGCATGGGTACTCCCCCAACGGGGAAGAGCTTCTGAATGGCCTGGCTACCCTCTCAAGGGGAGAGAGAGAGGGCTGACCCTTGCCTAGACAGGCTTTTATTGGGATTTTTGCACAGGAGTTCAGGTATAACTTATTAATCATTGTCAGGCAGTAAACAGTAGATAGTATACAAAGAACCATTAGGGCTTCTCCTAAGCCAGGGTCTGTCAGCTAAACGGCTACAGAACTTTGGGAACATAAACTCACTTTCTGCTTGGGCCTTTATCATTTAACTGAAAACATTCTAAGCAAAGCAGGCTTCACAGGATTGTTAGGAATTCTTTCTCACGACAGATCACCTGGGGAGCCCGCCATTCCCAGCACAAAGTTGCACCACCCTCTCTCATTGTTTTCAGGCTTAAGTCAGGCAGAGGAGGCAGATAGCCAAGGAATTCTCGGAGACTTCTAGCAGATAGACAGAGGACTCAGGCTTCATCAAAGCTGGGGGGTGAGGGTCCATCAGCCCCTTTCTCCATAGCCCACCAAATCCTTCCCTGAAGCCTCCAGGTGACCATACCTGTCTTAGGTAATTCCCCACTTGGGGAATCTTTCCTGTCATTGGCTAACTGATCAAGCATTGGAGGCCAGTTATGGAAAAAGGAGCAGAAGCAGCACTCCTACCAGGGAGATAAGCTTTGTCTCCTTAGTGGCTTATGGTTCAGAGGTCACTCACTTAGCCTTAGCCATGGGGGGGTTTCAGCTCCTGAAACCAGGCAGGGTGGTTCCCAACAGTTGATACCATGGAAACAGGGGGGAAAAGGGAATATCAATATTGCCATTGAAATTCTGCTTCCATCCTGGCTGGTGTGGCTCAGTGGATTGAGCTCAGGCCTGCATGCTAAAAGACTGTGATTTGATTCCCAGTCAGGGCACATGCCTGGATTGCAGGCCAGTTCCCAACAGGGGATGCGTGAGAGGCAACCATACATTGATATTTCTTTCTCTCCCTCTCTCCTTCCCTTCCTCTCTAAAGATAAATAAATAAAATCTTTTTTTTTAAAGAGAGCTGCTGTAGTCTTTAAAAAAAAGAAATTCTGCTTCTGAGGAACCTCTGCTTCAACTGGGAAAGGAATGCATTGAAAACAACCAAAGTGTCCCTTTATAAATGATTGGATAAAAAAGATGTGCTACAGACACATATATACAATAAAATACTACTCAGCTGTAAGAAAAATAAAACATTGCCATTTGTAGCTACATGGATGGCTCTCAAGAATATCATGCTAACTGAAATAAGTCAGACAGAAAAAATTAGGAACTATATGATTTTGCTCATATGTGGGATATAAAACTATGAGCAACAAAGGAACAAAGAAGAAATACAAATGAATAAAAGCTCATACACACAGACAACAGTATGGGGAATACAGGAGGGAAGGGGGATTAAAAACATAGTGACAGAAGAAGATTTGACTTGGGGTGGTAAACACACGACAGAATATACAGGTGATGTATGATAGAATTTTATACTTGAAACCTATATAATTGCATTAACCAATGTCACCCCCCAAAATTTATTTTTTTAGAAAAATGGGGAAAAAAGAAAAAGGAAGCAAAAGAGAGGCAGGTAGAGGAATAAAATCGTGGAAAGAGCCTTTGGCAACAGGGAGCAAGAAGTGTCATGTGGACGGAGTGCAGAAAACAGGGGGGTAAAAGGAAGGGTGAGATAGGAACCCTAGAAGACATTAAGTGGGTCCAGACAGAATTGTCACCCTGGACAAACTAACTCTGAGAGTGTATGAAACATCTAACATATGACTGTTCTCAAGGGATCAATCGGAACAGATTGAGTTCACCTATGGTGACTTCTGCGGTGAGATCAGAGTCCCAGTTTTCATCATTGTTCTTCACCGATGATCCCTTGAGCTAACTAATGGCCACCGATGAGCTAACTAATGGCCTCGGCACATTAGTTAGCTCAGCTAAATATCAATGTCTCTACCTACAAAATTAGAAAAAAGTGTACATTCCACCATTGTTGTGAAAATTAAATGAAATAATATATTTGTTAGATGCATTTGATTTCCTAGCACAATATCTATACTCAGTAAAAACCGAATCACAGTGAGAATGGCAATGCAATTTTTCTCTGACCTTCTCGAATTTAATTTCACTATATTTAAGTGGATGTAAGTCAAATCACAGTGAGAATGGCAATGCAATTTTTCTCTGACCTTCTCGAATTTAATTTCACTATATTTAAGTGGATGTAAGTCACTTTAAAAATCTTATTTTATCTTGTCATACATAGCTTTTGAAGCCTGAAAATGAACAAATAGTATTGGATTTGGAGTGTGAAGATGTAGGTTCAAGGCCTGACATGTCTCTTATGAGTATAGGAGTATGTAGATACATTGGGTTGACTGGTGACACCTCCTTCCAAAAAAGGCATGGCCACCCAGAACCTGTGAATGGAAGCATCCATACGACTAAACGCAACAACACTGTGACATTTCTCACACTTTCTCACTTACAATTTTTTCTTTTGATANGAATTTAATTTCACTATATTTAAGTGGATGTAAGTCACTTTAAAAATCTTATTTTATCTTGTCATACATAGCTTTTGAAGCCTGAAAATGAACAAATAGTACTGGATTTGGAGTGTGAAGATGTAGGTTCAAGGCCTGACATGTCTCTTATGAGTATAGGAGTATGTAGATACAGTGGGTTGACTGGTGACACCTCCTTCCAAAAAAGGCATGGCCACCCAGAACCTGTGAATGGAAGCATCCATACGACTAAATGCAACACTGTGACATTTCTCACACTTTCTCACTTATAATTTTTCTTTTGATAATCATGTTGATCAACATCTGCTGTGGATTTTTTTTCAGTTTGCATTAAAACAAAACAAATTTCAATTGCTTTTCAATATCACCTAATTTCTAGTCTCTGCCCTCTCATAAGTGTGTGAGTATAGTTACTATGTAATCCTGCCTTTTTGTGACTGGTTATCAGTTCTAAGAAAAGATCAGTTCTAAGGAGAGATCAGTTCTAAGTTGCCAAAATGTATTTTTTTCTGTCACTGAATTCTTTTTTAGAAGGAAGCAGCCTACAAAATGAATTTAAGATATAGACTAGAGGAAACAAAATATATCTGTTGCAATTTGGAATACTTTAGGGATTTGATTTTTATCATCCAAAAGATCATAGAGAAAAATATACCTTTGTAGACAAACTCTAACATAATATAGAAAATGAAACATATTGAGTTTTCAGATGCGAATATTAACATTGTATTACAGCAAATACAAGAACATATTTTTTAAAGTTCTCAAAAGCATGCTGGCAGTTGCTTTCCATGACAGTGAAATCATTTTTATTCAGTACTACTACTACCTGGACCCTGAGTCTTGAGAAAGGTCAAGTCATAGCTATGAGCTATGTTTGAAAGTAAATCAAACCAGACTGATACTATTAAATCTTAATCACTTTCCATTAGAGTAATAACCTGCAATCATAAGACTCTTTTCCGTGGAGCCTTTTTCTGAATAATCTACCTCAATTATAAAGGTAAATGGCAATGCTCCTCTTAGAGTTCCCAAGTACGTCTCTAATCTTCACTATTGTGAAAGCAGTTAATGGCTTATACTCATGAATATGACATGAATGTTAATAGCAAAGGTCTGTGAGATAAATGACTAAATCCTAAATGAGTGGTTTTGTTGGAAACTTTCCAAATCATAGCAAAATATATATATATATTTTTTAACTTTCTGATGTATTGGTGTACTATGGCCATTTAATTTTTGTTACAAAATAACATATTGCTGTAAATGCTTAGGAGAATAAACACAGACTATTGTAGATGCAAGAAGGGCAAGTCATCCTTTTTTTTCATCATTATCAAACATTACTAAATTTATTTATATGACACTGAGTTAGAGTCTATACAGTTTTATAAATATGGACTCATTTATTTAAACCCCATTACTAAGTCTCCTCTTCAATTACAAATGCTCAATATTTACATACATTTTCAGTAAAAAGAGTCTGGGTAAACTTGAAAGAATACTGCACTGGGCGTCAGATAACTGTGTTCAAATTTATTTTGTTATTCAAGATATAAGAAATCGTCGAAAAATTTCTCTACCTTCCTTGAATTTCTTCCTTTTTTAAAATATTTTATTTATTTATCTTTAGAGGGGAAAAGAAGGAGAGAAATATCAATGTATGGTTGTCCTTTGTGCATCCCCTGCTGGGAGTTGGCCTGCAGGGAACCGGCCTGCAACCCAGGCATGTGCCCTGACTGGGAATCGAACCGTGATCGTGTGGTTTGCAGGCCCGAGTTCAATCCACTGAGCTACACCACCCAGGGCTGGAAAATATTCAAATGTAAATCTACGTGTCCCAGAATATTAGGAATAGAAAATAGGAAGTGTTTAAGACTAATGACAATACTACTATAAGATATGTTTATATGTTTACACTAGATATGCTACCCCAACTTGAGCACTGAAATAACATCTATTTTTATGGATCGTGTCACCTTCCATTTTAGATGGCTTGGTTGCAAATTGTCTTTCATCTCATTTTTATCTCAGTAGAAGGTGTTTGCTAGGTAATGTGATACTGAAGTACTAATCTCCCTGAATCTCAGACTACCTAAAGGAGCTGAAATTTCTATAAGATTAATTACTGTGTTAGGTTTTCTACCCAGTGAAAGTAAAAGTATTGCAGAAAGAAGGGTGGTGAGAAAACTGTAGCTAGCATATTAGCTGTCATTAATACATTGATGTTATTTTTAACCTACAAAAATACCTCAGAACAGTTATATATGACTATGCTATCATTAGAGTAAGAATAAACAATAGTTCCAGGGATTGATTAATTTGTAAAATCAATATTTATTATTAATTGAGGATTTATTATTTGTCAAGCACTCAAAATACCCTAGATTCTGTCTGACTAGAAGCCCCAAAGCAGGTAACACAAGGCAGATTAGAAGCAGCATGAAAAAAAAATAGTCTCTTAGAAATAAGTGAGTAAAATAAAAACCTAACATTAAAGATGAGAGATAACAAAGACAAACTCTTGCTCTGAGTAAGTCATTCTTGTCTGGCTGTATCAGCCCATCATCTATATATACTAATCACTCCACAAAGGTCTGTAGTTTAAAAACATAACACAAGTCCTTTTCCTGAGCATTATAAGGCTTAATAGAGTCTTATCTTGCTTTAGAATCCAGTATGATTTTTTACAACCCCTAAATAAATGAAGCCATTATTAAAAGGCCTCTGCAAATAGCTACTTGAAGTGATAAAATTATTTTAATGAAAGCTAGTAATGTCTCCTACATACCTTAGAAGAAATAAAGAGATTTTATTGCACAACTATCAGACAAAGCATTCTATCTACTAAAAGATAAATAAGACCTGGTCATTAGAGTAGAGGGTGAAGTTTCTCAGGTTTACATCAGTAATGCAGGGCATGGACCGTGTTTAATGTTGCTGGAGAGGTATAAGCCATCTCCCTAATCATAATCATCTTGATTCAACTGCATCTTTTAGAAATTTTAATTTATCTGTCTTATAAGAAAATGTGTTAAACAAAGGCACTTCACAATATTAGTGCGATTTGCATCAAATACACTGGAGAAAATTACCTAATACAATTTTCTAAGCCATTTAGTATCATGAACTTGGCATTGAAAGGAGAAAATTGCATTTTATGATTTGTAGTCTGTTGAGAAAATCACACACCTGAATTCACACAATCTACATATTTTTATGTGGCTCCCTCAACAAAAATTCAAGTCTTTAATAAGCCAGAACACTAACTTGAAGATTTTACTGCTTTAAACTAAAGCAGAAAGATAAGGCACTTAGCTCTATTTGGGAAATAAGCTATAACTATAAACTAACAAACACTATTATCATTCGTCTCTTACTTTTGGAATAAAATCAAGAGTCTCTCCTTGTCTGTATAGCTTTTATGCATTCATTTATTTTTGTAATACTGAAGGAATCAAAAGATTAAAACAAAGACTGAAAATACACGTGTGTGTTTTTATTTTATTAAGGATCATATTCTATTGAATCGTTATTGAATAATAGGACCAAAAGAGAAGACCTATAATATATCAGTAGAGTACATTGATTTCCCCTTTAAAAAAATGCTCAGACTTTATTAGGAGGTCTGTGCCAGTATAAAACTAAATTATATAAACTAGATAAAGTTATTCATTTAGAAAATTAATTATGTAAGACAGGTCTCTTGATTTGTGATTCTATAGTCAGCTACCAGAGACACAAAGTTAGCCAAAACGAATGAAGTATTTTATATTTGTTATTATGATAAACAATATAATTTTTTAGATAAGGTATACTGAGTGGCCCCTACTTCCATCCTTATCATCGTCATGATAGGGCACTGAAGACAGGACTGTAAAGCACTGCAAAGAGGATTACTCCGCATTTCAACTCAGACAACCAAAAACTGACTCATCTTGCCCAAGGGAATAAAACAGAAAACATCACCTTAACCACAGGATCAGAAAGAGAAACAGATGGCAGCAAAGACACAAGGTCAGACACAGTTTTCTCAGGCGAGAGAAGGAGCTACCGGGCCAACCAAATAGATAAAAGTCATTCTTGAGGTTAACAGCTAATACAGACAGCAAGCATTTTGCAGGATATTTTGGAGCAAAGGAAGCAGAGACTGTAGAAATCAGTTTATAAAAACTGTGCTTCCAATGGCCTTCGAACAATTGCATTAGCACAGACTGAACATTTCTTGCAAGAGAATAAGGATCCTGAAATAAGAAATAACACCAAGGAAGGAAGGCATGGAAACAAGAGCAACGTGGCAAACCAAAGAGGGCAATCTAGGGGAGAGCATGACACAGACTGCTTCCCGAGCCGAACTAAGCCTTTCTTGCTTTTTCTTAGCAAGAAGAATTGGTCGCTTTACGTCTGAACACTACAGTACATCCTTTACAATGGCTGCATACACAGGTATCCCCAGTTTTCAAAAGTTCACATTATGCCACTTTGCTTTTACAGACACTTATATTAGTACTATTTTCGCTGGCCAAAAAAAAAACCCCACAAAAAAACCAAAAAAAATTCAAACATGATTTTCACTTTCATAAAAAAGATGAAAATAAAAAACAGCACTCGGCACTTGTTTTGCCGTAGCAGTTGCAGAGGCAGCTCGCACCCCGAGCAGCGAGCGGCCCCTCCGGGCGCCTCCCTCAGGAGCCGCACTCCGCATGCCCGCATCAAGCTTTGCGTGGTGTCTGTGAGCATCTGTGCTTTATGTCCATTTATTTTGTGCCTCTGTCAGCAAGGTGCGTCCTAAGGTATCAGAAAAACCTAACAGCCTTTTACGTTGTTATGCGTAGTGTAAAACAGGCCGTAATTAAGCATTTCGATTGTAGTGCACAGAATAAAGACATTGTGCATGCGCTGAGTTTGGGGTTATGGAATGTTCAAAAAAGTTTTCCATTTAAATTAATAGTAATTGCTTCTTCACATTATGCCATTCTGGCTTACAAAAGTTTTCACTGGGACACTCAGATGGTAGGGGAACCTGTAGCTGTGCTGGCGGTAACCATGTGGTACATCCATGCAGGGTCTCATGCAGTCATTCCTTGCTGTGGGTTCAAGTGATCTCTGCAAGGCAGTCTGGGAAATGTTACTTACAGATTTGTGGGCCATGCAAATCCTATCTGATAATGAGTCCAAATCCCAGACTGTAATAGAAAAAAAAATAGGGAACCATCTAAGAGGGCTGTAATGATTCTCCACTACCTGTATTTACAAGCTTGTGTAATCAATCTGCTCCCCCAGAGTGTGGGCTAGATCTAGCAAATGCCCTCCAATACAAAAGGTGATGGGACATCACTTTCAAAAATATTTTACAAAGTTTGTGACTTCCATCTTTCTCACACTCTAGCTCTGACTCTTTTGGCCCGTTTCCTCTGAGGGAGGCCAGCCGCCTTTGTGTGTGCCGCTTACAGACCTACCTGGCAAGGAACTGGGGTAAGCCTCCAGCTGGGACCAAGGAGAAACTTGGGATTTGGGGTTCTCAAAACAGTGTGAATTCTAACCTGATAGACTACATAAGACTGACTTAATTGTATGAAATTTTTAAATAAAATGACTGTTTTTAAATTTCAATATTTTCTTATCCATGCCCCCCAATTTTTCTCACTCAGATTGTCATCTTCTGTGAGTCTGTTTTGGAAAAGGGTCTCAGATCTGCCTTCCTATCTTCTGGGGGCTCTTTTCAAACCAGTGTTCCAGGGTAGGTGATGTTATCCCCCTGGATTCACACTTTCTTGCTTTCTTTTGCTTTGATTTGGACAAAAAGAGGATTTGGAGCCAGGGCTTCCACAGTAAACACTCACCCCTCAGTGGTGTTAGATGAAAGCGGGCCAGGCTTTCCACGGCTCTAGTGTCTTCAAGGTCTTCTCTTACACATTCCTTACTTCTCCAAATTGTACCTAATTCTTTCCCTCTCTCAAAGGGCATGGATTCTCACTCCTCAGCAAATTGCATTCCTGCATGAGCACCTTAGTGTTCTAAGAAGGAAAGGAAGTATTTCTTTTTCGTCTGCACATAAAGTTTTACAGTGTGGTCGATGAGGGTACATAAGACTGTATTTGAGACCATTGTCTTAGTAGTATCTCAGCAGAGAAAGGTTTTCTTTCATAATTAGATAACTGAGTCACTCTCACAAAATCTTACAATGAGTGTTTAAATTTTAACTCAGATTCGTTTGACTCCAAGACCCAACAATTTCCACTGTACCACACTGCCGTGCAGCATAGGCTACCCTGGAGTCAGCATCGGTACCTGCAGGCTGGGAGCACGCTTCAGATGTAAAGGCTGAGCCAGTGTAAACTGATTCGGTGTAAACATTATCCCTAACATTCACATGTGTCTAGTGAGTAGGAAGAACTGAGAATTTGTGTAGAAAATCGCTTGGATCAACTGAGTGATATTGCAGAAGGAAGAGGCAAGAAGATTAGAGTAGAAATTGAAAATGTTTTCATAAGGTAAGCCCTTACTATATCTGTTAAATATTTCTTGCTGAGGAATAAAGTGCTGATTAAAATATTTTGCTCTTTTGTCAAAAGGGCAATAGGATCTGGAAGGGGCATAAAATACACACAAGTAAGGTAACTCAGTCAGGAGCTGCAACCGAAATCAGTCAGAACTCCAAACTGGAGACAGACAACTGAAGGTTAAATATAATACTGCACAATCAACACAGAATAAATGCTCTGGAAGCCAGGAAGTTGGGGCAGAGGTCAGTGAGGTCACACTTCAGAGCAGTCAATGAAGCTAAGAAGTCATTTGAAACTGACGGCTCTTGCAGGTTTCAGAGAACAAATAAAGAACAAACAGGACTGTGGAAGGGCAGGGAGCTTGAAACAGTTTCAGGGGTAAATAGAAACACCCGATTCTACAAGGACAGAAATTCTTGTTCTCCACTCATGTTACGCTTTCTGCTGCCGGTGTGTGGGCCTAGGCAATAAGCTATTCCAAGGATATAAGTAAACATATTCCTACTCTTAGTAAAAGTAAAAGTACTGGACTCAGATGAAAAATACGGTATATTTTATACTGTATATCACATTCTTAAAACAATTAATTTTGAATGAAATAATATAAAAACAGGTTCTATTGTTTTAAATGTGTTATTTCATCTACATTTTTAATTCCTAATTTTATAAGAATTGTAAATGTTTGATAATGCTTAAATGATAGATATTAGTTTCAGTTTCTAGATTGTTCTTTATGTTTAAAGTGGGTAATTTCTTTTTTTTTTCTTATTCCTATTAAACAGTTGTCCCAAGAGAAAAAAAAGAAAGAAAACCTCATTGGTATAATGACAAAAAAGACAAACTTTATGGAGGCTAGTGTTCATTCATCAAAAACTTTAATATAGTTTTTTCCAAATAGTGCAGTAATAACAGCATACTTTGTCTTGTTCAGGCATTTGCTTAGACTTTAGTAACCATGTGACACAATCACGAAAATATAAACTTATTAAAGCTAAATTTTTAAAGAGTGATACTGGTAAAGGTAAACATTATAAATATTGGCTTAGAAAGTAAAGATTGGTATAAGTAGCATAGTAAAGATTGCTTTAGACAAAAATCATCAGTTGATGTAAAATCCAGGTAGAAAAAGGATAATGAGAAACAATATTTACATAGTCTTAAAGGATTTCTCTATAAATTAATTATCAATTATAAAAAAGAAACAAAATATCCATAAAGTTGAGAAACTGGACAAAACCTTTCCAAATGACCTAACTACTAAGGGACAGATATCACTCTGAGTCTCTAAATTATGATACCCCCGAAAGTATATATATCATACATGTAGTATACCAACCATAAATGCATAATATGATCCTAATCATGAGGAAACACAAGAAATGCCCAAATTGAAGAAAATTCCTCAAAAATACCATCATCATGAAAGCTAAAGCCTATTCCAGACTAAAGAAAACTGAAGGCAATGACAACTAAATGCTTAACAGAATCCATCCTGGACTGGACTACGCATCTCCCAAAAATGCTACAAAGGGCATTATTGAGGTTCCTGACAAAAATAAGATGTAGATTATTAATTAGATAAAGTTATTTTATCAGTGTTAAATTCCTAAATTTGATAGCTGTACTGATTCTATCCTTATTCTTGAAAAATGCACACTAAAATTTTAAGACTTAAGGGGCAAACTGATATATGTGCCTGTTCTCATATATTTCAGAAAACTTTGTAGTATGGTTGCAATTTTATTGTAAATGTAAAAATATTACAAAATAAAGGTTGAAAGAATTCAATCCAACCCTGACCAGAGTGGCTCAGCTGGTTGCTCATCCTCCCTCAGAGAGAAAGATCTGGGGTTTGATCCCTGCTTGGGGCACATGCCTGGGCCGTAGGTTTGGTCCCCAGTCCAGGTGCCTGCAAAAGGCAGCCAATGGATGTTTCTCTGCCTCATCGATGTTTTCTTTCTTCTCCTTCTCCTTTCCTTCTGTCTCTTTGGAATCAATAAAAGAAAAATTTAAAGAATTAAATATAACATTTAAAGTTGAACTTGAACTTGAATTTTTTTACATATAATAGGTGTTATTATATCTTAGGTGAATGTCCTGATTAAGGACAATTTCTAAAATCTTTTAAGTTATGACCAAATTTCAAAATATGAAGAATATTCTAAACTATATCATATATGTTCATCTCTACTTGAAAATGAATTTTTGAATATTAATATAAAGACAAATGTTATGCCTTGTTGGTGTTAATGAGAGTGTGTTTTGGAAACCTGCATGATCCTATGACAGCTAGTCACAGGAAAGTTCAAGAATGTCAGAAATGATTGTGAATAAACATCTGCCCACTCTACTTCCAAAATTTGAAAACTGAAGTTTAAGATGAATAGCATATTATGTTTGAATATCAAAATGAAAACCAAACTTTCATTCCTCTGTAGTTTATATGGATATAAAAGTTTTGAACCCTGGCTGGTGGAGCTCAGTGGATTGAGCGTGGGCCTGCAAACCAAACAACTGTGGTTTGATTCTCAGTCAAGGCACATGCCTGGGTTGCAGGCCATTTTCCAGCAAGGGATGCACAAGAGGCAACCATACATTGATATTTCTCTCCCTCTCTCCTTCCCTTCCTCTCTAAAGATAAATAAATAAAATCTTTTAAAAAGTTTTTTAAATAAAAAAAAAGTTTTGAGAAACATGCTTTAAATAAGGACAAAACAGGGTTAGTGTAGAAGTAGTAATTGTTCATGAATTTTAAGTAATATTAATCAAATTCATATGTAAATGAATTTAAATGAATTCAATGGACTTTTAATAAGTTGTATCCCATTTAGAGTTAAGTATTTGATCTTTAATACTATAAAAATCCTCAGGGTAACTGGCAGTTTTTAAATCAGAAGCCCAGTTCATCCCTCCCCCGTCCCCCGCCCCCCTGCCCCGCCCATCCACAAAGGTTTTAAGCCTCAGATACTTAGTAAGCCTAAATACAATGTGATGTTTCAGTCTCCTATGAGGTTGATTTTCCATTTCCTTCTTACTTTGAATTTCTGAATTTTTATATTTCTATAATTCTTCCTAATTTCTATATCAAATTGCTTTTATAACTGGAACATGCACATTATATACAACTTATTTTGATAAAATAAAAATTGTTCTAGATATTGGGTTGGCTAAAAAGTTTGTCAGGTTTTTTTCCATAAGATGGCTCTAGTAGCACTTAGTTGTCTTCAACTTCATTTGAAACAATTTTGTTAGGCTGTAGTATGACAGCTGTCATATCAGCGTGCATGTAAAACTTATCAAAATTGGTAAATTATTGTGCAGCCATTATAATATTGAAAATGGAAGAAAATAAGTGACAATTTTTTCTTTCATTTGGGCCATATTTCTTTGTCTCCTCATTTTGGCATCCTCCCTGCGTCTTTTTCTATGTATTAGGTAGAGTTGCTTTGACTCTCTTTCTTACCACACCTGTTAAGTTGTACGGGGCAGAGCCTTAGGTATTTGCCAAGGCAGACAACCTGTTTCAATGCTTTGTGGCTGTGTACGTGGGGGAGGGGTTGGAGAGTGAAAAATGCTGATGCCTGGTTGCATTCACCCCACTTCCACTCACCTCACTCACTCTCCGTATGTGATTGGAGCCCCTCTCACAGTTGCCCTGGTGTTTGTTCCCAAAGTGGTTGAGTTTGCATAGGTTGTAGGATCATGCATGCCCTTTAAATAGACTGTGCTGAATGTTTTCTCTACCACCCCAATCTTCAATGGGTTTTACAGACAGAAGTTATGAGGCTTTATCTTCCCGGTGCTGCAACCCTGGGCTGTGTGGTCTGGCCTGGGGCTGGGATTGCTTGTTCCCCAGGTAACCTTCCTGATTCTTATCCGCCACACATGAATGCAGGACCACGCATTCCATTGGCTGTATGTCATTATCAGGAATGTTTTTATTTTGACTCCGAAATTCTCTTGAGTCTTAACCAAGAAATTTACAGTAAGAGAACTACTTCATAAGAGAATGGATTAAAAATCAACCATTTCAAAATCTACCTGAGACCTGGTAACAAATTATAACAGGATTTCAGCAAACCAATTTTTAACAAAAGCACTAAAAATGCATTCAGAATTTTTTGTGAAGATTAATATATTGCTGACAAGATAATATATTATTGAGCTTATTTAATAACAAATATGTATTGGAAGCCTCATTTCTTCATAGCCCTGCTATAAGTATTTGAAATAGCAGATGCTTTGGGGGATAGCCAAAAATAAAACTAAAGAAATTTCAATAGCCCTTACCTGATTAGACTGGAGAAACCCAGACAAACTCAAATTTTACAAATTGAGGAATTGTTGTCATCCACAGATTAAAAATGAATTGGCAAATACAACTCAGTTGTTAAAAGATGGTAATATTCCAGTGCTTGGTATAAATAAAACACGTAGGATGCATGTAGGCAGAGCCAAAATTTAATGTCAGGATATTGTCAATAACTGATGGTTGGCTATTTTATTAAATCGCCTATCTTTGGCACTAGGAACTGTTCTCTTGTTCTTTTCCTTGAATTCCCATATTGGAACTATTTACATTTTTTTCTGCAACTGAACACTTGCTACTTATTTATGCGTATCTTTAAAAAACCTTCAGTATTTAACTTAAAGTTTACTATGGCTGTAAGAGACTATCAATCATTGTCTGCTTGTGAATGTCATATCCTATAAATAAGCAGGTTTGGAGAGAGGTGGTGATTGTTAGCCTCCATTTGATATGTGTGTAGTTTCCTTCCTTCCTTCCTTCCTTCCCTTTCCGTTCCTTTCCTTCCCTTTATCTCTCTCTCTACCTGGACTAATGACCATTTCTGGTGCAGCAATTTCTATTGGTCTGTAGATGTCTACATGTCTTGACATTTATCTTAGGCGGCAAGTTTAATCTGATGAATAAGAAATGGGTAAACTCCTGTATGATGTGACTTGAGGAGCTAACATACAGCAGTCCCCGCTCCTGAAACTAGGTCAGTCTTCCATAAAACCTTGACCTTTTCTTGAGTATATTCTATATCAAATCATTATGTGTGTCCATTTGGGGACCCAAAGTATGCATTTCTATGCAAACACGAGTCTTCTTATTTTATTTCCTTATTTGTGAATTGGCCACTAAAAAAATAACTGTCCCACCAGCATTTACCCAAATAGGAGGAGGTTTACTGCTAGCTTCAAGAGTTACAGAGTAGTGCGTATTAGATATGGCTGAGTCCCACTAACTCTCCTCTGGCTCTCTGTAACAGTCCTCAGTTCAGCATTCAGCCAATCATCTGGCTGTGGGAAAGTCTGTCCTCCCAGTGAGACAATGTGCAAATGGAGTCCCTTTCCTTGGCCACTCTCATTTCTTTTTCCAAAGGCAGAAGTGGCTTGCAGTTTCTGCAGACATGGCACTGCACTCCACACAGCTCACATGTGCCCGAGCCCAGAATACACCCCTGAAATGCTTTACTTCAGAGGCCAGGCTTCCTTTACTATCTGGCTTCCATTATTTCCGCTGAGGCTTTAGGAGGCTTTTTGGTTTTCAATATAATTTTTCATTGTGGAATTCTTGGTTCAAAGGAAATCTCAGGCAAAACTTCAATACCTAAATAAATAAAACTAGCAGTGTTTTCTCTGAGCCTTGAGTACCTGCGGCCCGGTCCTCCAGACATCTCTATTTTCCCCTCACATTAAAAGGTTTCCATACTGCAGCTTTCTGAGATGAGTTGTGCTTTGCATGTGATGCACAGCTCTAGGGTGTGCGACTGACATCACAGAGACCAGAAGTACTATCCCAAGACTGTTCTAAGCAGCCCACTGATTACACAGGAGAAGACCTGTGCCATACTTCTAAGTCCTGTTCCAAAACCATCCTTCTTCTGCAAGCATCAATACTGCTGGCAAATGTGTCTTCTTGCATCGGTATCTTAAATGTGTTGATGATAGTTCATCCTTTGCACTGGTCAGCAAGAAGGAGACAGGCCCTAGAAGGTCAAAGGTGTAACACGTGGGACATATAACTGGAGGAGGGGATGGTGTGGAGCAGTGGGTCTATCTGATGTCAGAAAGAGGAGAGCAACCAGACAAGCATCCGAAATGAGCTTTCCCCTCCTTCAAACTTTTCCCAAGGCCAGCCCCTTTTCACGCTTGGGCTGGGTGAGGGACAGCTTGCCATTCTCTCGCCTCTTATAATCACAACTCCAGAAGCAGTCCCAAGCCTGGAGAAAGAGCAGAGAAAACCTAGCTCCCAAAGACACAAGGACAGTCATGAGGGAATTATAAAAACATTTACAATGTCTTTAATGATAGTACAATTATGCTATTTTCATAAAGTAAAAATTTTGTGATGTCTTCAAACAATTTTTTTCTCCTTCGTACCTCACCAAATGAAGAAGAAAATTCTTGAAAGAATAAATTTATTTTCCCATCACTTTTCTTTTCTCCTACAGTTATTGACCTTTTAAAAAATCTTTTGGTTTACAAGATATAAAAACTGTTGCTACTAGTATTAATAAATTTTAGACCATTTAATATAACAGATTGCATTAGGATGATGTCTTGGTCAGTAATCCTTGGTTAGCAAAAATTCTCAAGCCCCATCATACCATTCTTGCCATTTATACATAAATTACATTTTGTGACTATTTTAGTTTCTGATATATATTCACATAATATTGGTTTATTAACCAAATGATATATAACTTATTTAAATATTTGATTCTTATTTTTAAAAGTAATTGAAAGCTAGCTTGAGTACCTAGAGTTCATGCCAGATTTCTTCAGACCTTTGAGGATTTAACAGTGTGATTTGTATTTTAGGCTGGCCCACCCAGGGTGTTAGCAGAGATGGAATCTTTGATAGCGTAGTTTCTCAAGATCTCTTATATTACACTGACTTTTAGGCTTTAGAAATATTTCACTGTGTGTCCAAATACAACACCAGTTGAGTAAAAACCATTGGTTTAAACTAATGTGATATTATTTCTTATTAAATAATATTTAATGTGAGCAATGCCTGATAAATGCTGTTAATGTTTCAAATACCTTTTATTTGAGAGCCAAGCAAAATAGTTCACAATTTTAATAATAGCTTAAAATATCACCTGTTTTATCGTTTTGATATAATGTGTATCAGTAACCTGTCTATATGGAAACTCTTTTGTAAGCCAATTATATTTTGATGCTGCATTATATAGCTTAAAAACAACAGAGTGGGCATGAAATATACAAAAATATGTGAAATAGGCATTAATGTTCTTATTGAATTTGAAGCCTTGGATGCTATACTTTTATAAAGATTTGCTTTTTATATGGTATTAATAAAAGTTACAATAAAGTCTTCTATATTGCCAGAATTAAGAGCTTGATTTATGCAAAAACATGCACAAATCCCAGTGATATTTTTAGCTGGAAGCTCAAACAAGACATAGGAAAAGTTTTGACTCTCCTACAAAAGTAAATATTTTTTGAACTTGCAAAACACTTTTAGCATCGTTAGGACTCATTTTTCTTACCAATAAAAGAAGTTAAGAGTTAAACCAGCATTTACCAAATTACTACAAACTTAGTGGCTGAAAACACATTTTATCTTATAGTTAGTTCTGTAGGTCAAAAGTCCAACATAGGTCTCACTTGGCTAAAATGGAGGCGTTAGCATGAATGCTTCACTTATGGGTTCTCTAGGGAACAATCTGTTTCTTTGCATTTTCCAGTTTCTAGAGGCTGCCTATATCCCTTGGCTCATACCCTCCCTCTTCTTCACCCTCAGAGCCACCATCATTGGTAAATTTCTCTTCTTCCACCCTCACATCTCTATACACGACCTAAGCTCAGAAAGGTGTTGTGCTTTTAAAAAGTCATGGGATTGTTTGGGGTCTACCCAGGTAATACAGAATAATCTCCCAATCTCAAGGAATTTAATCTTATTTCAACATGTAAGGTAACATATTTATAATTTCTGGAAGTTAGGACATGAACATTTATAAGCGGTTATTATTCTGCTTGCATATGGTATTTTATGAGACTGCAATTTAGGAACATGATTATTAATTGCTGAGAATAATTATGTGATCGAGTAAGCTTATAAAGTCCTTCACTAAAAGTATCACTTTTGGATAGTCAAAGTGTATAGTACTATTTTTAAGAACTCTAAAAAGTCTCCAAAGTATTTAAAAATTTTTGTTTAATAATCTTTCTATAAGTCACACCTATTAACTTGAAAGATATTCTCCTAACAACTAGTTGTAAAGTTCTTAGCTAGAATATCTTTGTGTGTAATTTTTTCACATTTTTTATTATTGTTCCATTACAGTTGTCCCCATTTCCCCCCATTACTCTCCTTCACCCTACCCACCCCCACCTCCCACATTCAATCCTGTTTCAGCAAGAATAATCTATATGAACTCAACAATAATTGGGGGTATTAAAATTCATGATCCAAAAGATGTTAATAGTCCTCAAAAGAGACTTAATATGCATGTAACAACAGAGATGTGTCTATTTTGCAGAATTCATTAGAATTACAGATTGTCAAGAAAGACCATGGATACATCACACCTATTAGATTAGATTAACCCCCAAAGTTATTTGTCAAAGAAAAGTAATTTAAAGCAACAAAGCTGACTGTATGGTGGGGGGAATAGACACAATGTACCTAGGCAAGGCATTTTCTTGATTTTTATTCTCTTAAAAAGCTCAAATTTGCTTAGTGACACCGTCTGCCAAGATAGAAACCTTTAAAACAAGAGACTAGCCTAGATCCTACTCTCTCAAAAGTCCTTTCTACAGACAAAACTCAGACTCTTCTGGAAAGAGGCATGTCCTCATCTCTGCACCCGTACCTTGGCTTCCAGTTTCCCACATAGTAGAAAGCCAACTTCCATGAAATTTTCAACAAAGTTTCCAAAAAGAGTTTTTAGTAAGTATTGCTCAATCAAGAATTCAAATAGTGAAAATATCCCTTCTTCCTATAGCAATACAAATTTGAACTTCCCTACACTAAGCACCTTACTATGTAGGTACTAGGTTCATAGCTATCACATAGACCTGGCCTCCATTGGTTAGCAGCTGACACCAAAACCCGGAGAGAAGCAAGTTATTAAGATTTAAGAATTTGGAAGTTTCTCATTTATTAAGCATCAAATGAACAGTACCTGTGTTATCAAAGAAATAAAATGCCCATCGGTTTCAACCAGGAACTCAGGATTCAGTGAGAAAAGGAAAGGATTTCTACAACAAATAATCACTACATAATTTTTAAACAGAATTTCTTCCAGACAAAAATATTCATATATCTACTTCTACAAAGGAATTTCATGATTTTTAAATAAATTGATAGTAATAATGGTTAGTTAAGGTTATTAAAGATATGAATATGTACAATATTGACTTTCTTTTACTAAGAGTAGATGATAAGATACTGAACAGTTTGCATTACATACATAAATACCCACACAACATGCACATGTAGACAACACAAAACATTATCAATGTAAATTAAAACCTTACCTATTTTTACTATGGTATTCAGAAAAACAGAAGGAAGAAATACCAACTAATAAATTTTTTCCTTTTGGGTCTTAATATTGATATATGCTCTGGAAAATTCAAAGTAAATGTCATAATTGGGGTAAAAACAGGTATAGTACTACACCTTAGAAAAGATTTAATCCTAGGATTTGAAAAGTGTCTAAGTAGGAGGTTAGAAGTAAAGCAAATGTTTATCTTTCTCTTTTCTTCGAAAAATTTTTATGCTGCTAAATTTACTACCTCATTTTATAAGTGCCACTTTTATTTAAACTCCATTTGAAAGTAATTACAGTCTTAAAAAGGGATTAAAATTGAATGTTTATGGGAAAACTTAAAAATCATGGCATTTTATCTCCTAAGCAGGAAGCTGGAACATAACTACCGCCGCCACCTTTATAAAAGAAACAAACTTTTAATTTACTTCAACGCATCTATTGCATAGAACGCTTCTGGCTGTGCTCTCAAATGCAGTGCACTAAGGAGAACTACAGTCATTAAGCTAATGCTTTGGACTTCAATAATGGAGCTTGATTTTTCTCATTTATGCAATTATGCAGACTAATTGATGTAAACTGCCTAATTAAAAAAAACAATTGAATTTTATAATGACCAAACCTTTTACTAAAACCACTATTCATTGTAAATTTACACATATGTTGCTATCAAAATTGAGTACTTTATATGAATACTTCATTTATCTCTCATAAATTATAAATATCCTGTCAGAGTGGGCCAGTAGATATAGTAAAATAAAGGTTAGAGTGACTGAATATTTAGGATCTTTATCACTCCAGGCAGTACATTAACTTTTCAATGGATATTTAGTACACTGGAGTGTAATAAACTATATAAATAACTAAAGTCAAGGGACTTCCGCCAAGATGGAGGCATAGGTGGAAACACTGTGCCTTCTCCTACAACCAAGTTTGAATACAACAAAGGTTTGGAGAACAAAGACACAGCCAAAGAACAGAAAATTGAATTATACGGAAGTCCGACTACAACTAACTGTGCAACTGGAATGGTAAGAGGGGCGGAGCCAGCAGTGGAACAGGGTCAGGCAGGACAGATCCCCCAACCTAGGTGCGCAAGTGGCCTGGACCCAGTCAGGGTGTGGGGCAGACTGACCGCGGTCGCACATTCGCGCACAGTGAGACGGACCATGCAGGCCCCAGGGGGAAAATCCAGTGGTGGAGAGCTGATGGCTGTGGCATACTCCCATGCAGTGGGACGAAACGCATGGGCCCGGTGACAGTGGCAGCTGCAGTACCTGTGGGGGCCGTGGCGGGGAGGTGGCAGATGGGACGCCATTGCTCCTCATTGACCCCGCCCCCACATAAAGCCTCACAACCCAGCGACTGAGTTGCCCTGCTCTGGTGAACACCTAGGGCTCCGATCCTGCTATGTAACAGGCACGAACAGCCCAAAAGATGGAGCAAGAAGAACTCAAAGTCCCAGAGCCCATAACTCTAAGGAACCGAGAAATTGCCAGCCTCTCAGAAGCACAATTCAAGACACTGTTTATCAGGATGCTAACAGAACTGGTTGATTATAGTCACAAATGAGAGGAACATATGAAGGCTAAACTAATTGAAATGAAGGGAGATGTCCAGGAAACCAATAGTGATGGAAAGGAAACTGGGACTCAAATCAATGGAATGGACCAGAAGGAAGAACAAAACATCCCACCAGAAAAGAATGAAGAAATGAGAATTCAAAAAAATGAGGAGAGGCTTAGGAACCTCCAGGACATCTTTAAACGTTCCAACATCCGGATTATAGGGGTACCAGAAGGGGGAAAGAAACAGCCACGAGTGGAAAACGTATTTGAACAAATAATAAAGGAGAACTTCCCCAGTCTGGCAAAGGAAATAGACTTCCAGGAAATCCAGGAAGCTCAGAGAGTGCCAAAGAAGTTGGACCCAAGAAGGAACACACCAAGGCACATCATAATTACATTAGCCAAGACCAAAATGAAGGAGAGAATCCTAGAAGCAGCAAGGGATAAGGGGACAGTCACCTACAAAGGAGTACCCATCAGACTGTCAGCGGATTTCTCAAAAGAGACCTTACAGGCAAGAAGGGGCTGGAAAGAAGTATTCCAAGTCATGAAATCCAAAGACCTACAGCCAAGATTGCTTTATCCAGCAAAACTTTCATTTGGAATGGAAGGACAGATAAAGTGCTTCTCAGATAAGGTCAAGTTCAAGGAGTTCATCATCATCAAGCCCTTATTATATGAAATGCTAAAGGGACTTATATAAGAAAAAGCAGATGAAAAATATGAACAGTGAAAGGACAGAAAACTCAGTTATTAATAACCACACCTAAAACAAAAGCAAACCAAGAGGACAGCTAGATCAGGAGTGGAACCATAGAAATGAAGAACACATGGAGGGTTAGCAACAGGGGGATAGGAGGAGGAGAAGGGGGGAGAAGGCACAGAAAATAGCATAGATGGTAGGTAGAAAATAGGGGGGAGGGCGAGAATAGTGGGGGAAATATAGAATCCAAAGAACTTGAGACACGTGGATATAAACTAAGAGGGGGAGAATGGTGGGGGAGGGAGTGTGCGGCTGGAAGGGAATGAAGGGGGGGAATAGAACAACTGTAATGGTATAATCAATAAAATATATTTTATAAAAATAACTAAAGTCAAAACACTGTTCCACATAACAAATTGTTAGCTTATAAAATAATATAATTATGTAACTGATCAACAGCAGTCAAGTGAAGACACCCATTTCCTAGAGTCTGCAATAAAGCCCCATGACAGTATTCACTTGGCGAATTTAGAGGGTACCTCATCAGAATCCTCTGGTGACACACATGTAATTTATATACTATAAGCTATAATGATTTTCTATAATCATTGATACATTGTTAATTTAATCAATGATACAGAATGAGGTATGAAGGTTACCTGAGAGACCATTACTTAGAATAGATACTGTGCACCTGTCTCTGAGTGAAATTTACAATATTCCTCTACCTATTTACTTGATGGTTCCCTCTACAGATAATTAAAAGCCATGATAAAAATTTCTCTCTTTGCCTCTCTGTGCGTCTCTCTCTGTCTCTCATTCTCTCTCTTAACTCTCTCGCTTTCATACACACACACACACACAGGCACACACAAAGAGGCATTGAAATTTCTTTAAAAATTCTATTTTAATTGTTATTCAATAATAAGTCCTTCCAGCTTCCAGATAACTACAAACTATCTTAGGAGAAAAGAAACACCTAAGAATGTAATTCTACTCTGTATTAGATAAATATTTAAGGTTAAGAAGATCATAATTTGGTGTGGAATGGGCCTGTTAATAAATACTTCATTGTCACTGCTTTTATACATATGCTGATGGAGGGCCCAATTCATTATTTAAAAATATAATTTAATTGTCATGGAGCTATGGTTGTTTAAAATAACTATCAAAGATCATTGTAAAGATATGCTTTTCATAGCACTTTCTTATCACTATCAGTATTATTTTTCAAATAATAAGAAAATCATAAATAGTTTTGATTAAAAACTATTAACACTTGAAAGTTAACCTCTCATTCTTCATTTTATTTGTTTACAGTGAATATGATTGTAATGGTGTTTAATGCTTCCCTTTTACACTCTCAAGGTGTGCTGTCCAACAGTGTAGATGACAGCCACATACAGCTATTTCAATTTAAATTAATTAAAATTGAATAAAATTATAAATTTATCTCCTGGGTTGTACTCACCACACTTTAAGTGCTCAATTAACAGATAACATGAAACATGTCCATTTTCTGAAAGAGTTCCTCGGAGCACTGCTGCTCTAGATGTACCACAAATAGTGAAAAGGTCGTGAATCGGGTACTCTGCACTCTTAACTCACATAGCCAACGTTCAGATCCAGGCCCATCTCCAGGGTCTCCGCTTTTCCCACTGTGCCAGATGTCTGGCAGCCAACATTACCCATTAGCCAAAGATTGTCTGGTCAAAAATAGAGTTTCAACACAATATATAAATGTATAGTAGTGATAAACAGTTGTTTAAAAATTATATTTGCACCAACAAACTAGTTACAAAGAATAGTACAAACATATTTTAAAAGTAAATAAGGCAATACAACATAGATTAATTTATACTTCAGTAGCCCTGGCTGGTTTGGCTCAGTGGATTGAGTGAGGGCCTGTGAACCAGAGGATCGCAGTTCAATTCCCAGCCAGGGCACATGCCTGGGTTACAGGCCAGTTCCCGGCAGGGGACTCACGAGTGGCAACCATACATTGATATTTCTCTCCTTCTCTCCTTCCCTTCCTCTCTAAAGATAAATAAATAAAATCTTTAAAAAATTTATACTTCAGTAATGGAGATGATTGTTTCACATAAGTCTGTACTCAGCCTACCTTCAATAATAATTTGGAATTAATTATACATTAAAGTCTAAATACTGAGAACCTAATTAGAACATTGAAATTTAACTCATTGATTTTTTATTTAATTCTGCAGTTCAACATGTGCAAATAATTGATGTAATAGTATAGTATAGTCCAAGACAAATGAGAGCTATCTTAGTTCAAGCTGCTATAACAAAAATACCACAGATGGGGTGCCTTAAATACAAATCTTTTTTTTTCTAATTGTTCCGGAGGCTAAGAAGTCTAAGGCCAGGCAGGGCCTTTGGTTCCTGAAGACAGTCCTTTTCCTAATTTGCAGAGAGACACCTTTTTTTTAAAGATTTTATTTATTTATCTTTAGAGGGGAAGGGAAGGAGAGAAGGAGAGAAGTATCAATGCATGGTTGTCTCTGGTGAGTCCCCTGCTGGGAACTGGCCTGCAACCCAGGCATGTGCCCTGACTGGGAATCGAACCGTGATCATGTGGTTCGCAGGCCCGCACTCAATCCACTGAGCTACACCAGCCAGGGCCACCTTCTTGCTTTAAAGGGCACTAACCCCATTCACAAGGGTTTCACTCTCATGATCTAATTACTCCCCAAAGTCCTCATCTTCAAATACCATCCAACTGGGGATTGGGACTTCAATGAGTGAACATTGCAAGGATACAAACACTGTTCGCAGCAGGAAAAGACACCGTAGTTTTGGACTATAAGACTCACCTTTTCCCACAAATCTGGGGGGAATGGGGGTGCATCTTATCATCCAAATATAGCTTACCTGGCTTGCTGGGGGGAGTGGAGTGGGGTCACAGGTTATTAAATATTTTACCACATTTTTTGCTTCAAAATTTTATTCCTGTTTTTCTCCTCTAAAATCTAGGTATGACTTATGGTCCAGTGTGCCTTATAGTCCTAAAAATATGTTAACTACATGCCCTGAAACCAGATCCTTACAATTCTTATGCTCATAAAAATATTCATAAAGTGAGATTACTTCCTAAAATTGAAACATTTTGAAGGAGTCCAAGTTACAAAGAGCTGTGTTAACCACCACACATAAACTTCATTTCTTCAATATGATCTTTTCTCCTTTCTTTTCTTTGGATTCAAACAGGTCTCCTATGGCACTCTGACTCCCTTCCCCTTAACAACCACTCCCTTAAGCATTAAGCCCTCAGGACAATGAGGTTCTAGTCAGCATCAAATAATCTTGGGAACAAAGCGTCAGGTCTGTTGATCACAAAGACACAGTTTTGGTCACACTGCAGATAACCTCCAGGCCTCAGTTGTTTCAGCTCCAGATCTAGAAAAGTGGAACAACCCCACCAACCACATCCTTGTGAAATCAGAGTGATGTCATGGCTGCAATCAAGACTGTTACCAAACCAAAGTAGGGTTTGGGTGCCTGCTGCCATCAAAAGGCAAATTCTAGAGGCAGAGGCTGGTGAGAAAGGAAAGGAGTTTTTTTAACTCAAATGCTCAAGGCTCTAGGAGGATGGAAGATGCCTCATCTCCTGGATCACAAGCTCGTTTCTTCAACAAAACACAGACAACATCCAGCTGTCTCCAGCAAGACCCAAACCAAAGGCAATGCCCAGAGTTCCCTTTCCATCTAAAAGTATCATCCTTTGGAGCCCTAGGCAGCTAAGTGTTCATCCAAGAAGCTTACCTTGTTTCTAGCTGCTATCTGGCTTCAGGCTCCCTCTTGGAGGCTGTGTATTGTGCAAGTGCCAGCATCGGCTATGCAACTTCTAGCAGCATGGTCCCATGCTCCTAGATGGTGGAGCCAGCAAAGGCACTGGCAAATGCTTCACTAGGTTGGCAAGAGAGAGACTCTTTCCTAGAGGCCATGGGCCACACAACTGCACTGATGTGGCCAATGGAGGGAGCAGGCCAGTACACCATCTGAGCATAGGTCCTAAACAGCAGCCCCAAATAAAAGAGCTTTCTTTGTTTCCCTAGCTTTATATTAGTTTCAGGCATGGGATGGACCAGGTGTTTTCCCAGACTTTGGCACACTCAGAGAGGGTCCCCACAGCCACCAAATGCTTCTTTTTCCCGGGCAAGACGGACAGGCCTCTGTGGTCCAATACCTCTTTCTGCTGCCATTCTGACCTCTATTAGGCATGTGCCTGCCTTCCCCTGGTCATCTTTCCAGCCTTGCACATGCTCAGTGCTATAATTCCTTCGGCCACCACCTTGCCTCTGGGTTGGGGAATCCTTTACTTTCTTGGCTCCATTAACTCTGCACACATCTCCCCTCCCCCCACCCATGTCCTAGTTCTTGTATACATCATGTTGCCCACACTTGGAGCCCACCAACAGAGTAAAAGGACCCTGAAAACCCCACCTGGTGTCTCAGGCAGTATCAAGGACAGACCTAGGGAGAGAGGCAGGCATCTCAGCAGGACCTCCACACAGGGGCAACTTATGCCCTGACCAGGAATCAAACTGGAGCATACCCAAGGCACACGCAAGGTGGATTCATGGTCCCACATAAGTGCTGGTATTTTGTGGCTGCATGCCATGCCCTCAGTGCCCCAAGAAGTGTGGCTCTGTGTGGCTCCATCTTCTGGATGGCCCCTTCTTTCTCCATCCTCAGTCCAGATGAGCTCTACTAGTATCGGGACCACATGCAATGATCAACTACCTTGTACCCTAGGGCCAGCCAATAGATAGAGACCATGATTCTAATCATGATCTTAACTCCCTCAATCCCCCATGTACCTGGTTGCCTAGAAATCAACAGGGAGCTAAGTCTTGGAGCAACAGTTCACCTGTGATTCTGGGTTTGAATAATTTCCTTTAAAAAAGCCTCTACTTTCTTGGCTGCAAACTCCTGTTTGCAGGACTTTGACGCACACAGACAAACAAACCCCTTTAGTTCAGTAACAATTGTAATTGTATTGTGGTCGATACGATCTGAAACCTTCACATGACTTCTCCAGCTCAGCTATGCCTTTTTTTCTCTAGGGGTTGTGGCTCTAGGAATCTTTCAAAATACTATAATGGGAAGAAAATTGTGTACCCATTTATTCTGTTGCCAATTACAATGATTTCTTTTTGACCTTATTATTTTATAACTAATTTTAAATAGTACTTTAGCCAATGAAGTTTTTTTTCTTTTTGCATAGTACCTGTAGCTACAATAAACACTGACTGCAGAACCAAAGCCTCTGCCCCAACTTACCTCTTATTTCTGCCTCAGAATTCTCCCTCAGCGTGTAAGAAGTTAGACATCGACTTTAGAACCTACACTTTCTCCAAAATCTTCTTTAATGAAAAATTACTAAGATCTATAGAATGTGCAGGTACCTGCTCAGTGCATTTGTCAAATTGTAAACTGAATCAGTTTAGTGGATCAGGAAAATCAATTTAGTAGGTAAGCTTGAAAAATAGGAAATATCAAGATAGGATGCAATACACAAAAAGTTTGTTTTAGTTACAAATTTCATGATAAGTGATAATGAATGAAAACACAAGTGAAACAGTGTAGTAATGTATAGACCAGGTGTCCGCAACCCCTGGGCGGCAGACCGGCACTGGTCCAGGCCTGTTAGGAACTGGGCCGCACAGCAGGAGGTGAGCTTGAATGAAAAATTGTCTTCCATGATCCCTGGTGCCCAAAAGGTTGGGGAACGCTAATATAGGGATATTGTTTTATTATTATAATAAAGTCACTTGCTTATACCACTTAATGTTTTTCTTCCATCTGCTAATTATACTCACCAATGTCTTTTTCTCTGTCATTATGTTCTTAACAACCATCAATAAATCTATTTCTCTAAAATTAAATCTCTCATGATTTTTCAGGAAAGAATGTTTTTGATATATATGGGAAATAAAAAGCCCAAATCAAACCATAGCATTTGTAACTGAGTAAAAAATACAGTCTAGAATGACAAATCAATTGGTGACACAATGATACCTTTGATGATGTGTTTACTGATTGCATCCAAATGCCATTAACAACCCCAACAGCCATCCAAATAAAATTTTAGGTTAGGATCACAGTAAGCTCTGTGTCATTCACACTATTGAATGGAGATAAACGAGGTCAGTGCTATGTGAACTGCTGTCATAAACAGGGGGAAAAGAAGTTCTAAAAACTGACAAACATTATCAGCCAATGTGACAGTTTCATGATTTTTTGAGACACTATTGTTTGCTTATCAGTGAAACATCCCTGGGGACATGTTTCTTGCATGAGCATACAATGCTTGAAAATATTGGTGAAAACTTCCTTACATTATCACTGTGATGCTACTTTTAAAGCTCTTATCACTTCCAAACTTGAAGACAAAGGTCGATTTGATGATCTAGGCTGTCAGGGTTTCTTGCCAAGGCTACAAACACACTGACAGGGAATAATTCCCACTAAAAGGGATTTAAAGTTCAAGGACCAGTTTCACAGCAGCCAACTAAGCTTCACCCTAATATCAGCCATTGCTACTTTCAGAGTTGCCACTGAAAGAGTTCTATCTAGGTTCATTCAGAACAAGTTGAAGGAAGAGCATCTGTGTATTACTGGTGAGTTGGTAGGACCTTATCAATGCTGGTGTAAAGTGTAGAACTAATCTAGTCATAATGAGGTTTTAACAAAGATTACATTGAAAAAATTCTTAAAAGTAATGACACTGAGGTTTCATTTTACAAATTCGGGGAATATTTTGTTTAAGTAAAACAAAAAATCCAACTCAAATAAATGAGCAAAAAACATGGCTTCCAAAATTATTTTGCTCAGTGAAGTGTTCCTGCTGTCTTCTGTGATCTGTAGGGTGACCGTTCTGGGAGAGTCACTGGCTCTTACGCCCAATTTAAAATATGGGAATAATTATCCCAGTGTAATAGGCCATTTAGGTATTTGGCTGGGGAAAAAGAAACAAAACAGAATGTATTTAGGCAAGGGGATTAGATAAGCAAACCCCAAAATACTGCCTTAATATCAGGAAAAGGCCAAGGATATCTGCTCTCACTTTGTCTATTCAACATTTTACTGGAAGTTCTAGCTAGTATAACAAGGCCAGAAAAAGGAATAAATAGCATAATGGTAAATGAAATAAACCATTATGGTAAGTGAAAGAAAGAAGTTAAACTTTCTTTATTCACAGAAGGCATTTTATATGTAGAAGAACTTGTGAAATTTATAAGAAAAGCTAATAGAACTAACTAACGACTTTAGTCGAATTGCAGAACATAAGATGAATATACAAAAATTATTCACCTTTCTGCAAATGAGCAATTAACAATCAAAAAGTACAATTTATTTAAATATCATTTATAATACCATCAAATAATATTAAATATTTAGGGAGAACTATGAAAAAAGAGATGCAATACTTTTATGTTAAAATGATCTGTAAAGCATTATTGAGAGAAATCAAAGAAAACTGACATAGCGGAAGAGTTGTATCATATTCATTGGTTGAAAGTGTCAATAATGTTAAAATGACAATTCTTTCCAAATAGAACTACAGATTTGACACAGTATCCATCAAAAACCAAGCAGGGGATTTTGGAGTTTTTTTATAAATATAAATTAAGGATCCGATTTTAAAATCTTTATGATATGGAAAGACTTTGAAATAGCCAAAATAACTGTATGTGAGAATAAATTTGGAAAACTACTTAATTCACATCTTTCTGTAAAGCTGCAATAATTAAGACAAGTGGCACTCACTACACATAGAAAGTTCAAAAGAATTAAATAGAAGGAAAAGCTATATAGTGGGTCTAGAAATAGACACACAGCTGATTTTGACAAAGGCAAAAAGGCAGGGAAGTGGAGAAAGGACGGTCGTTCAACATGTGATGCTGGAACAATGGGTGTTTATATGCCATAAAATGGACTTTATCCCCAAACCATATAAAAATTAAGTCAAAAAGTATTTCACAAGTTATGTTTGGTGATTAAAAAATGAGTTGTTTAAGTAATATTTGATGATTAAAGCAAAAGTTACAACAGATAGTAGAGATTTCTCAGCCCTCTTATATGTGGCACTCACTAACGTGGCTGTATAGATGTTTATTTTTTTTAAGATTTTATTTATTTATCTTTAGAGAGGAAGGGAAAGAGAGAAGGAGAGAAGTAGCAATGTATGGTTGCCTCTCATGAATCCCCTGCTGGGAATTGGCCTGGAACCCAGGCCTGTGCCCTGACTGGGAATTGAACCACAATCGGGTGGTTCGTAGGCCCACACTCAATCCACTGAGCTACACCAGCCAGGGCCTAGATGTTTATTTTATACTTGATGGTAAAACACAAGTTCCTATAGAACTGGGTCCATAGTTAATTCATTATAATATCACCATAGTTTCTTTCAGAATTATTAGTACATATCATTATTTAACAAATATTTAGGTGGATGAGTGAAATAAAGAATAAAGTTTAGATTTACTATCACCCTTTCTCTTCCTCTAAATACCTCATATATTAAAATATTATAAAAAGTATAAAAACAATTTGCTAAGAAAAAACAGCCTTCTATAATTAGGTGCCTATTGCTCATATTCTTCTTTTTTTAGCTTTTTAAAATTATTTTTTACTTTAACTTTTCCTTTTTTTAGATTTTTAAAAATTTATTTATCTTTAGAGGGGAAGGTAAGGAGAGAGGGAGAGAAATATCAATGTATGGTTGCCTCTCATGAGTCCCCTTCTGGGAACTGGCCTGCAACCCAGGCATGTGCCCTGACTGGGAATCGAACCACAATCATATGATTTGCAGGCCAGCGCTCAACCCACTGAGCTACACCAGCCAGTAACTTTTCCATCACCATTTATCCCCTAATACCCTTTTCTACCTCTACCCACCCACTTACCTACTGCAACCACCATACTGTTTTCTATGTTCAGGAGTTTTTTCTTTTTTTTTTCATTTTTGCTTAATCCCTCCACCCCTGAGAAATCCTACCCCAGAGCTGTCATCTGCTCTCCATTTGAGTCTGTGTCTGTTTCACTTCTTAGTTCACTTTGTTCATTAGATTCCACATATGAATATAATCATATGGTGTTTGTCTTTCTCTGACTGGTTTATTTCACTTAGCATAATGTTCTCCAGGTCCAGCCTTGCTCTCACAAAGGGTAAAATCTTCTTCTTTTTTACGGCCAAGTAGTATTCCATTATGTTAGTGTACCATAGCTAATAGGATTTTTTGTGTTATGCTATTTTAAAGACAACATTCAACACTATTCCACAGATGCATGGCTTTACATTTCTTGGGAGCTGCAGAAGTACAAGGAGTACATTGAACTAATTACAAAAAATTTCCAATTTTTCAAAATACTCTAATAAGAACCTTCATTTTGTTGTGTAGGAACACTTCTTTCATAGCTAAGCTCAATAATAGGCACACCATTAAGAATGAATGTGGGCCCTAGCTGGTGTAGCTCAGTGGATTGAGCACGGACCTGCGAACCAGACGATCGTGGTTCAATTCCCAGTCAGGGCACATGCCTGGGTTGCAGGCCAGTTCCCTGCAGGCCAACTCCCAGCTGGGGACGCACAAAAGGCAACCATACATTGATATTTCTCTCCCTCTCTCCTTCCCTTCCCCTCTAAAGATAAATAAATAAAATATTTTTAAAAAAAGAATGAATGTGGGTAACATGACATAGTATACCAGAGTCCTGTGGACCTTTTTTTAACTTACGGTGTTTCTGATGGAAGTCAGTGACCCAAACTTCCATTCTCATATCCGGAGAAGACTGGAAGCATTTTCTGAAACAATCTTCACAGCAGGAAAAGGTCAAAAGTTTCTGTCTCATACTTTCCACATCCAACCTAAGCCTCCACATCTATTCCTGTATCTCTAGTCCCAGCACACTGCAGACTATGAAATGCTATAGGTGTTCACTTTCTAGGAGTCTCTTCAGGATCTTGAGGAGTTACATGTTAGGACTTGTTCTAGCCCTCCTTAATGCTGAATGAATTCCAATGGCTGTGCACAGAAGTAAGTTTATAGAAATACATAAACCTAAATAAAAACGGATTTCATAGTCCCATTCAACTTTAGGTAGTTTTAATCATGATTGTGATACTATGATAAAAGGAAATGGTCCTGAAATCTGCTTTCTTAATTCAGGTTATAAAATGTATGATATTACATATGTTAATATGATATAAAAGCAGTGTTTGTAAGAAACAAGCCAAGTTGCAACTTGATAGATTTGAAAAAACTAAATACTCCAGCACACACAAAAGTGCCATAAGTGCAATTAAAAAATTACTTTATTCTTGGAAGGCTATGTATTTCACACGTGACAGCTATTTGAGTATTTTGATTAATATATAAAGGGCTCATATATCCACTAAGAAGATGATAAACTCCCTTAGCGGAAACTGGGTATAGGATAGGAATAAGTATTTTATGAAAAAAAAATAAGCTGACAATGAATATGTGAAAAAAGTTCTCCAGCTTTAATATAATTAGAAAATTTAAAAGGCATCATTTTCACTAATCCAATTGACAAATTTAAAAAGTTTAATGATATCCACTGCAGCCGAGGGTGTGGTAGAAAGAGTTCACACCACTGGTGAGAATGTAAACTGAAGCACCATTTCTGAAAAATAATTAGGCAATATTTTTTGAAAATTGAAATGGACATCCTTTTTGATACAGAAAAAGACACAACTTGCATTTTACCTTACGGGTATAACTAATAAAGTTTTTCAAGATAGTATTTAAAAATACATCTTTTGCAAAGCAGTAATAGCAAAAATACTGGGAAAAACTAAAGCATTCCACAATAAGAGCAAAAAAAAAAAAACAAAATAAAAAAAGCCAACACTTGCTACTTACTCTTTTTAATGCTACTCATTCTTCTTAAAACTTAATTCGCATAATTTTATCAAAAGCACAGAAAATATTGGGGTACAATGCCTATTTTAAAGGTGGAAAACACACAAACCAGAAGCTCTTGCAGAAGGTTCCACAGCTAGGAAGGGGTAGAATTGGAATGGAAACCCTTACAGAACAATTACAGACAGCTCCTCTTAAGGAATGCCATACAGATAAGAATAGAAGGTAGTTACATGTGTGTTAATGTGAAAAAGCCTCCAGGAGAAAAAAGATATAAAAGTAATGAAAGGTATGCTGTCAGGTGTGCTAGCCTGGGTGTGCGTAATTACATATGGAACCTATTTTTTGAAAAGAATCATGATAATAATTTAATAATTGCCTAGTCAACTTTGAATTACGTATGTGTGATTTTTTGAAGCCTTGATAGCTATTATATAGACAAGAAAAGTATTACTTATGTTACTAACATCTTTGTAGTCTCATATATTAAAAACATATAAATGCTCTATTTTAAAGCACAGGTGGCAAGCACAAGGCCCACAGGCTGAATCGGGTCCTCCCCCTTGTTTTATCCGGCCTGGCACCTGGCTTCTACCCAGTGGCAGCACTGAGCTCCTTGCCCCTAGTTAAAGATTAGTTACATGTATATACTCCTAACATTACATTTGGCCCTTTGAAGGTAACTGTGAGGCTGCTGTGGCCCGCAGTGAAAATGAGTTGGACACCTCTGCTTTAAAATAATGAAAGCGACACTAATGATAATCCACAGAGTAGTAATCTTTAAACTAACAACCATTAAATTTATTTATTCCTGTATCAATTATTCATTCATTAAACATGTACGAGAAACATAAAAAGTTATCATACTTGCATTTCAATAAAACGTTATTTACAAAAATAAGCATTAGATCAGATCTGGCCCATGAACTAGAGTTTGCCAATAGGTGTCCTTAACTAATACCACATAAGGTACAATTAAAATAAATACATGTCAGTGTCATTGATCTATGCCTGTTGCATGCACACATACACACACAGTGAAGGAATGAAGGAAGAGAAGTGCAGATGTAATGTTATGAAATGATGTAAAAATTCATATATTAATGATCATGTACTTAACTGATACTAAACAATTTACTGAAAGAAGAATTTAGAGAAGAAAACATGATGTAGCTTTCCCCCCAGATGTTGCATAAAGAAAGTAGGGAATCAATTGAAAAGCAAATTATTTGCTGTCTGGAAATAGGCCACTACTATTTTAGGATAGATAAAAGACATCACATACTGAAACTAGGAGGTGAAATGCTTCACTAAACAATTATAATGAGTCTGTATTTCGAATACTTATTTTAGCTGCAAACTTCAGTACCAGAAATATACACGATAACCATCCAAGCTGTCCATGGGACAGCATTAAAAATAGGTCAAATACAGAAGAAACTAATTATAGTTGATGAAATGATAATTATGCAGCTAAGGAATAATTGTAGGACAACAAAGAAACTTAAACTAGTGAGACATCAAATCCATTCATCAGAAGATTTAAAAAGAATTCAAATGAAATTGTAACATGTATCTCACAAAACAATCTTTACTGACAAATCCTAGAATTTTGAAAAAGAGCAGAAAAAAACTGAATACATAACAGAAAAGAAATAACTGACAGAAAAGGACAAACATTTGCCGTTCCATTTTCTCGAACATTAATTAGTTTACATAATAATGCAGACCAAGTTATATAACATTATCCCTATGTGAGTCAGCCCATAAGTTGACTTACTTGATTTGTGACACAAAGAAAAAGGAAGTTTTAGCAGCTTGGACATTTTTTTAGTTATAAATAAATGGTATACTTTTTGGATAACCTGAGTCTTCCACAGATCATCACACTTGAAGATGAAAAATGATGTGAAATAAGAGATAAGGGGATAGAATTCTGAACAATGCACCTTTTATTTCTTTCAAGCACATGTTGTACCCTAGTCTGACATGGTTCACTGCAACCAAATTGGTTTTCTCTTCTTGTATCAATATCCATACTTGGTTCTCTCAGAAGGCATAAACTAACTTTCTCATTAATCCTGTGAATGTCATCAGTCAGCATATTGGTAGCTGATCCATTTTACTTTCTCATAGGATGTACATTATGATTTCCAGAACATTATGTGTTGCAAGGAATAAGAAATGCTTTAAAATACACTTTTTGCTTTAAGATATATTCCCTTACTTTTTAATAATTGTTTTTTCTTTATTTTTATTGTTGACACTGTTACAGATGTCCTCATCTCCCCTATTCCCTCCACCCACCTCCACACATCCCTGTCCCCACTTCCCTCTGGCCATCACCACACTGGTGTCTGTGTCTGCGGGTTATGCATGTATGTTCCTTGGCTAAGCCCTTCACATTTCTGCATCCAGTCTACCATGCTCACTCTTCTGACAGCTATCAGTCTGTTCCATATATCTATGCCTCTGTGTTTTCTTTGTTAGTTTGTTTTATTCATTAGAATCAACATATGAGATCATATGGTATTTGTCTTTCTCTGACTGGCTTATTTCACTTAGCATAATACCCTCTATAAAACATCTTAAAATACACTTTTAAAGCATTACAATATAGCTGTGGTTGGTGTGGCTCAGTGGATTGAGCTTCTGCCTGTGAATCAAGGGGTACCTGGTTCTATTCCTGGTGGGAGCACATGCCTGGGTTTCAGGCCGGGTTCCGGGTGGAGGGTGCTCAAGAGGCATCCACACATGGGTGTTAAAGAAAATTACAAGATAAATCAATAATGTAGCACCTCACATACAACCAGTGGGAATGTAAACTGAAAGGATGTTTTTGAAAATTAACTTGGCAATAAATGTATAAATCATTTTTAGAATTGCAATCACTGCAATTCTAAAAATCAAGCAAAGGAATCAATCTTAATGAGAGACATAACTTTATACATAAAGATGTTCAATGTAGTGCTATTACTAAGACAAATTTTTATATATTATTTTTTATTTTTTACTTATTTTTTAAAATTATTATTCTATGCAGTTGTCACAATTTTGCTCTTTGCTCTCCTCTGCCCAGCCTGACCCCACTCCCATAGTCAATATTTGTAACAAATTAAATGTTTAACATTAATATAAGGTAAAATGTAGGCAATACATTTTTAAAAACATTGAAGAGTGTGGCTTGCTTAATAATATTTGGGCCTATTAAACTGAAAGAAAACAAACATCTTCACATTACACAGTGATTAAGTACACATAAAAAGAGATATACCTATCTATAGCATATACATACTATAATTTTTAATTATAAAACAGCTGGAAATTTTCATAAACAATATGATCTCCACTATATAAAAAAGTAATAAAAAAGAGAGAAGAATATACAATGAAATATAGTAATCCTTGACTCTAAATAATGACATAATAGAGGACTTGTTCTTTTTTTCTGGTATAATTTGTCCTATTAAAAATGCCCATATAAAGTGACTATTACTTTTATATCATAAAATAAACTTTTAAAAAATATGTCTTATTGAGCAGTAAATAAACTTGTTTGTTAATTCAAAGTAAAGAACATATGCAGCTTAAGTGTTTATGTGAAGGAACATAACTTAATTTATAAATGATAACATTATATATGTCAAATCACCATTTTAGAGATTTGTGTCATGGTAGGGACTTTGTTGGGGAATGTCTGAAAAGCTAGCCAATAAGTATGACCCCATATCTTTAAAATTCTTAAATAACAATAGTGACTCATCCCAACTGGGACTTTAACCAACCACCAGTGATGCTTGATAGGTTATAATATCATTAGATGAAATGAAAATGTGATTATACTGGGCTGGCCAAAACTTATCAAGCTAATCATATATTAAGAATAAGTTAATTCTTGACCATGAAATGACAAGTATTTCTCCTGTTCCATATATTACCTAGAAGAAACTGGCTTCCAGGAGTGCTTAACAAAACTTCAAATAGCGCAGCAGTGACTTAGGAATTCCATAAATTATTTGACCACAAGAAGAAAAATAGAGCAAAATCATACAAATTAACTTTGTTTTGGTAAGGTTTAGCTTAAATTGTGGTTTATAGAGTCAGAGAAAAAAACAGGAAAAATTACAGAACTCTTTATTTTTTAAAACATGGTATTATGGCCAAAGAAAAACTGAAAATAAAGACCAAGTCAATGAATTGGTAATAAATTAGAGTGAAAAGGTCATGTTTTTAGATGATAAAAAATCATCATCATTCAGTTCTTAGAAGGTTCGCTTAGTTACTTTGATCAAAGAAGGGTCTAATTTTTTCCGCAGTCTGGAAAACATAAAACCAGCTGTGTAGTTTGCTGTTACTTTTAAAAAGACCTAAAGGGAAGGGATGCTTCTTGACTACCAGAGACTAAATGAATTAGCGTTTTAACATTTGAGTGACTAGAATACCAAAACTTGAATACCACAATAATCTTCTAGTCCCAGTAAAATATAGAGCAGCTGCCATGTTATTAAAGTGTGACCAGAGTATTCATAAATCTTTACAGGAGTCCCAGTTATAGGTGCTACATGAAATGTTCTTGTACATAAATAAACTGGTTGTCAAGATGATCAACTCTTGCCTTAAAACAGGCATCGTTGCCCATGAGAAACAACAGAATAAAACTGGACCATAAATGGACAAGCAAAGCACAAATGCAGGAAAAAAAGCAACAAGGTTTCAAGACAGTCTTATCATGTTTTTTTCTTTTCCTGAAAAGTCATGCCTCATCTTCACTGAGATGTATTAAAGGTAGAGTGACGTGTGTCAATTTCTCTCATTAGTGCATATATTACAAGCTCGTAAAAACCATGGGGTAAAGTATCAAACATAAGTTAAGTGTTCCTATTCTATGTCTCCCCATTCCTTCCTCCACCCTCTTCTATTTTCACATTTTGAATAAGGGGAGGCTTTAATTGTACTCTTCCTTTGAGCAGGTAAAACTTGCTTGGCATAGTCTTACTCAGAAATACTTAAGTACGTGAATAAACTTGAGTATACTTTGAAATAGAAATAAAAACTAACTCAGTGACACAAAATAGGTTCCAGAAATAAAGTTCAATATAAAAATTATGAAAAATGTGGGGAAATGACATCTATTTAATAATGCTCTTAGATGGGGTGGTAAACACACAATACAGTATACAGACGATGTATTGTAGAATTATATACCTAAAACCTATAAAACTTTATTAACTAATATCATTCCACAGAATTTAATTTTAAAAATGTCCTTTGTATAATTTCCTATATATCTCAAAGAAAAAATATTTTTACCTCAAACTTCATACAAAAAATGATCTTACTATAAAGTAAAGATATAATAATAATGTTGATTTTTTAATATAAAAATATTTTTATATCTTTGGAATGAAAGGGGTCTTCTAAAAGAAAGAAACCCAAGTACTTTGAAGTAACAGATATCAAGATTTAAATATATAAAATTTACATATTTTAAATGAAGATACACTATAAACAAATATGGAAGATAAGAATCAATCAAAATATAGCCATAAAAATAAATGTTATGTTTTTACTATATGATGAGCACCTTATCATTTTTTAAAGTAATTTAAAAATAAAAACAAAGATATTTATGTAACCTCTTAGAAGAGTAAATAAAGATAAGTAACATATAAAAAAAGATGCAAAACTTCAGAAAAAGATAAATTAAACAAAGAGTTTCCTTTTCTACTTGACTGAACAACATTTAAAAACTGGCAAAGGAAATAGACTTCCAGGAAATCCAGGAAGCTCAGAGAGTGCCAAAGAAGTTGGACCCAAGAAGGAACACACCAAGGCACATCATAATTACATTAGCCAACATTAAAATGAAGGAGAGAATTCTAGAAGCAGCAAGAGATAAGGGGACAGTCACCTACAAAGGAGTTCCCATCAGATTGTCAGCGGATTTCTCAAAAGAGACCTTACAGGCAAGAAGGGGCTGGAAAGAAGTATTCCAAGTCATGAAACCCAAAGACCTACAGCCAAGATTGCTTTATCCAGCAAAGCTTTCATTTAGAATGGAAGGACAGATAAAGTGGTTCTCAGATAAGGTCAAGTTCAAGGAGTTCATCATCACCAAGCCCTTATTATATGAAATGTTAAAGGGACTTATCTAAAAAACAAGACAAAAAATATGAACAGTGAAAGGACAGCAAACTCACAGTTATTAACAACCACACCGAAAACAAAAGCAAACCAAGAGGACAGCTAGATTAGGAGCAGAACCATAGAAATGAAGATCACATGGAGGGTTAGGAACAGGGGAGTGGGAGGAGGAGAAGGGGGAAGAACACACAGAAAATAAGTAGCATAGATGGTAGGTAAAAAATAGATAGGGGGAGGACAAGAATAGTAAGGGAAATATAGAATCTAAAGAACTTGAGACACGTGGTCATAAACTAAAGGGAGCGAATGCTGGTGGAGGGGGTATGCAGGGTGGAGGGGAATGAAGGGGTGGAATAGAACAATTGTAATGGTATAATCAATAAAATATATATATTTTAAATTGGCTATAGCTAATGCTAGGATTATTGTGGGGAAATGGGCACTTTCATATGTTTTTGCTGGATATATGAATTCAGAGCACTTGTTTGAAAATATAGCCATTTCTATTAAAATTAAAAATATTTATATACTTTGAATGCGTAGCCTACTTTAAGAAACTATCACATTAAGATTAAACTCTAACATGTAAGTCAAGTGTTGTACAAAAGGTGTTTGTTATCATTATAACAAAAATGCAGAAGCAATCTGATTGACCAAAAAAAAGGAAATGACAACATATTTGGAATATGTATGCTAAGAATACATATATATGCAGTTATTTAAAGTCATATAATGTTATGGAACAATGTTTATAATACACTGTTAAGTGAAAATGCAAGATGTTTTAAAAATGTATATCATAAAGGAAAAATGGAAATATATTACCTCACTTAAACCTCACCACTATCATAGTTTTGCTATATTTCCAGTTAGTTTATTTACCTATCAAGTTCAAAAGTTTATCTTATATTAATCTTAATAGATGCATCAAAGGACACAATCAACAGTGGAAAAGCAACACGTATGAAAGACAACGGAGAACCCAGAAATAGACCTACATAGATAGAGTCCATTGATCTTCGACAAAGGAGCAAAAACAACACGATGGAGTAAAGACAGTCCCCTCAACGAATCCTGCTGGAACATTTACATCTACAAAAGTTAATCTAGAACTTACACCCTCCATAAAAATAGACGCAAAATGAATTGTTGATCTAAACATAAAACACAAAATTATAAACCTTCTAGAACTTAACATAGAAGGAAACCTAGATGACCTTGGGTATGCCTTTTTAGATACAACACCAAAGACTCATCCATGAAAGGCAGAATCGATCAGCTGGGATTCATTAAAATTAAAAACAAACAATTGCTTTGTGAAAGACAATGTCCAGAGAATTAGAAGACAAGCCAGAGACTGGGAGAAAATATTTGCAAAAGACAGATTTGATAAAGGACTGTTATTTACAGTGCATAAGAGTACTCTTAAAATTCAGCAGTAACAAAATAAACAACTCAGTTAAAAAAGAATGGGCCAAATACCTTAAGAGACATCTCACTAAAGAAGACATATACACAAGAAAAAGCTGTTTCACACCACGCATCATCAGAGAAATGCAAATGAAAACAGCAATGAGACGCCACTACATGCCCACTGGAATGACCAAAAACTGACACCAGCAAAGGCTGGCAAGCATGTAGAGACACAAGATCTCTTTTTCACTGCTGGTGAGAATGCAAGGTGGTACAGCCATTCTGAAAGACAATTTAGCAATTTCTTACAAAATTAAACATAGTTTTACCATGTGATCCAGCTACCACACTTCTTGACATTTACCCAAAAGAGTTGAAAACTCCAAACATTTAAAAAAACCACATAGATGTTTATAGCAGCTTTATTCATTATTACCAAAACTTTTGTATTACTAAGTGAAAGAAGAAAATCTGAAAAGGTTATGTACTGTATGATTCCAACTATGTGAAATTCTGGAAAAGGCAAAACTATGGAGAAAATAAAAAGATCGATGATCCCCAGGGGTGTCAGGAGGGGAATGGATGAATAGGCAGAGCAAAGAGGATTTTTTGGACAGAAATAATGTTCTATATTATATTCTAATGCTGGGTATATGTCACTCACTATTCATGTGACCAAACTCATGGAATGCACAGCACCAAGAGTGAACCCTAAGGTAAACTATGGGCAATTGGCGATTATGTAGGTTCCACTTGGTAACTAATGTAGCACATGGGTGGGGGATTTGATAAGTGAGAAGGTACGCATTTGTGAAAGCACGGCGTATATGGGAAATCTCTCCCTCCTGCTTAATATTGCTTTGAGCTTAAAACAGCTCTAAAATACTGTTTTTGAAGCAAGAGCAACCTATAAAATGGGAGAAAATATTTGCAATCATATATCTGGTAAGAGATCAATATTTGGGTCTTGACTAGTGTGGCTTATTTGGTTGGGCATTGTTCTGAAAATAACTGGCCGGTTCCCAGTGGGGGATGCATGAGAAGCAACCATGCATTGATGTTTCTCTCCCTCTCTCCTTCCCTTCNAGCACATGGGTGGGGGATTTGATAAGTGAGAAGGTACGCATTTGTGAAAGCACGGCGTATATGGGAAATCTCTCCCTCCTGCTTAATATTGCTTTGAGCTTAAAACAGCTCTAAAATACTGTTTTTGAAGGAAGAGCAACCTATAAAATGGGAGAAAATATTTGCAATCATATATCTGGTAAGAGATCAATATTTGGGTCTTGACTAGTGTGGCTTATTTGGTTGGGCATTGTTCTGAAAAGCAAAATGTTGCCAGTTCATTCCTCATCCAGGCACTAGCCCGTTACGGCCATGTTGCCAGTTGGGGGGCCTATGAGTCAATGGACTGATGTTTCTCTCACATATTGATGTTCCTCTCCTTTCTTCCCCACTCCCCACTCCTTTCTCAACAAATAAATAAATAAACAGACAAACAAACAAATAAATAAATAAATAAAATCTTTTAAAAGAGGAGATTAATATTTGAAGTATAATAAGTACTCTTATGACTTAACACCAACAACAAATCCAATTAAAAATGGGTAAAGAAACCCTGGCTGGTGTGGCTCAGTGGATTGAGTGTGGGCCTGGAAATCAAACAACTGCAGTTCGATTCCCAGTCAGGGCACGTGCCTGGGTTGTGGGCCAGTTCCCAGTGGGGGACGCATGAGAGGCAACCATGCATTGATGTTTCTCTCCCTCTCTCCTTCCCTTCCCTTCTAAAGATAAATAAATAATACTTTATTTTAGAAAAAAATGGGTAAAGAATTTGAATGGACATTTACCCTAAAAAGATATGCAAACAACAAACAAGCACATGAAAACATGCTCAACATCACTAATTATTAGAGAAATGCACATCAAAACCATGAAATGTCATATCACACCCAAAAAAATGGCTATTGTTAAAAATCAGAGACTAGCTGGTGTTGGGAAGGGTGTGGAGCCACTGGAATACCAGAGCTGGTAGACATGTAGGATGGCGTAATACCCACGGAGAATAGTACAGTGGCTCCTAAAAATGCAAAAACACAACGACCACATAGTCCATCAATTCCACTCTGGGTATATTCTCAAAAGAACTGAGAGCAAAATCTTGAAGAGGCTCTTGTTCAGAGCATTATTCACAGCAGACAAAAGGTGAAAGTGAGCCAAACGTCCATTGATGGGTAAATAAATTAAAATTGTGTTATATGAACATAACACAATATTACTCAGTCTTAAAAAAGAAAACAATTGTGACACATGCTGCAATATGAGTGAACATTGAGTAAAAATGAAAAGCAGATGGCAATTTTCAGAGGCTGAGAGGAGGGAAAAATTATGAGTTGTTGTTAAATGGGTACAGAATTTCATTTCTGCAAGATGAAAAGAATTCTTTTTTTAAAGATTTTATTTATTTATCTTTAGAGGGGAAGGGAAGGAGAGAGGGAGAGAATATCAATGTATGGTTGCCTCTTGTGCATCCCCTTCCGGGAACTGACCCGCAACCCAGGCATTTGCCCTGACTGGAAATCGAACTGCGATCCTTTGGTTTGCAGGCCCAGGCTCAATCCGCTGAGCTACACCAGCCAGGGTGAGGATTCTTCAGATTGGTTTCACAACAATGCAAATGTAGTTAACACTATATAATTATACACTTAAAATGCTTACATTTCTTGTTATTTATATATTATTACAATTAAAAATAACTTTAAAAGATACTACTTATGTTTAAATAATTTATAGAGAGAATATTTGTCATAGTAAAAAAGATCCAGTCCTGAAGCTAGAAATCTGGGTATATTTCTATATTGATTTTTGGACCCAGTTTTATGCTAGGGGAATCCCATATTCTGAACATTAATCTAATAATCCAAATTCTCAAAGAATAGCCCCATATCTTCAAAATTCTCTGAGTATGTGAGAGAAATTTGTTCAGAGGAAAAATGACATATCAAAAATCTTTTATAGAATGTCCACATCAGACTGAATGAGGACTCCTAACAATCAATTTCTAAAAGAGGACATGTGTCTAAATAGACATTCAAATATGCACTTGAAAGACAAAGAAGGAAAAAAAGATATAGCAGCACTGAAGAGTTAGTTTCCTAATTTTCAGTCTCTAGTTTCAAGTCATAGTAGGAGCATTCTCTCTCAGAAACATGTGTGCTGAATGACAGAATGTCCCTCTTGAACCACTCCTTGACTGAGAGTCAAAATATGAGCTTAATCTTCCCAGAGTTCTCCCCTTCTCATCTGCTGTCCACAGGAAAAGAGCCAGATCTACACTGGTTCCTTTCAAAAGCAGATGTTCATGTGTGGTCTCATTTTTCCCCCAAATGAATAGGACTTTTGCAATGCCAAGGGAGACAAATTTATTAACACTCGAGAACTGGAATATTTTAATAGCCAGGTTGGCTACCAACTAAAAGTTACTTCTTGTTTATGTTACATTTTAACTTCATACTAAATATCATATTTTTAAAAGATTTTATTTATTTATCTTTAGAGAGGAAAGAAAGGAGAGAGGGAGAGAAACATCAATGTATGCTTGCCTCTCGTGAGCCCCCTCCTGGGAACTGGCCTGCAACCCAGGCATGTGCCCTGACTGGGAATCGAACCGTGATCGTGTGGTTCACAGGCCCACGCTCAATCCACTGAGCTACACCAGCCAGCGCTAAATATCATATTTAATATGCCTTTCTACTCTCCATTTCAAAAGCAAGATAATCCCTATAGTATTCTTCAAAAACTACACCAGACAAATATCCTCTCCTTATCCTTCCTCTTTTTAAGAAAAGATGAACAAAATAGAATTTTATAATACATTGCTACTTTACAAAAAATAAACCAAAAGTGTTCCAGTTTCCCTAAGACCTTATATTAACCTTTTAACTAACTAGAGAAGTCAACCCATTGAAGACCTGAATCTTCACAGCTATTCTGAACTCTATGATGTACTCATTTGCAATTTACTAAATTGAACGACTATAACCAATTTGTCACCTATCTTTCTTGATACACAGAAGCATAAATAATCCAGCTCCAGTCTGTAATATTGCTTTACTTTTTTATATTTTACTACAGTAGAGGCATAGGGAGCTTCTGTGAACTGTAGAAGTGTATGTGACTTCTACATCACACACTTTTAAAAACAATTTCTGTTAATTGATTTTCCTTATTAGATTCCTCTTATAAGTCAGATCATAAGGTACTTGTCTTTCACCCACTGGCTTATTTCACTTAGCACGGTAGTCTCCCACTCTATCCATGCTGTCACAAAAGGTAGGAACAAAACAGAACCAGAGGCATAGAATCGTGGAATAGACTGATGGCAGTGAGAGGAGAGGAGAGGATGGGAGGGGGACTGTTTGAAAGGAGGTGAAAGGATTAGTCAAGGAACTTGTTTTAAGGACCCAGGGATATGGACAAAGGGGTGGGGATTAACTATAGAAGTGGGGAGGGGGGTGCTGGGCAGAGGGGAGAGAAGGGAGAAATAAGTGGAACAAATATAAAACAAAAATAAAAATAATAAAAATGAAAATAATTTCTTAAAACATAAGAAAATTTCCAACCAAGTGAAAAATCTGTATATGATATTTTAATATACAATATGCCTGATAGTGCTGAAAGTGTTTAGATTAGAATTTAGAATATGTTTCCTTGCACTTCATACGTACATTATCTTATTCAATTTAAATATCTCCATAAAACATTTGAAGAAGTACCTATCAGAGACCAAAGAGCTTATAGTGTGCTGGTTGTCCAAAGTTGTAAGAAGACTGATATATGGACCTGGAACTGAAACCCAGTTCATTATTCCAAGATCTCCTCTTTTTGTATTGAGTTAAATGTTGCCACTTATTGTTAACAAATTAATATTTTGGAAATGAGCTATGGCTTGGAAGTACTGTATAAGGTACTGCTTTTTTTACAATAAATTTCTGATGAAAACTTAACAAAATTAAATAACGTTTAAATATAAAAGAATGACCATGATTGCTACACTGTAATCAGATTCTATATTTATAAACTTAGGTCTGATACCTATTAGCTAATTCATACATTTATCAGAGGAATATCAGCCCATTATATTTAATTTGCATTATTACAAAAAAAAAGAAAACTGAATTTCACGTTGAAAGAAAAAATGTGGAGGAAGAAACAAAGGATGGGAGGGAGGGAAAGAGAAAGGGAAAGAAAGTCAAGGGAAGAGAAGGGAAGGGAGGGGAGGGGAGGGGAGGGGAGGGAAAAAGAACACCCCACACACACACTGGTTTCTTAATATTATCTCAAAACATTCCACAAAAAATAATTTGAAAAACTAGTTCAATGCCATGGCAATTTTATTGCTGCGAGTTTTTTATATGTTGTAAACCTTTCTGCTATGGAATTTTTAGATCTAGTTTTCATTCTTAGATAAGAACTGAAACACGAACTTCTTCCAAGCAGCACTCAGCTCTGTTCTTCTTTGGAACAATTTAAAATGGTCTAAAGTCCTTCCACAATACAGGATGTTAAAATATTGCTATTTTAAAGTAATTTTGTTTTATTTTATCTCTTAGTGGATACTGTTACTGAATATAAATATAACCAGTGAGCACTTAGGATCCCCGCTTTCTAGGGGCTGCACATTTTCTGCAAATTCCATAAGTGAATTGTCTTTTAAGAAGCTTCTCAATGCCAAAGATAAAGAAAGTACAAAACTATTTTATAGGGAAAAGTAAGAAAAATCATAAATGTAAAGTCAAGTTCAGAGATACATGCAAACTCTGCAGTTATGTTCTCCTATACATGTATTTTAACAAAAGGATAGATTAAATATAATATACATTTTAATTATCCACTGGCTGGTTTTCTTTCTAGCATAGCAATATTTTTGAAATGTATTCTTTAATTCATAATTTACAATTGCATTGCTTATAATAAAATACTGAGTCTAATTAAATAATTAAAAGACTATGATAATTTATTAATTTTAAAAGTTTTTATATATTTTTTCTTTCACTTAAAAAATACATGGTTTTGAGTATTTACAGTTTTTCAGATGTTTCCATCCTTTCTATTATTCATATAATTCTAGAAGTGTACTCTACAAAGATAGATCTAAGCAAAACTCTTACTGTTGTGCAACATTTAAAATTAAATTCCCAAAGTACTGGCACTTATGGGCTAAAATTAGTATCACAAATGATAGAGAGCTGTAGTTATCTCCCTTCTACATGATAAAATAATAACAAAAGAAAGAAGTATTTACAGCATAAACAAAATTAGGCATATATTTCTGGTTTTGCTTCCAACAGAAAAAAACATCTTCACTGAACAACTTCAATGAGATTTTTAAGGTATTGATTTTTGTCCAGTTTGATACACACATTTTGAAATTATGTAGCAGCTACTGTAATACTAGTAGCAGCAGCAACAACAGCAATGGAAAGATGAGCTGCTTCTGTAGGATTTTGTACCTCAAAGCATTTTTCCATAGGATATTTTCTCCTTTGTCCCTCCTTCCCCCTCTCCCTCCTTAGTGGCACAGATTATGTAGGGTAGTGGGCCCAGGGGGACTCTTCCTGGCACTATAATGGGAATATAAAAAATTTGCAAGATCAGTGATGAAGAACTTGTTCTATGCCTGTTGCATTCACCATCCAAAGCAAGAATATTGGAGGGCATTACAGAGAAGGCAAAATTGGTAGGAAGATCTGTGCTATGAATTGCCCACCCCCACCCATTTTTGGGGAAAAGATAGAATGCATTCTTTTAACAATTGTAGAAAGAAGGCATTAAAATAAACCACTCAAAGGTTTTTTGATACATTCTCGGAACTAATTAGACTTCTACCTAAGATACTTGGATTGGGCTATACCACAAGACTTTGAAGAGGCTAAAATATGCCTGAGGTTTCTTTTTTTTTCTGTAAATAGTGTTTGTGTTAGAAGAGAGAGAAAACCAGATTGAAGCGTTGAGTCTTGTCTAATGGAGCCATAGCATGGTAAGAGAACATGAGTCGAAAGTCTACAGATTACTCAGAATCTGCAAAGGGAGAATAAGTTGACCACCCAAAATGCAAAGTTATATGCCTGGATCAAGAAAATAAAGAAATATGAATCCAGGACAGAACTCCTACATCCGAAGAAAGTGTGTCTGAGACTCACCTTTATACACCTGTCATCCTACAGGGCTTAAAGTCAACTGATTATCCAGTTCAGGTTAGAATTGTGAAGTCCATCCTTGTGGATTCCTAACCACAGCTAGAAGGTAGGAGCAAGCAAGAGAGAGAGAAAGAGAGAGAGAACCCTTAGCTCGAAGAAAAAGAGATACCAACCACACTGTGTCCGCTCTCAAATTGCAGGTGAAAACCTAAGAAAGGAAAGAACAATGACCGCAACCAAGTGAATTTTGCAGTTTGAAGATTATAACTGGGACCTTAAATTTCTTGTGGCTTAGTTCAGGATCAAGTAACTATAGTGTAGCATTGTGTCTATTTTCTAAAGTTGGTCAGAAAAGTCATGAGCCTGCTTGAGTTTTGAAACCAAGAGCAAGGATATATTGCACCTGATTAACCTTTAAAGGGATGATAAACATAAAACTCACACATGTGCTTACTCACCACAGTAGTCACATGGATGTCTTGTTTTACCTACTATCCTGTAAAAATAGGCATTATTCCATAGAGACTTGGGTTTATTTCTGGGCTCTCTATTCTGTTCCATTGATCTATGTGTCTGTTCTTATGCCAGTACCAGGCTGTGTTGACTGCAGTGGCCTTGCAGTTTAGTTTTAACCTCAAGTATTGTCATCCCTCCAACTTTGTTCTTTCTCAGGATTGTAAGGTTATGTGGGGTCTTTTTTGGTTCCATGTATATTTTCTAGATATGTATTATATATTTGTGAAATGTGCCATTGATGTTTTGATAGGAATTGCATTGAACCTACAGATTGCTTTGGGTAGTATGGACATTTTAATGATATTGATTCTTCCAATCCATGAACACAGTATATGCTTCCATTTATTTGTATCTTACTCAATTTCTCTCTTCAGTGTTCTATAGTTTTCTGAGTACAGGTCTTTTATATCCTTGATTAAGTTTATTCCTAGGTATTTTATTTTTCTTGTTACTAGAGTAAATGAAATTTTTTCTTAGGTTCTCTTTCTGAGAATTCATTATTGATGTACAAGAATGCCATCAACATTTCTGAATATTGACTTTGTATCCTNAGGGAGCAAAGAGGAGAAAATTGGGACAACTGTAATAGAATAAGCAATAAGAATAAAGTAGAAAAAACTTTAAAAAATAAGCATTATTCCTTAATATCTTAGAAAATTGGGGGGGGGTTGTATTTAATAGGCCCTTCTGAGTCATTTGGTCATCCCCAAATCGATCAATATGGGTGAGAAATTATAGTGCTTAGACCAGACATGGACTATTTTCTCATTTATTCAGAAAAGTAAGCTCTGTTGTCATAAGAAAATATGGAGGAAGTGAAATAGAGACCAAAATTTTAAATGCCCTCTAGAATAAATATCAACATAGTATCCTGAGTGTATTGGTGACTAGATGCTCAGAAGTTCTACAGTTAGTGTGTTAAAGAAGGATGTGATTATACTCTGCTTCTGTGTTCTTTCTTCTGCATGGCAGCTGCCCAGTGAAATGTGTGTAATATTTTTTTATAAAGAGTGCATTTAATAAAATTGCTTATCCCTAGCTGGTGTAGCTCAGTGGATTGAGTGCGGGCCTAAAAACCAAAGGATCGTGGTTCGATTCCTGTCAGGGCACATGCCTGGGTTGCAGGCCAGTTCCCAGCAGGGGACTCACGAGAGGCAACCATACATTGATATTTCTCTCCTTCTCTCCTTCCCTTCCCCTCTAAAGATAAATAAATAAAATGTTGAAAAATTGCTTATAATATCCTTGTTTTCCTATCTTATAATTGAAGTTTTCTTTATATCAATGGGTCTCTAAAAATATAGGGTATCAGAATTATAATTTGGATTATATAATGTTAGAATTTTATTTAAACTAATCTCATGTATACCTTAAATTAATTTCATAACCAAATGTTTTTCCTTTGTCCCTAAGTGGGTTAATATTAAAAATAATAAATAATTTATTCTTATCTTGATTTATCACTGAAAAATGTACATGCAAAACATTTATATGCATTATTGATATACTCATCCATAACATTTCCTTCAATTAAAAATAATAATATCCTTATACAATTCAGGTTAAAATGTTAGCTAGCTAGGAGGTCCTAATTTTTCTTCTCCAATTTTTTTCACAGAAAGATATTAAAAGCTAAGAAAGAAAACCAAGCCACTAAAGCAGTGAAAATCTGGATAGTCAAGCATCTGCCTGACTCCAGAGGGAATTTCTAATGACTAAAGATTAGATGCAGTCATTAAGCAGAATCATTTAGCGTAAGACAATAAATTATGTCCATCAAACCTTAATGCATATTCTTACTTCACAAATACAGTACCATCACGGAGTAAAGCAAAGGAGTCATGGTTTTAAGGAGAAGTAACAGTTTTCTATGCAACTCAAAGCCATTTTCTGTCGACCTCCATTACTAGAACTAGGACTGCAAATCCAGTAATCAACAGATCCCACGACAAAATTGGACTAGAAGTAACAAACTGCATTTCAGAAAGAAGTCATAAACAGAAGGAGATGAACACAAGAATAACCATAGGAAGAGTACAAACTTTCTGGTCTACAGTTTTTATGACTGCTTCAAATTATCCGCAAATTCCTATCCACACAATGACATACCTAACCAGACAGTGAAAGCAGAAGTTCGCCATATTTCACTAGATTAATGATTAAATAACAAAAAACCTTTTAATTTTAGATGTGGCAGTAAGACTTTAATAGTAACTGGTAGTAGTGAGGTAGAACCAGAAGGAACAATGTATTTCATGACGGCAAGTTTGAGTGTTTTCATTAAACAGTGAACACAAAATCAATAACATGGAATCAAGACACAAGAGAAGAGGAAAAGAAGTACTTGGGTTGCAAGAATGAAAAATGTTTTTCTGAATAATATGAACTATAGTAAATAAAAGTAAATTTTAAAAATCAGATTGGTAAAATATTTCTACATTTCTAAAATAATACTATCTATAAATTTATGTAATACATTTTACTTCTTTTTAAAAAATATTTTATTTTGAAGATTTTATTTATTTATCTTTAGAGGGGAAGAGAATGAGAGAGGGGGAGAAGTATCAATATATGGTTGCCTCTCCTGCATTCCCTGCTGGGAACTGGCCTGCAACCCAGGCATGTGCCCTGACTGGGCATCAAACCGTGATCCTTTCGTTTGGAAGCCTATTCTCAATCCACTGAGCTACACCAGCCAGGGCAATTTTTTACTTCTTTAACATTTTTTATTTAATTGTTGTTCAAATACAGTTGTCACCATTTTGCCCCCCTCCCCACTTCCCCTCAGCCATCCCCACGGCCCACTCTTGATCCTACTCCCCTTTGGTTTAGTCTATGTGTCCTTTATATATGTTCTTGAAAACCGTTCCCCCTTTTCCCCCATTATCCCTTCCCACCTCCCCTCTGGTTACTGTCACTTTGTTCTTAATTTCAGTGTCTCTGGTTATATTGTGCATGCTTGTTTTGTTTTGCTAATTAAGTTCCACTTATAGGTGACATCATATGGTATTTGTCTTTTACTGCCTAGCTTATTACATTTTAAAATTTGAATTAAAATATTTTCTGAGAAAAATTGTCAATTGTTAGAAAAAACTTTAAAAATCACAAAGGATTTTTAAAAGATCACAGAATTTCTGCCTTTGCAAGCCTCTTAGCTCAGAAGAATTTTAACCATGTATGTTTTTAATCTTTCAAATTATAGATAAACTATAAACCTGGTAAAAAAAAAACCTTATTCACCTAGTATTACCAATTACATGCTGACAGGCTAGCATGCACTAAATAAAGTGACGGGCAAAAAAACTCATGCTGCCTGTCCTCATGGAGTTTATAATCTAGTGTGTAGAGAGACCACACATCCAGAGCACAGAAAAAGTTAGAAAGCTATACATGTTTTCACTTGTATAACCATGACACAAAGACTTGATGTTACATACGCAGACTTAAAATGAACAAAGTGCTACCTTAAGAAAGAAAATGCTAGTAAACAATAACTAGGTTTTCATAACAAAAGATAATACTATAAGCAAGTTTGGTTTATTCCACTATTAAAGTAAAATGTATACTTGGCAAAACAAAATACGCGAAAGCAATGACTAGAATAAACTAAAATTTTCAAAAATTCTCTAGAATTTTCAAAAAGGGGGTCCAAAGGTTTACTTTACTGAACACTTAAAAAATTATTATAAATAGACCTAACGTAAACTGCAATAAAGTTGACATTTTAAATCAGTGAGAAAACAATTAGTCAATAATTGGTATTAAACTATTATTTATCTACTATCAAATAGAAAGATAAATCTTTACCCCACAATAAGAAACAAAATAGACTTAAGGTAGATTATAGTTAAATGTAAAAAATAAATAATATTAAAAATAAGAAATAAAAGAACATTAATTGAATTTCAGGTTATCTTTTTTGTTAGGAAAGAAGTAGAGAAGCACTCATGAAGAGTAAGAGTGAATCTCTGACTTAATGTACAAAATACACTACAAATAATGTTATCAAATATTTACAAAATATAAGACAAAAATGCATCATGTTTAATATAACTGAAGGTCCTTAAAAGTGAGAAAAGAATAACTACAAAATACCAATTGTATAATGCATGATTAGATATTTCACACACAAAAAATAAAATTGGTTAAGAAATATTTAAGAGCATCGTTATCATTATTTACCAAATATGATGGACTATAACAAGAAACATTTTATCCTATCAAAAAAAAGAAAAACAGAATCTTCAACAACAATAAAGATTTTGTGAAATGGAACAATTCTAGCCAGAGTGTAATTGGTATATCATTCTAGAAAATAGTTTGTAAAAACAATAGATGTAAATTACCCTGAAAAACTCAGACTGTTGGCAGTATGGCCCCCAAATTAAGCAGCACTAAGTAATCAAACAGTTCTGAATCTTTGATGTGCTCTCTCTTCAGCTGGTGGGTGGGGAAAGAATGATGACATACATGTGGAAGGTTTTATAGTCTTGGTCTGAAAGTGGCATTCCATTACTTCCTACCATGCTGTATGGGCCAGAAGTCAGTCATGCTTTCACATGTAACCTCAGGGAGGCTAGGGAATGTGGCCCAGGCTGTAGTCAGGTGAAGGAAACAAAAATCTAACAGGTTTTAATTAGCACAAATAAAAACCTGCTCCAACCCATTTTCTAGTTCCAAATGGTCAAGAATAGATACCAATAGATAAAGAAACACAACATTATGAGGAGAAATAAAAACTTTGAAATAAGAACGATCAGTTATTTTGTGATAGATACTGAAAGAATCCCTGTTTTTTTGCGCCATCGACAGTTTTGAAGAGTACTGGTCAGGCACTTTGTAGAATGTTCTTCACTGTGTGATGGTGTGATGTCACGGTGATGGTTGGGCTGGGGTAATGGGTTTGACGAAAGAAAACAAAAAAAGGTGACATGACCTTCCCATTACACAATCTCAGGAAGTACATGATATTAAAATAACTTACCACTATGGGTACCAACCTTGATCACTTGTCTAAGGTAGTGTTGGGGAGACTTGGGAAGGAAGACTATTTTTCACCTCTCAGAGGGGAAATTACCTACACAGATTATTTAATTTCTTCCTCTAAGGAAGATCTGTCCCTTCTCCCTCATTTATTCAATCATTAATTTATGTCAATCTGGACTCATGTATTTTAATTTCATCCTTTGGGTTGTAATTCAATTCTATGTCAATTTTTTATTGCAAAAATTGCTCTGGCCTTGGCTACCCTTTTTTTCCCAGCACTTTCTTACTTTCTAACACTGTAAGATGTTTTAGATTTGTGTATTTTGCTTGCCTCAGACTGATCACTTTTTAAAGGGGCCCTGGTTCACTTTATTGAAAAATCGTGTTTAGAAATCAAGATCTGGGTCTTAGCCTGACACACACGTACAGCTGCAATTAATAAATGCTTGATGGTGGTGACTATGCTGGCATAAATGCAACATCAGTGATAGTAAGTTAGTCTGAAATGAACGTGTGTGTGCATTTGTATACATAAAGAATTAAGTCTTGCTTTGATAATACATTGGTGATTCTTTTGGTAATAAAATTGTCTCATTTATTATTATTTTTGTACTTTAACTATAATATCTTTCAAATCATTATTCTTAACTTGGTATACCATATGCTAGAAAATGTATATTTTTTATTGACATCTCAGTTGCCTCTGGCTACATATTAAGGCAATGTTAAACTAACCAGTAAGCTATAGATTGAGATGCTTTGTACCACCGATAAATATAAATATAGTAGGAGATATGTATATACAACATTCTTTAATTGTAAGATAAAATCAACCCATGTAAGGTGCAGTGTATTTTATTTCTTTGATTTAATCTTTATTGTATTTTTTCCATTACCATTTAGTCCCCTTATACCACCCTTACCCCAGCTATCACCACACTGTAGTCCATGTCCATGAGTCCTTTTTTCTTTTTTATCAATGCCTCCACCCCTCGACTCCCTTCTCCAATAGTTGTCATCCTGCTTTCCATCTATGAGTCTACCTGTTTTGCTTGCTAGCTCAGTTTATTCATTAGATTCCAACCATGTGTGAAATCATATGGTATTTGTCTTTCTCTGAGTGGCTTATTTCACTTAGCATAATGTTCCCAACGTCTATCCATGCTGTCGTAAAGAGTAAAATTTTCTTCTTCTTTACAGCTGAGTAGTATTTCATTATGTAAATGTCCCATAGTTGTTTTATCCACTCACCTGTTGATGAACATCTATTGATGGACACTTCAACTGCTTCTATATCTTGGCAATTGTAAAGAACACTGCCAAGAACATAGAGGTGCTTATGGTCTTTTGAATTAGTGTTTGGGGTTATTTCAGATATATTTCCAGAAGTGGGACTGCTGAATCAAAAGACAGATTCATTTTTATTTTTGAGGTATCTCCATACTGCTTTCCACAGTGGCTGTGCCAGACTGCATTCTCACCAACACTGCAAAAGTGTTCCCTTTCTCTATATCCTCCTAGGACTTTTTTTTAAATTGATGATAGCCATTCTGACAGGTGTGAGACGGTATCTCATTGTGGTTTTTACATGCATTTCTCTGATGAAAAGTGGTTTTGAGCATCTTTTCAAGTCTACTGACCACTTGAATGTCCTCTTTGGAGAAGTGTCTGTTCAGGTCATTTGCTCATTTTTATTTTTTTTTATTTTTTTTATTTTTTTAAATATATTTTATTGATTATACCATTACAGTTGTTCTATTCCCCCCTTCATTCCCCTCCACCCTCACACTCCCTCCCTCACCCTTCTCCCCCCTTAGTTTATATCCACATGTCTCAACTTCTTTAGATTCTATATTTCCCCCGCTATTCTCGCCCTCCCCCTATCTATTTTCTACCTACCATCTATGCTATTTTCTGTGCCTTCTCCCCCCTTCTCCTCCTCCCACCCCCCTGTTTCTAACCCCCCATGTGTTCTTCATTTCTATGGTTCCACTCCTGATCTAGCTGTCCTCTTGGTTTGCTTTTGTTTTAGGTGTGGTTGTTAATAACTGTGTGTTTGCTGTCCTTTCACTGTTCATATTTTTCATCTTCTTTTTCTTATATAAGTCCCTTTAGCATTTCATATAATAAGGGCTTGGTGATGATGAACTCCTTGAACTTGACCTTATCTGAGAAGCACTTTATCTGTCCTTCCATTCTAAATGAAAGTTTTGCTGGATAAAGCAATCTTGGCTGTAGGTCTTTGGATTTCATGACTTGGAATACTTCTTTCCAGCCCCTTCTTGCCTGTAAGGTCTCTTTTGAGAAATCCGCTGACAGTCTGATGGGTACTCCTTTGTAGGTGACTGTCCCCTTATCCCTTGCTGCTTCTAGGATTCTCTCCTTCATTTTGGTCTTGGCTAATGTAATTATGATGTGCCTTGGTGTGTTCCTTCTTGGGTCCAACTTCTTTGGGACTCTCTGAGCTTCCTGGATTTCCTGGAAGTCTATTTCCTTTGCCAGACTGGGGAAGTTCTCCTTTATTATTTGTTCAAATAAGTTTTCCACTCGTGGCTGTTTCTTTCCCCCTTCTGGTACCCCTATAATTCGGATGTTGGAACGTTTAAAGATGTCCTGGAGGTTCCTAAGCCTCTCCTCATTTTTTTGAATTCTCATTTCTTCATTCCTTTCTGGTGGGATGTTTTGTTCTTCCTTCTGGTCCATTCCATTGATTTGAGTCCCAGTTTCCTTTCCATCACTATTGGTTTCCTGTGCATCTCCCTTCATTTCAATTAGTTTAGCCTTCATATGTTCCTCTAATTTGTGACTTTGTTCCTCTAATTTGTGACTATAATCTACCAGTTCTGTGAGCATCCTGATAAATAGTGTCTTGAATTGTGCTTCTGAGAGGCTGGCAATTTCTTGGTCACTTAGAGTTATTGGCTCTGGGACTTTGAGTTCTTCTTGCGCCATCCTTTGGGTTGTTCGTGCCTGTTCCATAGCAGGATCAGAGCCCTAAAGTGTTCACTAGAACAGGGCAACTAAGTCACTGGGTTGTGACGCTGTATGTGGGGGCGGGGTCAAAGAGGGACAATGGCTCTCACTGGTATTGCAGGGCAACTAAGTCGCTGGGTTGTGATGCTGTATGTGGGGGCGGGGTCAAAGAGGGACTCTGGCGTCCCATCTGCCGCCTGCCACCTCGGCCCTCACCGGTGCTGATGGGCAACTCAGTCGCTGGGTTGTGACGTTGTATGTGGGGGTGGGGTCAAAGAGGGGCAATGGCTTCCCTCCGGCGCCCGCAGCCACGACCCCCACCAGCACCGCAGCCACCACCGTCACCAGGGCCACGCGCCCCACTCCACTGCACGCGAGTGTGCCACCGCTGTCAGCCCTCCACCACTGGGTTCGCCCCCTGGGGCCTGCGTGGTCCGTCTCACTGCGCGCGAATGTGTGACCTTGGTCAGTCTGCCCCACACCCCGACTAGGTCCGGGCTGCCTGTGCTCCTAGGTCTGTCCTTCCCGACCTTGCTCCGCTGCTGGCTCTGCCTCTCTTACCGTCCCCGTTGAACGGTTCGTAGCTGTGGGATTTCCATATAATTCGGCTTTCTGGTCTCTGGGTGTGTCTTAGTTTTCCAAAACTTTTGTTGTATCCAAACTTGGTTGTGGGAGAAGGCACAGTGTTTCCACCTATGCCTCCATCTTGGCGGAAGTCCGCTCATTTTTAAATAAGTTGTTTGTTTGTTTGTTTGGTGTTGAGTTGTGTAAGTACTTTATAGATTTTGGATATTGACCCCTTTATTAGATGTATTAGTGAATATTAATGTTCTCCAATTATTTGGGTTGTCTTTTTGTTCTGTTGATCATTTCCTTTGATGTCTGAAAAAGTTTGTTTGATGTAGTCCCAGATTAAGTTTTTCTTTTCTTTCACTTGCCTGGGAGATATATCCAGTGAAAATTTTCAGTAAGCAATGTCTGAGATTTTGCTCCCTGTATTTTCTTCTAGGATTTTCATTGTTCAATTAGGTTAACAAACTAATATGTCTGACCACTGATTAGTTTAACAACAAAAGCAGAAAATACAGTGAGGTTGCCAAAAATGGAAAGACAAAGAAACAGACCAAAAATGAAAGAACAAGTGAATTTTGCAGAAGAACTAGACGAAATGGAGGTTTGAACTGGTTTGTACTCAGGATAAGGAGATTTTTTGATAGAATCACCCTGGGGGCTCATGCTGTGGTGGTTGTTTTACTGTGTATTTTATTTTTTACTTGCTGTTAGGTGAGTGGAATAGCAGCCATGGCAGAACTAGTAACCCTTTTATTGTTACAAGCTGTCACTTGACACAGATCCACAGGGTGGTGTTAGATGTAAGTAGGGTTTTCATGGGCACAAGAGACATAGACCATAGCTCACTGACTCATTACCAAGCTACTCATAAAAAATCAGTTCCAAGTGACATGTAACTTGACACAGGATCTAACTAGGGAACTGTCTGTTCTTCATTTCTTCCTTTGACCACAGATTCTCCTTCTCACCTGCCCTAAAAGTACATGCATCCCTTCCATTGAGTATGAAAGAGGAAGCCCCGAAGACTGTCTAAAAAGCTGTTTTTGCACATAGGACGGCATCATCTCACTTTTGCCTCTGTTCAAATGCTGTCAATGGATGGGACAAAGAAACAAATGAAAGTGTGTGTGTGTGCACAGGCTTGCAAGTGCATTTGAGGCCTATAGCATTTCATGATTGCAAAATTCAAACAGAAAACCCTTGCATTTTGTCTGTGAGGAAATTTAGAGAAACAATATCCAGACACAAGTTCAAAGTTCCATACAGAGGCTTTGACATTGTGATACCCTGTCAAATTTTATAAAGTTATCCAACCTTAAATATAAGCAGGCTTACTCATTTGCAACACATATGAAAGGATAGTGTGAGAAGATAGTAGGTAATTGGGAACACAAAAAAATGAAGTAGAAATTTGATACTTATTATAGGGCAGAGATCAAGAAAACTTGCTCCTTGCTTAAAAAATACTACTTACAAATTGGGTCTGATAAATATCTTCCCAAACAATTTATTATTTGTTTACTATTATCCTTATTAATGTACAAGCTAAAAACTATTCATCTTAAAACCATCGATTAATTAAAAGTCCTTGTTAGATAGCATGTATACATGGTCATTATAACAGAAGCTGTAAAAGATTTAAAATAGTAAAAGTAGGACATATTTTCTGGCATAACTAAGATTATAGAGCAAATTAAAGACAAAGGTAGGTTAAACTAAATAAATACTAAAGATACATGTATCCAAAGTTATAGTGCTTATCCAAGCACTGACCTTTTAGTTAGAAATCAAGGGAGTTCTAAGTTATAGGTTTCAGAAGGCTGGAGGACAGGATCCGCCATGGGCCCTCAGGACTCCTGCACAGGAAAGAATGCAAGTGTTGGGAACAAGGAAACTGAGAACTAGTAGTATGCTGAGGCCAAGGGAAACTAAAAAAGAACACTGAGAACAGGGTGGAGTTGAGCAACCATCGGCATAGTGCAAATGTTCTCCCTTGGGCCAACTAGGTCGATTATAATCTATATAAGGACTTATTTTATAATTTTCCACTCAGACCCCACCCTGTTCCCTGTGTGCGGGCTCTGTAAGCAAACAGCTAACTGCCACGTCTACTTCTATGTAACGCTTGCTTGCTCCCTCCTATATAAGGACTTAGCTGTAAGCGCTAGGCGCGACTCTCATTTGCAGCCCTTGTGGGTGTTATGTCCTCAGACATCTTGAGAGTTCGCTCCTGCGCAGGTTAAACTTGGCCAATAAAGTAAGATCATAAACCCTGAAAGTCTTTGACATTTGTTCTCTCGGGTGGTGGATGCAACATTAGGCCCTGGTCGCTCTTTACCCAATCCATTTTACAGGGGTTTTTTTCCCCAGAGAAATAGAATAACATCTCTTCACTTCTCTCCACTATATAGCCTTGCTTCCACTCTCTGTAAACAAGCATTGAATCTCTCAAGTCCCAGTTCTCTCTCCTGTCACGTAGCCCACTGTACGTGCAGACATCAAGCACTGGCCCTGCCTAGACCCCATGAAGAGCTCAGGATGTCCAGCCCTGGCCGGTGTGACTCAGTTTGTTGGAGCGTCCCGTCATCTTGCAGATTGAGGGTACCAGGTTTGATTCCCAGTCAGGGCACATACCCAAGTTGTGGACTCAGTCTACACTATAGGCACCTACCAGAGATTGATGTTTCTCTCTCTCTCTCTCTCTCTCTCTCTCTCTCTCTCTTTCTTTCAAAACACAGAAAAGTGTCCTTGGATGAGAATAAAAAATAATACAGGATGTGCTGTTAAATTTGACCTTTGGATAAACAACAGACTCTTCTCACATGTGCCTTAAATATTGCATGAGACATACATACAGTGAAAAAATATTCAACTAAAACTCTAATTTAACTGCATTTTCACTTGGTAATTTTGGCAGGCCCATTTCTCTGGTATACAAGGAGTACAGAAACCAACAGAAACAAATGTGAAGCTCTGGTTACTGCTTTTGCTTTTGCTGTAATGAAGTCCTTTGTCACTGACCCAGGAGTCTCGCATCTTTTCCTGGCATCTGTGATATGGCAAGGACTTCACAAGTTAACATGTCACCTGAAAGTAGAGAAAAATCTAAGGTGCTGCCCAGTTCCGGATCCACAAAAAAAGGAGCTTTGTGTGGGTCTGTCCATTTCAGTCACTTCAGATAAGCAGAGAAAAGGCAAAGGCTTTTGTAGAAAGGCAAACTCAGCCAATGGAACATTTTTGAAGAATAAAAAGAAAATAAAATTGCATATTCAGAACAAAGGAGGTTATACAAAGTCTTAAAATTGTTGAGAAAGAATTTTCTCTGGGTTTCTTCCATTTCTTATAAGCAGAGACACTGGTTGTTTTTGTTTGGCTTTTCAAGGATGTTTATAAAGTAAGCAGCCTTGAAAGATACAGTATACCATTCTAGAGTGAAGGACAAGTTGTTTATCTTTCCATGTAATAAAGATAATGTCTTCTTGTGCAGTTTACGCAGGCTTATTGCACTTTATAAAACATTCAAATTCCCTAAGTTGCGTATTCCTCAGCTGTCATGCAACACTCGGCATTTGCAGGCATCACCTGGCCTTCTTCATGCTACCTAAAGGAATTGGGTCTTGGAGAAATGTGCACATGCTGCTACTCTTCCTACCACTACTGCTTCGAGTAATACAAGATCTACATCTCAGATCCAGGTGTCTCCTATCTTCTGCCAGCATCCACGTGTGGCAAGCTAACTTGTTAGTTTGCAAGTTACATAAAATTACAAACTCTCCACACTTCTCAAGATTATGAAGGCTTTCAAATATTTCAGGATTTATTGGTGAGGTAATAGACACTGGAGAACTACTGCAAGTTTTGTCTTGAGAGCTGGCAGGAAGATGAGGTTTGGATACGAGTCCCATGCTCTTTTCTTACCTCCAGAACCTTCCTATATACAATTTCTCTGGCTGGAACAATGCTACCCCACCCTCTTCTTCTTAATATGCAAAATGCACTGCCTATAAAGGGATACGTAGCTTCCAGGGTAAATACTTCCCCTTCAGGAGCTATGAGCCAACCAAAGAAGCCCTTTATAACCCCTTCATGTTCTGTTCTTTTGTCCTTCCTAAGTACTCCTAACGTGCCCTGTACTTTTCACAATTTGGTGATTTCCAGTTCACATGCCATTTCACTCACTATTTTAAGCTCCTTAAAGTCAGGTTTTGAAATTGTATTCTCAGTACTTAAGATCATAATCATTGTATTAAGAAGTCCTAATGAATATTTGTCGAAAGTAGAGTTTTAGAAGTTACAGGCATATTCCCTTCTTTGTTGTCTGTTCAGCTGAATTTTTCAAAGAAATTATTTTTGAGTACCAATCTGTAAGTATGCAATGCTAGGAAAATTTAATGAGTGAGAAAGAACAAGGCTCCAATATTTGGGTTTCTCATTCTACTTCCAGAGAGATTCTTCCTATTTAGTTGTCTCATTGTAAGACTTCAAAGATATCCTTTCTATTCTCAGGAATTACTCATAGCAGTTAACTTACATGCAGGACAGCTTTTTCACTAAAGGTAGAATTTAAAATGTAGTTATTAGAGTAATTTGGGGGAAATGGGGGACAAATCCTTTCTGGAAGGGTAAAGATGATGAAATATAGGTTCTACAGACTGAATTTTCCCTCCTCAGTATCATATTTTGAACCCTTAGCCTCCCATGTGACTGCATTAGGAGACAGGGTCTTTAGGAGGCAATCAGGTTAGATGAAGTCAGCAGGACCAAGCTCTGACCTGGGAAGGCTTGTGCCTTCAGAAGAAGAGGAAGAGAAGGAGATGACTGCCATTGCGTCCATGTGTGCACAGGAAGAAAAGGCGATGTAAGGACATAGTGAGAAGGTGCCCACCTGCAAACCTGGAAGAAAGCTCTCATCAGAATCTGACTTGTCTGAAAACTTGATCTGAAACTTCTAGCCTCGAAAAATTGTGAGAAAATAGATTTCTGTTCTGGAGGTCATGCACTCTGTGATATTTTCTTGTGAAAGCTCAAGCAAAGTAATACAAGAACGCCTTAAAAGATGCAGCTTGGTATCTTTCCATAGGGATTCTGGCTATAATAAACAGTGAATTTGGCTGTAATAAATGGTATTTTTAGAATTAAAGTAACATGATTCCAACCAAGGGTTTATGTAATTGCAGCATTTAGGGGTGAATGAATATAAGCTATCCCCCCAAATCCGTTCTCCCTTACTTCTTCTGCACAAGGCTGTATCATTCTTGTGGATAAATACGCTATACACATCTATATGCTTTCTCTGTGATAAAATATAAATGGCAAAGATGCATACAAGAAGGAATCTCTGGCTCTGATTTCTCCTCCTTTTCCATGTGGTTGGAGCAAAACAATTGTATCCATGACCCTCTGTGACTTCCTGGAGCAAGCCTGCCAGTATTCTGAAACAGTAACTTTTAAGCTATTTGCAGACATTTTCTAGATATCCTTTTCCAAATTCTGTCCTACAGATATGACTGATATTGGGTGAAATGATGATTTTATAATACTTTGAAAGTGACTTCTTATCATCCACAATTATATTTTTAATGTTTCATGACAACATATTCATAACAGCTGAGAAAAATGCATCTTCACTCATAGGAGCTGAGGTTAAACAGTGTTCATATAAACAGTGTTCATTTCCAAATGGACAGTTTATTTAAAATCTCATGCGTGTTGTTCTCCACTCTATAATACATTTATCTTTGGCTTAATTAAAATATTGTCTTAATTAATACCAGAAAAATTATTATAAACGTTCTTTTTCCTTGAGTAAAATTGATCCAGCAATGCCAGAATGATCCTGGACCGATGTAGCCTTACCGTTAAATCACTTGCAGTTCCCAACAACATGACACAGTCTTTCACACTTTATACTTTCTTTCTCTGTCTGAATTACACTCTGTCTCTTTATCAGTGTCACAAACTCCTATTTATTATTCAAGGCTCAGAAAGTATCACCTCCTTTGCAGAGAATTCCAAAGCTTTCCTGTTCTCACCTCAACAGAACCCACGCCTTCCTAATCTGAGCACACATCACCCCTTTTGACACAATGTGTCAAAATTCATGCCAGTGAATAGTCTAGACATGACTGTCTCCTTTTCACTTCTGACCCTCTCAAGGACAAGATCTGTCTCATTCCTTTGGAATTTGAAGTTTCTCCTAAAATTCTAATATACATTGAGGATCTCGACATTTCCAAAAATACTTCATTTTAATCAAAGAAACTGATCTCCACTTCTTTTTTTTTCCTACTCTTTCTTTTCTCACTTTCACCTTCTCCTCCTCTGTTCCCTTTCCTCTTTCATTTTATTTTACCTCATATATTTAAATTCATCAGACTTATAAAGTTTAAATATATATAGGTATCTGCTAAACTGAGAATCCATAATTGGGAAATTTAGGGACACATAAAGAAATCCACCACTCAGTCAAAACATAAAAGGGATGAAGTCAGTATTCTGAAGGTTAAGTTTTATCCCCTTGACATTCGTTGTATAAGCTTGTTTAATATGAAATTCTTTTTTAAAAATATATTTTATTGATTATACCATTACAGTTGTCCCCCCCCTTCATTTCCCTCTGCCCTGCACAACCCCTCCCCCACCATTCCCCCCTTTAGTTTATGACCACGTGTATCAAGTTCTTTAGATTCTATATTTCCCCCACTATTCTCGCCCTCCCCGCTAACTATTTTCTACCTACTGTCTATGCTATTTTCTGTACCTTCTCCCCCCTTCTCCTCCTCCCACTCCCCTGTTGCTAACCCTCCATGTGATCTCCATTTCTATGGTTCCACTCCTGATCTAGCTGTCCTCTTGGTTTGCTTTTGTTTTAGGTGTGGTTGTTAATAACTGTGAGTTTGCTGTCCTTTCACTGTTCATATTTTTATCCTCTTTTTCTTAGGTAAGTCCCTTTAACATTTCATATAATAAAGGCTTGGTGATGATGAACTCCTTGAATTTGATCTTATCTGAGAAGCACTTTATCTGCCCTTCCATTCTAAATGAAAGTTTTGCTGGATAAAGCAATCTTGGCTGTAGGTCTTTGGATTTCATGACTTGCAGTACTTCTTTCCAGCCCCTTCTTGCCTGTAAGGTCTCTTTTGAGAAATCTGCTGACAGTCTGATGGGTACTCCTTTGTAGGTGACTGTCTCCTTATCTCTTGCTGCTTCTAGGATTCTCTCCTTCATTTTAATCTTGGCTAATGTAATTATGATGTGCCTTGGTGTGTTCCTCCTTGAGTCCACCTTCTTTGGCACTATCTGGGCTTCCTAGATTTCCTGGAAGTCTATTTCCTTTGCCAGGCTGGGGAAGTTCCCCTTAATTATTTGTTCAATTAAGTTTTCCATTTGTGGCTGTTTCTTTTCCCCTTGTGGTACCCCTATAATTCGGATGTTGGAACATTTAAAGATGTCCTGGAGGTTCCTAGCCTCTCCTCATTTTTTTGGAATTCTTGTTTCTTCATTCTTTTCAGGTTGGATGTTTTGTTCTTCCTTCTGGCCCACTCCATTGATCTGAGTCCCAGTTTCCTTTCCATCACTATTGGTTTCCTGTGCATTTCCCTTCATTTCAATTAGTTTAGCCTTCATATGTTCCTCTAATTTGTGACTATAATCAACCAGTTCTGTGAGCATCCTGATCACCAGTATTTTGAACTGTGCATCTGAGAGGTTCGCTATTTCTTGGTCACTTAGAGTTATTGGCTCTGGGGCTTTGAGTTCTTCTTGAGCCATATTTTGGACTGTTCGTGCCTGTTACCTGTAACATATGAGGAGCGGAGTCCTAGGTGTTCACCAGGGCGGGGCAGCTCAGTCTCTGGGTTGTGATGCTGTATGTGGGGGTGGGGTCAAAGGAAAGCAATGGCGGTCCCCTCTGCTGCCTCCCACTGCCGGAGCCTGGAGGTCTGTCCCACTGTGAGAGAATATGCGACTGTAGTCAGCCCGCCTGCCTTTCGCCCTCACTGGGTTCGCTGGGGCCTGCATGGTCCATCTTGCTGCTCACTCCTCTGCTGGTTTATCTGCGCACGAATGTGTGACCGCGGTCAGCCCACCACCCCGCACCCTCCCTGGGTCCACGCTGCTACCCCGGCTGCCTGCACGTCTGGGTCAGGGGATCTTTCCTGACTGACTCTGCTCCACTGCTGGCTCCACCCCTCTTACTGGTCCCGGTTGAATGGTTCGTTGTTGTTGGACTTCTGTATAGTTCAATTTTTTGTTCTTTGGCTGTGTCTTTGTTTACTAAACCTTTGTTGTATTCAAACTTGGTTGTGGGAGAAGGCACAGTGTTTCCACCTATGCCTCCATCTTGGCGTAAGTCCCCGATAACCTTCGAAATTCTAAACATTTAGAAAATATTTATCTTAGTAAGACATCTGGTATATTAAAATGTTTTAAAAATGAAATTGGGAAGTAACTTTTCTATGCTAACCCATTTATTTAAATTATGCTATTTAATCTATTTAAGCTAAAATAGGAAGATGCTGATCTGAGGAGACGTGCATTTCTGAAACTCTATGTAAGACAGAATATAGAACATAATATAAAGTATCTTGAAGGATTTCTTATACATACATACTGACACATTCTGTAATTATCCAAATACTTAAAAAGTAGCTTACCTCTCTCTTTTCATGTTCCATAATAAAATATTTAAAAACAGAATTATTTATATGTACAACAATTTTGTTTTCTACATAGTATGTAGTAAAGCACAGAAACACCACTCTGCTCTCTGAGAACTCTGTATTAACAGATACTGCTCTGATTTTAGCAAGATTATCAGTAAGAAGCTGGTGAGGTTCAATCAGACATTTTAAAATCCTTTAAAGCAGGAAGACAAATTGCTGCACCAGTCTATTTTCCACCAATCATTTTATCAACTCAAAAATAAAGTTGTGACAGAGTGAGTAACCTAAACTACTTATGGTTGAAGTCTACTTTTTTGCACACATTATTAGTAAATATTACCAAAACTCAATTTACCACTTACAGCAAGAGAAATCAAATATACATTTGATTTGTGTTTCATATTTTCTAATAATAATACTCTAATGTTTTATTAAATCTTTTGTGTCAGGCACCATGCTTACCACTTCACAGACATTACTGTAGTTTGCCACTTCTAAGAAACTTATTCCTCACATTTCAATATTTCTAAAATATAGAGTTGGTACTGGTAGACAAACATATATCAGAATTCAGCTATTATTTTCTGTACATGTATGAACATGGCTCTTGTGTCCTAGTGGTATGGCTGGATAATTGAAATCCCTCAGTCAACAAATAATTTAATGATGGCAGTTAGACTGGTAGTATATTTTTGTTCTTAGTACATAAGACAATGGTACATTTTAGAATATTCTCACTAATGGCCAAATAACCTCTAGATTAATTTTTGGTTGAAAAATAGAAATGTTAGCCCCGAGTAGTGTAGTCCAGTTTGTTGGTGTCTTTCTGCAAAGCTAAAGATCACTGGTTGGATTCCCAGTTGGGGCACATGCCTGAGTTGTGGGTTTAGTCCTGGGTCAGGGTACACACCGGGGAGGCTGATTGATCTTTATTTCCCAGATCAATGATTCTGTCCTTCTACCTTTCTTCCTCCTCTCTAAAAACAGTAAATAAAGAAAACATGTTTTTAAAGAGAAAGAAAAATAGAAACTCTATGGTACCACAATGGGCAGCAATCTTAATTGCTCATTATTTCTTAAAGGAAATGTTTCATATCAAGCTTTCCAAAGCAAAGTCTTTGCAGATATTTTGTCTCTGACTAGTCATTTATATCCCTTAATATCTCAATGTTATCTGATTATTATTTCCCACATATATGTGTACATTTTAATTTGGTATGTTAACCACCTTAAATGCAGTTGTTCACGTGGAAAATAATACTACTATTCTTCATAAGTAATAATAGTGAAATAAGCCAGGCCATGAAAGACAAATACCATATGGTCTCATCTATAAGTGGAACCTAATAATAAAACAATAAAAAAATTAAAAAACAATAAACTCTGTGTTTTGTGCATTCACAACAGGAAACCTACTTTTGTTCCACCCTGGAGGTTTAGCACAGAGTGCAAAGAATTAAAAATGAATTTAGAATAGTAAAAATAGCAAGAAGTAGCCTTGAAAAGCTGCCAATAACATGTGTTATCAAAATAGCCAAATAATTATTTTAGATTACGAATTTTATATAAGAAAGCAAACTATTTCATGAAGGTAGCATTAGTAGTAATTCTGAGAAAAGGGCACTACAATTAATCACTCACAATAACATGAAAAAGGAAGGGTTTCTGCTTGTTTATCTACCATTTTTGCTACTTGAACATATTCATATTACCAGTAAATGTTGAGAAAATAATGGATTGGGAAAAACCCTACATGCTATAGAAAGTTCAACAGAGACGTGTGAACTCCTTGAGAAGCCAAACAAGATAAAGATAGTAAAAAAGAGTGGTTTTGTTTCAAAACTTACCTAGTTGTGAATCTTGTACATACACTCTGAGAATATCAATGCCAGAAAAACACAATTCAAGAATGATTTAAGCTGATACAATGAATTCATGAGCACATTTGCACCAAGTAGGTATTCCATAAATAGCAGTTCAATGAGTGTCTGAAACGTAGAAGGCTTATAAGAAACAGTAATCTTGAAAATAATACAGATACATTGGCTAAAAAAAGTAATTTGATCTGTAAGATCTGAGAACAACAACAGCATTTTGAAATGTGACATGAATAATAGAAGACAAGGAATTAGGATAGCCAAATAAACAAGATAGGAATAACCAGTAACACAGCCAAACGAGAAGAAAAGTGCATAAGTGAAATAGGACATGTGAAAATATAGAAACTTTGGATAGCTCTATCTAAAGCGGATATGCCCATCATCCATAGATAACATCAAACTGTTAATCAGACAATGAATCAATCTTCCCTGACTTTAATTAAGTTGTAAAATAAATTAATAATCATCTACATATTAAGCACCAGCTGTTAGTCTATAATCCAGATAAACATGCGAACATTTTCTGGACAAAACTAGTTCAATCTATCCATGCAAAATAATGATGGAATTGAATTAATTGGCTGATTTCAAAAATACAAAGTGACATGATGTGATATGCCGGTTCTGCTGCAGAACTACAAAATAATTCTTAGAATCATCAAAGATAGAAAAAGCAAAGGACTCTATTTGAATAGCTTCCCTTATCTCTTAGAATTATTAATGATGAAAAATAATTGTGGTTATTTTGCTAAAAAATAATCTCTCTCAAGAGCATATCTGGAGAAACTTCAGCTATTGTCATACAATTTCCCTTATGTTCGAGAGCTATTAGCTACAATGCAGTGAGGACAAAAGCAGTTCAATATTTTTAAACCACATAAATTACCATAAAATATGTTGAAAACTGACACAACATTTTTTGCTCCAATGTTATTATACTCAGCTGATTTTTTATTGTTAATTATAGGAGATAAGTTACTTAACTCCTTTTATTATTTATGTACACATTTAAATCACAATTACAACTTGCTCACGCATTTTATCAGAATATTAATCTGAAATTCAGATTGGAAGTAAATAAAAGACATTTGCCCTTCAGCGAAAATAAATATTATCTTTCTCCATAAAACAAATGATTAAAAATAGTAATGTCAAAATAATTGAGTATATTGTGAAAAAAAATCAGTTATTAGAGAATGCACTACTAAAGGAGGTTTTATTCAAATTCAAAGATGGCTAGTGATTTTGTCTTATTAGTCTTAAAAGTTCTTACAAAATAAAATTTAAAATGGCATTATAAAATTGATTAAAAACTCATTGTCTGCAGAGATAGCAGACTATATTATCAGCATGAAAACTAAATGTAAAACATTTATAAACATTTATGAAACATTTGACTATATGAAAACAATAAATGCAAAATTGATTATATGTTTATGGTTTTATGATCAGGCAAGAGAAAAAGATTTCTTTGAACTGCATTTTAAATTTATTTCAAAAATGTAAAAACTGCTCTGAAAATGGCAGCAAGATATCGCCACACATATTTATGTATTTATCATACCTAAAGACAAAAATATACTTCCCCCTTTTTAATTGATTTTCTATTACAGTGGGAAAAAATCTCATTAAATCTGACTGGTCAAAAATAGAGAAAAATATTACAGAGTCACTATTTTAATATGATTATTTCCTTGACAGAGAAGGCAAGATATTATTCAATATTAAATTTAGAACAAAGAAATGGCCTTAGAAATATTCAAGTGTCATAACTCGTTTAAATTTCCATCCACACAGTGAGAAATATACCACATAGATATTCAGACTCATTTACAAAGTGACCTGGGAATATTTCTGAGACCTAATATCAATCCTGGTGTTAAGTTTAACTTTCAGCACTAAAAAAAAAAAATGTATGCAATCAAAAAGATAATTATGAATTATTTTCTACTTTTTTACAGCTCTAAAATAACAAATATTTTAAAGATATCTACAGTTTTTAGATAATCTTAGGTTGGTTCAAAGTAAAAGAATGCTCTGTATACTTATATTTAAGACATGATTTTAAATTCTAAAAACTCCCTTGATTGAGTACTGAGGAAACCAAAAGCAAAAAGTTTCTGTAGAAAGTTATTGCACACTAATGCCTCTCAGAGCCACTCTATTAAAGGAACAAAGGCTGAGAATGTCACCTGGTCCAGGAAGAATGCTTTTGCTGGATTGTGCTAGCTTGGTTGAGTTGTCAGAACAAGATAAATGGAGCTGAGCTGTACCATTAACCTGTGACATTTCTGACAGTGCAAGGCTATGTGCTGTGAGAAAAGTGGACTATTTTTTCTCTTTGCTATTCCTCAATTTGTAATAGACATAAGAAAAGATCGATGAAATGTTTTAATGTAAGACAGAAACCTATCAGAAGAACTCTACCTTGAATAATAAATGATTTTCATTACATGTAAAAGCAGAACCCAAATCAGACTGTATTAGTAGATATAAAACATATTTTTGTCTATATTTAAAGCAGATAAATATTAAAATTGTGCATACTTTTATCTAGTTATTTAAGAACAACCAAATCCATCTTTCTTTATTGACACCTTGGCTTATATTTCTATCCAAAAAGGTTAGTGAAAACTAACATCATTATTATGACAATAAACCCCATTTCTTAGTTAAAAATCACTATTAAACTTAAAATATTCAAAAAATAATAGCATTTTTTACTTTTAGATTTACTAAAATTTCACAGGAACTAATATGCTTATAGTTTTTTTTAATTTCTAGGTTTGGGAAAATTTGAATTTTAGGTAAATTTCATTTTATGAAATTCTAGGTAAATTTCATTTTATAGGAAAAGTAAAATGGATGATGGTTATTTTTTGGAAAACTGAATTCATAATATACAATAGTGACTAAGTAAAAGTTAATGTTCATATAAAGTAAAAAGTTAAAAAATCACAAAGTAGTCTTGGCATTTGCTTATAATTTGTGGACAAAATCTAATCACCTTACATGCATTATTCACATGTGTTGAAATGACATTTTTATGATCCCAAACCCTTGCTCTGAAATGCAAGGTATACACAAGAAAATCAGCTTTCAAGGACAACGATGTTTTATATTTACTGACTCATGATAACCAATGTCTTTCATAGTCATATCATAATTAATTACGAGCCAACAGTAAATGCTGTACCAGTCACTTTGCTAAAGATGCAGAGCATGTGCTCCATGTGCCCAAACCCAGGGAGTAGTGTGGGGACAGAAAACCCGCCTGTAGCAGGAATATAGTGCTGAAGTGCTGGGTGGTCAGAAGGAATCATCAATATTTATTCAACAACAATTTAACTGGATGTATTTTATATGCCAGGCACTGTTCTAATTATATTTGAAAAAGAACTAATAGATAGGTGGTTAAAGAGGTACATAGATAGAAGTATTTTTTCACACATTTATGGAAATATTAACAATGCTACAATTATATATATACGGCCTATCCAGAAGGTATCCAACCATGAAATAGGAAAAGTAGAGACATTTATTGAAAAAGATACAAGATATAAGAAACACTGTACATAGGACATTGTCCATGTCATAGGACATATGTGACATTGTCACATAGGACATATGTGGCATTGTCCTATGTGACAATGACACCTCGGCCCCCTTCAAAGTAGGCACCTTGGGACCTCACACAGTTCTCACAATCCCCATCAGCTGTCCCATCGTATTTTCCTGAATCTTACTGATGATTTGAAATCTCTTGTTTCAAAGGTGATTTTAGTTTGGGGAAAAACTATACAGGTCACAGGAAGCCGTATCTGGGCTATAGAGGGGCTGAGTCACCTGGATAATTTGATCTCTCCCCTGAAAATAGCACAAGGCATAATACATGAGTGGTCACTTTGTCATGATGAAGCTGCCAATCACCAGTTGCCCTTAATTTCAGCCTTCTGAATCATCCCAATAGTTTCTGTGGAGGAATGTTCAAGCTTAATGCAAAATTTGATGCAGATTCGTTATCCTACTTGCTCAGTCATTTAGAATGTGACAGCCACACAGTACACATGTTCACTCAACAGCATCTACCACTCCCACTGACTAGGACAGTGAAGTTGCCATTGTTCACAAATGTGCATTCCAGTCCACTCTCCTAGGCTTCCAGGTTACATCAATGCTTGCATCTAACAATGGCCGGACTTTTTCTGTAGAGGCCTCATGTGTATTACATATAATTATATATACACAATTTTTACATCACGTTGCACATATATAAATTTGTTAAGTGAAGTGAGGAATTTTTTAACAAGTACAGCTTTTATGCTACACTCATCTATTATTAAGTAATCTCTGTGATCTTAATGCTATATTTTCTGGAATCAAATGCTATATGTTTTTTCTGTAACCTTGAAATTTCATTTAAAATCTGAAGTGGCAAAAACACTTTCTTAATCTTCCTATGTTGTAAATTATTCACTGATCTCACCCTTTTATCTTTCAAGGTTTGTGTTACTATCATTTTCCTATATTTACCTGGTTGATACTTTGAGAATTTTAGTTGAAATGTCAATGTATAATTTTAAGAATGATTATTAATATTAAATATAAAAACATAAAAACTGCTTATACTCCCACATAGCTATTTAATTTTCCATTTTATGTCTTAGAAAAATCATTCTGCTTTTTCCCTACTGGTTCTCAACAACACGTAAAGATGTTTGTTTCTTAAAATGTTCTCTTTTTTCTTCACCACTTCTCAGCTTTATTGAATTATAACTGGGAAATAAAAATTGGACATGGTCAATATGTATAATGTGCTGATTTGATAAGCCTGCACACTGTGGAGTAACGAACACAATGTGTTAGTCTACCACCTCATGATTTAACTCTGTATGTGTGTGTTACATTTTCATTATCTATTCTCTTATTGAAAAAAATTTAGGTTATTTTGTTGCCATATTTTGAATATCATAAGTGATGCTGCAATGAACATAAGTGTACAGATATATTTTCAAGATCCTAATTTCATTTTCTTTGGGTAAAGACCCAGAAGTGGGATTGCCTGATCATATGGTAGTTCTGTTTTTATTGCTACCTAATGACTATAGAATTTTGCAATCCCACCAAGAGTGTGCAAGCAATCACTTTTCTCCACAGTCTTGTCAGCACTGGTTCTCTTATCTTTTAACAAAAGCCATTTTAAAGGTGATATCCCATTATGGTTTTGGTTTTCATTTCCCTGATGATTAGTGGTGCTGAGCATCTTCTCATATATCTCTTGGCCATTTTATGTCTTCTTTGGGAACATGTCTATTTGTTGTGTAAAAGATTTCAGTGATGTGACACTACTTATTTTTTTTGTTTGTGTTTTCTGTGATTTGGGGGTCATATCCAAAAATTCATTGCTAAGACCAATGTCAAGGAGTTTTTCCCCTATGCTTTCTTTTAGAAGTTTTATAGTTTCAGGCCTTACATCTATGTCTTCAGTCCATCTTGAGTTAATTATTGTTTATGGTGTAACATAAAGGTCCAACTTCACTGTTTTACATGTAAACATTGAGTTTTTCTAGCACCATTTATTGGAAGACTATCATTTCCCTATTTTGTGTTCCTGGCCCCCTTGTCAGAGATGAATTGACCTACGTGTGGGTTTATTTCTGGGCTGTCAATTCTGTTCCACTAGTCTGTGTATCTGTTTTTATGCCAGTACCACGCTTCTAAAATTAATACAGCTTTGTAGTTTATTTTGAANTCCAAAAATTCATTGCTAAGACCAATGTCAAGGAGTTTTTCCCCTATGCTTTCTTTTAGAAGTTTTATAGTTTCAGGCCTTACATCTATGTCTTCAGTCCATCCTGAGTTAATTATTGTTTATGGTGTAACATAAAGGTCCAACTTCACTGTTTTACATGTAAACATTGAGTTTTTCTAGCACCATTTATTGGAAGACTATTATTTCCCTATTTTGTGTTCCTGGCCCCCTTGTCAGAGATTAATTGACCTACGTGTGGGTTTATTTCTGGGCTGTCAATTCTGTTCCACTAGTCTGTGTATCTGTTTTTACGCCAGTACCACGCTTCTAAAATTAATACAGCTTTGTAGTTTATTTTGAATTCAGATAGTGTGATGCCTGTAGCTATGTCTGTTTTTCTCAAGATCACTTTGGCTCTTTGGGGTCTGTGTGGCCCTAGCTGAATTTTAGGATAGTTTTCTCTATTTCTTGCAAAAATGTCATTGGAATTTGCATAGGAATTTCACTGAATATGTAGATCATTTTGGGTAGTATGTCCATTGGAATATTATTGATTCTTCTGATTCATGAATATGGGATATCTTTCCATTTGCTTGTATTTTTTTTATCAAATTCTAACCATTTCCAGTGTATAGATCTTTTACCTCCTTAATTAAAGTTATCCCAAAGTATTGTAGTCTCTTGATATATTGTAAGTGGAATTGTTTTCCCAATTTCTTTTTTTGAGTTTATTGGTAGTGTGTAAAAACATAACTGAGTTTTACATGGTAATATTCTATACTTCAACTTTACTGAATTCATTGGTTAGTTCTAACTGTGTGCTTGTCATATATAGCCTTTATTATTTTGAGGAACATTCCTTGAATCTCTGATTGTTAAGTTTTTATCAGGAAAGTTTGTTGAATTTTTTTAAAATGTATTTTATGCATATATTGAGATGATCATCTGTAAATTAAATAACAAAGAAAGTAAAAGTTGGGAGGAGATATAACCAAAATATTAGTTTAAAAACAAATTAAGAATAAATATCAGGCTAAGTAGCATGTAATGCAACAAACACTATGAGGGGCATAGGACCTCAGTTTTATCAAAGAGATGCCTTTATAATCAATGTATCACATATATATATATATGTAAAATCTATACCTTTAAAAACCTACATATGAAATACAGTGAAATGCTGGCATCTTTCCCTCTAAAATTGGGGAAGAGACAAGAATGTTACACCTCACCATTTTTACTTGATATTGTACTGGAGGTGATAGCTAATGCAATAATAGAAGAAAAAAGAACCAAAAGGCATAATGTAGCTGAAGCAAGAAGTAATATTTCTCTTTTAGCAAACTTCATTATTATCAATGTATAAAAATCTAAGAAATACACAAGGTAACTACTAGAACTAATCAGTTAATTTAGCAAGTTTGTAAGATTCAAAATTGACATGCAAAGATAACACTTCTGTATATCTCTGAAAATAATTAAAAATAAAATAATTACCCTTATAATTGATATTAATCATATAAATCAATCTTTTAGATTTCTGATACATCACAGCACAAGTGTTTGTATGCACACATGTGCACACATATTTATATGAATAGGCATATATGGTCATTATCAGTTTTATTTTTAAATTCCTAATACATATTTAGAACAGAACATCTTGGAACTTATATAAAGGGAAGACACAGAGACACAATTTTAGATAATTTTCTAATTCACTATAACTTTTACTATTATTTATTTCACTGTATCATAAGCCACAAGAGAAGAGCAATTATATTAAAATATATTTAATTAAAAATAGGTTAGAGGGTGGGGTTGGGTGGGGTGTAGAGCTGAGGTGGGGTGAAAATGGAGACAACTGTACTTGAACAACAATAAAAAATGAGTGAACAAAGAAAACTTACTTCTTTCTACTTTGATGTCCAAATAAAGAAAATAAAAAGGTTTTAAGATACATACAAATATCACATAGTACTCGAGTAACAAAGGACATTCAATGAAATCTCCTAAACAGCTCACTATGTTGTTTTCTTTCTTATTTTTCTCCTAATAAGCAATGTTTATTAAAGGATAAGATAATGTTTATAAACTCTTTCCCTTAAATCTTTACTTATAATTCACTTTCTTCAGTATGTAAGAGCATTAAGACATAGGAAAGTTATACACATATTCTTTATGAACAAAGCATTATTATGTTCATAAACCAACACCTGTGCTTCCTTTCCTTTGATTTTATGTGATAGTTAACTTATTTATGCTCTAACAAATAAACCATACCCCTGTTTTCTCTCCAAATTATTTTTTGGCAATAAAGATAAATGAAAGTGACTTGCCTGTAACTTTTACTGCTGAACATAAATAGATTCATAGATATTAAATTGCTACTTACTTGTATTTTTACAGAAATGTGATTCAATAAAAAATGCATTAATTTCTGATAAGTCATATACTTAATATCTGAAATACTAGAAAAATGCTTATGAAAATGAAAATATATTAATATCCTCAAATCACATATTATGATAAATATATTAAAATATTCAATATTTAGAAAATACTGATAGCATTTATGAAACATAACATTTGGCAAAAATAAGTATACCTTTGGCATTTTAATATTTTGATACACAAGGTAATATTTGATCTGTAAATAGTATTTATAACAAATAGTATTTATAATAAAATATGTAGAAGTATGCTATATAAATTTATCAACTTCAGGGAAGTGAAAAATATTTTATGCCCACATTAATGGTAAAACCACTTTTAGAAAATTAAAGCAATATAGAGCTGGTTTTCATGAAAATCATTGTGAAATTTGAAATGGTTTACTGAATATAACAAAATTATTTTTCTTGGGATCAGATATGAACAAGAAACGTGAACATAACCTGAATTCTCTTTTGTTCAACTGCTGAACTTAAAAACAAAAATAATACACAATAGGTAAAATATAGGAAAATTCATGTTACATAGGTATCTCTCTTATTATGACATACAATAACAACTTAGGTCCCACTGGAATATATTAATGGAAATTTTAGAAAAGCACAAAATAATCAAAACAAAGAAAAAGAAAATTGAACCTCAGAGAATAATTACCAAATAAATTCAAAAGGGCTGAAAAACAAAATAACTTTTCAGAATCAAGGCAATATTTATCCACTTTGAAAAATGCTTGGACCAGTGTACTAAAGAATATTAGATGAATGAATGAATCAGTCAAATCATGAATTACATCTTTTTCTCTGGAGTTGATAAAAATCACTCTTAATTCTTCCATTATCTCACAGGTACTTACCAAAGCCCATTTTTTCCAAAATGCTAGAATGCAGCCTCATGGCACTTATAGTCTGGTAGAAATTTTTATGACATAATTTTAAAAAGAGAATGTGTTCAGTTTGAATACAAAAGCTAAATTTCCATAAAATTAAATTATCTTAATTTTCTACTGAGTCTATTTAAATTACGAATAAAGAATTTCCGTAATTCTGCCTCACGTCTCATGAAACAGCTTGATTTAAACTCTTCCCTTCCTTTTTAGACACTACCAGCTCTCTCATCGTACAGCCAGTTTCAGTCACATAGTTGCCTGGAGCACGTTATCCACACTTCCATCTAAGGAATTACAAATACAGCAATTTCTGAAAGCAATTTTGATACTGCCATGGCAAATTTTATCTTAATCCCTATGTAGTTATCTGTATATCACAGTACAATGGTGGCGTTTTCTTCATTCATTTTGCACTTGTATATGAATAATCTCCACAGTATAACCATTTAACTGTTTAGTTACTTAAATCACTTTAAATGGCTTGTTTGCAACACCATTAAATGCACAGTTGTAAGGTCACAGACCAAAATATATTTATTAGGTCAGTATAGAATTTATTGGCCTCTTTTTTTATGAACTCTTTCAGTTGACTTGTACAGGCATACATAGATACCTGTAATTAAAGTATTAAAATAATACATCCTTTCCTAATGGGACTTTGTTTTAATAGTGTTTGATATTTAAGAGAATTTGAGATAATTCCCTCTAATCCAAAGGTAGTTTTGGTAAAATTCACCTGGTTTCCAGCCGTATGTACCTTTCTAACAGTACTTGTAGGCTGAAAACTGGGCCACGCAAATTGGGAATCACTACAGAATGAGAGATAATTGAATTTACCACAAACACAGTGGAGGAATATCTTTTAAAAGTGTTTTTCAATCTTTCCAATCTCCAGGACTGTAAAATCTTAAAATCTAGACTTGAACTGGTATACCAAAGGTTATGTCCTGCCACCTTACAATTTAAGAGAAGGAAATTGAAGAGCTGTGATGTTTATTTGATGTGACCTTTGATCTTTGGATTTTCAAAAGTCTTTGAAGTAAAAACATGACTTCAGTAAAATCTTTCATTTTAATATGGAATGTGTATACATTATTTAAGAAAAGTATCTGACTCACATATTCCTTTTGACAACAAAATGAGAAAATGCTTTTAAAGCATCTAGAATGCAGAAGGCATCAGAATACACTAGTTCCATTCCCTTCAAAAAAAAAATAAAGTACAAATTGTCACAAGAACTCAGGAAGAAAATAAGCATCCTATCTGTCCTTCATCACCACTTTTAACAAAAGAATTACTTTCATGAGTCCCCAGCTAAGCAAATAAGCACCTTCAAAGGAACAAGTCAGCATTCTACAAATGAGTTATTTTCTGTGACAAACTGTCCGGACATTGTTCCAGAGGAAAGTGTATTATTTGATCTGTACCTTTTTTGCTATGTCTCTACCTTTTAACCAAAGTAAAAGAATCAGAAAGAAAACAAACATCACATAACTCTCTAAGCACCTGTGGGAACTTCCGGGTTAGAGGTGACACTCAGGAGAGTGGGACCCCGAACGTAATGTGGTTTGGTTTTCAGTTAAGTAGATCTCACTTGGGAGGAGTGTAATGATGTTCAACACACTCTTAACCTGAAGAGCACCAACGTGATTTACCAGAGCACAACGAACAGATCGGTAATATGTGTTTTTTAGTATTCTAGTTGTCCAAAATCTTATTTTTAACTTCTGGTCAAGATATGTCAATTTGCTTTGCTTTTCTTCTCTCCAGCACAGACTTAGAAGTATTTTAGTTTTTTGTTAATGACAACACTAGATTTTGGGTGACCTGCTGTCATCTCTTCTTCCCTGCAATGCCATGTTCAAAGTGGGATAAAGCATAAGGCGAATTGCATGGCTCAGCAGGGGTTGGGAAAGTTACAGGCAGCGGCACTGTGCTTCTTCTCATACCCTAAAGGTAGACTTATGTGATTTCTCTGAGAACTTTAAAAACTAACCTTCATTAAATATTATTTAGAGTATAATGGGGATTATAAATAAACTATTGCCTCTTTAAGCTATCCAGAGGGGCATAGAAGACAGATGGAGAGCTGAATGCAGCCTATTGTTTTATGTAGCTATGGTTTAAAAAAAAACCCCATTCACAAGAGAAAGCCTGTGCTACGTGGCAGCTGTGGAATTGAGTGGCTGAAATTGTCTGGCTAGGAAAACAAAGAAACCAGCAGCACAACAATGTGAACTCAGCTCCGCAGCCTCCACGTGAAGGGACTGAAACTTGGGTTTTAAAGATGGAGTACGGAAAGTCCTATCAAAAGCCTTTGTATTCTGCTATTGACTCCCAACTATGCTGCAGCTATCAAAGTTCCAAAGCTCTAGCTGTTTAAGCTCCACGAGGTGCCTCCTAACCTCTGCCATGCGGCATGTGGGTGTGCAAATGTGGCTAGTTTAGTTAGTTTTCTGACATAATTAATAGGCATTGTCAGAGACTCTCATTTCTGATCATGGGGGGTTGGCAACCTTTAGCTGCTTCTACTCCAGGCTCTAAGAAATTGGCCAGATGGTATGTTACCCTCAAACGGCGATGTGGAAGGCATCCTTTTTTAGGACACTTTCAAAACCTTAGCCGGCCGACTTCATGACTCCTGCAGAACTTCAATTAGTTACAGTTTTATGTAATTTGCTGTAGATACACAGATTGTTTCTGGATCCCCTCTAAAACTTCATTGAGGTAAAAATGATTACTGTAAATGATTGATTTTTTCTCATAGTGAGACTTAGTGAGAAGGCAACAGAAGATACTGGAAAACAGTGTTTCTGCTCTATGTAAATTCTGCCACAAGCAGACCCTGCCACAAGCAGACTTCTTGAGCTCAGGGATCCAGGTCTCAGTTGCTTCATCTTTGTAATGAGGCACTGGGCTGAATGATCAGATCCTATCTCACTGGAAACGCCCGTGGTTCTGTGGCTCTTTCCATATGTAATCCATCACAAACTTTATGCTACTTCAAGTAGACCCTTGCTCGGCCTTCACAAATTAAAATGTGCGGTTTTGTGGATATGTGAGAGTCCTTGAAGTCTATGACAAGTAACAATTTTTAATTTTGCTGAGGAACAAATTTTGTTTGCACACACTGCAAGGCTACATGCAGGAAGGAGTGAGATTTATTACAAGAAAATCTAGCCCTCTGCCTATCATTTGTATCTCAATGAAGTCTCGTGTTATTATCTTGCTATCATTCTCAGTGAAAATCTAAAGGGATGAACATTATTTTTGGTGTATCTTGTTTTATTTTATGAAGAAAATTTATATTCCAATATATTCTATTCATTTAAAGTTATCTTTTATACAAAACTTGAACTATGCAATAAAATTAACTAGACATAGCTTTATAATGAAAACTGAAAGCATAAGAAGTTCTGAGAAAGTGCCAGATCCTTCTGTAGTTTCCATTCATGTCCACATTTCCTAATTTATGTCTTAAGTACTCACAGATTCCAAAAGCTTTGGTGGTTTATGGAATTCAATATATGCATCTACTATTTAAAATATATCCATGTTTATTCTCTACATTAACAAAATTTTCTATTATAAAACTGCTTAATAGGTGACAAATTAGAGTACAAATTATCCTAACAATTTCAAAATCATTTACTGATTGTTACAAATCTTGATATAGTCTTCTATTTGGTAAAAGCAATGCCTCTACCTATTCCATGATTTGACATAGAGAGCTACATCTAACTTTTAAGCAATTTTTCCTGTTTAATTGATAATCATTGCTGTATCAATACATAGAGAATTTCTCATCATATCAACACTGATCATAGTGCTGACTCCTCCCTTAGGTTCCATTAAGTTAATAGCAAATGCATTTAAATATTTTCTAGCCCATTCCTGAGATCCCTATAGATTCAATTTTCTATTATTAACTGAAATATGACAACAATAAATCTGAATCTAATTTTAATAGGATTTAACTAATCCTTCAGGTCAGGTGAGAGGCAGCATGAAATGGTGATTGAGAACATGGGCTTATTGCCAGGCCACGCTAGTTAAAACCCTGGCTCTGCCTGCCATTTAAGTTTTAAATAAGCTTTCAATGCCTCAATTTCCTTGCCTACTGAGTGAGGAACACTCAAGTGTGTTGGAATGGTGTCTGGTCCTTGATGTATTATTATTGATGTTATTAATGCCTGTGAGTAGCAGTCCTACAGTGAGTTAGAGGTGCTATTTAACTGAGAAGATTGAAAACAAGAATTTGCACTCCTGGCATCTCCCAGCTCCGTATTACTCCCACAGGCTTCTTTCACCTTCTGCTTCTTCCTCCCTTACAAAAATCCCCACTCTGCCAGAAGAGTTCGCAGTCTTTGCCTGAGGCTGTCGGAATTACTCACTATCTATCAGCTCTCTCCATCTCTGTCTGCTTTCTCAGAGTCCTGGTGAGGCTACAGTCTACAAAAGCCCCATTTAATGATGACTGAGATAGGAACAGCGCAGTGTGTGGCTACAACCTCATGGAGGCCGATGGATACCTTTGCCCCTCAGAGGTTTCCTTTGGGCACGCTCTGAGTAGAGGGAAACAGTAGATGGGCCAGTTCAGGAGCTGCAGTGAATTCAGTGAACCATCTGGAGGTCCAGCAGATCAGTTGGGGCCAGTGTGGCTCTCGTGTCTCCCATGACGTCCCTGCAGCATGGGGCATAGGATCCATATAATAGGTATTTACTGAATAAATGACTGCATAGGACGAAAGAAATCCTTGGGCATTAGTAGAAAAGGAGCCCATTTTGTTGTCTAAAGGGTGATCTGGTGGTCGATAGCACTGCCTATTCATAATACAAGGGGGGACCCCAAAAAAGGAATTTATTTATTAGAAATTGTGTATTTATTCTTACATGTTTAAACTTTAGTCAGCCTCAAAGTACTCCCCATTTGATGCAATGCACCTTACTGAGATTTTTTCCCATTGTTCAAAACAGTTTTTGAACTTGTGGATTTTGATGCCTTTTGGTGGTGTTGCCATTTTTGTTTCACCTCTTCCACAAGAGTGAAACATTTCCCTTTGAGGCCTTTTTTTCATTCAGGAAAACAAACAAACAAACAAACAAATAAACAAACAAAAAGTCCCTCCAGGCAAGATCAGGTGAATAGGGAAAGTAGGGAATGGAAGTTGTGCTGTTTTTGGTCAAAAACTGAACACACAGTGTTGTGTGGGCAGGTGCGCATATAAATCACCCATCATGACATGAGCAAAGGCATTGAAAGAGTCTTCGAAAAAATTCACTGAAGCCAAACACAGCTTTTCACAACAGTGCCAGCTGGTACACTGATACAGATGGGTTTCTAGAGCACTCACCTAGTGAGAGGAGCCTGTACTACAAGGGGCCTGCCCTCCATAATATAATTATGGTTTTTTTTTGGATCCTCCTTCATTGCTGCCAACCTTAGAGAAGATGCAGAATTTTGAAAGCCCTCTTTAGACAGTAATTTTCTAGTTGCTGGGGGGATCTGAAGTGATCCTGGAAAAGGGCTGGGACAGTGGAATGGCCCTGGCTGGGTTGAGGAGGTGCTTGAGACAAAGGCTATTCGTCCACACATATACAGATACTTCAACAGCAGATTAAATCATCATAGTGTATGTGGGTTAAATATTAGTCCTGTCTAAACTAAAAATGGGATTTTGACTGTTCTCTCATCCCTTAGGTATAGATGGGAACTGCAAAAGGGGAATCTCAAAGAATCACAATGCTTGTATCTATCAGTCCTCAAACACAGCTTGGCACACAGGAGGTACTCAATAGATATTTACTGAATGAGTGACTTGATGGATGTATCTACAGAAAGAAATCTTCCCCATTTTACCTTTCTGAAAAGTTTGGACCACTTAATATCAACAGCACCTGAATAGATCTTATGCTTTAACTGTGTTGAACTTTCTCTTATCAACAGTGAAATCCAGGACTAGTGAAATGAGCATAAGCTTTGAAGTCAGACGAATTATAATTCAAACCCCAGTTTTGTCCTTACCATCCTTAGTAATCATAGATAAATCACTCCTGATCTCTGAGACTATGAGACAATAATTTTCTCATCACTAAAGATAATATCTACTTTACAAACCTGTTAGGAAATGTACATAAATTATATGTATCTCGTACCTGAAAAAAACAAATGATACCTATTATTGTTGTTGTACATTGGTGTTGTTATTAACCTACTGCTGCAGACTGTTAGCCTTTCCTTCTTTAGAAACAGAAATTGTGATATTTAGGTCCACTTTCCATGATTTAAATTAGCTAAATTGAGTGTTTCTTTTCCACTCATAAATCCAGGTTATAAATTTGCTCCATATACAGTAACCAAGCCAGCTTATCTAATGATAATTCAGAACACATAACTTGACTTCTTTTTCATTAAAATACAGATATTATAAAATAATTCTTCACTAATTGTCAGAAAATGCTTTAAGAAAAGAATAAACACCTAGTAAAAACATGCTTTGTGATGTATACCCTGATTATTTGCTAGGCATTGTGACCATTCTCATCACTGCAGAGTATGAACAATTACTACTTTAGTTATGCATAGAACTTCTCTAGAAATCAGAAAATTATTTTACTCTGTGGACCTGTGAATGAAGAGTCAAGGTCAAAAGCTCTGGTAAAGATTATTCTGTTTCTATAATCACATTAATGCACTTATTGGGGAAAAAAAGATATTCTAACAGTCTTCTTTGTAAAGATTTTCTCTATCTCAAGATTTTGACTTGGTTTTATTTTGAAATTGCCCTAACTATCACATGTTACTTTCAGGACAAAATAATAGTTCAAAATAGTTTTATGTTTAATTTGATTTGATTTAATCTGATTGAGTGCTTTAGGGGTACGTAAAAGGGACATATTATCAAAGCTGGAAAATGTGTTGTTGGCCAGTAGGGGCTGGTAGTAGCGGAGGAAGCCGAGGCACTTTGCAGATGTAAGGACCACTCATGAGGGGTGGAGAAGGGTAATGCAGGTGTTTCAGTACAGAACTTGGAGCAGAGATTCAGATCTGTTATGAGATGAGGACTTAACCAAGATTGCCATTTTAAATTAAAAATAGTTTTACCAGTTCATTGCAGTTGTATCTCAGTGTTATTTGTCCTTCTGGAGAACCAAGAGAAAAAAAACCATGCATGGCATGTGTATGTGAAGACTATGAGGAAAGCACAAGATGCATCCATCAGCTCATTCTAAAAATGAAAGTAAAGTTAAAAAGCCCTAGAAACCATCCTGTTTTTAAGTCCTGCATATTTGAATAGATTTCTTGTGTAGTTGTGATTAGTCTTGGACAATATACTTCTACAACATAGAGCAAAAATTATTGTTTACACGTCCTTATTTATAAAACAAATTATTTACAAATCTAAAAATATGAAGAAAACTCATCAATGAAAGGGAATGGATTATCAGAAATGCTTAGCATCAGAGTTTTAATGGGTAAAATCATGATTATAAAGATCAATCTACAGTATTGATCTCCAAACTTAATTATTATAAGGAAAAGTTTTCATAAATTTTGTTCCTATGGAATTTTTATATATTTATATTTGTCATTAGGCTATTCAGAACATTTTAAACTAAAATCATCAAGATAGAATTGAATTAAATATAAATTCCTAAATGATGCAGACAAATATTTGAAAAAAGTTAAACATCAGAATGTAATATACTTTGATCAGATAAACTTCTATTTTAGACTTTGTTGGACAATAAGTTGTTTATTCTTTAACTAGAATAAAAAAAACATTTTTCTTTTTTATCGTTTCATAGGTAGTGATTGAAAGCAAAGAGGATGAGAGGTAGAACAGAGACAGATGACATAAGATTAGAGGGAAAATGTTAAAGGTTATATATGAACTGAGGAAGAGGAATTTGAATATGAAAGTAAATAAAGGAGAAATGAAAAACAGGTTCACATTATTTAAAAGAATGTCTACATTTTTTAAAACTGGCCATTTGTAATGTGAAATACATTTGAAGTTTCTTCACTGATTCTTAGGAAATTCATAGGGAATTAAACTAACCATCTGAAAGGGCTCACATTTTATGAACATAGTTATGCTGAAAATTTCAGTGAAAAGTTTGGTGATTATTAATATGAATTGTATTGCCTGACCCAACAGTAAAACAATTGTGTAAAATTTTAAGCATGTAAATGGATACTTTGGTAGTAATAGTACTATCACAGCTTGGTTTGCAAAGCTCAAATGAGTTTTTATCCAAAGACCTTGAGATATTGTTTCTGATAAAATTTTAATGGGATTTATGACAAATATTTTAATTTTTTATATAGTAATGAAGAAAGCGAAACATAAAAAATACTGTTAAAATTGCTAGAATGTCCTTCACCATGTCCTACAAATACATTGCTCTATCAGCCTTTTAGTGATAGAATTATAGTTTAATATTTTTAAAAAACAAAAAGAGTTTTCTTATTCCATTTTATAACTATTCTCTAACTTATGAGAAAATTAAAGTTTGATTCACTTGTGAATAATTTATAGGGAAAATGCTAGAATCAATGGCAAAAGAGGGGTTAAATAAGACAGTGAAGTGAAGATAGTAAGGGAGAAGTATTATAGTTTAATCCTACATGAAACTCAGGAAAATGCTGTAGAACACAGTCCTCAAAGTTGTAATTGCAAGGGTGAAGAAGGTGGATTGTTTGTTTACCTTCGATGCCTGCCACCCACTGCTGCAAAGAGGTGCCCTAAAGAGCACTAATTCTCTGACACCTGTCACCCACTATGTGACCTTTGTGACTTTGGAGCACATCCTTAAGGAAACAGAGGCAGATACTGGCCACTGGAAGTTGGCTGGCTCTTGCTAGAACAGTCTCCGGAGAAATGGCAGAGTTTCTATAGCCTCTTCCACAAGGAGTAAATGATGGTGATTCTAAAGGTAAAATGAATTCATAATTTACATTAACAATATACAAATGTTTGATAGTCATGAAAAACAAAGCTCAGTTTCATCAGTAACTAAGTAATGCAAATTTTAGGATATTTGGATTTTGCATATTTAAAATTATGTGAGTCAAGTTATCATGCTGTGTGTATTAAACTTATATCATGCTGTATGTCAATTATATTTTATATCTCTAAAATTTGAAAAAATATCTTAAAAATAAAACAATATTTGAAATGACTTTTTAATGTCAGAAATATATTGTCATATGTTGGTGAAATGCAATTGATGAAAGGTTTATAAAAATAATAAGGCAGTTATGTCTCAGTGTTTGATGTACATTGGCGCAAAAGTTCCACTTCCAGGTCCGCTTATTCACAATCTCAAATCTCCTTTTGACACTCAATTATCTTTACACACTTTTGTCTCCATAGTACATATCAACATTTTTTAACATCATTTATTTTTATTGTTTTTACCTTCATGAGACTATGTGTCACATGAAGGTAGGGACTTTTGTCTACTTTATTCATTGTCATGTGCACTCAAGAAGAGTGGCTAGACCTCTTTTTGAGTGGATAATCAATGAAATTATTGAATGAATTATTTTTCATGAGTATATCACTAGACAACAATACAATGATCGATCACAGATATATTTAAGTAAATCTTACCTTGATGATGTTTATAATAGTGAAAGAACAGAAATAACAATTACCAAAAGAGGTGCCATTTACATAATATACGCAAATATTACAAAGATTAAAAGAATAATGTGGATATATATTTTTGACAAGGGAAACTGAGCATGATATATAATTAAGTCAACAAGGGTGTTTATCAAAAAGCATATTCAATATGACAATTATGAATAAAAATTTTAGTATAAATCTAAATCTGGGATAATATAGAGAGAAATATTAACTTTGGTTATCTCAGAACTCAAAAATTGATTCACTATTTACAGGTGGTTTTCAATATTTTCTACTATAAATATTATGTAGTATGTGCTTTATCATCATCATGAACTGTAAAGTTATTTCTATTGTGAAAACATGTTGAATATAATATAGAAAGCATATTGTGGTTAAAAATGGCATCTTTAATTTTAACAATGTAGTTAATTGACCAAGCATCAAAGAAACATTTGAGAATGATGTAAATGTTTGAGTATGTTATGATACTAACTTATAAATTCTTCATGTAATCTAGACTTGTACATGAGAGTTGCAGAGCTGATGGTATGAGAACTAAACTAGTTTTAATAGCTCTATAATGGGGTATATTTTTGTGTATTTTGTAGAAAAAAATTAAAATTAAGGTTGTTTTCTTTTACCTTTATAGAGATTTGATAAAACAATTACACCAAAACATAACTTTTTCACATTAATGTCAACTTCTTACATTAACATTTTGGAGGCAATAGCGAAAATAAAATCCCAAGAGAATTATACACATAATTTTTTTGTTTCTATATTAAGTGGTCTTCATATTTTAGCATTTGTCAATAATGCTTCAAAAAATCTAGGAGTCCAGATGTATCTCTTTGAGATTTTGACTTCATTTCCTCCAGATATATGAGTACACCCAGAAGTGAGATTGCTAGATCATATAGTACTTCTACTTTTAATTTTTGAGGAATCTCCATACTGTTGTCCATAATTGCTGTACCAATTCACACTCACATCAACAGTGTAGAAGTGTTCCCTTTTCCTGTTTATACTTTTTATCTGTTGTCTTTTAGATACTAGCCATTTTAACAGGTGTGAGGTACTATCTCATCATGGTTTTGATTTGCATTCTCCGGTTATTAGTGATGATGAGCATTTTTTCATATATCTGTTCACCAATTTATGTCTTCATTTGAGAAATGTATATTTAGATATTTTGCCCACTTTTAATGGACTTGTTTGATTTTTGCTATCGAGTTGTAGAAGGTGAGGAGAACAAATTTGGAAGCATAGCATTTCCTTATTTCAAAATGTATTACAAAGCCACAGTAGTCAAAACAGTGTGGTATGAGCATAAAAACAGACACATAGACAAATGGAACAGATAAGAGAGCTTACAAGTAAATACATGCATTTATGCTCAACTGATCTTTTTATAAAGATGCAAAGAATACAAATGTAATAGAGTTTCACATAACAAGACAACACTTCCAGCAGCACAGAGCATCCCTGTTTTTCTTTTTTGTATATGTACCACAAATTGGTATGGTCCTCACAATAGTGGAAGGTTACATGGTAGTCAAATAATATTTAGAGCATCAAGAGCTCATGTTACTTTTATATGTACATAGGTGATGTAACAGGCATGTAGCATGAAATTATTTCTTTATATTGGCAACTAGGCAGACATTGAATGTTAGAATTATTTAGTTTCATTACTATGAAAATACTTAATAAAATTTCATTGGATCTTCATATTACTAAATAAAAATTCTATCTCTACATGCAGAGTGGGCAAAAATAGGTTTACCATTATTTGTATGAAAAATAATACAATAATGAATAAATAATAGTATAAGAATAAACAAACTATAAACCTATTTTGCCCCACTCTGTATTATATTTAATTTTTTATATTCACTAGTTATGTTGTATATGTCCTTTAATTCAATAATTAAAATTTAAAAGAGAAACAATAAAATTTCAATTATTTTAATAATTTAAAATTTTTAGAAAAACATTTTTAAACACAAAAAAATAACTTTAATCACCTGACACTTATTTTTTACGTTTTTTTAATTTTAATTATATGTTATTGATCATGCTATAACTGTTGTCCTGACTTTTGCCCTGTTGCTCACTACTCACCATCGAGAGGCAATCCTCCCACATAGTTCATGTCCGTGGGTCATGTGAATAACTTCTTTGGCTACTCAATTTCCTAGAATGTACTTGACATCCCCATGGCTATTCTGTGACTACCTATTTGTACTTCTCAATCCCCTCACCTCTTCACTCACTCCCCCACACCTCCCTCCCACTGACAACCATCAAAACACTCTCCATATCCATGATTCTGTCCCTGTTCTTTATGTTTGCTTAGTTTGACTTATAGATTCGATTGTTGATAGATATGTATTTATTGTCATTTTATTGTTCAAAGTTTTGATCTTCTTCCTTTTCTTAAATAAGTCCCTTTAACATTTCTTATAATAATGATTTGATTATGATGAACCCCTTTACTTTATTCTTGTGTGGGCAGCTCTTTATCTGCCCTTCATTTTAAATGATAGCTTTGCTGGGTAGAGCATTCTTTGTTATAGATCCCTACTTTTCATGACTTTGAGTATTTCTTGACAATTCTTTCTAGTTTGCAGTTTCTTTTGAGAAATTACCTGATGGTCTTAGGGGAACTCCCCTGTAGGTAACTAATCACTCTATGACCCATCATAATTAAATGCCAAGGGTTAAAGATAAAGAGAGAATCTTAAAAGCAGCAAAAGAAAAGTGTAATCTATGAATCTATCTTGTTTGGGAGTCTCTGCACTTCCTGGACTTGCATGCCTACTTCTTTCACCAAATTAGGGAAGTTCTCTTTCATTATCTTTTCAAATAGATTTCCAATTTCTTGCTCTTTCTCTTTTCCTTCTGGCACCCTTGTAAGGTGAATGTTAGACCACTTGAAGTTGTCCCAAAGGCTGCTTATACTTGCCTCATTTTTTTAGATTATTTTTCTTCTTGTTATTCTGATTGATTGCTTTTAGCTTTCTTATGTTCCAAATCATTGATTTGATTCTTGCCTTCATTCACTCTACTGTTGTTTCCCTGTAAATTATTTTTAATAGAGTTAGTATATACTTTGCTTCTGACTGAATTTTTTTAAGCTGCTGAGGTGCTCACTAAATCCCTTGAGCGTTCTTATGACCAGTATTTTGAACTCTGTACCTGATGGATTGCTTATCTCTATTTCATTTAGCTCTTTTTCTAGAATTTTAATCTGTTCTTTCCTTTGGGCCATGTTTCTTTGTCTCTACATTTTGGCAGACTACCTGTGTTCATCTCTATGTACTAGGTAGATCTGCTTTGACTCCATGTCTTGGCAGTGTGGCCTAATGTAGCAGGTATCTTATAGGTTCCAGTCAAACAGTCCCCCCTATCACCGAAGCTGAATACTCAAGGTACACCCTCCATGTGGGCTGAGCAGACCTTCCTCTTGTAGTTGAAATTTGATTGCTGTTGGCAGGTCAATGGAAGAGATTTATCTAGGCCGGTCAGCTGCATGGACTGGCTGTGACCACTGGCTACTACCATTTGTCCACTTTGGAGGACCAGCTGTGAAAGGGCAGGGTGGTGGTGCTCTGACATGGTCTACAGCTGCCCATGGGGTGCAGAGGCTCTGGGTTTTCCTGGGTGGTTCAGGGAAAGGTCAGCCCCCACCTATATTTTGCCTTGGGCCTTTCTGCCTGAGCTGTAAAACAATCTGAGATGGTTGCTACTTATGCTGGGCTTAGAGCTTCCCAGGCAAAGCCAAACTGTGAATCTAAGCTGGCTGCTGCTAGTGCCAGGCCTGGGACTCACTAAGGCTAGCTGTTGCTTGAGAAGATTTAGGAAGTTGTGAAGTATGAACCAAAATGAGCCATTCATATGGAAAATCAGCCAGGGCAAGCCCATAAGTTGGGTGCAGTGGAGTCTCAGGGGACCTCCAGGTTGGGGCAAACAGTGTTAGCCAGGTTGATGGAGTCTCAAATATGGCACCAGCTTGCTGGCTCTCTGGGGAGAGGGTATAGAATAGGGGCAATGCCTCTGCTCATGTTGATGTCAGCCACTTCAGTTCTTCCCTGTATGTCATTGTTGACTTTCAAGCTGTTATCCCACTGTTGGAGCTCAGAGGGAGTGATTCTTATTAGCTGAGGCCATGTGTGGGTTCTTTAAGAGGAACTGCTTGGAGTTCCAGCAGTTTCCCCCCTGACTCAGTCCCTCCTGGGTTTCCCAGCCAGAAGTTGTGGGGACTTATCTTCCTGGCACTGGAACTCTGGGTCCTGGTGTGGGGCTGGGACACCTCACTCCTGCGATATCCTTCCCAAAGTTTTATCTACCACATGTGGATGTGAGACCAACTCATTCCACATTTTTGCCCCTCCAACCAGGCTGGCTGGACGTGGTTTATTAAATTCTATATTGTCAGACTTCCATTCAACTGGACTTCTGACATTTCTGAGTGATGGTTGTATCATATTTTAGTTGCAATTTTGATGTGGTTGTGGGAGGAGGTGAACCATGTCTGCCTAAGCTGCTATTTTAATGGGAAGTCCTCATTGACACTTTAAAATTCGGGAAATACATAATAATATTTGATATACTTTTTAATGTGATATCCATTTATTTTTATAGTCCCAATTTAAATCAACACTGTCAATAACAAAACAGTGAGTTTACTGAAATGAAAACAAAAAATTTAAATTTACTCAACAGTGTAATAATTTTGAATTATGTACATCTTTATTTCATTCTTCATGTAAACTCTGCCAGCCAATCATTAGTTTACTCAGATAAGCATAGTAATTAAACTCAGTCGTATTTGCTACTGGCAAACTCCAAAATATAAAAACCTTCACATGCTTTTCTTAATTTTGTAGTTAGAATATCTTGAATTTAAGATCCATAACTTGGGATGAGTTTGAAGACATGAAAAAAAAGCCCTAAAATTCACGTGGAACCAAAAAAGACTCTGAATAAACAAAGCAATCTTGAGCAAACAGAAGAAATCTAGAACTATTATATTTCCTGATTTCAAAATATATTATAAAGCTACAGTCATCAAAACAGTACAGTTCCAGGTGGTAAATTCCTGCATTTCTCATGCTGCATTAGCTCAAGATTCAACCTATACCTAATCCCCAAATAATAGGTCACTATCGTGGTTTAGTTGCATATTTCAGCTTTAACGCATTGTTTAATATGAACTCAAAAATATTACCTCAACCAATCCATCTTACAGACACGTATTTTCATGATATTCCATGAAAGGTGAGTTATATCTAAAAATTGTCAACTACAGCAACTTGTAAGAAGAGTGTTATTTAAAGACACAACTTTAAAAATGAAATAAGTAAAATAATAAAAACCCCATCTCTGAACACATCCACGGACATCAATTAGTTTTCAATTTGTGTTTGTGTAATAGACCAAGGAGGCATAATGAAAACTGCTACATATTGTGGGAGAAATGTGGTCAAAACAGTATATTCTTTAGAAGCTGTGACTTGAAAAAATATATATAGAAGAAAATTCTATAATAAAGATATACATGTTTTTCCTTCCCAAGGTGAATAATCAGATGAATAATTCCATGATGCTGAATTATTCTAATATTCAGATCTTATCTCATTTTATAGACATCCTTTTCAACAATTAGAATGCTGATATTTTTGAGATGATGAGCAACAGGAGCTATTTACTATAATGTGCTTTAATTCTTGAGTCAATACTAAATATAACTTACGCTTGCCATGTTTAAATTTGGGGTTTTATTTTTAAGAAAATATGGACAATAAATTTCACCCATTATTTTCAAATATATGAATAATTAATAACTTTATAACAATAGTGCCAATAATTGAGTTGAAAAGTACTGAGAAAAGCAAGAATCATCTATGCTTGTGCCAATATCCAGAATAAATTATGTCATAAGTTAGTAAGAAACAACATGGCCAGGTAAATTTCAGGGACATGGGGCAAATACTTGGAAATAGACCCTTGAACAACCAGTAGGAGTACTAAGGTGATACACGGTGGGGCAGGGATAGGTTCATACTCATGAATACGTGAAATGCAGAATTTTCCTTGCATTACTATTCATTAATTATTATATTATTTTTCCATCTGAACAACTGTAAACCTACTTTTACCTCACTCTGCATATACAAGCAGCCACAAGTAAATATGCGATACTGCAGGAGTAGCATTTTAAGAACACTAACACTAGAGTTTCTCCGCTGATTATCACCCTTGCCCTGTGTGCTCCTCCCCGACTCCCCTGATCAGTCATTCTGTGTTCCTTGAGGGAGGAATCACCCAGCAGAAAAACAATGAATTAATAAACACTGAAAGAAATGATCTGTTTTAATTTCTGCAGTAGATATTGGTAGGTATAATCCACATAAAAAAAAAGCTCTTCAAAATCCTCAATAGCTTTTAAGAATGTAAAGTGGTTATGTGATCAAAATGATTGAGAATCCCAGCTAGGAGCCAAGTTGTTTCCACATCTCCACCTAGGTGGAACTCAAAGAGGCCAGTGAGAGAACCCCCTTCAAAACTAACATTCATTAGTCATTCATATGTGTATGACAAACAACAGAATAATTTCAGCACCCGTGACATTTTAATTGTTATTTAGTTCGGATCGAACATATTCAGACTCAGGACTAACTACTGCAAATCATTCAAAGACAGACTTGCAGCTCAATCAAGGGTCTGATTACTTCATTTACAACTGTACTTGGACAACAATAAAAAAAGTTTTCAAAAAAGTAGACTTTAGATCCCTACTGACATGGAGAAGGAACTACTACATAAAAAGAAGTAAACTTGTCTTTCATGAAATGACTCACACGGCAGTAACTTCTTTATACAGTCAGGCTTTATGTCTGCTCATCAAACTTCCTAGACTGTGTGGGAATGGGTGATGTTTTTATTTTTGAAGTAGCTATTTCAGGTAAAGTTTTAGCTGCACTATAAGAAGAGAAAAATGAAGTGCTTTGACATATTACATATATCTTATAGGTTTTAATGCCAGTTCAGTGATATAATAATGACTATTTATGACTTCTGAACTGTAGTTCTAGGGTACTGGACATGACCCCCTTTTTGTTACATAATAAATAGTAAGTAAGGGGGAAAAGCTGTCAAAGCTTAGCTGACCTAGAGAACACACATTTGAAAGAACTGGAAAAGTAAACTATCGTACACCAGTGCATGTTCTGCCAGTTTGAGACAGAAGACATCTATCATATCCCAACACTAATTTGTCCTAATATGGTCCCCTTCCCCCTTTGACCAATAATTTGGACATGATCCTCCTCAGGGAGCAGAGCATTCATGCATGAGACTTCATATTATATTGATGGATCTGTTAAATTAGGTTTTACCTTGTAGCTATTGAGCAACTGAGCTGCTGAGATTCCCTGCCCCATCCCAACAAGAGCTTTTGTTCACTTCGTCACATTACAACTACCAGGATTAGAACACTGGGCAGTCCTATCACAATCAAGGAGGGATGTGACACATGGAGCTGGAAACTTTTTAAACACTTCTGAGCCTGGATGAAAATAGGTGTCATTTATTCACACTCCTTTTATGAAGTATACCTACTATATAATGGCATCATTCCCAGATCTGGGAATATGGTGCTAACTGTTCAATCCACAGACAGGAGACATAAGAGCTGGTTAATTTATTGAGCACTTACTCTGGGTCAGAGATGGTACCAAGTGTTTTACATGCACTTTGTCTTGTGATCCCCCAAAAAACCTAAGAGTGGGTTACTGTCATCATTCTAATTCTGTATATTAGGAAATCAATGTTCGAAAAGGTTACATATTTTCCCTAAATCACATTAGTAAATGGAAGAAGCTGTTATTCATCTTTTCCATTCTCATACATTAGGCAATGTACATATTAATTGATTACCTATATTTGACTACTGAGATTTGTTTAGATTAGAGGTTTACATTCCTGGTAAGAACCAAGAAGTGCACTTGGCCAACCTACTTAAAATAAAACCATACACATTCAGATGGAAAGATTATTCTATGAAACTGATATACACAAAATATTTCTATGAAGGCAAAAATGACCTAAATGACCATTTATTGTTAAAATGGTGGGAGAAACCGTAGATAAAATCTTATAGCGAGCACAAATACAGCAATGATCCCATGGTTAATATGGATTTATTCATGACAGTTTAGGAAAACAGCTTACAATAACAGGGGATTAGTGTCATGAAAGCAAAACAAAACATGCACAAACATACTGTTTCAACTATATACCCTTGGCTTTGCTGATAACGAGCTGTGTAAATCTTGGCAAATTATTGTACTTAACTTCCCTGAGTCAGTTTCCTCATCAATAACATGAGGATCTTAGGAAGTAGATGGCATGACCATTGTTAGAATTAGTAGTTGTGTACTAAGGCCACTGTGATGGGGTGAGTCTTCCACAATCCACATCTACCATATCGTTCCCTAGACTACATTATACCAGAATCATGTGGCTACTGTCTGGGGTTGAGAATTTGCATGCAAGAGAAAAAGAGAGCAAGATTTCAAAGCATTTGGAAAAACTGAAGTAGGAAATGCTGGGTATCTGCTATCGATGTTCTTCAAAATGGAAGTGAAAAGGCTGAAGCCTAAGTTTTTTGTACTTCTTACAATATTAATACCTAAAATTAAAATGTTATCCAAAGTAGGTACTTTTTCATGAAAAGAAAAGTTATATTAATGGGGAAAAGAGACCATAAATAATAAAGGAGAAAAAAGGAACTTCTCAATTCTAGGCTTATGCTCCACATGTTACTTTTTTCAACTCTCTGCTACTTTTTCTAGGCCTCATCCACTGAGAAGGAGTTTTGGAAGCAGCGGCCCCAAGTAGTGGACTAAGAAACCTTGAATTCAAGGTCGGACAAGCAGGCTCCAGAGCTAAGTAGCTCGGTCGTCCCGGATAAATCAAAGGCTTCTGAGCTAATTCTTCCAAACAGATTACTTTGATCACTATCTTATCCTCTTAATCATTACTCCTCTTCTCAGTATTCCACTAGTACATGGCAATATACTATTTAAGTAATATTTTAGTTATAATTAACACATATACTTGACAAACACTTTAACAATCCTATAAATTCCTAAATTTCCCAGGTGAATTTACAGCTTCTCCTTATTCTTATCTCAGTGGACTTGGTAAGACTGGCATCCCAAGCGTGAACTCTAGTCTCTCCTTTCTTTCTTATTTCCATTCATTCCCAGAGCACCAGCTGCTGCCTTTGTGGCACAATTCTCTCTACCTCTCTGTAAAATGCTGCATGGCAGTTACTGCTCTTAATATTTATATATACATAAAGGGTGGGACAAAAGCAGGCTTACAGTTGTTAGTATGTGAAACAGTTTATTCTTTTTTATTTTTTATTGTTCAGTTACAGTTGTCCCCGTTTTTCCTCCATTACTCCCTCCTGCACTACCTACCCGCCTCCTTCCACAGTCAGTCCTTCCCCTCACCATTGCCTTTGTTCTTGGGCCCTTTACACAAGTGCCTGCACTTGACCCTTCCCCTTATTTCCCTGGTTCTTCCCAACCCCCCTCCTTTCTGTTCACTGTCAGTTTGTTCTTTATTTCCATATCTCTGGTTCTATTTTGCTTGTTTGTTTGTTTTGTTGATTAGGTTTTGCTTAAAAGTGAGATCATATGGTATTTGTCTTTCTCTGCCTGACTTATTTCACTTAGCATAATGCTCTCTCCAGTTCCATCGTTGTTGTTGCTTATAATATTATTTATTAATTTTTGTATTATTTTCCAGAAGAACAACTGTAAACCTACCTTGGCCTCACCCTGTATATGTATTTTAATGTGTACATTATAATATATAATATATATTAGAATAAGAAAAGAGAATAAATATTTTCTCCATCTTAAACTGGTAATTTAACAGTATTTTACCCAACAAAGCACCACGATAATTCAAAACCTCAGTATGGGTGAAAATAGAAAACATCATCCCCAGTTTCATAAAGCTCAAAACTTAAAATTCTGAACAAAAATTACAATTTTCCTTCTATTCTGTTTTTTTACTAATAACAGGACAAGTGGAGCTTGTGAACCAGGCAGTCTACATCACTGTTTCTCAAGCCCTCTGTGGTTAGAAAGCCATGTTTTAAAGTCTCCAGTCCATGTTGCAGGCCAAGTCTTACAGAATAACAATGAAATGGGTTCATAGAAAAATGATCACGCCCTTGGATTTCAAGGCGATGTCAAATTGTAATGATTCTAAATAATTGCTCTCAATTTCTGCTCCCGCCTGGTAACGGGCTGGTGACAAAGCATCCGTGTGCCAGCATGGGTCCTCACACCGCGCTTTGAAGAGCAAGGTTCTGCACAGTCTTCTCACAGGGAATTCTCTAACTTTTGAGCATTCCCTAGCAAATAGATCTTAATTCTTGGTTTCCATAATTCCACAGCCTAGTGTTATGAGAAAATACCCAGTTAAAAAATGAAAAAAATAATTAGCCACGAGTAAAGAATGTATACTACTTTCAAATTTATAAATGTAAGTTGCAAGGCAATGAATCAGAGGAGAAAGTAAGTGACATCATTGTATATTGCACCAAATGAGTCATAAATGGGTCTACCTGGTAGTAGTATTGAGAGGATAAACGAATAGAAGGTGGGTGGAGTCCTTAGCCTAATGCCTGAGGATATTTAATACTCAGTGTATGTTATTCATTATTTTCATCATCTTTATTATTATTATGTGCTTGTAATGGAAATATAAAACAAACCCAGATCTGAGATAGTATACCACAGAAAAAAATACAAAATTAACAAAAATAAAGTTAAAAAATTAGAAAATTATAAATATCAATGAAATAATTTAAAATATTATAGTTTAAATCATTTATTCAATCAACATATATATCTTAAAATTTGTATGAGAATAGCAAACAATGGTATCACAATTTTAAATATTATGTTTTTATAATAGATAGTAAACTTTGCAAAGAACAGCTTCCTTCTCCAACCATTATAAAATGTTTTATACCTAAATAAAAAACTCCAGAAACAAATACATATTGAAAAACTCAAGGTGTTTTTAATGCTAATATTGAAAATAATCACCATTAAAAAATACAAATTTATGTCCATGCCAAAGACTCTGTATTATTGGCTCTTTTCTGGAAGCTATTTATTATATGCAAGGTGTTAGTCTTCTTATCCATAGACCTGCTGATTCCTGGACTGAATCACTTGATCCATTTCAAAAACCATGTAAAAGAGACAAAACTGAAACAGTGAGAAAACCCTTGAAATTTTGCACTGTCAAAATTTGCCACCAGTTCCATACTTAAGAGTAAAAATAACCAAATTATTACTTATTTTAAAATACTGATAACACAGTGAATCTTGCAAGCAAAATGTCCTGACATTGTAGTTAAAACAGTGTACCACAAATTAAATAAACGTATTTGTATGTGTGAGTATATTTGATGTAAAAGTAAGTAAATACATATGACAGCATATTCAGGTGAGAAAGGGGAAATAAAAATATTTTTATCACTATATACATATATATATATATAACTTGTTAAACACTACTTTCTAGCAGTCATTTTCCAACTATTTTTGCACTTTATTACACTTAGTCTTCATAAAAACTGTAAAATGTAGGTACAGCTACAGTTATTACCATATCACAAGTGAGAAACCTGTATGCAGAAAGCTTAAGTATTGTTTAAAGTCACTTAGCTAAGCAGTAAAAAATTAGGATTTAATCTTAAAGTCTGTCTAATTCTAAAGCTCATGATTTTAACCACTAATCATCTTGCCTTACACAAGGAGAATAAAATTAATGACAATCTAACATGTATCTGGCACTTCATATATTTTCTTATTTTACTGATGAAGAAATTCACAGAAGCTAAGTTACTTTTAAGTATTCAAGTTTCAGAATTATTTTTCTACTTCTTAGTGTCTCTCAAAGCATTATCTATTGGACCACCTGTACCAAAGTCACCGTATACTATCTTAACAGTTAGATTCTTAAGATTTAATTTAGTACCAGAGATGTAAATTTGATATATCTTGGGCAAGGCACTTGTAACAAGTTCCTCTGTGAAGTATCCCAGAGAGAAAGAGAGGGACAGAGACAGAGGAGGATAGAGAGAGAGAGAGAAACAGAGTGTGTGTCTGATGAGACACTCTCCAGTTTTTCCCTTGAGTACCTCCTATGGGAGAAAACAACATTCACAGACTGGCAATAAAATAAGTGAAATTTGTCTCCTGTTGGAAACTGCCCTGCCTGGTTTCAGGAGCTGTAACGCCCCCATGGCTAAGTCCAAGTGAGCGACCTTCGGACCGTAAGCCACTAAGGAGACAAAGCTTATCTCCCTGGCAGGAGCACTGCTTCTGCTCCTTTTTCATAACTGGCCCCCAATGCGTGATCAATTAGCCAATGATGGGTAAGATTCCCCAAGGGGGGAACCACCTAAGACAGGCACGATCATGTAGAGGCCCCAGGGAAGGACTTGGGGGGCTATGGAGAAAGGGGGTGATGGACCCTCACCCCTCAGCTTTGATGAAACCTGAGTCCTCAGTCTGTCTGTGAGAAGTCTCCGAAAATTCTTGGCTATCTTTCTCCTCTGCCTGATTTAAGCTTGAAACAATGACAGAGGGTGGTGCAGCCTTGTGCTGGAAACGGCAGGCTCCCCAGGTGATCAGGCCTGAGAAAGGATATGTAAAATCCTGTGAAGCCTACTTTGCTAAGTGTGGTCTTAGTTAAATGATTAAGGCCCAAGCAGGAAATGACTTTGTTTCCCAAAGTTTTGCAGCTTCTTAGCTGATAGACCCTGACTCAGAAGAAGCCCTAATAGTTCTTTGTATGCTATCTACTGTTTGATCCTTACTGCCTGACAATGATTAATGAGCTGTATCTGTATTCCTGCACAAATTAAAACCAATAAAAGCCTGTCCAGGCAAGGGTCAGCACGCTCTCGCCTTGAGATATTAGCCATGCCATCCCTTTTCCTCCGCAGGTCTCAGTAGTCCATAGGAATTTGTCTCATCCATAATGCTGCGGACACCGCAGTCTGGTGTCCATGTCAGTCTCCACAGCATGCAATGTTAACATGTCACCCCTTTATTGTTCACATTCAGGACAAAGAATAGATATTAAATAATACTTCCTAAAGAAATACCTTCTAAGTTTTCTTTTTTAAAAAAATATATTTTATTGATTATACCATTACAGTTGTTCTATTCCTCCGCCCTTCATTCCCCTCCACCCGCACACTCCCTCCCCCACCATTCTCCCCCTCTTAGTTTATAACCACGTGGCTCGAGTTCTTTAGATTCTGTATTTCCCCCACTATTCTCGCGCTCCCTCCTATCTATTTTCTACCTACCATCTATGCTATTTTCTGTACCTTCTCCCTCCTTCTCCTCCTCCCACTACCCTGTTGCTAACCCTCCATGTGTTCTTCATTTCTATGGTTCCACTCCTGATCTAGCTGTCCTCTTGGTTTGCTTTTGTTTTAGGTGTGGTTGTTAATAACTGTGTGTTTGCTGTCCTTTCACTGTTCATATTTTTCATCTTCTTTTTCTTATATAAGTCCCTTTAGCATTTCATATAATAAGGGCTTGGTGATGATGAACTCCTTGAACTTGACCTTATCTGAGAAGCACTTTATCTGTCCTTCCATTCTAAATGAAAGTTTTGCTGGATAAAGCAATCTTGGCTGTAGGTCTTTGGATTTCATGACTTGGAATACTTCTTTCCAGCCCCTTCTTGCCTGTAAGGTCTCTTTTGAGAAATCCGCTGACAGTCTGATGGGTACTCCTTTGTAGGTGACTGTCCTCTTATCTCTTGCTGCTTCTAGGATTCTCTCCTTCATTTTCATCTTGGCTAATGTAATTATGATGTTCCTTGGTGTGGTCCTTTTTGGGTCCAGCTTCTTTGGGACTCTCTGAGCTTCTTGGATTTCCTGGAAGTCTATTTCCTTTGCCAGACTGGGGAAATTCTCCTTAATTATTTGTTCAAATGCGTTTTCCACTCGTGGCTGTTTCTTCTTCTTTTGTGGTACCCCTATAATCCGGATGTTGGAACGTTTAAAGATGTCCTGGAGGTTCCTAAGCCTCTCCTCATTTTTTTGGAATTCTTGTTTCTTTATTCTTTTCAGGTTGGATGTTTTGTTCTTCCTTCTGGCCCACTCCATTGATCTGAGTCCCAGTTTCCTTTCCATCACTATTGGTTTCCTGTGCATTTCCCTTCATTTCAATTAGTTTAGCCTTCATATGTTCCTCTAATTTGTGACTATAATCAACCAGTTCTGTGAGCATCCTGATAAACAGTGTCTTGAACTGTGCTTCTGAGAGGCTGGCAATCTCTCGGTCACTTAGAGTTATTGGCTCTGGGACTTTGAGTTCTTCTTGTGCCATCTTTTGGGCTGTTCGCGCCTGTTACATAGCAGGATTGGAGCCCTAGGTGTTCACCAGAGCAGGGCAACTAAGTCGCTGGGTTGTGACACTGTATGTGGGGGCGGGGTCAAAGAGGAGCAATGGCCTCCAGTCTGCGGCCTCCCACCTCGGCCCCCAAAGGTGCAGCAGCTGCCACCGTCACAGGGACCCACGCGTTTCATCTCACTGCACGCAAGTGTGCCACCGCCGTCAGCCCTCGCCCCCTGGGGCCTGCGAGGTCTGTCTCACTGTGCGCGAATGTGTGGCCACAGTCAGTCTGCCCCGCACCCTGACTGAGTCCGGGCCACTTGTGCGCCTAGGTCAGGGGATCTTTCCTGCCCGATCCTGCTCCGCTGCTGGCTCCGCCCCTCTTACTGTCCCCGTGGAACGGTTAGTTGTTGTCAGACTTCAATTTTCTGTTCTTTGGCTGTGTCTTTGTTCTCCAGACCTTTGTTGTATTCAAACTTGGTTGTGGGAGAAGGCACAGTGTTTCCACCAATGCCTCCATCTTGGCGGAAGTCCTGGTTCCCTTCTAAGTTTTCTGATGTTCAAAGGCACTAAGCAATACTTGCAGAAATGAGGATAATAAAATACCCAAATATGTCTTGGTTTTTGGTGTATGAAACTCAGAGATCTAGAGTTTCAGATATATTTCTGCTCTTCCACAGAAAACCCACTTTCAAAATGTTGTTTACAAAATCAGAAAAGAAACAAAGCCACTTTAGGAATACATAAGAATTGGCATTATTTATGTACTGTCTGCAGGCCAGGCATTATGAGTGCCTTAGGAATAAGGTAAATCATTATCTTTGTTTTACAAATGAGAAACCTCAGGTGCAGAAAAGTTAACCAACCTAAGATGATAAACACAGTATAAAAACAGAGATTCAAACTTGGATTATTTGATTCCAAAGGCCTGAATGATGCCAGCTCTGTTCCATTCCCACCGTCACAACTAAGGCCTCCAACATCACCACAGCCGTCACCACAGCCACCACTGCTGCCACCAGCACTGTGCTGGCACGGTGACCACCTCCGCCTCGTCGTTTGCCTCAACCTGTGTTTCTGAAGAAGTCAGTTTTCAGAGGACCATTGGAGTGGTGGTAGTTGTGGTAAGGAGAGAGGTAAAGTTCAAAATATATACGCCAAAACTACTGAATCAGAATGTTACATAATGGAAACTAAAACTATATATCTTAACACATTTCCCCAGACAATTTTTCCACAAAGTAAAATGAAAGGACCTCTATAATATGCAATAGTGATTCAATTTATATGAGGGCATTTCAATTATTAAAATATTTTACAAATATTTTAACCATAGAAAAGTATAACTAGAAGGGCAAGTGGAATAGTAGTTTTATGTATAGATCCAGTTGTTTATTGTTTTGTATTTTATGACATTTGGAACAGTATGATCTATTGCAATTAAGCAAGTATATATCATAAGAATTCACTGTAAAAAACCAATTAGGTCTGTAAGGAAAATGATTGACAAACTACTAACCTATTTGCATAATTTTGGACATAGAAAATAGTGCAATATAAATTGACTTTCAAAATTTTGCATTTGTTGCCACAAATAGGTAAAATGAAAGCACATTTTTAGATGGCATAGAAAAAAACTTAAGTTAATAATTTTTTAAACTTTCCTTCTATTACATTTATTTGCATCGTATAACTACATGCTAAATCAAGCATAACATGGGCATTTTGACACTATCATGCCTCATACAAGGACATTTCAAGTGGAGAAAATTTGGAAAATGATGGCAGGTGTCTACATTTCACCCTCTTCTCATTACTCTCCACAGGTCCCCAGACTAGCCATTTGAAACTAATTCATTAATTACTTAATGAATTGCACACATATGCTCAAGTATACAATGGCAAGATTGCTCTCTATAGCCTTTTTATGCAAAAGGGAAAAAAGCAAAAACAATCTATTTGCCTCTCATTAAGAGCATGAAAATATGTAGTGTATTCATATCACAGTGTTTGCAACAAACAAAAGTAATAACATCTATTTGTTTTAACATGTAAAAAACTTAAAAATAATTGAATAAAAAGCCAGCTATAATATATAGTATGAATCAATTATGTAAAAAATTAAATATATAAAATAGTAATATATAATGGATATTTGGTGACTGAATTCAATAATAAGGATAAGAGTATGAGGAGGAAAACCTGGGTGCACAGTCAAGGCCACAGTCAGAACCAAGTTAAGGAAGAGTGACACAAAGGTAACTGCCATATTCTGGGAGTAGGCAGCAGTCTTCCGAAAGAAATTACCAGAAAAGGAGGCTGGAAGACAGATAGTGGCCAGACTATGAACTATTCTGATGGCTAAGCTAAGGAGTTTGGACTTGACTATGCTGGAAGTGGAGAGCCAGAAAAGTAATTTAATAGGAGGGCGAAATGATGAGGTCTATGACTTAGGGGTGTAACTGTGACTACCACATGGAAAGGTTAGTAACAGAATCAGGAGCCTGCTGCAATAGTTCAGGGAAAGGCTAGCCAGTGACTGTCTCTGAGAAGAGAAAGAATGGCATGACTTTAGGAGCAGTTGTGGAGAACAAATTTACCAGGATACAAATTCACAGGATTGAGGAATGAGAAAGGAAGAAAGAAGATTGAAGATAATATCAAGATTTGTACTTTAAAATAATGAGTGGGATTTGATGGGGGAAGTTGAGTTTGCATTATCAGCAGGCCTTTCAGCCATAGATCTCGGTAGAAGGCTACAGGCATGTACCCAATCCTCATTTTAAGAAAAAGGATTATAAAGGAATGTGATTAAGTGGTATAAAACTCAGAGTAAACTTATGACACCTAAGAAGAAAATAGGACAGGTCAGAACTCTGGCAAACACCTGTGGACTAACATTTAAACAGCAGGCCCAGAATGAGAAGACATCATGTTTCAAGAGGTGAAGGAGAACCAGAAGGAAGTCTCTGTTCAGAAGCAAATAAAAGAAAATGTGTATTTGGCAAATAAAGAAGATACCAGCTAAATGTACTTTTGAATCTTTCCAGACATTTTGATGGCTCAGTAGATTTTTAGCTAAAAAAATACATAGGTCACAAACTCTGACCTATCTAGTCAACAAAAAAATATACTCTGATATATTTTGGTTCATGAATTGTTTAAGTCACCAGGATGACATGGGTTATGGTCTCATGTGCAATGTATTAAAAGTAAGATATACATGGTGACTAATAATACTTTTACTAAAGATATAATCTTTAAAATCAGACCTTAGAGTACAGTTTGAAGAATAAGGAAACCGAAAGTAGATTTTATATAGTTTTGACTTGTATCATCCCTAATGCTTTTTAATTTTCATTGTAATTTTCTTTGGAAGCTTAAGTCATTACAATGCTAATGAGGTTATAAATATTAAAGAGCTATGGTATAGCAACTCTACATGTGGAATAACCAAATTTAATATATTAAAAAATAGATATTTTTCAATGTTTGCAGGATATCTCATAGACAATTGCTACAAAAAGTACATTTTTGTTATTGCAATATTCTTAAAAACTTAAGAGGGGAAAATATAACATTAAACATTAACATTAAAAAAAGCAAACTCTATCTTTTATAACATTAAAAAAAGCAAACTCTATCGAAGAAAAACAAAATTTACAAATTTGTTGTTGATGTTTTTGATGAGTAGTGAAGTTTTATTCTTAAGGATTTATTTTTAAAAATCGCCCTGGCTGATGTAGCTCAGTGTATTGAGTGTGGGCCCTCAAAGCAGATGATTGAGGTTCCCAGTCAGGGCACATGCCTGGGTTGCAGGCCAGTTCCCAGTGGGGGATGCATTAGAGGCAACCATACATTGATATTTCTCTCCCTCTCTCCTTCCCTTCCCCTCTAAAGATAAAGAAATAAAAAAAATTTTTAAAGCATTCCAAAAAAATTAAACGTGTATTTACTATACCAGTACATGTTTCAGCTCCGAGGTTTCTGACAGTGATTTTCCCAGTAAAATACCACATGGACAATATTGATTTGTTTGTTAATAAGTAATTATAAGATAAGCCTAAATTTATAATTAAAATTAAATATATTCTTGAAAGATTCAATAATTTTCAAACAATTCTTATAAAGGAATTAAAGTGGTTATTCATGATTTGCACATTCAATTATTTTGCTCGAGTACTTAAATAATTAATTCAAATGATGTATATCATGTAGCATTTCCTGAAATAGAACTTTGAGTGTCTGAATCTAAATAGTGCTGGAAAGAAGTATATAAGTAAAACAATGACTTCAGACTACAAAGCATTCTTCCGCAGCAGATTGAGAGCTCACATTATGCTATTTTCTCTTACTCTGATAAACGTATTCTTGACCTTGCCTATTATTACATAAGAAACCACTGCTGAGAATCGCAGTTAACACAGCTATGAAATTTTAATATCATCTTCCCTGTTACATGTTGTATGATTTTCTGTCATTACCAATGAAGATAGCTTGGATCGAGATACGAAGGCAGATGCCCTGACATATTAGATAACCATATACTGCTTAAAGGACACAGGGATAGTTTCAAAGAAGGGAAAGAGGCTTCACAAAGGTCCCATGTCATGTCATCAATTACAGCCCTGTCATACTAATGACTAAGGAAATGCAGGGAGCAGTGACAATGGGAACATTCATCTTGTTCTTCTCTGGAAACGGTGCACCTGTATCCCATTGCACTCTGTCTTCTGCAGCCTCCTGCCTCCTGACTTTTTTTCCCCATGACAGCAAATGTGATCGTGAGAATGCAGCCTATCCATCATCCTTTCTTCCTGAAAGGCACCTTGACTGCAGTTAATGACTGTAATAAGACCAAACAACAGATACCATATCCAAAGTCCTTATATTCAGCTTCTTTGAAAATGGTCTCAATTGAGACACACACAAAAAAAGGTTCAAAAGATTGCAGTGGAAAGTCAAATGTTTTTGTACCATCTCACTTGATTTACTCCTGTAGTTCATGTCGTATATATCTACCAATATTCAGATAGAAAATCTGATTAAAGAGTAATGGGATGGAATCTCTTGTGTGTGTTATACATCAAAAGCAATACACGGTAAGCGTACATCCCACAGTGAAAAGTTGAGATAAGTGGAGTCATTTTCAAGTAAAGCCAGAGGAGCCATTCCAGAGGAACTCTTTGCGCGTCTTGCTCCTGAAACCTTCCAAATTCTTAAACTGAGCAAAATCCAATTGATTTTGGATTGGACCAAATCAATATTATCTTACAAACAACTGTTTGCAAAGGCAACAGAGACAGACATCCACCACGAGGACTGACAGTTATGAACTCTTTCTGAATATAGAACCAATGAGTAACCAGACATGTATAGCTAAAGCGTCACTCCTAACACTGGTACAAAATTTTATTGATGTAATTATTTCTCTTCCTTTAAAAAAATCTGGCCTTTACCCTGTGATTGAGGCACATTTTAGTTTCTCCTTGAATCTGTGCTTTGAATTGGAATTCTGCTATTTCAAATAAATGCTTCTTGCCTCTCACCTTGTCTTTTTATTTTTAGGTTAACACCACATGCTTATAAATTCAGATACCTAGTTATTCATAGCACTTTTTAGACTACTACAACTGCTGCAAATAGTCATACATCTCTCACTTTAAATTGAAAGCTAGAAATGTTTACGTTTAGTAAAGAAGATATGTTGAAAGCTAAGAAAGGCCAAAAGCTAGGCCTCATGCACTGCTTAACCATGTTGTAACTACTAAAAAAATCTCTTGAAGGAAAGAAGATAATTAATGAAGGTGGCTACATTAAATAATGGGTTTCTAATGTAGATGAAGCAGCCTAATATTGGAAGAAGATGCCATAAGGGACTTTCAATGTCTGATTTCCAAGCCTCGAAGGACAGGCTGACTCTCTTGTTAGGGGAAAGTGCTGTTGGTGTCTTTAAGTTGAAGTCAGTGCTCATTTGCCATTCCAAAAATCTTTTTTTTTAATTAATTTATTTTTCAAGTACAGTTTTCTGTCTATTACTCCCATCCCATCCCACCCCCCGTACTCCCCGCCTCCCTCCCATTTCCACCCTTCTCAGTTGTTGTCCATGTATCCTTTATATATGTTCCTCTAAATCCCTCCCCTATTTCCCCTGATATTCCCTCCCCTCTTCCCTCTGGTCACTGTCAGCCTATTCTTTATTTCAGTGTCTTTAAATCTTACGGCCCTTAAGAATTACACTAAATCCATACTGCCTGTGCTCTATGAATAGAACAACAAGTAGATGACAGCATATCTATTCACAACTGGCTTACTGGATATGTTAAGCTCACTGTTGAGACTACTGCTTAAAAAAAATCTTTTCAAAATGTTTACTGTTCATTTATAATGCACCTAATCAAATAAGATCTCTAATGGAAATACACAACAAGATTAATGTCATTTTTATGTCTGCTAACACAACAGCCATGTTCTAGCCTTTGTATCAAAGAGTAATTTAGACTTTGAGTCTTATTATTTAAGCTATATAGTTTATAATGCCATACCTGCCATGAACAGTGATTCTTCTTTCTTTTTTTAAACTTTAAGTTTTATTTTGGCTTTATTTTTATTTGTAAATATTTCATGTGGTTATCCTTATGTCTTTTTTAACACATTTTATTTTTAAAAATTTATTTAATTATTTTTCAAGTACAGTGTTCTGTCTATTTCTTCCATCCCATCCCACCCTTTAATACATTTTATTGATTATGCTATTACAGTTGTTTCATTTTCCCCCTCTACTACCCTTTACCCTGCATACTTCCTCCTTCTCGCACCCCCCCCCCCTTTAGATCATGTCCATGTGTCATACTTGTAAGTTCTTTGGCTTCTACATTTCCCATTCTACTCTTACCTTACCCTTGTCTATTTTCTACCTACCATCTGTGCTACTTATTCTCTGTACCTTTTCCCCCTCTCTTTCCCTTCCACTTCCCTATTGATAACTTTCCATGTGATCTCCATTTTTGTGGTTCTGCTTGTATTCTAGTTGTTTGCTTAGGTTGTTTTTATTTTCCTTTTAGGACAGTGATTCTAATGGCTGTGGGCAAAGTAAATTGAAAATCTTCTGGAAAGGATTCACCATTCCAGATGTCATCAGGGACATTGGTTATTCATGGGAAGAGGTTGAAATATCAACAATAACAGGAGTTTTAACGAACTTGATTCTAAACCTGATGGATGACTTTGAGGGGGTTAAAGACTTCAATGGAAGAAGTAACGGCAGAAGTGGTGCAAATACCAAGAGAACTAGAATTAGAAGTGGAGTTGGAAGATGTGATTAAATCACTGCAATCTCTATGTATTTATTTATCTAAATATTTTGATTGTGCTATTACAGTTGTCCCAATTTATTCCCTTTTGTCCCCTCACCCAGCATTCCCCACTTCCCTCAGGAAATCCTCCTGTCTTTGTTCGTGTCCACGGGCCATACATACAAGTTCTTAGGCTACTCCATTTCCTATGCTGTATTTCACATCCCCATGGCTATTCTGTGACCAACAGTTTATATTTCTTAATCCCTTCACCTTTCCACCCATTCTTCCAAACCCCCTTCCCATCTGGTAACCATCAAAACACTCTCTGTATCCATTTTCTGTGTCCCTTCTTCTTGTTTGCTTAGTGTGATTTTAGATTCAATTATTAATAGGTATGTGTTTATTGCCATCTTATTATTCATCATTTCTATCTTTTCTTCCTTTTAAATAAGTCCATTTAACATTTCCCATTATAATGGCTTGATGAGGATGAACTCCTTTAAATTGTTCTTGTCTGAGAAGTTTTTTATCTGCCTTTTGGTTCTAAATGATAGCTGTGCTGGGTAGAGCAATTTTGCCTGTAGGTCCTGATTGTCATAACGTTGAATATTTCATGCCACTCCCTTCTAGTCTGCAAAGCTTCTTTGGAAAAATCAGCTGACAGACTTATGGGAAATTGCCTGCAGGTAACTTACTGCTTTTCTCTTTCTGCTTTTCAGATTCTCTCTTTATCTTTAACCCTTGGCATTTTACTTACCATGTGTCTTCCTGTGGACTGGTTTAATCCATCTTGTTTGGCACTCAACAGATAACAAGTTACTTCTTATAGATGAGCAAAAAAGTGGTTTCTTGAGATGGAATCTATGGCTGGTGAAGATGCTGTGAAGATTGTTTAAATGACAGCAAAGGACTTTTTAGAAAATTACAATTTCATTGATAAAGCAATATCAGAGTTTGAGAGGATTGACTCCTGTTTTTAAAAAAAGTTTTACTGTGGGAAAAATGCTATCAAACAGCACCACATTCCAGCCCTGGAGAGTGTTGCTCAGTTGTTTGGAGTGACATCCCATACACCAAAAGGCCACTGGTTTGATTCCTGGTCACGGCACATGCAGGAGGCAACCAATCAATGTTACTCTCTCACATTGATGTTTTTCTCCTTCTCTTCCCCTCTCTCTCAAACGAAAATAAAAACTAACCTTAAAAAAGATCCGCCTGACATTCCACGGAGAAATTGTTCATAAAAGGAACATTTAATGCAACAAACTTCATTATTGTCTTATGTTAAGAAATTGTTACAATCACCCTAATTATCAGCAAACACCACCTTGCCAATCCACAGCCATCAACACTGAAGAAATACCCTCCACCAACAGAAAGATTATGACCCCCCTGAAGGCTCAGATAATGGTTAGAATTTTTAGTAAGAAAGTATTTTTTCTTTGAAGTATTTTTAGACATAATGTTGTTGCACAGTTAATATAGTAGAGTGTAAACAACTTTTATATGCACTGAAAAACCAAAAAAATTTATATGACTCACTTTATTGATATTCATTTTGTTGTGGTGATGTGTAACCAAACCTACATGATCTTTGAGGTATGCTTGCACACCATGTTTCTAACAAGTTACACTATAGCGAGAGAAGTAAGCAGTACAAAAATGTCTACAAATAGCTATAACATAAGGTCATAATGTAATAAAAGTTTGAAGAGAGGTGTAAAGATAATAGTCAAAGGAAAGAAATTTTAGGGGCGGATCTCAGGAAAGCATAACTGAGTTTGTCTGAAGGTGGTCATTGTGCATTTGGACTGCCTGGAGCAAGAAGAGCATTATCTTCTCCTGTCATGAGTGTGTGTAAGACACTGAAAGACTATAAGATTCGTGTTCAGATCCACTGGTCAGGGTGGGGAAGGCAATTTGTCATTGGATTCTAGTGTGCTGTGTTCACATGAAGGCAACCACCACCTTTTTAAATTCTTGGGTTACCTCTATATTTGTATCAGTTTCAGAAATTGAACCTGATCAAAAACCTATACTGTCTACAATACGTCTTCATGTCTGATAAAACTTGCACTTGTGATGTGTTCCAGAAATGAGTGGAGTATAGTCAAAAGGTTTATTGTATCAAAAAGTAAGCCTGTAGGGGGAAAACCCTGACGCATTCCATTTAACAAGCAAAGTTAAGCCACTTATACAGGAAAATTAACAAGAGAAAATGCGAGCCATTGCATATTTGATATTACAAGTGTGGTAGGTAAAATCAGTTTCAAAAGAATTTTAGAATTTACAACTTTAAATTGAAAGGCATATATTTCACAACTAACATTTTGGCATGTGGTTTTTCTATAATAAATATTTATAGTTTCATAGACACAAGTCAACAGGCCTTAGGACTTTAAAAATAAATGATTCAATACTGCTGGAGAGATCTTTGGCCTTCACAGCCAATAAGAAAAATACATATTTATGATAAGTAGATAAAAATACACATGTATTTAACTTAACTATTTTTGTAATGATGTGCAAATATTCACTAGTATTTTCTTTGTCTAAACATATGTAATGGCTTGCTCGGGGCTTGTCTTAAAGTAGCCAGAATCTCCCATTCTGTTAAGAATCTTCATTACACAGTCAACTGAGGCTTGTAACTTCTGGCTTCAGGTATGTTTTTTTCTAACCAGGATTAGATTAAAGAATATGAGGGTTTATATTGGTTTTCTTTCCACATTGACAGGCTTCCATAACTAAGTAGTGTGAAAAAACTTAAGGGCAGAGACACATGTGATGCTTCTATCACATCCTGTATCTTTACTGTAGAGTTTGAAACATTTCTGGCACTTTGCAATATATACACACATGTTTTAAAGTGTATCTTTTGTAATTGTTTTATATAATCTAAATAAAATCTCTCATTCTGTGTTTTAAATTTAAATTTACTTAAAATTATTTAGTTCATCATAAATTTAAAACATCAAGTAGTTTATCACAAATTTACTCAAAATATCCATAAGGACATGACATTAGCCCAGTTTATACATATCATAATGTATTCTGATAAAATCCTTCAAGTGTAAAATAGATATTCTTCTCTGAAGTTTCTGTTAATTGACTTAGCCACACACTGGTGATCTTTCCTTCTCTGATCTTTTCTGATACTTATTCATACTATTTTGTTTTATGCCAACCCAACGTTTGCTAAGATAGGCCCTGTGCCCCTAAATCAGGCCACAAGTTCCTTGAAGGGAGGAGTTCCTTGCTCTTTCCAATTCTCCTGTGAATGGTAACTGGCCATCCACATAACAGAGGTTTATGAAAATTTTTAAGATTTAATAATAATGAAAAAATAGAAGAAAGAAGAAGAAAAGGGGCAGATGCAGAAATCTAGAAATTGTATTATTATAAGAATACTGAAAATGTGGTCTATTATATTCAGAACATGGGAAAGTAGGATATTTTGTAACTGGATATTTTGAGGAGTTGCCAAAACAGTCCCAATTGCTAAAGTAATAGTCATTTTTTACTCGGGTATGTTATTTCACATATACGATATATGTCCAGAAAAAGTCCAACCATTGTTAATATAATGAGAACAGTTTGCATGACATTGATGTAACCTTGCAGCCAGAGAGAGTGGATTGAAATGCACATTCATGAACAATGACAACTTCACCATACTAGTCAGTGGGGGTGGTAGACACTGTTTAGTGAGCATGTGTACTGTGTAGCCTTCACATTCAAAATGACTGAGTGGGTAGATTAATGAATCTGCATCACATTTTGCATTAAGCTTGAACATTCCTTCACAGAAACTATTTGGATGATTCAGAAGTCTGCAGCTATGAGCAATTGGCAACTGGCAGCTTCATCATTACAATGTGCCTGCTCATGCATCATGTCTTGTGCAGAGTTTTTGGTGAAACATCAAATCACCCAGTGATTCAGCCCTGCTACAGCCCAGATTTGGCATGCTGTGACTTCTGTCTTTTCCCCCAACTAAAATCACCTTTCAAAGGGAAGAGATTTGAGGCCATCGGTGAGATTCAGGAAAATACAACTGGGCAGCTGATGGCAATTGGGAGAACTGTGTGAGGTCCTAAGGTGACTACTTAGAAGGGCACTGGGGCATCATCGTCTTGTGTACACTGTTTCTTGTATCTTGTATCTTCTTTAGTAAATGTCTCTATTTTTCATGTTATGTGGCCGAATACCTTCTGGACAGACATCCTACTTTTCTGGAGTCCTACTTGAGTTTCATATTTTAAACAGAAGAGCATAATGGAAAGATTGGATGAGGGTATGGGGGGATAAATGTTATGGGAACAATTAAATTAATAAATATAACCATTTAATATAATAAAGTTCCTAAGAAACCCCAAAACTAACTTGAAAGAATATATGACCCCTATGTTCATTGCAGCATTCCTTACAATAGCCAAGATTTAGGAGCAGCCCAAGTGCGCATCACTAGATGAGTCGGCAGCTCTGGTGCATTTACACAATGGAACACTACTCTGCAGTGAAAAAGAAGAAAAGTTTACCCTTTGCAACAGCATGGATAGACCTGGAGAATACTATGCGAAAAGTAATAAGCCACTCAGATAGAGACAAATACCATATGATTTCACCCATATGTGGAATCTAATGAGCAGGCTGACGTAAAGAGCAAACTAGAGACAGGCTTATAAATAGAGAACCAGCTGACAGCTTTGAATAGGGGAGTTGGTGGGTGGCAGGGCTGAGGAAAAAATAAAAAGGAATCACGGAAATGAACAACCGTGTGGGTTGTGGAGGAGATGAGCATGGGTGGAAGTAGAAGAAGGTATAAAGGTGGGTAAATCGTAATGAAATAAATACAATAAAAATGAACTGTGAGAAAGAAAGAGAGGGGCGGGGGAGGGAAGGAAGGAGGGAAGAAGGAAAGGATGGTTCTAAGTGGCCTGTAATCAAACCCTTAAACACATCCGGGGCTCTAGAATGAGCTGACATTCAACTTTCCCTAACTTCAGATGATCAGTTCTGTCCTTTTAACACAGACTGCCTGCAACTACAAGATCCTATGTTGCTATTAATGACATTGTCAGTTTTGTTGCTATTAATGACATTGTCAGTTTTGAAGAAATTACCCAAAGCAGGTATTCATTCATTGTCGTATTTAACACAGTTTATTTTTCCAATAATTGTGATCTAAATCTTAAAATTAAGATGTTATATACAACCATTATTGATATATTAACCGTGATAATACATTTAGGGGAAACAGAATGCAGTAAAAAACATTCGATTAGAGTGAAGAAATCTTTAGTTTTACACCTCGGCACTGCCACTAATGAACCATTATGACCTAAGGTAAATTCATTCAACCTCTTGACCTCAACTGTCCAAACTGTATATTGGTAATGTCAAAGTATACATTCCCCAAAGTTTCAATGATGTCTGATTTTCTATGATTTTTGAGTTCACTATGTTTACAAATATGGGAACAACTTGTTGAAAATTCAAGGCCTGCCACCTTTATGAAATGTCTTGAGTACCACTAAACTGATGTGGTCACAGGAAAGTAAAAAGCAAACAAACAAATTAAAAAGTTCTGTACTCCCTATTATTAAAAAAAGAGATTCCTATCTGGTCAGGCCTCTGTGGACTTTGGAGCAACATAGTCCACATTTGGATGTGCTGCCCTACATCTGAGTACACCAGTAATAAGAGGAGATTCTCCAACTGAAACCACAGCAGTATTTCCTCCTTTGCTCTGTTTCATCACTGTGTGTCAATGCATTTGTTCATGTCTGTGCATGAAAAGCCCGTTTTCTTCTACACACCCCTTGTGGAGTGCCTTCTTTGCACTATAGAGGCTGCAAACTAAAGACATGACCAATCAGACTTCTTAATGGTAGGGGGTCTGGATGTCCCAACAATTAAATGTACACATGTCTGATGGTAGGAACGCTGAAGTGGAGGCTGTTACTTCGTGCTTAGCTTTGCTGACAGACATAGCTAGTATATGGAGTTTTCTGCTGCAATTTGCCAAGGTCCATTCAGTAGCTTTATGCCTGTCGAGTAGCAGTTATGGAGTTAGCGCAGCCTGCTGACCAGGGTACCGGATGCCAGTCACTAATTTCATGGATGTGGAAATGTGTGCAGCAGCCCCTTCTTCCCCACTCGACTGTACACAGTGTCCTGCAAGTTATTTCCAGTAGTTCAGCTTGGAGTTCCCTCCACCGATTTTTCCAACAATGTTACAAATCCCTTATTCCCTGTATTAAATTATTTTTGGCCAAACCGAATTGATTTACTTTTTTTACATCTGAACATGGTATGATATATAAATATTTTAATGCTAATACTAGTAAAATATAGAAAGCAGGGGAAGGCAGGCAGGAAGGAAGGAAAAGGAAAGAAGAAGGAGATAGTATGCACTAGATTAAAAGTCGATAAAACTTCAGCCCTGGTTTCAGCACTACCACTAAATCATTAGTGTGACTTTGCCAAATCACTTAAGCTTTCCAGACCTCAGCATCTCAACATAAAATGACAGCATGAAAGGGTATATTCTCAAAGGCTTCCACATGTTCTAAAACTCTGTGCCTTGATAAATTAATTAAAGCTAAATCGTTAGTTGTACTGCCACAAGGTTTTTAAATCTATGGCAAATGACTCGTTTTCTTTATAATGAGAACAGACAAAACCCAGCATTTCAAAGTTTTCTGATGATTTCTCTCATAACTTAGTAGTTTCATTAGAAAGCAAGAATAGGCAGTGTTGCATGGAACGAAGAGATTGTTAATTACTCATATGGAAACTTTATGAATAAGAGAGCTTTATCAATTTAAATCTGTAAAAATGTTAGATTAGTAGTTCCCTAAGTTTCTTTTCAAAATTAAAAGTATGAGGTAAAAACGTGTTTTCTTGAAAGTCAATTACTGAAGCATTTTAGTCAATGTGAATATTGTCCTAACTCAATACTCCTAACAAGCACTATTTGCTCATAAGCAATAAAATGTTGTTTGCAATGGAAGATTCTTACCTACTTAGTAAAAATGCTTTAAAGTAATTCTTAAATGGTTTGATGCATTGAATAGTTGAGTACTATGACATGGCACTTACGGTTTTTTAATGACTCTACCATTTTCTTAGCAGAGGATGCAGAACCGATTAGAGCTAGTGTAACAATTTAATCATGAAAAACAAATGATGACTAGGTTGTAATAGCCTGACCAATTTTCAATGGCTTACAAAACCAGACTTAATAATTGTCTTTAATGCTTTTGCGTGTGTACCTGTATTCTTCAAAAGCCAGTGTTGCGGAGATCCTTAATTGGATTTAATATCTCAGTTTTTAGTTGGGCCTCCTATTTGAATGTGGCCAGGTATCTGTAGGTACTGGCTATTAACACATAGGTATCTGTACATACTGGCTATTAACACATAAAAAGAATTGTTATCTGACTATAAAAGTGAAATTTTGTGGCAAATTTGGAGATCTTTACTTCAAAAGGAGAGGTTATACCCTTTCCTTTCCTTCCCTCTGGTGCATGGAACTTGATATCTGAAAGAGTACTGTTACCCAGGAGGATGAAGACCACATGGCCAGCATCACTACATGGTGAGCTGGTTGAAGTCCATTTTCTTGGTGACTTCACAGAGCCTCTGCATGAGCCCTAAACTGCCTACCTGTTACATGACAAAGGAAGGCGTTTCCATAGTTATTTTGAGTTTTCTTTTGTATGCAAAACTGAGCCTACTCTTAACATAAGCATTTTGTGAGATAAGGAGTTTGTTTTAGTTCCCATTAAATGCATATATAAAATTTCTTAAAATCTCATGAAAAGTAAATATATAAAGGGTCTGACAGAAATAAGGCTTGCTTGAGTGTGATTGGTAGGGTAATGATCTGGGTGTAATAATTTATAGTTTTAATTTGAACATTTCACCTAAAATGTCATATAGTGTGCTTGAGTGTGATATTGTTATGTTACAGAATTACATACTTATAATTTTGTAGTAAAAGATCTTGCAATAAAAAATGGGGCTTTATTTGTGCCAGACCTTGTCTATACTACTAGATATTGTCCTTTGAGGAGGAAACTATGTAACTGTTTTTTTTTAATTTTTGTGAATGTTGTGATTTATGTATGAATATACTGTGAACAAAAAATAGTAAATGGAAATGCTAGGTTTTATAGGAAGTACATACTTCAAAAAAATCCAGTTCACTTTAATCATTCATATTTAACACATAATTTAGAACTCAAAGTAATCTACTTTCTTTTTCAGTTTTCTAATTGGAACCACCATGAAATAGTGCCAGTGATGAGCACACAGAGCTGATTGATAACTGTACACTAAGTTAAAGAATTCTCTACTAACATAGAAAAGAAACTAAAAAACAATCCACTTAAAAGAAAGTCAACACACAAACATTTTGAAATGATTTATATTTAAGGACAACAGAATTCAAATTAAATATTTACTACTAGATTAGATTATACATATAGGAATATCTTTTAAAAATGGTGCTTACTCATGACTTTTTACAAATGTAAACAACGTAACCAGCACTTCTTCTGTGCCAGGCAGAATATGCTTCTTTCATAACCCTGAAATATCCTTTCCAACACCTTCTATAATAATTCCATTTCAAAGATGAAGAATCTGGGTCTCAGTTCTCCTCTGAGTGAGAGAAGGTGGAAGAACTAGTGGAACTCTCGTGTCTCTCATCAGAAAGGGTGAACTCCTAACCATTAGGCTACACTATCTGCAAAGACAATAATAACAAAGTATAATATATGTAGTTTTCCCTTTGTGCCTTCCCCATCTCTAAGATCATCTTGCACTTTGATAGATAAACAGTAACTACAATCACAACTATAATAGGAATTTGGTTTTAATGAATTTACCATGTAAAGTTTCAACGAATGTAAGAATTCTTAGAAATCTATGATTTGTGAGTTTGCTTAAGTATGTCTTTACATAACCCTTTGTTAGGATGTTGGCATCTGTTTCAATTCAAACTGGTTATTTTCTATTTGACTCTGCATTTACAGTAACACAGTAACTATTACAGCTGTATTTCCTGGAAAAATATAAACCCAACGAGAAACCCATTAGTGCTGATGGAAGTAAAAAGGAAGTGAAAAGGTCTAAGAAAATTATCATTCTTAAGTAAAAAACACGTTAGATAATGTTCAGAATGTTGAATTGAGCAGAGGCTCTGACCTATGATGAAATCGGTTCATTTTATGTTCTATACAGAATCAAGAAAAGGAAATGTATTAAAATGTTTCAGGAAGTGTTCTAGCCAGTACAAAAAATAACTTTTATAGGGGAAATTGTAGGTTATGGTGGGAATCAGTAAAGCCTGATTTTATAATGATTTTAGCTGCCCAGAATGCAGTAAATTGTGTTTTCTTAAATTAAGTGTGACTGATGTCACGAGGCCCTATAGATATTCCATAAACTGGTGTTCTAAGTTCAGGATTTAATTTTTTAAATCTCTATTTTTATGGAAATGATAACATATGTCCTTTTTGCATATTTCTAGTGAACTGGAAAATGCCGTATAAACAATTCAGTGCTGTTGTTAAAGCCATGACTAGTTTTAAAATTAAATCAGAAGCCACACCCTCACTAGTGATCATCTTCATTTGAGAAAATCTACATCCACCTCTGTGTTGAAACAGCCTTATACAAGAATTATTTAGAGCTTTATAGGTGTGGAAGAGTTGTTCTAATATTATTTAATTCATTTGCTCTGTTTATATCCTTGTTTAATTTTTTTTTGCAATGTAACGATACAATAGCAAGATGATCTGCAGCACCGTTACCAACTGTGCATTGGCAGATAGTGTTGGTTGTACTGATATCACCAACATTCTAAGTTGACTCAAACAACCAGCGGAGTCTAGAATCATCTGAATCAAATGCCATTGTTCTAAATGGCTACTAATAATAAAATACTTGTTCATACATTGTGATAGAAAATGTTCAGGATCAAATCCCCAACATCTTCATGATGTAGATATTTGTTAAACGCAGACACTTCATTTTACCACATTTCACAAATTATACAGGCAGTAGTAAGCTCTCTACCAGACACCTAAAGATGTTGTAACTTCAAAAAATATGTCATTTATAAAAGAATGTGGGTAAAAGAATCCAATTATAGCCTCAAAAAGTGAATGATTAATCCACCTTTACCATAATCATGAATTCACAGATGCAAAATATCTCAAGAGTACTTTATTCATGAGGAACAATCAACAAATATTTAGCTTTTATATTTTTAAAATCTTTTTATATTTTTAAAATAATATAATATTTTATATTTTTAAAGTCTAAAAGTATTACAAAGTTAGATTACAAAGACAACCATGTAATATTTCCAGCTTCCTATTACTATAGGAATAATACTAAACTAATTCTTCAATACTGATGTATTTTGCATAAGCACACAGAAGACTTCCACAAATAATGATTAATGCTCAGTTTTTTGACCCAGATATCACTCTTTTACTTTGTTATTTTCAATAGGGCCATGGTTTTTAATAGTAATGACTAACACTGTGTAGCCAGTACAATTGCTTTGAAATTGCTTTAAGCACACTAACTCAGTGAACTAAATTAGCAGAATTTGGTAACTAAGTCAGGGAATCTTCACAACAAGCGTAAAGAAAGCATTATTGCCTTCATCATCATGATCCCATGGGTAAACAGAAGCAGAGATACCTCAAATAACTTGATGAAAGTCATACAGGTTTCTGTAGTAAAACTCAGGCTTGAATACTGGAATCACATTTTGAGTCCTTGGGGCTGATACTCGTAATTTTACAACAAGAGAATAAAAATTCAATTATAAAAAGGGGACAAATGACAGTGGACCAGAGGAGTGGGGACCACAGCAACTAGAGAAAACATAGTCCTTTGAAAGGGACAGCTGCTAAGCAGCTCCAGCCAACCGCTGTCATATAGAAATGTACTAGGTCAGGATTTCATTTTATCCTATTTACAAGCTAATAAGCTAGCCAGTTACTATTTCATGATTCTGGCAAACACAATGAGATTTCTGAGTCAGAAACAAAGAATTTCATTATGCAGGGCACAGCAAGCAGCATAATTATGAGCATATTTTTGTCAATTCCCCTTCCTTGTCTCATTAGGATGTGTCCTGGCCCAGATTTAACATGTGTGGTTTCTAAATGATGCATACATAACTACTTATACAAAAGAAAGCTATTCAGTCGCTAAAAATCTCTTCTTTATATACCTATAATTGCATAGATTAAGTGATGTTTTCCAGACAGCCATGACTTATAAATCAATAAAGTTCAGACTTATTTATGATTAGCAACCTTGACAGACCAGGTACCTCTTGCTATACCAGCACTCCATAGTTACGGACTCTGGCCCACCAGAGTGGTTGCCTGGATGTTTTTATTAACATGTTTACAAAGAGATTTCACTAGAAGAAAAATCATATATTCATATTAATAGAGGCACAAAAACACTTGACAAAATCCAATACCCATTTATAAAAAATTACTTTAATTTAATTTGTGCTCTTTATTTCAGTATGTTAGAAACAAACAGGAAATTTCTCAACTTGATAAAAAAACATCTGCAAAATATACCTGCAAATAACTTTATACTTACTGGTGAGAAACCAGAAGGTTTTTCCCTAATATTGCGAACAAGAGGTAGATGTTCCTGCTTACTACTCTTACTCAGTATTGTGCTGGAAGACATAGTTAATGTAATAAAAAAAGAAAAATAAGTAAATAAATACTGTTTAAAATGAAGGATATAAAAGTATCTTTGTTGGAACACAATTTTTTACCTATGTAAAAACCCTAGAGAATAAACAAAAAAATCTTCTGAAATTAGTGATTATAAAGCAATGTTGTAAAATACAAAATTTAAATTTAAAAGTCAATTGTTTTTTTATATATCAGTGAGCAATAGAATGAAAAATTAGCCCAGGCTGGTGTGGCTCAATGGATTGAGGCCAGCCTGCAAAACAAAACATCACAGGTTTGATTCCCAGTCAGGGCACATGCCTGGGTTGTGGGCCAGGTTCCCAGTAGGGGATGTTCAAGAGGCAATCACACATCAATGTCTTTCTCCCTCCTTCTCCCCTCTAAAAATAAACAAAATATTTTAAAAATAATTAAGAATTTAAAACAACACTATTTACAATTACCCTGAAAATCAACAACTTAGATATATATCTACCAAACATGTAGAAGATCTATACAAAATTCTTTTTTAAAAAACTTATTGTTGTTCAATTACAGTTGTCCCAATTCTTCTCCTATTACTCTCCTCTGCCCTGCCCACACACCCTCTCCCACATTCAATCTTCCCACCCATTATCCTTGTCCATGGGTTCTTTATACATACATGTTCATTGACTTGACTCCTATTTCTGTCCCCTGTTACCTCCTTTCCTCCTCTCCTCTGCCCACTGCCAGTTTGTTATTTATCTCAATGCCTCTGGTTCTATTTTGCTTGGTTGTTTATTTGGTTAATTAGGTTCCACTTATAGGTAAGATCATATGGTATTTGTCTTAATTGCCTGGTTTATTTCACTCAGCTAATAGTCTCCGGTTCCATCCATGCTATCACGCAGGGTAGTAGTTCCTTATTTCTTTCCACTATGTAGTATTCAGTTGTGTAAATGCCCCACAATTTTTGACCCTAAGTGCTCATTTACTGATGGGCACTAGGGCTATTTCCAGCACTTGGCTATTGCAAATAACCCTGCTATAAAAATTAGGGTGCATAGGTTTATTTGAATTGCTGTTTCACCATTTTTAGAGTATAATTCCAGCAGTGGAATTGCTGGGTCAAAGGCAGTTCCATTTTTAGCTTTTTAGGAAATTCCATACTGTTTTCCACAGTGACTGCCCCAGACAGCATTCCCACCAACAATGTACTAGGTTCCCCTTATTTCACAATCTCACCAGCACTTGCTATTTGTTGATTTGCTCATGATGGCTACTCTGACTGGTGTGAAGTAGTATCTCATTATGGTTTTAATTTGCATCCCTCAGATGGCTAGTGATGCTGAGCATCCTTTGATATGTCTCTGGACACTTTGTCTGTCCTCCTTGGAGAAGTGTCTGTTCAGGTGTTTTGCCCATGTTTTAATTGGATTGTTTGTCTTCCTGGTGTGGTGTCACGTGAGTCCTTTATATATTTTGAAGATCAAACCCTTGTCCATATCATTTGCAAATATACTTTCCCATATAGTTCATTCCCTTTTCAGTTTTCTAATGTTTTCTTTAGCCATGCAGAAGCTTTTTAATTTGATGTAGTCCTATTTCTTTAATTTTTCCATTATATCCCTTGCTCTAGGGCAGGGGTGTCAAACTCATTCTCACCAGGGGCCACATCAACCTCACGGTTGCTTTCAAAGGGCTGAATGTAATTTTAACTCCTTAACAGTTAAGCAGTAATTACATTTATACCGTCCTAAAATTATTTTTGCCTTTTGAAGGCAATTGTGAGGCTGATGTTCTCCCCAGTGAAAATGAATTTGAGACCCCTGCTCTAGGGGACATATTGGTGAAAATATTGCTGTGTGGAATATCTGAGATTTTTCTCCCTATGTTCTCCTCCAGGCCTTTTATGCTGTCATGACTTATATTTAAGCCTTTCATCTATCTTGATTTTAGTTTTGTGTATGCTATAAATTGGTGGTCTAGTTTCATTTTTTTTCATGTACCTGTCCAGATCTCCCAACACCATTTGTTGAAAAGGCTAATTTTACTCCATTTTATGCTCCTGCCCTCTTTGTTGAATAACAACTTACCAAAGGGACATGGGTTTATTTCTAGGCTCTCTATTCTGTTCCATTGATCTATGTGTCTGTTCTTATACTACTACCAAACTGTTTTGATTACAGTGGCCTTGTAATATAGTTTGATATTAGGTATTGTGATCCCTCCTACTTTGTTCTTCTTTCTCAAAATTTCTATTTAGGTTCATTTATGGTTCCATATAAATTTTTGAAATATTTGTTCTATATTTGTGAAATAAGTCATTGGCATTTTAAAAGGGATTACATTGAATATATAAATTGCTTTGGGGAGCATGGATGAACATTTTATTGATGTTAATTCTTCCAATCCATAAACACAGTATATGCTTCCATTTATTTGTGTCTTCCTTAATTTCTTTCTTTAGTGTTTCATAGTTTTCTGAGTATGGCTCTGTTACCCCTCGGTTAGATTTATTCCTAGGTACTTTATTTTTCTTGTTGCCATAGTAATGAGATTTTTTCCTAATTTTCTTTTCTGATGTATCATTGTTGGTATACGAAAATGTCTTCAGTTTCTGAATATCGATTTGTATCCCACTATTTTGCCAAATTCACTCAGTTTTTTTAGTGGAGTCTATAGGGTATTCTCTGTGTACTATCATGTCATTTGCAAACAGTGACTGTTTTACTTCCACCTTTCCAATTTGGAGGTTGTTTATTTCTTTTTCTTGTCTAATTGTTGTGGCTAGAATATCCAATACACTATTGAATAGAAATGGTGAAAGTAGATGCCCTTGTTTTGTTCCTGATTTTAGGGGGAAAGCATTTAATTTATGCCCACTGAGTATTATGTTGGCTGTAGGTTTCTTGTATGTGGCCTTCGTTATGTTGAGGAATGCTCCTTCTACTCCCACTTTGCTGAGTTTTTTTAATCATAAATGGGTGCTGTACTTTATCAAATGCTTTTTCTGCACCTATCGATATGATCATGTTATTTTTGTCTTTCCTTTTGTTTATATGATGTATTATGTTTATTGATTTACAAAAATTGTACCATCCTTACATCCCTGGCATGAATCCCATTTGATGATGGTGTGTGATCTTTTTAATGTATTGCTGGATGTGGTTTGCCAACATTTTTGTTGAGGATTTCAGTACTTATGTTCATCAGAGATATTAACCTGTAGTTTTCTTTCTGTGTAGTCTTGTTATCTGATTTTGGGATTACGATGATGCTGACCTTATAAAAAGAGTGTGGGAGTCTTCCCTCTTCTTGGATTTTTTGGAATAGTTTGAGAAAGATAGAGGTTAGATCCTCCTTAAATGTTTTATAAAATTCTCCTGTGCAACAGTCTAGTCTAAGGCTTTTGTGTGCCAGGAATTTTTTGTTACTGCTTCAATTTCACCAGCTATTATTGGTCTATTCAGGCTTTCTGCTTCATCTTGATGCAGTTGTGGAAGATTATATGTTTTTAGAAATTTGCCCGTTTCACCCAGGCTTTCAAATTTCTTGGCATATAGTTGTTCATTGTGACTTCTTATTGTCCTTTGTATTTTTGTCCTTTGTATCAGTTGTAATTTCTACTCTTTTATTTCTGATTTTATTTATTTGGGTTCTTTTTTCTTTTTTTCTCAATGAGTCTGGTTAAAGGCTTATACATTTTGCTTATTTTTTTTCAAAGAAGCAGATCTGGAATTATTGATTTGTTGAATTTTTCTTTTACTCACAATGTCATTTAATTCTGCTCTGATATTGATTATTTCATTCCTTCTACTTTGTCTGGGTTTTGTTTCTAATTGTCCTTCCAATTCTTGTAGATGTAGGATTAGGTTGTTTATTTGAAATGTTTCTATGTTTTCTAGGTAAGCCTATACTGCTGTGAACTTCCCTCTCAGGAATGTCCTTGCTGTGTCCCATAGGTTTGGGGCTGTTGTGTGTTCATTTTCATTTGTTTCTAGAAACTTTTTAATTTCTTCCTTGACCTCATTGTTAATCCACTCCTTGTTTAGTAACATGTTATTCAGTCTCCATGAATTTGTTTTTCCCTTGAGGTTGGTTTCTAATTTTAGCCACTGAGGTCCAAGAAAATACTTGATATGATTTCAATTTTCTTGAATTTGTTGAAGCTTGTTTTGTGTCATATCATATGGTCTATCTTCAAAAAATGTTCCATGTACATTTGAAAACAATGTGCATTTTGAATCTTTGGGGTGAAAGGTTCTATATATATCAATTAACTCTGTTTGATCTAGAGTATCATTCAGTGCCATGATATCCTTGTTGATTCTTTCTTTGTCTCTCAGTTGTGGATAGTGGGTAATTACTGATCAGTAACGTAGCCTTAAGCTATAATCAATATCCTGGTTTAAACACCACAGAGTAAGGCAGTATAATTCCTGTGGGCAAGATTATTGCTTGCCCTCAGGCTGATGTCACTCAGAGGGGAATGGTCTGCCTCAGCAAGATGGGGGATGACTCGGCACTGGGATCCTGATGGCTGCTCTCTCAGTTCTCTCCCCAGAGCCTCCATTCCCAGTCCCTTGTCAAACATCTCTAGTTTTTTCTCCTCCCTCCCACCTTTGCTAGAGCCCAGGGTAAGTGGCTGCATATGAAAATCTATGCATGGCCCTTCAAAAGGTTCTCTGTATCTCCAGCCATCTATCTCTGTCAAAGAGATACCTGTTGCTTTTTGTACCTGGATGTTATCTGTGAACTTTTTGGGCTCTGGTCCTGTAGGTTAGGGAGCCTAGCTTGGGGTTTAGATCCCACACTACTCAGGGGGATCTCCCCAGTTGCTTAAATATCCCTCTGGCACTTCAGCTGCCACCCATGGAAGACCAGCTAGCCCTCTTGTGTCTCCTCTGTACTCTCTACCAGTCACATTGGGCTGAAGTGGTTTCTTCTGTCTGTCCATGGTTATAAGGCTTCTCTCCCATCACTGTTCGGTTGTTTATTCCAAGATGATTTCTCCATAATTTAGTTGTAATTGCAGATTTTTCCTGGAAGGAGGTTAGTGTAACTCCTCTGCCATCTTGGATATCGGAAAACTACTAAAAAATCAAAGCCAATGATAAAAAATTGTAATAAAAATCAAAGCTAATAATAAATAAGGAAATATTCCAAGTTAACAGACAGAAGGACTTACTATTATCAAGATCCATTTTTTTCAAAGTGACCTATAGTATGGATGGATTCATAATCAAAACATGAGAAAGTTATTTTTATGGACATTAAAAACCTAATCCTAGAGTTTATACAGAAAAACAAGAGACCCAGAATAACCTAGACAATACTTAAGAAGAGCTAAATCAGAGGACCAACACTACCAGGCTTTAACCATAATTTTCAGAAAAATGCAAGTTGAAACCATGATTAGATATGATGCACACCTATCATCAATAAATCCACAAATGGCAAGTGTTGGTGAGGATGTGACAAAAAGGGAACCCTCATTCACTATTGGTGGGAGTGCATATTGGTGTACCCACTATGGAAAACAGTATGGAGTTTCCTGAAAAAATTAAAAATTGATCTGCTTTATGTTCCATAGTTTCATCTACTGGGGAGTTACCCAACACTGATTCAAAAAAATATACACCCTTATGTTCCTTGTAGCATTATTTACAATAGCCAAAATATGGAAGCAACCTGAGTGCCCATCTATAGACAAGGTGATAAAAAAGCAATGGTACCTATATACAATAAAATGCTATTAAACCCTTTCAAAAAGAATGAAATCTTCCCTGTCTGGTGTGGTTCAGTGGATTGAGCCCAGGTCTGTGAATCAAAGGGTTGCCAGTTTGATTCCCAGTCAAGGCACATGCCTGGGTTGTGAGCCAGGTCCCCAGCTGGAGGCATGATAGTAGCAACCACACATTGATGTCCCTATACCTCTCTTTCCTTCTCCCTTCCCCTCTTTCTAAAAATAAATAAATAAAATCTTTAAAAAAATCACATTTTAAAAAAAGAATGAAATCTCACTATTTGTGACTGCGTGGGAGGACCTAGAATGTCATATGCTCTGTGAATTAAGCCACTCAGAGAAAGACAAATACCATATGATTTCACCTCCATGTGCAATCTAAACAACAAAAGAACAAAATTGACTCAGAGAATGAGCAGGGGGTTGCCAGGGGAGGGGGCCATTGTAGAGGGCTAGGTGAAAGAGGCAAAGGGATTAAGAAACACATTGGTAGCTACAAAATAGCCACAGAGATGTCCGTAAAGCACAGGGCAGGGGTGTCAAAACTCATATTCACCGGGGGCCACATCAGCTTCTCGGTTGCCTTCAAAGAGCCGAATGTAATTTTAGGACTGTATAAATATTTATAAACTACTCCTTAACAATTAAGTGAGAGCTCGGCTCTGCCACTGGGTAGAAACAAGGTGCCAGCTGGATAAAACAAGGTGGAGGGCCAGATTCAGACCCCAGGGCCTTGTGTTTGCCACCAGTGGTATAGGGAATATAGTCAATATATTGCAATAAGTATGTATGGTGCCTGCTGCTGCTTGGAGTACTGAAAATATTAAGGAGAACACTAGGTAAAATATATGACTGTGTAACCACTAAGCTGTACACCTGAAACCAACACAAAATAAAACTGAAAGAAAGAAAAAAAGAATAAAGTGAAGAACACGAACACTTTGATTTCTTTTAAAAATAAAAATAAATTGACATTGTCAGTGTATCAAAAAAAGACTGACTATAAATGCTGTGATCAAAACTGTGGTATTGGCAAAAGAACAGATCAATGGAATAGAACATAGAGCCCCAAATTGACTCGCACAAATAGAAACTACTGATCTTTGGCAAAGTAGCAAACACAATCCAATTAAAAAAGGATAATTTTCTCAACAAATGATGCTGGAACAAGTTAAACATCCACATGAAAAAACAAATGAGACCATACACATTTTGCAAAAACTAAATTGAAATGAGTTATAGAACTTTATGTAAAAAAAAACAAAAAATCATACAACTTCTACAAAATAAATAGGAGGAAAATCTAGTTGACTATGCAGTTGTCAATAACTTTAGATATGATACCAATGAGGCAATCCATGTGAAAAAAATTGATAAGTACTCTGTATTTACAGCACAATTTCCATTAAACCTAAACTCTCTCTGAAGAAATAAAATCCATTTTTTTAAAAAGGCAAGGAGAACAGTCTGGCTGATAGTTATAGATGATGAAGAACAAGATTAGGTCAAGACATACAAAATTGCCAATATTTAACCACTGTTGACCTATAAATTTTGTAATTTAATATGGTTCAACCTGAATTGTTCATGAGGTCAGAGACAGGGTTGTTTGAGGGGAAATGGAAGAAAAATCACGTTATTTATTTCAGGCAACAGTGCTTATAGGCACTTCTGACAAAATAAAAGTTCACTGAGTGCTCTTGTGTCATGGATATAGTGTCTTCTCTGAAAATAATTAATGTTAGATTATTTAAGGTTTTCTTCTTCTTACAAGACCTGTGTTTCTTCAAAGATGCTCTTTTCATCTTCTCTTTTGTTCTTTGTTTCTTTCTCTCTTCTTTCTCCCTTTCTTCCATCCTTCCTTCCTTTCTCTATCTTCTTTGTCTTTATCATATAAAAGTCATTACATTCAAATGTTGATATTTTTCCCCTTCACATTTTGACCCACTCTCTCGGACACTAAAAGTTGATTAGAAGGTCTCTGGGTGTAGCGGGAGCTCGCCAGCCTAACTTGTAAACTTGTGTCCAGCGTGATGTGGCTCAACCATTTCCTTAGCAAAAGCTTGATGTCTGAACTTTTCATTTGCTTTTTTTTCCTGTTTGTTTAGTATTAACCTATTATTCAGAATAGACTCTTCCCGTATCTTGCCTAAAAGTTAGAGCTCTGGGTGCCAACCTTCTAGAGTAGGCTGGGAGAAGAAAGCTAGTAGTCTCAAATGCAGTAAATTTTTATTCCCTTATCCCCCATCTCCTTTTTTGTACACAACTCCTCCTCTTCTGTTTTGATGCTAAATTCATTGGTTCACAAATATTTTTATTTCTTTGGTTGTTTTTCTAAGATTTTATTTATTTATCTTTAGAGGGGGTGGGAAGGAGACAGGGAAAGAAATATCAATGTGTGGTTGCCTCTTGTGCATCCCCTATTCGGAACTGGCCTGTAACCCAGGCATGTGCCCTGACTGGGAATCAAACCGAAATTCTTTGGTTTGCAGGCCCACCCTCAATCCACTGAGCTACACTAGCCAGGGCCCTTCTTTGGTTATTTTTAAATCATGATAGTAAATCATTTTATAGTTAGCTAAGGTTAATTTTTTTTTCACCATTAGATAAAATATGTCAGAGTGGCAAATATATTGCACTTAGTTTTATAAATTGGTATTTACTTTTTCTCTGAAATTATTTTTATGACTAATTTTCCAAAGGCAAATTTATTTTGCCTCACATTATATACTTAACATTTTAATATGCTTTCTAATTCAAGTCCAGAAAAAGATTAAAAATGAAAGTACATGCACATAATCTTGTGATTATCAGCCTCTTCCTTTCATCTGTGTTTGTAGAGTGGAAGAAGGATTTGTAAATGAGTCTGCCTCTTAAAATTAGTAGTGACAAATTAGAACTAGTAAAGGATCTTTTGAATATATTGTAAAATGGATATGAGAGGTACAGAAAAAATTGATATAATTTTGTATTATATATATATTCATATATAATATATGTCTATATTTTTACCCCAAATTCAGTTTTGAACACCTAGATGTTAATCTACTCATGGATTTTTCAGAGTACCATGCTTAATTCTTTGTGTGCTGTATTTGTTTAATAAAAGAACTAAATTACAGAATATGCTGAAGATTATCCCAAATTTTATGGTCTAAAAGCAACAATCTTTATATAATACATACATAACCATTTAGTTGTCAAAGTTAGCAATATTTTATTATACTTCCAGGTTTAACTTTTAACCTTTATTGAAATATTAGGACGTAATTTTATCAAACATTTTTTAACATCCAAATGAAGAAAGTCTTTTATAAATTTCTAGACGTTAGCTTAACCAAAATATTGAAATAAAACATTTTGAAAATCTGCGTGTTTAACTGCTATTGGTACCAAGTCATTAAGTAGATTATATAAAATATAATTGGAATTATAAATATTCATTAAAGATCTTAAAAATAATTAAGTTCAATTAGGGCAAGGGCACATTAAAAAATAATGTATAAAAAGATGCTAGATTTCTAATAAAATAAAGCAATTTAGAGTTTCTTTAAACTTACAATGACGTCAACATTTTTCATAAGATAAGGTCTTATTTATAGCTAACATATCAGATTATTTAAGAATAAAGCCTGCATATGTCTCTTATCTTTCAGTAGTTAATTAAAATGACTAAATATGATGCGGACTCTGGCCAGTGATATCCATGATGTTGTGGATGCAACGAACAAATTCACACAGGCTACCAAAGTCCTGTGGAGAAAAAGGGATGGCCTAGCCACTCTCAAGCGCGCCAACCCTTGTCTGGACAGGCTTTTATTGCTTTTTTAATAGCATACATCAAAGAAGGTTTTCATTCATTCTGCTCAGGTTTGCTTTAGATGATTACTTTTTACAGAAAACAAAGGATGTTACTGATTACATCTTACAGATTAACAAGGAAAAAAATGTTGCATATACAAGGGAATGATAAGAGTAATTGGTCTGGTTACACTCGTCCTTGGGAGAATTAGCACAGACTCCAGGAATTTACTTTAAAGATATGCGGTAAGCATTTTCTGCTTCAACTCAGGGTGAGGGAGTTTCAGCAAAAGCAAGTCACAAAGCAGCCTACTTACAGTGCAGGCCTGGTTTCCCATGGGAAAGCCAATCTGTGTGTTTGGTTTCCTGCGTGCGGACTCACACCTATCAGTTTTCCAGTAGGGATGGGCTACCTTTGCCATTCCACGCAAATAGGTTCCCTATATGAATATACATAAATGAAGATAGTAATATTCCTATAAAATAATGAAGGGAATTAGAATTTAATAATACAGAATAAACTGACATCACATTTACTGATTCAACAAATATTATTATTATACTGCAGAAACTGTAACTTATGATATTTCACTCTGGACAGAGATCAGAAAGAGGTATAAACATATTATATTTAGGGATTGATAAAAATAAGTCATCAGTCTTATCAATTCATCTATTCCAACTACAGAAATAAAAACTAATTTCAAAGCTTGGCTGCTTATTCATGCAGCACTGAGCTCTATACTCACAAAAGAAGCTAAATGAACAGCTTTTACACACAGTTGAATGTGATATCCGATATTGGTTTTACTTTCCTAGCCATCCTTTTGACACCAAAAAGGATATAATGTAAGATTGAGATTAAAACATCTAAGCATTTAAAATAAATGACATTAAATCTTTTGTATTCATAAAAGGCCATATTCCCACCTTCTGTTTGTCATCAAGAAGCTGAGATTTTAATAAAATATAAAGCAGTATGTATTACACATAGAAAAGTGTCCTATTTAATATTGTTCTTTAGATATGAAAAGGAGATTAGATATTTAGATATTTAGGAGATTGAGCGTAAATGTTTTTTATTGCAAGGAGAAAATGTGGCAATAATTGATAACGGCTGCAATACTTTCAATAATTGATAATATTTTATATATAAAAACAATTACTAACTCAAATAGGAAAATAGATTGCTTATATGAATATTAAATATTGCATTTGCTAGAAAAGTTTAGGAAGACATTTATCCTTCTGGTAAAAAAATTAAAATATAACCATTGTACAGGGCACAATAACAGACATTAAATGATAGTAAAATTTAATTGTAGAAATATTTGGAATACTAGCATTTATAATATTAAAAAAAATGACCTTTGAGAACTGTGTTTACTTTTTCATCATTTAATCCATTTAAGACAAGCCTGTCAAGAAGAGCCTTACTTGGGAATTCCTCAGTTTTCATGAAAGTAAGTTACAAAGCAAATTCAGATTGTCAACTTTGATGTGTTAAAATTCCACATGGTTAGGAAACTCCAATACTATGCATACCTTCTCTCTATATACCCATAATTCTGTAATTTTATTTCTATTGCATGAAATAATACCCATATGGTATTTTTTCATTTGTCTTAAAATTGGAAATATTTTCCTTAGATCCTCACTAATATTTTAGGGCTTAGGAGGGCTTAAAACTAATTTTACACTTTAACAATACTTAAATCAATATAAAAGTCATTGAAGCAATGATGCTTTTTCTAGGCCAGCACTTAAAATATAGTTTCCAATAAATAGCAATACAAAAGTAACACTAGTTTTACAAGGTGAATATCATCACCTTTTTTTCACTATATTAGAATAATTGATTTTTTACATTTTACTGACAATAGCTAATCAGAATATATTTTAGACTCATAATAATTAGGTTTGAGCTCCATATTAGAGTCAATTATGAAAAAAATAATATTTTTCAGGACACAAAATGAACTATCTTACAAAATTTTAAAATATTTGATACAGGAAAAAGCCAGAAGGTGACCTAGCCTAATCCTCAGCACAAAAATATGAATCCATTTAGGAAAGTCAGTACTAAAATAAGGGCACCAAGAGTAGTGAATAGATACCATTATTTACATAAAAAACAAAGACCTTTTTAAATGTGTAATGCTTATACAAACTGGTATAAATGGTCTTCTCTGAGGTCTGACGTTTTTAATGTCAGACCAATGTGGAGGAAAACACTAATTCAATACCTTTCTCCATAAAATACCCTCTGAGCAGAGAGCTCACTGTAAAGGAAGAGTTTGGGGTACCCTAGCTTGTTTAAGCAACCCTTGTGGCATTTGTTTATACATGTGGCCATTAATTTATATGCTCCTGTTAATATTTATTTCTCCCCATCTCTTCTAGAGCTAAAAAAAGAAAGTTGCTGAGAAAAAAAAAGATCAAGGCAAACAATATGATTTGGAATTCTAAAAAACTGTGAATGAAAGGGTACATTATTTTGTAGCCATACTTTCTCTTCTTCAAGAGTAGAACTACTGAGCCCTGGCTGGCGTAGCTCAGTGGATTGAGCGCGGGCCTGAGAACCAGACGATGGCGGTTCGATTCCCAGTCAGGGCACATGCCTGGGTTGCAGGCCGGTTCCTTGCAGGCTAACTACCAGCAGGGGATGCACAAAAGGCAACCGTACATTGATGTTTCTCTCCCTCTCTCCTTCCTCTCTGAAGATAAATAAATAAATAAAATCTTAAAAAAAAATATATAAAAAATAAAAAAAAAAGAGTAGAACTACTGAGCATGAGCATAAGTAGGTCAATGTCAATTGACTCAGGAATGACAAGGGCAACATCAAGGACAGAATGAGTGAGGATGAAGCACTACTGCACTAAGTGTCAATATCCAGTGAGAACGTACTCACGCAGTTAAGGGTAACAGAAGGAACTCACTGGACATTGAGAGGCATTATCCTTGGAACCTGATGGTATCAGTAGAAAGAGAGTGTCAGAGGATGTACATTTTGATACTTGCCACTAAACAGTTCTTTTTGATTGTTGAGGCAAATAATCTCTGACTTTCTTGGATAGGAAAATAATTGATAATTCTAATGATTTTACTGCTGGGAATGCCAAGTAAAGCCTATTTTCCTTGCTGCCTTTATTACTACGGAGTCTCCTCTAATGATTCTAATGCACAGACCTCAACTTATAAACTAGAGGGTATGGCCTGGCAAACCAAAGTTTATAGTTTAGAAGAAGATGAAAAATATGTTATTATAACCAGAGATGAGAATTTGGGATTGTTTATATAAATGTTTGTCCTTTCTTTGGTTGCAAACATGGTTACAACAACATGGATGGAACTGGAAAGCATTATGCTGAGGGAAATAAGCCAGGTGTTGAAGGACAAATACCATATGATTTCACCTTTAACAGGAAGCTAAACAACAAAACAAACAAGCAAGCAAAATATAACCAAAGACACTGAAGTAGAGAACAGGCTGACAGTGACCAGAGGGGAGAGGGGAGGGAATTTCAGGGGAAATAAGGGAGGGATTTAGAGGAACCTATATAAAGGATACATGGACAACTGAGAAGGGTGGAAATGGGAGGGAGGGGGGAGGACGGGTGGTGGGATGGGATGGGAGTAATAGACAGAAAACTGTACTTGAAAAATAATTAAATTAAAAAATTGGAAAAAAAAAGAAAAATGGCAAAAAAAGTGTATGTTGAAATATTACTTTAAATAAATAATGAAACCTCTAAATTGCAATCAGAACAGAGAAGAAAAAAACACATAATTTTCATTTGGGTAAGATTTTTCATCCCTCTACAGCTCAAACTTAAATTATGTCTTAGGTAAAAGTACTTCTTGGTAATAAAGACAGTGATGGCTTAGATATGTTTTAGTGTATTGAAATGAAAAATAATGTATTTCAATGCAACCCATTAAAATAACATTATTTTAAATTAAAAATAGATGAAAGAGATATGAATCTGGTCCCTTTCTTTTATCCCTATATTTAATATTGTTATATTAAAGTTATCACCCGATGTCATTGCAAAAGTTCTATATTTCACCCATTTTTTGACCAGAATTTTCCCTTGGCTATGTAAAATGTCACACGTAACTATCTCAGTTTAAAACATAGGTTCTGCATTAAATCAAACATACACATATAGCAGCAGTCCACAACCTTTTTGACACCAGAGCCCAATTTCATAGAAGAGAATTTTTCCATGGACTGGTGGGTAGGAAGGTTTGGGGATCATTCAAGTGCATTAAATTTATTATTCACTTTATTTCTCTTATTATTGCATTGTAATATATAATGAAATAATTATACAACCTACCATAATGCTGAATCAGTGGGAGCCAGTGACAATTGTTTTTTTCCCCTCATTTTGGCTAGGGTTAGTATACGGGCTTACCAAAACTGTGATGGAGACAAGTGTGCAGTGCGGGAAAGAGGTGTGTGTGGAAGCGGTAAATAAAATAGTGGGCAGGCCACGTGTGGACTTAAATAACTGTTGGACGCTGACTTAAAACCTGCCACTAAATGTAACTGTACAATTGAACTACATCAACTCACTTGCCACTATAAGCCTGCCACCAGATGCAGCTTAATTGTCACTTGCCACTCACTGATAGGGTTTTGATATGAGTCTGCAAGCAATTGATTTCTTATGGTCTCTGTGCAGTCAGAGCTCTCTGCCAATGATCATCGGTATCTGCAGCCGCTCCCCAGCACTAGCGTCACTGCCTCAGCCCCACCACAGGTCATCAGGCATGTGATTTTTATAGGAGTGTGCAGTCTAGGTCCCTCGCATGTGCAGTTTACAGTAGAGTTCACACTCCCATGAGAATTTAATGCCACTGCTGATGTGACAGGAGGCAGAGCTCAAGTGGTAATGTGAGCAACGGGGAGTGGCTATAAATACAGATAAAGCTTTGCTTGCTTGCTGCTCACCTCCTGCTGTGCAGCCCCGTTCCTAACAGGCTGCCGCTGACACCAGTCCGTGGCCCAGGGGATGGGAACCCCTGATATGCAGGAAAGCGGTGAAGCGGTTTTAGGTATGGCAGCGTGGGCAGAGCTTAGTTTTTTCTTGATAGCACAACCCCATGTAAGGTGGAAATTGTAATTCTTTTCTGTTTCTCTGAATTATTAGTAGATAAAGTTATCCTTTTGGTAAAAAGCAGTCATTCCTAAATGTTATGTGTGGTGAGATGTTACAGTTCCCTTTGAGTGTATCATGAAAAGTATCCACAGAAAAATATACACATGTATGAACAAAGTGTACTTTGCTTCTTTTAAAGGGTCTATAAGTACCATGAAAATGGTTCATGATATATAATCACGAAGACAATCTTTCTAGGTTGAAACTAGTCCTTAAATTCCAGAGAGTCGTCTACATTTCAACATAATAACTAGTAACACAAGTAACCTGGACTCTCTCGGCACATCGTAGAATGGATCCTGCTTCTGACAGGCATCTAAGGACTTACCACAACAGGCTGAAAACAGAATTTCCAGGACACACCTTAACAGTCTTCCAAAACTTAGTCAGTGAAGGAGTTCAGAGGAATATCAAAAGCTCTGTAAGCAAAAAGGAAGGGGGGAATTAAAGTAAGATTGTAGTCCATGGAGAGTCAAAGACCTTTTTATGGAATGGCAAATGACAGGTAGCTTTTAAGCATTCACTTTGGGGTTTTAAGTAATGTGTCATGACCTTTACAATTGAAGTGCAAAACTGATTCCTACAAGAAAAGTTTAAATCACATTTCCAAATGATGTGAAATACTATCTCACAAACTTTAAAACTAGGGTATAAAAAGCAAGTTTTTGAAAACAGAAGCTTATGGCACATTTTTAAATAAATATGTTTTATAGCTACACCAAATATTTTCTACAAAGATAATGTGCGCATCTGGAAATAAACTTAGGGATTAACCTTCATTTAAAACCTATATAATTTAAACAGAAGTTATCATTCTTTAGAAGTAATTTATCAAAAAGTGGGAAAATATTTTTAAATATAAAAAGTAAACACTAAAATGTGCTTAATTTGTATTAATATATAACAGTATACCTCTACTCAGAAGTTTTGAGTATCTACCTACAGTCAAGGAGAAAAAACAAAAGTTCTGCATATTGTTTAATATATTTTGTGATCTAATACTGTCAACATGTCTCACGTCATACTGTTCATTTTATATTTCAGCAGTAATGACTTAATAAAATTTGACAAGGCTATTTTATTTTACAGTGTCTCTATGATTTGCATACATAGTTTCTTTTACTTAGAACGTGCTTCCTTAGCTTGTTCAAAAAAAAATCCAGTACACTCTCAAGAAATATATACATCAGGAAAAACATACTCAACTCTTTCATTTCCTAAACATTCATTCATACATCCCGTAAAGAGGTGGTTACCAAACTGCATTTGGAGATATGAACAAGATTTAAACAAACATAAAGGCAGTTTGATAGCATTCTGAGCACTAAACACGATAAGAGCCAAGACACAAAGATAGAATTTACATGGAGCTATTGAAAGAAGTAAACAAATTGGTTGAATCCTTTCAACAAATCCATTAGGTTTAGGCTCTGTTTCGTTGAAAACAGAGCCTAAACCTAAATAAAGATTTTGTACTAAAGTCAATGGGTTTCAAATCATTTTCTAAATTATCCCAAAATTCCACAGAAATGCCTAGGGGGACATATGTAGGTAGAGGCTTGAATTATTTGTAGTTAAAACAACTCTGGATTTACTGTTTTATTTATGTGGGTCTCATGTAAGATTTTATTTAAACAAAGTTGTCTAGTAATTTTAAAAAATATTTTGAAAACCTGCCCCATCGTCGGTGTGGGTTTAAAACCTTGAAGGTTTTAGACTCAAAGAGACTCATGAAGACAGAGATAGTTTAAAAAAATAAACTTTAGCAGTAATTTAAGGATGTGGTGACTGGAACATAGTGTGTTTCAGGGACCCTAACAAGTGGGTTTAATAGTATTGATAAGGGAAAGGATGAACAATTCAGAATATTTTTCTGAGGTATGCAACAAGTATACAGTATCTATAGTGATTGGAAGAAGATAAAAATAAATAGTGGTTATGAAAAAGGTAATACCATGACAGAAATTAGGAAACATAGAAGGCTCATACCATTGGAGAGAAATATCATGCATTCCAGCAACTAATGTTGGGAAAGTTGGCAGGATATCCAAATAGGAATGTCCAGAAGACAATTGTAAATATGTAATGAGCTCATGAGAAAGATGGTCTGGAGAAAAAGCATGGTGTTATACAAGTAGAGGAAATAGTTGAAGTTTCTCTAAATTTAAGTGCACAGAGAGAGAAAACTGAATAACTGAGGACTGGAACTTGGGGACTTGCATAGAGAGAGGGAGAAGAGTCAAAGAAAGCAATGGTTTAGTAAATGGAATCTGGCTAGAGAAAATAGGGAGAAGTTGTTTTTTCTCCATTTACATGTTTAACAATCTATCGTCTGTCACATTCTAAGCCTTGTATTTCAAGAGCGTTAGGGGTCTACTACAGCAAATATTTCAAGAGGAGACTTACAGTGAAATCATGAGGTCTCACTGTAGAATGTAACTTTAGAAGAGTGGTGATAAATAAAACTATACTAGAGGGCACTAAAGAGATACTATACAGGAAGAGGAAATAAAATCCTTTCACTTAAAATAATGACAATGTATAAAATAGTGAAATAGTAAGTATAAAGGTATTAAAAATACAAAATCAATGTCCATAGTAAATACATAATTCAAGAATTATGTATTCTTGCCCTGGCTGGTGTAGCTCAGTGGATTGAGTGTGGGCCTACGAACCACATGATTGCGGTTCGATTCCCAGTCAGGGCATATGCCTGGGTTGCAGGCCAGTTCCCTGCAGGGGACTCACAAGAGGCAACCATACATCGATATTTCTCTCCTTCTCTCCTTCCCTTCCTCTCTAAAGATAAATAAATAAAATCTTAAAAAAACATTAAAAAAAGAATTATGTATTCTTGAAGAATATTGATGTTTTAAAATATAAAATATTTTAGAATTAATATGTTCACCTAACATTTTAATGTTTTAGCTTTATTTACATAGGACATTTCAAAATTAAAGTAAAAGATGACATTTCGGTCTAGTTTAATTGTTCTAATACCAATTGAATTAATAGAATAGATGCCTAAAGTTATAAAGGCCTTAGAGGAAGCTGCTATGGACTGAATGTTTGTGTCCCCCTAAAATGTATGTGTTCAAACTTCAATTCCCAGTGTAATGGTAGTAGGAGGCAGCACCTGGTAGTTTCAAGGGTGGGGCCCTCATGATGGCATTAGTGCCCTTTATAGGAAGAGACGTGAGAATTTATAGTTTCTCTTTCTCATCTCTCTGCTCTGTGAAGACAGAGCAAGATGCCTATCTTCAAACCAGGAAAAAGGTCCTTATTAGGAATCAAATTGTTCAGCACTTTGGATGTGTTGACCTGGAACTTTCCAGATTTCAGAAATGTGGAAAGTAAATTTCTATTGTTTAAGCTACCCAGTCTTTGGTATTTTTGTTAGAGCAGCCCAAATTGAATGACAGAAGCTAACGTGTTTTGACCTATCACATGTTAAGTAAAAAGTTGTAGCAAATGGCACCATCCTGTAAAGCAAGACCATGCATGCCTTTGGAATAATACAATTTATATTTATAGTGCAGAGAAATAATGTACTTCTGCATACAAAATATCTTTACAGATGGACTCAAATACAAAAACTAAAATATGAATGGGGAAATATACCAGTTTTATTTCAGTATCCAAAGAAAAACACAAATTGTAATCAAGAACTGGGTGCATACTTCTACAGTCAATTTACTGAAAATTGCAACTTTAACCATACACATTTGTTAAGGTTAATACAATAAGTAAGGCTATTATCCAAATACTCTTGCAATGGTAAGTCTCATTTTGAATTAAGAAGCAATATATTCTATCCTCTTCCTTCACTACCATATTACAGCAACTGATGAATATTTACATTCATGATTATGATTATAACATTAAAAAAAGAAAATATTCACACGTAGTTAGTTGTACTGGATTTGCTTTTACTGGAATTCCTTGAAGTAGCATTAAGTGAAGCAAAATATGAATCTTGCTATATTTTAACACTTAACCTGATTTAAGCTAGAAGGCATTCAGAAAAAGATTTAATGCTCTTATTTTTAAGAAATATTTCCAATTACATATGCTACTGCTTATGTGATACAGGTCAGAGATTTACATTGTTTCATCAGCTCTGATTCACTGCCGGATTGTGTAGAAACTATCTTCTTTTTTATTTACCAAAATGCCATAGTTTAATCACTGGTCATGGAAGAACAAAACTTCTCATTCCAAGTCAAGCACCTATGAAAACTCTGCTTGAATCATGGCTACTACATAATGGAAAATTCAAGAGAAGGTAATTCTTATAATTACATAGTTTCCAGCCCTATGCCAACTCACTCTCTTCGAAATGTCAACCAACGCTACAGGGCAAAAATGGGAGAGAACAGGAACAATGAGCAATTTAAAATAAAATTCATTTTGGTACAACAGAATGGACTTAGAAATAACTTTCTATAAATAAAGCTGCAAAATCTCAGATTAAACTAAGATTGTCTTCAGAATGAGCTGAAATTTATAAATCATGTAGTCAGTTTTGCTTACAAATACTCAATCCTTTTTTCATGCAAAGGTGACAGAAAACAACTGAAAAGCTACTGTAAACACCCCATATGTGAGCATAGCTTTAGAAATTAAAAGGGATCTATGAAGTTGTTCATTGAAGTGGATTCTGTGTCTTTAAAATAACATTTAGAAACCTTAGATTTTTACAGAATGCATTTTCTCACACTTATTTTATTCTTCTGTTTTGCAAGTAATATAATAGCAAAGACAAAAGATTAGTGCACAAGGAAATATTATCATCAATGACAAGGTTATATTTAGATTTAACATTTTCTCCTGCTTCTAAAACTTGATTTGATTAAATGGCACTTCAGATTATGACCAGAAAACTGCACAGGCTATTAAATTGTGTGTATTTGATGAGAAAAAAAACAGAATTCCACTAATATATAATTTTTTACCTAAAATTTCCATGTATGTTTTACCATCCTGTTAACTTCTCCATTCAAAAACAAAATGGATATTACATGTCTTAAGAAATAATATCTTAAATACTTAAGGATGATATTGAAGCTACTATGGAGTATCTAGGAGTTATTGCCAACACAGTTCCTAAGCAATGGACGAATATAAGCACTCCAGTCTAAGCAGACTGAGAAATACGTCTACTGGAATCTACCTGAATCACCCTCCTGTTAAAACATGTGGCCTAAGGCCCTGGCTGGCGTAGCTCAGTGGATTGAGCGCAGGCCTGCGAACCAGACGATCTTGGTTTGATTCCCAGTCAGGGCACATGCCTGGGTTGCAGGCCGGTTCCCTGCAGGCTAACTACCAGCAGGGGACGCACAAAAGGCAACCATACATTGATGTTTCTCTCCCTCCTTCCCCTCTAAAGATAACTAAATAAAATCTTAAAATAAAAATGTGTCCTAGCATTGATTAAGCCATACGGCTGTCACTGTTATGACATACAAAGTCCCATGAATTTGACTTGACTGAAATATGTCTTCAGACAGCAATGTATGTTTACCTGTGTAACTGTGAGTATGTGCTATCAAGATGCGCATCCATAGGCCCTATCAAATAAAGTTCTCGAACTGCTCCTATAAAAAATTCACTTTCTGCCCTGGCTGGTGTGGCTCAGTGGATTGAGCACTGGATTGTGAAGCAGAGGGTCGCTGGTTTGATTCCCAGTCAGGGCACATGCCTGGGTTGCAGGCCAGGCTCCCTGGTGTGGGGAGCGCAAGAGGCAACCACTCACTGATGTTTCTCTCCCTGTCTTTCTCCCTCCCTTCCCCTCTGTCTAAAAATAAATAAATAAAATCCTAAAAAAAAATCACTTTTTGATAAAAGAAGAACGTTGAACAAATTTGAATGAATTTCACCAATCTTATAAAAGTAGCTCTGTCATACTTTCTGTAGGAATTAGAGGGACAACTGGGAGGAAGGATGATCACCTCTCATCTAATACTACTTTGAGGAGGTAGTACACAAGAATGTGTATAACATACGAGCAATTTTTATTGATGAGTGAACAAAATTCTCAAATAATCAATAAATTACAAAATTGTCTCCAAGGTAAATAAATATCTTACAATTGGCCTGACATAGTAGCAGCAATTTTTTCTCCCACCACTGAATTTTAGTATTTACATTCTGCTGTTCATATTTAAAGGTTTGGAGCCAGAATGCCAAGAAAATTATCTAAGCAAAATGGTAGGCTAAGTCTCAACATATATTAGAAGTCTTTCCTCTTAGGTCACCATTATTATTTTCACACTTAATTAGGACTGAATTAGTAAGATCTTCCCTCTTAAGACTGGCACTTATTTCTATAACTATTATTAGATCTACAAATCAGGATAATGCTATATGTCTTTGTGAAACATGTCATAGGGGAAGTTAGGTAGAGTTCTTTCAATATAAATATCAACTCTACTTTAAAAATAACTAAAACATTGTATAAATTCTTTTTAAAAGCTCTATAGTAAATGTTATGATTTAAAGCAAAACTTTTCTAAATGGCTAATTTTTACCACTTTAATTGTGCCTACTTGCCATTTTTACAACTTGCTGAAAATGGTTAGGGTCCTAAAACTGTTTTTATCTGAAGCCTCCTTTGACTACGTTTGGTACCATAAAGCTGGACTCACAGAGTTTAGAGTTTTCTGAAGAGAGAGTCTGCATGACTTACATCATGATAACTCAATTAAACAAAGGCTAATGCTTTCATTTGTGACTTAAATGAATATATCCTGCATTTTCAAACAAATGCTTTATAGGTTAAATGAATAATAGAAATGGGTTTTATGCTTTGATGCACAAATGAAAGTTTGTTTACATTTATTAGAGATTAAACAAAACTATTAGGTTAACCATTGAATATTTCAGAAAGTTTCTTATTCATTTTCAGTAACATACAAAGATTTAAATCAAAATAAGATTTTTTTATTAACAATGTTCTCTCTACACTGTTCCTGTGATCATGTAATGTAAAATACCCCTAACCCTGTTCCCACAACTCCATGAAATAATAGCAGGCTGCTGTGAGAATTCATCGGGATCTTTTCTTGTTTATATTAATAATATTTGTTTCCAAGTTGTTAAGGGTTTCCTCATCTGGCTTAACACCCATGACCCACAAAGGCCTGTTCACAGATCTTTCATGGCTTTGGATATATTTCTACACTGGCCTCTGGCTGAACTTGTGCTGTGGTTTGAAATATCAAGACTGAAAAACAAAAAATATCATATTTAGCACTACATATTTTAACTATTCTTTCTCTTAAGTGTAGTTGACAAATCACAGGCATCAGAATAACCCAGATTAATGTTAGAAAGAAGATTCCTTGGATTCACACTAAAAAAATAAATCAGCCCTGGCTGGTGTAGCTCAATGGATTGAGCGCGGGCCTGCGAATCACACAATCGAGGTTCGATTCCCAGTCAGGGCACATGCCTGGGTTCCCAGCAGGGGACACATGAGAGGCAACCATACATTGATGTTTCTCTCCCTCTCTCCTTTCCTTCCCCTCTAAAGATAAATAAATAAAATATTAAAAAATAAATAAATCATTCTCTGAAAGTGAAATGAAGGAAACAATTTTTAACAAAACCCGTTGCTTTAGACCTCTAAACTCTTTAGTATGTAGCTATTCTCAAATACTATACTTTAACATTAAATCATTTATTGCTCAAATAATCTCAAGAAGTAATAACCCGGAGAACATGACTTCTTAAATAATGGATGAGGCTATCATTTCCTTGAGAATATACCTGAATCTCTCGTGTCTTGGTGTCTGACTTTGGTAAAGCCTCAGTAAGTCTTGTTGAGCTAAACTTAACCAAACCAAGAAAGGAAGAGTCAATTTAGGAGTGCAATAGAAGTTAGTGAAAGTACAACATTTGATAAAATGAATAAACAAATAAATAAATCCGTACATCAAGAAAGAAAAAAGAATCTACTCCTGTGACTAATCTTTTTACCCATTCTCTTCTCATTATGCTTTCTTTTTCAGTAACTGTTTATGGAACAGTGAATACCTTGAATTCATATTTCTATTTACAATATGAAAATAACATTTAGATAATACATTGTAAAAAATGTTTATAAATAAGATTAGAACAATTGTAATCTTGTTAGAGATTACAGTCTGGAGAGAAAAGAGATTAGCAGGAGATGCATTGTTAAGATGGAAAAGAGACTTACTTCTGGGTGCCTATTCTTTAACACAGGATCAATGTCATGCCTGTATCACACTATTCCAGTTTGGGGCCGAAGGTGCAAAACTTCCTTTACGATCATGGTAGTTGCAATTCTTTGAGGTATAAGTATATTATCATTTCTATTTCATTGTAGTCTATTATTTTCCAAAATAAACCTTAAACATAAGTTCAGGTCTAAGATTTCTAGCCACCTTACTTTCACAAATTCTCTAAATCTTGTTAAGTTTTAGCTCTCTCCTTTACAAAAGACATTAAAATGGCCATGCAACTTCCACAAATTCCTATCAGGAGTGAGGACCAAATTATTCAACCACTTAATTCCTTAGGGGACAGAAGAAAAACTAAAGTTTAAATTTTATAGGAAAATGAGTTAATTCTTGACCTGCAACTGGCTTAAACTATTTCACACTGCTTTTTACATCTCCTTTAGGTGTCTCCAGCACCTTCCCAAAACATCCAATTTGCCAAAGAAGTATGATGCAATAAAGTGAAAATGTTATGCTTTTACCTGAATGGGACGTGTCCCTAACAGGTCACGTAGGTCTCAGAGATGGAATGAACTGAGCTCTATATAATCAATATAGAGGACTTTGTTCCTGGATTGTTAATTCATTAGCATACCAAAAGCGAATGTAATTTTGGTTTTACTTTTAAATGTATAAGCACATGAATATGTAAGGAAAACAAACATGTCACAATCCAAAAAATCAAGTTGTCTTCAGATCTCCATATTTACACACGGCTAGTTGTCAAAACTGCCACACGCTACCGCTTTCTAAACCTGTTATAAACAACATTGTTTTAAAAATACAGGGTTAAGTGTTATTTTCCTGGAAGCCAAATAGCTTTGACTCCCATCTTTTAGTGAAGACTGCCTCTGTGTGGCAGGATGCAATGTGTCATGTGCTATGAGGGATGATTTTTCTCCCTCACTCTTTTTAACGAGTAGGAAAGATTTGTATCATATTCAAAAATACATTGATTTAAATACAGTGTTTTTACCACGACTTTCAGGCTCCACGTTTGGAAAGGTCTTTGGAAGCTGAGGAACTGTCTCGCTCGCCCAGGCAAGCATGTGTAACCACAGATGAAAGTATTTACGCAAGTAACAGAATTCAAATAAAATAGAATTGCCCAAATAGAATAATCGTGTTTGCTGTCTTTTTTGAAAGCGGAAGTCATTATTTACTTCACACAGAGTGACCTCTGCTGGTCAGAAAGACACACTTATCAACAGACATCATACCCACCAGAAAGCAGCCGTTTTCTTAATTTCCTGAAGGAATTACTGAAAAATACTCAGCACCATAAGATGGTGCCTCCTATTTACTTAAAGAGCAATGATACAGGGACACATCCGGTGTGACTAAAAGTCAAAAAGCAAATATCAAATGGATATCTTTCAAAAACACTGTTTGTTGTTCTTTATTAATTACCATTGTCAGTGGAAATGAAAGTAGTCTTTAAAAGCCCTTTTAATATAAGACATATTTGGGAGACACATATGTTCTAGAATACATTTTTTAGAGATCTGATGCTTTTAAGCACATGATAACTGAAATATTAGTATGTGTGTATTTTTAACTGAAAACAACAAAATCTTTCCCCATCTAAACATGTGACTTTTTATATCCCCCCAAATAAAGGATTTATTTAATTAAGCAATATAGTCACAAAAATGACCTTCGCCTTCTCTAAAACGGAACATGCTACCTTATCAGAAACAGTAAAAACTAATTAAGAAAATATACCCACAGGGTAATGGCAAACATTTCAATAACCAATTCAAACTGCTTTGTTGTTTTGTTTTGTTTGAACCGTAGGTATACCAAGAAAAGCATCACTGAGCGAACTATGCAGTTTTAATTATTTTAATACTCCTCAAAACCTTTAACATAAAGTATACTGATAAAAACAGCAAAGGGAGTTATTATAAATCCCGATTGCTAATTCTTATAGTATCTTCCTCCCTTCTCCTTCCCACCCCCCCCCCCGCTCTCTTCCCCCCTTTCCCCTCCTCTTCCTCTTTCTCCTTCTCCTCTCCTTCCTGCTCTTTTCTTCTTCTTCCTCTTCTTCTTTCTTTTTTTTCCTGTTTAACAATGTCCAGTAAAGAAGACAAAAACAAAAAGAGGAAAAGAAAGGGAGAAACATATCTGCTTTCTCCTTCAGCAAATACTGAAATCTATTTATATGCAAATAAGCTATCCATTATTAGTATGAGAAGATACTTGTGCATAAAGGAAGAAATAAATTATCACTAGAAAGCATTAATGAAATCTATTTCAAAACATAACGTTTTACAAGAGTCCTCATTCATTTAATATTTGTTTAAACCTGGAGGGGAAATGGTGAGATCTACACATTGATGAAACCTGATACTACATTATTTCCCATGTCAATTTGATTTATAAAATGCATTTATCCTTTCCTTTAAAATGACTAGATAATTGTAACTCCAATGAGTCTTTTTAGAGAACTTCATCACTGAAGTCAGGGTCCTATGTGTTTGTTGCATAATCACCAGACTTTCCAGGGGGCTTACAATAATTGTTATTACCTGAGGTTTTAAAACATTAACATGCATTTTATACTCTCATAGTATTAAAATAAAAATAAATAGTTTTAAGAAGTAGGAACATGAGTCTTTCTGGAGTAAGTTAAATTTATATGGAAAATAATAAAGTAAGAAATAGTCAATAGAGATTACAAAATACTTTCATATGCTTTGATCATTTTCTCTTTGGGTTTCTTGTTTTGCTCTTCTTAAGTTTATAAATTCCTTGGTTAGAACAGATTTGGACTTCTGACAGTTTTTCTTCCTTCTTTCATCTGCTTAACTTTGTCTAGGGTGCCCAGTGTTGGACTGAAATCCTTAGTTTTCATATACTCAAGCTCATACAAATATTTTTTTGCCTATGGCTCTTACTTTTGAAGCTTCATTAAGAAGTATTTCTCTAACTTGCAGTGCTATTCTCCAGTATTTTCTCCTTTAACTTCGTAGTTTTACCTTTTCTTAGGTCTTTAATCCATCTGGATTCCATCATTATATGTGGTGTTTTATTAGGATCTAATCTTATTTCTCTTTAGTTAGTATGTTCACTTTCCTGGTGTGTTCTATGAAGTTTTTCTTTACCCATTGATTTGTAGTGACATATTTATGATAAATTGTCTTCATATATGCATGGATCTGTCTCTGAGCTATTTTCTTTGTTTCATTATTCATTTATCTTATTTTGTGCCAAAACCCACAATGTTTTTATTATAGTTCTGCAATATGTCTTAATAAATGTTATGGGAATTTTTCATTACTTTCCTTTTTTTTTAGTTTTCATAGAACTTTACTCATACATAAATTTTAGTGTGTTCTTCAAAAGGTCTAACTAGGACCTTAAGTAGGATTGCATTTATAGATTAAAATAGGGAAAATTGATATATTTATTATATGAAGTCATCTCATTCAAGACCCTTGAAGTACCATATTTTGCTGTGTACTTTTTGTCAAAATTTTTGAGGAAAAAACAAGGATGTGCATTATATATGGGTATAATGATTACATACCATGGGCATAATAATCCCATGTATGATGTGAATAAAAATGCGGTTGCACATTATACACAGCAAAACACAGTAGCCCCTCATTTATTCACAGCATTATTAGAATTTACAAATCTACTTTATGGAAAACTCTGGTCTTCTTAGTTAAGTCCTGAAACTTAGTTAATTCCTTTTGGAAGTTGTACTTATTTTTAGTTGTCTTGTTTTTATACACTATCGCCAGAGAATGGCATTGTGTATGTCATGCTTATACCTATCAGGTGTGCTGAATTATCTTATTAGTTCTAGTAGTTCTGCATTTTAAAATGTTATTTTGCTATACTTTGGTATAATATAAAGTTATTTGATATATTATTTTATAATACGTAGTATATAATATAAAATATGATGTTATGCTGCAATTATAGGTCGTTTTTTCTCTTTACTTTCAATCCTTCCATTTCTTCTATGTTCTTAGGTACTCTATTCTTAGGTATTGGTGTGAACCACCTACTTTGTTGCAAACAACTGTGGGAACACTGGATATCCTCGTCTTCCTTCCTTTAGGCCTAGTGTTCATAGTGTTTGGTGCAAATTTTTGTTTTCTAATCCCTATCATGATAAGGAACTTACTTATATTAGTAGTTCTTTAAGGTTTTTCTTTTTTAAAACTAACTTTTTTTTAAAAAAAAGATTTTATTTATTTTTAGAGAGGGAAAGGGGAGGAGAAAGAGAGGGAGAGAAACATCAACGTGTGGTTGCCTCTTGAGCACCCCCACCATGGACCAGGCCTGCAACCCAGACATGTGCCCCAGACTGGGAATCGAACCGGCAACATTTTGGTTCCCAGGTCAGCCCTCAATCTACTGAGCCACACCAGCCAGGGATAAGTTTTTCTTCTTAAGCACGAATAGCTAAATTAATTAATATATTGTCTCTGTGGTTCTTTAGTACTTTTTGAAACAAACAACACAAAAAAATTGAAAACACTTTAAAATGCATTGCTCTTCTTGTCTCTATTTCTGTTGATTTATCTTTACTCCTTGATGACTAAGTATTTTAAGATGCAATGTTCTTCTGCCTATTACCCTTCCTGTCAGCATTTAAGAGGGAAAAAACACATGGAAGTGAGGATGAAGTATTATAGTCAGAAGGAAATCAGGTGCTTTACTTATTCATCCTAAACCAAAGCCCACTATTCAATATATCCCTGCCTTTGACAAATAAGACAGAGTTGCAAATCGGAATTGCTGTTAAAAGTGAGAAGAGAATAGTACCACTTATATCAGTGTGCCCAAAGCACACCCAAATACTTAGTCTTTTTTAAAACATAAATGAATACCGAAGATCTCTTGGCATATGAGAAGAATTAGCAGCATGAAACACCAAGACCAAAATAAATTTTAAAAATTGACACTAGTGGGGAAAGATTGATTAGGGAAAAAATAGACTTTAAAAATTAAATAAATGATATGCTAAAATACATTTATAATAATATTTCCTTGATAAAAGAAAGAACAGAGAACAAGAATGTATTCTAAAAGCACATAACAGTTGATATAGGAAATTCAATGAGATAGGAAAAATAGCCAAAGCAAAAAAAAGAAAAAACAAAAAAACCCTCTCACAGAATATAGAGCAAAAGGACTAAAAGTATATATAAAGAGAGAGATAATATGATAGAAAAATAGAGGTTTTTTTAACCATCTGGTCATTCAAAAATTCAGAGTTCCCAGTGGGGCTTGATGGAGGAGAGGAAAGAGAAAAAAGTGGAAACAACTGTAACAACATAAAAAATAAAAATAAAAATAAAAAAGGAAAATGCTGAGAGGAAATTATGAAATAAATTCTAGATACCCAGAAAAAGACAGAATTCCTCAAATGCAAAAAGGGCTCTAAAAATGTAAAGGTCGTGCATACAGAAATTGATAAAAATACTCAGCCATAGATATATCTTTGTAAAGTTATAGAATATTGGATATAAAAAATATGAAGCATTTCAACAGAAAGGAAGGTGAGAGTTATCTACAAAGGAAGACTTTACAATTATCATCAGACTATATTTGCCTCACCAAAACTGGACATTAGAGGACAATGAAGCAAAATCGGACAATGTAGGAGAAAAATCAAGACACTTTGTAATATGAAGTCCTGCCACCACCTCAATAAAATGAAAGTCCAGGCTAACACATCAGTCCTAAAGGAGAACTAATGCAAGCGAAAAGAGGTCAATAAAGCTCCCCCAAAGAGGTTTCCAGGTTAACAAATATTGTGATTTACACTGTGGATAAAAATGAAAACCACTTAAGAAAAAAGGAAATTGGTATGATTCCACTTCTATTAGGTACCGACAGTAGTCGGATTCATAGAGAAAGTAAGGAAAAGGGTGTTTGCCAGGGGCTTCAGGGTTATTATTTAATAGGAAGATTTCAAGTTTTGCAAGATGAGAGTTCTATGGATGGTGGTGGTGGTGGAACAACAATGTAAATACACTTGATACCACTGACCTGTGCACTTAAAATGGTTAATGTGGTAAATTTTTGTTATATGTATTTTTAAAAAGATACTTTAAACTTACACATAACTGTATTAAAAAGTTATAGCTAATATAAAGCTAAGTAAAATATGGCAAAATTTAAGCAACTGAGGGAATGTAGAAGAGAAAATCCTAGTGATTTTTATGCCAAGAATATTGTATTTTGAGAAGCCTGAAGATCATATCATTGGAACTGCAGAAAGGAAATTCACCCTTGCATTCCATTTGCTTCATCACTAAGTAATTTTAAAAGCTTGTCTCTGGTAACACGCATGAATGAGGGAATAGTCTATTGCTTTTCTCTAAGCTCTTCTCTACGACTTAGTTTGTTATCATGTACAGGTACTACACACACACACACCTCTGTGGCTTCTAAAAAAGTGTATGTTCTGCAGAGATAGAAATGACATTTTGAAAAGAAGGGAATTATGCATTAAGCTGAAATGTGAGTCTTTATATTAAGTTGGCCAAAAAGTTCATTTATTTTTTCCCATAAGATGGCTATAATAGCACTTGTCTTTAATTTCATTCAAAACAATTTTGTTAGATTGTATTGTGACAGCTGTAATATCAGTGTGCATTTTTAAAGAGTTGTCAAAATTGGTGAATTTTTGTGTAGTTATTTTACTATTGAAGATGGAAGAAAATAAGCAACATTTTTAGCATATTATGCTTTATTTTTTCAAGTAAGGTAAAAACACAACTGAGCCTTGGCTGGTGTGGCTCAATGGACTGAGTGCTGGCCTGCAAACTAAAGGGTCACTGGTTCAATTCTCAATGTAGGGTACATACCTGGGTTGTGGGCTAAGTTCCCAATGAGGGGCATGTGAGAGGCAACTACACATTGATCTGTCTAAAAATAAACAAATAAAATCTTAAAAAACAAAAACACAACTGAAATGCAAAAAAAAAAAAAGATTTGTGTAGTGTTTAGAGAAAATGCTGTCCCTGATCTAACATGTCAAAAGTGGTTTGCAAAGTTTCATGCTGGAGATTTCTCACTGGACGATGCTCCATTGTCGAATGAACCAGTTGAAGTTGATAGCGATCAAATCAAGACTCTAACTGAGAACAATCAATGTTCTATGCACAGGAGATAGTCCACATACTTGAAATATCCAAACCAATAAAGTTATTGGTGAAAATAAAAATGCGTCTTCTATTTTATGGAAAAAAACTAGATGGACTGTTTGGCCAAACCAATATTTTAAATTCATGAGTATTTTAAATTTATGTCATGCCACACATGTTTGATCACGAACTCTCTTTCCCCCCCACAATCTTCTCATAGAACTAGTATTTGCAAAATATAATCTGGCAAATTTTAATTTCCAGGATAGCATCCTTAGTCCCCAATTTTTTAAAAGATTTTATTCATTAATTTTTTTAGAGAGAGGGGAGGGTAAGGAGAAAGACAGGGACAGAATCATCGATGTGTTGTTGCCTCTCACACTTTCCCATCTGAGGACCTCACCAGCAACCCAGGCATGCGCCCTGACTGGGAATTGAACTGGAGACCGTTTGCTTCACAGGCCTGGGCTCAATCCACTCAGCCACACCAGCAAGGGCTAGTTCCCCAATTTCTAGTGTCCCTTTCAATGTACTAATTCTGAAATTATGATTTAAATGTCAGCTATGGTGTTGGTTAAAAAGCACAAGCAAAAGCAGAGATAAAATATAATATTTTATCTACTGTTACTAAAAATTCAAAGTATATTATAGTTAAATAGTTCACATTAAAATACACTTATATCATCTTTGATTTTTAATGTTAAACTGCTCCTCAGTTTGCATAATCAGTTATCTTTAGCAATACATACTATTATCTATTCAGACAGTCTTTGTCAGTTTTGGCATGTAGTATCTTTACGTAACTATAAAACATGAATCAAAGATTTTTATCGAGTGATTAATATTGTCTATAATTGATCATGGCTGAAAGAAATATATTCATTTATATTCTTTTAAACTCTCTATCAATTCCATGTCTAGGACTATATCCTAAGAACTCTGAAACACCAATCCAAAAGAACCTATGCACCCCAATGTTCATAGTAGCATAATTTACAATAGCCAAGAGTTGGAAGCAACCTAGGTGCCCATCGGTAAATGAATGAATCAAAAAACTATGGTACATTTACACAATGGAATTCTATGCAGCAGAAAGAAAGAAGGAGCACCTATTCTTTGCAACAGCATGGGTGGAACTGGAAAGCATTATGCTGAGTGAAATAAGCCAGGTGTTGAAGGACAGATACCATATGATCTCACCTTTAACAGAAAGCTAAACTACAAAACAAACAAGCAAGCAAAATATAACCAAAGACAGTGAAATTAAGAACAAACTGACAGTATCCAGAGGGGAGAGGGGAGGGAATAATGGGGGGAGAAAGGGGAAGGGTTGTCAGAAAAATGTATAAAGGGCACATGGACAAAAACAAGGGGAAGTACCCAAGGGCTCCTGCCCTCCCCTGGAAATGAACATGTCTTTTGACCCAGCAATTCCACTGTTAGGAGTATATCCTAAGAACCCTGGAACACCAATCCAAAAGAACCTATGCACTCTGATGTTCATAGCAGCACAATTCACGATAGCCAAGAGTTGGAAGCAACCTAGATGCCCATTGGTAAATGACTGGATCAAAAAACTATGGTACATTTACACAATGAAATTCTATGCAGTAGAAAGAAAGAAGGCACTCCTACCCTTTGCAACATCATGGATGGGACTGGAAAGCATTATGCTGAGTGAAATAAGCCAGGTGGTAAAAGACAAATACCATATGATATCACCTTTAACAGGAATCTAAACAACAAAACAAACAAGCAAGCAAAATATGACCAAAGACACTAAAATACAGAACAGGCTGACAGGGACCAGAGGGGAGAGTGGAGAGAATCACAGGGGAAAAGGGGAAGGATTCACATGAACAAGTATAAAGGACACATGGACAATAACTAAGGTGGGGGGTGGAAATGGGAGGGAGGTGGGGAGACAGGGGGGCAGCGCTGGGAATATAAGACAGAAAACTGTACTTGAACAAGAATTAAATTACAAAAGAAACAAGGGGAGGTAGAAACATGGAAGGGAGGTGGGGATCGCTGAGGTGGTAGGGAGGGGTGGTGGGGAAAGGCAGAAAACTTTACTTGAGCAAGGATAAAATTCAAAAGTATTTAATAAAAAAACTAAGAAGCACAGTGGCTATAGTCTGCCTGGAGGTCGGGGCAGTGTGGATGGGGGGAACTAGACTATATGTGGAAGATTCAAAAGCAGACTCCTGCAACATCATAACCCCCCCAAGGAGCATGGCTAGAAGTAATTCAGGTAAAAGTCTGCAGGAAAATTACTAGAGAAAACAGACATGGCCAATTAAATTCATCACAAGTATCTAGAAACACAGCCTTCATAAAATCAATTCATTTTAAAGTGGTGTGGATTGAAAGAGAGATAACAAGAAAAACTATCCAACTTGTCTAAAGTTTTGTTTTGTCTCTCTATAAGGTAGGAATGCAAGTACCAGAAGCTAAGAACTACTATTTGGTTGTACTATGAACAATAGTCATTTTTCAGATTGATGCTGCCCAAAAGGTTAGTTTATTATCCTCTGTACCTAGTATTATGTGTTTTTGTAGAGTGATATCTTTTTATATTACCAAATCAAACAAAAGGATGAAATAAGGTTAAATATACTGAGTTCCAGGCTTTGGAGAAATGTTTACATCTTGAACATAGTCTCAGTGATACAGATTTCCTCTTATTTTCATAATCAAACAAATCTAAATTTCAAATCATTATTTTTGAAGGCTATGATAAGCCAAAGGTATGATCATTTATTTCTAAATTACAGCTTGAATTGCCTATTAATAATTTATCTTCCATTTTAAGTTCTGAAGGGCTAATCTGCAGAAATTTCAGTGAAAGATTTTCTGTTTTACATCTTCTGCTATACAGGTGCTAATTCACTTAGCATCTTGGTATTATAAGGGATACAAGGAGGGAAAATAATCAAGTTCTACCTCAAGGAAATCCCAGTAGAGTAGAAAGGGAAATAAAGCAAATGCATATGTGCCTAATTTGGAAGATAGAACAGGATTAGTATCATTAGTTCTAAGGGGCTCTGAAAGTGGGAGAGATTTCATTTGGTTGGCAGAATCAGAAAAGGCTTCACAAAAGACATTTGAGAAATATCTAGAAAATGAGTACAATTTTGTTAAATAGGTATGAGGTATTCCTAAGGGGAGGAAACAACTGAAACAAAATCTTTACAAAGCGAAACAGGAGGCATAGTTTGGAAATTGAATGGCGTGATTTCGTTAGATGATAGAATAGATGGACAGAATAAAGGAAGGCATGAAAAACAAAGATAGGACTACCGTGGAAAGTCATGGGCCACAATACATAAGTCAATAGGAAGCTATGGAATGTTGGCAAGGTTGGGAATAATATGACCAGAGTTGTGTTTAGGAGACTCTTAAACCATATATATATATGGTTTAATATATATATAGCATATGGCTTATGGCATCACCCTGAGTTCTGTCTTGTCTTCACACTCTCCCTGTGTACATGGCTGTAACCCAAATTTCCTTATTTTATAAGGACACAGGCCATACTGGATTAGGGCCTTCTCTACTGTAATACACCTTCATCTCAACTAAGTATATCTACAACAGCCTTATTTCCAAATAAGGTCACATTTTCTTGCATGGAAGGTTAGGGCTTCAACATATGAATTTGGAGGATAAATAACAGAAATTAAGAACATTCAGTCAAATTATATATATATATATATATATACACACACACTCAATTATACAAGACAAACTCAGGCAGAAAAAAAAACAATCAAATTAGAGAACAGAACTCTACATATTAAAGTTGTTTAGATATATTTCATTTCAATAATTCATTTACCCATGCACTCAAGAAGACTTATTTAATAATATGAATGATATATGGATAAAATCAGGGATAAAGGAGCTCACATGCCATTAGGAACAACTTGATATACGTTTTTTTACTCCGCACAGAATAATAATTTTTAAAATGCTTGTTCAACATTTATTTAAAGGCAGCGGAAAGAATCTGATATTCTCTAAATAACATTATATACTTTATTTCAAAATCATGCATTAAACTTAAAATTGACATTTAATTTTTCCAACCTTTAAAATTAAATTCATTGTAAGTACATTGGTTTTTTGAGGCTCCGAACATGTGAGCCATCTTTATTTTCATAGGTGATTATCTAAAGCTCTATCCTAATTGGCAAATGTTTCAGGGTGTTCAGAAGTGTGTTGTGCTCTCTTTGAGCAGCTGCATTTCAGAGATTGAGACAGATTGGAGTGAACCAACCAAATTCATCTTTTTTAAAAAAATGACTTTGTTGGGATGACACTAGTTAGTAAAATTATATGTTTCAGGTGTACAATTCTATATAACATCATCTGTATATTGTATTGTGTGTTATATACACAATATACACACAATACAATATATTATATATATTATACACACAATACAATATACAGATGATGTATATTCTATAGTACCCAAAGTCATTTCCCTCCATTCCATTTATTCCCTCTTTACCTTTTCCTACCTCCCCCACTCCCTTTCCCTCTGGTAATCACCATACTGCTGTCTCTGTCTATGAGGGGGTTTTTTCCCTTAACCCCTTGACCTGTTTCACCCAGCCCCCCAACACCCTTCCCTCTGACAGCCGTCAGTCTGTTCCCTGTGTCTATGAGTCTGCTTCTACATTGTTTTGTAGTTAATGTTTTTTATTAGATTCCACACATGGATGAAATCATATGGTATTTGTCTTTCTCTGACCGACTTATTTCACCTAGCATAATGCCTCCAGGTGTATCCATACTGTTGCAAAAGGTAAGATTTTCTTTTTTACACCCAAATAGTATTCCATTGTGTAAATACACCACAGCTCTTTTTATGCACTCATCTACTGATGGACACTTGTACTACTTCCAAATCTTGGCTATTGTAGATAACATTGTAATGAACACAGGGGTGCTTATATTTTCTCATATTAGTGTTTCAGGTTTCTTCAAAGACATTCCTAGAAGTGGAATCACTAAGTCTTGAGGCACTTCCATTTTTAATTTTTTTGGTAACTCTATACTGCTTTCCACAGCAGCTGCCTCAATCTGCATTCTCACCAACAGATAGCCATTCTGACAGGTGTGAGGTAGTACTTCACTGAGGTTTTAATTTGCATTTCTCTGGTAATTAGTGACATTGAGCATCTTTTCATATGTCTATTAACCATCTGTATGTTCTCTCTGCAAAAGTACCTATTCAGGTCCTTTGCCCATTTTTTAACTGGATTGTGTGTGTGTGTTGAGTTGTATAAGTTCTTTATAAACCTTGGATATTAACCCCTTATTATATGTATAATTGGCAAGTATGTTGTCTTTCCATTTTGTTGATGATTTCCCTTGCTGTGTAAAACCTTTTTAGTTTTATGTAGTTCCGTTTGTTTTTCATCTTTTATTTCCCTTGTCCAAAGAAGTTGCAGAAAAAAAATATTGCTATGAGAAATGTCTGAGATTTTACTGCCTATGATTTCTTCTAGGATTTTTATGGTTTTGAATATAACACATTAATCTGTAACCTACTTTGGGGTTTATTCTTGTGTATGGTGTAAGAAGGTGGTATAATTTCATTTTTAAGATATCTGTCCAATATCCTCAACACCATTTAGTCAATAGACTATCTTACCCCAATGTAAGCTCTTGCCTACTTTGTGAGATATTGACCATACAGGTGTGTGTTTATTTCTAGTTTCTTTGTTCTGTTCCAATTGATCTCTACATCTGTTTTTATGCAAGAACAAAGTTGTTTTGATTACTATGGCCTTATAGTATATTTTGATGGTAGCATGATTCCTTGAACTGTGTTCTTCTTTCTCAAGATTACTATGACTATTCAGGTTCTTTTGTGGTTCCACATAAATTTTTGGAATATTTGTTCTAGTTCTGTGAAATATGGCATTGGTGTCTTGATAAGAATTGCACTGAATCTATAGATTGCTTTGGGTGATATGGACATATTAATTATGTTAATTCTTACACCCATGAACACAGTATATGCTTCTGCTTGTTTGTACCTTCCTCAATTTTTTTCTTCAGTGTTTCATAATTTTCTGACTATAGGTTTTTTATATTCTTGGTAAATTTATTCCTAGGTATTTTTTGAAGCAATTGTGAATGGGATTGTTTTCTTAGTTTTCCTTTCTATTAGTTCATTGTTGGTGTATAGAAATTCAGCTGATTTCTAGATATTTGTCTTGTATCCAGCTACTTTCCTGAAATCATTTATCAGTTATAGTATTTTTGGTAAATTTTTTAGACTTCTTTATACATAGTACAAATTGTCAAGTTTACAGGAATTAGAGTTCAGAAAAATAAAAAGAATAACATCACCCAGAAGCCGTTTTTGTTAAATAATTAGCTTTAATTACAGTCTTTTAACCCCCCCTTGATAAGTATAAATTATTAACATTATTTAATTATGAATGACAAAAAAGCAGTGAGCAGGAAGAATTTCCCACATAAAAGTAGGTTTAGAGGAGTACTTGCCGTGTGTGCCTACCACTCAGGGAAGAGTGCTCATGCCTATGGCGGACTCCGGCCAACAGGGTCCGCCCGTTGTGACTGAAGACAGGAATAAACGCATAGGCCACAGCATTTCTCCTGTGGAGAAAAAGCAGACAGCACGGACACTCTCTCAAAAGGAGAGCGCCACTGAGTGCCTTGACCACTCTCTCAAGAGGAGAGCACCCCGACCCTTGCCCAGACAGGCTTTTATTGTTTATCTTGGGTCTTACATCAAAGAAGAATTTATTATCTATTACATAGAATATTATTATCTACATTTTAGGTACAATCAAGGAAGTGAAATAACATATGCAAATGGGAAAGGTGGAGAGCTGATTAGCTCTGTCCTCGAGAAAATTCACACAGGCTTTGGAAATTGCTTTGAAGATAGACAATACACATTTATTGTTTCAGACCAGGGTGTTTGAGTTTTAGCAAGAGCCAGCCATAACAGTCTGTGTGCATTTTCTAGGCCTGACTCCCACGGGAAAACTTGGTTTGAAGGTCTGGCTCCTGCCCACCACCTCGCTTCTGTAGGTTCTTCATACAGAGCTGAATCACATTTGTCAGACCAAAACAAACCAGTCCCCTACAGGGGTGGGGAACAAACAAGCCTCTCCAGGTCTTGGAGCTGCAGGTAATGTGCTCTGCACCCCACTGCCAGCTCTTGGAGGGTGAGGGGAAGCAGCCAGGCTCCAGGGCTTTTTTTTCTGCCTGAAATGGCACCACCAGACAACTATCACCACTCTCCATGCTCCGTATTTGCCCAATCACTGGGCTCAGCCTCAGCACATGCTAACCACTCTGGCAGGATCAGGAACCTGTTTGTATCCCTCTGCTCCTCAGAGCTGCAGGGAGTGTAGGTGGGAGCCTGCTACTTGCCCACCTTCAGATGTTTCAATGCATGAATCGCTCAGCTGTGTTTGTGTGTTCCACAGGGAATCCTTTGTTAAATTATAGCCATTCCACTTGCTGCAAATTCAAGTGGCAAAACCAGGTAAACCTCTCCGGGCCATTCCTCTGATGGGCTTAAATTCATGGAGGAAGGTGTATGATTGCATTTTCTTAGATCCAGGAGCTCTAATTCAAACATCTGGTTTTTTTCATAAGGGACAAAAGTCATTCTTTGGCTGCTCTGTTATGAGCCTCAATCCAATCTTGGCACAAGATTTCATTGGTTCTTGGTTCCTATTGACTCTATGTTTTTCCTATCGACTGCTTTTGTTTGTGGATTCCACTTCTGTCTCTCTCTCTGCTTTGCTTTATGCTTTGGATTAAGAGTGATGTTTCCACTTGATATGCTTGCTATTATAGCTACTTACTTGGTTTGCCAATCACTTGGTTTTCTTCCACCTTAAGCTCTACCTTTGTTCTACCTTAAATCGGTGTGCTTCATATTGTTGGGTTAACAGCATAGTGAGGGTAAAAAAAATCTTAGGTTGTTCATCAATGTCATTTTAACCTTGTAATAATGTTTCTGGATATCTGGAATAAGTGTTCAAGACAAGGCCACCAATGATGTCTCAAAGGATATAAGTATGTGTAATTCTATCTCCTTCTGTGCCAATTCTCTATAAATATTTAATGTATATTTGGGACCAAATGGTATAGTCCAGCTTGAAAAAACATTCTTTGTATAGATGTCCATAGAGTTCCTTTCTTTTTGCCTTATATCCATTATTAAGATTAAAGCATACTTACAAAAGCAAGACCAAGCATTACTAAATAGCACATCAATATTATTCAACTTACTAGAGTGTATGACAGGCCTAGATTCAAACACTTCAAGTGTACACTGATAAATACAGCGAGAATGTAGATGCTTGGTTTTCTTTCCTGCACACTGAAAGGTAAAATAGTTATATTCATTAACTCTTAGAACAGATTATATTCCTGACTCTCTGTAAAACACAACTCAGTGAGAACACACATTGTTCGGTTCAGACACATTTTTCATTAAATGGAAGATGATGTTACTCATTTGCTATGTGAAAGAGAAGAGAAATAATGATTAGTAAAATATAAGATTATTATATTTCTTTGCTTTAATGTGTGCTTATACTAAGAGGACATATATTCATGTGAAGAACTTACAGTTTTTTAAAAATTTATCTCATTTTACATCAACTTCCTCCTTTTCTCATTCTGAAGCATGGTATTAAAAATTCAGTTCACTTTTAGTTGAATCTCTGAAATTTTGTTATTTTTCAACAATAAAATACATACTAAATGCTTTTTAACCAAAGATTTCTTCCAAGTGATTGTACCACATTATCAATGTACAATTGAAGTATTTGAATCCTATTATAACAATGCATTTGAACTTGAATGTGGATAATCTCTTAAGATGTTCACTCATTGTTGTGACTCTTGTAAGCAGAGATTTCAAACAGAAAGGAGTCATTCGTTCTCTTCCCCTGGGGATGAGCTAAGGAAAGACTTCTCAGAGACTCCAGCATTCACATTATTGATGAAACAATTACCTTTGTGTTGATTTCATGTTTCTTCTTTTATCACAGTTGTATTGCAGGTGCATCGTAAACCTTAGTGCAAAGACTTTCAGTTTTTCACTAACTTTGCTTTTGGATAAATCACAATGCTGATTTATTACTTTACCACAATAACTAGAACAAGCCGGCTGTTTCTTTATAGCCGGATTAACATTTTCCTGTACAATAAAGGTTATGTGGGAAGTCACAATTTTACATTGAAAGATCTTAATACAGCAGTTGTTCGTGTTTGGGATGTGAATATCTGATAAAAGCCATGAGACTTCTCTCTAGCAAGATGTATATGTGTCCACATGTTCAAGGTTTTTCATGTTTCAGGACTTCATGGGTCCTCTGAGGTTCATCCTAGACTCAGTGATTTGGTGGGGGAAGAACAGAGCAGATTGTTTGATGCCTATTCTGCCTGTTAGAGTATTTAAGGCTACAAAGACTTAGCCAACTAACAATGTTATTCATTTTGCAAAATCTGGTCAATGAGTAAAAAGAAAAAACAATAATTGTCTAATAAAGCTATATTGCCTTTTCCTTCAAGTTACTTTGAAAATGATTCTACTTCTAGTATGCAAAAAACTAGTGTTGAAAGGGATCTTAGAAGGAAGAAACAGATTATTCCATTTTATTTTTATTTTAAGTAAATTCTTGAACACAAAGGAGGCTTTGTTTTAAATTTTTATATATTCTGAAGTTTTAAGGAGCAAAAGATGGCTGGCTTTTAGGCATTATGCTTCTCCAGAGGAAAAGTCTTATCCTGAAAGCATTTCTGGCCAAAATGCCCTGGCACCAGTTTGGAATCATGAACAACCTTATTCTTGCTCAACCTCTCCCTCAAAAGTCATTTCTACTTAGTCCTCATCAAGTGTTTGTGCTACCCCAAACTCTCCTGACTCTCAGAATTCAACTCCAGCCAAATTTGCCTTGTCTCCTCTCCCAGCTAATCTGGGTCTGTGCACTGGAGCATGGGGAAGAGGCGGAGGCTGTAATGCACTCAGGCAGGGTTTCCCTTTGGGCTGCCGGCCCAAGTCAGGCCCTGGCGGGTGGTGAGTCAAGTTGAAACAAACATTGGCACTGTCCAAGCCTTTGGTTTTGATCTGTGTGTGTGTGTGTGTGTGGGGGGGGGGGGGTGGGAAACTTTATAAAGTGTGCCAGGGAAATGCAATTATTTTTTAAAAAGTAACATACAAGGCATTGTTATACGAGACAAACTGCTTTATGGTCCTTTGGCGGGGATGTTAAAAATGCCCTAGTACAAGGGGAAAAACGTAAACTGTGAGAATACCACAACCAAGGCTTTTGCATAAAACACCCTTTTAAAGGAGATTAGAGTGTAAATGCTCCTTTGAAAGGATTTGGAGGCCATCCTTCCGCTTCTCAAGAAGTCAACCCACTTGCTGCTGCAGCTCTCTCCCAAATCATGAAATTATTAGAAGGTGATGAATCACAAAACCAAAAAGAATTTTCTCATTATTGCGTTTGTCATCTGCATGAGACTATGTGTCTATATAGTAGATTTTAAAAATATTCACAGGAGATCTCTTGAATTCTAAGATTGATTTATATTTTAAGTAAATTTTTATTTGGTACAACATGGACCTAACTTGACATCAAGGTCACTTTCTCCTTTCCTTTCAATTAATCAATTTTTTCTACCTACAGAATGAGGTGGATAGTTTTATAACAATTGGTTAACTATCAAAAATATCTTAAAACATGAGTTGTTAAAACAATGGCTTCAACTCTCCATTTATTAAAATATTGTAGATATGTCATTTATCATCCAACTATATGCATTCCAATTTTTATTTCTCTGGTTAATTATTTTATGATTAATATTTAAAAGCATATCTAATGCTCAGAGGTCTTGCAAATATACATAATAACAACCTTCTTAAATTAAACTAAAATCTATTATAATGCATGTCAAAAAATTTAAAAGTCATCATTAATAAGCAAAAGCAATACTTAAGGTAGAACCTAAGTGGTGTGTATACGTAAATTCCCTGTAGAATTCTTTCAGCTTTCTTGTAGTATGAAAATTCACATAACAAAGAGTTGTAAAAGAAACAGGTTAGATTTCCCTGATCTAGCTAACATAATACCTGGGAAGATACACAAACACACAAAAACTGAAAATTAAGGGAATAAAAAATAGACTGCAAAATTGAAATAAAGTTCCACTATTCTACCACTGAGGGTAAGCTAAGGGACACATTTGGGGGCTATATGTGCTATAAGTTCTAAATTCACCTCAAATGACCATCCAGAATGAAGAGCACTCTTGGACTAATACTGAACAAGAGGCAAATGACCTGTTGTAAGCGGTCAGAGTTCCTCCACCACCCCACTTACGTACTCCCAGCCCATGACACTGCTCTCTTCCTTCCATATCCATTCAGACTTAGCACTCCTGCCACACTGCTCGCAGGTGGCGATATGTTTCAATATAAAATGATTGTTATGAAAGAAATATACTCAAGAGGAAAGAAAGGAACAGCCCCAAGAACACTGTATGAATTACACGTTGACAGATGTCACAAGCAAGCTAGAGGCGGTGGCCAGCTCTTTATTACAGCTAGAGAGCTTGTTCACTCTAGGAGGAAACGTATCCACTATCCATACCACTTTCCTTTGGGCAAAGTATTGATGACCGTGACCTGAGTTATCAAAGCCAAGTTTTTATGCTGAGTTGTGGGTTTATGCTAAGCCCACACATTGACACTTTTTAGTATTTTTCAATTTATCTGTAAATCTTTGTTTCTATTTGGTATGGTTTCCCTTTAGTCTGAAACCTTTTGTAGTATTTCTTTTTTTTTTAAATTCTCACCCAAAGATTTGTTTTCTTAAATTGATTTTAAAGAGAGAGAGAGAAAGAGGGACATCAATGTGAAAGGGAAACATCAATCAATTTCCTCCTGGACGTGCCCCAGGTGGGGATCAAACTCACAACATAGGCATGTTCCCTGACCAGGAATTGAACCTGCAACTTTTTGGTGCAGGGGACCATGATTAACGAACTGAACCACCCTGGCGTGGCTTTTTGTTAGTATTTCTTGTAGTGACAGTTTCTTGGCAATGAATTCTCTAAGTTTTACTCTGTTTGAAAATGTCTTTCCTTTGCCTTCATTTTTGAAGGATATTTTCACTAGATATATAAAGTTAGCTTGACGGGTTTTTTCCTTTTTCAGGACTTTGAAGGTGTGTTCTAGTATTTTCTGATCTTCATTGTTTCTGGGAGGATTCAGATATCTTATCATTATTCCTCTGAAAATAATGATTCCCCCACCCCCTGGATACTCTTCAGATACTCTCTTTGTCTTGGGTTTTTAGCAGTTTGTCTCTGATGCACCTAGGAGCAGATAGTTTGTGTGTGTGTGTGTGTGTGTGTGTGTGTGTGTGTGTATCTTCCTTGAAGTCCAATCAGATTCTTGAACCTGTGGGTTAATATCCTTATCAAATGAAAAAAAATTCTCAACCATTGTTTCTTCAAATTTCCCCTATGTTCCACTCTCTCTGCTCTTTTCCTGGCATTCTAATTACATGAATGGTGTTCAGCCATTATTGTTATTTCCCAAAAAACTCAGATCCTCTGTCTTTTTTAATACATTTCTTTCTTTCTTTTAGTTTTATTTGAATATTTTAATTGGCTTGTCTACAAGCTCACAGATTTTTTTCCTCTGCTGTATCCAGTCTCCTAAATCAATGTGAATGGTTCCATATCTTTTAAGTTTTTATTTCTAACATTTCTATTTGTTTCTTTTTTATATCAGGTCTCTGTGGTTGTTGCCCATCTGTTTATGTAGTGTGTATCTTTTACCCACTGCATCTTGTAACGTATTTATTACAGTCATTTTAAAGTCCTTGTCTGACGAGCCCAACAGCTGGACCTCAGTTTGCTCTTATTGACTGTTTCTTTTTTCAATAATAATTCCTATTTTCTTGCTACTTTGAATGTGCCATAATTCTTAATATTAGATCAAACATTGTGCATACAAAAACAATGGAGAGGAGATAAATAATAATCACCTCCAGATATGTGCATTCGAAGTCTTTGCTCAGGCTGCTAGTCTCCCAAAACGGGAGCTGGCAAAGATGTAGAACTTGAGGAACTCACAGGAAGAATGAATGAGGGCTTAGGTTGGTACAATGACATTTGAGGGATAGTTTAACACTATATGATAATGCTCAAGGTGTGCCTACTCTATGACTCAGGAAACGACACACTTATTTTCAATGAAGCAGGCCTTTACCAGCAACAATACAATTTTTGCTGAAAATGTTTGAAGTTTTGTGTCTTAAAAAAAAGTGGAATGACCATTCAGTTACAAGAAGGCATTATTGTATTGTTCAGAGATAGACAAAAATTGAAATGCTAAAACACTGGTAAGTCGAAAGAATCAGTTTCATCCAGTGACATTCTTGCCACTCTTGATCTGCACGGAATTGTTGTAAGTTCATGGTGACTCTCAAAATAACTGTCTCTCTGTTTTCTCCTAGACATAGATGACACCAGAAGAGAGTAGTTCTGTTTTTTCCAAATGAAGCCTCGCGTACTGTGAAGGAAGTGCACATCTACTCACTCAGTTTTGCTGTGCCTTTGAACATACGAATTTCCATAGTGTAGCAGCAGAAATGAATAACAGTGTAACTTTTAGTTGTGTCTGTAGAACTCAGGAGTACATATTGCTAATTCGGGGCCTCTACGCTGCTTGCTGCAAGAATACTTCATTCCTGTTTTTGTCCTCCATCGTTATAAAGACAACCTATAACTTTGTAGCTATATATTAAAAATTCCCTGACTTTAAACAGTACTCACAGTTCATTCTGAAAATTTTATCTCCCCTGAAAACAAACGAAAATAAAACTAAAATTACATCCTGTACACACATGCACAAAAACCTTCATCAGAATGACATCCTGTAAGTGCACAAATGTGGCTTCATAGTCTCAGAAAGAAAGCAAGACCTCTATGTTCTGTACGAAAACAATTACCCTGAGCAGTCAAGTCAGAGGAAATTAAGGATCTAAAAACTCCTCTCAAGGGAGAATGAATAGCTAAGAAAGTTAATGAAGGAAATAAATATATGCATTCAGGTCATGTCATTGCTGATTTGGAACAAGCTGTCTTCAAATGTTTAAAAAATCATCCTGAAGGAAAACACATTAAATCACAGTAATATGGTTAAATTAGAGTAATGCGGTAAAATTAGGCCAAAGCTCAATTATTTATTATTTTCTTCAACGGCTAGTTTGAAAAATCCTTGCTGAATGATTATGGTCTGAAAATGCATTTTAGGAAATGAATGATTTTCCCCTAAGATTTTTGTACAGTTGGTCCTTTTTGGTTTAGAGAATGACAGTGAATTAAAATCTCTTTGTTCTGCTGAAGAATTTTTGGCCCTTCCCTGTAGCCTGCAGGCCCATTCCACCAGGTCAGCACCTCCAGTTCTCCTCGGCATTACTGCAGCTAAGATAAGCAAAGCAGATCAAGAGAACTCAGGAGTGCTGGCTGAGTATCGCAGTTGGTTACAGCATCATCCCATGGACCAAAAGTTGCAGGTTCGATCCCTGGTCAGGGCACATCCCTACATTATACGTTTCATCCCTGGTTGGGTCACGTACAGGAAGCAAGCAATCTATGCTTCTTTCTTCTTGAAACTGAAAGCAGGTCCACCTCCCTGCTGCTGTGAAAGTCAATACTTGAGAGGCAGGTGTTGATGTAAAGGAAAGTGGTTTATTTTCAGGTGCTGGCCACGTGGAAAATGAGATACTCACGTCTCAAAGTCCATCTCCACTTCTCAGTGGAGGCAGAGGTTTTTATACGGAGGGAGAGGGGAACAGAACAAAGAGATATAGAAACGGGGTAGCAAAGTGCTCTACTTTCAGATGAGTGCAATTGCTCAAGATACGCAGGGCTGCACAGGTTTCAAGATGGTAACGTGTTTTTTAGAACATCAGCTTTAAATTTTTTTTAAGATTTTATTTACTTTTAGACAGAGAGGGAGGGAAAGGTAAAGAGAAAGAGAAGGTGGCAAACACCAGTGTGTGGTTGCTTCTCACACACCACCTATTGGGGACCTGGCCTGGAACCCAGGCATGTGCCCTGACTGGGAATGGAACCAGTGACCCTTTGCTTCACAGGCCAGGGCTCAATCCACTAAGCCACACCAGCCAGGGCAAGAATGGTAACATTTTAAAAATACACATCTTTTAATGAGGTGAGGAGAAGAATGTGTAGTGGCAGCGTTTTTAGACTTCTCTGGTGCTGAACACAAGCTTTGTATTGCTATTACAGGTATATGATTATATAGGCATGGATATGTAATCAGTTTAGAATGAAAAATTCCCATTATTTATGTGAATTCACAGGCTAACAGATGAATACTTTAAAGTTAAGAAATGTTAATATGTGCAAAGGTATCAACAAAGTTGGAAACCAATACTAACCAGAAAAATTCACCTTTTACTACCAGTTGCTCAACGTCAGTGCCATAGACACTGAGAGCTGGGTACTTCTGTCGTGTAGGGGGCGGGTCTGTGCCCTGCATGCTATTCAGCAGCACACGTGGCTTCTGCCCATTAGAAGCCAGTCCCATTTTCCCCTTTGTGATAACCAAAAATGTCTCCAGGTTTTGCCAAATGTCTCCTGGGAGACAGAGTCAATCACAGTTGAAAATCACAGCATTAAAACCCTTCATTTAATTTGCTCCACAAAATATTTTTACGGTTTCTAGAAATTTGCTCTTATGAAGAAAATACTTTTCAAATAATCAACAAATTTTTTCTCACTAATTTCATTAACAATTATTTTGCTGCTTTGCAATTTACAAAAGACTTCAACATGCAATGTTATGTAAGTGGAAAAGGAAAGGCATTAATATTTATTATTCACTACATGCCATTTTCTACAGAACTTCAAATACATTCTTCTATCTCTGTCTTGGCATATCTATATGTGGGAGTTACTTTCCTCCATTTTATAGAGGAGGAAACAAATAGAGATATCAAGTAGCTTTCCTGAGAAATGTAGATGACCCTCTGAGTTCAGGTATTGCTGCTCTGTCCCACATGACAGTTGTCAGTGCGACACTGACTGTCCTTGAAGATGAAAATAGCCATTAAAATCTATGTGTTCAAATTAAGCTGTCTCACAAGGGGCCCGATGTCAGTTTGTACACTTTTCCATTTTGCAGTTTGAGAGACCAAGTTGCAGGCATGCATCATCATTAAAAGAAAATGTAATCCAATTTTCTTCAACAAGCTACTTAAAATATCCAAACCGACCCATATTGTCTCTGGGTTATTAAGTTACATCGCCCTTCCATCTGGATGATTCGTAATATATCACAGGTGGGTAGCAGAGTAACTAGACTTGCAGGTGTTGTCTAGGATTGGGAGCAATGGAGCAGGTATTCATTGCAGAATGTAAATAGTTTGAAATCCCTTTTCTTAAAGTCCCTCTACCACTTTCCAGCCATCTTTTCTCCAGGCCCCAACCTGGCATCACACAACTTAATCATCCTCTCCCTCAGATAACCCCCCTTGGTCGTGGATTCTCCCTCAGGTACCTCCCCTGCATTTACAGCAGAGCCATTCGCTCTCCACTCCCTCCCAGGTCGAGGTTCACCTCTGCATCTTCAAAAACACATTTGTCACTTTACTAAATGAAAGGCTTCTCTTCAGGAGCTCATTCCTGTGCACCACTGGAGAACCGGCAGGCTTTGCAATTTCTGGTTTTCCTCGGCCCTCACCCCACCCATGTTTTCCTCCTCCCAAGCTCTGTCCGTGGAAGAGTTCGTCATATACCTTTATTTTCCCCTTATATGAATTATCTAGCCGCACCCCCATACACATCTTAAAAGGAAGCAATGGTTAGTCAGTTTTTATTTCAAATTCATAAGTGTACAACTCTGTCAGTTTTTATAAACTGAACACACCTATGTAATCAGTATCTAGAACAAGAAAGAACATGGCAAGCATTCCGGGAGCCTCTTTGCTCCTTCTGCCATGGGTGTAATGACAAAAGAGTTTGCGTAGGCCAGCATATAACCTCTAACCAGGAGCAAGGCAGTTAGTAACTTGTTTTTATTAGTGGGTTGCATTCGATCACAAGGCACAATTGCTTATATTATTTGTGAACATATCATCGAAGATGGTGGGGTTTAGAGATTTGAGAGGGAGAGAACCCTCCCAAATCCTGTTCCTGGGACTCCTAAGAGCCCATCAGTCTTTCCTAGGTGGGGCTCTCTCCTAGCCACCCGAGAGTCCCAGTTTCCCTTGGATTCTATGGGTATAAACTATTGTAAGTGATCACAGCTCTTCCAGAGGACCTCACACTAACTGAATGTGAAACTCAGCTCCCAGAATCGCCAACATTACCGTTTTACACTGTGAGTGTCTCAACACACATGAGAACCTGCAGTGGTAGAATTCTCTGCCCCACTGGATCTTATCCCTGACAGCACATTGTGACCATCTGAAAAATTACAACAGAAAAGACGCTTATGCCCACCCTCAACCAATGACCTCCCAATCTGCTGAGAGTAGCCAGCATTCGCGGTGTTAAAGTTTCAGGCATTTCTAAAGGGCTGAAGAGCACTGCAAATCCCAGCCTTTTCTGGGAGCTCCCTTCCAGTTCAATTGCAAGCATATCAGTGACTCTGACTGCATTCTTGAGGGGACTAAAAATTTAGCCCAAACTCGATTGCTTCATTACGTTTCAAACATAGAGTAGGACATCATTTTTTCCAACAAAGGGATCATGATTAAGTTGTCACAAACTGGTAAAATACCCCCATTACCTCCCAATTCCCTTCTATGAGCATTGGGAAGGAATGGTGAGACCACCTGAGATAGATCCCTGCAATGAATATGTGATCACTAGAGTCCACTTGCAGTGGAAGCCAAGCCTCCATCAGCACCAAAGTGTGCCTTCGCCTGGGTGCACTGATTTCAGGACAATGCAGGTTACCTAAACAGAGCCACAGAAACAAGCACTCTCTTGTCTCTGAAGACAGTATTACTGTCAACAATCACCAGTCAGTCACCAGCTACGTTTTGGTAGCTCCGTGAGCAGCGATGGTGATGAGAGGGGAGCGGTGAGGTGAGGTAAGAAAACTGGGGCTGCTCCAGGTGGCTGGCAGGGGAAGAGGGCCTCCCAGAGGCTAGGCTCGGAATGAGTCTAGAGAGAGGCGCTGGTATTGGCAGGTCTGTGGAGGACTTCTTACAACAAAAAGCAGTCCCTGTTTCCTTTCATGTCGTCATGTGCTTGCTTTCTCTGGGTTTCTCTACCATTTGCAAGCATTGTGTTCCAAGAGATCTACCTTGGAACTGCCTCCTGCCTTCAGCACCTGCATAATGCAGAACCTAAAGGGTGGGTGATAATTTGGCATGCCACCTGGCCTGAGGCTCATACACAGAAATGAAATTAGCCCCTGATATATCCAGCCCCTGCAACACCTCTTGCCCAAGTTCAAAAACAATTGGGAAGCTCCACCTTTTTCTTCTTCCCCTTCTCTTCATACTAAGCCCCCCCATTCCCTGTCCTTTTAGTTGCTCTTAAAGTTCCTTTTAACCTAATAATTTCCTATGATAAAAGCCAGGAGAATGGATATATACTAGGTAATTGTTTCAAATCATTAGGCTTCCAAGAGATGTCTTTGCTGGAAGAAAAAGTAACCCTCTGATAAACTTCTTTTTAAACCCCAGCACTGAAATTGAGCCCAAGGCAAACCATTCTCAAGGCATCGTTGCATAGTGAAATCCCTGGGGAATCACCAGGTTGACAGCAGACCTGACCGATGGGACTGGCTGAATTAATAATAATAATAATAGTAGCCTTCATCATTGAGGATCTGCTCTTCACTCTTCACTCTTCACACTGTATATTCATCACATTGCACAATATAATCAACATTTAAAGCCAAGATAACTGATTTAATTTCACAAATGAAGCAGTGGAGGCTCTGGAACTCAAACGTCTTGCCAATGGTCATAAAGACAAGAAATGACTGAACGAGGGAGGGACTCACATGAAGTGTAAAGGACACATGGACAATAATTAAGGTGGGGGGCAGAAATGGGAGGGAGGTGGGGAGCACTGGGGGGGCAGGGCAGGGAATATAAAACAGAAAACTGTACTTAAATAAAAATTAAATAAAATTTTTTAAAAAAAGAAAGAGAGAAAGAAAATTTGGCAAAATATTAACAAATTTTAAAAAAATGACTGAACGAACCTTTGAATCCAGGTCTATCTAGCTAGACCCTGCTGCCTTTCATAAACAAAGTTGATCTTGCATGTGTCCCACTCTAAGGCAAGCAGTTAACCCTTCTCAGGTGTCTAGTGCTCTCAGGTCAATACTGGATTCTCAGGGTCTCCCCAGTTACAACCCAGCGCAGGCCAGTTATTCTTCAAAGTCTCACGTGAAGAAAGCTACCTATTGCTCTCCACCCAGGACCCTGTTTTCCTTTAGGTGATAGCTACCCAAAGGATGTGATGAGTTTGTCTTTGGCTTTTCCTAGATACTACCTGTATTTAATGAGAGATATTCAAAAGCAATGCCTTCCCCAGGATTGATGCTGATGATTGGGATTGTAGACACCTTGCAGAGAGAGAGAGAGAGAGACATGGGATGCTTTTAGAAGTTTCCTGAATGGCTCAACCAGGAGTCTTCAATAGGCAAGTAAGGGAACCTCAAACGCAGCCTGGCTTCCGGGAAAAGAAGGCATACTAGGAAAATATGGGAAACATCAGAGAGAGAATGATGCATCCAACTTTCATAAAGTTAGAATACACTAACTAAACTATAAAATAGTCTAGTTTAAATAGACTATAGCTATATCTCACAACATAGTTCAAGCTCCAAAACATAACACTGAATAAAAATGTCAAGTTGCAGAAGTACCCACTTATTTTGATAAAATTATAAAGTTTAAAAATCTGTAAAAGACGTTCAAGGATACATAAGTAAACAATAAAAGCTATAATGTCACGTATGGGCATGGGAGACACTGAATTCTGACAGCAATTATTTCTGGTGTGAGAGGAGGGGTCAGGCAGGAGCACACCCTGTCTCTTGAATCTGTCTTTAATGCTTAATGCTTTCGGTTTAAAACATATAAAGTGTGATGCTTAACATGTTTGATAAAACCAGGTGTTCATCATATTATTCTCTACTCTGATCTGTATGTTTAAAATACCTCATAGTTTTCTTTCAAAAGGGAATTTACTGGTTCATGGAACATAAAACTCTGAAAGTAACTGGCTCTATTCAGAGCATCAATTTGTCAGGAGCTCTCTTTCTCCATATCTTGGCTCAACTTTCTTCTTTTGGGTTCTGTTCTTGTTCAGGTTCTTTATTTATGATAGCTAGAGAGCTCCCAACAGCTCCAGTCTCATGTCCTAAACCCTCAGCATCTCTTATAAAAAGTACTTTCCTTGACAGTTTTAGTAAGAGTCCTATAATTCCATCCCATTGAATGATGTGCCCATTCATGAATTAAATCATTTTAACGGAGAGAGTGAGCTGGTTAGATAGGCCATGATTACATGACACCTCCTGAAGTCGGGGAAAAAGGTATCATTTTTTCCCAAATGACATTAAGGAAGGTGTTTCTCAAAGAAATCAGGAAAGTGCTAAGAAGAAGAGGAAATAGATTCAGGGTAACAAGACACAACAGAGAACTACCACAATGAACACTGTCACCAAAAAAATGCCTGTATGTTCCGTCTATGATTATCTTACACAGTAATACTTGCTGCGCTCCATCTCTAAGGAAAAGTGACTTATAGGAAAATATAAATCAGCCTCATTTAGGAATGTATTTATATGTGCAAACTCATGAATGAAATGCTAGAAAACATAATTTAATAGTATATGAAGGAATAACTTACCAAAATCAATCAAGAGCTAGCTTAGCATAAGAAAAGAACAAGTCCCAGCCCACAGGAAGAGGGACTGGCAGGAATAAATCTGGGAGCTGGAAGTGCCCTAGGTAAAAGAAAAATGGGTAGTGGCCCAGACTTGCCATCTTGTGTGTTTGTCAGTGCCTGTTGGTCCTGGAACTGTACACACACCTAATGTAAGCACACTTAGGTGAGAGCATCAGGGCAAGAGGTTTTATATGGTGCTGGGTTGGCTGGTCAGGGGTGGGAGAAGGTAGAAAGCCTATTCCTAAATGGATATTTCTTTGACAATATGGTGTACCTGGGTGGAAAACACTGGGAACAAACCCTGATAATTCCCACCATGTATACCAAGGATTGTGAGTTGCATATCGTGACATGAATCATTATGTTTTAAATACATTAATGAAAGACATTCTGTTGAAGTTTGAGCTTTTGACATGGTAGATTACCCTTTGATACTCAATATATCTAGCTCTGTGAGTAAACTAAGGGGCCAAATTCCAAAACTCAAGAGCCATTTGTCAAAGGGTCCAGTTTCAGGTAGGAGGGAATAAGCCTACTCCATCCACCCTTTCTCTCCCATCAAATGAAGCTCTAAAACCTGGAAAGAATGCATGGATCAGCCATTTGAAGATTATGAAAAGTAAATAGTAGCATATGGCTTGGGGAAGAAGGCCAGAATTTGAAATACCACAAAACTGGCAGTGAATTTAACATTTTTTCTCCTCTTGTGTCTCCTGGCCTCAACTCAAGGCACTGGAAGTGAGCAACAGAGCACAAAAAGACAGAGCTCCAGAAGTCCTCTGACGGTGACTTGCGGATTGGAAAATGTAACCTCTAAATTCAGAGAGAGTGTGGAAGTTTAGGTCCCTCTCTTTCTTTTCTTAGTTCTTTTGGCCCTAGCCTCCATGCAATTCTGGGACAGCAAAAACAGCCACTGGCAACAGCAGGCAAAACTCAGGAAGAAAAACCTTCCTCTCTATTTAATGGAGATAGGGAGATATCAGGACTGACTGGCATTGCTATTTTTCCTCCCTCGGTTCTCCCACAATTTGACCAGACACTAATCAGTTACAAAGTGCACAGCACCACGGCTGGTGTGGCTCAGTGGACTGAGCGCTGACCTGTATACCAAAAGGTCACCAGTTTGATTCTCAGTCAGGGAACATGCCTGGTTTGCTGGCCAGGTCCCCAGTTGGGGATGTGCGACAGGCAACCAATTGATGTTTCTCCCTCACATCAATCTTTCTTTCCCTGTCTTTCTCCCTTCTTTTCCCTCTCTCTAAACATAAATAATAATCAAATCTTTTAAAAATGTGCACAGCATACCAGAGTAACTAGAGCCCTAACTTTTGGCTGGAGGACTGGGAGGAGGATCTATGGGGAATCAGAAAGTGTCAGGCAGATTACCGAAGGGGTGGAGCTCAGGGAAATGACACTATACATTTGTTTATAAGTTCTTGAGCTAACCTCCCAGATAATATAATTGGTCCTGATCCTATTCAGGAAACCAATCAAGTCAGAGATACATCACTGCCCCTGTACCTGATGGCGGTTGGGTGGCACACACATTGAATAGGTCCAAATGGCTCTGTAAAGGCTCTGACAACCAAACCAACATGAGAACCACAGGTGACACAAAGTGAGTTGAAACTTTCCCCCTCAACCTAGTCAGGTAGGCTCCTTGCTAAAACAAAATATCAACATTCTTTATAGGTTTTAAACAAGACTCAAAGTCTCAGTACAACATTTGGTATATCCAGAATATAATCCAATTTTTTTTAGTTTACACAGAATTGGGAGAATTTCAACTCAGAAAGTCAACGAAGAAATTCCAATACTGAGACAACACGGACCTTGAAATTATTTGACAAAGATGTTAAAGCAGTTATTTTTAAATGCTCCAGCAAGCAACAACACTCTTGAATGGAAAACCAATCTCAGAAAAAAATAATATAAAGAAGCAGCTAGAAATTTTAAAACCAAAAATATAATAAGAAATTTTAAAAAACCACTGCCCTGGATGGGATTAATAGCAAGATAGAAGTGTCACAGGATTAATAGAAATTATCTAATCTGAATAACAGGGAGAAAAAAGATGGAAAAAATTAAAGCATAGACTTGGGACAATAGTAAAATTCTAGCATTCGTTAGAACTGATGGGACAATTACATTCATGTCATTAAAGTCTTAAAAGGACAGAAGAAAAAGGGATGTTGAAAAACGGGATCTGAAGAAAAAATGGCTAAACATTTTGAAATTTGGCAAAAGATATAAACCTACAGATTTAAGAAAATCAGCAAACTCTCTATAACAACATAAACTCTCTACAACCCATAAACCTTCCTGGAGGAAGCCTATTCCTAGACACTCTGTAACTAATACAAACATACACACACACACACACACACACACACACACACACATAGGGTATCCAAAAAATCCCAGAACTTATTTATTTTAAAAGCGTGTATTTATTCTTACATGTTTAAACTTCAGTCACCTTGGTAACCAACAAGGTAATGTTGTTCTCTTCTGGGCTTCATTTCTTGCCCTTCCCACCCAATGGGAAACAACAACAGAATCAGCTACCTTGGATCCATAAATGGAAGTTTCAACTTGAGTTTGGCAAATTCAATGGGTGCACCAGGTGGCCACCTGGAATACAGCCATATGCCCACCCTGCAGTGATCATGTATCTTTCAACTATTAAGTGGGAAAGAAACACCTTTCTTATTTAAACTACTGTATTCTGAGGTCTCGGTATTCCAGCAGCTTAGTCCCTCCTCCTACTTCAACATTCCTAACGTGATCAATGGTGTCTTCAAGGGGTAGGTGCTTGTTATGTTTTCTTTGATCCAGTTATCAAGATTAATAAATGGGAACAACTGAAATTGAACAACATTAAAATTTTTAAAAGATTAATAAAATGCTGAGTTGGAAGAAATCTGAGAGACAACTTTATGCAAGCTATTCGTTCTTTAGAGGCCAAGTTTTGAGGGATGAAAAACATGACAATGTAACAATGTACCACATTAAGACCCTGGAAACAAAGAACTGCAATGATCACCACTTGGTACTGGTGAGATTAAATCTGAATCTGCGCCTCCTCAGTCCTTGCCCTTTTTCTCATCTCTGCCAGCTCTCTGATCTGCCCTCTCTCTCACCATTTGGAGTCCTGCTCTTTCTAACCCATCTGTGTTGTTTACATACACCTTTTGTCCTTGACCCCCCTCCTTTTCTTGGCTTTTCATTGACTCTTCTGATACGGCATTTATGTGGACTGTTTCTATGTACATCAACTTCTTGGCTCGATCTTGGGAATCTTTTAATCAGAAATTCAAATAGTATCTGTGGTGATCAGCCCCACCCTATAACTATCTAGGAGCCCACCAAGAGTTGCCTCGTTAGAACAAAAGATGCTCCTTTCATCCAGGAAATCCCAAAAGATTTAGAAACTCATCCTAAAATCACTCCCATCACTCAGGAAATTACTAGGGCTTAAAGAGCCCTGTGTTGGGAACTTGTGGAAATGGAGCAAAGACCAAAATAAATTTATTATGTTACACTCCCAAATCTTTCATTTTACATGAGGAGACATGCCAGAAAGACTAAATGACTTCTCAGAGGTTACAGAGTCAATATGTGGCAAAACCAGGACTAAAACAAGTGTTCTTATAGGACAGTAATTTTATCACTCAATGACTTTGACTTCCAGGTACATCCATGCAAGGTTTATATCTGTTTTAGATTCTAATACTACATTGACTAATATTCCCAATTAACTTTACAATAAAAACCAAACTTACCTCTAACATTATATATGCTATTGACATTCTTTATCAGCTAATCTCTTGCTGGCTTTTAGTAATCCAAGTGGTTGGCTATTGGCACCAAGATCTTCTTATTATTCACTCCAATTTCAACTAATCCCTTAATACATCTTCAAGGAAATCTATTGCCTGCCTTAAACGGTGGCCCATCTGTTGCCATGTTCAGATAGCAGATTGCTCACACAGTCTTTGGATCTGCAAGTGTCAGCGTCAACATGAAATATCTAACAAGTTCTAGTCAGCAGTGAAAATGAGAAAAATGCAAACACTTGAATATCACAGAACTCACACCTGGTTATTCAGTGTTCTCTAAGGTTAATTTCTCTTCTTTTGTGGCTTCTTGGTGGTTTGAGATGAAACTAGGAAAGAATTGGGTCATTTAGGACTCCTCTTCCTACAACCGGCTGCTGGTTGTTGGAGAAACAAACTTGAACAGGTCTAGCTAAAGTAAAATGAGCATAAATATGGTGATGTTGTGGAGCAATGGGAGTAAATTGGGAGAGCTGGATTCAGTTCTCATCCCCTGGCCTTTTGACCTAGGGCAAATCGCTTCAACACTAATAAAAACTTAATTTCTGCCATTATAAAATTAGAATAATACATGGTGCTCAGTTCAATGAAGGGGCAATAGGAATGGCTATACCTGTCAGTGCTCCAGAAAGAGTCACTCTAACTCAGGTGTTTCAAGAGACTATAATAAAGAGACTATTTGTAGCAGCATGGTCAGGATAAGACAACCAACACAGTAGGAACTCAGAGATAACTTAGGGTGAAGGCTTTTCTACTCCAGATGTGAAGGAGAACCAGCAGAAAAAAATTGCTAGCAGAACCCTGTGAGAACTGGGGCTATGGTAGGAGCCATGTAGAAGGAACATCTCATATGGACCTGGAAGGTCAGATGCTCCCTGTTGGCTATAAATTCTATTAGAAAAGCAGAATTATTTGTAGTTTGCATATTTAAAGTTTTCACTTCATCAGTAAGACAGCAACCCTACCTCTCAGGGTATTGCCACATTGCTGGCAGTTTAACTGAGCTTTCCTCAGGCCATTCCAGTCTATCAGTCCAGCTCCTTCTGGCTGGTGAGACGTAATGATAACACCTATGAAGTCCAAGGGTATGCATGAGCCCTCTGCCACATTTCGTCTGCTGCAAAATGAATTCTTTGGTATGAAGTGAAATTGTATGAGTATAATCAGTCAGTCAAATGAAGAATAACAGCACAACTGCCCTCTAATCACTCTTGAATAAACGGTCCCATGAACCCTGAAGGCAGCACTGCTTGTGTCAAGCTTTGAAACCTCATCAAGCTCTTGACCCTGACCCCTCTCCTTTTAGGGCTGAAATCCACCCCCCAGAGACAAAAAGAGCATACCAGCTACTTCCTCTAGGGACTTTCTCTCTCACCCATCTCTCCCAAGTCCCCAGGGCTTTATCAAAACAACTAAATAATAAAATGAACTCATTATTGACTGCAAACCAAAGCCTCTGTGCTTATCAGCAGAGGCAAGGAGACACCTGGAAAGGTAGGTATGGTTTTGGAACCTCTATCAAGGGGTGAGTAGGATGTGGCGAGGAATACTATAAGATTCTTCCCTCCAGTAGCACCTGAACTCCAGCAACAAAGGCCTGTTACACTTGCACATAGCAGCCCTACACAAGGCGTCAGTCAGAATGCTCATGTGGGTACCTGTCCAGAGCACATGAGTCCTGCAAGCAGCATTTTTATTCTCCATCATGGATGCTGAGAGGAGCAGCAGGGAGACACAGAAAAGTCAATGGTTCAAGTTTGATCTATTTCCCCCCTGTTGTTCCTTTTCTGAGGCTGCTACTGTGGGCATGTTGTGAATAGCACAGACTCAGGAAGCCTTCCTCATCACACCTCCAAATGTTTCTTAATTATCTTTTTCTATACTGGGCTTGCTCAGAAGTCATCCCAAACTTCAGGTTTTAAGAATCTTGTCTTAGCTATTCCCTAATGAGATGATCATATCTTTTGCATGTGGCAGGAAGAATTAACACTGGAAGACGAATCCCTTTTTTTAAAAGACAGTAAGTTACGTCTGAAGCCCAAGAACAGATGGGCCTTTTTTCCCAGGGATATAAGAATAATTGTGTATATGTGGAACAGAGCACCTAGGTCAAATCTTCCAGATTCTTCTGTGTTGGTGTCTTGTTATCTGCCCTGAATCTTACAGTTCTGCCCTAAAAGAGTTCTGAAAACTTTTGCCTGTGAGGCCTACCTTCACCTAAAATTCATTATGGTTAAAACCTAATAATATTCCTCTTCATTTCTGTTATTATTTTTGTTTCTTGTACATAGCAATGAGGCTTAAAATATTAGAGAAATGCTTGATGTTTTCTCCCCTTTCCTTCTCCCTTGTCCTCCACTGGGGCAGTTATTCCTTGTGCCTTTTCATCGTCCCTCCATTTTCCACCTCCCCAGCCACCACCACATTCAGGTCTTACAATAGTTTCCTGTGAGGTCTCCATGCCTTTCTTTTACCCACTTCCTGATTACTTCTTAGGGAGTAAACTCTGGGTAAGAGTAAACTCTGGCTACACATAGCCAGGTTTATCCACCTAAGGTATCATCCATTACACATAAGTATGTGTAATGATATCCATTAAAAACAACCCAATGCCTATGTTTATACTAAATTCATTCTTCCTGAAGCGTTGCCCCCTTTCATGTACTGGTCTAAACTGTACCCTTCTTTCAAGTCCTCCTTCCTTCAAGAAGCTTTTTCTGGTTGTTCTAAACTTCAGTACTGCTTACTCTTGTCTGAATTCCTGGAATATTTATTGTCTGTATCACTCACAAAAAATACTATTTAATAATATTTAGCACACACAAAAAACACTATTTCGCCTTATTTGTGCAGGAATGCTCACTTCCTTTCTAGTAGTACCTGTCAATGGTTGTGCATTAAGAGTTACGAAGGGTTTTTATCCCCCCAATGTTCGATATAGAGATTCAGAAGACATCCTGACCTACATAAACAACAGATAAATAAGCAGGGTACTGTTCCAAACTTCTGAAATTGACTAGGGATTTTTATATTAATATGTTTTGAGCAACTACTCTAGGCATTGTACTAGGTGCTAGAGGCAGAACAATGAACAGGACATCCATTAATTTTCCTTCCAAAAAAGCACATTCGGGTAGGAAAACAAACAATTAAACATACAGTTATAATACTGTGGAGTACATACCACAATAGATGTGCAGGACACTATCAGAACTCACCAGAGGAATATGTAATGTTGACCTGGGAGGCCAGGGAAGCCATCCCAGAGAGAGGGGTCCAAAAGTTGCACCATGGAGCGTGAGTAGGAGTTGCCCGAGCAAAAGTGTGTGAGTTTGTGCATAGATGGGGTGGGAGATGGAGGACAAGAGTTCTTCGGGCAGAAGGAACTACACATGCAGCGTCCTAAGACAAGCAAAATATGACTCACTGAAAATATGAAAGAAGTTCAATTTGGCTAGAACTCAGAGTTGAGTTCTAAGGACATCAAGAAATGAGGTTGGAGGAATAGTCAGAGATTAATGGTAAAATAAAGACCTGTAAGGGCAGTGAGCAGCATGTGGAAGGTGGGATGACCTCATCAGGTTCTCAGGACCTCACCATGGCAGTGGTGGTAGAGATGGATACATTTCAAGGATTCTTAAGAAGCAGAATTGTGAGAACTAACTGTTTGGGTATGAGAAGTGAGGGAGAGGAATTAACAGGTGTTAAAGAGTTCATCATCACCAAGCCCTTATTATATGAAATGTTAAAGGGAATTATCTAAGAAAAAAGATAAAAAATATGAACAGTGAAAGGACAGCAAACTCACAGTTATTAACAACCACACCTAAAACAAAAGCAAACTAAGTAGACAGCTATATCAGGAGCAGAGCCACAGAAATGGAGATCATATGGAGGGTTAGCAACAGGGGAGTGGGAGGAGAAGAAGGGGGAAGAAGATACAGAGAATAAGTAGCATAGATGGCAGGTAGAAAATAGACAAGGGGAGGGCAAGAATAGTATGGGAAATATAGAAGCTAAAGAACTTATGACACATGGACATGAACGAAAGGGGGGTTTGTGGGGGGAGGGCTGTACAGGGTAGAGGGGAATGAAGGGGGGAAATGGGACAACTATAATGGCATAATGAATAAAATATATATTTTTTTAAAAAAGGAAATCAATGGAAGGAAAGCTAGTATGGAAGGGAAGATGAGTTCAGGGTCAGTCATGTTTCACTTGGCATTCTTCACATGGCATTCTCCACCTGGCATACCTGCATTCTCCACCTGGCATACCTGCATTCTCCACCTGGCATACCTGCGTGAAGTTGTCCTGGCAGCTATGTATGTTGGCCTGAACTTCAGCACAGAAATTGCCACCGGAAATGTAACTTTGGGATTCCTCAAAGTACATGGGATGAGGAAGCCATGTAGAACAATGAATAGGACATCAATTAGATAATGTGTGTGCAGAGTAAGAAAAAAGAGGGCTAAAACCCAAAGGACAAAAATGTTTTCAAAGTCAGCAAGAGGATCTCACCAAAAAACAAACAAACAAACAAAACAAACAAACAAACAAAAAAAACCCCTGAGAAATGGCCAAGAAGTAGGGGAGAAAAATCTAATAGGAAATAGTGTTGCTGAAGTAGGTCGATGATATTCCCTGCAGCATCAATAAATCCAGGCCTATTTTTTTTAATTTTATTTTTAATTTTTTAATCTTGTGAATAGTACCACACAACAGTTCTCAAACTTTGGGATTATACAAATTATTGTATACTCCTACAAAAATTATTGTGAACTCAAAAGAGAAGATCATATGGCCATATCTATTAACACTTACTCAAAAATCAAAACAGAGAAATTTAAATATGGGTATTAATTCATTTAAAAATAAACTTATTGCTAGTTAATTTACATGTTTATCAAACTAACTTCTAAAACAAAAGATTAGTGAGATGGGCGGTACACTTTTTCAAGTCTCTCTAAGAGCTGACTTGTTTGAAATTAGTTGAATTGTCATATCTGATTCTTCCTTCCATCTGTTTTCCTCTTATGATTTGTGGAAAATTCCACGGAAACGTCAGAGAACAAGAGTGAAAAGAGTGTGTAATATCTTTAAAAATTAGGAAAATAGTTTGATCATGGGGACTCCCTGCAAGGGAGGTCTGGGGAGCCGGGCACTACACTTTTAGAAATACTGCCCTAGAGTGGAAGAGCATGACAATACCTTGAACTTCGCGAATATGCTCTTGATGCCATAGCCAGGATAGACTGGACTGGGGTTCCAGGAATTATTTTATGGGAGGTTAAGGTTGTCAGGTTGACGTCACCCTTCAAAGTTAAGAATGGACTCTAAAACATTTATCCAGTTAATTCAAAAAATACTCATTCAGCATGTATTATATGCCAGGAACTACTCCAGACACAGAGGCTATAACAAACCAAACAGATACAAATCACTGCTTTTGTGAATTTTCCCTTCTCTCTGGGGAAGATTAAACAGTGAATAAAGTAGTACAATGTCTAGTGTATTGGAGGGTGGTAAGTGCTAGGCAGAAAAATAATGGTGAATATTGGAAGGATTTGCAAATTTCAGCAGTATGGACAGGGGAGTCCTCGTTAAGAAGGCAGCGTTTGAGCAAAAGACCTGAAGGAGCCCTGGCTGGTGTAGCTCAGTGGATTGAGCGCGGGCCTGCAAACCAGAGGATCGTGGTTCGATTCCCAGTCAGGGCACATGCCTGGGTTGCAGGCCGGTTCCCTGCAGGCCAACTCCCAGCAGGGGACGCACGAAAGGCAACCATACATTGATGTTTCTCTCCCTCTCTCCATCCCCTCTAAAGATAAATAAATAAATAAAATCTTAAAAAAAAAAAAAAAGACCTGAAGGAGGTGAAGGAGCCAGTTGGACATCCATAAAAGAGCTTTTCTAGGTACTTAAACAATAATTCTTAAATGTATTCTAATTTTTATTAATATGTATTATTTAATCAAATATTGATTGTACCTGGCAGTAGCTGGCAGTAGCAAGTATAAGAAGATAAACCCCAAGAATTACCTTTTATTTCGTGTCTGTTATGTTACCAGACATTTTGCTAGATATTACGTAAGGGGTTTCATACCTTCGCTAAGGTTTACAACTTGGTGAAGGAGACAAAGCACATGCATAAGTCCCTGCAGTTGGGGAGCAGCAAGCAGTTCTTATAACGAGCAATATGGGTTTCCAAGTTGCACCATCAGAGGTTTGTATGCATCTGCTCTACCTCACATTTACATCTCCCTTTCAAGACAAAGAGTACTCTTCAATTTAACGGAGGATAAGCCATAAAGTGAATAATACCCAATAACACCTTTTATAGAGCATTTGAATTTATGAAGTGATTTCACAAATTATTTATTCTTCATAAGAATTATAAGAAACAGGTATTATTCTACGAGGTATTATTGCAATGGACTGTGAAACAAGCAACCGGCTCAGAAGTCCAGGTAATATAAAGTGGTTATATGATGGAGTTGGAACCTAAGTTGAAAATAATCTGCCTTCAGCCACAAAGCTTTTTCTACTGCAATGCAACTGTCAAGAGCAGCTGCTGAAATTTTAAAAACTCTTTCAACTCAGCGGTTTTCCAAGTACACCACGAAGCAGGGCTAGGTCAGGATTAGAGGAGAGGAAGAGTCTGCTAAATCGGTGAAATCAGACTTGGCTTCTGCGCTTCCCATCTGCACTTGCGCAAGATAGGAAAGCTGGGCTATAAACTTGCACAGAGGCAGAACCAGCTCTAGGTGGGAATGGTTCCTCATCAGTGTCAACACCCAGTATAAAAAGCAGGTGGCTGCAGCGGAACAGTGCGCATTTAGGCGCGGGCTGCGCTGTTCCCGAAGGGTTGGGACGCAGACCCCTGCAGCTGGGCTCGGAGCTGACAAGGGTCAGGATGGACGAGGACGTACTGAGCCTGGGCGAGAGGGGTGTGGGCCAGTCTAGAGGAGGTGGTTCTTCGGGAAGTCTCAGGAGGCAGGGACGCGGGGCACTTTCCGCTCCGGCGTCCCAGTCTAGAGTTAGGGTTTGGGAGATATCACTTGTGCTGTTGAGAAATCACTGCGCAACAAAGGATATATTAACTAGTTCAAGTCAGTGGGTTATTTTTCCAGTTTACTTCAGACTCTTGAAGTGCCATGAGCAAGTACGTTAGCAGCCAGGAGATCATTATGAAGCTAGTGCTGCCACTTGGCGTGACCTATGTGTGACGCTTGAACACTCTAGGCTTTTATTTCTTCATTTGAAAAATTATGCTGTGATAGAAATCTTTCAAACCCTGTTTGATGTTAAATATCACTAAGATTTTTTTATTCTATGGCTAGCCAGGGTGATATAAAGAAGTTGCAAAGTGTTTTAGAAACTGGAAGGGATTCCAGAGATTTTTTTTTTCTATTATCTAAGTTGCTGTCCCTCCTATGTCCCTTCTATCCCTATTCTTTTTTGGCTAATTTCATTTGTAAATTAAGAAGTATAGATTAGTTATAATCACTGTTTAACAAGTTTACTAGACGTTTAAAAATAAACATTTGAAATATTTTTATTCAAAAGGTATTTCTTTTCATAAGGCCTATCTATGTACCTCCTTTTCCTAAGTTGGTAGTAACTGGTTGTAATGGATTTGAGTAGTATCCCTCTAAAATGTGGGCTGCTCGTTGGAAGTAGGGTCTTTGCAGATGAAATAAATTAAGGATCTTGAGACAAAATCATCCTGGATTTAGAATAGGCCCTATATCTAATGACTGCTGTCTTTATATATGAAAAAGAAGTAGACCCCCATAGATACAGATGGAAGAAAGTTATATGAAGACAGAAGCAGAGAGATTGGACTCAAGCCACCACTTGCCAAGGTGAGTCAGGGACCACCCGAAGTGGGAAGGGGCAGGAATAATTATCCCCTAGATGCACCGGAGGGAGTATGGCCCTACAGACACCTCAGTTTCCAGTTTCAGGCCTCCGGTGAGAGTAAATTTTTTGTTGTTTCAAGCCACCCAGTTCGTGGTAATTTGTGATGGCAGTCCAAGAAAACTAATGCACTAGTGAAGTAACATTTGATTGTATTATTTCTACCATTTGAGACATATTAAAATGTTGATCAGATCAACAATGGGGCTCTCTGCAGTTATTCCTAGATTGTGCATAAGGATTGGTCTGGCTTCACAGGTGTGTGACCCATGCAGTCCCACAGGGACCCACTCTTGCTTTAATGTCCAGCTATCACTGTCCTGAAATCCTTACTAATTTGGGGCAAGGGGCATTTTCTTGCACTGGGTCTCACCAATTATATTGCTGATCCTGCACACAGATCAGAAAAAAAGGAGCTAGCCTCCTTTTTACTAAGTAGACAAGCATGGATCAGTAGAAGCTTGCTATTAAAGGGCACTTTAAAAGATTTTAAAGTGGTATGAAACAAAACATTTCTGTGCATACATAAGAAAATAACTTGTAATGCATTCTTAGCATTCACATGTCCAAAATTCTGTGCTCCTTTCAGAACTCCAGAAACCAATTAGGTGATGCAAATTGTTATTCAGAAGATGAATTGCTATATATAAATACTTTGTAGCTATAAAAATCAATTAAAAACAGTATTTTTTCAATGAATACATCATATAAAGAGCTGGAAGTTTGCAGTCATGATTTTGCATGCATTGGATTTTGCTTCTGCTACAGACAATAGGAGGCAGAAGACCTGAAGGTGCACTTTGAGATTTACCAGTCTTGGTAGACAGTCTCCGTGTGTTCCTAACTCTAGACCTGGCTTCTCAGGTCTGCATGTGATTTTCAGGTTAAATCTCTTACCCTAATTTCTCCAGCTTTCATTGTGGTGTTATCTTTTGCACTAGTGTAAAAACTTAATAGCTCCTGTCACACTAAAATGTTAAAACAATTTCAGTTATCTAAGGAAAACCATATATCATAGGTGATATGTGTCTGCACCTCAGAACTGTTTGTTGACAGAATTAGGGGGCAACCTGGCAACCAAGAAAGGCAGCTTCAATGACAAAGACGCAGGAAACAACTGTGGTGGAAAGAGGGCAGTTGTTCCAAGGGAGAGATCTGGTTCCAGATCCACAAAATCGCGGTGTGGATCCTTTGTACTGCTGTATACCTGGGGTGAGCCGTTGAACCTACTTCCTTTTCAGTTGCCTGCAACATGTGGGAATTGCAATATCTGATTATCAAAGGTCTTTCCAACTCTCATTTCTGTAAATCAAACTATTGTTTGATTCATTGGAATTAAAAATTTAGTTTAACTTCAAAAAGAAGGGACTGGAAGATAGTTCCTTTCTATTCAAATTCCCCTTAGCCTAGTCCTTCCCCTAGCACAAATTCCAGCATTAACTCTATCTGGTGTGCTGAACATTAGCAAAATAGAACAGGCATGCTTTTAGCATTCATAGTCAGAGAAAATTCTTTCAGGGCTAGATGTTAGATTTTTCAATTGAGTAAAGTAGATGTTAGACTTTTAATTTAGTAAATTAACTCACTTAGTCAACAAATATTTATAGCCACACATAGGATATACAATGAACAAGACAGACAAAATTCCCTGCTTTCATGGATCTAATATTCTAGTTGAAAGAGACTATCAATTAAAAAATAGAGTTAATTAAATGGATGTCAGAAGCAGATAAGTGTAGTGGAGAAAACTAAGCAGCACAATGGAACAGGGAGTGCTGGAGTTGGAATAAGGAAGGGCTTGTGATGTTTTAGGGTAGTCAGGGAATGACTTAGAGAGAAGGTGGCACTTGAGCAAAGGCTGAAGAAAGTAGGGAAGTAAATATTGTGGACTAAGAAGTTCAAATGTCCTGAGGTACAAGTGTGTCTAGAGTATTCAAAGGAAAGCAAGGAGGCCGTGGTGGTTGGAGCAGAGGGAGTGAAGGGTAAAGGAGTAAGAGATGAGATCAAAGCCATTAGTGGTGTCATGAATTAGTGGAAAGAGGGGAAAATACAGTGTACTCACATGTTGGTGAGAATGATCGAGCAGAAAAACTGATGATATGAGACAGAGAATCAAGCATTGCTAGAGTTGCATCTCTGAGTCACATGAGGGAAGGGGACCTGGTGCAAAGTGGAGGAGATTGGCTTTAAACAGGAGCATGTATGGTTCAACTACGGCAACAGGAGGGAAGGGGAAGAGTATTTCTGAAGAATAAAATGGGGTTCATAAAAACAAAGCTAATTGGGCAGATTGCCAGGAAAACTGTCAGAACTGGTAGCATACTGGTTAGTTTTCAATAACCTTTACAGACTAAAACATATCACAGTCAGATCTAATGGAGTTGACTGATTTCAGGATAAGGCTAATCAACCAGGAAAGCTTAAGAGGAATTATGCTATTTGAGATACATGGCAAGCACTACTTCTCACATCCCACAGACACTCAGAATTTTATTTAAAAAATCAACCACGATCACACATAGCAACTTTGGGATCTGTGAACTCATTTGTCCACAACATTAAGAAGTTAGCAAGTATAATGTTGATTAAAAGTGTTCGTAACTGTTTAAAAATGATTAAGACAATAAATTGGTAGTGTGGCCTAATATGGCAGGTATCCTATAGGGTCCAATGACACAGCCTCCCCTATCACCCAAGCTGGGTACTCAAGGGGTACGCTTCACATGAGCTGAGTACACCCTCTTCTTCTAGTTGAGCCTTATTGCTGTTGGCAGGTCAGTGTGAGGAATTTACCCAGGCCAGTCAGTTGCAAGGATGGACTGTGACCACTGACCCAACCCCTGCCTTCCAGAGTCATGCATAAGATGGATGCAAGAAGACCACACCAAGACACATCATAACTAAAATGCCAAAGGTTAAAGAAAGAGAGAGAATCTTAAAAGCAGCAAGAGAAAAGCAGTCAGTCATCTACAGGAGAGTTTCCATAAGACTGTCAGCTGATTTCTCAAAAAAACTTTGCCGTCTAGAAGAGACTGGCAAGAAATATTCAAAGTCATGAAAATCAGGGACCTACAAAGCTTTGTTCAACCCAGCAAAGCTACCATTTAGAATCAAAGGGCAGATAAAGAGCTTCACAGATAAGAAAAAACTAAAGGAGGTCATCATCACCAAACCATTATTATATAAAATTTAATGGAATTTATTTAAGAATGAGGGTTAACAACAGGGGAGTGGGAGGAGGAGAAGGAGGGAGAAGGTACAGAGAATAAATAGCATGGATGGTAGGGAGAAAATAGATGGGGGGAGGGCAAGAATAATATGGGAAATGTAGAAGCTAAAGAACTTGTGGCACATGGACATGAACTAAAGGGGATAATGAGGGGAGGGGGTGTGCAGGATGGAGGGGAATGAAGGGGGAAAGTGGGACAACTGTAATGGCATAATCAATAAAATATATTTAAAAAAGAAAGAAAGAAAAGAAAATGAGATCAAAACTATGAGCAATAAAATGGCAATAAATACATACCTGTCAACAATTGAATCTAAAAAACAAAGCAAACAAGAAGAATAGAGACACAATCATGGATATAGAGAGTATTTCAATGATTGCCAGGAGTGTGTGGGGAAATGAGTGAAGAGGTGAGAGCATCAAGAAGTACAAATAGGTAGTTACAGAATAGTCATGGGGATGTAAAGTACAGTATAAGAAATGGAGTAGCCAAAGAACTTATACACATGACCCATGCGCATGAACAATGTGTGTGGGGATTGCCTGAAGCAGTGGAAGGGGCTGGGTGGAGGGGAGCAGAAGCAGAAAATTGGGATAACTGTAATAGCATAATCAATAGAAAACTAAAAATAAATAAATTGACTGGAATCTGAGGCAAGGTAGGAGAACTGTCACTCAACTACCCAAATACTCAGTGGGAGAAGGGAAAATAGAAAACTATTCTTAGAATCATTTTAGTAACTCATGGCAAAACTTCCAGAGGTCCCTTAATATCAACACTATGTACAGAAAAAATTAGACCCCTGCCCTCAAAAGATATGACATGGGTGTTAACCCCACTAACAAGAAGCAGGAAGGAGGCTACCTCTCACTGAATGTCTTCTACCTACTAGGCAGTGTGGAATTTTTAAATAATATTTCTCTTTATTTAACCTCTCAAAAGTAGTCATTCATATCCCTTTTTGGCAGATTAGGAAACTGAGGCTCAGACAGGTTCAGTCAGCAAACACAGTTGATGAGTAGTAGGACTCAAGAGCTGGCAGCAAACTCAGTATCCTTTCCGTCCCATCATATGACCATCCCGGGATGCACTAGAACCAAATCACTTTCTTGGGTGTTTGCTCACCTCCTTTCACTCTAAAATGAAAATGGAAGGTCTTAACCTTTTTTGAGTCATAAACACATTTGAAAATTAGATGAAAGTTATGGATCTTCTCACCAGAAAAACTTACATACATACAAAATTTTGCATGTAATTTCTAGGGGTTCAAATTCCATGAAGTCCATCCCTGTACCACACAGAGTTCCAGGATGCAGTATGAAGAATCTGTCTATAGGACAGTTGTTTTTTATAAAATTCCGATTCCTTATGTAATTAAGTAAACAGTGAACAGCCTGGGATTTTGAATGGTCTAACGAGTGATCCATGATCTCTGAGAATGCCTTTACTTTAGATACTGGTACATCACTTAAACCTTGGCTCCATTCTCTAGGTATTTCTGAGATCCCATGGAAAACTACCAAGATTTTTTTATCATCTTTATGATAAGCTGCCATGCATCAACATTAATTTCCTTGGTCAGAACTGAATAAGCTTCTGGAGAGCTTTCCAATAAAGCCCTAATGCTATGATTAAAAATCATTTGGCATATTTTGCAGTTTTCTTTGCCAAATCACAAAGCAATTGTAAGATCTGACTTCATAAAAGTGATAGTTACTCAACTGCATCTCTGATGGCTCATAACCAGAAGTTTCTTTCTTATTACAGCTGATACTTAAATGGTATTTTTATGTATCAGGTGTTACACCGTTTTATGAATATGTAAGATTAACTCCTTTAATCTTCTCAAGAATCTTATGATGTAGATGATGCTATCATCATCATCGTCCCTATTGTAGGAATAAAGAAATGGAGACACTGAAATGTTAGGTAACCAGGTCACAGAGCTAGTCAGTGGCAAAGTGAGGGTTTAAACCCAAGTGGTCTACAAGTCCATGCTTTTAACCAACGCAATGGGTTGTCTTTTAAAGTCTGAAGGAAAAAGTGATGGGTAGAGAGGGCCTTTAATAGTCAGCTTGTATTCAAAAGAAAAATGTTCTTTTAAAGAAAAAGATAACTTTTCAACCCCTACCTAATAGCAAAAACATTCTTCATGAATTTCTACTTTGTATGTCTTGTCAAGATGAAACTATTAAAATAGCTGTGATGATGCTTAAAGGTGGCCCTATTTCACTTAATTATTTGTGAATTAGTTAAAACACATTAGTGAAAAGCAGTTAAAGTTCATATGAAACAAAATGGAAAACAGTAAATATTGATTGATGATTGAGTTATTCAATAAATATTACCAGTTACATAAACACTACCATTTATTATCTTGTATATGATACAATAGATGTTGCTATGGACTGAATGTTAGTGTCCTCCTGAAATTCATATCTTGAAAACTAACCTCCAGTGTGGTGGTATTATGTATTCTGGAAGGTGACTGGATCATGAGGATAGTCCTCAGGAATGGGATCAGTTCTATGTTTAGAACTTAACTACAATTTTTAATCGGGTATTTTGTGTCATTGTTTAATGTCTGTCAGCCTCTCTAGATGGTAAACTCCGGGACCAAGGGTCATTCGTTCACCACTGTGCGCTCTGACTTAACACCTAGCCTGGCATGTAGTGGATGCTCAAAAATATCTGATGAGCGAGTAAATGGTAAATGCCTTAGTAGAAGGAAAAGTGAAGTAATATTGGAGTTTAAAGAAGAAAGCTAAGAAAGGATTTGTGGAGGAGATGGCATTTAAAATTGACCTCAAAAGAAAAAGTAGCATTTGGCCACTGGAACATGAGGCTACACAAAGACTCTGAGGATTGAAACCTGGAAGACAGAAGGGACTGCATGAACACAAGGACTAGTTTGTTCTGTTACTTTGGGTTTGGCCATGTCCAGCAAGAAAAAGGGGATCAGGTGGACATGTCGGGGTGTTGTTGGGTGGGGAACTTGGTTTGAATATGTCTAATATGAGATCCCAGAAATGAAAATGAAAGATCTCAATTCCTCCTATTTGATGTGCCGTGATAGCATGAATTCTACCTAAGTCATTTAATCATCTGTAGTTTGTTATTCATAACAAAGGAGTAAGTCCTGTATTAATTTTTACTGCTTAACTAGATTGCATAAAGATTGATATTCATTCATATGAAATTATTTGAGACTTAAAAATGTTTCAAGTGTGCTTTTTGTTTTTCTACAAAATATATGCATTTCAGCATTCCACTTATATACATTTTGTGTAGCAAAGAAAATAACATTTGTAAAACATCTTTGTAGGTCATTTTTACCTTTCCCCGTGTTTTATAAATGACTTATAATCAACAATATCTCTCACCTTTCCTAGTATCTTCTGTGAATTCCCCAGCAGCAACTGAATATCATGTTTTAAAGGGAAAAAACCCTACAGTCATAACTTGGTACTCATTGGCTTCAGAATGAGTTGATGACTCACGTGTTTATGACTCAACCATACATTCAGAATTTGTCAAACCCTGTACTCATTACATTTTGATGGAGAAAAATGTTTCAGCACTCGGCACTTGCTCCAGATTCATGGCAGTTGCTAGAACTTGTATTTCCACGCCAGCACCGCCCCACAAGAGAAACGCTTCATCATCTGGTACTCGTCAGTTGTGGCACTTGTCACAAGTTCTACAATGAATTAACAATGAGAACCGAGGTGCCACTATAATTACATGCCTGCAGGCTTTATAAATAAATGAGCTATATATCTAGAAAAGTAAAAGAACTACCATAGCACTGCTTTGTATAGAAATTTCAACAAATATTGTAACACAAAAGTTTAACTTTCAATAACAGGAAAAATTAATACCATCTATATGAATACCCTTTTGTACTAAATCCTGGGAGCATATTTTTAGCGTGGCGACACAGAGTCTTGGGTCACTTTTTAAAGCAGAAATGCTTCATAAACGACCTTAAAGTGTAAATGATGACCATTGCATTTTCCAGTCACTGACTCATCATGATCAGACAGGATACTCTGAAAGGTGTCTCTGGTGCTCAGGTTTTACTGTTTCTGATCACCAACAAGGCCTACTTCTTAATTCATTTAATCGAGGTTTTCACAAATTTCACTTAGCTCTACAGTGAGGTTAGATCACAGAACAAACCTATTTTTTAAAATTCATTGGTCAGTCAGAGTGCCAATTAGGATACCACAAGTGGGAAACAATAGCGGTTAAATGATGTGTGGTTTGCACACAAATTTTTAAACATTCTAGCATCTAGAAAGTATCTTGCTGTTGCTCTAGAAACTGGAAAGGCCATTATCATGTTGCCCAGAGTGCAGGACTGGGCAGCCCCACTAATATATAGAATCCACTACCAGCAAAATATTTTATGTGTAAGAAATAGGCTGTTATGGGACCTATAAAATAGCCATCAGATCATGTAAGTTATATATCATGAATCAAAAGAAAAGAAAAAGTTTATCTAAGCTGCTAAGAAAACTTGCCTTAGATGTCAAATAATATCAAGTCAATGAGGAATGAAATGTGTCCCTGACTGGCATGGCTCAGTGGATTGAGCACCACACCGTGAAGCAAAGCATTGCAAATTCAGTTCCCAGTCAGGGCACATGCCTGTGTTGCAGGCCAGGTCCCCAAAACGGGGCATGCAAGAAGCAACCATACATTAATGTTTCTTTCCTTTCCTTTCTCTCTCCTCTCCTTCCTTTCTAAAAATAAATAAATAAAATATTTTTTAAATTTTAAAGAAAGAGTCATATATTTTTTGAAAAATGTGTCCACATATTCGTTCATCTTTTAAGGAAACTCAAGGGTCCCGAGCAATGGATCTCACCAAGGTGACTATCATTATAGGAAGCTGGAGCCACTCTGATCTGTTTTCTCAAGCCAGTTTCCTTAGACTATCCTTGAATGAGTAATTTGCAATGATGTCTGCAATATTGGCAGTGACCAGCTAATCTGTGTTCAAACAAATTAACATATTAACTGAATGAAAATCTGAACAATTGAACAATGCATACTCCTGTTAAAATGTTTGTAGAATTGCTTGTATTTAACAATTATCAATATTCTTCTTTGCCACTAGAACTGCAAGTTGAAATTGGTTACAGCTGACAGAGCTTTCCATTCTGATAGAAGAGCCAAAATTAACTATATATGAGGGGGGACCCCAAAATTTATTTATAAAAGTATACTTATTTATAAAAAATTGTCTAATTATTCTTACATGTTTAATCTTCAGCCGCTATCAAAGTATTCTCCATTAGATGCAGCACACCTATTGAGATTTTTTTCCACTCTTCAAACCAGTTTTTGAATCTGTTGATTTTGATGCCTTTTAGTGTTTCCCCTGTTTTGTGTTTCACCTCTTTCACATTAGCAAAATGTTTTCCTTTGAGGACTTTTTTATCTGGAGGGAAAAAACAAACAAAAAAGTAGCTTGGGGCAAGATCCCATGAATAGGAGGGTGGGGCACATGGGTCAGGCCATTTATGGGCAAAAACTGCTGAACACTCAGCACAGTGTGGGCAGGTGCACTTGTAAATTACTTATCAGGAAATGGGCAAACATGTTGAAAAAAGTCTTCAAGGAAAATTCACTGGACTCCAACACAGCCTCTTACTATAATGCCAGCTGGTACACTGATGCAGATGGGTTCCTAGAATACTCACCTAGCAGAGAAATCCTGTACTAAAAAGGCCCAGCCCTCCAGAAGATAATTTTGGTTTTTTGGGGATCCCCCTTCATATTTTATGTCTTCCTTCACCATACAAAGCCCCTCCATCTTCAAATGGCAAATATATCTAAGAGTGAACACACTGTAGACAAAATTGATATGATCAAATTTTTACTCTGGAACATTCTAGTTAGGAGAAATATCATCTAGCTTTGGTACCATGTAGCCAAATTATAATTTCTTACTTGTGGGGAAACTGAGACCCAAAGAGTTTAAGTGCATTCTCTAAAGTCATGTGATGGTTTGCTATTGGAATATTTGGCATTACAACAAAAACCTCCTTTGGCATTCTAATTAGAATTTTTGTGCCCTGACCAATGTGGCTCAGTTGGTTGGGTGTGTCCCACAGAGTGAAGGGCTGCATGTTCAATTCCTGGTCAGGGCACATGCCTGGGTTGCATGTTTGATTGGGGTGTATGTGAGTCAGCATATCGTTTTTTTCTGTCTTACATTGATCTTTCTCTCTCCCTCTTTCTCCCTCCCTCCCCTTCTTTCTAATAAATAAAATCTTTTTTCCTTTTTTTAAGTTTTATTTTTATTGTTTGTGTTGTTACAATTGTTCCTGCTTTTTCTCCATTTCCCTACCTCCACCCAGCGGCACTTTCTCCCCACCCCCAGCCAGTCCCCATATTGTTGTCTGTGTCTCCTGGGTTATGCATAAATGTTTTCTGAATTCCCTCACCAGCTTTCATCCTGTCCCTGCCCCTTCCTTTTCAGCAGCTGTCAGTCTGTTTTATGTACCTAAGCTTCTGTTACTATTTTGTTCATTAGCTTATTATGTTCATCAGATTCCACATATAAGTGAGATCATGTGCTATTTTACTTTCACTGACTGGCTCAATTCACTTAGCAAAATTGTTTCTAGGTCCAACCATGCTGTTGCCAAATGTAAGATTTTCTTCTTTTTTACTGCTGCATGGTATTCCATGGGGTACCACAGCTGTTTTATCCACTCATCTACTGACAGGCACTCAGGCTGTTTCCAAATCTTGGCCTTTAAAGATTTTTATTTATTCTATGGGTTCCTAGAATACTCACCTAGCAGAGAAATAAATAATCTTTATTTATTTTAAATAAATAGAATCTTTAAAAAATATTAGGCTCTTCTGTTTTCACAAAATAAAGATGTTGTAAAATAAATCATTTGATTAAGAGATTGTAAAATATAGCTACATAAAGGAAAAATTACAATATCTTTGAGCCATTTACTTTCTACACTAAAATGTATACACAGAGCTTAATATTGTGAAAGTGGGAAACAGCTAGGTTAGTGAGACCCAGGATTTTAGTAAAAAAAAAAAAGAGGAATCTATGGCCACCAACACCAATATGATCAGAACTTTGGTTAATTTCTCCTACATAAAGTAACTATTGGATGTCTTAAAATATGCTTTTATTGAGTTGAATGGTAATCTAAAAGATGGCCAACAATTTTACACCACAGTTTTTTGCCTTTCCATATCTATTATGGACATCCAAGGAAAAAGTGTGATCTCATGCTCTTTGGGAGAAAAATGGAAGAATGCTTTCAATAGACTAACATTTGCCCTGGCCACTGTGGCTCAGTTGGTTGGGTGTTGTCCCAGGAACTGAGCTGAAAGGTCACCAGTTTGATTCCTGGTCAGAGCAAGGCCTGGGTTGCAGGCTCAGTCACCCAGAGCACATATGGAAGATAACCAATCGATGTTTCCCTCACATTTATGTTTCCCACTTTCTATTTCTCCCTCCCTTTCTCTTGGTTGAGTTAGGAGCCTTCCAGTCTCAGGGAAGGAAAGAGTCAGGAAAGGTGAAAGGACACTGATAGGAATGGGAGGACCGAGAATTAACGGTTCTGCTTCCCAGTGCCAGAAGTTCCACCCAGGCCTTCAGCCACATATTAGAAAACAGACCCACGAAGCCCTCATCAGGGTCTGACTCCCCTGCTTTACAGTGGCCGATGGGCCAGGCCATCAAGGGGAGGCCAGAGGACGGTGATGGTCAGTGCTGCAGCCAGGCCCGGAGGCCTGACTGCTCCGTGCCCCCTGGGGATAGAGCTGTCTTCTGGGCCCCCAGTGTCTGCCCTTGTTCTTTCACTCATCTCTAATTTTTAAAAGTCAAAAAATTAAAAAATTTTTCTTAAAAAATTTTTGTAAAAAAATTTTGTTAAATTTTTTGTAAAATTAAAAAGTAAAAATAAAAAGACTAACGTTTAATATTAGTTCTTAAGCCAAGTTATTTTGGGGGGGCTTCACACATAATTCCCATAGTCTTGTTAGAAGTTCAAAAAGAATAAAACTGTCAGACTAGGCCATAAATTAATCTAACTGACTGTGTCTGAAATGACTATTCTTATATTAAGACAATGGTATCTACATATGAATTTCTGAACAATGTCTATAGAATCTGCCAACTTTCTCTGGGTTAAAGCTAAATACCCCCTTCCCTCCTCTCACATACATACTGTCTTTGCTTGTTTCCTGTTGCTGATTCTATAAATTTATAAGCTTAAGACTAAATAATATTTTTAAATTACCTATCTCAAACAAATCCTTCTATATCTCCTTGATATGGCTAATTTTCAGCAAATCATATGTATCAATCATTTTTCAATTTAAGGAAAGAAAAGAATTATATAAAATTAATCAAATGAATTAGATGGCAATCTTTATACACAAAATTTTAATTTTATACCTATCTATTTACTACTTAAACTATTATTGGTTTTAGTTTGCAAAATAATTTTGAAGACTGAAATGTTAATTATTTGATGTTTATAGTTGTCTATTTATAAATTAATCTTAATAGTAACTTCATATAAAATTATTACAAATTCATCTCTCCTGCATTTTCCCATTGGTTTTTAAACATGATAGGTCACTTTAACAAAAAAAAGCAACCCTCACTCAATAATTCATCTCTTTGAGATTCTACTCTACCTTTATCTTAAACTTTATGCCAAAATTCAGTCTGTATTCTCTGTAACCACTCACTAAGCTTTGTGTCTATGTCACAGCTTCAGTTACTGTCAATACGCAGGTGATGCCAGTGGTGGTGGTTGTTTTTACAACTCATAGACTTTACAACTCATGTTTGCTGGAAAAAGTAAAACCTCCACCTCTCACCTATTTTCCAGATGGCAGTTGTGTTTCTGTGTTGCCCTCACATTCCTAGTATAGCCAGACTGCCCTTCCTACAGGCAGCGTCCTGCTAAGAAATGGAGAGCTCAGTGTGTCCACCTGGATGGACTCATTCAACTGGCCTCAGCGACAGGATTTCAATTTTGATTGTCTCTCATAGGGAATAAACTTTAAAATGCTCTATTGTCATTAGTAAGGTCATTTGGAAATTGCATCTCTGGTTCCCGTGAAGTTCACAGGGATGTTGCAATGCTAGTGTTCACAAGAGAAAACTCTGGTGATGGGTTGGGTTTTTGTTTTTTGTTTTTTGTATTCTATCCAATACAATTCACTAACTGAATGTCCAAAACGAACTGATTGTACAGTGTTTTAAACTGTACTGGCCAACATGTGGATTCCCTGCATGTTGTTATAAACATTCTCTAGGACATTCGTGCCAGGAATTTACTGTTTGTCACTTGTACTTTAGAAGAACTGTAAAAAGTCTAAAATAACAAATAAAATGAAAAGACTTTCCTACAACTTCTATAGTGCTGAAATTAAATAAAAAATGCACTTCAGTAGGGGTGATCTCAATCATTACATGGTTAATAAGAACATGTAAATAATGACTTCTTTCTTATCAGGGATATTCTCGAGTGGAAACTAAATGAAGGGGAAGGGTGAAAAAGAAAGGCACATTATCACAGGAAAAGCTTATAGGCTGGTTATGAGCCCCTTTCGGAAGCTTTTTGAAGTGGAACTGGTCTTCCCAGCTCTTCTTAGAATGTTTTCTGTTTTTCTTTTTTTTGGTTAATACTTAGCTAATTTTAGCATTGTCATCATCCATTCTTTCCAGATTATTTTAAAATATATTTCTATCTCATCCACTGTGGTTGGTGGGGGTTTTGATGTTAAGATCTGTTTTTAGCCCTGGCTGGTGTAGCTCAGTGGATTGAGTGTGGGCTTGCGAACCAGAGGATCTCAGTTCGATTCCCAGCCAGGGCACATGCCTGGGTTGCAGTCTAGTTCCCTGCAGGCCAACTCCCAGCAGGGAACACACCAAAGGCAACCATACATTGATGCTTCTCTCCCTCTCTCCTTCCCCTCTGAAGGTAAATAAATAAATAAAATCTTTTAAAAAATATATCTGTTTTTGCCCTGGCTGGTGTAGCTCAGTGGATTGAGCTCGGGCCTGCGAACCAGAGGATCGAGGTTCGATTCCCAGTCAGGGCACATGCCTAGGTTGCAGTCTGGTTCCTTGCAGGCTAACTACCAGCAGGGGACGCACAAAAGGCAACCATACATTGATGTTTCTCTCCCTCTCTCCTTCCCCTCTAAAGATAAATAAATAAATAAAAATTAAAAAAATCTGTTTTTAATTTAAATATCGGCTAATACCGTGTGTATTTTTAAGCTTTGCTCTTTGTTCAACTTTATTAAGGTATACTTAATATACAAAGATTTGCACATTTTAATGTATACAGATTGGTGAGCTTGGACATATGCCCATACTCATTATATCACCACCACGATCAAGGAAATAAAGGTATTTGACCCCATACAAAAGATTTCTTTGTCCCTTGCTGTCTGTTGTTTGCTTTTTGTAATAAAAATTGTTAACATGAGAGTTGCCTTCTTAACACATTTTTACATGTTCTTTTTTTAAAATATTTTTTTTTATTTTTCAATTACAGTTGACATACAATATTATATTAGTTTTAGGTGTACATCCCAGTGAATAGACATTATATAACTTACTAAGTGATCATCCTGATGACTCTCATATCCATCTAATACCATACAGAGTTATTAGAATATTATTGAGTATACTTTACATCCCACTACTATTCCATAACTACCAATTTATACTTTTTAAAAAAGATTTTATTTATTTATTTTGAGAGGGAGGAAGGGAAGGAGAAAGAGGGGAAGAGAAACATCACTGTGTGGTTGCCTCTCACATGCCCCACACTGAAGACCTGCAACCCAGGCATCTGCCCAGACCGGGAATCAAAGCAGCAACTCTTTGGTTTGCAGGCCAGCATTCAATCCACTGAGTCACACTATCCAGGACCCAATTTATACTTTTTAAGCCCTTCATTTTTTACCCATCCCACCTACATCAGTCCCATATGGCAACTGTCAAAATGTTTTCTGTACCTATGCATCTGTTTCTGTTCTGCTTATTCATTTATTTTGTTTTTAGATTCTGTTGCTGATATATATGTATTTATTGCCATTTTATTGTTCATATTTTTATCTTTTTTTCTTTTTCTTCTTGAAGAAAATCTTTAACATTTCACATAAAACCAGTTTGATGGTGATGAACTTCTTTAGTTTTTCCTTGTCTGGGAAGCTCTTTTTAAAAAAATATTTTATTTATTTATCTTAGAGAGGAAGGGAAGGAGAGAAGGAGAGAAACATCAATGTATGGTTGCCTCCCATATGTCCCCTGCTGGGAACTAGCCCGCAACCCAGGCATGTGACCTGACCGGGACTTGAACCGTGATCCAGGGTAGGAAGCTCTTTATATGCTTTGATTCTAGATGATAACTTTGCTGGGTAGAGTAATCTTGGTTGTAGGTCCTTGTTTTTTATCACTTTGAATATTTTTTGTCAGTCTCTCCGGCCTGCAAAGTTTCTGTTGAGAAATCAGCTGATAGTCTTATGGGAACTTTCCTGTAGGTAACCAACTGCTTTCTCTTGCTTCTTTTAAGCTTCTCTCTTTGCCTTTACCCATTTGCATTTTAATTATGATGTGTCTTGGTGGGACTCTGTTCTTCCTGGACTTGTATGTCTATTTAGTTCACCAGTTTAGGGAAGCTTTCTGTCATTATTTTTTCAAGTAGGTTTTCACTTTCTTCCTCTTTCTCTTCTCCTTCTGGAACCCCCATGAAGTGAATGTTGGTACACTTCAAGTTGCCCCAGAGGCTCCTTATGCTATCCTCATTTTTTTAATTCTTTTTTCTTTTTGCTATTCTGATTGTTTTTGTTTTCTTATATTCCAAATCATTGATTTGATTCTCAATGTCACCCACTGTGGTGTTGATTCCATATAAACTATTTTTCATTTCTGTTAGCATATTCTTCATTTCTTTTTTAAAGAATTCTTTTTTTATTTATACTTAAGTGAAACATTCTTTTTAAAATTATTTTTCAAGTACAGTTTTCTGTCTATTACTCCCATCCCATTCCACCCCCCGTGCTCCGCCCCTCTCCCATTTCCACCCTTCTCAGTTGTTGTCCATGTATCCTTTATATATGTTCCTCTATTTCCCCTGAAATTCTTTCCCCTATTTCCCCTGAAATTCCCTCCCCTCTTCCCTCTGGTCACTGTCAGCCTGTTCTCTATTTCAGTGTCTTTGGTTATATTTTGCTTGCTTGTTTGTTTTGTTGTTTAGCTTCCTGTTAAAGGTGAGATCATATGGTATTTGTCCTGCAACACCTGGCTTATTTCACTCAGAATAATGCTTTCCAGTTCCATCCATGTGACTAGTTCTTTTTTTATGCTTTCTATGTTCTTTTTTATGTTGTTGAAGTTCTCACTAAGTTCATGTACTCTTCCCCTCAGTTCATTGAGCATCTTTATGCTCAGTGTTCTGAGCATAAAGTGTTTTGAGAGCATCTAGTAGATTGCTTGTCTCCATTTTGTTTAGTTATTTTTCTGGTGTTTTGTTCTGTTCTTTCATTTGGGACATTTTTCTTTGTCTCCTCATTTTGGCAGTATTAGCTAGAGCTGCTATGTCTCCAAAGCTTGGTTGAATGGCTTTATGTAAAAGTGTCCTGTAGTGTTCACTGGCACAGCCTCCCTGTTCACCTGAGCTGCACATGCTATGTGTGCTTTCCCCACACAAGCTGTGTACACCCTCCTCTTATAGTTTACCATTGATTGCTGTTGCCACAACAGTGGGAGGGATTTACCCCTAGGCCAATCAGCTCCAAATATTAACTGTGACCACCATTCAACACCTCTAATCACCATGCAAGACCAGGACTTACTTGAGTAGGGTCTATTGCACCCTGAGGCTGAGTCCATCCCTTGAGTGTGTCACTTATAGAGGTGTCTGGGTGGTTCTTTAACATAGTCTAAAGTTTTCCACTGGGTATGTTTGCTCTGGGTCCTCTGGGAGGTGCAGGCAAGGTCAGTTGCTGCCTGTGTTGGGCCTGGAGCCACTCAGGATGAGCTAAAAACCTGGCTGTTGCTTGTGCTGGGCTTCAAGTTCCCAGAAGAGGCCAAGCTGCAAACCAAGGCTGGCTGCCACTATGGCCAGGTCTGGGGCCATTTAGCAAGAGGTATGATGGCACTACAATGCCAGATATTGTTTATGTGAGGTGTGGACCTTTGAAAGATTTTAGAAAATAAAACAGCATGAACCATGAACCAAAATGATCTTAACATTTTTTGATGTTTAACTGTTTCGCTTTTTTTACATTATTTTATTTATTTTTTATTGTTGTTCAAGTACAGTTGTCTCCATTTCCCCCTATTCCACTCACCCCCACCACAGACATCCCCATCTTGTATCCTCAATCCTAACCCCCTTTGGCTTTGTCCATGAGTCCTTTATACATTTTCCTGACAACGCTTCCTCCTTTTCCCCCATTATCTCCTCCCACCTTCCCTCTAGTTACTGTCAGTTTGTTCTTAATTTTAATGTCTCTGGTTATATTTTGCTTGCATGCTTGTTTTGTTGATTAGGTTCCATTTATGGGTGAGATAAAATGGTATTTATCTCTCACTGCCTAGCTTATTAGCATAGTGCTCTCTAGATCCATTTATGCTGTCCAAAGGGTAGGAGCTCCTTCTTTCTTTCTGCTGTTTAGTATTCCATTGTGTAAATGTACCGTAGTTTTTCTGATCCATTCATTTACTGATGGGCACTGAGATTGCTTCCAGCACTTGGCAGAAACTAAAAGCTTTCTCACTGAGATCAGGAACAAGACAAGGATGTCTGCTTTTACCACTCCTATTCAACGTAGTATTGGAAGTCCTAGCCACAGCAATNAGTACAGTTGTCTCCATTTCCCCCTATTCCACTCACCCCCACCACAGCCATCCCCATCTTGTATCCTCAATCCTAACCCCCTTTGGCTTTGTCCATGAGTCCTTTATACATTTTCCTGACAACCCTTCCTCCTTTTCCCCCATTATCTCCTCCCACCTCCCCTCTAGTTACTGTCAGTTTGTTCTTAATTTTAATGTCTCTGGTTATATTTTGCTTGCATGCTTGTTTTGTTGATTAGGTTCCATTTATGGGTGAGATAAAATGGTATTTATCTCTCACTGCCTAGCTTATTAGCATAGTGCTCTCCAGATCCATTTATGCTGTCACAAAGGGTAGGAGCTCCTTCTTTCTTTCTGCTGCTTAGTATTCCATTGTGTAAATGTACCGTAGTTTTTTTGATCCATTCATTTACTGATGGGCACTGAGATTGCTTCCAGCACTTGACAGAAACTAAAAGCTTTCTCACTGAGATCAGGAACAAGACAAGGATGTCTGCTTTTACCACTCCTATTCAACATAGTATTGGAAGTCCTAGCCACAGCAATCAGATAAGAAAAATAAATAAAAGGCATCCAAATTGGAAAGGAGGAAACAAAACTGTCATTGTTTGCAGATGACATGATATTGTACATAGAAAATGCTATGGACTCCACCAAAAAACTAGTTGACTTAATAAGTGAATTTGGCAAAACAGCAGGATACAAAATCCATATTCAGAAATCACAGGCATTTTTGTATACCAACAATGAAATATCAGAAACACAAATCAGGAAAAAAACTCCATTTGATATAACAACAACAAAAAAATAAAGTACCTAGGAATAAAAGAACTGTACTCAGAAAACTACACAACACTGAAGAAAGAAATCAAGAAAGACGCAAACAAATGGAAACATATACCATGTTCACAGATTGGAAGAATTAACATAATCAAAATGTCCATACTACCCAAAGCAATTTATAGGTTCAATGTAATCCCTTTTAAAATACCAATGGCATATTTCATAGATATAGAACAAACATCTCAAAAATTTATATGGAACCATAAATGACCACAAATAGCCACAGCAATTTTGAGAAAAAAGAACACAATAGGAGGGATCTTAACACCTGATATCAAACTGTACTACAAGGCCACTGTAATCAAAATAGCCTGGTACTGGCATAAAAACAGGCACATAGACCAATGTAACAGAACAGAGAGCCCAGTAATAAACCCAAGTCTCTACAATCAATTAATATTTGGCAAAGGGGGAAGAAGCATAAAATGGAGCAAAAATAGCCTCTTCAACAAATGGTGTAGGGAGATCTGGACAGATACATGCAAAAAAAAAAATGAAACTCGATCACCAACCTGTACCATACACAAAAATAAATTCAAGGTGGATAAAATACTTAAATACAAGTCATAACACCATAAAAATCCTAGAGGAAAACATTGGCAGAAGAATCTCAGACATTCCACACAGCATCGTATTCACAGATATGTCCCCTAGAACAAGGGATATTAAGGAAAGAATAAACAAATGGGACTTCATCAAAATAAAAAGCTTCTGCACAGCTAAAGAAAACATGAGCAAAATGAATAGGGAACCAACTATATGGGAAAATATATTGGCCAATGTTACCTCTGATGAGCGTTTGATCTCCAAAATATATAGAGAACTCACACAACTCCACTCCAGGAAGAGGAACAATCCAATTAAAGAATGGGCAAAGGATTTGAACAGACACTTCTCCAAGGAGGACAGGCAGAGGGTTTAGAGTCATATGAAAAGATGCTCAGCATCACTAACCATCAGAGAGATGAAAATTAAACCAGTGAGATACCACTTCACACCAGTCAGAATGGCCATCATAAACAACTCAACAAACAAGTGCTGGTGAGGTTGAGAGAAAAGGGAAGCCTAGTGCCTTGATGGTGGGAATGCAGACTGGTGCAGCCACTGTGGAAAACAGTATGGAACTTCCACAGAAAACTAAAAATGGAACTGCCTTTTAACCAAGCAATACCACTGCTGGAATTATACCCTAAGAATCCTGAAACACCAATTAAAGAAGCTATGCACCCCAATGTTCATAGCAACACAATTTACTATGGCCTTGACATTTTTGGAGTGTACACGTAGGTCACTTATTCTGTGGCACATCCTTCAATTGCATTCATCCACTGTGTCCTCATAGTTAGATTTAGGTTATGCATTTTTTGGAGAAATTGCACAAAAATGCTCCTTGGATCATGGTGAATATTTGTACCATCACTGGGGATGGGACTTTGGTTACTTAAACTGATATATGCCAGGTTTCTCTACTATGGGGTGACATCCTGGCATTCCAACTATGGTGGTTGTGAGATGGTGGTTTTTCAAATTCATTACTCTGTTTACATTTCTTATTCAGAATTCTGTGAGGAAGAGCTCTCCTTTGTTTGTATTGATATGAGCTCATAGTATCTCTAAATGTTTTAATAAATTGTCAGGCATTACTTCACTTTGTATGGCATGTGAACATTTATACATTTACTCTTATGTGTGTGAAAGGAAATCATTTAAAACAATAGTAATTCAAAATCCATTTTAATTTGGCTTTGGTGTATTATTTGCTCCTTTAGAAAATTAGTAGTAAAACTTCATTTTGCTCAAAACATTCCTAATAATGGATAGCAAGAAATAGAAGAATAATAACTAGCAGGAAAATAAACTTGCCTAGAGCTAAAATTTTAGTAAGGGAATTATGTTATATATAATAGAAAGCTATCCACCTTCATTTCAAACTGAAACAGAATCTTGGGACCTTCAGAATGACAGATCATGTATTGCCTTTATTACTAAAAAGGCTTTGCTTTAAACAAATACCCAAATGGTAGCATACTGGTAAGAATACACATAAATTTGTTCCCCAGATGAAACCTGGATCTGACAAGTATGTTTTACAGTTAGGCTTCAGATTATTTTCTGCCTTTTATTATAACCAATATACATGTGAGTTTGTAAAATAAACAATTAGCTCAATTGTTAATGGCCTTGTGAACATTAATGTTCTGTGGACATTTTGTATTTTACCTCATATCACAGTAAAACAATAAAGAAAGCACACCTTTATTGTTCAGTGATATGGTGAGACACTTAAGTTTCTGTCTTGTAGAAAATACTCTTTTAAGATGATTGTTGGTTTTAGGATTTAAAGATGGTACCATAAAGTTGAAATTTTTTTTTGTTNGTAATTTAAAAAAAAAAAAAAAAAAATGGCCTTGTGAACATTAATGTTCTGTGGACATTTTGTATTTTACCTCATATCACAGTAAAACAATAAAGAAAGCACACCTTTATTGTTCAGTGATATGGTGAGACACTTAAGTTTCTGTCTTGTAGAAAATACTCTTTTAAGATGATTGTTGGTTTTAGGATTTAAAGATGGTACCATAAAGTTGAAATTTTTTTTTGTTTTCTGCAAGTTAACTGATAGTAACAAAGGGAAAAACTAAAGCACAAACCTCTGTTTCACTAAACTACAAGATGGCTAAAATCCCAGGCCACAAAATAGGTCAGATGGCTGTCAAAAGCAATGGAGGTTAAGCAGGTGTCATGTGGGAAGAAGTAGAGAGATGCCTCAGCTGCAGAGCTCACTGCTAGGGAGAGATGCTTTGTAAAGTGGAGTGGCCCACCCTGAGATGCAAACTCCACACCTCTTTTTTTTTCAAGCTTTTGAATTTATAAATTGTTCAATTATCTATGAGTGCAAATTGGCTCAATGTAATACAACATAAAGATAATTATATATTTAATATCAGATAGAATTAACAAGCTATGCATCTGAATTGTAAAAATCTATAATAAGAAGAATCTCTATGACAGAATGCAAAAGCATTATAAAAGAATTTTTGAAGGAGTGAAACCATTGAGGTAGATAATTCTACTCAGTGAGTGATAATAATAATAAGCATATCTCTAGTTTGCAGAAGCAAAATGGGTTTCTTGAGCTAATGGCAGGAGTTTTCCTTCACCTGGTTTGATTCTAAGACTTTGGGGACATGAAGGCAAACAAAGAATTGCACAAATAAGCTATTTTTTATTTGTCTATTTTGAGGTGCCTGTGCATTGTGGAAAACCTCAGGCTGAGCAGTTTCATTGGCTGGTGAGAAGTAAAAAATCAAACAATTCCATGTAAAACACTGAATCACAGAAAAGTCTAGCTGGTCCAGAACCTGAGCCACTTTGGCTTCTGCATGACCCTCCTATAAATAGCTTGTCCAAGAAAACCTCACCACCTTCAGAGATCAAAAATCAAAGGGAATCCAGCTTAAGGATACCACGACCATTCAAGGGTCAAAAAGGAAGAAAAAAAGAAAGAAAACAAAGGACAGACGAGGAATACTCACCAGAAAAAGTAGTGCTGTAAAACAGATAAAAATTATGACCAAATATTTTACCATGAATTTTAAAACTTTGTGGAAGTATTTATTGCTGATGGGACAAGACAGTGATATGAGAGACCAGGGAACAGATAGTGTGACTATATGAGCAAATGCAACATAAGCTTATTTAGCAAAAAGAAAATAAGTAAGATAAAAAAATAAAACTGTCACTGAAATGAAGGCAGAGTCACAAAGGCAAACACATACTTGGAAAACATATAAAGGACACAGAAGCTAGAAATGGACTAAGTGGGTAAAATGTAACAAAATAAATAAAAATGTTTTTAAAAATTAAAGAAAAATGATAGATATAGAAATCAGAAAAAGAACCAACATATGCATGTTTGAGACTCAGAAGAAGAAAAATAGAAAAGCACAACAAATATTTAAAGATATAATTCAGGATAATATTTCGGACATAAAAATAAACACACACCATAAACAAACTTGCAAGGATATTTTGACCATTTTTTGTTACATTGTAGCATTCCGGGAAAATGTATTAGATTTTATTTTCTTTGATGACTGGCAAGATCATGGAATGGTACTTAAAAGCTGCATAAATAGAACAGATGGAAATTTAAGCATTGGAGATTAGATCCTTACAGAAATTACTTGCACTAATTTCATATAATCTAAGTTAATTGGCAACATTTGCTCCATGTTTAAGTTTTCTTTAATTTATCCTGTTTTAAGTCATCTTTGAACATAAAAAGAATGCCTTAAGTGAAATGTTTTTCAAATTAAAAAATTACAAAATTTAAAACCAGTTACCTACTTAAAACAGACTCACAACCTAGTTCTTAATCTGTTTGTAAGATTAATAACTGTTAAGATATGTACAAATGTTTCCTGGCATTCGATACATTTTAGCTAAAGTTAGACAAATTTTGGTTATTATTGGTTGACTTATGTCACTGACTCTTGTCACACAATTGGTAAACTTTTTAAAAAATACCCAGTATTATGCCCTCCTATTACCTGTGTTAGGCTCCTAAAGGCAGAGACCAAATCTGTCTAATCCAAAAGTTACCATACAGTTTGGGCTTACTTAACAAAAGATAATTTAATTAAATTAGAAAGTCACGAGTTTACGCTTGTTTGATGCCATAACATAAGTTTGCTGAAGTGTTTGGAAATGTGAAATAATTCAAAGAAAAATATAGCCATTCTATTTTATATTTTTTCACTCAATTAATCAGTTTAATTGAAATAAAGCAATAAAGTGGCACCAGCATTTCTTTATTTAGAATAATGTCAAAAGGCAAACACTTCATGATATGTAGGTAGTTTCTTTTTTCTATTCACTCAGAGGCTCGGTTAAGAGAGACTGTGGTTTTTCCACTTGCCTTGTCAGCACTCATTAATGGTTCACAGACTTTCGTACTGGAATGTCCTTGTTTCTTTTAAATACATCTTCACTAATATTGTTTGACATATTTTTTTATTTTGTTGACTAATGTTGAATTTAGAATTTTTACATCTATTTTTGTACATGAGATGTTCTTTCCTTTTTTGTATTGTTTTTTAAAATTAGGATTTGGTGTTAAGGTTGCATCGGTTTATGAAATGAAGTCACTTTCCATATTTTTCCCTGTCTTTACTAACTTAAATACTATTAGATCAATCTATTCTTTAAAGCTTGCGTTTCACCTGCGAGCCTGTCTGATCCTGCTCCTTTCTTTACCATCCAACCTCATCAAGTTTCACATTTCTTAAGATAGTCTTGGGAGTGTAACTGGGAAAGCCCAGTAACCTTTTTAGTTAGTTGCACATTGTATTCTTTTAATACATTAATTATTTGTGCTTATGTTTTTCTCTCATATCTAAACTTGTATATTTTGCTATATTTTTGTTTTCTTTTTCTAAGTAATGTATCTATTTTAATTTTTGAGGAATTGCTTTATTTTTTCCTTTCCTTCCAAATTTTCTTTTGGCTTATTTGTTAGTGTATTAAGATGTGTGTTAACTTCCCTTATTTTTAGTCTTGTTTTTTAATAAAGGTGTACTAAGAACAAGTTTTCCTGTGTCCTGTAGGTTGTAGTAGGATGTGTTTCTTTCTCATTGTTTGCTGGATATTTTTAATTTTGAGCCTGAACATTTGAAATCTTGGACTTAGGAATGTGTTTCTTAATTTCCAGGCCCAGTTGTAGTTGCTTTATTTCTTATTTGTTATTTATAGCAATAAATATTCGTATTTATTTCTTATAGTAATTCCCATGTGGAGTAAGTCCACCCACCCATCTATTAGCCTCATGTCCTTCGTCAGGAGTCAAGTTGGAGCCTCTTGGTTCAGCCCAACAAGTCCTTCTCCACACCTTCTTTCTCCAAAATGTTTTGTTTTACCTTGCTGTTGCTGTATGCCAGAAGGCTGTCAGGCATCACACAGTTTTTCCCTGTTTAGGTAGCCACCCTACTAAAAAGCCCTGGGTCCAAGCTTATTCTTCATCCCCCAGACTAATCTTTATAAGGTTTTGTACATCTTTCCTCATTCCCAGCTCCCACCCCTTCTCAATTCTTGAAACATACTTTACCCTGTCCCGGAGGGTATCAGAGCACTTTTCACATTTCAGTGTTAATACTTTTAAAATTGTAAACTCAGATTTCAGGATCTAGGTCCTCATAATCTTGTCCTCCATTGGATCCTTAAAGTTTTTGTAGTATTTCTTTTGTTGCTCTTCCCTGCTCTTCTCTGTCTCCCTCTCCCCACCAAGAACACAGTGAAAAAGAAGGTAAAGTAGGAATTTTTATATTCTTTGATAAGAAGGGAGAAATTGACTTAAAGGGGTTAAACTCTAACCTATGTAGAACTTAGTAAAGTTGCCGACACTAAACCCACCCATTTCATTTCTAACTTGGTATTCTTTTAAAACCACATCACAGTAGTACAACTGAACAAGAAAGATGAAGCATTGATTTGAACAGAATGTCAAAAAATGCTAAATATAAGAAAGCAGCAACAGAATTAAACATATCAGTTAATTAAATGTGAATGGATCCAATTCCCCTAATAATTCTGATGTCAGATGGAATTGAAGAGCACTTATATTTGGAAAGGTTGAAAATAAAGGGATCGGCCAGGCAAATGCAAACAATCCAAAAGCAGAGATGGTAATGTAACATAAGATAGAATTTAAGGTTAATGCATTGGACAGAATAAAATAGGGTATTATGTAATTACATAAAATAGGATATTATGTAATTACATAATTATGTAATTATGTATTAAAGATCCAATTAATTAACAAAGCAGCTACAATAGTCATAAACAAGTAGGCACCAAACATACAAGGTACACACACACACATATACATGCAAAATCTGTCCATACATAAGAGAAGAATTTGATTAAAATAGTTATATTAGTACATTTGTTATATCTCTTTCTTAATTAGATAGATCCAAAAGACACAAGGCCTTAGGGAAGTGAAATAATACAATCAACAAATATTTTGAATAAAGAACTCTTTAAAAGCCCATGGAATAATTTTACAAAGAAAGTTTGGATTCCTCAACAAAGTAAATCTTAAACTGGAGAGCAGCGATTTTACAATACATGTTATCTGAGAACTTATTCTTTCAGAAAATATTTTCGATTTATTATGTCTGCATATGACTTGGTAGCATTATTTTTAAAAACTCACACAATAAAACTTATATTTGAGGTACACAACCATTTGAATTTTAACATAACAAATGTATATGGTCATATTTTTACCACCACGATTGGGACGCTGTTGTATCATCCCCCAACCTACCTGGTGATCCCTTTCGAGTTACACTTTTCCCCTGTTGTAACCCTTGACAATCCCTAGTTGCTTCTAACTGGTATTGTTTCATTTTTCTAAGAATGTCACATAAATGGAATAATATAGTATATAACCTGCTCAGACTGAGTTTTTCAAAATGCCTTTGAGCTACATCCAGTTGCATGTCAATCATCTGTTCTCTTTTATTGCAGAGTTGATTTTACTGTACAGTTGTTTCACAGTTGGTTTATCCATTCTCAATTTGTAAGACATTTGGGTTGTTCCAGTTTTAGGTGATTATGAATAGACTAATTATAAACTTTCAGGTGCAGGAATTTATATGAATATTAATTTTTATTTCTTTAGAGTAAAGAGTAATGGGCGTGCTGGGTTATATAGTAAATGCAGGTTTAACTTTGGAAAACAATTTCACCATTTTAAAATAAAGTATTATTTAACATTATTCCCACTAACATCATATGAAAGTTTCTGTTCTTTCACATTTTTACATACAGGGGTGGGCAAAAGTAAGTTAACAGTCTTTTGTATAGAAAGTAATACAATAATTAATAGAAACAAAAATAAACTGTTTTGGGTACTCACAACTGTAAATAGTTTCCTCACCCCTGTACTTAGTATAATGAGTCTTTTAGTTTTTTATCATTCTAATAGGTATATATCAGTATCTTATGGTTTAATTTGCATTCTCTAATGACCAGTGAGCATCTTTTAAAGTGCTTATTTACCACATGCCCACATGTGTGTATAAAGTGTTCATTCAAATCTTTTGTTCATTTCTCCACTGGGTTTTTTTTCTTTTCTCATTGTTGAATTCTGAGAGTTCTTTTTTTAATTTTTTTATTTAATTCTTGTTCAAGTACAGTTTTCTGTCTTATATTCCCAGCTCTGCCCCTTCCCCAGTGCTCCCCACCTCCCTCCCATTTCCACCCCCCACCTTAGTTATTGTCCATGTGTCCTTTATATTTGTTCGTGTGAGTCCATCCCCTTTTCCTCTGTGATTCTCTCTGAGAGTTCTTTATATAGTTTGCTTTTAAGTTCCTTAAGAGGTGATTTATGCTTTGCAAATGTTTTTCTCCAAGTATGTGGCTTCTCTTGTCTTTTTCTAACAGTAGAAAATTATTATTAGAATTTTTTTATTTTGATAAAATTCAGTTTATACGTTTTTTATGAATAATCTCACTATTGTATCTTTTGCCCAACAGAAGGTTACAATGATTTTCCTCTATGCTTTCTTCTAGAAGTTTTACACTTTGATTTGTTACAGCAGGTCTGTGGTTCATTGTAGATCAATTTTAGATCAATTTGTGGAGAATTGACCTCTTAACAATATTGAGTCTTATGGTCTCCAACAAGTTATATTTCTATGTTTATTTACATCTTTTAAAATTTGCTCAAGTGTTTTGTCTGAGGTCTTTTGCATGTTTTGTTAAATTCAACCCTAAATATTTCATAGATTTTTTATGTAAAATGGTATTTAAATAATTTTTCAATTTCACTTTGTTGAATATATATATAGAAACAGCTAATATATAGAAGTAAAGCTGACATACAGAAATAAAGTCTAATTGAAATCATGGCTAATATATAGAAATAAAGCTAATTTTTTTAAAAAGAAATGTTTACTTTATTATCTCCAACCTTGCGAAACTTGCTTATTAGTGCTAGGAGTTTTTGTTTTTATTCTCTGTATGTTCCATTGGATTTCTATATTACTCTACATTCTTTTTTCTAATCTAGATGCTTTTTTATTTCTTGTCTTATTGTTCTCAGTAAAATTCTTCAGTACTGAATAGATGTGATAATGTTGAATAGAATTAATAAGAGTAGATATCCTTTTTGTTCCTGATATTAAATGGAAAATATTCAGTCTTTACCATTACATGGTGTGTTAACTGCGTGTTCCTCTTTGACACTGTTGACCAAGTTGAAGAAGTTCCCTTCTGTTCCTAGTGTGCTGAAAGATTTTATCAAGAATGTATGTTGAATTTTGTGTAGTGTGGTTTCTTCATCTGTTAAGATGACCTTATGAAGTTTCTTTCTGACTCAATGTAGCAGTAAAAATCACATTGATTTTTTCCAGTGTTGTTAACCTTTCATTTCCAGGATAACCCCACTTGGTTATGGGGTGTTGCTCTTTTATAAATATTTTATACAGAATTATATGAAGTTATAAAATTTTGCATAAGGTTTTCATCTATGTTCATGAAGGCTATTAGTTTGTAATTGTAATGTCATTGGTTTTGGTATCAGGGTAATGCAAAACTCAAAGAATGACTAAGGAAGTATTCATTCCCCTGAAATTTCTTGGAAGAGTTTGTTTAGTTTGGAATATTATTTAGACATTTAGTACAATTCACTCTGGGCCTGGAGGGTTTTTTCATGGAAAGGCTTTTATGTGAGGATTCAGTTTCTTTGATAGATAGAGGACTCTTTGGTTATCCACTTATTTCTTATTGTGGTAAAGAATACATAATAAACTTTACCATTTCAACTATTTTTAAGTGTAGAATTCAGTGGCATTAAGTACATTCACACTGTCTGTCAACCATCACCACTCTCCATTTCCCGGATTTTTTGTTGCCTCAAACAGAAACTCTACCAGTTAAACAGGAAGTCTCACTCCACTCTCCCCTCAGCCTCTGGTAACCATTATTCCATTTTCTGTCTTTATGAATTTTCCTAATCTAGGTACCTCATGTAAGTAGTATCATACAATATGTGTCATTTTGTGGCTGGCTTATTTCATTTACCATAATCTCCTCAAGATTCATTCACGCTGTTGCATGTGTCAGAATTTCATTCTATTTAATGGCTAAATAATGTTCCAGACTATGACGCACCACATTTTGTTTATCCATTTCCTCTGGGTTCCTGAAGCTCAATTCCAATTCATGTGGAGGGGGCATTTCCATGCCACCAGTTCTTGAGATGCCCGCTGGGTCAATTCTGGTAGTATCTAACCACAGATAGTGTTAGATTCCACAAGCTAAGGGTTCAGTCCTACAGAACTGCTTGCTCACTTCTGCCATCCCCACTTCAGACGCCAGTCAGAACTCCAGGTTGCCAGCTGTGCTTCCGACTGACCAGCTATTATGTGGGGTTTCCCACAAACCCCTCCTTGGACTTCGTATGTCAGTCACCAGTTCAAGTTGTTACCTGTACTCATGACTGATTGGCTACAAATCTGTTTCTCTTAGGTCCCTCCTCAATGTTCAATTAATTTGCTAAAGCAGCTCACAGACCTCAGAGAAACATTTTACTTGCTAGATTACTGGTATATTATAAAACGCACAGGCAGGTGGGACAGATGCACAGGGCAAGATGTGTGGGAAGGGGTGTAGAGCTTCTGTGCATCATTCTTCCCAAATCTCTGTATGTTCACCAATGTGGAAGCTCTTCGAACACTCTCCTTTTGGATTTTTATGGAGGCTTCATTACATAGGTAGGATCAGCTAAATCATTGGCCATTGGTGATTGATTCGACCTCCAGCCCTTCTCTCCTCAAAGGTCAGGGGTGGGACTGAAAGTTCCAATCCTATAGTTACAAGTTTGGGTCTTCTGCAGCCAGCTCCCATTCTTAGGTGTAGTCTAAAAGCCACTTCATAGACATCTGCAAAAAAGCTGTTGGAGTTTTTAGAGAGATTGTGTTGACTTTGTAGGTTGCTTTGGGTAGTGTTGTCATCTTAACAATGTTAAGTCTTTCAACTCGTGAACACAGCATGCTTTCCATTTATTTATATCTTTTTAAATTTTTTAGAAGTGTTTACAGTTGTCAGTGTATAAATTTTAAACCTCCTTGGTTCAATTTATTCCTTAGTATTTTATTCTTTTTGATGTTATTATAAGTGGAATTATTTTTTCAAAGTATTTCTTTTGGATTGTTCATTGCTAGTATATAGAAATGCAATGGATTTTTGTGTGTTGATTTTGTATCTTACAGCTTTCAAGGAGGAGATCATGGGAACCTCTAATTTATAGCAGGTTGGTCAGAAGCACAAGTTAGCAACCTTGGATTTGCAACTGGCATCTGAAATGGCAGATGCAGCAGTCTTGTGGGATTGAGTCCTTACTCTGGTAGGTGGTGTCAGAGCTGGACTGAATTGCAGAAGACCCAGTTGGTGTCCCTAGAGTTGGAGAATTGGTTCTTATGGGAAAACCCCCATATATCTGATCACAGAAAATGCTCAGTATTGTGGTAGAAGAGAAACACAGCAGTGTTTTTTCATAGACATTCTGCTTCTTTACTGAGCTCCTCGTCATCCACATGAGGAGGTTAAAAAGATAGCTTAATCAAACCTAATAAGAAGTTAGCAGGACTTCCGCCAAGATGGAGGCATAGGTGGAAACACTGTGCCTTCTCCCACAACCAAGTTTGAATACAACAAAGGTTTAGTAAACAAAGACGCAGCCAAAGAACAGAAAATTAACTATACGGAAGTCCAACAACAACAAACCATTCAATAGGGACTGGTAAGAGGGGTGGAGCCAGCAGCGGAGCAGGGTTGGGCAGGAAAGATCCACCAACCCAGGCTCATAGGCAGCCGGGGTAGCATCACGGACCAGGGAGGGTGAGGGGCAGGCTGACCACAGTCACACATTCGAGCACAGATAAACCAGCAGAGGAGTGAGCAGTGAGACGGACCGTGCATGCCCCAGCTGCAGACCCAGTGAGGGCACAAGGCAGCAGGCTGACTGTACATTCACCTGCAGTGGGACGGACCAGCGGCCCGCCCACCAGCTGGCGGGAGGCGGCAAAGGTGACCGCCATTGCTTTCCTTTGACCCCACCCCCACATAGAGAGAGTTGCCCCACCCTGGTGAACACCTAGGGCTCTGCTCCTCATACGTAACAGGCATGAACAATCCAAAATATGGCTCAAGAAGAACTCAAAGCCCCAGAGCCGATAACTCTAAGCAACCAAGAAATAGCGAACTTCTCAGATGCACAATTCAAAATACTGGTGATCAGGATGCTCACAGAACTGGTTGATTATAGTCACAAATTAGAGGAACATATGAAGGCTAAACTAATTGAAATGAAGGGAAATGCACAGGAAACCAATAGTGATGGAAAGGAAACTGGGACTCAGATCAATGGAGTGGGCCAGAAGGAAGAATGAAACATCCAACCAGAAAAGAATAAAGAAACAAGAATTCAAAAAAAAAATGAGGAGAGGCTTAGGAACCTCCAGGACATCTTTAAACGTTCCAACATCCGAATTATAGGGGTACCAGAAGGGGGAAAGAAACAGCCACGAGTGGAAAACGTATTTGAACAAATAATAAAGGAGAACTTCCCCAGTCTGGCAAAGGAAATAGACTTCCAGGAAGTCCAGGAAGCACAGAGAGTCCCAAAGAAGTTGGACCCAAGAAGGAACACACCAAGGCACATCATAATTACATTAGCCAAGATTAAAATGAAGGAGAGAATCCTAGACGCAGCAAGAGATAAGGGGACAGTCACCTACAAAGGAGTTCCCATCAGACTGTCAGCAGATTTCTCAAAAGAGACCTTACAGACAAGAAGGGTCTGGAAAGAAGTATTCCAAGTCATGAAATCCAAAGACCCACATCCAAGATTGCTTTATCCAGCAAAGCTTTCATTTAGAATGGAAGGACAGATAAAGTGCTTCTCAGATAAGGTCAAGTTCAAGGAGCTCATCATCACCAAACCCTTATCATAAGAAATGCTAAAGGGACTTATCTAAGAAAAAGAAGATGAAAAATATGAACAGTGAAAGGACAGCAAACTCACAGTTATTAACAACCACGCCTAACACAAAAGCAAACCAAGAGGACAGCTAGATCAGGAGTGGAACCATAGAAATGAAGAACACATGGAGGGTTAGCAACAGGGGAGTGGGAGGAGGAGAAGGGAGGGAGAAGGTACAGAAAATAGCATAGACGGTAGGTAGAAAATAGATAGGGGGAGGGCAAGAATAGCATGGGAAATATAGACTCTAAAGAACTTGAGACACGTGGACATAAACTAAAGTGAGGAAATAGTGGGGGAGGGAGTGTGCAGGGTGGAGGGGAATGAAGAAGGGAATAGAACAACTGTAATGGTATAATCAATAAAATATATTTAAAAAAGAGAAGTTGGCAAAATCAGATTTATCAAAAATATTTCACTGTTGCCATCAATGAAGACAAATTAATAGCCACTTGGAAACATAGCCAGGCTTAGTGAAGAAACAATATGAGCGTACGAGAGCTAAAGAGCTTCACAGTAACACGTGGGAATTACCAGAAGAGACAAAAGGAGGTGAATGGGGGAACTTGTGGGGGTCTCAATCCACATGAGGAGCCCTGTCAGGCTGACCCTGTCTGTTGACTTTGACAGTAGGACTCAAGTGAGCAGGAATTCCTGAGGTTGTTCTCCATAACTTTCACATCTAATATGTTAGAAGAAGATGGAGACAATCACCAACATGCAAATTACACATGACAGAGACAGTCATTAGGCTGTCCACAAACTTGAAAAAAGGTGGAAATTATAAAAGAAAAAAGGAGATTGGGGAGGGGAGGAAAACAAATATTCTGGGAACAGTTTTGTTTCTTAGATAAGCTAGTTAGCTGGTAACTAGCAAAAATGCCAGCTTGCCCCAGATCTTACTATCCGGGGTTATTAAGGGAAAACATAAAGTACTTCCCTCTCTGAAAAACCTTGGGAATTTAACCACAGGATATGTACAACAGGCTGTCTCTCTGCAGTGTTACCCATCGCCTTCATTTAATACCTGCACCAAATCAGAACCATTTCCCTTACCTGGTGTTTCTTAGGTTTTCTTTTATTTTTTGAAATTATATGGATATAATGTAAGTGATTTCGTATTTTTTATGTTGATGGTGTTACATATCTTTTTTATCTAGACCTGATGAATACAAGATAATGGGATTTTTTCTGTGTCTGTGTGTGTGTTTGGATGCAAAGAAATTTTACACTTAGGTTGTCCTTGTATTATGTAATTGGCATTATCCTTTAACCAACAGTTGCACATTATTCTGGACATGACTTTATCACTCTAGGCCCAAACGCCAAACTTTTTTCCTTAATCTTTTGCACACAGAAATATCTGGAATTGCGCACATTTTGAAATGCATTTTATTACTGAATTTGATATATAATGGATTATCAGAAATCATCCAAAAATTCATATTTCCTTATTAATGACAGATGTTCTATTAAGTATTTATTGTATGAAGTTGTTGTTTATCTTAGTTGTGGCTTTTCTGAATTGTGACAAGCTAGTAAGACAAGCTAGTAAGATCTTTTGAAAGTTTCTTATATTTTTTTAAAGACTTTATTTATTTATCTTTAGAGGGAGAGGGAAGCAGGGAGAGAAATATCAATGTATGGTTGCCTCTCCTGAGTCCCCTGCTAGGAACTGGCCCACAACCCAGGCATATGCCCTGACTGGGAATCAAACCCGCAAACCTTTGGCTCGTAGGCCCGCACTCAATCCACTGAGCTACACTAGCCAGGGCTCTTTCTTACCTTCTTGAGCTAATAATGTTTTTCCTCTGGCCAATGGGGTAGACTGCACATTATTTCTGACACATTTCAGACTTGTGAGCAGTAACTGCTCATTTCCACTAGATGGCATATGTCAACACCTTTTCCTGGAAAGGGAGAGGTTTTGGGGGGTTATTGTAGAAACATATGTGATTTTTTATGAAGCCCTTCCTCTCTTCAAATAAATTAGCACTAATAAAAGATATTTACAGCCCTGGAAGTTGAAGCTTAGCGGATTGAGTGTGGCCTGAGAACTGAACGGTAGCTGGTTCCATTCACAATCAGGGCACATGCCTGGGTTTTGAGCCAGGTCCTCAGCTGGGGGTGCACCAGAGGCAATGTAGAAGCAACCAATTGATGTACCTCTTGCACATCGATGTTTTTCTTTTTTCTCCCTCTCTTGCCCTCTCTCTAAAAAGTGAATAAATAAAATCTTTAAAAAATATTTTTATAGAACTTTGAGCACCCTTCTTTCACATATAAATAATTCTTCGTGAGTTGGGCACAAATGTGTTTGTGTGTAAATTCTTCTTTTGAAATGGTATAGTAGCAAGTGATCATTGATAATATTATATAAAACTGATATGGTTTTATAAGATTAAAAGAAATTTACAAGACGAGGAGTGAGTGGATCTTTTATATTTTTACCAGTCTTCCAAGGTGCCTACAAGTCAAAATCCGAGCTAAGTGGTTGGTCAGCTGTGAGCAGCACATACATGGGGTGTAGATGCTTAGGGAGCATCCACAAACAGCCATAAACAGTCTTTTTCTACATTAGCACAGTGAACTCTAACTCTTGGCTTTTAATGTTTATATTCAATCCCCACCTTACATTGAATTTTACTTTTTCAAGAAGTGTAGGTAGGAGAGTGTTTGAATTCTACAAGCATCTGTTTTTCATTTATCCTGACTACACACTAACGTGCTAAACTTTAATAACATTTTTTCTTTTTCTTCATATCCGTAACCACAAACTTGGAATATGAATTTGAGCATTTAAAAAGGTGGCTTTTCTGTTTTCTAGTTTTCTTGGTAATTGATTTTAAATATATATTTTACTAGGATTCTTACTAAAATTTTCTTTTTTTTAAAGGTATTGACTTGAAAGTGAAAGCAATTTCAGTGGATGGAAATAAGGCTAAACTTAATAAGGGTAAAAGCTTTTAAAACATATTTATACAAATATTAATTTGTACTTTTTAATGGAACAGATATTGATATATGTAAAGTTGTATAGGTGAAAAATTGGTACTAAATAACTTTGGAATATTTTATGTTAAGTGAAGGATAAGCAAAAAATAGTTTTATCTTATAATGGGCTAATTGGCTAGAGACTTGTTTTACTTAAATTTTAAAAATATATAATCACTTCAGAATATTTAGAACTGAACAAAATACTGAAAATATCATCTTGCCTGCCAAAAAGAATTATTGTTATTAAATGTATTTCTTTAAAGTTTATAAAAGACAACTTAGACTGAACTCAACACTAAAGGCAATCATTGGGGAGAATGGAAATGGAGTCACAAAAAATTATTTTTCATGTTTGTTAGTATAAATATTTATAAAATTTGAGTTTGCTAGCCTTGGATTTATATTTTGATACTGATACCCAGTCTTTACATACTGTTTTTTTTCCATTGCATGTGAACCAAACCAGCCTGATCCACATTGCTCTGCTGACAATGGTACTGCTGAATAGATAGGTATAATTATTTTGTTTTAATTTTTATTGAGTTTACTGGGGTGGTGGTCGTCAATAAAATTATATAGGTTACAAGTGTTCAATTCTACAATACATTGTCTGTATGTTGTATTGTGTCATCAGCACACAAAGTGAAGTCCCCTTCCATCACCATTTATGTCCCTTATACTCTCTTCCACCTCCCCCAACCCCCTCTCCCTGTGGTAATCACCACATGCAGTCTGTGTCTATAACTTTTTTTTTTGCTTAAGACTTTCCCATTTTTCACCCAGCTCCCAAATCCCCTCCCCATCGGAGAGCTGCCAGTCTATTCCATATAACTTTCAGTCTGTTCATATTTTGTTTATTAGTTTATTTTGTTCATTAGCTTTCATATTTAAGCAAAATCATATAGTGTTTGTCTTTCTCTGACTGGCTAATTACACTTAGGATAATACTCTCTAGGTCCATCAATGCTGTCGCAAAAGTTAAGATTTGCTTCTTTTTTTACTGCCAAGTAGTACTCCGTTGTGTAAACGTACCACAGCTCTTGTATCCATTCACCTAATAATGGGCACTTAGGCTGCTTCCAAATCTTGGCTCTTGTAATCATGCTACAAGGAACATAGGGTGCATGTAGTCTTTAAAATCAGTATTTGGGGTTTTTTGGATTTAGTCCCAGAAGTGGAACCTCTAGGTCATAAAGCGACTTCATTTTTAATTTTTGGAGGAAACTCCAATACTGTTTTACACAGTTCACTGCACCAACGGTGTATGAGGGTTGCCTTTTCTTCACATTCTCATGAACACTTGTTAGTTGACTTATTTATGGTAGCAATTCTGACAGGTGTGAGGTGATACCTCATTGTGGTTTAAATTTACCTCTCTGTGAAAGCTGGTAACAATGAACATCTTTTCATATGTCTATTGGCTGTTGAGTGACATCTTTGGAGAGGTGTCTATTCAGGTCATTTGACCATTTTTAAAATGGGTTGTTTCTTTTTCTTTTAAAAATATTTTACATATTTATTTTTAGAGAGAGGGGAAGGGAGGGAGAAAGAGGGAGAGAAACATAAATTTGTGGTTCTCTCTCATGAGCCCCACACTGGGGACCTGGCCCACAACACAGGCAAGTGTCCTAGACTGGGAATTGAACTGGCAACCCTCTGGTTCACCAGCTGACACTCAGTCCACCGAGTCACACCAGCCAGGGCAGATTGTTTTCTTAGTGTTGAGTTATATTCATTTTTATATATTTTGGAAATTAACCCCTTATCAGATGTGTCATTGGTGAATATGTTCTCCCACTGAGTGGATTATGTTTTCATTCTGTTAATGGTTTCTTTTGTTGTGCAAAAGCTTTTTAGTTTGATGTAGTATCATTTATTTATTTTATCTTTTGTTTAACTTGCCTGAGAAGATATATCAGAAAAAGTATTAATAAGAAAAATGCTCAAGATTACACCTCTTATGCTTCTAGGGTGTTTATGGTTTTGAGTATTACATTTAAGTCTTCAATCCATTTTGAGTTTATTTTTGTGTATGGTGTAAGGAGTTGCTCTAGTTTAATTCTTTTGCACATATCTGTCCAATTTTCCCAACACCGTTAGTATTGAATGGACATCTTTACCTCATTACATGCTCTTGCCTCCTTCTTAATAATAATTAATCATAAAGGTGTGGGTTTATTTCTGGGCTCTCTATTCTGTTCCATTGATCTACATGTCTGTTTTTACGCCAGTACTTTGCTATTTTGATTACTATGTCCTTGTAGTGTAATTTGATATCTGATAGTCTGGTACCTCCAAATTTGTTCTTCTTTCTCAATATTTCTGTAGCTATTCTGGGTCTGTTGTTGTTCCATATAAATAGTTGAAATATTTGTTCTAAATTTGTGAGACATGCCACTAGTATTTTCATAGGAATTGCATTGATGCTATATAGATTTCTTTAGGTAGTATAGAAATTTTAATAATGTTAATTCTTCCTGTCCATGAGTAAGATATATGCTTCCACTTATTTGTATCTCCCTGATTTCTTTCTTCAGTATTCTGTAATTATCCAAGTACAGGTCTTTTATCCCATTGTTTAAATTTATCCCTAGATATCTTATTTTTACTGTTGCAACAGGAAATGGGATTGTTTTCTAATTTCTTTGTGACAGTTCATTATAGGTGCATTAAAAAATCAACTGGTTTCTGAATACTTATTTGTTATCCTGCTACTTTAGTGAATTTGTTTATCAGTTCTAGTAATTTTTTGTGGAATATTTAGAGTTCTCTATATGCAGTATTGTGCCATCTGCAAACAATGACAGTTGTACTTCTTTCTCTCCAATTTAGAAAGCTTTTATTTCTCTTGCTTGATTAGTATCACTGGGACTTTCAGTACTATATTGAGCAAGAGTTGATGTAAGGAGACTTCCCTGTCTTGTTCCTCATCTTAATGAAAATGATTGTAGCTTTTCCCCATTGTACATGATGTTGACTGTGTTTGTTGTCATATATCTTTATTATGGTGAAGTATGTCTTTCTATTCTCATTTTGCTGAGAGTTTTATCATAAATGAGTACTGGATTTTATCATGTTTTTCTGCCTGTATTGATACGATCATGTGATTTTTATCCTTCATTGTGTTTATGTGGTGAACCACATCTGTTGACTTGTGGATATTGTATCAGTTACATCTCCAGAATAAATCCCACCTTGATCGTAGCATATGACCTTTTTAATATATTGATGGTTTCAGTTTGCTAATATACTTTTGAGAGTTTTAGCATCTATGTTCATTGGGGACATTATCAGGGATATTGACTTATAATTTTTTTTCTTTGTAGTGTCTTTATCTAGTTTTGAAATTAGGATACTGCTGGGTTAAAAAATGTGCTGAGGAGTCTTTCCACTTTTGAATTTTTTTTTAATAGTTTGAGAAGGATAGATGTTGTTTCTTTGACTGCCTGGTAAAATTCAAAAGCTAATGCCTTGTAAAGCTATACAGTCCAGGACTTTTGTTTATTTAGCATTTTTTATTACAGCTTCAATTTTATTAATTATAATTGAGCTACTCAGATTTTCTGGTTTTTCCTGGATTAGTTTTGGAAGATTGTATATTTTAGGAGTTTATCCATTTCTTCCAGATTGTCCAGTGTATTGGCATATAGTTGTTCATAACATTTTTTACAATTCTTTGTATTTCTGTGGTGTCAGTTGTTACTTCTCCTTCATTTCAATTTTATTTATTTGAGTTCTCTCTTTTTCTTGATGAGTCTGGTTAAAGATTTGCCAATCTTTTTTATCTGTTCAAAGAACTAGCTCTTCGATTCATTCTTTTATATCACTTTTATACTCTATTTCTGCTCTGGCGTTTATGACTTCCTTTCTTCTGATCACTTTGGGCTTTGTTTTGTTGTTATTTTTCTGGTTTCTTACGGTGTAAAGTTAGATTATTTATTTGAGCCTTTTCTTGTTTCTTGAGGTAGGCCTGTACTGCAATGAATTTCTCTCTTAAGACTTCATTCACTGTGTCCCAGAGAGTTTGTGTTGTGTTCCCGTTTTCACTTGTTTCAAAGTATCATTTGGTTTTTTTCCTTGGTCTCATTGTTAACCTATTTGTTGTTTAGTAACATGTTGTTTAGCTTTCATGCCTTTGTTTGTTTTTCAGGTTTTTTCTTATGATTGATTTCTGGTTTTATACCATTATGATAAGAGAGATTTCAGTCTTCTTAGGTTTATTGAGATTTGTTTTATGTCCAAATATGTGGTCTATCCTAGAAATAATTCCATGTACACTTGAAAAAAATGAATATTCTGCTGCTTTGGGATGAAATGTTCTGAAGATATCAATTAAATGCATCTGATCAGTGTGTCATTTGAGGCTGCTCTTTCCTTGTTGATTTTCTCTCTGGAAGATCTATACATTGATGTCAATGGGATGTTAAAATCTCCTACTTATGACTATGTTACTGTCAATATCTCCGTTTATGTCCATCCAGATTTGCTTTATATATTTAGATCCTCCTATGTTAGGAGCATAAGCTTTTTTAAAAAATCACTAACAGTTTTTTTAATTTTATTTGTTTATCTTTAGAGGGGAAGGGAAGGGGAGAAGGAGAGAAATATCAATGTATGGTTGCCTCTCATGAGTCCCCTGCTGGAAAGTGGCCTGCAACCCAGGCATGTGCCCTGACTGGGAATTGAACCGTGATCATGTGGTTTGCAAGCCTGTGATCAATCCACTGAGCTACACCAGCCAGGGCTAGGAGCATAAGTTTTTAAAAGGAGTATATCACCTCTCTGAATTGTTCCCTTTACAACTATGTAGTATACTTCTTTCTCTCTTCCTATAGCTTTTGTTTATTTTGTCGGCTATAAATATTGCTACCCCACCTTTTCTTCATGTCCATATCCATGATATATATTTTTCTTAATTTTTAAAATTATTTTGTTGTTGTTTAACTACAGTTGTCTGCATTTTCTCCCCACCACTCCCCCCCCACCCTCACAACCAGCCAAATCCACCTCCCTTTCTTGCTTACACCCTCTCCCTTGGTTTTGTCCATGTGTCTTTTATACTAATTCCTGAAAACTGTTCCCCATATGTCCCATCGCCACTCCCCTCTGGCTATTTTTACACTGTTCTTAATTTCAATGTCTCTGGTTATATTTTGCTTGCTTTTTTCTTTTGTTGATTATATTCCAGTTAAAGGTGAGATCATATAATATTTGTCACTCATGCCTGGATAACTTCAGTAAGCATAATGCTCTCTAGTTCCATCCATGCTGTCTCAAAAGGGTAGGAGCTCCTTCTTTCTCTCTGCTGTGTAGTATTCCATTGTATAAATGTACCATACTTTTTGATCCACTCATTTACTGATGGGCACTTAGGTTGCTTCCAGCACTGGGCTATTGTAAATTGTATTGCTATAAACATTGAGGTGCATAGGTTCTTTTGGATTTTCAGTGTTCATAGGTTCTTTTGGCGTTTCAGTACTCTTAGGATATAGTCCCAGCAGCTGGGTCACAAGGCAGTTCTATTTTTAGTTTTCTGAGGAAATTCCATACTGTTTTTCCATAATGATTGTACCACTCTGCAATCCCACCAACAGTGCACTAGGGTCCCCTTTTCTCCACAACCTCTAAAATACTTGTTTGTTTATGATGGCCATTCTGACTGGTGTGAAGCTGTATTTCATTGTGTTTTATTTGCATCTGTCTGATAGCTAGTGATTCTGAGCATCTTTTCGTGTGTCTCTGGATCCTCTGCATGTCTTCCTTAGAGAAGTGTCCGTTCAAGTCTTTTTTAAAAATTTATTTTAATTCTTGATCAAGGAGTTTTCTGTCCTTCACTCCCATCCCAGCCCACCCACCCAACCTTCCCCCGTCCCTCCCATTTCCACCCCCTAGTTTTTGTACACGTGTCCTTTATACTAGTTCCTGTAAACCATTCCCCTTTTCCCTTAAAAATCCCTCCCGTCCCCTCTCTGGTCACTGTCAGTCTGTTCTCTATTTCAGTGTCTTTGGTTTATATTTTGCTTCTTTGATTGTTTTATTGTTTAGGTACCTGTTAAAAGTGAGATCATATGGCATTTGTCTTTCATCACCTGGTTTGTTTTGCTTAGCATAGTGCTTTCCAGTTCCATCCATGCCATTGCAAAGGGTAGAAGCTCCTTCTTTCTTTCTGCTGCACAGAATTCCATTGTGTAAATGTACCATAGATTTGGGATCCATTCATTTACTGATGGGCACCTAGGTTGCTTCCAGCTCTTGGCTATTGTAAATTGTGCTGCTATGAACATTGGGGCATAGATTCTTTTGGATTGGTGTTTCTGGGTTCTTAGGATATAATCCTAACAGTGGAATTGCTGGGTAAAAAGGCAGTGCTATTTTTACTTTTCTGAGGAAAATTCCATACTGTTTTCCATAGTGGTTGTAGTTTGCAATCCCACCAACAGTGAACTAGGGTCCCCTTTTCTCCACAACCTCTCCAGCACTTGTTTGTTGCTTTGTTTATGATGGCCATTCTGACTGGTGTGAAGCTGTACCTCACTGTGTTTTATTTGCATCTGTCTGATAGCTAGTGATTCTAAGCATCTTTTCATGTGTCTCTGGATCCCTCATAAGTCTTCCTTAGAGAAGTGTCTGTTCAAGTCCTTTGCCCATTTTTTAATTGGGCAGCTTGTCTTCTTACAGTGGAGTCTTGTAAGTTCTTTGTATATTTTGGAGATTAAACCCGTGTCTGAGGTATCATTGGCAAATATGTTTTCCCAGACAGTTGGTTCTCTTTTTATTTTAATACTGTTTCTTTAGCAGTGCAGAAGCTTTTTATTTTTATGAGATCCCATTTGTTTATTCTTTCCTTTATGTCCCTTGCTCTAGGGGACATATCAGTGAAAATGTTGCTGCCTGATATATCTGAGATTTTCCTGCTTATGTTCTCCTCTAGGACTTTAATGATGTCAGGACTTATATTTAAATCTTTTATCCACCTTGAATTTATTTTCGTGTATGGTGTAAGTTGGTGATCAAGTTTCATTTTTTCCATGTAGCTGTCCAGTTCTCCCAACATCATTTGTTGAAGATGCTATTTTTACTCCATTTTATGTTGCTGCCCCCTTTGTCGAATATTCATTGACCATAGAGACTTGGGTTTATTTCTGGGCTCTCTGTTCTGTTCAGTTGGTCCATGTCCCTGTTTTTATACCAGAACCAGACAGTTTTGATTACAGTGGCCTTGTAATACAGTTTGGTGTCAGGTATTGTGATCCCTTCTACTTTGTTGTTCTTTCTCAAAATTGCAACAGCTATTCAGGGTCATTTATGGTTACATATAAAATTTGGAAGTATTTGTTCTATGTCTGTGAAATATGCCATTGGTAATTTAATAGGTATTGCAATGAATCTGTAATTGCTTTGGGTAGTATGGATATTTTGATGATGTTAATTCTTCTAATCCATAAACACGGTAAAGAATAGAGCTTAGCTCTTCCTTCAAAGCTCTGTAGAATTCTCCTGTGAAACCATCTGGTCCAGGGCTTTTGTGTGTTGGGAGTTTTTTGATTACTTCTTCAATTTCATCTGCTCTTATTGGCCTGTTCAGGTTTTCTGCTTCTTTTTCTTTGAGTTTTGGAAGATTATATTTTTCTAGAAATTTGTCCATTTCACCCAGGTTTTCAAATTTCTTGGCATACAGTTCTGCATAGTAATTTCTTACAATCCCTTCCATTTCTGCGGTATCAATTGTAATCTGTCCTCTTTCATTTCTGATTGTGTTTATTTGTGTCCTCTCTCTTCTTTTCTTAATGAGCCTACTTAAAGGTTTGTCTATTTTGTTTATCTTTTCAAAAAACCAACTCCTGGATTCACTGATCCTGAGAATTGTGCTTTTAGTCTCTATGTCATTTAATTCTGCTCTGACATTGCTTATTTCCTTCCTTCTACTTGCAATGGGCTGTCTTTGTTGTTGTTCCTCGAGTTCTTGGAGGCATCGGGTTAGGTTGTTTGTTTGAAATGTTTCTATTTTCTTTAGGTAAGCCTGTATTGTTATGAACTTCCCTCTCAGGACTGCCTTGGCCGTGTCCCATAAGTTTTGGGTTGTTGTGAGATCATTTTCATTTGTTTCCAGAAGCTTTCTGATTTCTTCCCTAATTTCAATCTTGACCCATTCATTGTTTAATAGCATAGCATTCAGTCTCCACGATTTTGGGTGTTTTGGGTTTTTTCCTGTGGGGTTGGTTTCCAATTTCAGTCCCTTGTGATCAGAGACAATGATTGGTATAATTTCTATTTTCCTGAATTTGTTGATGCTTGTTTTGTATCCTATCATGTGGTCTATCTTTGAAAATGTTCCATGTGCATTTGAAAAGAATGCGTATTTAGCTTCTTTGGGATGGAGGGCTCTCTCTATATATATATCAATTAGGTCCATTTCATCTAGGATGTCATTTAATGCCGCAATATCTTTGTTGATATTTTGTTTGGAAGATTTGTCCATTTTTGACAGTGGGGTGTTAAAATCCCCTACTATAATTGTGTTGCTGTCAATATCTTTCTTCAGGTCCTCTAGGAGTTTCTTTATATATTTCAGTGCTCCTATGTTGGGTGCATATATATTTACAATGTTAATGTCTTCTTGGTGGATTCTTCCCTTGAGTATTATGAAGTGACCTTCTGGGTCTCTCTTTATGGCCTATTTTTTGAAGTCTATTTTGTCTGATATGAGAATTGCTACCCTGGCTTTTTTTTGTTTTCCATTTGCTTGGAACATTTCTTTCCATCCTTTCACTTTTAGTCTCTGGTGGTCTTTTGACCTGAGGTGGGTCTCTTGTAGGCACTATATGTGTGGGTCATGCTTTCTCACCCATGCAGCTATGACTTTTAATTGGTGCATTTAATCCATTTACATTTAAGGTTATTATTGAAAGGTACTTATTCATTGCCTTTTATGTACCTGTGTTCTTCTCCGTCTCTCTCTTTTCCTTCCTTTCCTTAAAGCAGCCCTTTTAGTAACTCTTGTAGAGCTGGTTTGGTGGAGGCATATTGTTTTAGACTTCTTTTGTCTTGGAAGCTCTTTATTTGGCCTTCTATCTTGATTGACAGCCTTGCTGGGTAAAGTAGCCTTGGTTGCAGGCCTCTGTTTCTCATTCCTTAGAATATTTCTTGCCATTCTCTTCTTGCTTGGAATGTTTCCACTGAGAAGGCAGTAGCCAACCTTATCGGGACCCCCTTGTATGTTACTTCCTTTTTCTCCCTTGGTGCCTTTAGGATTCTCTCTTTGTCTTGGAGGTTTGCCATTTTAATGATGATGTGTCTTGCAGTAGGCCTCTCTGGGTTCCACCTGATTGGGACTCTCTGCGATTCCTGAATTCATGTGACTTTCTCTCTCCTCAACTTAGGAAAATTTTCCGTTATTACTCTTTCAAGTAGGTTTTCTATCCCTTGTTCTTCTTCCTCTCCTTCTGGTATTCCTATTATTCGGATATTATTACATTTCATATTGTCTTGCATTTCTCTTAAACTCTCCTCATTCTTTCTGATTCTCTTTTCCATTATTTGGTCCGTCTGGGAGATTCTTTCTACCCTGTCTTCGCCTCATCAATCCTATTCTTCATACCTTCTACTGTGTTCTTCAGTTCAGAAGTTGTATTCTTCATTTCCTCTTCGCCTTTGCTGATGGTTTCTATTTCCTTTTTCATGTTGGTATAGTTTGCAGAGAGTTCATTGTAGCTCCCCTGTAGTTTCTGGTAGCTCGTTGTAAGCTCTTTGAATTTCCTGATAACTAGTGCTTTGAATTCAATATCTGATAGTTGACTTGCCTCTATTTCATCTAACATTCTTTCTGAGACTTTCTCCTTTTCTTTCATTTGGGGATTCTTTGTCTTCCCATTGTTTGTGATACTCTCCTTATTGACCTCAGCTTCTTAAATTGATCTGTTCTGGTTTCCTGGGTTTATGGTGTGAACTTCTGTGTTAGGATACCTGTGAAATTCAGTGGGGTAGTCTCCTGCAGGTATCTTGGTGTTCTCTGCTTCCACCTACTCCTCTTGTTGGTTTCCAGCTGGTCAAGCCTTTTCTTCTAGTCTCACTAGCTGCAGCAGCCTGAGGGGCTATTAGTGTGGCCTTTCTCGCATCTAGGTGAACTCGACTGGTCTCACCAGTGCCCTCCCAAGATCCAGACTGGCGCCGCTCTCCAGCACCCCACTGAGGGCAGATTTTTCCCCAGGCTTCCCAGTTCTGGCCTGGCGTGAGGACACACACTCTCAGACAGGCTTTCCTGGTCTCACAGGCTTGGGTGCAGACCTTTCCCAGTGCAGTGGCAGAAAACACAGGGCAACTCACAATTCTCCCAAGCCGGCAACCACGGCCTCACTCCTGGATTTTTCAGTCTGCGCCCGGCTGGGTAGGGAGGGAGCTGATGACTGGCTTTCTTCAAGGGGCCTTGCTAGTAGCCCAAGGCTCCCAGGGTCTGTGGCAGACTCAGCTCTGACCCCGTGCTACAAGGAACGCATGGGCCCCAAGCCGGCAACCACAGCCTGACTCCATGGGTTATCAGAGCTCTCTGGTTTGCTTCCGAATGCCCACTCTTCTCTCTGCCACTACAGGCAAACTGATGTCTCCTGGTGTTTTCCAACCTGCACCCTGCCAGATAGGGAGGGTGCTGGTGACTAGTTCTCTCCCAGGGTTGTTGTTGCCCGCCCTCGGCTCTCAGAGACCAAGGCGGCCTGGCCAGGGCCCTGGTGCGGCCTGGTGGATGGCCTGCAGCCTCTGCACTGTTCCCTAGTACCTTGTTGATCTGCGGTCGTCTCCTCTCCTCAACCTCTGGTCATTCAGTGTCCGCTACACTTTCTGGAGTCCTGCCTTCCTATATGCTGGGTCCCTTTTGGGTATCCGCTGTGCTCCTCTGCAGATCAGCCCGGTTTTTCTCTGGCGAGTGGAGGGAAGTGAAATCCTTTGTCCTACTCTGCCACCATCTTCTCGCAACTCATGGGTCATACTTTCTTATCCATTCAGGTCTTCTATGTCTTTTGATTGGAGCATTTAATCCATTTACATTTAAGGTTATTATTGATAGGTACTTATTCATTGCCATTTTCGTACCCATGTTCCTCTCTCTCTCTTTTCCTTCCTTTCCTTAAAGTGGTCCCTTTAGCATCTCTTGCAGAGCTGGTTTGGTGGAGGTATATTCTTTTAGACTTCTTTTGTCTGGGAAGCTCCTTATTTGGCTATCTTGATTGAGAGCCATGCTGGGTTAAGTAACCTTGGTTTCAGGCCTCTGGTTCTCATTACTTGGAATATTTGTTTCCATTCTCTTCTTGCTTGGATTGTTTCCACTGAGAAGTCAGCAGTTAACCTTATTGGGGCTCCCTTGTATGTTACTTCCTGTTTCTCCCTTGCTGCCTTTAAGATTCTTTTTGTCTTAGAATTTTGCCATTTTAATTATGATGTGTCTTGAAGTTTGGGACTCTCTGTATTTCCTGAATTTGTGTGACTTTTCTTTTCATCAAATTAGGGAAGTTTTCCATCATTACTTTTTCAAATAGGTTTTCTATCCCTTGCGCTTCTTCTTCTCCTTCTGGTATCCTTATTATATGGATATTATTACATTTCACATTGTCTTCCATTTCTCTTAATCCCTCTTCATTCTTTCTGAGATTTTTTTCCTTGTCTTGCTGTTTCTGGGTGTAGTTTTCTCCAGCTTACTGATCCAATCTTCTGCTTCATCAATCCTCCTTTTGATTCCTTCTACTGTGTTCTTCAGTTCAGAAATTGTATTCTTCATTTCCTCATGGCCCTTGTTGATAATTTCTATTTCATTTTTCATGTTAATATAGCTTGCAGTGAGTTCATTGTAGTATCTGGTAATTTTCTGTGAACTCACTGAGCTTCCTGATAACCATTGCTTTGACTTCAATATCTGATAGCTGAGTCTCTTCTATGTCATTTAGCATTCTTTCTGAGGCTTCCTCCTTTCCTTTCATTTGGGCATTGTTTCTTTGTCTTCGCATTGTTTGTGAGACCCTTCTTGTTAGCCTCAGCTTCATACATTGATCTGTTCTGGCTGTCTGGGTTTATGGTGTAAACTTCTGTGGTAGAATACCTCTGAGATTCAGTGGTGCAGTCCCCTTGATCTCCTGAGCTCCTGGGCTGTCATTTAAGTTGGCTCTGTGTTTCTCTTTGGGTTTTGATTGTTGTTGGGTCTTTCTTTAGTGGGTCATTCCCACCTGCTGGCTAACTGAGGGTCAGTCTGTCCACCACCTCTTGTGTTTTGGTGTGCTAGTGAGGGCAGGTTGTGTTGAAGCTGATTCTTCCATGCATACAAGGTTTTGAGGATTCTATTTTGGTCTTGTTCAGTTGTTTGTACTCTGTAGTTTCTCCACAATTTAGTTGTATTTCCAGATAGGTCCTGGATTGAGGATTGTGTGGTTTCTACTCCCTCCTTCACCTTTTTCTGTTGTTATCTGTTGATGGTTCCTTTGTTGTTGGGCTGCCTCTTCCAATAGGTATTGTGGTGTTCACTGCTTCCACCTACTCTTTTTTGTGATCAGTTGGAGGGGAAGGCATAATGATTTAAGACAGCAGGCAAGTATTCTATGATATTTACAGTAGCAGCCGGTAGAAAAGAGATAGGAGATCCTTTGGCTATGTATAGTGTTAACTGTGACCTTCCACACAACTAGCCACTTTTTTTAAAAGATGGAAAAAAGATAAGACTCTTGTTGGGGAGGGAAGGATTGTGAGTTGGATCTAGAAAGCAGTGAGGTTGTGGGAGGCCAGATTCTGAGGTAAGGTAAGAGTAAAGGATAGTAAACAGGTGTGGTGTGTGAGAGAATAGAGTTAACCACTATGGTAAGAGAGTTCAGAAATCTGGGAAGTGGGCTAAGATCTGGGAGGAGTGTTGTGAAGTATTTACAATTGTATGAAACAGCTATTTTTTTACAATAATATTAGAGCAACAATCATATCACAGAATTTGTGTGATCTGGATAACAAGAATAGGGGGTATAGGACCTTGAACCATGTGTTAAAGGAACACAAGTGAAGTGAAGGACAGTAAAATATAAATACACTATGAAAGAGAGAACAGAGGAAACCTGTCAAATGATACAATATAACCAGCCAAGCAAAGAAGACTATACAGAAACAGGAGGAATACAAAAATACTATTAAAACTAAAAATGTAAGAACAATGTAAAAAATAATAATACAAACATGCAGTAAGTTGTAGTTTCTCTGCAATACCAAAGTGAAATTTGTCTGTCTCTACTATTGGGATACCCCCTCTTTGGGTTTAACTCTGGTGTTTTCACAGTTCCAGGTTTTTTAGTCTCACTTGTGGGTATTTGAAAAAAGGTGAACTTTTATATAATACATACAGGAAGTACAGTGAAAGATTGCACTTATGGTATAACATATTAAATACTTGAATTCCAGACATGAACTTCTAGTGATTAAATAAAAGAAAAATAACTGGAAATTTATACTTTATTCTTGATTATATACACCTTAATAAAGATGACAACACATTCTAATTTAGTAAAGATCTTTTATTTTTCTAAGGGTTGTAAAGAGATACATTTGTTTTAAAAATGTGTTAGTCAATAGAAAAAAGGTTCGGGAGTTGTAATGTGGGTTTACTCATTCTTAAGTTATTAACAGAAGGTAAGATATGGGCTGAGTAATATATATATATTTTAATATAAGACTAATTTTTCTCAGGATATGTTCAATAACATTTTAAATGGGATTTCCAAGTCAAGGAAACATGCCTTTGTTTTTAGTTTATCGATGACTATTATTAATAGTGCATTTTTATCAGTTTGAGTTGGGACAAACAGGAATTCTATAATTGACCTTCGATTTGCTAGTAGATATTTTAAACAAGACTTCAAAAAAAGGTTAAGAATACTGGAATAAAAATTAGACCATGAGCGGCCCCAAATAACATAACAAGAAGCATAATCTTAAAAAATGTCCTGAAGATGTATGCTTTAGCTGCAGCTAAAACACACACCCCTATAACTGTTGAAATTGCACTTTGTAACACAGGGTAGCCTAGCATATACAATGCTTCAATTGCTTTTTGGTTTACTGAGGGCTCAGAACTGGAAACAAATGCATAGGTAATGTGTGCAGAAAAATCAAAAGAAAACCCTATACAAATGACAAGATTAATCATGGATATGGAATCAAGATTGACATTCCAGAAAGCCATGAAACCTGTTACTCCTACAATCACAGAAGCAATAGCAAAAGTTACCCACAAAGAACACAGTGGATGAGGAATTAACAATAAAGAAACAACAAACATAATTGTTGATGCAACAATGACATTTCGAACAGTGTTTTCTATTATTGCAGTATACTGATCAAAATATATGAATGCCTGGTTATACACCATTAGAGGAATTTCACACTCTTCAGCCAACTCTCGTAACTGTATTAACATCTTTTTCTTGTTGGTTGAAGAAGAAACACCTATTGTCTGAATGAAGGCCCGGGAACAACTGATTTCATGTAATGATGAAATATTAATATCATACATAAAAAGTGGAAATTTCATAACAAAACTTGAAATACTGTTTACAAAAGTATTCTTATTATTTATATCTTGTTTGTTGTCTTCCATATATTGCGCATATTCTTGTAACCAAAACTCTGTAAGACTTTCATCTATATAGCCATTGTCTTCAAAATCTCTCAGACATTTTTCCAATTTTTGCCTAGCATATTTATCCCAGTAGTCAAGAGGTTCAGTAACAATAACCATAACCCTGGGACCATAATATGAAAAATACTTTTCCTCTACATTAAAATACGGTCTTATGTAAGAATCATCACTTGCCAAATTTCGAAGGTCTAAACCTTCCTTCACTTGGAAACACCCATATATACTACTCATGAGGTACAAAATGTATAGAAGCACTACAAAAATCTTGGTCTTAGTGCTTGTGAGAATAGGTCCAAAATAGTCTTTAAAGAACAAATTCATTGGATGGATATCTGCTCCCTGTTCATCTGGAAGAGAACCAAATGGGAGACAACACCATCGTTTTAACAAGGAACATTTTTGGTCAGGCCTATCTGTCTTTTTTAACCAACGTAGACAGACTGCTTCTCTTTTACCATCCAGGGCCATAAATGCTCCAAAACAAGTGATGTTGTAAAAATAACAAAACAACAGGGTTGTTCCTGTATAAATGCAAAAATACTGTACGGACCTGAAAGAGGTCATAACCCCTGTATAGAAGGCCAGGATGTTGGTGATGGTGGTGATTGTAATAGACACTGCCACTTTTGAATAGACACTGGCCATACGCTGTTTTATGCTATCTGTGAGGTTGGTCTTTTGCCAGGCAGAAATCATGATAAACATGTCATCAACCCCAACACCTGTTAAAAAAAGAAACAGAATCTTCATAAATGTTAATATCCATTAAACAATTAAACAGATCAATTTAAACCCTTTTCTATTTCCATCACTTAAGGTCTTATTTACCTTGCCCAATATGTGCTTTGATACTACTTTTTCTCATTCTTTCTCTGGGTGCCTCTGAATCCAAAACGGAATTCATCACTTCTTCTGTAATAACTGTGCACTTTGTACAACATAATTCCTGTTCTTTGCACACAGCACAGTATAGTCTTCTGCTAGTCTTCATTTAGGGTGCTTCAATGATGAGTCAGGAAATCTGATTGACTGGTTGTTGGTCAAAGCAAAATTACCATGCATCTTTGATTCTACTAGATTACTTCAGAGACCATTTTCTCTCATAAGTCATTTCATACTAATGCACAAACACATTGAGCCAACATTCTATTGTTTAAAATATAAGCTGGACTTATATGTTCTGTATTTAACATGTAGCTAGCAAGGTGGTATAATTTGAGAGACACTACATAGCTTATAAACACATACACACAAAATGTAGTTTTCCTGCTGTTATGTTTTGGATAGCCAGAATGCTATCATTCAAACTTCACTTGCCCAGTATAAGGCTTTATATATCATTAAAATGAAAGTACTCTTGATAGCAGAAATGTGTACTAAAGTAAATCTCGAGAATCCTTTACATATTAATGCCTACTAAGTAGTTAATTCTTTTCCATATTGGCATTTCATGATTGGTTTGGAACAAAGCAGACTTTGAAATTGTCACTAAAGACTGGGAAAGAAGGACAACAGCAAGAGCAGCAAGACCAGGTTGCAGATAAATTTTATCTCCTCAGACTTTCTGCTAGAAACTACTTTCACTCATGAACACCTTTGTTTCTGTGTGTGCTGATACAGTCAATACTTGGAAGTGAAATGCTGATCTTAAAAGTTTTGGGGATTATCTCTATGGATTGCCTGGTAGGGTACTGGGAATTGCAACTTTGCTTCTAATCCAGATGTTCTACAGGAATAATCAAGGTGGAGGATGTAAGCTGACAGAAGTCTTCATAGTCTGTCATCAGCTCCCACTGCTGCCAGCTTTAAGGGTTTCAATTGTACTCAGCTGGACAAAATGGAAGAATCAAAAGTGTGGAGAATCAAGAATGAACTCATTGATAATTAGGTATTAATAGCTGGTTTTATTATTTATAGGATACTGTTAGGAAATGATCCATACATAGTTCTTGAGTTGCTGGAATCACAAACTCACACACACACACATTCACACTCCTCTGTACACACAAACTATACAAAAATGGTTTCTATTAAATCAGTTATATACACTTTAACTACGATTATTTACAACTGTGGGAAACACTGAGCGATTAAGTGTGAGTGTGTATGAAGGTATGCCCTGAAGAGCTAGAATAAATAGGCTGACATCCAACAACAGCTGATCTACTATTAACCCAAGAAACCAAGTATTATTTATTCCCACTTGCTTACTTTCCAAAACATAAAGACCTTTGTTTTCTCATGCTTATTGTAAAATAAATTCTGAAATAATAGGGAAACACAAAGAAAAATTTAAGTTGTAATTCCACCCATTAGAGATAATTCCCACTAACATTTTGATGTTTACCCATCCAGAATTTGCTCTATACAAATGTACAGCTATAACTGTGCCACTACATTTCAAACACCTTACTTCATAACCACTATTTTGCACTTAATATTATATACATATTTTCTAAAGACTGAAATGATTCCCAAATTTTAATATGCTGTATTTGACTTTACCAATCCCATATTGATATGGGATTAGGTTGTTTTCAATATTTTCTTACTCTAAATCACACTGATGTTAACATACTTATTCTACTTTTTGAGCATTTGTCCAATTAATAGAACACATTTCTAGAAGTGGAATTGGTACGTCAAAGGCATTACCTTTTCAATATTTAAATCTGATTTGTTGCAAAGTTGTACTGAAAAAAGTGTGTACCAATTTGCAAATTTCTTCCAGCAGAGTATGACTGTTCATTTGCACACAACTTCTCCAAACCTTCCCTTTTGGTAATATTTACTAATCTAATAAGCAAATGAGGTGTCTCGCTTTTGGTTTAATTTGCATCCCTTAATTAACTGAGAGAGCAAGTATTTTTTTTATATTTTCCATGACTTGTGTTTTCAATTTTGGGGTGTGTATGTGCATGTACATGTGTCAGTGTATACTGCCTATTCATATTCTTTGTATTTCCACTTAGGGAACTAGATTTTCTTTTCTTTTCTTTAATCCTCACCAAAGGATACATTTATTGATTTTAGAGAGAGAGAAAAGGAGAGAGAGAAAGGTACATTGATGACAGAGAGAAATATCAATTGGTTGCCTCCTGTGCATGCCCTGACCAGGGACCAAACACACAGTCGAGGTATGTGCCCTGACTGAAATCCAACCAATGACCTTTTGGTGCACAAAATGTCACTCCAACCAATCTGGCTATACTAGCCCAGGGCTCAGTTTGATTTCCTTTTTCCTTATACCTCATTTGGGATAATGCAGAGCCACCTAAACATAATTAATTTGCTTAATTTAACACAAGCCCCTTCCCTTATCTATCATACACACTCACATACAGAGTACATAGCCTCACATTTTGTTTTACTCACCTAGAATAAGAAATGGTGAATTTTTAACTATGGTCACAAATGGTACCCCTGTATACAACATGAAGCCAAAGCCGCTCACCACTCCCAAGGCAACAGAAATTACTCCAAAGGTTGCAACACACATTTTGTTTCGCACACAGTCACACCTGTAAATTTGAAGGGAAAAATTATGGAATTTTTGGTGGTAGCTTCCATAATGAAATTACATCAGTGCATAAAATTCTTGACTGGGATGCATATTCAGGAACCTCTTCTGCAATGATTCCCATACCTGACTGCTAGAGAGCTTTAATTCCCAGGCAATATGCAAGCCCCCCATCTCAAAAAAAGAGAGAACAGAAAAATTAGGAATATGTACTTTTACCAAGCTTCCATGGGTGATTTATATATAGCTAGCCAAATACTAATCCACAGGCTGGCATTTCAGAAGGAAAATGTGAGAAAGGTTCACTAAAGCACTGCAGATGGTTAATTTCACTTGAATCTTCAAAAGGATGTGAATGGAATAAAACAGAAGTGGAAGGAGACCTTCAGCACAGAGATTGCCTGTACATAGGAACTGACTCTGAACCCCTAACTCCAACTAGACAAAAACACAATCTTAAACAGCTCCTGTATTTCAAAGCTAGGTCAGTATGTATTGTGATTAACAAAAAAGTATGAAAGCCTCCTCCTAAAACATTTTTTAAAATATCTTCTCTACTGGTAAAGTTAGCTCTAGAAAAGTTCTTACTAGATGCAGAAAAATTGAATTGTAGTCCATTTTGAATAACACAACCTATATCTGTTTTTGTTGGAAAAACATAAAGAGGAATATATACAGTATTTTAAAGTATGGATTAAATACTGTATCTCCCCAACAACCACAACAGTGTATTTTAATATACTGACAACAATTTCTGGTTTTATATTTTCCTTGCTTGTTAACTGCTTCCAGTTAATAAATGATACCCGCCTCTAGACATCTCTAGTAGAAGAGAGAAACTACATTTGGATTGAAGACTAGGAAAGTCAACTATGGAAATGGAGCCACTGATTCTCCATGTACAATACAAGAATGAAATTGGATCACTACTATGCACCATATATAAAAATAGCTAAAAATTAATCAGCAACCTAAATATGAGAGCTAAAACCATAAACTCTTAGAAGAAAACATAAGGTAAATGTACATTACTTTGAACTTGTCAGTGGATTCTTAGATATAGCACCAAAAGCACAATTAGCAGAAGAAAAAATAGATGAATTGAATTTCATCAAAATAAAACTTTTATGCATTAGTGGACATTTTCAAGAAACTGAAGAGATTATCCACAGAGTGGGAGATTATTTACAAATCATATATATCTGTCTGCTAAGGGATTAATATCTATAATATATAAAGGGCTCATCAACAAGACTCAACAACTAAAGAACAACCCAATAAAAATGTGCAAAGATTTAATAGACATTTTTCAAAAAAAGATATACAAATGGTCAATAAACATATCAAAAGTTACTTATCATTTGTACTTAGGGAAATGTGAGTCAAAACCACAGTGAGATACTACTTTGTACCTACTTGAATGACTATAATCAATAAAGCAGAAAATAACAAGCACTGGTAAGGAAGTGAAGACATTGTTGGTGGGATACAAAATAGTGTAACCTCTGTAGAAAAGAGCTGGGCAGTTCTACAACAAACTAACATGAAATTATTATACAACCCAACAATCCCACTTCTAGGTATATATTGAAAAAGAATTGAAAACAGGGGCTCAAGCAATTATTTGTACACTAATGTTCATTGCAGCATTATTCACAGTAGTCAAAATGTTTCCACAGTAGTGGAAACATTCCAAGTGCCTATCAATAGATAAATAGATACATAAAATATGGTGTGACATACAATGGAACATTATTCAGCTGTAAAAAGGAATGAAGTTATGATACATGCTACAACATGGGTGAACCTTAAAGACATTGTGCTAGGACTTCCGCCAAGATGGAGGCATAGGTGGAAACACTGTGCCTTCTCCCACAACCAAGTTTGAATACAACAAAGGTTTGGAGAACTAGGACACACCCAAAGACCAGAAAACGGAATTATACGGAAGTCCGACAACTACGAACCGTTCAACGGGGACGGTAAGAGAGGTGGAGCCAGCAGCGGAGCTGGGTTGGGCAGGACAGATCCCCCGACCTAGGCACGCAGGCAGCCCGGAACCAGTCGGTGTGTGGGGCAGACTTACCACGGTCGCACATTCGCGCACAGTGAGACGGACCACACAGGCCCCATGGGGCGAACCCATTGATGGAGGGCTGACGGCGGTGGTACACTCGAGTGCAGTGGAACGAAACGCGTGGGCCTGGTGACGGTGGTGGCTGTGGCACCAGTGGGGGACGTGGCAGCAGGGGGCAGATGGGACGCCATTGTCCTTCTTTGACCCCGTCCCCACATACAACGTCACAACCCAGCGACTTAGTTGCCCTGCTCTAGTGAACACTTTAGGGCTCCGATCCTGCTACGGAACAGGCACGAACAGCCCAAAAGATGGCGCAAGAAGAACTCAAAGTCCCAGAGCCAATAACTCTAAGCGACCAACAGATTGCCAGGCTCTCAGAAGCCCAATTTAAAACACTATTTATCAGGATGCTCACAGAACTGGTTGATTATAGTCACAAACTGGAGGAACATATGAAGGCTAAACTAATTGAAATGAAGGGAGATGTCCAGGAAACCAATAGCGATGGAAAGGAAACTGGGACTCAAATCAATGGAATGGACCAGAAGGAAGAACGAAACATCCGACCAGAAAGGAATGAAGAAATGAGAATTCAAAAAAATGAGGAGAGGCTTAGGAACCTCCAGGACATCTTTAAACGTTCCAACATCCGGATTATAGGGGTACCAGAAGGGGGAAAGAAACAGCCACGAGTGGAAAACGTATTTGAACAAATAATAAAGGAGAACTTCCCCAGTCTGGCAAAGGAAATAGACTTCCAGGAAATCCAGGAAGCTCAGAGAGTGCCAAAGAAGTTGGACCCAAGAAGGAACACACCAAGGCACATCATAATTACATTAGCCAAGACCAAAATGAAGGAGAGAATCCTAGAAGCATCAAGGGATAAGGGGACAGTCACCTACAAAGGAGTACCCATCAGACTGTCAGCTGATTTCTCAAAAGAGACCTTACAGGCAAGAAGGGGCTGGAAAGAAGTATTGCAAGTCATAAAATCCAAAGACCTACAGCCAAGATTGCTTTATCCAGCAAAACTTTCATTTAGAATGGAAGGACAGATAAAGTGCTTCTCAGATAAGGTCAAGTTTAAGGAGTTCATCATCACCAAGCCCTTATTATATGAAATGCTAAAAGGACTTATATAAGAAAAAGAAGATGAAAAATATTAACAGTGAAAGGACAGCAAACACACAGCTATTAACAACCACACCTAAAACAAAAGCAAACCAAGAGGACAGCTAGATCAGGAGTGGAACCATAGAAATGAAGAACACATGGAGGGTTAGAAACAGGGGGGTGGGAGGAGGAGAACGGGGGAGAAGGCACAGAAAATAGCAGAGATGGTAGGTAGAAAATAGATAGGGGGAGGGCGAGAATAGTGGGGGAAATAAAGAATCTAAAGAACTTGAGACACGTGGTTATAAACTAAGGGGGGAGAATGGTGGGGAAGGGAGTGTGCGGGTAGAGGGGAATGAAGGGGAGGAATAGAACAACTGTAATGGTATAATCAATAAAATATATTTAAAAAAAAGAATCTAGTTTCACCACAGTTTTTAAAAATGTACTTTAAAATGTGCCTCCTCTGAATTTTGATGTGCTGTAAGTATAAAATATGCACTGAATTTTGAGACCTTAGTATAAAAGAATGTGAGGTATCTCACTAGTCACCTTTTATTGGCTGCACATTGAAATATTTTAAATATGTTGAATTAAATATTATTAAAATTTAAAAAAAGACATTGTGCTAAGTGAAGCAAGACAGAAGGACAAATATTATGTGAAACCACTTATATTAAATCTCTAGAGTAGGTAAATTAATAGAGACAGAAAGTAGATTAAAGGTTTACCAGGGCTGGGAGGAGGCAATGCAGTGTTATTGCTTAATGGTTATAGTATTTGTGTGGGGTAATAAAAAACATTTGGAAACAGATAGTTGTGATAATTGTATAATAGTGTGAACGTCATTAACATTACAGAATCATTCACTTAAAATTAAAATGGTTAAAATGACATTTCATGTTATCATATTATGTTTTACCACAATAATTTTTTAAAAAATAAAGTTTAAAAAATTAATGAAAGTGTTTTACCTGTAGCATGATGATATTGAAAATAATATGATTAGAAGGTATGCCACATAAAACAAAGGAATCACTGTTGTAGAAGTTGACTCAAATTCCAGTTGTCTAGAAAGTGATGTAAAGTAGACCACCTGCCACAAAAACATATTCAGATAAATAACTTTAATATCAATATTTGTATTACAAACACTATGTAAACACTATAGCTTATTGATGAAAATATTGTCCAAATTCATTAAAAGATCAAAATACATGAATTATGCTTTTAGAAAAAAGAATATAGATATGCTTCTTCCCATAAATCTCTGGCATAATGTCCAAAGTTTTTTTAAAAATACAAAATTTAAAATGTCTGAATATATAAAACCTAAATTTTATATGAAACTGTGAAATTATTAATAAAGAAATTGTGGCTTTTTCAAATTTTTTAGATTGCTACCTTTAACTATTTTCAGTGCATAAATATCATTTCAGAAAGGCCTGGTATTCAAAGGCTTTTTCCAGTGGGTATCTCACTTTCACCAGACCATTCAGAAGTATTAGGTTAGCTGACCCAACAATACTATGCTATAATTTACTTGAAAAATATTAACCTAGTTATCTTTTTCAATAATATCAAAGACTTTAACTAAAAGTAAGAATTTCTATGTAATTTGGCTGGAAAACCAATCCCCGAAACTAAACCTGAAGCTCAATGTCTGTACCCAACAAATCTATCTTGAGGTTGTAGGATTTGTGTTTTCCACCAGAATATTACCAATGATCTAAAGCTTTTGGCATCCTACAGTATTAGTTTAAGAAAGTTGGATTAAGTACCAAAAACACTAGTGTACACCCAGCTTCAACTCAAGGACACCACAGAATACTCAGGCAGCTCTATTGCTATCAATGGTCCTTAGGATAAACCTTCTTATCCTTCCTCCTTTGTCCGGGCTTTCCTATTAACCCCAGATCCCACGTACCTGGATCATCTTCGAGCCCAGACTCTTTTCAATATTGCTAATTTGCTTCAGGAAATGGATCAACCACATCTTGCTGTGCTCATTATCTTCTCCTCCAGTCTTCAGGTAATATTGCAGCCTCATGGCTTTGGCGTCCATGAGTCTCTGGTTGACTCCTATCTTCTGGCCTAAGATGATTTCTCCAAGGGAGCCAGCCAGGCTCATAGGCTGACCATTTGGGTTGTAGATGGGGAAGGTGATTTTTCTCAGGTCAAGGTGCTTGTTCACTTGCCAGGCAGACAGGAGTGGGTTGGAGGGTACACAGGAGCCCTGGATCTTAGCACACACCTCACTGTACGGGATCTGGTTTCCATTTTTCAGGGTCCCATACAGTGCCTGCACCATATGGTCCAACTTGTTAATTTCTGATAAGACTTCTTGTTCCAGCAGGGACGCAGTGTTGGAGACCACTAGAATAGAAGCAAAATTGACCTCGGTGCTCTTCCTGTAGATGGAGAAGTGATCTGAGTCGTTAGTGGTGAAATGTTCTTGTACAAAGCGCCGTTCAGCCTTTGCGGGGCTCCCGATCGGAGTGTACTGCTCCTCAAGATCTTCTTTTCCATCCTTGGGCAGGTAAGTAAAGCCAGTGCCCAGGAGACCCGTCAGCAGTATGGGCGTCAGCAGGAAGACCCAGGGGTGCAAGCCCACCTTCCTTCCCAGCCATTGGAAGGCCCGGGACAGTGGAGCCTCCAGGCAGTTGGTTTGGCAGCGGCGCTTTTGAGACACTTCAGTTAAGAATTGTGGCCTGGTTGGAGCTGAATCTGGCTTCACGGACACCCAGGAGGAAAGTGACTCCTGCTCCGCTCCTAGTGGCTCCGCACGCTGCCCTGAGTCCCAGCTCATCTCCGGTTCCCGCTCTAGACTTGACTCTAAGAGCGGATCCAACTTCTCAGCGGCCAGGGGCCGCACAACCCTCAGAGCTGCCGGCCCCAGACCCCTATCAGGCCCCGCTGGCTTCTCCAACCCCGGCAGGGACTCGGGCTCCATCTGCGCTGGGACTTGGGCCCCACCTCTGACGCCGTCTCAGAGGGACTGACAGTCAATCCTGTAGTAAAGGCCACGTTCCCAAAGACCGTCGCAGGATGGGAACTAGCTGCACGAGGCTGCCTATCCGCACCTCAGCCAACGGTTTCCGGAGCAACTGCCAATCCGGGGCCTGGAAGGCGGGAGCTTCCGTTGGGCTGCGCGCTTGGGTGGGGGGAGGGGGCGTGGGAGGAGCTTCTGTTGGGCAGCAAGTGACCCAGCCGGTCTTGCTGCGGACAGGGCGGGGGAGGGTGGCGCGGGGGGCTTCGAGGGGGTGCGGGCGGGAGAGGGCTGCGTTGTGTTTTGTTCTTTCTTTTTTTGTGGAATGTCTTGGGCTGACATTCGTTAATAAAGTTATGTAGCTTTCAGGTGTTCCATTCTGAAACGCATCAACTGCGCATTCTGTCGTGCTTCACCGCCCCAAGTCAGAGAGAGCGGGGTTGCCTGCGTCTCCAGCCGCTGCCCCTGCTCAGGCCCTGCCTGCTCTGGGACTGCACTCGCTGCGGGTCTGTTTTGGGAGCAAGCAGGTGGTACCAGAAGCAGAAGGAAGATTCCGCAGTGTTGGGCCGAACTGGGGCTCTTGGGAGTGGGGACGCGTTGGAGACAGGGATGATGCTAACATGGATGCTCCAGCGGAAGTGGTTATTGTACTTGGCAGTGAGTGGGGAGAAGAGTGAGGCCCTGTGAGCCACTGCCTCCCTCCAGGGTCAGTCTGGAGGGACCCTCTGTCCCCCAAATTTGTGCAGGGGGGGGTGGGGACAAGAGCAGTCTATCCACTGTGGTGAGGCCTGTTAATTCGTTGATCTGTGAAGTTGGTGGGAGGGCAACGGCCAGAGGCAGAGTGGGGGTGGGGAGCCAGACATCCAGGGCTTCACACCAGTGTCCCTTGGGGAGTTTCCTGGTTGGGAGGAGATTCTTCCACCACTGACCGGCCGGGTAACCTGCGCTAGCTTCCTTCCCCCACCTTCCTTCCTCCACCTCCTAGTCTGTGAACGCCTTGTACAGCCGCGCCCAGGTGCAGATGAGGCCCTCCAAGAAGAGGACAGTCAGCTGCTCCTGGGTGACCTTACACACCATGGGCCCGAGCAGCAACACGAGGTGGGATGCGCGGGCACAGCCCTGTCCCCTGCACTTTGGCTGCAGGGAAAGGGGACACTGGGCTTATCCCTGCTGTCGCCACATCCTGGCTGAGTGAGGTTGCCCAAGCTGTGGTAGCACTTGTGCTCCTTCTCCGTGCCCTGTGCCCCCTATGCCTCCTCGTCCCCTTGCTCCTGCATCGTAATCTAAACGGTTTGCCTGGCTCCAACTCCAAGCCCCACGCCTTGCCACTGCCCACCGAGTGTGGGAGTCTGTTGGACAGCGAGCAGGGCTTGGGCCCAGGGCCTGGCTCGCCACCCCGACAGCTGCTGGTGGAAGGTGGCTCCAAGCTGGGCTTGCCAGGGAGCGTGAACTGCGGGCCAAGAACCGGAAGGGCAAAGGCGCGCCTTCAGTGAGGTCCCACAGGCAGAACTGCGTGTCCTGAAGGACTGAGCAGAAGCGGTAGGTGATGGAGCCTCCTCGGACACCCCGGAGAGCAGGGTTCTGGTATTCGAGCCTGGGCCAGCCGTCTTGGGCTCCTCTTCCTCCTACTCCTGACACTGCGTACCCCCTCACCCAGGCTGCTGCCACCTGCTCGGCCAGCTTGGTGTAGAGGTCAGAGGCTATAGCTTCAACCCAGGACTAGGGGTCATGACCACGGGCCACTTTACAGCCCTCGGTGAAGGACCACACGGCGACCAGGTCATCCTCACCACCCGTCAAGAAGTAGCACGTGTCAGGGGCCCGGGACACCCAGAGCAGGCCACCAGAGTAGCTCTCTTTGGTGAATCCCTGGAGTGGGAATACGGGCGCGCGCAGGCAGCGGTCTTGGCTGACCCGGGCCTGGTGCCGGCCTAGGGGTGAAAAGGGAAACTCGTCAAAGGGCCCCTCACCCAACACCCACTTGGCCGGAGGGTGGCGGGGCGCTTTGCTTTTGGCAGTGTGGAAGCCAAGTCTTCGCCCACTTCCGCAGGCTGCACTGGGGCGGCGCCCCGGCGCGCGGGCTGCTGACGCTGCGGGAACAGGCGGCCACTGCGACCCGGGCAGCCGCTTCGGAGGCGCTGCCTTGGTCGGCTCTGTCAGCCGCTCTTCAAGGAGTAGCTTGTGGCTGTTCCTTCAGAGCCCATTGCACAAAATAGTAAAATTGTACAGAAAGAATGTCCTTAATTAGTCAAATAAATCAAATTCAAAATCAAAAAGGAATTATAGCATATTTAATTTTATTCCATTTCAAATCAATCCATAAAAGTATGTATTAATCTCTGTACAAAAAATACCTTTAAACACTGAAAGTATTTTTTCTTCTTCATTTTTCCTTTTACTCTATTGATTTCATGAAATCATCTCATAAATTCAAAAGTCTGTTAAATTATGCTCCAATTATAAAATATTATAGCTTGATACATCTTGTTAAACATTTTTAATGAAAGATCTTTAGTAAAATTAATATTGTCATAATAAAATGTCAGAAAGGCTGTTAGCTTAATATCTATGGAAAACACGTGTTCTGTTAGAATTTATAAAATCTTGAATGAATAAGTCGGCCTTATACTAATTTATATGAGACTATATTGTTTAATTAACCTAAATTAAAATCAGTTAAGAAAACTGGGGAAGCTCATATTATCTGTGCATGTGATTTTATTTTTACAAAATATTTATCTGACTCAATTAAACAGCTGTTAAGAGTAACAAAATGAACATTCTCAATGTTATTCTCAAAATAACATTACAATTCAATACTAGTTTGAAAATATAAAGAGTTAATCTTCACATCTGGATTTCTAATCTCCTAATATGTACTATGAAACTATGATAGTCATTTGAGCTGATTTATCTTCTGGGCTTAAGAATCTCATCTTTTTCTCCAAAAGTTCTTGGATATTCCAATTAGCTATTTCTATGTAACATTATAACCTTTACATCATGTTTAGTTTTCTTTATACAGATGATCTTAGATAATGATACATGAAGCATGACTGAATAAAATATTAGGAAATGGACATACTCATGAGAATTATACACAGTACCATTACTTTACCATTAAGTCTTTAATATATTTTTTACATTGTAACACATCAAACAGTATCAACTTGTATCTTTATCATACGAAATTAAAGGACACCATAAACATTTTTAAAAAACAAAACTATATATAACAACTTGGCTGAAATAAAATACATAAATAAATCCATAGATTTTATAGCTAAAATTACTATGAAATTTTAACTATATCCAGTCTATGTTTTAGGCTTTACCTAGTTAGATCCCCTCTGCAAAATGCTTACAAAGTGATTCTGTAACTTAATAGTTAAACTTCTCCAGTAAGTTCTCTAATTGGCAGAAACAGTGGGGGTGAAAATTTATCTACAAAGAAAAATATTGAGAAATAGATTTATTTCAGCCATATACCACACACAAAAGACCAAAGTCCTTGGTCACAGTTATGTCAGGATTTACTAGATGTGAAATAACTTCATATCCAAAATCTAGCCATCTAGATGATAAAGCTATCAATGACAATTAGTGAGATAAAAAGAAGTGAAATTTTAAAGGGATAATAAACACAACAAACAAATGAGCAAAATAGAACCAGGGGCATGGAAACAATGAACAAACTGACAAGGACGAGAGGGGAGGAGAAAGGAGGATAAGGGAGGAAAGAACGATAAGGGCCTAGTTAAAGAACAAGTATAAATGACCCACAGACTTGAACAACAGTGGGGACTGACTGTGAGAATCGTGAGGGGCAGGGGAGAACAATGGGGGAAAATTGGGAAAACTGTAATACAGTAACAATAATAAATAGATATATACATATATACATACATACATACAAAGGGCTTAAACAAATTATACTGACAGCATTGTTGCCATCTTTTAATTAACTTTTGTTTACCAAGTATGACAAAAGGCACAGCAGGCTCAACTCTGTGAACATTCAAGATATCTCACAAATTATCACAGTAATAAGGAACTCATAAGCTCCTAAAATACCATATTTCATCTTCTGATTCCTATGGCTATTGGAACTTTCACTGTTATTTTTTTTAAAGGTCTGTGGTCTTCCATACCGGATGGCTTAGTCCCGAGATGCACACATAACCATTTTTGCCTACATGCTTTGAGCACTTACCTATGTCAGCCATTAAACTAAGCACTTTTGTCCATTAGAGATGATTTTATACACAAGTAACTGAAAACTCACCTAGTGGCTTAAACAAATGGGTAATTATTTCTCTCAATAACAAGAAATGTTGAGTTAGATGGCTCCTGGTGACGGTCCAACTGCTTGACAATGTAGGTATGTATGTGCTTCTCAGTTCTCTCACGTTGGCAAGATAGCTGCCACAGCCTCGTTCTCGCACATTGTCTCTAATTTTATCCTTCACTTCTTTCCCCCTCTTTTATCTCAGTCAGACTGACTTCTTTACCCACCATATTTCTGTATCAGGGCCTTTGCACTGGCCGCCCCATCTGCTGGAATACTCTTTCCCTAGTTCTTCACATGATTCACACCCTCACTTCCCTCAGACTTATGTCATGAAGTGACTTACAGGAAAGCCTATCCTGATCACATAGTTATTATTGGTGTCCACCCCTCCCCAGCATTCTCAATGCCATTAGCCTTTTCTTACTTTCCATACATTTCTCACCTTCTCAGGGGTTATAGTTTATGTCTCCCCAGCAAGCTCCATGAGATCAGGACTTTTCGTCTGTTTTATTCACTATGTATTTTGTGTCTAGAACAGTCTCTTCTTTTAATAGGCAGACACTTCACAAATACATGTTAAATACATAAACCTATTCTTAAATTAGGAAAAATGGGGGAAAGATAGCATGAACGATCTCTGCTTTGGTATAAAAAGCCAAACCTTTTATAAAAATACCCCAAAAGATTTCTTAGGTTTCATTGACAAATAGATTACATAATCAACCCTAGCTGGAAGAGAAGCTAGAAAAGGACGTTCAGCTTTTCCCGCCTCTGCTGCAGACCGAGAAAGAGATAAGGGGGCTGGGGAAATAGGTGTGATGTTAGGTAACTGACAGACTCTCCAATGCACTGTAATCTCCCAGCTAAGCTTCAAAACCTAATGTAGGTACTTTTATTATATCCATTGATCAAATGAGTAAATCATAGGTTAAGGTTTTTAAGCAACTCGCTCAAGGTCCCACAACCATTGTGAGTGGCAGTGCTGGAGTTTTAATCAATGCTGTCAGATTCCTAACCACACACTCTAAACCCCAAGGCATGTAACTTAATTCTGTTCGAGTTTCTTAGTGTGCCTTCCTGTATATTCTTTATGCTTGAACTTTTCATAAGTTTGAGGACCTTTCTTTGACAATTCTGTGGCCATGCTGACATATTAAAATGACTTTTCCTCTTCTTTATTGGGATCACTTTGAAATTCATGCTTGTATTTTTCTCAAAGTACCTCTTTCCTCATGAGGTATTCTCTTTCAGGATTTCATGAAGCCTATATTTTCTTACTTTATAAACTCTCTAGTTTTACTTTAAGATAAAAAATGCATTTTACATGGAAATTTACAGAAATAGAAACATGAATTTAGAAGTGAGATGGGTAATCTTGGTTGCTTATTCAACAGCCATTACATTGAGGGCTTTCAAGTTCACAAAGATAGTGTAAGACAAATGAGAAACTTAAGGGAAAACAGATTTGCCAACATTAATTTTCAGGAGAAAACGGTTTTTAAAAGTTGGGCAGAAACAAAATGCCTTCTAATACGTTTTTTGTTTGTTTGTTTTCTTTTTGTTGGTGTATTGGATATAGTATAGCACTTAGAAAATCCTGGCTTTGTGTGTAGATATCAGTTTCTGTATTATGTATCTCTAGTTCCAAAACTAACATTTTGATGGCAATCAAAATGCCATCCCCCACCTTTCAGAAGGTAGACAAAGTATTAGCAACTGCCCACTACTCAGGAGATGATACCTCTTAAAAGCTCTTGATTTCTTAAAAACTCAGCTCTGTATTTCAAAGGAGTTTGCCATACCTTATCCTGCATTTATTTATAATGTTAGGATTTTCAAAATAACTAATCTTCTATATTTACTAAATGGAATGTGGAGTGGGAAAGAAAAGAATAAAATTAGCAAAGAATAGGTTGAAAAGATAGGAAGAAAATATAAAGAGTGAATGCACTTGATATAAAGGGGGAAGAGATTTGAAAACACAAAACTACTATGTCCTGGCTTGTGCAGCTCAGTGGACGGTCACCCTGCAAACCAAAGGGTTGTCAGTTTCAATTCCCAGTCAGGGCACATGCCTGGGTTTCGGGCCAGGTCCTCAGTAAAGGGCACATGAAAAATAACCACATATTTATGTTTCTCTCTTTCTCTTTCTCCCTCCCCTCTCCTCTCTCTAAAAATAAATAAATAAAATATTTTAAGAAAATCTACCCTATCAACCAACTGATAGAGCAACAATAAGAAAGATACATTATGAGAAAAATAACTCACTTTATATAAAAAACTGTTAAGAAATAAGAAGGTAATTTCAAAGCAGCATTTCAGGTGGTGACACCTGAAAAATGTAAACCTTATTTGTTTAAAGAAATTAGTTGAAAGTATAGACACAGGAGAGTCTCTTAAGATAGAGCACACATCTTTAAAGAGATCATTGTATAGATTACATAAAATAATTCATATTAATCCTAACCATGATGCTCTGTAGACTCTTAATATTCATAATTACTTTCTCTAGTCCCTTCTTTTCTTCCCTGCAAAAACAATACAAAGAATATAAGAAGCTATAAGTCAAGGGCTTCAGAAAGTAGAATTCACAGTTATAAACTACTGTTAGGAAAGAGTTAACTCAGAAGGTCTGGGTTGCTTAAACCGTACATTTCCAGTAAGGCCTATCTTATGGGACAGAATGCTCCCAACACTCTGAATACTATAGCTCAGTTGAGCTTCATTGCTGGACAACACTTCTCACATGCTATCACACATGCTTGCTGAGAAATAAGGTGCATCCATGTGACTCCCCCGGAAGAGGATTCCTGTAACATTGCGCCTAGTTTCTCCTAGACTCTGTCTCAAGTACCTTTTCCCATTGCTGATTTTAATTGGTATTATTTATTGTAATCAATGGTAATTGTAAGTGTAAAAGTTTTTTCTGATTCCTGGGAATTCTTCTAGTGAGTCATGAACCTGGTGAGTGATTTTGGGAACCCCTAACTCAGCTACAAAATAGGTTTGTATGTTTTCTAAAGTTAGTATAATCAACTCATTTTCCAAGTGTATGTACTTATTGGGTTAAATGAAGCACTGTTAATAGTTACACATAGCATAGGATAAGGGTCAACTTGAACACATTCTATTAAGAAATTTCTACCATAAGTAAAAACAGAGAATTAGATATTTTAAAAGGAGAGTCAAGAGTTTGGAACATCCACTGTGAAAGTATTAACTGAGTCAGATATAAATGTAACTGATATTCTAGAGAGTAATAGAGGCCCAATTGCTCTTATGAGCATCCGTTGAGAGTATGTCAGGTATGCCCAAGGGGGGAAATTTGTTCCAGAGGTCCTCTTTAGGTAAAGAAATTAAATGGGAAAAAAGCAAATCATAAAGAACATTTTAAATTCTCACCCTATTACTAAGGCCTGCCAATTGCCCCCAGATTTTCTCTCAGATCTCTTTTCATGCATACGAATTGCCATCTTCCCATTTGGGTTCCCTATACTACAACAAAGATACCCAAGTTCTAATCTGGAATCAAAAACTCTTTTACTGTTCATTTTTATTAAAAGTAGCATATGCTTATTATGATTGTAAAGTATAAAAATATTTAAAATAATGAAAAAAATCACTTCTTGTATAAAATCCCTTATGATTTTGTTGCATTTACTTCCAGTCCTTTTAAAGTGAATTATATTTATTGTTAACACTGTTTTGTCTTAATTTTTGATGGATCATATTCTGAAGAAATTTGTATGTACTCTTTTTCTTCAATCAACACTGTACTGAAGGTATCTTATCAACAGATCCTAAGTGTGCTTTAGAAGTATGTCCTTAAAAGGCTTTATTATTCCATCATAATGAAACATTCAGTCACTTAATTTTAGAGGTAAGAAGTATGAAACTTAGAGCGGTTAAGTGATATCCCCAAAGTCACAGAGCTAGTCACATTAGATTTAGATGAGAAAAATAATTTCTTCCAATTTCTTGCTTAGCACTTTCTGACTTCACTTTAATCTACCCAAAATAGTGCTGCTCATTTATCTTCTGAAAATAGTAATTATATCATATTACCTCTGTTTTACAGCACTGGCTCCAAATTGCATAGAGGAAAACACTCGAACTCTTCACCCTAGTATTCAGGACCATTTAAAAGCTCTCTTTACACCATTTTGCGTTTCCTAATCCTACACCACTTCACATCAATCACCTACCCAAACTCAGTCTGCATTATCACCCTGGAATATAGGGCAATGGAATATGCTACTCACAAAATCCAAGACTTATGTCACTTTGTCCCTTACCAAGATTTTATTTTCTCTTTTTTCAGATACTCAAATGTTAAATTCTTTCAGGGTATCCTTTACAAAGACTTTTACAACTTTAATTCACTCTAATTTTTTAGTTTTCTAAATTGCTAAGGCTTTTTGTGTGTGTGTGAATAGTAAAGCAATGTCTATTCAGGTCCTTATCCCATATCTAATCAAGTTATTAGTTCTTTTGCTATTGAGTTGTTGGAGTTCCTTATATATTTTGGAGGTTAACCCCTTATCAGATATATGGCTTACAAATATTTTTACCCATTTTATAGGTTGCCTTTTCACTCTGTTTTTTGCTGTGCAGAAGCTTCGGATGTTTTACAGATAAATTTAAATCTGTATTCAGAGCAGCTAGTGTCTAACAACATTTTTAGGAGTGGCAGGATTTCTTTCCTTTTTCTTGCTTTGAAAGAAACATATATTTCCAGATATATTTTAGTCCCACAGAAACAAAATGACTCTTCACATTTTGTTATTGTCAGGTTTGTCTTTCCCCTTCTTAATAGAGTAGTAGGATTAACACATTTGTCTTTTGAGATCAGCACCTTCTACGCTGTTCTCTAGTGACCAATCTTTACAGCAGCATTAGGTTCAGACCTTTCCTGCCCATACAACCAGTAGCTGATAAGAAAAGGGACTGGATAATAGGAATGGGAACACCTAAAATTAGGAAACTCTGGTCTAATAAAAAGCATTTTCTCTATGAAAAAAGATCTCATTCGCTTTATAGATGTGCACACTATTAACAAACAGGCAGCCACTTCAATTATGAGAAGCATGTAGTTTAACTGCATGCCTTAGGGAAAAAATGTGAAGAGATTTATAACAGCAATGAAAAATCAAATCAAAACTATTGCCTCTCTCCTATTTAAAAAATATTTACATTAGATCCAGGACTAAATATGTACCTTCAGTATTCCAAATTGAAAACAAACAAAAAAAACGCCTGAAGACAAAAAAATAAATAAAATGTGTCCTTCAAGAACTCTTCAATTTTTTGTGAGATATTTTCATTTCCTTAGCTATCATTATCAGATTACGAAAAGATATCATTGCTAAAATCATGTGGCTAAAAAAGAGTGCATTCTAGTTTTTTGTACAAATATTAATATATCTCTTTTCTCACATATTCACAGCTTCTTAATTAAATCTTACTAATGTTCTCTTAATTTTGACTCTCAGAAGACCTATCTGTAAATAGAATAATTTGTTATATTTTCAAAAAGAAACACTAGACACAAATCTTAATACTAGAGAAAAGCATAAGAGGTCTTTACCTCAAAAATTAAGTCTAGCATATAGTTATCTATATAGTGTTAGTTAATTATATAGCATATAGGCAATAAGAGGTAAATTTAAACATGCTGTCCTAACTCCTGAACCTTGGATTTTAGAAAACCATAGACTAATCATTTTACATACAAAAGTAGACTAAAATTGCCCTGGCTGGCATAGCTCAGTGGACTGATCGTGGGCCTGTGAACCAAAGGATCGTGGTTTGATTCCCAGTCAGGGCACATGCCTGAGTTGCAGGCCAGTTCCCAGCAGGGGACACACGAGAGGCAACCATACATTGATATTTCTCTCCCTCTCTCCTTCCCTTCCCCTCTAAAGATAAATAAATAAAATCTTTTAAAAAAAGTAGACTAAAATTTTATATAACAAGAGATTGTTTAAATCTACAGGCAAGGAATTTTAAATGAAGTTTTCATGTGTATTTAAATGTCAATTAATGCTACTCATTTTTATGATGTGGCTATTGGATTTAAGGCCAAAGCTTTACTTTTTAAAGATTTTATTTATTTATTTTTAGAGAAGGAAAAGGAGGGAGAAAGAGAAGGAGAGAAACATCAGTGTGTGTTTCCTTCTCATACAGCCCCCAACAGGGACCTGGCCTGCAACCCAGGTATGTGCCCTGACTGGGAATCTAACAGGCAACCCTTTGGTCTGCAGGCTGGCACTCAGTCTACTGAGCCACACCAGCCAAGACTTAAGGCTAAGGCTTTGTAAGATGTCCTGTAACTGAGGGCCAATATAGAACCTATAAGTAATCTGATAAAATGCCCCAGTTCCACCAGCACAGTCTTACTTTATGTCTGTTGTCTGAACATTATTAATAGAGACCCTTTCACTCTGAAAGGCTGATTAAATGAGCTAGCTTAGATAGTGAACCCTACCCAAAGTAATAGATCAGAAAGGTTAAACTCAAATGAGCTGTACCTTCTAAAGATATTTTAAGTTATGTTTATAATTAGAAAATAAATACATATGTGTGTATACATATATATATTAGATGGACGCGTCATGTATATCTAGTGATTTATTTGTAGTACATCACCACTTACTGATAGCAGAGCCCTCTGCTCTAAGTTGGCTCCAACTCCAAACTAGCTTTCTTGTCTCACCTTGGCGTATTTTGGGAAATTGAAAGGAGCAAAGAAAGGTTGATAATAAGGGAAGTAGAAATCCAAATGGCAATGCACTTATCTGCTCAGAAATCAAAATTTAAGAAATTCAAGTCTAATGTGTTTTGCAGGTATTATAGACTAGAAAAGTGAGACAGCCTGAAAGTTGGATTATGGGAGCATTACCGTGATCTAGGAAGAAAAGAAAAGCATGTGAGAGGCATGAGGAGGTGGAAATGGTTCAAAGCAATTCCAACTGGGTTTTTTTTTTTTCTAATTGAAACAGAGTAAAGCTCATAAACAAGAGATCAGTACTCCTCAGTTTACTCCTCTGTGGAATAGTGATCCATAAATACAGTGTAGCCTGACTTTACCAGGTCATCTAATATGTCTTTCATTATATCAATGCACAAAATGAGGATAATTTTATGTGAATATACCCACTTCACGTTTGATGCCATATATTACCTCGTATCTCTCATAAGAATCAACCTGGACAAAAATACAGCTCTTTCAGAAAATTAATTAGACAAACTCAGGTTTTGTTCAACCTTCAGCTTTTACTCTTTAACCTCAGTTGTTGCTGTTTTTAAAACTTAAAGGAATTAATATTTCTTTAGACTCACTTGATCTTTAGGTTTATGGCTTACTGAACTCAGCTTCAAAACTCCACTCAGGTTCTTGTTCCCCTAGTACAGTCTTTTCTGGTGTTCCAAAGATAGGCACTCCATCTTCTCCCTCCCACTCCATGAGTGAACTCAGGCCCAACCTGACCAGAAAAGGGAATTCCCTCTATGTGTAAATGTTGTTGATTAATTGCCAGCATTGATCAGTATAGATATCTTTATTGATTTTCTTGGCATACTTCCATTCAATTTTTTCTCTTTATTTTAGATGATGATACTTTAGTCGCATTTTCGGTGCATAATGTTTAAGGTTTAGCATTTTTAATATACTCTGCAAGACCTACATGATTTGGCCCAAGCCAACTTTTCCACCTTTATTCTGCACTTTTTTAACCTACTCTCCCCTTTTTGCTCAGAATCTAGAACATAGTGATGCCTCTACCTCAATCACTCTTCAAACCCAACCTCCACAACAGAATTAACAAACACACAGATATGTAACTTCCAGCCAAGATGGAGGCATAGGTAGATACACTTTTCTTCTTCACACAACCAAAAGAAGGACAATAACAAATTTAAAAAGTAAAAAAAACCCAGAACTTCCAGAAAATCAAACTGTATGGAAGTCTGACAACTAGGATTTAAAAAGATACATTCATCCAGACTGGTAGGAGGGGCAGAGATGGTCAACTGGGTTGGAGATGATGCACAGCAAGACAGCAGCTGGAGGACCAGCAGTCCCACATTTGTGTGCAGATAAACTGGGAGGAATAACTGCAGAGTGAGACAGACCTCAAAAACCAAGGTTCCAACATGGGAAAAGAAAACTCAGGCTGTAAAAACCTGTGGGGGTTACAGCAGTGAGAGAGACTCCCAGCCTCACAGGAGAGCTTACTGGAGAGACTCACAGGGTCCTAGAATATGCACAAATCCACCCACCTGGGAATCAGCACCAGAGGGCCCAATTTGCTTGTGAGTAGTGGGTGAAGTGACTAAAGGCTGGTGGAAAGACAAGCAAGGAGTATTATTCCCACTTGGACCCTTCCCCCATACAACACCACAATACAGTGAAGTGGGTTGCCTGACCCTGGTGAGTACCTAGGCCTCTGCCCCTTACAACATAACAGTTGTGCCAAGTCAAAGAAATATGGCCCTATTGAAAGAACAGACCAAAACTCCAAAAATAGAACTAAGAGATGAAGAAATAGCCAACCTATCAGATGCAGAGTTCAAAACACTGATAATCAGGATACTCATAGAAATGGTCGAACACAGTTGCAAAATACAAGAAAAAATGAAGGCTACCCAAAGGGAAATAAAGGCAAATAGACAGGCAATCAACCACGAAGGGAAGGAAACCAGGACTCAAATCAATGATTTGCACCAGAAGGAAGAAAGAAACATTCAGCTGGAACAAAATGAGGAAGTAAGAATTCAAAAAATTAAGAAGAAGCTTAGCAACCTCCTGCATAACTTCTAACATTCCAACATCTGAATCATAGGGGTACCACAAGGAGAAGAATAACAGCAAGAAATTGGAAACTTATTTGAACAAACAATAAAGAAAAACTTCCCCAATCTGGTGAAGGAAATAGACTTTCAGGAAGTCTAGGAAGCCCAGAGAGTCCCAAAGAAGTTGGACCCAAAGAGGAACACGTGAAGGCACACCATCAAGTTACCCAAGATTAAAGACAAACAGAAAATTTTAAAAGGAGCAAGAGGAAAAAAAGAGAGTTACCTACGAAATGGTGCCCATTAGACCATCAGCTGATTTCTCAAAAGAAACCTTGCAGGCAAGAAGGGGCTGAAGAGAAGTATTTGAAGTTGGAAAAGGTAAGAACCTACATCCAAGATAACCCAATAAGGCTATCATTTAGAATGGAAGGGCAAATAAAGTGCTTCCCTGGTGAGGTCAGGTTAAAGGACTTCATCATCACCAAGCCCTTATTATATGAAATGTTAAAGGGACTTACCTAAGAAAAATAAAATTATCAAAAATATGAACAATAAAATGACAACAAACTCACAACTATCAACAACTGAATCAAAAAAGACAAAGAAAAACAAACAGACAACTAGAATAGGAACAGAATCACTAAATGGAGCTCCCATGGAGAGTTATCAGTGGGGACGGGGAGGAGGAAGAATGAAAGAAAAAGGTACAGGGAAGAAGCATAAGTGGTAAGTACAAAATAGACAGGAGGAGGTTAAGAATAGTAGAGGAAGTGGAGAAGCCAAAAAATGTATATATACAACCCATGGACATGAGCTAAGGGGGAGGAATGCTGGTAGGAAGGCATACAAGGCAAAGGGGAATTAAGGGGAGAAAAAATAGGACAATTGTAATAGCATAATCAATAAAAGACACTTTAAAATTAAAATAAATAAAGCATAAAAGAAACAAATACACAGATATAAATCTCAACTCAATTGTCAGTTATTTAGGCATGGCTTTCCTTAGCCTGAAGACTAGAAAAGACCTCCTTTTTATATACTTTCATAGTATCCTTTACTTCTATTCATAGTATTTCATTTGTAATTATAAAACATTTATATAATAGCTGATAATATCCCCCTAGATTATAAAATATACTAGGCCAGCTGCGTGAATTTGGCACACACTTGTATCTGCCATATTTATTATAGTGCCTTCATACAAAGCTAATATACCATAAATAATTGTTCTTTTGAAGGTTAAAGGATACAAGGTTGAAAGATAGAAAATATATTAGTTGAAAGAATTAGTACCAAAAACACTGGAAGACTGGAAAAGGCAAGCTACATCACAAATGAAGTGTAACAGAAATAAAGGTTAGATCTTGTACTTAGGACCAAAGAAACAATTATATAAGAAAAGAGTGGGAGTAATTAAAAGTATACGTATATAAAAAAATGATGATGGGATTTTTAGTAATATAGTAAAAAATTATATCTAATTTTTCTTTCTACTGTTTCTCCTGCTCCTTCCCACAAGAATAAAATAGTATGCTGATTGGTATGATGGACAGAATCTAATTTCCATTTAGTCTCGTTAACTGGGGAACAAGGCCCTGGCATTGGAGATATATTTGGACCTATCTTACTTTCTCTTTTTCTTTGCTTCGTAGACACAGCTGCATCCAGACCAAAGGATACTAGATGATAGGTGGTAAGTGATAAATGTAAAATGTCACTTATTCTCCACATAGTAAGATTGTACAGGACCCTGTCATAGTCTCCAGCTTAATTTTAATAGTTTAAGTCCTGATGCACTATTACAATTCTTAGCTTTTTCTCTGTATTTATAATCAAATGACCAAGCAAGAATATATAACTAACATGTGTTCTCATGGCACAGAGTCCAGGAAATTTTTAGAATGACCCTGAGGACTAGACAGGATCGATAACAGAGTTCTATTCAACATTATTCCTGAAGAGATATTGCAATTTTGGACTGAATTAACAAAGTAAAATCTAGAACAAGAACAATAATAAGATTTTATTCAGAACTTCTCAGAACACTTCTGGTGTAGGGTCTATTCTTGGGAATTTTAAGTGACATACTGATAAAGACAGAATATACTTTGAGAATCTTTGAGATTGCATTATTATTCTTAATTGTTTGCTGAGCTTCCTGTAAGAGGCTTGTTGATCCTTGCACATCACTATGTGACTTAGACTGTGGCCCCCTGGGAGTTGTACGTTTTTCCACTCTATTAATGTTATATTTGAGTGCCACTTACTTTACCTATTACAAATAAACAGTAAAAGTAAAATAAATGAGTAAAAGATATATGCCACCACTCTGAGCAAATTTTAAATTTTTCCTCCACTAAAGTATTGACATAACTTAGGGGCTGCTCCTTCAGCCTGATTCCTAAAAGGAAGATAGATGGAGAAGAATTTCAGCAAATATGCAGCTGTCCTATTATGTGAGAAATAAACCTTTATGGTTTTAATCACTGAAATTATGAAGCTGTTACCACAGCAAAGCATGGGGAGACCTGACTAATAATGTCAGACAATCTGAATAATTAAGAACTTCAAGACAATTTCATATTGGGAAGAGTTGAAGAATCTGGGATGTTCTATTTATTAAAGAAAAATGTAGAGGGACATTGTATCATTCTAAATATTTAATTAGTGGTCAAATATTTGAGTAATAGAACTTTTCTTTGTATTCTTACTAGGTCAAATTAGGACCAATAACTAGAAGCTTTAGGATAACCTGTTTTAGCTGAATATTAGAATTTTCTAACTTGCAGAGGCTGTAAAAAATGAAGTTGCAGTTTTAGGATTCTCGGAAAGTTTCCTAATATTGGGGAGTTCAAATAGCTCAATATATTTATTTTTAAAAGAACCCCAATAATTGGTCGATTCAATAGATTATATGGCCTCTTTTAAAACCAAAATGCAAAATTTATAACAAAATATAGGCAACGTATACAGATCTTTCTCCAAAGACTCACTGTCTATTATGTGTTGACTTTCTTCTCTTCACTCTGTTCTTTTCCAATCATTATGAACATGAATTGGTAAAGAGAGGAAGAATTTCTTTCAAATAATTTATATGCTTCCAAAATTAACAGTCTAATACTTGCTGTAGTTGTCAAATATGAGAGAGTAACACCACTCACAAAGATAAATATTTAAAATAAAGTAACTGGAATTTAAATCAAAACAAGAAATTAAATATAAAAAAATATCTTTGTTCCAAAATATCATGTAACATTAAAACTCGTACTGATGAGTACACAGAAATTTTAAAATGATTCTCCATTGTCCCTATGTAGAGTATCGGAACATGATTCTACTTTGTTCGTGAGTCCATGGTATATTTGTCGGCATTAGCACAACTGACAAGACAATTGGTTATTTTTAATTTTTCCATACACTGTCAAATTGCTTAAAGAACTTTTCTGGGAGGAGGGGGTCATAAGTGAACTAAATGGTAATGGAAAGAAATATAATAAAGTTTACATATTTTTAAAATACTAAACCAACTTTTTAACTTAAAATTAATAATTTATGTACATCTTCAGAAAAATGTTCACACTTGCTATTACAAGAAAAATAACTATCAAATAAGTTTTCTTTTGCCAGGTGTTTTTCTCGAATAAGCAAATTCAATGTCCTCTAAAGTAATTAATATGTTAAATTGTGGTTGCCAACATGTTTCTTCCATGTCTTCTGATTTGTTATTTTATGTTTTATTTTAGTTATCATTAAGCATACTGTTCAATTTTATCATACACTGTAACTTTCTTCAAGTAGCTAGTATACAGTCACTTCATAAGTAAATATTTATTAAATTTCAATAATAAATAAAAAATAACTACAAAAATAAGTGTTTTAAAAGTGTTAAAAACCTCTCACTATCACATTTGAAATCTCGAAATATTCAGCATTGCAACTCTAACACATTTTTTAACACTCATAAGAAAAGTTTCTTTTGGCCTCAAATTTAAAAGCTCACTGATTTTATGACCTAAACAGCAAATAAAACTCAGCTGTTGACAGTTTGAGAAAGAGGCTTTATAATTTTTTATTCTATTACTAACTAGATTTATCTTTTTCCTCTATTAAAATATTGGCTAAATACCATGTATAATGCCTTCTTTTGATCACTGTTTTCATTTTATCCCCACAAATAGTGAAGTAAATAAAGCAGAAAAAAGTTTGTTTTTCTTTTCCTTTCTTCTAGTTAAATTTTTTAAAGGCTCTACTATTTATTCTCAATGATTCTCATTTTGTTTGGTTGAAAAAAATTTTAATGACTTTAATTTTTTTCGTTTATTTCATTTTTAGACAGAAGAAGGGAGGAAGAAAGAGAGGGAGAGAAACAATGCGTGGTTGCCTCTTGTGTTCTCCCTACTGGGGACCTGGCCCACAACCCAGGCATGTTGTGCCCTGACTGGGAATTGAACCAGTGACCTGTCGGTTTGCAGGCCAGCACTTAATCCATTAAGCCACACCAGCCAAGCCAGAAAAAGTTTTTAAAAATTCTAAATATCTCTGGCAATTAAACATGTCAGCATGTTTTAATAATAAACTCTAGCTTATACTAGAATTTAAATTTTATAGTATTTGGTATCCTCTACAAAAGGAAATAAGAAAATATATCTTACATAATTTATGTTTCCATGTAGTTTTTATTCTTATTTAGCATTTATAAAATTACAATTTTAAAAGCAATTTTCCCTAACATTAGTTATTTGTTTTGTCTTCAAAATTAGGAGATATATTTACATAATGAGCATCTGAATAATTGTACTTATTGTTTCATATTATACCTATGACATCTACATAAGAGTAGATGTTTAATCACTTTTTGTTTAATTCAGTTCTTTTCTAGAAGATTGCCATTTCAGAGAAAACAAAACGTAATTAAAACTCAAAAGAGGTTAAGAAAGAGTCAGGTCATGAGAAGAGAAAAATCATGACTAATGGAAACAAAACATAGAAGCAATTCCTTGATTCCAGGCTCAGGCAAATGACTCGCGAGGCCAATGATAATTTTAAAAACAAAATGGAAACATAGACTTGAAATGGGTAGATGTAGACAATGAGCCTTGCTCTCTTCCACCTTTGCCAATAAAAGAGCACTCATGGGTTAACCTGGAGAATGGGAGCCACATGGACTACATTAAAATTGCTGCAGTGGTCCCTACAAAGGCCAGTCTAGATCATCCGATAGCCAGCTGAACCACAAACATGTGAGCAAGCCCAGCCAAGGTCAGCTGAGCTTCCTCATCAACCCCTAGCCATCCCCAAAACAATCTTATAGTAGTTTGTTACATGAAAAAGGCAAACAATATTATCAGATGTTTTCTAATTATTAGATACAAATTGTCAATATTCTGAAGTATAATAGCTATCCTAACTAGAATAAAATAGGTCTAATCTATACACGAAAGGAATCTACTCTCACAAAACAAATGGCAAAAAAACTTAGTTTCAAATATACTTTTTAAAAATATATGTTCTTCTATTGTTACATATTTGATTACATATATTTATATGTGTTAGAAATTTGAGATACAGTATGATTTAGTTCAAAACTATGCAGGGGCTTTGGTTACAAACAGCCTTGAATTCAAATCCAATCTCTGCCATTTATCACAATGTATTTATTATTAACTGTTTATCATTGCTGTGGGAAAATAATTTAAACTTTCTGTGCTCCAATTTTCTGTCTGTAAGTTGGAATATGATTTTATTCCAAAAGATTCATATTGAGGGCTGAATGAATTTATTCATTAATTGTTTAATTCATTCATTCAACAAATATTTCTTGAGCATCTAACTTGCCGGGCACTACTTTAGGTTCTAAGAACATGGCAGTGAACTATCTAGGCAAGGTGTTGGACTTACGAAGGCGGCCTTCCAGAGGTAGCAGACAGAGTAAACAAATGAACCTGTAAATATTAAGTGACATGAAAAAGTACGCAGATAAAATAAAATGAGGCAAATGGGACTGTGAGTGCTGATCATCGGAAAAGACTTCATTGTAAGTTGAGGTCTAAACAGAAACCTGAAAAGGGTAAAGAAATGAATCCCGTGGATGTTTGAAAGAAGAACAGTGTAGGAAGGAGTTCAAGGAATTCAAGGGAGTGCCGTGTGCCTAGAGCACGGCAAACAAGAGCGAGAAGAAGGAAATGAGTTCAGAGAGGCAGGGGGAGCCACATCCTGCAGCTCCTTGTAGGTCATCGTAAGGACTTTGTTTTCTACTCTGGTTAAGACCGGAAGCTATTAGACATTTTGAACAGAGGAGTAACATAATAAACTGTGTGGCAAGAAAAAAAGCAAGAAGGCTGGTTAGGAAATGCTTGCAAGGACCCAACTAAGACAACAGCTTGTACCCAAGTATTAGCATAGAGGAGACACAAATTGTTGGGATCTAGATATATTTTGAAGATGGAGCTTACAGGATTTGCTAATGGATTGGATTTGGGATTGAGAGCATGAGAAGAATCAGGGATGGTTTCTAGAAACATTTCATATTTCTAGTTTAAGAAACATAAGTAATGCTGCTGAATTTATTATGATGGGGAGGAAAGTTAAAGATCAGGATGTAGAGCGTAGGGGTGGGATAAATTTGGTTTTGGACAAGTTTTTTTCTCTTTATTTGTGTTATGATTTATTTTTGAGAGATCTATTAGCAATCCAAGTGGAAACGTTGAATAGGCACTTGAGTATACATGCCTGAGGTACAGGGGAGAAATGTAGGCTGGATATATAAATTTGAAAGTTGAACAGTAATTGTAGGAATGCTCTAAAGTTCAGTTTTAGGTTTGGTTTTGAGGTAAATCCTGTTCTTCAACTCTGGAAAAGTGAATATGCTAAATGTCGGCGTTATTTCTGCTTCATGTGATCCTGGATGTGACCATCAGTTCCCGCCGTCATCACAGCTACAACAAAAACAAAGTGTGATGCATCAGGTCAGGCCGCTGAGCAGGGACTGAAAACACACTGTGGTTTAAACAGGGAACGTTGAATAAAGAACTATCAACGATGATAAAAGAGCAACTCTAAGAAGTAAGAAAACTCTGTATCACGCCCTAGGGCTAAGGGAGAGTTCACAAAAAAGGGGAAACATGGAAAGGAACCCCTCTCCTGAAGTTAGGTTTCAAACCATTTGGGGGAAGGTGTAAATCTGCCTGCCTCCTGGATAACAAAGAAATTGTGCTGGTTTTCCCAGTCCAGAGCTGGTCTGTAGTTGGTGGGCAAGCAGCAAGCATCCTTCTCCAATGCGTAAGGAACAAGAGGTATAAGCAGGACCTAAGTGAGCATAGCCTGGCATGTGATCACAAGAGGGAATGGGGGTTCCAATGTAGCTGAGGACTTGGAGCACGTGGTATTTGTGAGGTGAGCCACCGCCCATAGCCAGCCAGCAGAGGCAGTGGAAGCAGGGGCGCAGGCTAACCACAGCCAGGGGCTGGGCTCAGGGAGCCCAGGTGTGCCAGGAAGCCTGGAGCATAGTGTCCTCGGCAGGAGGGCCATGACACAAAGATGGTGGGAAACATGTTTAGTAAAAAACAATTAAAACTAGACGTTATTAACCCTGGCCAGGTAGCTCAGCTGGTTAGAGCATTGTCCCCATACACCAAAGTTTCAGTTTTGATCTCTGGTACATAGAAGAATCAATCAATGAATGCATAAATAAGTGGAACAACAAATCAATGTATCTCTCTTTCTAAAATCAGTCAATATATAAAAAATAGATGTATTTTTGTTTGGAGATTTTCTTTTCGGTTAAATTTTGAGCTAGCAAAGTTGGTATTCTGTTTCTATTGTATCTTTATAATTTCCAAATAGAACTTTTCTTTTACATCTCATGGCCCAAATACAATTAAGTGATCACAAAATAAATATATGTTGAAAAGATTATTTTATTTAATATTACAAGCAAGCAGGAATGAGGGTCGCAGTGTGAACAGAAAGGCTTAGGAGTGTGGCATCTGTCTTGAGAGGGTTACAGGAAAGATCACCAGGACCGACGAGGACGGCAAGGTTGGTCTGTGCATTGTGAGTGGACAGCATACCACCAGGCATCTGTCCACCCACACTGCTGATCCACCATGCAGCAGCCAGAACTGGCCGGAGAGCCGTTTCTTCCTCGGACGTCCCTTCAGCACCCTCTACTGAGAAAGTTGAGCATTATACTCATTATGAAGGGGAAATGCTTGAAGGAATTCCATTCCTTTCATTTGCACTGCATGTGTTAAAGCCTAAATTTGAAGCCAAGTGGCAATAAATTTGTAAACTGTGTACATGCCAGTTTTACTATTCATATCAGAATAGTCAGTCTCAAAAATAGCTTATCATTCTGTAAATAACTTTAAGTAAAATTCCCTACGTGCATTATATGCTGAAATTTTATCATTCATAAAAATATAATTGCATTTTTACTGTTGCAAGAGAAAATAATGACTGTGTAATTTTTAATGTTATAAAAACAATTATTAACAATTCTCAATTACTTAAATATATAGTGAACAGACTGACAGTCAACACCCTTCTTACCAGAGAGTTGCTCAGCTATGTAACTAGGAAAAATACTTTCTTTTTGACAATAAATGCTTATAGAAACTAAAATAAATAAAAAATATTTGAGTGTTAGCTTACATCATAATTACAATTTTTTAAATTGGTGTACTAGCTCCACAATATTAAAATAATCTTTTCAACATATATTTATTTTGTGCTCATTTAATTGTATTTGGGCCATGAGATGTAAAAGAAAAGGCTTAGGAGCCTTTTCTATTTACAATTTCTATTTGAAATTATAAAGATAAAATAGAAACAGAATACCAACTTTGCTAGCTCAAAATGTAACCAAAAAGAAAATCTCCAAACAAAAATACATCTATTTTTTATATATGGACTGATTTTAGAGAGAGAGGTACATTGATTTGTTGTTCCACTTATTTATGCATTCATTGGTTGATTCTCGTATGTACCAGAGATCAAACCTGAAACTTTGGTGTATGGGGACAATGCTCTAACCAGCTGAGCTACCTGGCCAGGGTTTATAATGTCTAGTGTTAATTGTTTTTACTAAACATCACAAGAAATATAAAGACATTTTTTGCTTTATTCTTTTAAAATGTTATTGTTTATGCTATTACAGTTCTCCTAATCTTCCCCCTCTGTTGCCGCTTTCCCTCCAGCCTGCCCCCCATGCCCACAGACAAGCCCCACACCCTTGTCCATGTCCTTGGTGCGTGGGTATATGTTCTGTGCCTAATCCCTTCACCTCCTTTCAAACAGTCCCCGCCTTCTCCCTCCCTTCTTAGAGCTGTAAATCTGCTCCATGTTTCTATGCCTCTGATTCCATTTTGTTCATTAGTTTGTTTGAATCGTTAGATTCCATTCGCAAGTGAAAGCATATGGTATTTTTAAAAGAATAAAATGTTAGAGATACAGGTAAAAATTCATATATCATTTATTTTGGAAATCTATTATTCTGCTTCACTGTTGCATTTTTATATCCAAGGGTTGAGGGGCTGAAGACATTTTTCTCCAAGTTATTATGTGAAGCAGCAGATGCATGCATTAAGAGCAACAATTTTAAATTTGCTTTGGAAAATACAGAGTCCGGCAGAAATAACACCTGCTTGTCTGTGGCTGTCTCGCACAAGATGGACAATTTGAATATTTCACCTAAAATGTCATATGGGGTGGTTGAGTATCCTTTTGTTATGTTACAGAATTACATGCTTATGATTTGGTAATGAAAAGGGGGCATTATTTGTGCCAGACCCTGTATTCAGCATTCTAGGTTTTGTGTGTTAATGAGCTTGTATCACAGTCACTTCTTTTATAGATTTGACAAACATACACCTTTCAAATGCCTTTTCTGTTTCATGCTTTCTTCGTTTCAAGCTCACTTTTAAAATCCTTTCAGAAGAAAGTCTCCTACTTGTCTTTTTCCAAAACACAGTACAAAACTATGATGGAGATAATTCAGATCATGCATTTATTTGATTCAACAATAAGATTAGTTAATGTTATTTTTAACATTGACACAGAAATAATGATCTTTTCATAGGCATACATTGCAATATTTAAATTCAATTTCATAAAAAATGTTTGAATATATAGGAATGTGGAACTTGAAAGATAAAGATATTCTATAGCAAGCAGAATCTTTACTGTTCACGCCATTTCATTCACATTCATCAAAAAACAGCAAAACAAATTTCATTATTTTATCACTGAACACAGTTTACTCAGAAAGTAAAACAACCTTTATATGTGGGTCGTTCTTATAGCAACACAAAAAAACTTTTAATGTGTATATTTTGTTACCAGTATTGTTCAATTTATGACTTCATACAATATCTATAAGTATTAAATGTGAAAAATCATATTTCATGGTATAATTATTTTTAAATTGCTATCTTCTTTTAAAGGAATTAAGTACATGTTAGCAAAAGTAGTTACATTTTACATATTCTAAAATTAATATGTTCATTCTTTTCTTTGAAGCTTAAGAACCCCACAAAATCTTGGGTTAAATGGCATAGACATGCATTAAACACTAACCATTGCATCTTTTTGTGTAATTTGCACATATATCACCTCACAGTTATCTTTTTTTCTTCTGGTGTAATGAGAACCTGTGAGATTAAAGTCAAGTATACAATTGAGTATTATTTAATACAATAGAGTATTATTAAATATTGTCACCAGGCTATGCGTTAGATCCCCAGAACTTACTCATCTTTTAACTGAAAGTTTACATCCTTTGCCCAACTTCTACTCTCTTTCCTCTTCCTGACAACCACCATTCTATAATTTGGTTTGATGAATTTAACTTTTTTTTATTTCACATGTAAGTGACATTGTATAGTATTTGTCTTTCACTGTCTGGCTGATTTCACTTAGAATAATATCCTCAAAGTTGACTCATCATTATATTGTTGCCCACATTATGATTACTTTCTTTTTATGGCTGAATAATATTATAAGTGTATATATATATATAATCATAATTTTCTTTAACCATTCATCTGTCAATAGATACTTAGGTTGCTTCTATATCCCAGCTATTATGAATAATATAATACTATTATACCCCCAATGACCATTACCGTATAGATTTTTCTTCAAGACACTGATTTCATTTCCTTTGAATACATACCCAGTAGTGGGATTGCTGGATTGTATAGTAGATTCATTTTTAATTTTTTGAGAAACCTTCATACTGTGGCTGCACTGTGTCATTGGACAGAATTTACATTATGTCCAATAGTGCACAAGGGTTCCTTTTTCTCCACACCCTTACCAACATTTATTTATCTGCTGTATTTTTTTATTAAAAACAATCCTAACAGGTATAGGGTGATATCTCACTGTGGTTTTGATTTGCATTTTTCTGATTATTAGTAATGTTAAACATCTCTTTTCAGTACCTGTTGACCCTTTGTATGTTTCATTTAGGAAAAAAATCCATTCAGGTCTTTTGCCCATTTTTAAATTGGGTTATTAGTTTTTTGCTATTGACTTGTAGAAATTTCTTCTATATTTTAGATATTAAACCCGTATCAGATATGTGATTTGCAAATATTTCCTCCCATTTCATAGGTTGTCTTTCCATTTTGTTGATTATTTCTCTTGCTGTGCAGAAGCACTGTAGTTTGATATGCTCCCATTTATTTTTGTTATTGTTGCTTGTACTTTTGATATCACATCCAAAAAAAATCATTGCCAAGATCAATGTCAAGGAGCTTTTTTTTTACGTTTTTTACCAGGATTTACAGTTTCGGGTTTTGTGTTCAAGTTTTTATGTATTTTGAGTTAATTTTTTGTGTATGGTATACGATAGTGGTTCAGTTTCATTCTCTTGCATGTGACTCTCCGGTTTCCCAGCACCATTTATTGAAGAGACTGCCCTTTGCCCATTGTGTATTCTTGGCACCCTTGTCATGTATAACCCAACTGTAACATGTAGGTTTACTTCTGGGCTTTTCATTTTATTGCACTGGTGTACATGTCTATCTTTATTTAGTATCACACGGTTTTGATAACTATAGCTTTGTAAAAGAGCTTGATATCAGGAATGTGAGGTCTCCAGTTTTATTCTTTCTCAAGATTGCTTAGGCTAATAAGGGTCATTTGTGGTTCCATACAAGTGTTAGAACTGTTTTCCCTACTTCTGTGACCACACCGTTAAAATTTTGATAGGTACTGCATTGAATTGTAAATCACTTTGAGTAATATGGATGTTTTCATATTATTAATTCTTCTGATCAAAGAACTCATATCTTTCTACTTGTGTCTTCTTCAATATCTTTGGCCAATGTCTTACAGTTTTTGGTATACAGATTATTTACCTCCTTGGTTAAATTAGTAATTAAAGGATTTTTTGGATGATATTATAAAGGGGATTTATTTCTTAATTTCTTATTTCCAGATAGTTCTTACTTCATTTTTTTTGAAAAATTTATTTATCTTATTTTATTTTTATTTAAATGTATTGGGGTGACATAGCTTAGTAAGATTATATAGGCCTCAAGTGTACATTTCTACGATACATGTTTTGTATATTGTACATCCTAGACAGTGTACCTTTTTCCCACATAGTCATTGTTTTGATGAAGAAGAAGAGTTACAAATATAATGAATATTAAAAAGACAGAAAACCTTTAATTAATTTTCCTCTTCCTCTTCTTTCTACCTCATCTTTCACTGACTCTTTTGCCTTCCTCTCCCAAGGGCCCTTGTGATTAAACCCATCCCCGAATAATCTAAGATAGTCTCTCTAATTTAATGTCACCTGATTAGCAATCTTAAATTTCAAGTGTAAAATCCCCTTCCCATAAAATATTAACAGATATTCATTCATAGACCCTAAGATTGAAGTATAGGCATTTTGGAGGGGTGAGAGTGAAGGATGAGAAGGCATTACTCTGTCTACAAAACCTATGATTCAGGACAGTTACTCAGCATTCATAATATTCCAAATACTGAATTTGAACAGTTACTCAAATCCAACAAAACCTTTGTACACTCTGTAAGTAATCTTGAAATGTATTTCAAATTCCTCCTCTGAAAAGGCAAAGCAGACCTTTGAAAATGTATTTTCATTATTTCTTACTGACATAATAAGTTCACTTCAATTTGTACTTAATAAAACTTTTTTAGTTGAGATATGAGGCCTGTTCTAAAAAGGTTCAGTGAGATGGAAAACTGTCTTTCTGACTTTTTCTTACACTAAAATAATTCACAGTAGACTTCAAACATGTAGGAATTGTTACAATCTCTGAAAACAGGTACCTGCAATGAATTTAATTTAATCTTTACAAAATAACTTGCCTGCAAAACACAGTTCGTGAGGCCATGCTAAACAGTGAATTTCTTTTATAGCAAAATAAAATGGTTCAGAGTACAGCTAGTATCTCTACCTCATACACTACACAGGAGTTATGATTTTAAGTAACATCATTTTTCTGCCTAGTACTGAATGTAATTTTAAAGTTGTCAAAGTCAAAAATACTTTACAATACAAATAATCTCTACAAAATATGGTTTCTATCATAGTGAAGTCTCAAGCTATTAGTTTCTTGTCCAAATCTTTTATAAATATAGTAATCTTACTTTTATTATATTCAATTAAGAAAAACTAGGCAAACTTCAATATTGCACTATGATCAGGATTATAAACTACAAATTAGAAGTGTTATCAAATTATCAAGGTAGTAATCATATAAAAACTATTTTTGCAAAGTGATGTGAATATACAGCAGCTTGTTCTTTTCTGCAAATATACATATTATGATGCACCTTATAAATAATTGTGTGAATTATACACACACACGCACACACACACACACACACACACACACACACAAAAGCTACAGCTTTGGATATCAATACAACCTTTAAAAATAAAACCAGATGGGATCAGGGATGGCGGAGGAGTAAGTGAAAGCTACACTGACATCCCTCCAGGACCAAACTGAGAAGTGGGAACAAGAGCTCCCAAGGGTGTGGACAAAGGGAAACCCTTTTGCACTGCCAGTGGGAACGCAGACTGGTGGAGCCACAATGGAAAACAACATGGAGATACCTGAAAAATTAAAAATGCATCTGCCTTTTGATCCAGCAATCCCACTTCTAGGAATATATCTAAAGGAACCCAAAACACTAATTCGAAAGAATATAAGCACCCTTGTGTTTATTGCAGCATTATTTACAACAGCCAAGATATGGAATCAGCCCAAGAATACATCAACAGATGAGTGGATAAAACAACTATGGGATATTTACATATTGGACTTCCAGTCAGCCATAAAAAAGGAGAAAATTTTGCCCTTTGCAACAGTATGGATGGCCCTGGAAGACATTATGCTAGAGATAATAGTGAAATAAGCTAGAGAAAGACAAATACCATATGATTTCACTCACATGTGGAATCTAACAAAGTAATTGGACTAACAAGAAAGAGACAGATTCATAGATGGAGAGCAGATGACAACTACAGTGAGTGGAGGAGGTTAGGGGATGGAGGGATTGAGCAAAAAAAGTACTCATAGCCATAGACAACAAGGTACTGCTTGCTGAGGAGGAGTGTCCGTGGGGACTAAATGGCAATGAAAAAATATAAAAAAGATTATAGTCCTGGCTGTTGTAGCTCAGTGGATTGAGCACAGGCTGCAAACCAAGGGTTTGCCTGTTTGATTCCCAGTCAGTGTACATGCTTGGGTTGTGGGCCAGGCCCCCAGTGGGGGACACATGGGAGGCAATGATACATTGACTTTTCTCTCCCTCTCTTTCTCCCTCCCTTTCTTCTCTCTAAAAATAAATAGATAAAATCCTGAAAAAAAGATTATATATTTAAAAATAAAAATAAATTCATATCACAAACCACATCTTTAGAAAGAGGATTGTTTTGCTAATTATGCAAAATGTGTATAACAATATTCAACTACTCCAGGGATATTATAGCCATAATGAAAAGATAGTTTGCAGTGCTGTCATAATGAGTAGAGATACGATATCAACTCTAAAACCAATGGAGTTCTAAACAGCTAGAAATACTGTCTCTCCTGAATAATAATAATAAATTTAGTGACTGTCAGGTTTAAGATATAAAGAATTTTAAAATGCTGGGGGGAAAGTGTTTCAGAGGCTGGAATTTGCACCATGAATAGAATAGAATAGAATAGAATAGAATAGAATAGAATAGAATAGAATAGAATAGAATAGAATAGAAGTAGGGCAGAGTATTGTAGAAAAGAAAGAAATCTGGGGACCCAATATAAGAAAAATTAATTTCTGGGAATATTTGAGAATGAGAGAAATCATATGAATTCAGACTGAGAGCATGCAACCACAGCCAAGCAGAATAAATAAAACAAAAAAAATGAGCAAACAAATAAAATCCTCATATCTATTCAAATTAATGAAAATTAGGGGAAAGAATAATTCCTGAATGATTGCAACAAAAGGAAAAAACATTGACAAAAGAATGCTCAATACCAGTGTGAGATACAAGATCACTAAGCAATATAAAAGACAGGGATCACAAAAACAGGTAGAAGAGAAAGTTTACATATAAAGGGATAACAGCTTGAGGACTGTATCATCATCAGTGACAATAAAAATTTGAAGTCAATGGAATGACTCTTTAAAGAGCTAAGAGAGGTTAAATAACAAATAAAATAATACAGCCAGCAAATCTTTATAGCAAGCATAAGTATAAAACTAAGACATTCTAATATTTTTAAAGTTAATTTGTTCAAAATGAAGTCCCTGATAATCTCTACAAAATCATTACATTTCACATTTGTCTCCATCTCAGTTAATGGCAAATCTCCCCTGATAGTTGCTTGGACTTAAACCTCTAAGTTATCCTTGGCTTCTCTTTCATCTCACAGTCCACATTGGAAGCATTGCCATATCCTATCAGCTAAGTCTTCAAAGTATCCCTAGACTGTGACACATCTCTTCACCCACACTGAACACTCTGCCCCAAGCCACCATCATTTCTCACAGATATGGCAAGAGCCTATTAATTGCTTCTATTTGTGCTCCTCTACAAACTATAATGTGCAGAGTAAACCTGCTAGAACAGATCAGATCAATTGTTGATTCAAAACCTTCTAATACCAGCCCTGGCTGGTGTAGCTCAGTGGATTGAGCGCGGGCCTGCGAACCAGAGGATCGTGGTTCGATTCCCAGTCAGGGCAAATGCCTGGGTTGCAGGCAGGTTCCCTGCAGGGCAACTCCCAGCAGGGGATGCACAAAAGGCAACCATACATGGATGTTTCTCTCCCTCTCTCCTTCCCCTCTAAAGATAAATAAATAAATAAAATATTTTAAAAAAACCTTCTAATACCTTCCATCTCTCTGTAAGGCATCACTTCACAAGTCATGTATCCTCTGGATACAAGATTACACCTCTGTGCAGGCACATCCACAAGTCTCCAAATAATTCTTTCTGCTATAACCTTACTGGCTTTCTTGCTATATCTTGAACATGCCATGTCCTTGGGTAGAATCTGTTCCCTTCATCTGTAATGTGTTTTCATTAGATACTTTCATATTCTCTCAGTTCTTTCTGGTCTTGATTCAAAAGTCACCTTCCCAGTAAGGTCTTCCTTGACAAGCCTATCTAAAATTGCATATCATATACTTATGCTTTATTTTCTCTGCTACATGATGTAATATACTCAATATATTTTGCATTTTATCTTGTTTATTGCCTGTTTCCATGCCTAGAATTTTAGATCCATGGAGCAGAGATTTTTATATGTATTCCCTCATGCAAAGCATAAGATATGCACTAATTTGAATAAGTGAATAAAAAAGAACATTTATCACTAAAAGTTGGTCACTAAAGAGATTTCTAAAAGATACACACACAAAGGAAAATGATTCTATAAGGAATGTGGAGATGTAAGGAGGAAATAAAGAAACTAATAAATACAGTTTAATCTAAACATCAATTGATTGCATAAAACAATTTATAAGGTTGAAAAAAGTAAACAGCCTAAGGCATTGTTCAGGAGAGCAAAGATCTTGACAAAATATAAGCTTTATTAAGTAAGTGTGTATGTAGCAATGTTGGGAACCGCCCTGCCTGGTTTTAGGAACTGTAACACCGGCCCCTTCCCCCCACCATCCCTCCCCCCATCCCCCCACCCCCACCCCCTCCGCCATGGTTAAGGCCGAGTGAGCAACCTTCGGACCTTAAGCCACTAAGGAGACAAAACCTATCTCCCTGGCAGGAACGCCACTTCTTTTTCTGTAACAGGCCTCCAATGCTTGATCAGTTAGCCAATGATGGGTAAGATTCCCCAAGAGGGGAACCACCTAAGACAGGCATGATCATGTGGAGGCCCCAGGGAAGGACTTGGGGGGCTAGAGAGAAAGGGAGTGATGGACACTCACCCCTCGGCTTTGACGAAGCCTGAGTCCTCAGTCTGTCTGTGATAAGTCTCTGAGAATTCCTTGGCTATCTGCCTTCTCTGCCTGACTTAAGCCTGAAAACAATGACTCAGGGTGGTGCAGCCCTGTGCTAGGAATGGCAGGCTCTCTGGGTGATTAGGCCTGAGAAAGGATATGTAAAATCCTGTGAAGCCTGCTTTGCTAAGAATGCTCTTAGTTAAATGATAAAGGCCTGGGCAGAAAATAAGTTTGTTTTCCCAAAGTTTTGTAGCCTTTTAGCTGATAGACCCTGACTTAGAAGAAGCCCTAATAGTTCTTTGTATGCTATCAACTGTTTACTGCCTGACAATGATTAGTAAGTTGTACCTGAACTCCTGTGCAAAAAAACCAATAAGAGCCCGTCTAGGAAAGAGTCGGCATGCTCTCCCCTTGAGAGGGTGGCTAGGCCGTTCTGAGGCACTCCCCCTTGGAGTAGCTGTGCCATCCCTTTTACTCCACAGGACTGAGTAGTCCGTGTGAATTTGTCTTGATTTTCCACCCATAATGCCACGGGCACGGCAGGCCAGTGCATGTGTCACAGCAACACCAATGATATTTACTAAAAAGGCAAAGACAGAGTAGATTTCAAACAAGTAAACAGATGAAAAATGGAAGGAATGAAGGATGTTGGAAAGGCACTGAATCATTTCCCCAAAAAGACACAAAAAGAAAAAAGAAAACAAAGAAATGGACAGAAGTGGAAAACAACAGAAAAGAGAGATCTTGTAACCTGGTAATCAAAACAAAATCAACCTGTTTCCTGAATATGTTAGGAACAAAAGGGCCCCACTAAACACATATAATCAGAGAATAATTGAAAATAAGAGGACGAGGAATGATTGACCAGAACTGCCCCCACAAAAAAGGCTGATATAGCTAAAAGCATGAATAAAAATAAAGAGAAGTTTTTAAATTTTTTTATTGTTGTTCAAATACAGTTGTCTCCATTTTCACCCCACCACACCCACCCCACACATCCCCAACTCCCACCCTGGAACATACCTGCTTTGGCTTTGTCCATGCGTTCTTTATACATGTTACTTGATGGCCCTTCCCCTATTATCACCCATTATCCCTCTCCTCCCTCCTCTCTGGTTACTGTCATTTGCTCTTTATTTCAATGTCTCTGGTTGTATTTGGCTTGCTTGTTCATTTTGTTGATTATGTTCCATGTATAGATAAGATCATATGGTATTTGCATTTCACCACCTGGCTTCTTTCACTTCACATAGTGCTCTACAGTTCCACCCATGCTGTTGTGAAGGGTAGGAGCTTCTTCTTTCTTTCTGCTGCATAATATTCCATTATGTAAGTGTACCACAGTTTTTTGATCCATTCATTTACTGATGGGCACTTAGGTTGCTTTCAGCACTCGGCTATTGTAAATTGTGCTGCTATGAAAATGGTGGTATGTAGATTCTTTTGAATTGGTGTTTCAGGATTCTTAGGGTATAATCTTCATAGTGAAATTGCCAGATCAAAGGCAGTTCCATTTTTAGCTTTCTGAGGAAATTCCATGATGTTTTCCACAATGGCTGCACCAGTCTGCATTCCCACCAACAGTTCACCAGGGTTCCACTTTCTGCACATCCTCTCCAACACTTGTTGTTTGTTGCTTTGTTTATGATAGCCATTCTGACTGATATGAAGTGGTATCTCATTGTTGTTTTCATTTTCATCTCTCTGACGACTAGTGGTGCTCAGCATCTTTTCATATATCTCTGGACCCTCTGTATGTCCTCCTTGGAGTAGTGTCTGCTCAAATCCTTTGCCTATTGTTTTATCTGGTTGTTTGTCTTCCTAAAGAGACAAACAACTCATTTCCTGTGAGTTCTTTATATATTTTAGAGATCAAACCCTTGTCCAAGGTATCATTTGCAAATAGGTTTTCCCATATAGTTGGTTCTCTTTTCATTTTAATGTTATTTTCTTTAGCTATGCAGAAGCTTTTTATTTTGATTCGATCCCATTTGTTCATTCTTTCCCTTTTTTGTCCCTTGCTTTAAGGGGGCATATCAGTAAAAATATTGTTTCATGAAATATCTGAGATTTTTCTGCTTTTGTTGTCCTCCAGGACTTTTATGGTGTCACAACCTATTTTAAGTCTTTTATCCACCTTGAATTTATTTTTGTGTATGGTGTAAGTTGGTGCTTGAGTTTCATTTTTTTGCATGTAGCTGTTCAGATCTCTCACCATCATTTGTTGAAGAGAATATTTTTACTCCATTTTATGCTTCTACCCCCTTTGTTGAATATTAATTGACCATAGAGACTTGGCTTTATTTCTGGGCTCTACAGAGAAGTATTACAACATGATAAAATGCTGAGTTCAACAGAAAGCTATAATTTGTAGTTACCTAGTACTATTGATTCAAAAATTATTAAGTAAAAATTAAACAGACTATGAGGAAAAATTGTAAAATTCATCATTGTAGGGGGAGTTTTTGACACCCACTCAAAGTGATATATTAAATAAGATATAGAAGATATGAAAAATTCAACTAATAAGTTTAATCTAGCTAACACCTATAGACCATTTTCCACCTACTGGCAAATATATATTATTTTCACATATAAATGGGCCACTTACAAAAATAGTAAGCATTAGGCTATAAATCAATTCTTAAGAGAATTCAGAAAATAGGCAGTAGGTAAATCAGGCTAAACTTATTCATAAACATATGAGGTCTGTCCTAAAAGTATCCGGCTGTGTGCTATGAAAAACAGACATTTATTGAAGAAGGTACAAAATACAAAAAACAGTGTACATAGGACAATGATGCCACACTCCCCTTCAAAGTAGGCACCTTGGGACTTTACACAATTCTCCCAGTGTCTCTTCCACTGTACAAACACTCTGCAAAATCCTTTGTTGGAATCGCTATCAGCTACCCCATCATATTTTCCAGAATCTCATCAGTGATCTGAAATCTCTACCTTTTCAAAGGTGGTTTTAGTTTTTGGAAAAGCCAGAAGTCATAGGTCATCAAATCTGGTTCATTGGTAGTGGTTGAATCAAGTCATTAGCAACTGCAGCACAATGTGCCTTCTGCTCTGGCAGTAGAAGTCATGAAACAAATTTTGCCATGACACATTTCATGCCATGATCCTGTATCAAAATCTTGAACACAGTAGTTTTGGGAATCCTCAGATCAGCTTCTAGTTCTCACACTGTTATGTGTCGATCTTTGTTGATTGCAGCCCATACACGTTCAACATTCTCAGGTGTTTGATGCAGGCTTTCCAGAATGTGGATCACTTTCAACAGATTCCCAACCATCTTTGAAGCACCTGTGACATATTTTTATTCATGCTGCACTCATTGCATAGTTCCCAAAAGCATTCTGAATCAACTGAATAGTTTTTGCAAAGGAATGTTCAAACTTAATGCAAAGTTTGATGCAGATTCATTACTGTACTTAGTAATTTTGAATGCAATAGCCACACAGCATATATGATCACTCAACACTGTCTACTGCCCCCCACTGACTAGTACAGTGAAGTCCTCATTGTTCATACATGTGCATTCCAGTCTGCTCTCCTTGGTTGCCAGGTTATATTGTTGTCACTCGAACTGTTCTTGTTATATTAATAATGGCGGGACTTTCTGGACAGACCTTGTATGTGCCAAATTATTTGAGATAATATTATTGATCTAATTGTGAAAACAAAAACGATAAAATTTCTGTTAAAAGTATTTAAGAATTCAGATAAGTGAATATGCAAGAAACATAAAAAGGCATTTTACAAGAGAATATCCAAATGGTCAAAAAACATGAAAAAATATTAAACTTTATTAGTTGTCAGGAATGTGCACATTAAAGCTTCAATGAAATACTACTAAACCAAAATGGCTAAAATGAAAAAGACTGACAATACGAAGCGTTGATGAGATGACAGATCAATTCTAAATCTCATACATTCCTGGTGGAAATATAAGTTACTACATCTACTTGGAAAAAATGTTAGGCAAGATCTATTAAAACTGAACATTCACCAACCCTACCACCCAAAAATTCCACTCTTACACTTATAATCAAGAGAAATGTATATTTATGTGTACCAAAAAATAGCTACAGGAATACTCACTGAAACAGTATTCATAAAAGCACTAAAGTGGAAAAAATTTTGATCAGAGTAAAATGCATAAAGAAATTGTGATGTGCCCTGGCTGGTGTAGCTCAGTGGATTGACCGCAGGCCTGTGAAGCAAAGGATCGCAGTTCGATTCCCAGTCAGGGCACATGCCTAGGTTGCAGGCCAGTTCCCAGTAGGGGGACACATGAGAGGCAACCACACATTGGTATTTCTCTCCCTCTTTCCTTCCCTTCCCCTCTCTCTGAAGATAAATAAATAAAATATTTTTAAAAATTTTTAAAAAGAAATTGTAATGTGTTCTTTTATTGAGAAGGAACCAACTGTTGCTACCTCCACCAGCACANCATTACTGTACTTAGTAATTTTGAATGCAATAGCCACACAGCATATATGATCACTCAACACTGTCTACCGCCCCCCACTGACTAGTACAGTGAAGTCCTCATTGTTCATACATGTGCATTCCAGTCTGCTCTCCTTGGTTGCCAGGTTATATTGTTGTCACTCGAACTGTTCTTGTTATATTAATAATGGCGGGACTTTCTGGACAGACCTTGTATGTGCCAAATTATTTGAGATAATATTATTGATCTAATTGTGAAAACAAAAACGATAAAATTTCTGTTAAAAGTATTTAAGAATTCAGATAAGTGAATATGCAAGAAACATAAAAAGGCATTTTACAAGAGAATATCCAAATGGTCAAAAAACATGAAAAAATATTAAACTTTATTAGTTGTCAGTAATGTGCACATTAAAGCTTCAATGAAATACTACTAAACCAAAATGGCTAAAATGAAAAAGACTGACAATACCAAGCGTTGACGAGATGACAGATCAATTCTAAATCTCATATATTCCTGGTGGAAATATAAGTTACTACATCTAGTTGGAAAAAATGTTAGGCAAGATCTATTAAAACTGAACATTCACCAACCCTACCACCCCAAAATTCCACTCTTACACTTATAATCAAGAGAAATGTATATTTATGTGTACCAAAAAATAGCTACAGGAATATTCACTGAAACAGTATTCATAAAAGCACTAAAGTGGAAAAAATTTTCATCATAGTAAAATGCATAAAGAAATTGTGGTGTGCCCTGGCTGGTGTAGCTCAGTGGATTGAGCGCAGACCTGTGAAGCAAAGGATCGCAGTTCGATTCCCAGTCAGGGCACATGCCTAGGTTGCAGGCCAGTTCCCAGTAGGGGACACATGAGAGGCAACCACACATTGGTATTTCTCTCCCTCTCTCCTTCCCTTCCCCTCTCTCTGAAGATAAATAAATAAAATATTTTTAAAAATTTTAAAAAAGAAATTGTAATGTGTTCTTTTATTGAGAAGGAACCAACTGTTGCTACCTCCACCAGCACAGATTATAATCCAGAAAATATAAGGTTGAGTGAAAGCAGACAGACACTGAACAGTCCATACCACATATTATTCAATTTATACATAAGTTGAGAAGCAGTAAAAATAAACCAATGATGACAGAACCTAAAATATGGGTTCTTTGGGGTCTTGGCAGTTACCATGAGAGAATAAAAGGAGAAATTGAGGATGCTTGTAATGTTTTATTTCTTCATTTAACAATGGTTACAATGGGTAGTTCACTTTATAAAGATGAGTTGAGATGCAAACTAAAAATTTGTGTACTTTTTTGTACTATTTTTAATAAATTTGTTGTAGCAACTTTAGTTAATAAAATTATATAGGTTTCCAGTGTACAATATGATGATACAGCATCTGTATATTGCATGGTAAGCCCACCACCAGTCACATCCATTAGCATATATTCGACCCACTTTACCCTTTACTATGCCCCAACCTCTTTGTGTTAATAATTGTTTTTTTTTTTATTTTAAAAAGTGTATGGTTTGGAAAGTGTTGATGATAATTAGTAGGCAAATCCACAAGGCTTCACAGTTTCCTGGAAATATAAATTTGGTATTTCTATTTTTGCATTGTGATAAATTTATAATAAAAAATTACATATATGATTCCCAAAATGCTAAGAGCTGAATACATTTAACCTGTTGGTATAACATAGTTTTATGTTTAAAAAGGCTTTAAAATATATTCTCCAATGTCCTAACGTTTCTTAGAATTCCACATTTCATCACATTTCCTCAAAATGCAAATCATTCTGTAGAGAAGAATAAACTGCACATATATAATCTCAGGTTCAAACAGTAAAACCTTCTTATAACATAGAATAATGTTTTAAGAAACCTGTAATGTAATGTATTCAGGTAACCAATGCTGACTCTACAAAGTATGCTACAAAAAATCAATTTTTATCACCTGAAATCTATTGCAATTAGAGAGCAATGCCAAGTCATTGACACACTAATGGGTTTCAAAATATTTCAAAAAGACTAAGGAAATTGCTAAGTGTGTTAATTGAAATGCAGTTCCAATAAGTATAACAAATTGCATACCCTGTGCTTTCTGCAAAGCTACCATATAAAACTACTATAAAATAAGTGTTGAGTTTTAATAAATTTGCAGCATTGTCTAAATACACTGTATGAAAAATTATTCTACACTAGACTATTTAAAAATTTTATTATATCTTCTAATATAAAAGTTCTTTTTCAGAGTTACAAGTGTTTGACTTTTAATTCAATTTTAGAACAAAAGTGTAGCATTTCCAAAGAGCATATGATCTAAAAAATTAGACATAGCTTACTTGAAAAGAATGCTATATCTGACTAAAATATATTTTTATGTATTCAGCTGTAACTCTATCCTACATGAAAATGATTAAATTAAAAACTAGTTTTTCTAATTCCTGGTGGGTTTTTTTTTTTTACTGTGCCCACACATGACCTTAGTACATAAGAAAAAAAGAGAGAAAAAGAGAGAGTGCACTGGTGTATTAAGAGTTACAGTCAGAATTTCTGGCCACAAAATTTATAATAATTATACAGAAAAAGAAAAAAACACTTCAAAAATAATCGCAATCTTTAGTTTTTATATCTCCCCCAATTTTTTAACCTTAATCTCTTGGTATTTAGTTATGACATTTCATCCTTAGATTCTTCTAAATCTATGATTATAGTTCCTGGACTCAGGGAGAATATCCTCTCCCACAACAAACACACATTTTACACTTTGCTAACATTCAACCATGTCAAGAACATCTATTTTCCTCCTTCCCTTCCCTTTTCTTTCTACACCTCTCCCCTAACCCTAATGCTAACACCACATCATTTTCAACAAATATTGTAATAGTATTTTATAGTAATATCTCAAAGACTAGCACAACTTGTGCATGGCACATTTAGATTTCTCTCCACCAACAGTGTGGAAGCTATGGTGAATATATAAACCAGGCATGAATCTACAGCAAGGGTGTCAAACTCATTTTCACCAGGGGCCACATCAGCCTCGCAGTTGCCTTCAAAGGGCAGAATGTAATTTTAGGACTGTGTAAATGTAACTACCCCTTAACTAGGGTCCAGGAGCTCGGGCTGACATGGGGTAGAAAAAGAGTGCCAGGCCAGATAAAACAAGGTGGAGGGCTGGATTCAGCCTCAGGCCTTGTGCTTGCCACCAGTGATCTAGGGTAATAGTTTGGCCAATGAAACAGCTGAGTGCTATTCAAAATGTAAATTACAACAGAATGAAGCTCTTTCTTGCTCCTTTAAGTTTCACTTCCCCTTAGTATCAACTGGAGATGGCAACATGGAGATTGTCTCACATTCTTTTTACTTTTTCCACAGCATGGTGGGCCCTCCATTCATGCTCCCGTTTGCAGGGACTGGAGGAGGAGCAATGGGGAATTATTGTTTAATGAGGACAGAGTTTTAGTTTAGCAAGATGAAAAGAGTTCTAAAGAACGGTGGTGGTGATGGTTGAATTTTATGAATGTATTTTATACCACCAAGCTATACACTTAAAATGGTTAAGATAATTGACTTTATGTTGTGTGTATTTTACCACAATTTTAAAAAATTAAAAAAAAATAATTTAGTAGCCAGTGCACTGACAGTTACTGTTCCAATCTATTAAAAAAGTACAGTGAAATCACTACTTGGCACCATCCCATTCTTTGCAGCCTTTAACTCTAGCAATTATGCTTCTTTATTTCTCAAGCACTAAGTTGTTGAGGACATTCATGCCTAACGCAAACGAGCTTCATCAATAATAAAAATCTGATCTGAGGTAAAGACTACAGATTAAGAATTTTTTTGTGGGGAGAGGTGATATAAAGAGAAATGTCTGCAACATCTTTATCTGGTATCTTAACTTCCTCAAAATCTTAACAGGGTGAAAAGTGTAGCAGGTCAGTGACCATGAGCACTAAGAAGGTGCAACTATGCATTTTTAGCATATTTTTTCTAAGATCATAGGATTGCTAAGTCTCTATGTTTTACATAAGAAAGCTTGCTGTTGATTGCATCCAAACAATTGGATAGGAATCGAGACTTTCACTGACTTTCACTGACTTCTTTGTCTTATTCTTAACTAATGTATGAAATATATTAAAGAAATATGCCCTGGAGTAGAATAAATTATATAGTTTCATTATCAAAATAATATTCCATTGACTTGCTTCTCTGTATTATGACTAATATTCTATAAGAGCAACAGAGGTATCTCTGTGAGGTGACTTTTGGACCACACTTAAGGAACAGGAGTGGGAGAGGGATTGTCGCTGACAGTGGGGCCAAGCAAGGGATGAGAAGAGGAGCTAAGAGGGGCTGGAGGTCGGACAATCATCAATGGCAATGGTTTGATCAATCAAGGCTAAGTAATGAAACCTTGAAAACACAAAAGAACAAAGTTTGGAGACCTTCTGGGTTGATGAACATCTAGAGATTCAGGGAAAGGAGCTCAATGGGAAAGGGCAAGGAAGCTCTGCATCCTTTCCCCACACCCTGGTTCTACGTGTCTCTTCCCTCTTGCTGTCCCTGAGTTATATATATCCTTATAAAATAAACTGGCAAGCTACTAAAGACATTACATATGTATATATTCATATATATATTCTATCCATGTATACATATACATATGTATACATATATATTTTCTCATTACTAGAAGTCTATAAATAAAAATGTATATATCCAATGCCTTTCTAAAATATAGATAAAACTGTACTTAGCTTTTATTTTCTACCATTGGTTTAATTTGAGGAAAAAATATATATTTCAGATTTTCACCAATCTTGGACTTTCATTCCCAAATAACATTAATTTGTTTAATATATTTATTGGCTCATTTTAAAATTAATATATAAATTTGCTTATATCTTTTCAATATTTTCTCTGCCTGTTTTCCACATTAGCTGTTAAACTTTTGGGAGCAAAAAATAGATTTGTTTTACTTCCTTTATGTATCAAAACCCCATCTGCAATTATACTTCTTAAGTCTTTTGGACATGACAACCATTATGAGTAGGCAATACTCCCAATTAACAGACTCAGAATGTTGATCATTTAGAGGTATACTGCAAAAGTAAAAATATAATAACCAACTTAAGAATTTATTAGATTGCTCAAACGGCAGATTATACACACAAGTGAAACAGCAAAGAATGCTAAATAAAATACCTACCAGATTCATGGAGAAATAAAAGAATGAAAAATAAAGAAGAGGTTGTAATAGAAAAAAAGGAAATGTTTAATTGGAATTGAAGGGAAGAAGCAAGAGGAGAAAAAGGAGTGAAAATAAAGTAAAAAAGAGACAATGTTTGAATATATAATAAGAGAACTTTCAAAAACAGGAAAAGCCATCAAGGCGTGAACTCAAGAAGCGTGAACTCTATGTAAACCTACTAAGATGAATACACAGATGATCCCACCTAGGTACAGCACAGTAAAATCATTAAAAACCGAAAGTAAGGTAAATTGAAAACAATATATGTTATCTTCAAAAAAACAATATTTGGATGTTTCTGAAATCTATGCAGAACTAATGAAAGCCAAAATACAATTATGTTTTGCTGAACAACATAAAATTTTAATATAAAAAGATATGTTAAATATTTTAAATGCACACAAAAAGAACAAAGAGAATTCTCCACCAGCAAATCAACTCTCAAAGCAATATTAATTAAAAGGGCATATGTCAAGCAGATAGTAAATGATTATAGATGGCATCTTTAATTAGAAAAAACAGCAATGAAATCATAAATGTGTACATGGGTTAAACTATTTGACAATTGATCACCCGCCTAAAAAAAATGACAATATCTTGTGATAAACAGAATTCTAAAGATGCCACCCCAAGATCTCCATCCCCTGACTGTCCAACCAACCATTAATGTAGCTACTATGATGAAAGGATTTTTGTCGATTTCAGTCATTGTAGTCAAAGTCAACTAATCTTCAAAATATGGAGATTATCTGGATGAAACTGAGACAGTCAGGTGAAGCCTTTAAAGGCTTTGAAGTGAAGCCTTTGAAGTGAAGAGTTTTCCTTGACTGGTTACACATGAGCAGTCAGAGATTTCAAGTATGAGAGAATTTTGATACACATCTGCTAGCTTGAGAATGAGGAAACCATATGCCAAGGAATATGGGCACCCTTCAGGAGCTCAGAGGAGCCCACCAGTTGAGAACAGCAAGGAAACAGGGACCCCAGCTTTAAAACCATAAATAATTTAAATCAGTCAACAACCTGAATGAACTTGAAAACAGATTATTCCCTAGAATCTTGAGATAGAAATACAGCCTCATCAGCATCTTGATTTCAACCTTTTGAGATGCTGAGCAGATAAACTCACAGAGATGCTCAAATCTGACCTTCAGAACTGTGAGCTAATACATGGGTATTGGTTTAAGCCCCTGAGTTTCTGGAAATAAAAAACAAATACACCAGTAATGTATGGTGTTATGATGTGTAGACCCAAAAGATGTCATGAACAATTATATATCTTAAAAAGACTATTTGTATGTACAGCCTAAAAACTAAACAAAACTAATCAACAAAACAAACGATCATGCAAAATATAAGCAGAGACACTGAAATAAAGAACAAACTGACAGTAATTACAGGGGAGGGGAGAGGGGGGTTATGGGAGAAGGGGAAGGAACATGTATAAAGGACACATGGACAAAGCCAAAGCAGGGTAGGATCCAGGGTGGGAGGTGGGGATGGGTGAGGGGAAAATGGAGATAACGGTACTTGAACAGCAATTTTTTAAAAAATAATAAATGCACAATTTTTAAATAAATAAACCAACTTAATTTTTAAAACAGCATGCAAATTAGAGATTCTGGTCATAGTTTGTGAATTATTCAAAGATGCTCTTGCTATTGCTCATATGTAAGGACTACACTGGCTACATTAAGAAAGAGACCAATGCTACCTATTAAAGAAATAGGAAGGAAAAAATGATCTGAATATGTACTTATCCACCCATCTGCTATCTCCCCAAGTCTTCCTATGCGTCACACTCCTGGGGTACAAAGGTGAAGAGATATAGACTTGCCTTCAAGCTGCTCACAGTACCTGGCGCAACAAAGGTGAATTAATGAATTCTAAACAAACTGTAACAGGAAAGCAGACATGCATCCCATGATGACAATACACGGTGATAAATGCCATAATTTGAATATTATGCCATTATTCTACATTTATGTCAAATATTCCAGAATGCTGGTCTTTATAAAAATTATCACAGGAAAAGAAAGCAGTTTTATGGCCAGGAAAAAAAAGGAAAAACAAGTATTTAAAAAAGCACAAAAAAACACCTATGAATCACCAGTATACTTTAAAAACTGTATTAAAAAGTAGTATAAAATCTTGGTTTTTTCCTAAAAACAAGTGTTATGATAATAATATCAACATATATATTAGTTTTTCCTCTTTTTAATATGATGTTCCCTTTTTAGGAACCAACAAATGTAAATATAAATAAACTGAAAAATTAATCAACGTTGAAAACAGACAATGCCAGCAAATAAATGATACTAATTCATCTTTCTAACCATAATATAGTAGCAATTATTAAGAATGCAAAAAAAAACCCTGGCTGGCGTAGCTCAGTGGATTGAGCACGGGCCTGCGAACCCGACGATCACGGTTCAATTCCCAGTCAGGTCACATGCCTGGGTTGCAGGCCCAGTCAGGTCACATGCCTGGGTTGCAGGCCCGTTCCTTGCAGGCTAACTACCAGCAGGGGATGCACAAAAGGCAACCATACATTGATGTTTCTCTTCCCTCTCTCCTTCCCCTCTAAAGATAAATAAACAAATAAAATCTTTAAAAAAAAAAAGAATGCAAAAAAAGAATCTTAAATCATCTTTCATATAACCTAAATTCAAAGAACTACTGAAGATCTGTTATATTCTGTCATAATTTTTCAGCCTTTTATTACTACTTGAATATTTTATACCAGTTTCTAGACAGACTTAAAACTATTTTCTAAATATTTCCTTCAAATAACTAGAAATGTTTTTGATAAGTTAAATCATGTTTATAGTCTGTTCTACATTTATTTATAAAATTGAAAATCACAAAAGTAATTTTAACCCTGTGTGTCTAAGTGGTTTCTCATATTTATTTTGTACAATGATTTGGAATAAGTAAACTGAACATGATGGGCTAGGTGCATTTGCCAGTTCACTAAAACATTAATTGATTTGATTTTTACAGTTTTAAAAGAGCTTTAAAAGGAAAACTATACAACAAATTATATATCTAGTCTTTATTAATCCCCCATCCTGATATGAACCAGAAGTTGTGATGCTCAGGAGCTTAGTCCTCCAGATTTCCTAGACCTCCTGCAGTCTCATGGATTTAATGTCATCTATGCTTGATTACCTAAAGTTGGTAATCCATATACCAAAATTTCAAGTTAAAATTCAAATAGACCATTACATGAGACATGTCCAAAACAGATGGTGTTTCCCATTCCACGTTATCCCTAACAAATCCTCCCCAACAGTTGCTCAAGTCAAAAATTGTGGAGTCATCTTTCCCTCATCCTCATACATAATCTGTTATCAGTTCTGTTATCTCTACCTTCAAATACATCCCTCTCTTAATCCTTTCATCACTCCCTCCTTTGTCTAAGCTACCGTCCTATCTTTTCTGCACTAACTTCCTCTCTGCCTCCCACGGTTCACTTAACCCCCCCTGTATCCTATTAACAGCAACTTTTCTTGAATAAACACAGTATAACTGTGCAAAGTAAAAACAGTACAAAAGAGTTGAAGACAAAGAAATTGACATTTATTGAGCACATACTGTGTTACAGGCACTCTACTAGGGGCTTTAAACACATTTTAATATAAATTTTACGTCTTTATGAAATAGACATCAATTATTTCCTTTTATGGATTGAGAAACTACGGCTCTAGAAAATAGGATACTTGTTTAGGGTGATACAGTTCATAAATAAGCCCATTTGAACACATTCTTTTGGAATCCAGAGTCCATCTTTATCCCAATAATCAAGTTGCTTTCAATAGAAAGCAATGTGCTCGATAAAGAACTACATATACTCACACAATTAAATGTCAGATATGAGACCATAAATCAAAAACAGGATGTAGCAATCCCTCTGGATAACAAAATGTTATTGATGTTTTTAACCAATATATTTTATCTTTTATAGTAAGTACTGCTGTGTATTTTTAGCTAATATTAAGATATTTTCAGAAAATACTTTTACTTATATTTTAATGAGTAGGAAAAAAAGTAGCGCAAGAATTTCAAAACTGATGGTAAGTGAAATTTAAATTTACAAAACTGTAAAATACCATACACATAACAAAATCCCATGTTCACTTTTAAAATATATATTTTAAACTTCATTAATGCAGAAACTATCTCGTTTTTCTACTTTCAGAACTTAGGTACTTTCTGGTACAAATTAGCTGCTTATTATATTTGTCGAATGAATGAATAAGTGAATACATTAATAAAAGAATGAATCACATTAAATAATTAGAACTAAAAATGTGAGTCTTTCCAGTTATGAGTCCTTAATTTTGTCAATGAATCATTCTAGTAGTCACTATTCTTGTTATTAATTTAAGACTTTTTAAAATGCACTTTTGAAAATCCTTAGAAGAAATTATTGGTTAACCCATCTTACAAATATTTGATTAAATTGAGTTTCCTTTTGCATTTACAAAATGATTATATCCTGCACAGAGGATGGCCAGAGTAGGACCATATTTTTGTTCACAATTAACTTTAGTTGATGGTTTCATTGCTGAACCCAGATTTCTTGGATTTCTTTATCCATTTTGCACGCCTCCAGCTATTGTGCGGTTTTTCTTTCCAACAGTCAGCACCAACAGTTCTTTTTTGGAGAAATGCCACTGGGAGCTGTTAGGGTGGGTGGGGATAGGAGGAAGCTCCCTCTGGACTTTGCCAAGACGGACACCAATGCTATATCACTGCTTTGTTCAGAGGGCACCAATCCCCAGCTTCCACAGGGAGCCCACGAAAATAAAACCCCACTACATTTCCTGCTTGGGCGTGACTTCCACGGCCTTATCCTGCAGACCGGGAAACCTCACCCGGGTGCACAAACCCCAATAAAGCTCTTTACTGCCTATTTTATGGCTGATTGGCATTTCTTTCTCAGTGGAGCCTAAGAAAACCTCTCAGGAGCTCCATTTGCCTATAAGCACAGAGATTCAGATATGCATGGGAATTTATGTGCCCCCAGAGAAGCCCTTAATCAATCATAAATATATGAGTATGAAAGCTTCAGTGTTTTTGCTTTGAGATAGAACAACCTTCAGGTATAGTTTACAGTGCAGGGATCCACTGTGAGGTCAAGCTAAAGCTGAGCTACCCTCTTTGAAACTTGCCCCAGGGACTTCTACCCCTGCCTATTGTTCTTTCTGACTATCCTTTGCCAGTTTCTCATTGAAGTACTTGCAGGTGGATTCTTATCTCAGTATCTGCTTAGGGGAACCTGATTTAATATGTTAAGGTTTTTGCTGTTTGTCTTAAGGCCCAAGGTAGCAATATATAGGAAAATAAATAAAACACAAAGGAACATTCTCAATTTATTCACTTGGGCTGGGACATACATACATGGGTAAGAATTCCTTACTCATTAATTAGAAAATAACTCAAAATTAGGGAGGCCTTAAAATACCGTACAACGTAACCCCATACTTGATGATATCTGTGACACATTGTGAAATGGTAACTCTTCATTCATTTGCTTCAGACTCACCGGAATGGCCTGCAAAACATGTAGATCCTGCCCAAGCTTCCCACCCTGTAACACTCTGTGGGGGGAAATGGTGTCTTCAACAACTCTTTGCAGCGTGTGATCACATTTTGGTTCCTGAAATAATGTTACTTGCACTCAGAGAATTACTTTTAAAGATTTCTGGAAACTTCTGGCCATAAGTCTTCACCCAATATCTACCAAATATGTCATGGAAATTCTCTTTCTAGCTCTTGCCCCTAGAGCAACAGGAGCTAAAACCTTGTTCAAGAAATGTTTTTGAAAAGCCATGCAATATCGTTGTTCCATTCTCTTCTGCTTTTCTTCTAACCCTTTTCTCCATCTAATTCTTCCTTCATCCATCAATTATAAACAAATTTCCCTTACATACAAAAAAATACAAAAGGACCAGGACATGAAGATGATGTCTCCACTTACAATTGCATCCAGAGTCTGCCTATCATCCTCAAAAGCTTTGTTATGTGAGGTCATGTTGTAGTGCTGTCATGGAATGGTCGGCCTGCCTCATCTGCTGGACAGAGTCTCCATCTCATGACTGACCCAACCTTAGAGGTTCTGAAATAATTCTATTATTTCCCCAGGAACATGAAAGCCCCAGGGAATAGGAACAGATTCATGCTAACAAAACTCTTACCTAAAAGGTTTATAATTGAATGTTCATTTATTAATTAAAACTAAAGGGTATACTTAGCAGAGAATAGTAGCTTAAAAAGTGCAGGCCTGTGTGTCAATTGCTTATATCTGACTCCCAGCTATATATACACCACAGTAGAAATCATGACCTTAAGCAAGTTTTATAACCTCTCTAAGATTTGGTTACCTTTTTTGCAAAGTGCTGTAATTTTAAGGTTATTATAAAGGTTAAATTAGTTAACATATATAAAGCATTTTGTAAATGTCTACTGGCACTATGAAGTGTCTGGTAAGTCATTGTTCTTGCTAATGGTGATCTCCATTTAAGACCTAGTGTAATAAATGGCATTTATAATGAAAATAATTAGACCTATACCACACAGGTCATGATGAAATCTTAAGAATTAGTGATGATTTTCTTCAGAAAAGGATTCCTAAAATTTAGAATACTGCTTAGATATGGTATCATTTGCCCTAAAATTACTCTGTAAATCTGAATTTCCTTCATAAATAGAATAAATTTATCTCATTGTAGTCAAATTAAAATTTATCATATTGCATTTTATACTGGCTGCCTCTTCATTATCTAGGGAGTTATTAGAACTAAGACACCTTTACAGAATGCAGAGTAGACTTCAAGTTTCTCGAGCCCAGCTTCCCACTCTCTGCAGAAATCCGTCCCAGAGCATTCCTGGCAGTTGTATCATCCAGTTTATGCTTAGATAAGACTGGTAATAAGAAGGCTTCTTTAAAATTTTATTATTATTTATTTATTTCTTAGAGGGGAGAAGGGAGGGGAAAAGACAGAGAGAGAAATATCAATGTGTAGATACCGCTCATGTGCCCCCTTCTGGGGACCTGGCCTGCAACCCAGGCATGTGCCCTAACTGGGAATCGAACCAGTGACCCTTTGGTTCACAGGCCAGCTCTCAATCCACTGAGCCACACGAGCCAGGGGAGACACCTTCTAACAAACTCAAAACTTCTTCCATTGAAAGGCAAGCCTAACTATTTAAAATTTTCCTACATTTCCCTAAAAACCACGTATTTTTTGCTAATTTGACTCACTTCATTCAGATTGCAAGATCAGTACCAAAGTTAAAATTCTTCTTTACAAATTTTATGTGCTTATAATTATGTGCACATTTACAAAACAATTATTTTTTTTTCTTTGAAGTTAGCATAAAATTAATAAGCAAAATACATTTATTATTTTTATTGGTACAGATGAAATATCAAAAGGCATGGCTTTGAACTACTACAAATTGATATGCAATTATATATTCAAATTCCTTCTTTTTTTCATCTTTTCTTTCTTCCCTCTATCAGTCTATTGACCTCTATGAAACAACAATATTTATACTATTTTGTTCACTGTAGTCTCACAAGTCCCTGGAACAACACTTAATACATAAGAGTTAGCTCAGTTGGTAGAGCATGAGATTCTTGATACAGAAGAGGCATTCAGTGCACAATTGTTAAAAAATTGATCAAATGAATTCTATCTTGTAACCAGGTTTAAAAATATATATACCATTTAAAAATATTTCATAGCACTCTTTTTAGTTGATGTATCAAAATTCACTAAACTATTTTTTTATTTAGGACAATTAAACTTTCCATTATTAATGCTCTTTGATGAATATTCTTGATGTTCAAATTTATGGCATTTCATTAATTTTTTCCTTAGGGTAATCCCAGAAGTAGAATTTGGGGTTAAATGGCATGTCTATTTGAAATATTCTGTCAGACTGTCCTTGAGAATTGCTGGTATCAATTTCTACTTCCACCATGAAGTATGAGAGTCCCAATTTCCCACACTCTCAATATACTCATTCATTTTCTTTTTAAGTTTGCTGAGTATTTCCCTCCTTTAAATGCTCAAAAAACAGGTATGAGAAATAAAAAGTAATGGTTAAGTCTTTTTCCACTTAGCAGTTTTACTTTGTGATTGAGCTGGATCAATCACAAAATCATTTTTGTATCCATGAATTAAAACTCTGTGCAATAAGAGTAAATTGCTTTATAATGTGATACACTTTGTTTGATAGTTTCTTCATTAAAAAATTCTACTGTGTTTTATTGGTTACACAATATTTAGTAGTAAATAGTATATTGACTGCAAATATACTATTTCCCTCTTTAATTTAGACTTAAAAAGTATCTTTTATTCTTGTTAAATATGTGCAAAGAAAAAACTTTACTTACAAATAAAACAAAACAATTTATATAGTATTAATAAAAGTTCTATAAATTTTTGAAATAAATATGACTATGAAATGTTGAGTGATTGAATCAATGTCCTATAACTTTGTAAGTCCCATAAGATTATTATTCATGTATCAATCAAACTTGTAATTCATATCATTTATTAACCTCAGTTCTTAACTCTTTTACCTACAAATGTAAAATATCCAGTAATCAATTTTCCTTTGCCAATTATTCTATTTATAGGTAGACATATAACAATATACAAGTTATTTAAATTCTCTAAAGCAAAGTACTGAATTCTTCTTAGTAATGTCATGTCAAGTAGCAAATATGCATATCATACTCTATAAATTTATTCAAAAATTTGTAGTTTCATTTACATAGTACATGTATGCATACATGCATTGACAGAAAATAATTTTATCTGACTCCTAAGAATTTAACATATAGTCCTAGTAGGTCCTTCTCATTGATATTAAGTAAAACAAAATTACCAATGTTTAAATAATAAATAATTGGTTAATAAACATAATTTTTTCTTATTTATTTTTAAACAGGTATAAAAGGATAGATATTATTAATAGAATAAACATTGATAAAAAGCATATAACCAATAAAACTATTATCACTCTATCTTTTGATTCAATATAAATTTTTTTAATAAAAGACTTAGATGTCCTCAGCAGAAGTTAGATGGCATTAAGAATTGTAAATAGCCATGGGCTAATCTCATTTTAAGGAAAAAAGCCATGTTAACATGTATATATTAAAAAGAATCAAGAATTATCAAGATATATTTTATCATATTGATCGATAAAAATCTAGCTTAAGTAAAAATCAATGAAAAGTAAAGTATCTATTTAGAGAGTTGATGACATCATACATGAATCTTGATGTTACATTGATCTTGATTAGATCAATGTAACAAAGTTAAAACAAATGCAAGTTAACATTCAATTACCAAAATGAAGGAGGGATATTAATTGAATTGGCTCTGATCACCTATTAAATCTATGTTAGAAACATATTTTGGACTGTATACCTTAGGATAACAGATTAAATGTCAAAGAACAGACAATTCTATAATTATTACAATATCTGTCCATGTTTCAAATCAAGTTGAATGTATCGTGGCATTGAGAAATAGCTTCAGAAATTCGTATTTTTTCTAATATGTTGATTATAGGAGCACATGGGATTTTGACTATCATTTCTTTGAAGTACAGACAACTTGAAGATGCAGGAGGACAAATGATGATCAGTTTAACAAATTCGATAAACTCTTAATTTAGGAAGCTGGCTACTCTATGTACAATAATGTAGTGATTTTGACAGTCATTATGTCTTTGAGTTTCAAATAATAACTGTCTTCATAATAAAGACATTCTCATCTCCCAAATTCTTTCAGAATCTAGTGTAGGCTTCACATTAAAAAGTAATGCTACATAGCCCTGGCTGGTGTAGCTCAGTGGATTAAGTGCGGGCCTGCGAACCAGAGGATCACTGTTCAATTCCCAGTCAGGACACATGCCTGGGTTGCAGGCCAGTTCCCAGTGAAGGACACACGAGAGGCAACCATACATTGATATTTCTTCCCCTCTCTCCTTCCCTTCCCCTCTAAAGATAAGTAAGTAAATAAATAAATTTTAAGTAATGCTACATAAAACAGTACTATTTTATACTTCTAAAAAGCTTCAGGGGTTCTGAAAATGATTTTGAAATACAGTCTTATTAATCTTTAGTATTCTCGTGAGAACCATGAAGGTGGCAAATACCTTAATTTTGTAAAATAGAAACAAAGAAACACTGAATTTACTTGCCCAAGGCTGAATGTTGAAGCAACAAAAAGTCACAGTGCCAATCCTGACACTTAATGAAAATCTCATTAAGCATTTCACCTACAATATTTTTTATTGAGACAGGATTAAAGGAAGAGAGAAAAATCTTCAGAAAATATGAAGCTCAGACACAAGGACAATAACTAAGGTGGGGGGCGGAAATGGGAGGGAAGTGGGGAGCACTGGAGGGGGCAGAGCTGGGAATATAAGACAGAAAACTGTACTTGAACAAGAATTAAATAATTTTTTAAAATAAAAAAAAGAAAATATGAAGTTCCACATAGTCTACTACAAGAGATGTGAGATTAATACTTATTGGTTATCTGATTAATTATGTTTGGTGATGGTAACAGTGATAGGACCAAAACTTCGGAGAACTAATTTCTCTGTGCTGCTTTTGGGTGACCACAAGTTCACTGTGGTCAGGGTCACACTAAAGTTGCTTAAATTCTATTGCATAACAAAACTAAAACCTGACAAAATGAATAGCATTAAAATAGCTCAAGAGGAGAAAAAGAAAATTTAAAAAGTTAAATTTTGACTGTAAGTGAACTTTTAGATTGGCATTACACTTGATTCTTTTTAAATTATTTTTATTGTATTTTTCCCATTAACCTTTAGGCCCCTTGTACCTCCCCTCGCCCCATTCAATCACCACAGTGTTGTCCATGTCCATGAGTCCCTTTTCCTTTTTGCTCAATCCCTCCACCCTCTACCTTCCCCCACATGTTACCTGTCATCCTGTCCTCCATCTATGAGTCTGTCCCCATTCCCCTTGTTAGTTCCGTTTATTCATTAAGTTTCACATATGAGTGAGATCATATGGTGTATGTTTTTCTCTGACTGGTTCATTTCTCTTGCATTATGTTCTCCAGGCCCATCTGTGCTGTCACAAAGAGTAAAAGTTTCTTATTTTAAAAGCTAAGTAGCAATACATTGCATAAATGTCCCATAGTTCTTTTATCCACTCAACTACTAATGGATACTTGGGATGCTTCTGTATCTTGGCAATTGTAAATTGTGCTGCAATAAACAAAGGGGTGCTTATGTTCTTTCAAATTAGTGTTTTGGGTTCTATCAGATATATTCCCAGAAGTGAGATCACTTGGTTGAAAGGCAGATCCATTTTTAATTCTTTGATTTATCTTCATACTGCTTTCCACAGTGGCTGCACCAGTCTGCCTTCCCAACAACAGTGCAAGGGGTTCCCCTGTCTCCACATCCTCACTAGCACCTGATTTTGTTGATTAATTGATGATAGCCATGTTGACAGGTGTGAGATGATACCTTATTGTGCCTTTAATTTAAATTTGTCTGATGATTAGTGACATTGAACATCTTTTCATATGTCTATGAGCCATTTGTATGTCCTCTTTGAAGAAGTATCTATTCAGGTCCTTTGACCATTTTTTAACTAGGTTACTTGGGGGTTGTTTTTTTTTTTTGGTGTTGAGTTTTGTAAGTTCTTTTTTTTTATTGTTGTTCAAGTACAGGTGCCTCCATTTTCACCTCCCCACAACCCCTTACACCACCCATCCCTGCATCTCACCCTCCAGCCTACCCCCTCTGGCTTTGTCCACGTGTCCTTTATACATGTTCCTTGATGACTCTTCCCCTATTGTCCCCTATTGTCCTTCTGCCCCATTCTCTTTGGTTACTGTCAGTTTGTTCTTTATTTCAATGTCTCTGAGTTTTGTAAGTCCTTTATAAATTGTACATATTAACCCTTTATCAATGTATCAGTGAATATGTTTTCCCATTCTGTGAGTTGTCTTTTTATTTTGTTGATGTTTTCCTTTGTTGTGTAAAAATTTTTAGTTTGATGCAGTCTCATTTGTTTATTTTTTCTTTTTTTTCTCTTGTCTGAGGAGACACATCTGATAAAATATTGCTACAAGCAATGTCTGAGATTTTGCTGCCTATGTTTCCTCCTATGATTTTTATAAATTCAGGTCTAACATTTAATGTTTTGTCCATTTTGAATTTATTCTTATGTGTAATGCAGGAAGGTGGTTATTCTAGTTTTTCTGCATGTATCTGTTCAATTTTTCCAGTACCATTTACTGAATAAATTATCTTTAGCCCTTGTCTGTGCTTGCTTCCTCAAGTCAAATATTTTTTTTCTACCTGCACTATAAGCACTTTATCAAGTTAAATATTAATTGACTATAAAGGTGTGAGTTTATTTCTGGGCTCTCTACTCTGTCCCATTGTCTGTTTTTATGCCGTGCCATGCTGTTTTGATTACCATGGACTTATAGTATAGTTTGATATTAGGTAGAGTGATTCTTCTAACTTTGTTCTTTTTCCTCAGGATCACTGTTGATATGTGGGGTCATTTGTGGTTCCACCTAAATTTTTGAAATATTTCTTCTGGTTCTGTGAAAGTGTCATTGAAATCTTGAAAAGAATTGCACTGAATCTATAGATTGCTTTAGGTAGTATGGACATTTTAATGTTGTTAACTTGTCCTACCCATGAAAATTGTATGTACTTTCACTTATTTATATCTTCTTCAATCTATTGCTTCAGTGTCTTATAGTGTTCTGAGTACAGATCTTTTACATCTTTGTTTATGTTTATTCCAAGGTATTTTATTATTTTTGAAGCATTTGTAAGTGGGATTGATTTCTCAATTTCTCTTTCTGTTTGTTCACTATTGGTATGCAAAAATATAACTGATTAACGAGCATAATTTTGTACCCTGCTACTTTCCTGAATTTATTCATCAGTCCTAGCAGTTTCTTAGTAGAATCTTTGGGATCTCTACATTCAGTATCATGTCATCTGCAAATAAAGACAGTTTTACTTTTTTCTTTCTAATTTGGATGTCTATTATTTCTTCTTCTTGTCTAATTGCCATGACTAAGTATTGCTTCCAATACTATGAATAAGAGAGGTAAAGTTGAATAAGAGAGGTAAAATTAGATATCTCTGTCTTGTCCCTGATCTCATAAAAAAGTTTGCAGTTCTTGCCCATTGAATACAATGCTGGCAGTTGGTTTTCATGCATGGTCTTCATTATACTTAGGTATGTTCCCTCTATTCCTACTTTGCTGAGAGTTTTGATCATAAATGTGTACTGGATTTTATCAAATACTTGTTCTGCATTTATTGATATGATCATGTGGTTTTCATTTCTTATTTTGTTTATGTGGTGAATTACCTTTATTGACTTGTGAATGTTGTACCAAACTTGCATTCCCAGAGTAACTCCCACTTGATTGTGGTGTATGATCTTTTTGATGCACTGCTGTATTTGGTTTGCTAATATTTTTAGCAATACTCATCAGGGAAATTGTCCTATCATTATTTTTCTCTCTTTTTTTTGCATCTTTATCTGGTTTTGGAATTAGGATAATGCTGGCCTCATAAAATGAGCATGGAGTTCTCCCTCCTCTTGAATTTTTTGAAACAGTTTAGAAGAAGTATTAGTTCTTGTATGTCTGGTAAAATTCACTTGTGAAGCCATCTGGTGCAGGGCTTTAGTTTTGGGGAGTTTTTCAACTACTGCTTCTTATTCACTAGGTGTGATCTTTCTAGGCAGATTCTCTGCTTCTTCCTGATTTAGTTTTGGAGGATTGTACATTTCTAGAAATTGTTCTATTTCTTTCTGGTTGTCCAGTTTTGGGGCATATAGCTTTCATAATATTTTCTTATAATCCTTTGTATTTCTTTGGTGTCAGTTATTATTTCTCTGCTTTCATTTCTTTTTTTAAAATATATTTTATTGATTATACCATTACAGTTGTTCTATTCCCCCCTTTCATTCCCTCCACCTGGCATACCCCCTCCCCCACCCTTCCTCCCCTTTAGTTTATAACCACATGTATCAAGTTCTTTAGATTCTATATTTCCCCACTATTTTTGTCCTCCCCCTATTTTTATGCTACTTATTTTCTGTACCTTCTCCCCCCTTCTCCTCTTCCCACTCCCCTGTTGCTAACATTCCATGTGTTCTTCATTTCTATAGTTCCGCTCCTGATCTAGCTGTCCTCTTGGTTTGCTTTTGTTTTAGGCGTGGTTGTTAGTAACAGTGAGTTTGCTGTCCTTTCACTGTTCATATTTTTTACCTTCTTTTTCTTAGATAAGTCCCTTTAACATTTCATATAATAAGGGCTTGGTGGTGATGAACTCCTTGAATTTGATCTTATCTGAGAAGCACTTTATCTGTCCTTCCATTCTAAATGAAAGCTTTGCTGGATAGAGCAGTCTTGGATGTAGGTGTTTGGATTTCATGACTTTGAATACTTCCTTCCAGCTCCTTCTTGCCTGTAAGATCTCTTTTGAGAAATCCGCTGACAGTCTGATGGGAACTCCTTTGTAGGTGACTGTCTCCCTATCTCTTGCTGCTTCTAGGATTCTCTCCTTCATTTTAACCTTGGGCAATGTAATGATGATGTGCCTTGGTGTGTTCCTTCTTGGGTCCAACTTCTTCGGGACTCTCTGAGCTTCCTGTATTTCCTGGAAGTCTATTTCCTTTGCCAGACTGGGGAAGTTCTCCTTAATTATTTGTTCAAATAAGTTTCCCACTCATGGCTGTTTCTTCTCCTTTTGTGGTACCGCTATAATCCGGATGTTGGAACATTTAAAGATGTCCTGGAGGTTCCTAAGCCTCTCCTCATTTTTTGGAATTCTTGTAACTTCACTTTTCCTGTTTGGTCATTTCTTCCTTCCTTCTGGTCCACCCCCTTGATTTGAGTCCCAGTTTCCTTTCCATCATTATTGGTTTCCTGTGCATTTCCCTTCATTTCAATTAGTTTAGCCTTCATATGTTCCTCTAATTTGTGGCTAAAATCAACCAGTTCTGTGAGCATCCTGATCACCAGTGTTTTGAATTGTGCATCTGAGAGGTTCGCTATTTCTTGGTCGATTAGAGTTATCGGCTCTGGGGCTTTGAGTTCTTCTTGAGCTATAGTTTGGACTGTTCATGCCTGTTATGTATGAGGAGCAGAGCCCTAGGTGTTCACCAGGGCCAGGACACTCAGTCTCTGGGTTGTGACGCTGTATGTGGGGGCGGGCCCAAAGGAAAGCAATGGCAGGCGGGCCCCCTCTGCTCCCTCCAGCCACCACCATGGGCCTTATGTTTGTCCCACTGCTCGCGAATGTGCGACCGTGGTCAGCCTGCTGCTGGATTCGCTGCTGGGGCCTGCGAGCACTGCTCACTTCCCTGCTGGTTTATCTGTGCCCAAATGTGTGACCACAGCCAGCCCTCACTGGGTCCACCCGACTCGGGGCTGCCTAGGCGCTTGGGTCGGGGGATCTTTCCTGCCTGTCCCCACTCCGCTGCTGGCTCTGCCCCTCTTACCACTCTGGTTGAAAGGTTCGGTGTTGTCAGACTTCTATATAGTTCAACTTTCTGTTCTTTGGCTGCGTCTTTGTTCTCCAAACCTTTGTTGTATTCAAACTTGGTTGTGGGAAAAGGTACAGTGTTTCCACCTATGCCTCCATCTTGGCAGAAGTCTCTCATTTCTGATTTTATTTTATATTTTGAGGCCTCTCTTTTTTTCTTAAACAGTGTAGTTAAAGGTTCGTCAATCTTGTTTATCTTTTTAAAGAGCCAGGTCTTGAATTCATTGATCCTTTGTATTTTTTGGACTCTTTTTTTGTTTATTTCTATTCTGATCTTTATTATTTCTTTCCTTCTACTCACTTTTGGCTTTGTTTGTTGTTCTTCTTCAATAAAGTTAGATTATTTGAGCTTGTGTTGTTCTTTGAGATAGGCCTGTAATGTTATGAATTTCCCTGCTAAGATTACTTTCCCTGTGTCCCACGCATTTTGAAATGTGTTCTCATTTTCATTCGTTTCAAGATATCTTTTGATTTCTTCCTTGACCTCATTATTGACCCATTTGTTGTTTAATAACATATTATTTAGCTTCCTTGCCTTCATGTATTCTTTCAGTGTTCTTCTTGTGATTGATTTCTATTTTTATAGCATTCTGGTCAGAGAAGATGCTTGATATGATTTCAACTTTCTTAAATTTATTGAGACTTGTCTCTGAGAATGTGGTCTATCCTAAAAAAATGTTCCATGTGCAATTGAATAGTATGTACATTTTGCCATTTAGGGTAAAAATCTTTGGAGATATTAATTAAATCCATTTGATCTAGCATGTCATCTAAGACCAATGTATCCTTGTTGATTTTCTGTCTGGAAGTCTATCCTTTGAAGTCATTTGGATGTTAAAATCCCCAACTATAACTGTATTTCTGTTGATCTCTCCCATTATGTCCATCAAGTTTTGCTTTACATATTTAGGTGCACACATGTTGAGCGCATAAACGTTTATTATGGTTATATCCTCTTCTTGTACTGTTCCCTTTATTATTATGTATCGTCCTTCTCTGTCTATTTCATTGTATATAAGTATTGTTACCCCAGCTTTTTCTTTTCATTTGTACAGAATATTCTTGTTTTATCCCTTTACTTTTCATCTGTGTATACCTTTCAATCTAAGGTGGGTCTCTTGGAAGCAGCGTATATATGGGTCTCATTTTCTTCTCCATTCAACTACCCTATGTCTTTGGGATAGAGCTTAAGCCATTTACATTTAAGGTGAGTATTGATTTATGTGCATTTAGTGCCATTTTATTATTAGATTGTTTTCCTGTTTTCTTTTTTTTAATTCTATTTAATTATTTTTCAAGTACAGTTTTCTGTCTATTACTCCCATCCCATCCCACCCCCCTGTACTCCACCCCTCCCTCCCATTTCCACCCTTCTCAGTTGTTGTCCATGTATCCTTTATATATGTTCCTCTAAATCCCTCCCCTATTTCCCCTGAAATTCACTCCCCTCTTCCCTCTGGTCACTGTCAGCCTGTTCTCTATTTCAGTGTCTTTGGTTATATTTTGCTTGCTTCTTTGTTTTGTTGTTTAGCTTCCTGTTAAAGGTGAGATCATATGGTATTTGTCCTTCAACACCTGGCTTATTTCACTCATCATAATGCTTTCCAGTTCCATCTATGTTGTTGCAAAAGGTAGGAGCTCCTTCTTTCTTTCTGCTTCATAGAATTCCATTGTGTATATGTACCATAGTTTTTTGATCCATTCATTTACTGACAGACACCTAGGTTGCTTCCAACTCTTGGCTATTGTAAATTGTGCTGCTATGAACAGTAGGGTGCATATGCTCTTTTGAATTGGTGTTTTAGGGTTCTTAGGATACAATCCTAGCAGTGGAATTGCTGGGTCAAAAGGCAGGTCCAATTTTAGTTTTCTGAGAAAATTCCATACTGTTTCTCTTTTCCTTCTTCTTCTTAAAGCAAATCTTTTAACATTTGTTGTTGTATTGGTTTGCTGTTAACAAACTTCTGTAGCTTTTTCTGTTCTGGGAAGTTCCTTATTTCACCTTCAATTTTTAATGATAGCCTTGCTGGGTAAAGTAGCCTTTGTTGTAGGTCCTTGGTTTCCATTACTTTGAATATTTCATGCCATTCCCATCTGGCCTGAAATGTTTCTGTTGAGAAATCAGATAATAGTCTAATTGGTGCTCCTTTTTATATAACTACCTGCTCTTCTGTTGTGGCTTTTAGGATTCTCTCCTGTCTTTAAGCCTTGCCATTTTGATTATGACATGTCTTGGTGTAGGCCACTTTAGGTCTGACTTATTTGGACTCTCGGATCTTACTGGACTTGTGTGACTTTTCCCTTCACCAGACTAGGGAACCAAGGAAGTTCTCAGTCACTACTTCTTCAAATAGGCTCTCAATCCCTTGTTCACTCTCTTCTCCTTCTGGTATTCCCACTATGCTGATGTTGTTATGCTTCATGTTGTTCCAAAGGTTTCGGAAGCTCACCTCATTTTTAAAAATGTTTTTCTTTTGCTGCTCTGCTTGTTTTATTTTACTTTGTATTCCAAATCATTGATTCAATCTTCTGCTTCATTTAACCTACTACTTATTCCTTTCAGTGTATCCTTTATTTCAGATATTGCATTCCTTATTTCAGAATAGTCCTTTTTTATGGTTTCTGTGTTTTTTTTCATGCTGTTGAGTACCCTTATAATCGGTTGTATGGTACGTGGATGCAATCTAGCTTCCTCACCCAGATGTCCGGGTAACCAAGGGAAGCAGTGTCCCATATCTTTGGAGGGGGACCTGATAAGCAGTATTCTCATAACCTCGAAACCGGGTCTGATAAACTGTTCCCATAACATGAGGTGGGCTCATATGCACAGAATTATGTCATGTTACATAATGTTCTGGCGGTTTTCTGGCTTTGTTCCCCTCTAGTACTTAAATAAACAGGGACCTCCTGCTGGGGGCGATGATGGAAGACACACAAGGGGACAGGTGCCATGATGGGTGCCACACTGGGGGGCAGGGGCCAAGGCAGGAGACGTGCAGATAGACATGCAGTTTGCAGCATGTGTGGCTCACCCACTCGTGAATAAAGGCACGCCAGACATCCCAATGGCTCTGTGAATATTTTTCTGTCTGCACAGATGCCATGCACCTGCCTGGCCTTGAAAGGTTGCAACGCATTGTTACTCTAAATTCTCCATATGATAAATTGCTTGCCTCCATTTCATCTAGTTCTTCTGGAGAATTTCTGTTTCTCTAATTTGGGGCCTGTTATTCTGTATTCCTATTTTGGCTGCCTCTTTGTGTTTGTTTCTATGTGTTGGGTAGATTTGCAAGACTCTCATGCAGACCTAAGTTAAATCCTGTCTGTGACTGGCCCTGGGCAGCCTGTTTCAATCTGTTAGCAATCGACAACATGTGGTGTCCTCTGCTGGGCCTGGGTGTGTGCAGAAAGATCCAGGCTTCACATCAAGGCCAGCTTTGACAAGCATCAGGCCTGGGGGAGGGTCGGCTACAGTCTCAGAGCAGCCAGAGACTCACCTCTGCCTGGATGTTTTCTGTTAGGTTTAAAGATTGAAAGTCTTCCAGCTGTACTCCTCAGCATCAGAGCTTGTGCATCACAAGATGGAGCAAAGTAATTCCTGTGAGCAGGGAAATTTCTTCCCCTGAGGCTGATGCCATTTGGAGGGTAGTGCTCTGCCTATGAAAGATGGCTCTAGCAGTACTGGGAATGACTCAGCACAGGGATCCTGGCAGCTGTTCCTTCAGTTCTCTCCCCAGAGCCACTAACCTCAGAATCTCCTCACACATCTCTAGGCCACTCTGCCCTCCCTCTTCCAGAGCCCAGGGTAAGGGGCTGCAAATGGTATTTTGTGTATGACCCTTTAAGAGGCTCTGTGCATCTCCAGCCAGCTTTCCTTGGTGTACAGAAATCCTGCTCCTTTTCACAGCCTCATGTTATTTGGGTTCCTTTCCCAGTTCTGGTGCTACAGGCTAGAGAGACCAAATAGGGGGTTATACCTCACTCTTCTCAGGAGAAGCCCCCCCAGCCACTGAATTATCCCTCCAGGACTTCATCTGCCTCATGCGGGGGGCCCAGCCATCCCTGTCACATTGCTTCTGCACTTCCCACCAGTCTTGTTGCAGTAATGTAGCTTCTTTCTCTAAGGCTTCTTTCCAGTTGTTATTTGGGGTGATTTCTCTATGATTTAGTTGTAATTCCAGTTTGGCCCTATCAGGAGGTTAGTGTAGCTTCCACTTACTCCCCTGCCATCTTAGGTGCCCCCAATACTTGGCTCTTAAAAGACAAAGAAAAACCAAGAGAGCCTCTAAGGATCTCAGGTTCTCCAAGTATTCTTATTTGCTTGACAAGTTGTATTCTCCTTCTCTGGTTTTTCATTAAAAACTCTTGAAAGAGTTTCTCTAATCTGTTACATTGTTTCTCTTCATATTCTCATAAAGTTTCATTATAACATTTTGGTTGTTCGTGGCAATGCATTTGTAAATTACTGTGGGAAACTAGTGTTCCTATTCACTATTTAGATTTCCTATGTGAAATAACACACTGCTGTATCTTCACGGTTAGGGAAAGTTATTGCATTTATTTTAATCCATGAATGCTATTATTAGTAACTGAACTTTCTGCAATTTTAAAAATCAAAATTATTCTTGCAGATTTAACCCCTAAAATATATGTTTGTTTTTTATATAGCTGCTTTCTTGATATTGAAAAGAAGTTAAAATAATTATGGAGACTGGCATGATGTGTATATTTTACACAACTGATGTTCCAAACCATGGTTAAGTACCTTTAACAACTCTAGCATATTGAGAATTTGGAGGGTTTTCCTTAATAGAAGATAACTTAATTAGCTACAAAAAAATTGCTAAATTTGTCTTTGGTAAAATTAAGAAGCATAAAACACCAAACCTTTTTATGGTTAAAAATATCTAAAATCTTTCACTGAATAAGCAGAGTTTTGTTTTTGTTTTTGCTTTTGTCCTACACAATGAAAAGAGGCACGGTAAATGTGAATGTATGTTTACAATTGTCTGTTTTAATATGTAAACTTTAGATTTTTCCCATTGTTTTCAGAATACAGTCTTACTTATCTGGTCCATTAGTTATTTTATCCAGGCACCAAGGAGTTGTGCTAAGAAAGGAGGCATGTTTCTCTGTGGCCACAGTACTACAAGGTGGCATGTATCGGTGTTGAACTTGGGACATCTCATGTGATTGTTGAACATCTCATAGCTGCCTGGTGTTGGAATATCCTGAAAAAAAATTTCAGTGATGAGCAGAAACATATTTTATATAGAAAATATCCAAAGCAATGTACAGATGATATATTATAGAATTGTATACACAAAACCTGTATAATTTTATTAACTAATAAATTTAATTTTAAAAAGTAAAGAAAATATCCAAGAAAATACAGCACAGGTGTTCACACTAAGCAATGTAGAGAATTGTATAAGTAGAGAAATGTAAAACTTACTTTAAATTAATTATTAAAATAGAAATTTGAAAGTGTACCCCTAAACCTGTGCCCTCCTACTAAAAGTATAAATTCATTTGTCAAAATAAGGTAAAATAAACAGAATTATGAAACTTAGATCCATATTCTCAAAATAAAACTGTCTTCATAATATGGATCCAAGTCTCATTTTAAATTTCATAATGAAAATCAAATTACATACAAAAATGAAAGCAATGATTATTGTTTTATAAGCCATAAAACTATTTCTATTTTACTGTTCTATTTGAGCATATTTTGTTTATTCTACAAACAAGAATGCTTATTTCATTTAATAGATTCCAATTAAGTTAAAAGGCTTCTGTTTTCATCATTTATGGCTTTTTATATGTCTTACACTTATATTAACATTTTTAATCAACATAAACCACATAGATATTGATAAATCTAATAATAATTCTAAACCAAATTAAATATAAAATATAAATTTGTTGCACAACTGATTTCTGTAAAGCATTACCTAATTAGCTTAGTGAAAACTTTATAAAACTCATTTTCCTCAATTTTTAAAAGATATAACCTGTTATATATGAATGATAAGTTTTAACCTTCAATTATTTTCTGGTAGACAGAAGACTCTTTTGGCCGTGAGTGTAGACTTCAGCACTAGACTCCTTGGGCTCCAAATATCTCCTTACGTGCTGTGGGGCCCTAGGGAAGCCACTTAACCTCTGGGATCCTCAGTTTCCTCCTTTGTCAGTGGGGAAAATGAGTATCTATATAATATGTCATGGGGTTGTTGTGAGGATTAACTAGTTCAAAGAAATAAAATACTTAGATTAGTACCTGATTCTACACAAGTGTTAGTTAACCTTACTATTCCACACAAGCTAACTTCAATGCCAAAAGGGAAACAAGGAGGAAGCAATCAGGGTTTAGGCTAATAGGCAAAGCATTTTACTGTTTTAAATAAATCAAACAAATTTGGATACCACGAAAGCATATTTTTAAAGTCCACGAGCCATATTTTATAAAATATGCTTTCTCTTGCTTCTTCTATCCCTATTTTCATCAAGTATATGCCAACAATATGACCATGCACTTCCAAAATGTTACTAAATGTGGTTACAGTGCTAATCCTAACTGAAGGAAAACATTTCACGAGACCCCGCATTTCTGGTGTAAGTCCTGTGTCAAACACCAAAGGCCACCGTCAGTAAGTCATCTAAGGACTGTCAGCAGCTGTTATCTCCTTGCCTGCATCAACAGTATGTTTAACAGTGGTAGACTGAGGATAAGCAATAGTAGCAGTAGCTCTAGAGATGACTTTTGGATCTTTTGGGGCTGCTTCTGTGGTATGTGAAAGGAAAGTGGACAAGGATGCAACAGCACAAAGAAATCCTGAGTCATGGTAAACTCGGAGTATTTTGGAAAGCTTGGCAAAGATCTTCATCGTCTCCATTACACATTTTAATGTTTGTGTTAGCAGCTGTTATTGTTCCTGCTTCCCGTAACACTCTGGCATCACCACCCATTCCTCCTCCAGGGGCTGCCTGGAGACGAAGGTAGCTTGGCTGCTGGCACCCAGGGGCCTTTTTATTTTAATGCCTTAAAGCAAAAGCAGGAAATTTTGTAACCGTGCTTATTTTAAAACTTGTTCCTTGCTGTGTCCTTTTTCAAGGCTTCTGAGCTCTACTCACTCATCTTCAAGTCTCATTTTATTTGACCAACATTGGACTAATATTTCAAATAAATTTCCTAGACTAATCATTAGTACTAAAATCTAAAATCTTGTCTAGCACAATTTAAATAACACCTGTACATAGACTCTAAACACCATCATGGGAGAAAATGGTATGTATAGATAAGATCATCAAATATCTGTTGGTGGTTCTTTATATATCATAGAATAGAGGGGAGGCATATGATGAGTGGATATAATAAACAATGAGTCCTTTTTCTGTACTTAGGAAATTCTAGTGCTTTGCACAAGAAACTGAGTCCCAGCACAAGAGCTAAAAAAAAAGCCTATTCTCATTTTCCTGGCCTAAAATTTTAGCTAAAATGTGAATTTAGGTCACAGGCTACATTCCAGGCTTTGAGGTGACAGCTAGTTATTCAAAGGAACACAGAGCATTAAAAATTCCATTTTCCTGAGGGGACCAGCAGTGCGAGCAGCAATGTCCATTTCCCAGAGGCAGCAGTGGGAGACAAACTGGAAGAGGCAATTAGGGAAAATGTCACACAATGTCTGGTGAAATAAAACCTATGCCTCAATGCAAATTAAAGGTAAGCCTAAGATGTCCTGACTTCATATGTAAAACCAGGATCCACCACAAATGACATAATAATTATAGAATTGAAATAATTGATGTATGTAAAAGCCTTAGAAGAGTACCTGAGACATAAGGACTAGTGTTTCCTTTCATTGACATAATTGTCATGAACACTATTATGTTATTTCTATCAGGTGCAGGTCTATATGTAGCCATTGGGGATACCTTCCTCGCCTAAAGAGAAATGCCAACAGGACATTTAAAAGGGAAGCTGCTTGTATTTTAAATTCCAAACAAACAACGGTAACAACAAAAAATCAAAAGCAGTTAGTTAGTTGTAAATCATGTGAAGAGATGTCCCAGGCAATTAAAAAATAAATCACTTATTTCAGCTAACTTCAAGGGGGAAGCAGGTCATTTGTACGTATTTTGGAAAAACTGCTTGACTCACTCTGTGATTTTAGTCATGTCAAGTAAAAGCCCCTGCAAAATTCCCCATGCCCAGAACCCCTGTATTAACCACTTAAAACCCAAGCCTAACTGCTGATTTCATCTAAGTTCAGAGTGTCTCTTCTGAGTTTCATGACTCTTTGACATGTGAAATTTCACATGCCCTCTGGTCCCAATCATGTTAAACTGCATGTGTGTGCTGATCTTCCAAAACTGAGGACGAAACATCCACAATGAAACCCCTCAGCCCTAGCGAAGTAAGACATGTTTGATCTCTGAGTGACCTTCTGAGTTATAGCACACTGCAAATAAAGTTTGCACCCGAGTTTTAATTTTTCACTATGCTGCAATAAAATGTTTGAGACATCTTTATTTCACAGTCAGCTTTTAATGATAGTTTTACTGGATATAGAATTATTGGTTGATTTTTTCTCTCTCAACATTTTGAATATGTTATTTCACTGATTCCTGGCCTCCATTGCTTCTAAGAGTTCATAAGTAATCATATTATTGATCATATTATTTTATGTTAAACAATCAATTAATTTGCATACAATGAAAATAGTAATAATATCCCATGAAAATCATACTCATATTATTTTCATTGTATGTAATATGTTGCTTTTCACTTTCAAGATGTTCTCTTCATTTCTGGCTTACAGAATATTAACTACGGTGTTTCTAAGCATGTGTTCTTATGTCTATCCTACTTGCAGTTCTTGGAGCCTTCTAGATTTGTATATTCACGGTTTTCATTAAAGTTGTGAAGTTTTTGCTATTTTTTAAATTATTTTGCCCCTCACCTCTCCCTGTGGAAATCCCATTACATATACTGTATGTCGGAATATGTGACATTGACCCACGGGTTTCTGAAACTGCTTGTTGTGTTTAATCTTTTTCATCCATTTTTCAGGTTCAATCTTTTCTATTGAGTTATCTTTTAGTTTAATAATTCTGCCTTCTGTCATCTTAAATCTGATGTTGAGTCCATGTGTTTTTTGTCATTTACACTATTGTAACTTTTTCATTTTTATTATTGGATTTCAGAATTCCTTTTGGATTCCTTGGCTTGTTTGTTTGCCTTCTTGCTTACTGGTTTTATCTCTTTATTGAGACACCCTACCCATTGACTGTCAGGATATTTTACCTTAATTATTTAAACATATGTCTCATTAATTCTTTGAATATATTTATAATAGCTGCTTTGAAGCCTGTCTGCTAAATATAATGTCTACTCTTAACCAGAGTAGGTTTCTCTTGATTGCTCTTCTCCTGTGATTACGGATCATCCTTACCTGATATTTGCATATCTGGTAATTTTTTATGAGAACTGGACATTTTAGATAATGTAAGAACTCTGGATGTTATTTTCATTTAGTAAGAGTTTTTGTCCATTTAACCTAAGTTTTCAAATTGACTAAATAAAATTAATAATTTTCTACTGCATTAAGAATCTGTAGACATATCTTCCTTTACATTTTTGATATGTGTTACTTATGCCATTTCTTGTTTTTTGGGGATCAGTAACATCATGAGCCAGTCAACTCTATTCCACATTTTAAAGATAGCCTTTATTTAGAGAGGATAAATTAGGTTTATCTTTACATTTGAATTTGTTTCTCTTTACAGTTATATCAGTATTTGCCTTATATATGTGAAGATTTGCATACAAATTTAAAAGTATTATATTATTGTTGTCATGTAAACTTTTAAAAATGTTGAATGACAATAGACTGTGTATTTCTTAATAGATTTTTGTCTTAACATATTTTATTTGTAATTAAAATAGTACTGCAGGACTTTCACCAATGAATAGATTTTGATAAAGCATTGTTATCTCTGAAAAATGATAAAGTATTAAAATCATAGTTTCAAAAATTAAGTGATTGTGGAAGTAAAGAGAACTTTGTGCACTAAATTCAAAAAAGAAGAGAGTCCTTCATGTGTGAGCTGATGTTGTGAGCAGCTTTCTTCCATACAGACATTTACCAAGTCAGGACAAGAGCTAAAGGTTGGGTTTGTCATAGACAACGAAATCATTCCAGGGGAAAGAGGAACTAACGGAGTTTTTAAGGTGACATAGTCTAACACAAGGAACTGAAGACTAGGGGATCCCAAGCTCATCACAGTTTTTTGTTTGTTTGTTTTTCCTATTAAGAATTCTCTGAGTGCTAGAGCAGGCACGTGGATGGAGGTCTGGGCTGGAGATACAAAGTAAAGTCTGCAGTCTAGTGACACTCAGAAGCCACAGTCACTCTAGGGCAAGAACTGTTTGTAAGGACAAGCTTATTCTTCAAGATATTTGTCAAATTTTGAACCTGAAGGGGCAGGAAGCTGAAGAGTAAAGCTGAACACTAGTAAAGGGTAAAAGTTGCAGGGAAGGAGAAAACAAGATCCTCACACCTGCAACAACAAATTCAGAAGAGCAACATGAAAAGAAGCAAAGAGCCAGAGGCGGAATAGAATCTCAGTCCTATAGCGCTTAGGAGACAAACTCTCATTTGAACAAATATACAGCAGGTTGAAGAGAATAGCTGTATGACGGAAATTCCCACACTCCACTAGAGTTAACTTCTAGGCAATTAAACCAGCACTACTTCTCTCAAGTTATAAGTATAAAATAGTCTTCCATTTATGTTCTTGTGGTATATTTTATTTTTTTTAAATACTTTATTGATTTATTTCTAGAGAGAGGGGAAGGGAAGGAGAAAGAGTGGGAGAGAAACATCAATGTGTGGTTGCCTCTTATGTGTCCCCTATTGGGGACCTGGCCTGCAACCCAGGCATGTACCCTGACTGGGAATCGAACTGGCGACCCTTTGCTTCACAGGCCCGTGCTCAATCCACTGAGCTATACCAGCCAGGCTTGTGGTATATTTTAAATACATATGTGATGTTATATATTATCTATAATTTAATATGCATATATCCACATATATATGTATAATGTTAGGTAGCATAATATATTAGAAAACCCATTATGATTTGAACTAAAATAAACTTTAATTATGTTTTTGTGGTACTTGTTCTAGCGGTTATTTCATAACTAAGTATATTCTAGTCTAAAATTTTATTTTAAAATTTCAAATATATAATTGTTTTTTTTAAAGATTTTATTTATTTATCTTTAGAGGGGAAGGGAAGGAGAGAGGGAGAGAAACATCAATGTATGGTTGCCTTTCGTGCGTCCCCTGCTGGGAGTTGGCCTGCAGGGAACTGGCCTGCAACGTAGGCATGTGCCCCGACTGAGAATCGAACCGCGATCGTCTGAGTCGCAGGCCCGCACTCAATCCACTGAGCTACATCAGCCAGGCAAATATATAATTGTTAAAACAACACTTAGCACTTCTTTTATGATAAAACTTATCGTATCAGTGAATTAATGTGAGAAAACATCAATTAAATTTTCAAAGTCTTTAATCAAATACATATGGTGAGAAATTTATGAGCCATAAATGTAGTGAAGTTTGCCTGCATATGCAAGAAACTTTGATTAAAGCAATTTACCAATATGCTTACCCAGGTTGCTTAATTTGGGCTTTATAGAAGAGAAAGGCATTTGGGGTGATAATCAAATTATCTTCGTTTTGCATATTGCAAACTATAATTATAAACATGTTACTCTTACTATTTTTCAGCATTCCCAATATTCATCATTCTAAAAATTTGCCTCTAATTATGTGACTTAGAAAAGAATGTGTTATTTCAGAGAGAAAATAGTTTATTATAGATATGACATAATGTTAATTGTGATAGGCAAGAATAAAAAAATTGATTTTGTTTTCCACATTCTCCCAGGAGAGTAAAAATGATACTTTATCCTAATGTTGTTTTATGAAAGGAACTAGACTTTTCAGCTGACCATGATCTTTAAGGCTCAGTAAAGAAGAGCAAAAAATGCTGATGGATGAAATCACACAGGCAATAAAGCTGTTGACTTTAACTAGTTTCTCCAATATGACACTATAAAATTCACACTTGAATCACAAATTTCTAGTTTTTAATGGGCATTCCACTGCATTATTGTTAGATAGCCTTAAAATAAAACTCATTATCTTTCCTTCCCCTATTATGCAAACATCTGTCCTTGGTCACCTGCCCACAGTAATTCCCTATTTAGTGAAGCCTGAAAAGAGAAAGTTGGCTTTCGGTGTTCTTCACCTTTTCCTCTTGTATCTAAAATTCCTCAGTTATCCAATCTACCCTTGCTCACCTTTCCTTTCTTTACTACCAAAAAACCCCCACTTTCATGGCCTCTAAATACTATCTGACAACTGAACTGTCTCTTTAATACTTAGATCCTTCAGTCTCAAACCACGGGCATCCCAACAGTAAATCAGTTATTGTACTAAAACACGACAGAAATCTGCTGGAAATGTTCATTGGCTCCCAAGTGCCTGCAGAAAACCAGTTCATGCAAAGTCCTTTTAAAGTTGAAGGCAAATACACAACTGCAAAGCCCAGTTCAAGTGAAACCTCTTTTATGAAGCATTATTTTTTTCCGGAGCCTAAAAAGAAATGTATCTGTGTGTAAGGTCCATGATTTGGAATATTAAAATGTTCTGGGAATATGACTTGGGGGAAAAAATGCAGCGATAGGGAGAGACTCAGCAATCCGTACATTAATCCCACATTAAGAGACATGCACAAACTCTTGTGGGTGAACTCTGCTCTGACTTCAGGCCAGAGCTGATTGCTTGGCAGCACCATGACACTGTAAGGCCCTGGCTCAACAGAATTTCTTTGGAACATTTTCTCTTTTTCTCCTTTTTCCACTGGTGCTTCATCTATTGCAGCATCCATTGCAGCCTCAACGTGCTTTTGTAGATTTTTCTTTTTACTTTTTCGGTGGTTTTGATGGTAAGTCCTGGTCATCCAGTGGCCACACACAGTCCTCTCCATCCTCAGCAGAAGCATCCAAACTCTCATGCCAGTGAGGGTCTCCGAGCTGCCACTCAACTTGGTCTCTCTTGTTCTTGGTCTTGGGTTGGGTGTAATTCTCCACATTTTTGTCTTTTTGCCTCTTTCTTTTGTTTCCCCTGTCCTTTCCACTTGGGTCTCTGGAAGGTTGTGTCCTGCAGACATGACCCCTGGCTAGTCTTTAGCTCTGCCATCTGCCTGGCCAAGTCCTCCTGGAGGGTGAAAGCATGGCTGTCCTCGTGGAGGTTCTATTCCTACCTAGAGCTGCGGGGTTGGAACCATCCTTGGGAGCCTTCTTACCCTGCCTTTTCCCAAAATGCAGTGAAAATCTGTTTTGCCCTGAGATGACAGATCCTTTTCTTTTGTGAATTTCATACAATGAACACAATTTTTTGGAGATTTTGGTCTTTTCTTTAAGGCTGAAAGATTTCCTTTTTATCTGAGGAGTTCTGTCCATGGCAACTATTCAGTTCAGCCAGAAGCTGGTTAAAATCATCCTGATGAGCAATCCAGTTGTCTTCCTTGTCAAACATAGCTCCAAGTCCCAGGTGGTTATTTTTAACTTGAACTTTAATATGATCTGTGGCTCCTTACTCTCCAGCCTTTAAACCCTTTCCTTTGGACCACCCATCTGCTCCAGGATCCTCTGGCCAAACTTGGAATCATCATTACTCTTTGAGGTGTTTCTTGACCCACAGCCTATTTCAGCTTCCAACGATGCTCAGCCTACATCAACATGCCATGGAGCTCGTGAGAGCATGGTCTCTGGGCCTGAGCAGCTGGGCTACCCAGCTGACCAGACTCCTGGAGAACCGAAGCGGCACCATGCAGCATTTTTGGTCACCTCAGCTAGAGGAGACATCCTCACTTCTTAATTCTTCTTTACTTATTATTTACATAATCACACATACATATAAATAGCATGGTAGGCAAACATGCCATATTTACTTGAACATTTACTTCTTACTTCGTCAACACAAAAGTGAAAAAAGATAAAGCCATCTGATGATACAGAAAGCAAGGTTTCCTCTGATAAGATTTTATTTACCCAGCATGTTTGCAGATTGATTTTTCCCATACTCTCTCAAATCAAAGAAAACTGACGGTGTGAACCCAGGACCAGAGGGCTCCACAGCAGCACTGGGCACTGGGCCCCCTCAGGCTTCTGTCATAGCCTCTTAGAAGATGGCCCTATCTGTGTGTTCTCGAGATACTGACCACAGCTGCTGCCACAACATTCTCTTTTCAGAAATGAAGGGCAAGGTCAAATGGCAAAAATTGTGTCTAACAGCTAAAACAGCTTTCTGGGAGGAACTTGCCTAGAAGCCCAATCCAGTATCTTTCGCTTTCTTTGTGTAGTTAAGACTGTGTCAAATAACCAGATAGAAGGATACCTGGAAAAAATGATTGCTTTACCTGGGAATGCTGTTTTTCTCAATAAAATTGTGTTCTGTTAGTAAGGAAGAAAAAGAGAATAAATATGGGGTAGGCAAGTAGCAATCTCAGTCACAACTCTCCACCTTCAAGAGTACTAGAACGCTAAAAAAACTAACTCACTTCTAGCATACTACCCATGATTTTAGACAATCTTTGTCAAAAAGATATTTTGACCCATGACTTCTTGGCTTTGTTGTCTAATTCTTGCTCACTCTTTGGGTCTAAAATGTTCCCTAAATCCATTAGGTCTGTCAGGTCTCCTGCCATATGTTTTAGAATATACAGCTCTTGCCCTGGCTAATGTGGCTCAGTTGGTTGGATCATCCATCACCCAGCATACTGGAGGTTGTGGGTTCAATTCCTAGTCAGGGGCTGTGCCTAGGTTGAAGGTTTAACTCCCGGTTGGGGAGCCTGTGAGAAGCAATCAATAGCCAATGCATCTCTCTCTCTCCCTGTGTCTCTCTCCACCTCTCTCTTTTTCCTTCTTCCTCTCTCTCTAAAAGCAATGAAAAAAATGTCCTCCACTGAGGATAAAGTTAAAGAAAGGATACATAGTTCTTGACTTTACAGCGGTGCAAGTGGTTACACTTGCCCGAATGTAAGTCTCTAGTTATTTGTTTAATGTCACCCACCCCCACGGGAATGTAATCTTGAGAATTAAGAAAGCATCTGTTTTTTCATATTTTGTATCCTCACGAAGGCAAGTGTCTTGCACGCAGAAAGTAATCAATTAATTTTTTAAATCGCTGAGTGGATTATGAGTTAACAAATGAGTGCATGAATTTATCAGTATCTGTCTGCCTTGAAGCCTTCCTGCTCTTATTTGGCCTTATCACTGAGCTCCCCCATAATATTAAGGCTGACACTATACCTTGAGAGTATTCTCAACCCCTATGGTGCTTAAATTTTTCTCACATGCTGTCAGTTCTATATAAAATGTGTGTTGGTAAACACTGGGCAAGCACTGCTTTCCCTAAAGATGTTCCTGTTTCTAATAAAGATAGCTATGATTTGTGATCTCAGCAATGATGTAGAAGTATGGATATATCCATGCAAACTGAGCAAGGGCTAACTTTCATACAGTCATTACAATGTGTCCTACTTCTAGTTCAATTTGGTTAATATTTCATGTGAGATGCGCTTCTTTCTCTTTTCTATAAAAAAAAAATGACTTTCACATTTGATGCCTGAGCTTTCCATGATGACTTTTGACATTGGTTTTACGGAGAAAAAATGTATATCAGCAGATTAAAGTAAAACACATGAACAGAAAGGGCCTGCATAATCTTTTCCTTCCTGTAAATGCTAATGCTACTAGGCAGAAAAAAAGCATAGATTATTGCCAGTTATAACAGCTCTAATTGACATGATATAATTTCTTCAGTTTTATCAACTCAATACAAATCAACTTATTTTCTAAGTTGAATGTGAAAAGAAAAAAAAGGATTAATGTAAGTGACTCTTTTAAAATGTGTATAATTGCTCTCGAGGCCAACTGGACAGATTTAATAATACACTAAAATCATCCTGATAAATTTAGAGAATTTAGAAGAGGTAAATTTTGAATGTGATTGTAAGAGATGTATAAATTTAAATAGCAGGGTTGTGAAAGTTATTCATGGAATAACTTTCTGGTTATCCTGTAGACATTTCACCCTACAGAAATGTCTACAAGGAAGACTCAAATCTCTTTGTAATGTTCAGACTTTTTAAAGTCAAATGACCCCTATTGTCACTTACCTATGTTCAGTAAGTCAAGAATTATCCCTTGTATAAAAGAGGGATAATTTCAAGGCAGTGATACTGAAATACCACAGAACTTGACATCAGAGTTGCCAACTTATATTCACAGCCTTATGTATCAGCCTCAAGAAGACCCTCAAGAATCTCACCCACTCATCCAACCCCTGTCACCTAGTGTGTGCTGAAGGTCATGTTCAGAAATATTTATTGAGTCACTGTGTGGGACACATCTTTCTCTTTTCTTCCTGTGATACTGGCAGTGAGATGAGGCATAGAACTATTTATATTTTGGAGGTTGCCTCTACAATAATAAGGTAAGAGTGGGCAGAATGGCCCAGGCTTGCTTTCTGTAAGCTATAAATATCTTAGGATCCTATTAGCTACTTAAAAATGGTTATGATTATATCTCTAGAGAGAAGAATAGAAATGATTACAGAGAGAAATAGATTATGAAAAAAGGGATAAATAGAGGAGAGAGAGGAAGGCGATTAAGACAAAGAAGGTATAGAACAAGAGGAAATGAACATTGTCTAGACAGAGAGAGGTTCTGGTAATATTAACCACATACACAAATAATTGTTTTCCATTCTATGACACAGAGATTATAGTCCTCAACAGCAAAAGTCAAATTAATTGTCCATTTGAAAGGTAGGAAACCTAATTATTCTCCCTTAATGATCCTATATTTTATGATGAATTAAATATAGTTTGAATATACATCTTCTTCTAGATATATAATGCTTACATTACACTAAAGAATTGCTCACGTTAGCTTATATTTAACGTCAAGTTTAATGGCATATTTTTAGTGGCACTAAATGCTTGTTGGTTGAATGGGTCCAAAATTTTCAACTTTTTCATCTCATAGCACATATAAACTAATTACTGAAATTCTGCAGTACATCAAAAAATATATTTTTTGCCAATCTGACTAAAAAAACAGGTATAATTTTGATTCACACCAGACAGCCACTGTTGCATTGGCTGTTGTCATTTTTTTTAATTTGACAATCTAAGGGGAAAGAAATCAGTGTCCCTAAGCAGTCAGGTATTGCATGTTTTAAAAATTCTTGCAGCCCTGGCTGGTGTGGCTCAGTAGATGAGTGAGGACCTGTGAACCAAAGGGTCACAACTTTATTCTCAGTCAGGGCACATGCCTGGGTTGAGGGCCAGGTCCCCAGTAGGGGGCACACAAGAGGCACCTACACATTGAGGTTTCTCTCCCTCTCTTTCTTCCTCCCTTCCGTCTCTAAAAATAAATAAATAAAAATTTTAAGAAAGATTCTGCAGCACACCACTTGAAAATCACTGGAATAGATAAAGAAACAAAACAAGCAGAATAAAACATTAGATGAAAGGACTTCAATGGTGCTATGACTATTTTCCAGAGCTATTCATATAAAGGTTATACAGCCATCTAAAACCATCTAAAAATTTTTTGTCTCCCTAAGAAAGAAAGATTATGATTATCTACAAAGACATGTTAATATCCTTACTTCTTCCATTCCCTTCATTTGAAATACTGCTATAATGTTTCCTTCATTACTATAAATAAAATGCTACTTAAATGATACTGTTTTCAAGTGCTACCCTATTTCAGTATTGGTCTAGCAGCCTAAAAGCAAAAACTCACTGAGTCTTTTCTTAGCATTGGCCTTAGGGTTCACCAGTAGTGAAGACTCCGAAGCAGTAAAACCCAGGTCCAAGCCCTGGCTCAGAAGTTTTACTAACCCTATGATGACGGGTGTATTTTATGTCTTAGTATTCTCAGTGGTACTATGGGAATAATAATAATAGTTCACAGCTCCCGGGGTTGTTTAAAGGATTAAGTGAGTTACTGTAGGTGCAACACAGAGTGCCATGCACACAGGTAATACCATTTAAACATTAGCTATTATCGTACCTCATTATAAATAATATTAAGTTTCTAATTGCTCAGATATTTGGGTGGTACTTGATCCCCCCTAAAATAAACAAATACTACAAGTACCATCTGAAAGTAAAAAAAAGAAGAAGAAGAAAATATTACGTTCTTTACTTTCAGAAACAATTTTAGAATAAGAAGTTCAGAAAAGTATTGGTATATCTATTTCAAATGATTAAATGCACAAAGACTCATGTGGAATTGTAACTTGATTATTAGCAAATATAAGTTAACAAATTGTTTGTTAGACATGAAAATAAAATGGCATAAAGGCCTCTATCATTTCTTAACATTATTGAAGAAATGCCATATTAAAAAAATATTTAACCATTTCCCATGCATTTCAGGAGAATTAATAAATTCTTTTTTAAAAGTATTATTCATCAAACAATTTTTTAATGTTTTGGCTATAGTTATGGGAATCTACATTTCAATATATTAAGTAATATGTAATTTTTCTAGGCCCAGGTTCTGGTTTTGTAAAACACATTTTCAATACCTTAAAGACACAACTACCTGGAGAAAACTAAATTTCTACTTTATAAGACCCACAATCCATTTTGCTGCCTGTACAACGAAAGGGAAAGTCACTAAGCATGGACAAAAGCACGTGACAAAGAAGACAAGTGCAAGAAAAGACAGAAATATTCATGCTTTCAGATCGGAAAAACATCCCATTCACATCTCTCATATGCCACCCCAAATGTGCAGGCTATTTGGGACAAACAGAAAAAAAGAAATATATGTAAAATAGAAGCAAAATAAAATGAACAAAAAAGCCAACACACCAGAAGTGAAGGGGAACATTAAATCATACAGTCCTGAATAGAAATCAAAAAGTTGGTATACAATGCAGTTTACCTGAAATAGAAAATATTGATCAGCATCAAAAGAAAAGCACTGCATCCTGCCCCCACTGTCTGCCCCTGGCTGAGACACCCACAGTCAATACCCCCCAGACCAGCAGGCAAGCATAGATCATCTTTGATGCAATCAGTTATCGCTCTACTTTTTCTTCCCATCACTACACTGCTGCATTTTACATGACATTCTTGTTGTAAAATTTTAAATAGAAAATAGAAAAGAAAGTCTCCTACCAACTGCACAGTTCCAGCTGACAAAGATCACTCCTATATTATGCTACTCTGTGACTTACACCAGCATTTATTAATGAATATTTGGCTCATTTCCACTTTTGTGTTGTTATAAACATTTGCATCATAAATGAAAACATATGTATTTTTATCAGCTTATGTACAAATATAAACAAAATGAATTCCTGAAAATTTGAATTTCCCTGGTGGAAATTACCAAGAAACTTCCAAAAGTTTTTATCCCAACAGTGCATCTATTTCCTCTACTCTTGCTAACACCAGACTTTGTCTTCTAAAAATTCCTTAAATGAGAAAACATATTTTCATTTTTTTAATTTATATTTCTTTAGTTTCAAGTAAATATGAGCATCTTTTTTATGTCTATATAGCAATCTATTACTCAATTTCCTGATTGAGCACTTTTTTTCATGTTTTATAAATTTTTCTATTTTTTATTTTTTACTTTTTAAAATTTAATTATTGTTCAAGTACAGTTTTATGTCTTTTACTCCCATCCCAGCCCACTCCCCCGTGCTCCCCACCTCCCTCCCATTTCCACTCCCCCCCTTAGTTGTTGTCCATGTGTCCTTTATACTAGTTCCTATAAATCCTTCCCCTTTCCCCCTGAAATTCCTTCCCCTCTCCCCTCTGGTCACTGTCAGCCTGTTCTCTATTTCAGTGTCTTTTGTTATATTTTGCTTGTTTGTTTGTTTGTTTTGTTGTTTAGGTTCCTGTTAACGGTGAGATCATATGGTATTTGTCTTTCACCAACTGGCTTATTTCACTCAGCATAATGCTTTCCAGTTCCTCCATGCTGTCACAAAGGGTAGGAGCTCCTATATTAAGAAAATAGCTTTTGTCTTTCACGTGTGTTTAAAATATTATTTCCAGTTTATAATTGTTTTTTGCATTTATTGATAGCATTTGTTTCATGGTTTAGAAATTTTCAGAGTTTTGTTTATCTTTAGTGAAGTGTTTTAGAGTAATTTTCAAGTTTTGCTTTGGATAAGTATTTAACTCTTTGAACTCAAATTTACCTGTTGTTTCCTCTATAGATCTCCATTTCATGCTTTGGTCAAAAAGTCCTCTGAAACTAAAGATTATTTTAATTCACATTTGTCTTTAATTGAACATTTAAATTAAAACCACATTTGTCTTTAATTGAACACTTAAAACAATTTAACTTGTTTCACAGGAAAAGTAATCTCTTTATATTTCTGCAACTATTGGAAACCTGTCACTCTCAGATTATAAAGGTAACTAATAGAGAACAGGAGAATGTGCATTGTTGGAAGACCCCATCACAAAAGCAAAACACTGTAGTCGGAGATAGAGAAAACTTTCTTATAATGGACTTAGCACTGTCGTTTTCCATGAACTCCTTGGATTCAAAGTGGGGAACCAGCTGGGCACTAGGGTAGGACCATGAAAGGAATTGATCTGGGCAGAGTTGCTCTAGATGAATACCCACTAGGCACTGCAAACTGGCAAATGCATACAAGTTAACTTGATGATAGATTAAATAATCACCTGCCATGCAATTCAATAATGAGTAGGGTTACAAGAAAGCCACAAAGGCTATATGTGATATATACTTGGCTTAAATTGTTCCATCAAGTTTAAAGATGAATCATAGAGCAAGATGATGAATATGAAAGTCTTTGATTTGTTATTCCCTGTCCTTTTCCATATTTTTGAAATATTTCCTAAACCCAAGATTTGAAATGGTATGTGAAAAAAAGAATATGGCAAGAACTAATATAAATATTTAGCTATTTTTTAGATGATAAAAATTCTAAAATTACAGTCTCAGAATAAAAGATCACTAAGTATCTAAAAAATTTTTAAACTTTTGTATGAAATGGCTATTGCAAAAAATTTAAGGACAAACAATATATCCGAATTAGCAATTAACCATTGTTAGTAGTAGTACAGTTATTGTTCATGGGTTCTTCTCTGTAGTACATGAATAGATCTTAGAAAGTAATATGAAAATTTTAAATTCTACAATTAAGAAGAAAAAGGGATATGATTGGCTGAATTTAAGCAAATTAAATTAGTTAATGAACAAAAGCAGTGATCAATTAATAATCAAAATAATAAATATTAAATATTTACTGGGAATTGATGCTGATATGGGAGGCTCCTGAGCACCCCCTCCACAAATACAGCTAAATATAGAACAATTCCCTTTGATATCTCAGCTAAATCCAGAAATTAGCTGAACAGCTACACATTGAAAGAATAAGAAAGTACACACATTTTAATGGTTAGGAAAGGCTGAGACACACTCTCACTGTCAACCCCATTCCTGGCACCTGGTCAAACAATCAGGAGGGAACCCTCAGGTCCTTCTCTCTCCCTAAAGAGTGAAGGGCTTGGACTCCACAAACAGTGCCCCATTTAAAGACAAGAGGTAAGAGTTCCCAAAACATCTACCTCTAAAAGCCAACAGGCTTATATCCAACCACAAGGCTCACAAGACTAGCATTAAGAAGCAATTCTTAAGGAGTGCAGACTTCACCAGGGCTATTCTCCTCGGGCTCAGTGCGAAAATGGCAAGCAAAATCAACTCTCTTCTGGTCTTTCCATAATATAGGTTGACCTGCATCCTTTCTTAAGTTAAATTTATCAGGGTGCCACTGGTTAATAGGATTATGTAGGTTTCAAGCATACAATTCTATGATACATCATCTGTGTATTGCATTGTGTGCCCACCACCCAAAGTCAAACCTTCCCCCATCACATGTATTTGACCCCCTTTAGCCTTTACTACCCACCCCTCTGTGGGCCAGGCTTCTGATTTAGCAGGCACTAGGAGCTAGCTGTGATTCTCCCAGAAATGGGGAAGCAGTTCTGCATTCTCCCTCCAAGTCACCAGTATAAATAAGAGGAAGGGGGGACCCAAAACACCCAGAATTAATTTATTAAAAATTGTTTATTTATTTGTACATGTTGAAATTTCAGTCACCTTCAAAGTACTCTCTATTTCATGCACTACACCTATCAAGATATTTTTCCACTGCTCATAAAAGTTTTGAACTCAATAATTTTGATCCCTTTTTAGTCACTCAAGGCAAGATCAGGTGAATAGCCAAGGTAGGGAATGGGGGTCACATCGTTTTTGGTCAAAAACTGCTGAACACTCAGCATGTTATAGACAACTGCACTTGTAAATCAGCCATCGTGAAATAGGCAAACACGCTAAAAGAGTCTTCAAAAAAATTGCTGAAGCCAAACGCAGCCTCTCACAATAACACCAGCTAGTACACTGGTACAGATGGGTTCCTAGAACACTCACCTACTGGGGGAAGCCTGTACCACAAGGAGCCCACCCTCCATGAGTAATTTTGGGTTTTATGGGGTCCCCTTTATATATTCCCATGGATGTGAGGGTACAAACATTATTTTGCGTTCTTTATTTCATTGCATAACAAAAAAATTGAAGTGAATTCATTTTTATTTATTTGTTAATATCACTTAAAAATGCAAATTATGTTTTCTGAAACTCTTGATCATTTTATTATCAGATTTCATTATTTATAATAAAATATAAATTTTAAAAATCTTTGACTTTAACTTTGTTTCCAACTAGTGTTTGATTAAAACTAATTCTTTACGCCCTGGATGGTATAGCTCAGTGGATTGAGCATGGGCCTGCAAACCACACAATTGTGGTTCGATTCCCAGTCAGGGCACACGCCTGGGTTGCAGGCCAGTTCCCAGCAGGGGACTCACAAGAGGCAACCATACATTGATGTTTCTCTCCTTCGCTCCTTCTCTTCCCTTCTAAAGATAAATAAATAAAATCTTTAAAAAAAACCAAATTCTTTACAAACACTACATTAAATTTGGAGATGAGGTTTTCAGATCATTTCTAAGGCCTTTGTTTTGGCAAACCAATTTAATTTTTTTCAAAATGGAAAGATGGTGCTCAAATTTTAGCACTTTTAGGATCCTCACCAGACCTTGATTTCTCCCTTCCTTCTTTCCAAAAGTTAGTTAAAAACCACTGCCTTTGACTTTCCCTTTTTCCAAGCAAGATATTGAATTTAATATTACAAAATATACTGCACTCTGAAAGGTTTTGGGCCAAACAATATAGTACTTTCTAAGATCTGTAAATATTTGATTTTTGGAGATAAATTAAATCACTATACTAATCATTTTTAATGTGTAATGTAAAAACCTAGGCAATACAAATCAAAGTTGATGCATGTGCCACAGGAAAATGCAGGAAAGCTCTAATCAAACGATAGCACAATGAGCCATTCTTGAATATTACCTACAATGCTGCTGAAAAATTCCATAATTAATGCGCTATATTTCCTACTCTTGGTTTTAGGAATATGGCTAATTCTATTTTGTGAAGTAGGAAAAATTGTCCCTACTTTGATTTTTTAAATCAATAAAGTTAACAAAGACATTGACTTCTCAGAACTGTGTCAGCATTTCATTGTCATGTCTGCATTTTCAGCACTCATCCAGTTCAAAGGTATGGTCACATTAATCAGTGATTACATCATCCTTTAATGATCGTCCTAAGCATCAGAAAATACTCATGTATAATTACATCATTTTTTGTATTTTTAATATATAAAATATAAAAGATAATTAAGTTACATTTTAGACAAGCAGGGAAACAAGTATTTGTTGGAATCAAAACACCTTCTCTTTACCCTATTTAATCTGTTAAATTTTAAACAGATTAATTTTAACAGATCAGTTCCAATTATTGCTTAGGGACATTAAGTGAATCTGGTATGAAAAAATAAGGATCTCACTTTGTGGACGAATATATTCATTTTCTAAAGGTGTGTAATAAATTGCCACAAATACAGTAGTCTAAAATAATGCCCTTTTATTAGCTCACAGTTCTTAGGTTAGTAGTCTGGGGAGGGGGTGGCTGGGTTCTATTCTCAGGGTGCCTCAATCCGAAATCCACACGTCAGTAAATCTAGGCTATCAACCTGGAATCTCTGGGGAAGAATCTACTACTGAGCTCCAAATGGCAAAATCCATTTCCTTGCAACTAGAGCACGTCCTTATTTCCATACTATTAACTGAGGACCCCTCCCTGCTTAGAGACTCTCCAGATTCCTTTTTCAGGTGGCAGTCTCTGTCTTCAAAACAACAATAATCTATTCAGCCCTCCTCCAAATCTTAACTTTTCTCGCTTCTCCTCCTGCCGTAGTTGGAATAAGTTCTCCACTCTTAGGGGTTCACCATTAGGCTCACTTATATAATCTGTAATAATCTGTTTTAAGGTTAACTGTGCCATGCATCACAATTTAATCATGGGAGTGATAATTCATCAAATTCCAGGGATTAGGACACACCTTTGGGAGGCATTTTAAAAATTCCACCTACCATAACCAACAATTCAAACTTCATTAGGTAATAAATAGAAGATTATTTTAAACATGAGAACGACCACTGTGTATTAATTGTTGATATATATTAAGAGCTATAACAACAGGGACTAAATTCAGTAAGTGAGCCCAGAACATCTTTATAAACTGTTACTTAATGATGGGTATATATGTATTAATTTAATGTCCTGATAGTATTTAATTTCCTATTTCTAGTAGTTGACTAAAGAAGTCATTGAAAATCTGCTATACATAAAGTTACACTTTGCCCATTCTTACAATTTTAGACATGAAGGTATTTGGATGTATAAAAATATTATTGTCTATTAATGATCAGGAACAAGGGTAGAGCACCTAGAACCCTGCTTTGCACTTTCTTCTAAGTATAAATGGAGTAACGGTTGGTACAGGTGTTTCATAGCTCTGAAAAACTATAAATTTAAAAACCCACAAAATTACTCGTATTAAAATCAGAAGAAGACCACAACTATGGTATTCTTTGATTTTAACACTATTTCCTTAAAGTAATAGATAAAACAAGTATCTTTTATTTCTTTGATATGAGTATTTCTTACTTTCTACGTTACTTTCTTATGAGTAGTATGTTCTTTTTTTAGGTTTTTTAAAAATATATTTTATTGATTATACCATTACAGTTGTTATATTCTGCCCCCTTCATTCCCCTCCACCCACACACTCCCTCCCCCACCATTCTCCCCCCCTTAGTTTATAACCACATGTCTCAAGTTCTTTAGATTCTATATTTCCCATACAATTCTTGCCCCCCCTATCTATTTTCTACCTACTGTCTATGCTATTTTCTGTACCTTCTCCCCCCCTCCTCCTCCCACTCCCCTGTTGCTAACCCTCCATGTGTTCTTCATTTCTATGGTTCCACTACTGATCTAGCTATCCTCTTGGTTTGCTTTTGTTTTAGGTGTGGTTGTTAATAACTGTGAGTTTGCTGTCCTTTCACTGTTCATATTTTTTACCTTCTTTTTCTTAGATAAGTCCCTTTAACATTTCATATAATAAGGGTTGGTGGTGATGAACTCCTTGAATTTGATCTTATCTGAGAAGCACTTTATCTGTCCTTCCATTCTAAATGAAGGCTTTGCTGGATAGAGCAGTCTTGGATGTAGGTGTTTGGATTTCATGACTTGGAATACTTCTTTCCAGCCCCTTCTTGCCTGTAAGATCTCTTTTGAGAAATCTGCTGGCAGTATGATGGGAACTCCTTTGTAGGTGACTGTCCCCTTATCTCTTGCTGCTTCTAGGATTCTCTCCTTCATTTTAGTCTTGGCTAGTGTAATTATNAGACATCTTCCTTCATTTCAATTGGTTTAGCCTTCATATGTTCCTCTAATTTGTGACTATAATCAACCAGTTCTGTGAGCATCCTGATAAACAGTGTCTTGAACTGTGCTTCTGAGAGGCTGGCAATCTCTTGGTCGCTTAGAGTTATCGGCTCTGGGACTTTGAGTTCTTCTTGCGCCATCTTTTGGGCTGTTCGTGCCTGTTCCGTAGCAGGATCAGAGCCCTAAAGTGTTGACTAGAGCAGGGCAACTAAGTCTCTGGGTTGTGACGTTCTATGTGGGGGCGGGGTAAAAGAGGAGCAATGGCATCCCGTCTGCCGCCTCCCGGCACGGCCCCCACAGGTGCCGCAACTGCCACCATCACTGGGACCCGCGCGTTTCGTCCCACTGCACGTGAGTGTGCCACCGCCGTCAGCCTTCCACCACTGGTTTCACCCCCTGGGGCCTGCGAGGTCCGTCTCACTGTGCGCGAATGTGCGACCATGGTCAGTCTACACCACACCCTGATGCTACCCAGGTTGCCTTCGCACCTGGGTCGGGGGATCTTTCCTGCCCGACCCTGCTCTGCTGCTGGCTCCGCCCCTCTTACCATCCTGGTAGAACGGTTTGTTGTTGTCGGACTTCCGTATAATTCAATTTTCTGTTCTTTGGCTGTGTCTTTGTTCTCCAAACCTTTGTTGTATTCAAACTTGGTTGTGGGAGAAGGCACAGTGTTTCTACCTATGCCTCCATCTTGGCGGAAGTCCAGTAGTATGCTCTTATTAAAGAAAATGATTTATCTTTGCATGTCAGGTTTAATGTCCTTCTTAATTTAGTACATTGTTTAATAGTTCCTCCGGGAAGGGTCTGTTATGGTAAATTCTTTGTTTTCCAAAAATGTATTTGTCTCTTCAGTACTCTCAGGATATTGGCCCACTGTCCTCTGTCTTGTTTTTTGATACTGAAAATTATGTTGTTTTGCTAATCATCCTTCTTTGGTGTGTGTCATGAATATAGATTGACTCATTAACAATTTTTCAGCTTCCTTCTGCTCTGCCTTACTATATTTTGGAGGCTACGAAGCTGAAAACTATTTTCTCAAAACTTTCACAGCTAGTGATCCAAACATGATTTGTTTGTGCCATTCAAATGATTTGTGTAAGCTCAAATTTGGAACTGAGTTATGTGATTGCGAGACAGTGAATAAGGAATTCTTTGCTGGGAAGAATATATTAGAGGCAGTGTGACAAACTGGCAGTTGCAACAAGTCAAAATAGCTTGAGCATGTGGTTTCCTGATCAAGAAGCAGTTTCTGGGTTCTGGGGCCAGGAGCTCTACAGGCAACCTCCCGCTGAGGCAGCTGAATTCCTAACTGTGCAGGAGCAGCAGTTTATGTGGCAGCCTAGTGCTGAGATTTATTTTAGGATGCACTCCTGAAAGTGCAGCCTTGAATCCATTTATTGGTCCACTAACATTAACAGAAGCCACTAATATGCTGTAACAAAACTATTTATTCTGTTTACATTATCAAGAGAATGTTATTTTTCTCTGTATTTGGCCTTTTATTTTTCTCTGCTGTTTTAGATACTCTTTTCTTTGATATTCTGCTGTTTCACTATGATCAGCTAGGTGTGTATTTCTTGTTCATTTACCCTCGTTGGAACTTGATTCAGTGCCCCGAATCTGGGAATTCACATTTCATTTTTGGGGGAAAAATGTAAGCCTAGACTTATTTAGGTATTAGCCCTCCCAAATTCTCACACCTAACTCTTTGTGGGGGATTCCTATTAGATGCATTCTGGAAATTCTCATTCGTTTTTCTACTCTCTTTGTTACATTTTGCAAATAGCTTTCTCTTGTGTGATTCTTACAGTGCTACCTTTCAGTACAGTAATTCTCTTCTTAGTTGGTTATCAGTTTTAGCTATTGCTCTACGACATGTCACAAAAGCCCTATCACAGTGCTGACCAAATAGAATTTTATTTTTATCACGTAACACACTACCTGCAAGTTGCTAGCCCAGAGCTCGGCAGCAGCTTTACAACAACACCAGTGCCCAAGCTCAGCTATTGTCTGTCTCCTCTGCCAACATTAACATGTGGTTAATTCCCATGATTGCCTTATGATAGCAAATGGATGCTTCATTGCATTCCTTCTGTTTGCTTTTCAGTCAGTAAAAATTTTTTAAAAAATTACAGAGAAGGAATCATCACTGCTCTTTGGTTAAAATGATATCACAGGGTTTATCCATAGCTGGACAGATGCTAAGAAATGTAAGTTTTTTATGGCCTTGTTGCTGACCCCAACAAAATCAGGAGTTCTGTTAGAAAGGAAGGAGAATGGAAATTAGGGAAGCAACTGAAGTGCTTGCCACACACATATACTGAGCTCTTTAAAATTATTAATTTCTATGTGTTTTTATTCTCAAGTTCTACTTGATTTCTTTTCAACCTGCTGTTCTTTTTATGGTATCTTATATTTTGGTTCCTTAATGTATGCCTTTAATCATTTAAAATTCATTTAAATAGCTGAATTGAAATAAAGTTCAATAATAGCTTTATTATTGAAGTTCACGGGTGCCTCTCTCTGCTGTCTGTTGTGCCACTTAGATCACATTTGTGGGGGATTACTCCCTCACTGATACTGCAAGTGCAGATTGTGAGTTCATCATTGGCAAAGGCTTATCTATGGAAATCTTGGTCATCCAGGCCTAAAAACAAGTCCCTTCGGGGTAATTTTATATTTTCCTCACAGGAACGCTACTTCAGGGATAATTTTAACATTGATTTCTTAGCATAGGGATATCCGGAACTTGGTGGTAGTATAAATTAAGATCACAATGCTGTGTAAGTGGTAAGAACATTGTTAGAATTCTAAGAGGAGTTATTTTTGATTCTTAGAGATCAGATGCCAAGCAAATGATCTTCTATTAAATGTTTGTGTCAGTTGGTGAGCTTTTCTGGTCCATTCTCTCACGGAGGGTTTACTCCTTTCAGTTTTCTGGCTTTGTGTTGTCTCATTTCCAACTTTCCATCGCATATAGTGCCAAGACACATCTTTTTCCTCTACGTGGTGGTTAGAATGCATCTGCAAAATCTGTACTTACTACTCTGTGCTCTCCAAACACCAGGATGCATATGGTCATAGACCATGCTTTAATGATAATGGAAAAAATACAATCAAAATTAAATTTAAAAAAAAGAATATATGTTTAAAATAATAGAGAATATTAAATAGTTTCTTAAACGCTAAAAGTAAATGTTTAGTAACTATACATTCTGTAAGAAATAGAATTGACCCCAAATTTAAATTTATGAAAGTGGAAATAAATGAAAAAACAGTTGTTATTAATTGCCTTACTTTTTTGTTGTCTTGTTTTGTTTTGTTTTGTTTTGTGTGCCCTACTCTTCCTAATCCCTGATAAATACCCTTACCTTCTTAGAAGGTCATCTTTGCGACATTTGTTGTAATTTACCTAGCATTTTGAAGCTTACATTGCAAAAGGGTTTCAGGTTACTTACTCTGACGTTGTACTAGAGCTAGAAATCCTTCCACATAATTTTCACCATTAATTAGCTTCATGGCTTTGTACTTGATGATGCTATTATATGAAGAATGTGCCTGGGGTCAGCACATCTCATGGCCAGGAAACAAGATAGTTTGTGGAGCTCCTGCATTATTTTGCTCAATTGTTTGTTGACAAGTTTAATTGTTAAAAGTACTACTAAATCCCTAGTACTCTCAGTTCATAAACAGATAATAGTATTTTCAAAAATTTACTATGTAGTAAATTAGGGTAGAATGAGTAAATATATTCTCTATTATTAAATCAATTGGGAATTTAAAAACTAAAATTAATTCTAAAATGCCTCTGAAGTCATCTTAATTAATTAATAAAAAAGAGAGAGGAGCTAAGTTACCTGTTCTAAGTCAGAACTAGACCCAGTTTGTACAAAGCCCACGTAGACTATTTAGTGACCTCCAAAAAACATTTTTATACATTTTTAAACAGATAAATTTTAATATTTAGAACACTTATTTTTTAAATATTTATTTAGTTAGGGACTACATGAATAAAAGGGACATACTTTAATTAACAGTGTTCAGCCTAACCTTTTCATCCAAAATATCTTATCTATGGCCCTGAACTTGTAAAATTCCACTCATCAGTCAAACACCTAGTAGTTAACCAGCCCCTGCCATTTAGAAAGCAATTTTGTTATTGTCTAATATTACTCAAGTACAATTCTTAGAACTATTAATCTGCCTTCTAACACCAAAAATTAATCAAATATCTACCATTTAGTAATTTCTTCAGAGGATTATAGTTAAACATAAGTTTTAGTCTCTTTTCAGAATAAGTAATAGCTGAAGGCCTTCAAACAATTATCTCCAAGTCGTAGGCATTCTTGCCCACAAATAATATGACTGATTCACATTACTGCTTACCAGTGACAGCCAGGTCAAGAACACAGACCCTCCACTTGCAGTTCTGCTCTGACAGTTTCCTCAACCAAAACAGAATAATTTCTCCTCACTGTTTTATTCTGCATCATCACAGTAGCCTGACTTACTTTACTGTCAAATAATTTGACTTATCATACCATCCAATATGATTTTCTGACTCAATAGCATCACAACCTTCCCTGCGGGACAAAAATGAATGGAAGGTTTCTATTATTGGAGCAGTACAAGAAAACCACAAAGAAAAAAATAGAAGTAATTTTTCTAATTTTTTCTATAGTAATATAATGAAAATTATAGTCCATAACAATGTGGATAATAAAAGAGAAGTTTAAGCCTCTCTTTTTATTATTTATATTTTTATTAAGATAATAGAAGAGAAGTCAACCTCTTCTGCAGTGAAGAATTTTACCTTAGAAGAAAGAATAAAAGCAGACATCAAAAGTAAGCACTACTCACTCTCAAAAATAAATGGTATCACTTTAAAACTTTGAACATGTGATATAAAAATTAGTTATTTAACACTTCATAGGGAACACTTTATGACCCATTATTCTCTAGGGTTACCAATTCATGTAATGATCATCTTAATGATGAATCTTTGTTGTCATTATGCGCTTTTCTCTATATTTTTGAGACATATATCATTTTGTCTTATCTCACTGAGTAATCTTTTGCAATTTTGTTAATGTATACTTGACATACAGTAAACCTCCCATATTTAGGGATACAATTTGATACATTTTGGCATATCACACGCATGAAACATTTATAACAGGCAAAATAATAAACTTTTTCCGCCCCCAAAAGTTACCTTGGGCTCCTTTGTAACCCATCCCTCTGTCTACTCACATCCACGTGTAAACAGTCATGTGCTTTCCGTGTCTGCCCATCAGTGTCCACTTCCTGGAGTGCTACACAAACGGAATCATACCTTATACAATTTCAGGCTTCCTTCACGCAGCATAATCATTTCAAGATTCACCATGTTCTTTAGTCACCCACATCACATTCACTTCACATTTGTAGTACTCCACCGTATGGATGTGGTAGGCTGTGGTGGGCTGCTGATTATTCACTACCTGACGAACACTTGGGTTGTTTCTAGGTTTGGGTTAGTAGTAACAGTTTTAGTTAGTAACATAGCCTCAAACACCAACGCACCTACCTCTCATTTCTCTTGAGTAAACTCCTAAGAGTAAAATGTTTGGGTCAATAGTAGGCAAATTTTAAATTTGGGGGGCTTTTGAATAAATTGTCAAACTGCTTTCCAAAGTGATTATACATGATTATCTTTTTATAAACTTATTTATACTGAAATTACATCAAGCTTTTCATATATTCTTCTCTAAAAGCTAACAGACTCTGGAGTGCTGGGCTAAGAAAAAAGATGAGAGCCTAATTATTTATAAGGAAAAAATTTTTAATTGGGAATTCATCATAACATCAAAGTACAGGTAGAATAAACATGTAAATGAAAAAAGGAATCACTTAAAACTATATTAAAATAAACAAATAATGTCCCTTAGACTCTTTTAAAGGCATTAATTCTACATTTGGATTTTCTTCCAGAGGAAAAACCATAGTTATCTTTGTGCCCAAATGTACGGCAGTGATTCCAACATAGTAAGGTCAATACAGTGTTTTATCAGAATCAGAGTCATGAACTCAGATGGAGGTGGAATATATAGTAGTATATAAATATGATGAACTTACAAGGCAAAATAATTTGTACAATGATTGGGCTCTAATATGTCATTTTTCTTACTGCTATTTCCCAGGATTAAGCCTTCAGATAAACATTGTTTTGCCTTTCTTTCATTTCACAGTATTGTAAATATACAACAAAATGTTATTAAAATATTTGAGATGTGTTGTATTAGAAGAACAGTCACAACTGAAAAAAATAAAACAAAGGACACTATGAAAAACAACTTTATATGCAAAATACAGAAAGAAATTTCGTGAGAGTGAAAGTAAAAAGTTAATTAAAATTTAGCTGGTACACAGTTCGTCAATTTCACTATGGCAAGCCATCAAAATAATTATGATACCATGACTATAATCTAATCTCAGGTGAATGCTAAAAAGTCTGCCTTCCAATTAGCACATTAGTGGGGCCTGCATAATTAGATCAATTGAGTACCAGTAGAAAGAAAGCCCCCTAAGTGTGCACTATGAAGCTCATATGAAGAAACAGATGTAATCCTGTATTTACAATGCACATTAGGAAAATGTTGGCAAATGTTTAAAAGGAATTTTTTTCTTTGTATATAGCAAATCAAAGGTCTAGAAAAGGTCATAAATCCTAGTGAAATGCTCTAATGTGCAAATTCAGATTTTAAAAATCTACTCTCTTAATGCTTCTGTTATAATTGAGCAATGATATCTTAAAAGCTTATTTCTAAATTTAGATGTGGGACCATAAAAATGGGTAAATTAATTTTCTAGATATAAATGCCATATTAGAAGGTAATTAGAAAGTCCTCAGAGATACTTATCATTAAATTGCATGCTGCTTCCTTTATTCTCTACTGCTCAGGAAAGCACTTCACTCTCTTTGAACATCATTCCCAGACTAATCATCACACACATTTAAAAGTTAAGAATATCCTACTGTATGTAAGTTTTAAAATCTTTTTAAAAGTTTCTAAAGTTTTTAAGGGAAGATAAAACAATAGCATGCATAAAATCCCATTTTCCTTTTAATTATTACTATTTAAATAATATTTCAAAAGTGTTTGCATGGATTTATGCTCTGCAAAGAGATTCTGTGTTCCCTTAGTTTGTTAATAAGCAAAAGAGAAAAATTGTGAATCACGACACAGTGTCATTCGAATAAAGTGTTTTCATGAAAGATCTTTTGCATTTGTTTCAATGCCTTCAGGTTCACAGAGAGCCTCTATTTCTGTAGGTATAATTTAAAAGGGTGGGGGAAAGTAGAGACAGCAAAGCGACAACTAGTAAGACTGAGAAAGGATGCCCACCAAGCAGGAAATAGTACAAATAAAAGAAGATTGTCACCCTGGCTGGTGTGGCTCAGTGGGTTGAGCACCAGCCTCCAAACTGAAAGGTCACCAGTTAGTTCCCAGTCAGGGAACACGCCCAGGTTATGGGCCAGGTCCCCTGTTGGGGCGCGGAAGAGGCAACCACGTATCACACATTGATATTTCTCTCCCTCTCTTCCTTCTACTTCTCCCTCCTTTTCCCTCTCTCTAAAAAGTAAATAAAATCTTTTAAAAAAAGATTGTTGTCATACATAAGCAAAAATATTAAGATCTATTTCATTTGAAAGCAGCATATTTATCAAGAAGAAGTCTTGAGAAAAGAACCAAGCATCCTGATTTCTAGTCCAAGGTCTATTACTATGAAACCGCAACACTAGAAAATCTCCCAAAACCAAATACTCCTACAGCAAAAATGACCTGGTGGTTAAGAAGTTACGTCTGTTAAGAACTGGTCATGTAAGAGGTAGGTAGAGTTTATATCACTAGAGTTTCTAAAAAATGCAAACACCCACATGTGCTAAAGTACAATATTGTTCATAGCTGAATGTTTTAGCATTTTTTCAAATGCTAGGAGAATAAGCCTTCCGGGATAAAAGAAATGTGTCCAGTTGAGGGGCAGGGATTGAATCTACAAAAAAACTTAAAAATAAATGTAGAATAAGTTCACCAAGACTTGTGTTATCAGTTAAAAAGGATGTCAGCCATTACTGTTAACATAATTTTAATATTGACAGTATAAAATGTCCTTTTTTATTGCTTCTATCTTCAAACTTTTTTTCAATAAAGATTATCTTTAATAAGAAAGTGGTCCATTTACCCATTTTGAAGGAAAAAAGAAGAGCAAAAATGAAAAGAGTACAGCTGAACTCAGGTATAAAAAGGTCCAGGAAATAAAAGAAGAGTGTAAATAAGTAAAGAAAAATAAACCTGAGGACCAGTGTCCTGTGTTTGCTAAAAATCAAAAGAGCAAAGTAAGTGGGATCAACTCTGAGAAAAGGCCCTGACTCTTAAATATTAAAACATAAAACACAAAGTTTTCTTCTCTGACAGAGGTCATCTAAGCCAAGCCCCTTCTTTTTGCAAGAAATCTCTTTGCAATATTTTCTACAAGTTACTTAATGTTTTTGTTGCCTTATTTTCTCATTTATTAAAGGTATAAATATTACTTTAAAAATTCCCTAAGGTTTCTATCATTTCTAAAGCACCATTATTTTATGGAGTCTTCCTTCAAGTCCTCATTAGTGGGTCTTTGTGGATTCATTTCATTTTCTACACTTTTGGATAATAGATTACCAAACTCATAAATAGACAAGCAAGAGAATAACCCAGAGTTTAAAAAATTCTTATAGGTATAAATAAAAGGACTTAAGAGCCTTTTTGGAAACATGACATGAGGAAAATAATATTCTAGCTCATTTAGCATAAGAGAATGATAATCAAGAATAATTTTTTTTAAAGATTTTATTTATTTATTTATCTTTAGAAGGGAGGGAGAGAAACATCAATGTATGGTTGCCTTTCGTGCGTCCCCTGCTGGGAGTTGGCCTGCAGGGAACTGACCTGCAACCCAGGCATGTGCCCTGACTGGGAATCGAACCGCGATCCTCTGGTTCGCAGGCCAGTGCTCAATCCACTGAGCTACACCAGCCAGGGCATCAAGAATAAATTTTAAGATTTAAAATAGTGGATTTATCAGAGAAGATTCAGACTAAAATATTTTCTTCTTTAGTGCACCTTATAATTCTAAACCTTGAAAACTCAGACTTTTATGTTTTCCCATTGCTCTGGTTTCAGCCATCACTAACACAAGGATTATTGAAATAGAGTACTAATATTACTCTCCCATAATTCCCAAATCTATTCTCTAGTAGTTAGTCAGACTTAATGTTTTTAATGTCAGGACTGAATTTCTACATCTACTTCAGATGTAGAAAGCTTGAATGAGTATCATTGCCTCCTTAACAATAAGAAAAAGCCAATGTACATGATTATAATGTTTCTTAAACTCTCAGATATTTAAAATCATAGGGCAAAAATTAGCCTAAAATTTAAAGAAAAACACTTGTCCCCAAGAAAAGACATGTCACAAACACTGATTTACCTGGGATGGAGCATAGAAAGAAAAGGGGAAACGCCATACAAGTTGGTATGAATTGTTAATGAATGGCTTAAAGCTTAGTGCAAGCCAGCATGCGAGTACAGAACACTGGGGGCCCACAGACACACGGGGAGTTGGTACCCGCTTGCAGGCTGAAAATGGACCATGTGCTCACAGGAGACCTGGGAGAGAAAAGTAGCAGCCACTGGATAGGCAAAAGCTCCACCCAGATCATTTTCCCACATCATTCTCCCTGCAGAACAAAGGCCATAAGCTGCAGGCAGGGGAACAATAAAGCCTCTCTAGGGCACAAGTGAAGAACTGCTACGACTAGGGGAGAGGAAGAGCAGAAAAAACATCTCTCTGCAAAAGGGGGGACAAAATCATAAGACCGCTGCAGTGGCTCAAAATAATTCTAAGTCCCACCCAGATACCTAGGTACATGTATCTGCCTAAAACAGAGGCTGCACCAGGACAACGTAGAACATCCATCCCAAGCTGCCCAAGTTGCCAGTCCTGAGACCTCAGCAACAGGCAACGTGAGGTATAGCTTAAACAAAAGGTGACATTGGAACAACACGAAGTTAGCAATGCACTGAGGTAAGTCTCTGCACACAAAATCCCAAACCAACTCAATTCCTGGTATAACCGGCACAACCCTCCATGCTAAGGCCTATCAGAAGAGTTATGCCAATCTAGGCAAAAATATTACTACTTTATTCTTTACTATCCTACATATCATGTCCAGCTTTCAACTAAAATGTGTGACCCACAATAGAAAAAATAAATATACTGTCAAGACACACACACATACCCCAGCATACCCCCCAAAAAACTGTCGAGAGAGTAAAAATTTTTTAAAAAAACTGGACACTGATATGACACATGTGGTGAAATTTTAAGACAGGAAATTCAAATACCTACTATTAATGATAAAGGCTTTAGTGGAAAAGGTGAATAACACAATAACATGGACAGCTATATGGGGAATTTCAACAGAGAGAGGAAATTGTAAGAAAGAGGCAAATGGAAGCATTAGAAATAAAAAAATGCAGAAACAGAGATAAAGGCAGCTTCCTAACAATTTATCAATAGATTTGACACAGCCAAGTAAAGAATCAGTGTATTGAAAACAGGCCAATAAAAATTATTCCAAGTGAATTACAAGCAAGAGAAGAAAGTCTCAACAGCAACAACTAAAAAAAATCTACACAATAATATCAAATTGTCTAATATATAGATAATTGAAATCTTACAAGGAGTAGGGACAGAAAGAGCAGAAGAAATATTGAAGAGATAATGAGCAAGAAATTTCAAAAAGTAATTATCAAAGAATGTCAAATAGGATAAGGAGAAACTGAGCAAGGGGGCAGGGAAAGAGGGAGCTCTAGAAGGAAGAATTGAAGGGGGCAGGGATGGAGAAAGGGAGAAAGAAGGTGCTTTGCAGACCCATGGGTAGTGTAAGGAGTCCCTGAGAAGTTCTGAAGAGACAGAATTAGTTCGGGCCTCATAAACTCTTTCAAACTAACCTACCTATTCCTCTCTGTGAAAAGGGGGTCAAAATCATAAAATACCTCTGTGGGCAGAACTACGTTGCCTCAAAATGATATGTTAAAGTCCTAACCACGGTATCCCAGAATGTGGTTGTATTGAAGATAGAGCTTTTAAAGAGATAGTTAAGTTAAAACAAAGTCTTTAGGATAGTCCCTAATCCAATATGTTGCTGTTCTCATAAGAAGAAATTCAGACACAGACAACACAACAGGCATCATGTGAAGATGCTAGAAAAAGATGATCATTTGCAAGTCGAGAGAGAGGTCATGGGAAAGCCCAACCGTACCCACAGCTTCATCTCAGCTTTGTTGACTCCACATTGTGAGAAAATCAACTCTGTGTTGTTTAAGCCACACATTTTGTAGTATTTGTTATAACAGGCCAAGCAAACTAGTGCACAGCCAAAGCTTCCTCTTGGGGCCCAACCCCACACTGAGTGTAGGAAAAAACAATAGAAACAAAAGAAAAAAGTAAAAAAAAAATAGGAGAGGTTCAGAAAAAAGAATAATTTAGAGCCAAGAAATCACAAAGAAATACTAAGCTATTAGATTGTACCCTTCATAAAAACAACTAAAAGGGGGTGTTAGAGTTCTAAGTTAGAAAAGCTCTCCTGACCCACCTTTCTCTTTTAAAGTTTCAAGAAAATAATTTGATATAATAATGATCAATGGAAAAGGATCGTCATAGAAACCTGTACAAATATACTATTAAAAAATAAGATCCAAAAATCTATCTGTGGGTCTAATTACTTTTCTTCTTCTCCACTTCCCCTAGTTTGGTTTAGGTCACAGTACTCTCTCCCTGGGTTGGAGCTATGACCTCCTGTGATAGACAGAAAGGCCCCAGAGATACCCACTCTATCTAACCTCTGGAATTTGTAAATGTCATATGGCATATCAAAAAAGATTTGTCAGGTTTAATTAAGGTTATGGACCTTAACTAAAGACATTATCCTGGCTTACTAGGTGGGCTAACATAATCACAGGAACTCTTAAAAGCAGAGAACTTTCTCAGGCTGGTATTAGTAGTCAAAGCGATTTGAAATGTAAAAAAGGATTTGATTCTCCACTACTGATTTAAAGATGGAGGTCGTCACAGGAGAAGGAATGCTTCTGATCTTAAGTAGCCAATAGAGGCTTTTCTGGCTAACCGCCCCAAGGAAGCAGGGACTTCACTGTGCACCTGCAAAGAACTAAATTTCGTCAACATCGTGAACAAGCTTGAAAACAGATTCTTCAGAACTACTCAAAGACACACGGCTGTGTGAACAGCTCTGTTTGGGCTTTATGAGACCCTCAGCAAAGAACCAGTTCAGCTATGCTGCACTTGGACTTCTGACCAAAAGCAACTGTGAGATAATAAATGGCTTTTGTTCTAAGATGCTGCATTTGTGGTCATTCGTTATAGCAGTTGTAGAAATCCAATACATTTTCTTACTAATCATACTGATTCCTGTGTGTCTCACTCCAACTCATTCTCCACTTGACTGCTAGAATAATCTGTCTAAAATTTGACTCCACTTTTGTTATTCCTCTGTTCAAAACCATCACTTAAACCTCACTGCCTTCTAACTAAAGTCCTAACTCTCGTGGAAGGCCAAGTAAGACCTTTGTTTGATATAGTATTTGTTTACTCTCCCAGCTTGTTCACTCACCATAATCAGCTCACACTCCATGCTGTACAAATTCTGAGTTATTTTTGTCCCAAAAAACTGCAAAGCAAATCAGCCTTTGTATTTGCTGAACACTACATGGCATACCCTACTTTTGATGCAGCTCATTCAGCCTTTAGGACTCAGATGACATATTACTGAACCCCTACTCAGTAACATCCAACCCCTCAGCCGTCTGCCCGCATTTACTGCTACCAGAATGTCAATCATTATTGACTGCAAATTGCTTATATTTTTTCAATTTTCCCACTAACCTGAAAGCCATAAGAGATTTGGTGTTTTATTATTCAAAGTTGCTCAAATAATCTTTGCGACAACACCAAAAACATTGGAAGGTAGAATTTTTTTTAAATCATTGATTTGAAATACAGTAGACGATACAAGAAAATTAGAGTAATAAGCAATCATTAAAAGCGATCGTAATTTTTCTCCATTGCTGGTATAGTTTCTTCTGCCCTTCATAATATATATCTTCAGTAATTTGAAATTACCTTAAATCTACTTTAGATTTCAAGTTACTTCAAAATGTGTTCCTCTAAGAGTATTACAAAAAATATTTGTCGTTTTTTGGTTAGTCATCCTTTTCTAAGTACAAAATACTACATTCATGGCCTCATTTCAGTTCCCTCAAAAGAATAGTCTATTTCCAGCAAACTTTTTCTAAAGGCTCTCAACCCAAGAACCATCGCGGTGTTCCCAGTGAGTTACCATAGTAACTCTAAATGTTTCCCGCCAAATGTCAAAATGTGGCACAGATCAGTTCTGTCATGACTGCATGTCAAGACCACTGAGTGACTGATGAGCGAAGGCATCACAGAAAGGTCTTAAAAATGCTGCCAGATCTGAAAACCAGAGAAAATAGAGGGTATTACTATTCACAAGAGGAGCCAACACCAAAATTTTAAAATATATTATTTTTAAAGGAATAAACAGCATACTAGCAAAAGATCAAGTCCTTAAGATTTTCATGGAGGCCAAGACTTATCAGACACTGTGCCGATAAAAAATTTGACCTAAAATATTATAAAGAAATCCAAAATGAGAATAATACAATTAGCTTAAGAGGAAAATAGAATTTTACATAAACATAGAAAAACTGTATTACTCTGTTTTCACTGTATTCATGGAAATCAGTGAATAAAGACATTAATATGAGCATATCTTCTTCATGGACTCGTCCCAGAAGGCTACTGTCAAATCATTGAGTTCTGCCTTGACTCTCTCAGAGCAACTATAGACCAATATTCATTGAATTCAATATTCACTTAATTGGGAATAAGGATACTATCCTGTTAGTTAGTAATTCTGATCCAATGCAATCTCAAGAAGAGAGAAAACAAGGGTACCCTCAAAACAGAAAGAGCTGTTATTGAGGGCCCATGCCAGTTTCTGACTCAGATGAGCAATGTCCTACAGATAGTATAAGCTGACTAGTTGGCATTTGAATCTCTCTCATTTCAGTACTTGTGAAGGTAATAGCAGAATTCAAATACTGACTGCTACAACATCATGCTGATTTTCATTAAATTTGGCCAAAGGGTGCCCAGCGTGGAAATATGAAATGACCTAAAATCCTATGACTAAAAATGGTCTTCTATTTATAGCCCTTTCATTTTATTTTAATTTTTTAATACTGGCACTAAAGTCTAGATAATTAAAGTCAACCAGTGATTACACTACAAGGCACATCTTTTCAAATGTTCGAGGCTGAATAATACCAAGAGCTTTTCATAAAAATATTTGAACTTTAGATTAATGTATTATATATAATAAATTGAATTATATTTTCACAAATAAATATGCAATTTTTATTAAGTTATAGTCTCCCAAATTATAAAATATACAAACTTAAAAATATATTAATCACATATACAAAAGATTGTACTACTTGATAACTCAAAAGTAATGATAATCTATAGAAGTTAAATTTCTTAATCTGCATTATACAATGAATCTCCAAAATCTTCCTAAAGAGTTCTGTTTTGTCTTTATTAAGTTTATAGATGTTAAATTGGTTGAGAGAATTTAGGAGACTAAAATAGGGCAGCACAACTTACAAACTACTTGGACAAAGTCTCTATTAAAGCTTCTAAGCAATTCAGATACAAGATGACATCTGTTGAAACTATCATCCATCTTTCAAATTGTGAGACACTTTAATTTGTTTTGAATAGTCCTAATGGAGTCTCTAAATTAATGTGATTTGTTACCTGATACCCACACTGGATCTTATAAAAGAAAAAACTGACACATAATATGAGCAACACAAGATCAAAGGGAGAATACTATATTTTATCATCTAAATTATTTAGTTGACACCACAAAATTACACCTGTAGTGCTTGCAATCTTAGCCTCTCCCAGGAAGGTAATTAGCAGAAGACAGTCATCTAAATAAAGATGTGGCCAATTTAAGTGTACAATGATGCTAGTTTACCTGGAAAACAAGTACATATGACAGCATCTTTCCTGACCTCCTAATCCAAGAGGAGGTGGCTTCATGAGTAGTTTAATAACATACTGCCTCATCTGTCTTTACACAATCCCTGATTCAAATTAGTCTTCAGTCTCCAGCTGCAGCATTGGCTTCATGTCCAAGTCCATGATCGTAAATGTGTTTTGGGATTCTGTTTGGAAATCTTGGACTATATTTTCTTTGAACAAGAGATCTTAGATACTAGACAAGATGTTTATGGTTTGTGCACAAAAAGTCTACCAAGTCAATCAATGACTTTCAAAGTTATCTCAATTTCTTCGGCTAATTGTTGCCTCCTCCAGTATAGACTGACACTGTAGTCCCAAGACCATTCCCTAGCATTATGAAGAAAGATATTGCTCCCCATGCAATACCAGCTCTTTTAACCTCCACAGATATACTACTTCTGGAACTACAATCCAGAAAAGGTCAAAAGTTCCTCTTGGGAATCAATATATGACACTGCAGATTCCCTGCAACCTTTGTGGCACTACCTTGAGACAGGCTGGCATTAGTTTGAACAAAGGATAATCAAGCTGTAATGCTGGATGGTGGTAGTGGTGGTCACTCCTGAAGGAAATACTCACAACTAAGAGTTTTTCACCTATTTAATACTGCATTCATCTAACTGATGCAATCAGTAACACATCAAAAGACCTAGGGCTACTTGGAGGTAGCTAAAGAAAGAGAGGAAACAACTGTGACCATGTGCTAGTGAAAATAATGCATTTGCTGAAGAAGGTTCTATGCACTTTGCTGCCAGATATAATACCACCACCACCAAAAGTAAAAACACAATACTTGTTTTGAATGCTACATTACATTTCACATATCTTAGTGTGAATGTTCTGGATTCTGGATTCACTATTATTATTATTGTTACAACTATTATTGTTGGTATGCTATCCTCTTTAATGTGAGTACATAGCTAAGAGTCATCATCAAAATGGAAACACATCAAGAAACCTTGGTAGCTCCAACGTGAGCATCTTGACAGTAAACAGGGCATTCCATCTCTTTGCTGGGGTGTAGAAACGATGTGATTAGGGTAGCAACATCCCATGAACAGACAGAGTGGCACTGGTAACAAGGTCATGTATTTCAGGAAAGGCCAATGCAAGGATCTTTCAGATATCTACGAACCACTGAGAGAGTTATAGCATTAATTTGGGAAAAGGATGACAACCCCAAAATTTTACTCTTTCTGATCCTGAGAGAATAAAAAGCTCATGGCTGTTAGTTTATATCTCACCTCTACCTGTAAACTGAGAGCCTACTACAAGATGAGCAGGTAAAAACTAATTCTTATTTCAGAAGAACATCTTTAAAATTATTTGTAAACAATTTGTTTTAAAAGTTAAAATTAGATCATTTTATATCTTCTCATTTTCTTTTTAAATTGTCTCACCAGACTCTACTAAATTCAAAAAACTGTATAGGGTCACTAATATGAATAGTCTCCTATAAAATGAGATAATGGTGAATTAATAGAATTTTTTAATTTAAACTTAGTAGTTTTTAGAGTGAGTATGTTTTTAAAAGATGACATAGCAAAAAACAAATGGAAAATAACTGTCAAATGCAAGTTAATTTTTTAACAGTTTGCCCCTCTACAGTACAAGTTTGACACTTCCCTCACTTAAATAAAAACTGATGAAATCAACAAAAAATGAAATTATAAAAGGAGATAAAATATTAATATAAATTGAAAAATTAATCTTAAAACCAATCTAAATAATACCTAAAGCTAGATTTACTGGCTTAGCAGACTCCCTTTTTGACTTCAGAAGATGAAGCTTCCAGGGAGAAAGGTATCTGACAGATTTTGAGAAAAGCGTGTCTTCCCTAGGTAATCAGAGAAGAGTAGTAAACCAAGGTGATAAAAAGCCACGACTTCAATGATAGTTTCAGAACAAGTAAAAAAAAATCTCATTTACAGGTGTTATTCTATTTTACTTTGACAACTGTATTGAGGTATAACTGCACATATTTAAAATATACTAGTTGACAATTTTGACATATGTATACACTTATGAAACCATCACAATAATAAAGGCAATAAATATACTCATCACCCCAAATGTTTTATTGTGGCAGAATGAATGGAGTCACCTGAAAAGAATCACAAGAAAGGATCAAAATATATTATTGGGCTAAATAATACTGAAGTACAACTCATACTGAACCATTTGGTAATCAAAATACGGATTGCATTTGGCACAGAAATACAAAAGACAGAATCTTAAATAAGATAGATGCTTATTTCTCTTTCATTTAAAATAGTTTTAGAGGGAGGTAATCCAGGGCTAATATGGAACTCTTCAAAGTTATCAGGGATCTAAATTCTTCCACCTCACTGTTATGCAGTCCCTACATAACCCCTCACTCTTCTGTAGTCCCTACAGCTAGTCCTCATTGTCCAAGAGACAGAGAAGAAAAGGTCATCTCTTCTCTCTTAAAGAAACTTCTCAAAGGAAGAAACTCAATGCTATTTGTCAGTAAAACATAAGTAAGGAGCCTACCTAATAAAAGAGAAAATTAGGCTCAGAGTCAATAAGTAAATTAAATTTTCCTTTCATTGGCCAGAACTTAGTCCTTGACTACCTCTAGCTGCAAGTCGTGCATTATTGCTTCAAATCAGTCTGCGTTCTGCTAATGAGGAGGAGGAGAACAAATGTTGAGGGAGGCAGATGGCAGTCTCTGCCACGTATGTGTCACATTTCACTGAGCCTCCTAAAATACACCATTTAAACATATGGAAATTCGAAATGGTGGGATGCACTGTCAGTAGCTGAAAGAGTAAAGGTCAATGGGGTACAAGACAGAATGCAAGAGATGAAAACAAAACATGTTAATAAGAACAAAATTGCTATTCAAGTATATTGCAGTATAAAGTTCTATGTGTTTAGAAACAAAAGTATAATATACTTTGCAGAAACCTAGGTTCCTAAAAGTCCTGGCTATGTAATTATGAAAGAGGAACCACATTCTAGAAAGTATGTTTTATGAACAAATCAAATTATACACATTTTTTATTGTTTTAAATTTACTTTTTGTATCTTTTCTATATGTAATTCACAGTTCTCATTATAATATTTACTTGTATCACCTTGTTTTAAAAAAGGAATTTAAAGGGATAAATTCCTTCATACAAGTGTTATCATTTTCTCTCAGAACTCTCATCTGTGAAAAAATAAAATGTAGTACAATTGCCCATTGTACCACTTGGAGAACAGGCCATTCAAACCAAAGCAACTGCTTCTGGCTCCTAGTTTCAAAAGAATAATAACATTTATTTTCTCAAATAATTTACTTTCTAAGATAAAAATTCCCTCCTGACTACTCTGCCTGGAACCTGCCTCCTGGCATCTCACTTTTCTTACGATCATGTGCAAGGGTTCAGCGTTTCCCTCCTTGGTTCATTTATCTCAGAATTCCCAGTTAACTGCTCCACTCAAAATCTGAACCATAGTCTTCAGCTGCCAGCTGGTATAAAGTCATGTTCAATGCCCTCGACCTATGCCTACATGGTTTACATGTCTGAATCGGAGTCTCCCCTGATCTAAATGTATGCCCGTTCAGGAAACTTGAGCAGATTGTCTGCTCAGAGGCCTGGATCTCCACAAAAACAGTCAGCCCTGGCTAGCAAACACAAGCAGAAACAGTAAGAAGTGGATCTTTAAAATTGGTACTTTACAAAAAGAAAGAAAAAAAAAGATTGAAGTTCAGTGGCCAAGAAAAAAATGCCAAAAAGTAGCAAGAATATTTTGTTACTTGTACTCAAATTTGTTTTCCAGCCATCCTGTGAATTTTTTAAATAAATGTGACCAAATGTGAAATAAGGAAATCACGCCACTCAAACAAAAAAATAATATGATATTTATTTCAAAAATCAAACAGATATTGGGATCAAGATGTACTCAAAAGCAAATGCAGTTTTGATTACACGGAAGCAGTTGAAACCAACTCCGATGATGCATAGCCGGTAGTAAACGAGAAATGCGGTACCATCCTGCCAGTAAAAAGGAGGGTTTGTAAATAAAATATAGCCTTTAAAGTACCAAATCTACATGTAAAATACTCTAAAGAAAATTAAAAGATAAAGTTTATCTGTAACATAAAAAGGAACATTTCATAACTCAAACCCCAAATTTTTTAAAATTTTTTATTTAATTCTTATTCAAGTACAGTTTTCTGTTTTATATTCCCTGCCCTGCCCCCCTCCAGTGCTCCCCACCTCCCTCCCATTTCCTCCCCCCACCTTAGTTATTGTCCATGTGTCCTTTATACTTGTTCATGTGAGTCCCTCCCCTTTTCCCCTATGATTCTCTCCCCTCTCCTCTCTGGACCCTGTCAGCCTGTTCCGTCCTTGAGTGTCATTGGTCATATTTCGCTTGCTTGTCAAACCCCAAATTACCCAATCTTCCAAGAGATATAGTTAACTTTACAAAAAAGTATCTCTCCTATCCCAGTGGAAAGATCTTTACACATGTATGTTTAATCTGTATATACGCCATTAACTAAGCATATGAAAAAGGATTAGCTTTATAAAGCTATAATTGTATTGTCTTAATATGGCTTCACATGTTCCTATATCTCATTGCAGTAGTTTGCACCATTTACCTTTTTCCAATTTTCCTAAAAAATTTAACTTACTAGTTGTTAGAGTTTCATAGGAACTCCGTATTAATGTTTTTCTTTCTACTTGCTCTCCTCTTTCTAATAAAATCTCCTTCCCTTGTGCATGAGGTCAACTTTAGTCGAATGTAACAGAAAAAGAAACACAAACAGACTTAAATATTAAAGAAAATCATGGCCTTGTATTATAAAAAAATCAAGAGCAGTGGTTCTTAACCCTGTCTTCACATTTCAATCTGTTGTGGAGGTTTTTAAACAATGTCCTTACCCAGATCCCAATGGCCCCTCCCCAGAGAAGATGCTTTAAGTGGTCTTGGGTACCACAATTTTTTTTAGCTTCCAATGTACACACAGGGTTAAACACCACTGCTGTAGAAGGAAGGGCTAGAGGTGTGACTTAAATAGGATATCAGTTCTATTTCTCTCTGATTCTCTTCCATGTGTCTACTTCTGCAGGCAGTGTTTCTTCACAATAGAATAAAGACAGCAGCCTTACACCCATCTGTAATACAATCCAGAACAAGAGAAAGCTTCTTTTCTTCAACCACAGAACACAATCTTACTAATTCTCTGGGCCAGCATAGTTCCTATTCCCACCTGAACTGATCACTGTTATGAGAGATACAGTTATGCAAATTATCATAACCTAAATCAAGCAACATAAAATTAATATAAAATTGTGTGGCTAGAACTAATGAAACTTATAACATTCTAATGAAACACAAGTATCAACTACCCCTTAAGAATGTCTATGTAACTCAGAGCACACCTGGAAAACAAGAGAAAAGTGACAAGTAACAGTGTCAAAAGTAAACAAGGACAGACACTGCAGATGTTTACCTTCAGAAAGCATTATAACTAGGTAGAGATTATGGAAAAAACTTTCTAAAACTTGTAGATGATACAACTATAAAATCAAAGCTGCTAATCTGTTCTGGAGTTATAGTAGATGATCACTGAACATAAATATACCCATAAATGTATATGTATTCCTATGTGAAAATTATTAATTTAATAGAGTTGAATTATAAGACACCTTTAGTGATGCATTCCTCACAACAAATGGGAGTCCTTTATTTTATAGCCATTAAAAATAATAGTCAAAGTGTTTTAAGCCACAAAATATTTATAATTTAGTCTGATGAAGAAAACAAAATATACAAAAGGTATTTTCACTATTATTACAATGAAAGAAAAATTCACTAAAACATTAACAGTTGCTACTACTAGTTTATAGAATTTTGTAAACTTCTTTTGTCCTTTCTACTTCATCTTCAAAAATTTCTCCAATTACATATTTATCTTATAATAATAACATTTCAACAGACCAATAAGTTGTTTCAACTATAGAATCATTAATACTACTACAGGAAAATAAAACTTTTAATTCTTCACTTCTTTCTAAAACTTAAAATTCTAGATTTTTCTTTTCTAAGATTGAATGTTTAACTACAAAACCTTTATGAGTGTTGTTTGTGTAAGTACCAAGGGTATTGTATTCTAATTGTTTATAATACATGCACAGCACCAACAACTGGAATGCTGGCACAGAAGTGAACTTCCGCAGCACTGGAGGAAACCACCGTTTATCCCTTACGTAAAACCTCCATTGCTAGGAAGTTAGTTTCTCATGGGACTCTACTCTGTAATTTAAATCCTTTAATTATTAAATTGCAACCACCTGGAGTGCAACTATGGCATATGTTTACCAAATGCAGAAAAATGGACATTTTAAAGTTTAGGAAAATATGGGACAGGAAAGAAATGGTGAGCAAAGCCTAGCACTCCTTATAATTTAATTCCATTTTTACACTTTTAAAAATTCAGTCATTTGTGTAATGGGAAATGGGAGAGGAGGAGAAAATTGTCTTTAACAGATAGATTCAAGAGTTAAAAATAATCATCAAACTGTTTTGATTTTACAAAAATAGGTCCACTTAAAAGAAAAATAAATAAGTTTGCATTGCAAGTTCAAGATTTTAAAATGATTGTCCTTGTTTTAAACAAACAGTCATAGAACAAGCAGATAAAACTTAATTTAAAAATGTGGAAGATGTCAATAGCACAACTAACAAATTTGAGATGGTTGACATCTTTACAGCGTTGTACTCACCGATGCAGAAGGACCATTCTTTTCAATTCTACATGAGATATTTACTGAAATATGCCAGATGATAATCTATAACACAAGTCTCAGTAATTTCTTTCGGGACTTAAATCATATAAATTATATTTTGACCACAGTAAAATAAGCAAGGAACCTGGAAAAATACATTAAAGAGTAAATCCATACATGTGGAAATTAAGCAATACAATACTAAAAGTCCATGGGGTCAAAGAACAAATTACAATCAAAATTATAAAATATTTTATAGTAAGTGCTAATGGAAATATTCCCAATGCATGGGATGCCGCTAATGTAGGGTTTACAGGGAAATTTATGGAGGAAAAGAATAGCCAAAATATATCTAAGCATGTAATTAAGAATCTAGAACACATCAGCAAATTAAACAAAAATAAAAATGTGGAAAAATAAAACAAAGACAGCAAGAACAATAAACATAGAAGAGAAAAATCAACAAATCCACAAAATAATTTTTTGTAACGATCAATTAAAATCAATACAATATCTAGTAAGACTGACCAACAGAGAAAAATCACGTGAGTTACCATTATAAGGAATAAAAAATCATACATCAGCCCTGGCTGGTGTAGCTCAGTGGATTGAGTGCGGGCCTGCGAGCCAGAGGATCACAGTTCAATTCCCAGTCAGGGCACATGCCTGGGTTGTAGGCCGGTTGCAGGCCGGTTCCCTGCAGGCCAACTCCCAGCAGGGGATGCACGAAAGGCAACCATACATTGATCTTTCTCTCCCTCTCTCCTTCCCCTCTAAAGATAAATAAAGAAATAAAATCTTTAAAAAAAAAAACATACATCAACTATGCACCTTAGCAATATTTAGAAATAATAGAGGCTATATGAACAATTTTGTGTAAATATGCTTGAGAGTTATATGAAATGGAAAAAAACTGGGACAAGAAAATATAATAAAATAGTCCCTTAATATAATAAAGGAATTTAATTTGTTGTTAAGAATCTATCTCAGCCCCGACTGGTGTGGCTGAGTTGACTGAATGATGGCCTGTGAACGAAAGGGTCTCGCAGTTTGATTCCCAGTCAGGTCACAGGCCTGGGTTGTGGTCCAGGTTCCCAGTAGGGGGCACATGAGAGGCAACCACACATTGATGTCTCTCCCTCTCTTTCACCTTTCCTTCCCCCTCTCTAAAAATATATAAATAACTTCCGCCAAGATGGAGGCATAGGTGGAAACACTGTGCCTTCTCCCACAACCAAGTTTGAACACAACAAAGGTTTGGAGAACTAGGACACACCCAAAGACCAGAAAATGGAATTATACAGAAGTCCGACAACTACGAACCGTTCAATGGGACGGTAAGAGAGGCGGAGCCAGCAGCGGAGCTGGGTCCGGCAGGACAGATCCAGGACAGATCCAGGACTGACCTAGGCGAGCAGGCATCCCGGAACCAGTCGGGGTGTGGGGCATACTGACTGTGGTCGCACATTCACGCCCAGTGAGACGGACCGAGCAGGTCCCAGGGGGCGAACCCAGTGGTGGAGGGCTGATGGCGGTGGCACACTCCCATGCAGTGGAACAAACGCGTGGGCCTGGTGACTGTGGTGGCTGCGGCGGCAGGCGGCAGACGGGAAGCCATTGTCCCTCTTTGAACCCGCCCCCACATACAACATCACAACCCAGCGACTTAGTGGCCCTGCTCTAGTGAACACTTTAGGGCTCTGATCCTGCTACAGAACAGGCATGAACATCCCAAAAGATGGTGCAAGAAGAACTCAAAGTCCCAGAGCCAATAACTCTAAGGGACCGAGAAATTGCCAGCCTCTCAGAAGCACAATTCAAGACACTATTTATCAGGATGCTCACAGAACTGGTAGATTATAGTCACAAATTAGAGGAACATAGTCACAAATTAGAGGAACCTATGAAGGCTAAACTAATTGAAATGAAGGGAGATGCACAGGAAACCAATAGTGATGGAAAGGAAACGGGGACTCAAATCAAGGGAGTGGACCAGAAGGAAGAAAGAAACATCCAACCAGAAAAGAATAAAGAAACAAGAATTCAAAAAAATGAGGAGAGGCTTAGGAACCTCCAGGACATCTTTAAACGTTCCAACATCCGGATTATAGGGGTACCAGAATGGGAAAAGAAACAGCCACGAGTGGAAAACTTATTTGAACAAATAATAAAGGAGAACTTCCCTAGTCTGGCAAAGGAAATAAACTTCCAGGAAATCCAGGAAGCTCAGAGAGTGCCAAAGAAGTTGAACCCAAGAAGGAACACACCAAGGCACATCATAATTACACTAGCCAAGATTAAAATGAAGGAGAGAATCCTAGAAGCATCAAGGGATAAGGGGACAGTCACCTACAAAGGAGTACCCATCAGACTGTCAGTGGATTTCTCAAAAGAGACCTTACAGGCAAGAAGGGTCTGGAAAGAAGTATTGCAAGTCATGAAATCCAAAGACCTACAGCCAAGATTGCTTTATCCAGCAAAACTTTCATTTAGAATGGAAGGACAGATAAAGTGCTTCTCAGATAAGGTCAAGTTCAAGGAGTTCATCATCACCAAGCCCTTATTATATGAAATGCTAAAGGGACTTATCTAAGAAAAAGAAGATGAAAAATATGAACAGTGAAAGGACAGCAAACTCACAGTTATTAACAACCATACCTAAAACAAGAGCAAACCAAAAGGACAGCTAGATCAGTAGTGGTACCATAGAAATGAAGAACACATGGAGGGTTAGAAACGGGGGGTGGGGAGGGGGAGAAGTGGGGAGAAGGCACAGAAAATAGCATAGATGGTAGGTAGAAAATTGATAGGGGGAGGGCGAGAATAATGGGGGAAATATAGAATCTAAAGAACTTGAGACATGTGGTTATAAACTAAGGGGGGGAGAATGGTGGGGGAGGGAGTGTGCGGGGGGAGGGGAATGAAGGGGGGAATAGAACAACTGTAATGGTATAATCAATAAAATATATTTTTTAAAAAAGAAACACTATAAAAAAAGAAAAATATATATATATATATAAATAAAATCTTTAAAAAATAAATAAAAACTATCTAAAAGAATTCTAGCTTCAGTTTCACCAGTTAATTAAAGAAACATTTAAGGAAAAATCACAAATCACATATAAATTCTTCCAGGAAGAAAGGGAGAAAAAACAACATATCAAATTCATTTATGAGGTAACCACAACCATGATATCAAGGACTGAAAATAAAATTGCTGAAAAGAAAATTAAAGGCTAATTTACCTCATGAACACAGAAACAAAGTCCCAAATAAAAATATTAGTAAATAAGGTGCAGTAGCATGAGAAAGGGTACTAAATCAAGAACACGGGCTTATGTTATTCATTATATGCAAAAAGGAATTCAAATCAAGAAATCCATTGATGAAATTTGCTACATAAAGAGAATAAAGAAGAATAGAAGTAAAAATATTAATATTTAATACACATTCCCAATATAAACTCTTGACAAACTAAAATTATTTAAATAAAAATTATTGGCATTACTGTTTATATTATACAATGTTGTATGATATTAACATGTTCTCCCAGAATTAAAATAAAGAGGTTCATTCTCACCACTTTTATTTAACATTCTCCTCCTTCCAGTGCCAGTACACTAAAACATAATCAACATCATCACAAAATGCACAGAGATTACAAAGTTATTTTCCATAAATTATTTTGGCTTTTATGCAAATTATGTGAAGTAAACTACATATAAACTATTAGAATCAACAAATAAGTTTGGCAAGATCACTGAATATAGGGCCAATATGCATAATTCACTTCTAAATACTAGAGCAAACAATTGGAAAACAACATTTCTTAAAGAGATACTTGTACCTTAGCACTGGACTTATCGCTCCAGTTAAGATGGAGTAAACACAATCCACCTTGTCAATCCTACTGAATTCAGTAAAAACCATAGACATAATACATAAACCAGCAACCTAAAAACTGGAAATAAAATAAGGAGTTTTAGGTTCCAGACAAAATGAAATAAGCACATTTTACCCTAATTCTGAAAATTATGTACAGCTAAAACTTTGGATCAAATACAGTTATTGGACAACTGTGAAAAATAGAGAAAATAAAGTGGACCATCTAAGAATCTCAGGACTCAAGGGAAGGCCTGGCAATTAATTCCTAAGATATTTTTTGGTCCTATATGTCCTAATTCAAACACAACAGTAACCTACACCCTGGAAATGCCAACCAACACAGAAAAGAAAAAATGTCCCAAGAAAAGTCTGGTTTCATTCCCACCAAAAATTCACTGTGGTCTTCCGTCTTCCACATCCTCGTCAGCACTTGTTGTTTGCTGATTTCTTGATGACACTGTGGAATACAGCATGGAAATTCCTCAAAAAACTAAAAATGGAACTACCTTTGGACACAGCATTCCACTCCAAGAACATACCCTAAGAATCCCGAAACATCAATTCAAAAGAAATTATGCACCCCAATGTTTATAGCAGCACTATTTACAATAGCCAAGTGCTGAACACAGCCTGAATTCTCATCAGTAGATGAGTGGATCAAAAAAACCATGGTACATTTACACAATGGAATATTATACAGCAGAAAGAAAGAAGGAGCTCCTACCCTTTGCAACAGCATGGATGGAACTGGAGAGTATTATGCTAAGTGAAATAAGCCAGGTGGTAAAAGACAAATATCATATGATCTTACCTACAAGACAAATCTAATGAATGAAACAAGCTAATGAGCAAAATAGAACCAGAGATATGGAATCATGGAACAGACTGACAGTGGTAAGAGATAAGGAGGCAAGTGGTGACTGTGTGAAAGTGGGCGAAGGGATTAGTCAAAGAACATATATGAGGACTCATGGAAATGGACAACAGTGAAGGGATTGACTATGAAAGTGAGAGACAGGCTAGATGGAGAGGACTAAAGGGGGGTGAAAATTGAGACAATTGTAACAGCATAAACAATAATTTTTTTAGAGAAAGAAAAAAATGTTTGTTTTACCTAGCCAAAGAACCAGAAATCATTATAGGACTTTTGACTACACTCACTCTCCTCAGCAGATACACCACCAATCAATCTGTACTCTGCAGTGCCTCCCCATTCCTGGCCCCTACTCCAGGTGCTGTGGAGACTGTAGTGCAGAGCCCTATTGATCATCTAAGTGAAACTCCTACCCCTCACCTAGTGCTGCAGAACCTAGAGGGCAGGGCCATGTTATCCAACCCCACTCTGTACTCAGAAAATGACAACCTAAAGGCAGCACCTATCTAATCTCCTCCAGGCTGGAGAGTGGCAGGAGAGAATAGCAGATTACAGAAAGAGTGAAATGAAGCAAGGGATTATTTAAATCTGCGTATGAATTCACCCCCCAAGCAGATATGGGTAAAAACAAAATCAACAAAGCAAAAGTTTTGAAAGCTGAAATATATGGGATACTATCCAAGTTTCAAATTGGCTGCTGACTAGCATAAAAACAGAATAGAACAGACTGAATGTGCAAAGATTTTCAAACACTAAATTGACATTTGAACTAAAGCCCACAAATGTGGTCCAGAATGTGTGCTCTAAACCCAACAAGTTGACTGTCTGCTAAAATAGAATATTTAAGCAGGGGCCTGAATTTCATAACTGAATACTGAAAATGTCTGGAACATAATCCAAAATCATTCATCATATGAAGGAAAAGATATGAGAAAATATGAAAAAGTATGAGATTTTCAAATGAGAAGGGGTAATCAGTAGATGACAATACCAAAATAGACCAATTCCTTAAATTATCTGACAAGGATTTTAAACTAGACTTCATACAAAAGAACCAAGAGTAGTTATAACATTCTTAAAATAAATGGACAATTAGAAGCTCTTAGCAAGAATCTGGAATATTAAAAACCCAACACTTCCAGAATGAAAAATACAATGAAAACGTTTTAAAACCTCACTGGATAAATTCAATGGCACAATAAAGATGCAGGAAAAAAAAAGAATCATCAAACTTAAAGATCAAAGAAAGTGCAAATTGGAACAGAGAAAACAGATTTTTATGTTTATGTGTGTGAACTATTTTCATCTTCCCTCTTCTCCTACTCCTTTTTATTTTTAAAAGTTTTATAAGACATTAACAATGTATGATTTAGTATTTAGGTAACAATTAAAAACTAGATAATATAACCATATTTAGACAATAAAATCTTCAAATGGCGTATGACCAAGTTTTCTCAGAGGTGAAGACAATCACTATTGAAAACTTGTGTCTTGCAAAGGTTAGTTGAATGAAGTAGAACTATAGTGTTGCTTGGAATACTATGTGGAAGTTCAACTCTAAGTAGAAAGATGCATATGCATACTAAGTAGTCAAACAGATGATATGCACCGGATTTTAAGCTATCGTCCCAACCTCAAATCTGGAAATCTGCAATCCATATTTGTGCTTTGTCAGATGTTCTCTATTGGGCTTGATCAACAAGAGGCGCTAAAGGGGTATGTGCAAAGCTGGCAGAAAAATGGATTTCTTCCTGTGGATCTGCTTCTTCACTGGAGAAGCAGCGTTCCTTACCAGAGTAGCAATTGAACCTCGCTGTGATTTTTCCAGCATGCTTCTGCTTTAGTGTTTTACTCTGTGCCCTCTCAAACTTTACAGTATGAGACCTCTTCCCATTATCTCACTTCTTGATACTTCTTCTCACACCTCTGATCTTCTTTCTTTTTTTTTAAATTACTTTATTGTTGTTTAGTGATCTTTCTTTTTTCTTTTCTATCTTTCACCAATGTCATTTTAAATTATATGAATTTGTAAGAGTTTCCCGTATGTGTTCCCTGTGTACTTACAATGATGCTACTAATACAATGTTACTTAGTAACTACTTTTTAAATTTATGTAATGGAGAAATGTCTTTTCTCTTAGACATTGGTAATAATACAATGGAACTACTGTTTATCCTTTTAAAATGCCTTCAGAAACACCATTTTTATATACCTTTGTATAATAATGATGACCAGATACTCAACAGTGTAATATTCTGAATTGCTCACATTATGTGTGTTAACCATATCAGTGGGATCATATTTCTGTAAATGAATCCAGGATTGCAGCCTGCCTCAGTGGAGGTAATTTTGAAAAGAGATACGAATTCTTAAATATGTAAATATACTGAAACAAGGTTTACTCCTCATGAATATGTGCATCTGAGTAAGATAATTAGACATTTGAATTCAGTATCTAAATGTCATGTTTCATTAGTCACAAACTGATTATGAGAAGGGGCTTTAATGATCTCCATGCCGTCATCACACCACGTAGGGCTGCCTGTGCCGTTGTGCTGGCCTCAACGACTTCAACAACGGAGCTAAGATCTTCACTAATCATCTCCACATCACTTTAAACATTATTTTCTCTCTTTTACTCCCACACAAGCCACAAAACAATGACAGGTTGATATAAAATGTAAGAGTTAGGTTGGGATGGATGCCACAAAGGTAGCATCATTTAAATCTCAAAGATTATGCAGAATATGAGGCATTTTGCTATTGTTCATTTTATTTTATTTTCAGTTAATGGCTTATTTTCTAATAAACTTTCTTTTTTATTTTATTAGATTTAATGGGTTGACATTGGATAATAAGATTACTTTGGTTTGAACTGCATATTTCTGTGCTACATGATCTGTATAATGCACTGTGTACCCACCACCCAGTCATGTCATGACACCTTCAAAGAAGGGACAAACTTCATTCTCAAAAGACATGAAAGTATAAAAAATTTTATCAACCAAAGAGTAAAAATAAAATTGTTTATTTTTAAAGTTATTATTTACTTCTGAGACTTGTGTAGGACAATCAGAAATGGCCACCTAAACTGCAGAATTACAGCCCTCTCACCATGTGGAAGTCCCGACAGGCAAAATCACACACAGGCAAAAGCAGGCTGCTGGGAGCTGACTTACACGGCCCATCTCACTCAGCGGTGGTAGCCTCAGTCTTCTTTCTCTGATTAGATGAAAACTGAGGTTAGACAATGAAATAGAAATATATAGAGACTCTAAAATGGAACAAAAATATAGGAAGTACATAAGTGCACTGTGACCAATTAATTCACTTTCCAGTGTGTCAGAAATCATTTGCCTAAAACCCTTTACTTACACTGATGGTCCCAGAGTAAGAAAATTCGTTTTATTGTGCTATCTTCCCCCAAAGGTTATGTGAATGATGAGATACCAACGAGCAAATTAGCCAACCAACAAAATTAAAACTATGCAGAAACCTAAGAACTGTGTATGAATATTCTGGTAAGAAATTATAAGAAAAGAAAGATTAAGGGTAACAGAATATAGTTCTTGGTCTGAATAACTTTGATTTTTATGGAGTAGTTCCACTGAAATCCATCTCTAATACATGGATTTTCTTTTTTTTACTGTATTCAGGCCCCCAAGGGTCTGTGTCACAGGGCCAAGTAATCTTTCCTTTGAGATCCTGAGACACAAGCATCTCACTTTAATATGCATGTGCTGCCCTTTGGAGTTTTGATTGTACTAAAGAAACTTCTTTGGGAACATCCACTACGAGAGTCTTAGGGTTTGTTTCATTCCCTGGAGGCCTCTGAGTTTATTTTTAAAAATTAAAGTCATTTAGTTTGTCCAATGTCCTCAGGGTAAAAATTAGCTTAAATTCTCTACTCATCACTCTTGGTCCTTCCTTAATTTAGTCTTTATTTAGCTTGTGTATTCCTTCCTAATTCTTAGAAGCATTCATGAATATGTCTTGTTCATATCTGATCTAGAATGGATCCTGAGTACTGTTTTTATTTTTATTTTAAAAGAATGTCTTTACATCATAAATAAAATTTAAATCATATTTAAGCCTAAAATAAGCAGTCAAAGTTGTCTTCCTTGATCTCCCTGGTTCCATTCCCAGAAATACAGTTGACCCATAAATAACATGGGGGTTAGGGATGCTGACCCCTCCTGACAGTTGAAAAATCTTCGTATAACTTTGATTCCCCCCAAACCCAGTTGTCTCTTGGTTACTGCAGGGTTCCAGGACCCCTGCAGACACCCAAGCCCACCAATTCTCAAGGTCCCCACAGAGAATGGCATAAATCAATGCATTCAGTTGGATCTCCATATCCATGGGCTCCCAGCCAGGAATCAAAAGCAGTGGTAGTTACTAAAAATAAGTCTGGGTACAAGTGGGTCCACGCAATTCAAAGTGCTGTTGTCCAAAGGTCAACTGTAATTTCATGTAACAGTATTTGGGGTTTTATGGGTTTTTTGTATTTACCATTACAAATTTAAAATAAAGTCTTACACTGTAATTTCTTAATTTTTTGACATCTGTTGACTCTGGATGATGAAATAAGAAATTTGAAACATGTTACTGGTTTACAAACTTTCACCTCTTTGTTCTATTATTTTATTATTGACATTAAGATTTGTAGCATTTATATTTTTATATTATAATTAAGTCACCTGAAAATTGCATAGGTTTATTTAAAATCAATCAACAATATTCAAACAGGACCAGTGTATCATGATTATTCCCTATTGAACCAAAAAGTGTGGCCAAACACACAGAGAAGTGAAATTCTGTCACCAAACCCCTGACTCTGGAAGGATATCTAAAGCATGAGCAAAAAGATGCTATCTTTATTCATTTGTTTTAACTTTTCTTTCCTTCATCTAGGAAATCCTCAGTTTCTATTCTTCTCGAGGTTTGTGATACCTTTCTCTCGTTTCCCTTTTTCCGTTTTGCTAGAACATCTTCACCTAGGTGGATGTAGAAGTATGAAATTTTCTGAGCTCCTTCATGTCAGAAAATTATTATCTTGATTTGTTTAATTAAAATGTTGGATAGAGGCAAAACTATTTTCTCTCAGAAATTTGAGCAGACGTCGTTCCATCATCCCACAGCTCTGACATATGAGTGCTGCGGAGAAAGTTTTGGTACTAGTTACGTTCCTCGTCCCTCCGGAGGTGACCCCATTACTTTTCTCTTTTTAAGCTTCCAGGCTATTTTCTTTATTTCCAGGCTTCTGAAAATGCAAAAGAATGTGAAAAAGTATGTCTTTTAAAGTTCATTCTTTTTGGTATTTTGTTCAACTCTTCTAATTTGAAGGTTTATGTCTTTATTCAGTTCAGGATGCAATGTTTTTTAGTCAAACACTCCCAACCTCTATGTCAACATTCTGCTTCTGCAATGCCCAATAAACAGATGTTTGACTTCTGTTTAGCCTTCATTTATCATATTTTCAATCTCTTTGTCTTTTTATATTCAACTAATGCTTATGTTGTAAATTTTCATTTCATTCACTGGGAATTTGTAAAAGGAAGGGGGTTGAGCCTGTGTGTGCTATATTTTGTATAAAAAGAGAAGTCTGCATTTTTAAATATTTTATGTAAAATGTTGAAAATTAAACTATATGTCCTTCTTTAAAATGGCATAATATCCATATATGTAAATTTAAGCAAGTAGGGAGTAATTTTTCTAATATTTTTATTTGACTGAAAATTATAAAATTGATTCCGTTATTGCATAAGGTTGACATCAATTTGGATCTGAGATCAATAATTTGGATGTTTATTAGATATAATTCATACACCCACATGCTTGAAGGTTATTTTCCTTTGCAGAAGGGATTCAACAACCAAATATTCTGTGTGACTAAACTATTTTGCTTCTTGGGTAAGCAGAGTCTCACCCAACACTTTTAATTGCAAGCGTTTCGTGAAAGAAAAAAAAAAGAACACAAACCAAAAAGGAGTTTCCATATCCAGCTAGAGACAAAGTTAAAAGAGGAAGGTGTGATTTGGAATAATTAGTAGAGCAATTCATCCCTTTAACTCATACCTTTAAAGCAGATCTCCACAATCTTTCTCACTGTAAACATAAACTGTAACATACACATGTGCGTTCCTACTATGGGTACCCACAGGGGGTTGCATTGTGTTTTCCTAATATCTATAATATTATAATAGAAGTAACTATGAATGAATACCAAATATTCCCAAGCTTAAAAGCTTTATATTATGAATAAGTCACTTATGACATACTTCAGAATGGATTCTAAGGTCTGTATGACTCATTAGACAAACATGATACAACCCTAAAATTCCTCAAGAGGAAGAAGTGACATATTAAAAAGCACACTTATTTAACAATTAGGAGAATCTCTGACACGTCAAAAAAAGTGCCAGATAATTTTAAACGCTTTCAAACTTGTAGCTGCAAAAAAACCCTCATACAACCTGATGCTAACTTTGACCCTATCTGTTAGATTCTGTCCACTGATGTCTCAAAAATAAATAAATAAATCCATTTCTAGCTGGCTGTCATTAAACTCATGTAATTCCTATGATTTCCTAGATATTCAAAGCTATATTTTTCTCCTTTACATTTTATTTATTTATTTATTTACATTATTTTATTGTTGTTCAATTACAGTTGTCTGTATTTTCTCCCCAGACCTCCCCCTCACCCCCTGCAAACCCACGTCCCTCCCTTGCTACCACCCACCTCCTTGGTTTTGTCCATGTGTCCTTTATAATAGTTCCTGAAAACCCTTCTCCCCACTGTGCCCTCACCCCTCTCCTCTGGCTTTTGTCAAATTGTTCTTAATTTCAATGACTCTGTTTATATTTTGTTTGCTTTTTTCTTCTGTTGATTATGTTCCAGGTGAAGGTGAGATCATATAGTATTTGTACCTCATCACCTGGCTTATTTCACTTAGCATAATGCTCTCTAGTTCCATCCATGCTGTCCCAAAGGGTATATGCTCTTTCATTCTCTCTGCTGCATAGAATTCCATTGTGTAAATGTACCATAGTTTTTAAAATATTTTATTTATTCATTTTTAGAGAGAGAGGAAGAGAAGGAGAAAGAGTGGGAGAGAAACATCAATGTGTGGTTGCCTCTCATGTGTCCCCTACTGAGGACCTGGCCTGCAACACAGGCATGTGCCCTGACTGGGAATTGAACTGGCGACCCTTTGCTTCACAGGCCCGTGCTCAATCCACCGAGCTATACCAGCCAGGGCCATAGTTTTTTATTCACTCATTTGCTATGGGCACTTAGGTAGCTTCCAACACTTGGCTATTGTAAATTGTGCTGCTATGAACATTGGGGTGCATAGGTTCTTTTGGATTGGCACTTAAGGGCTCTTAGGGTATAATCCCAGCAGTGGAATTGCTGGGTCAAAAGGCAGTTCCATTTTTAGTTTTCTGAGGAAATTCCATACTGTTTTCCACAATGAATGCACCAGTCTGCATTCCCACCAATAGTGTGCTAGGCTTCCCTTTTCTCTGCATCCTCTTCAGCACTTGTTTGTTGATTTCTTTTAGATGGCCATTCTGACCAGTGTGAGGTGGTATCTCATTGTGGTTTTCATTTGCATCTCTCTGACAGCTAGTGATGCTGAACATCTTTTTATATGTCTCTGGGCCCTCTTTATGTCCTCCTTGGAGAAGTGTCTGTTCAAGTCTTTTGCCCATTTTTTATTGTTTTTTTTTTTTTGTCTTCCTGGAGTGGAGTCATGTAAGTTCTTTGTATATTTTGGAGATCAAACCATGTCCAAGGTATCGATGGCAAATATGTTTTCCCAAGTAGTTGGTTCTTTTCATTTTAATGATGTTTTCTTTAGCTGTGCAGAAGCTTTTTTTTTATGAGGTCCCATTTGTTAATTCTTTCCTTTATGTCCTTTGCTTTAGGGGACATATCAGTGAAGATGTCCCTGCATGCAATGTCTGAGATTTTCCTGCCAGTGTTTTCCTCAAGGACTTTTATGGCATTATGACTTATATTTAAGTCTTTTATCCACCTTGAATTTCTTTTTGTGTATGGTGTAAGTTGGTAATTCAGTTTCATTTTTTGCATGTAGCTGTCCAGATCTCCCAACACCATTTGTTGGAGAGGCTATTTTTCCTCCACTTTATGCTTCTTCCCCCTTTGTCAAATATTAATTGACCATAAAAATTGGGTTTGTTTGTGAGCTTTCTGTTCTGTTCCATTGGTCTACGTCCCTGTTTTTATGTCAGTATCAGGCTGTTTTGATTACAGGGGGCTTATGATACAGTTTGATATCAGGTATTGTAATCCCTCATGCTTTGTTCTTCTTTCTCAAAATTGCTGCAGCTATTCAGGGTTGTTTATGGTTCCATATAAATTTCTGAAATGTTTGTTCTAGATCTGTGAAATATGTCGTTGGTACTTTAATAAGGATTGCGTTGAATCTATAAATCACTTTGGGTACTATGAACATTTTGATGAGGTTAATTCTTCCTATCCATGAGTATGGTACCTGTTTCCATTTGTTTGTGTCTTCCTTAATTTCTTTCTTCAGTTCTGTATGGTTTTCTGAGCACAGGTTTTTTACCTCCTTGGTTAGGTTTATTCCAAGGTACTGAATTTTGTTGTTGTTGCTGCTGTATCAAATGGGATTTTTTTCCTAATTTCTGTTTCAGATGTTTCATTGTAGGCATACAAAAATGCCTTTGATTTCTGAGTATTGACTTTGTATCCAGCTGTTTTGCCAAATTAATTTATTAGATTGAGTAGTCTTTGGTGGAGTCTATAGGATTTTCTATGTACACTATCATGTCATCTGCAAACAATAATAGTTTTGTTTCCTCCTTTTCAATTTAGATGCCTTTTATTTCTTTTTCATGTCTGATCACTGTGGCTAGGACTTCCAGTACTATGTTGAATAGTAGTGGTGAAAGCAGACATCCTTGTCTTGTTCCTGATCTTAGTGGAAAGCTCTAAGTTTTTGTCCATTGACTATGATATTGGCTGTCAGTCTCTCATATACGGCCTTTATTATGTTGAGGAATGCTCCCTCTATTCCCACTTTGCTGAGTGTTTTTATCATAAATGGGTGTTGTACCTTATCAAATGTTTTTTCCAAATCTTTTTATATGATTATGTGATTTTGTCTTTCATTTTGTTTATGTGGTATATTATGTGTATTGATTTTCAAATATTGTACCACCCTTGCATCCCTGGGATAAATCATCTGGTCGTAGTGTATGATCTCTTTAATGAATTGCTGGATGTGGTTGCCAATATTTTGTTGATGATTTTAGCATCTATGTTCATCAACAATATTGGCCTGAGTTTTTTTTCTTTGTTGTGCCTTTACCTGGCTTTGTGATTAGAATGATGTTGGCTTCATAAAAACAGTTTGGGAGTCTTCAGTCTTCTTGGATTTTTTAAAATAACCTATGGAGGATGGGCGTTAGGTCTCCCTTAAATGTTTTGTAAAATTCTCCTGAGAAACCATCTGGTACAGGGCTTTTGTGTGTTGGAAGGTTTTTAATTACTGTTTCAATTTCATCAGCTGTCATTGGTCTGTTCAGGCTTTCTGCTTCTTCTTCACTGAGTTTTTAAAAGATTATATTTTTCTAGAAATTTTTCCATTTCATCTATGTTTTCAAATTTCTTGGCATATAGTTCTTCATAGTAATTTCTTACAATCTTTTGTATATCTGTGGTATCAGTTGTAATTTCTCCTCTTTCATTTCTGATTGTGTTTATTTGTGTCCTCTCTCTTTTTTTCTTGATGTGCCTGCTTAAAAGCTTATCAATTTTGCTTATCTTTTTAAAACACCAGCTCCTGGATTCATTGATCCTTAGAATTGTGCTTTTAGTCTCCATGTCATTTAATTCTGCTCTGATCTTCATTATTTTCTTCCTTCCACTGGGTTGTCTTTGTTGTTGTTCCTTGAGTTCTTATAGGCATAGGGTTGAGTGGTTTATCTGAAATCTTTCTATATTTTTAGGTAGGTCTGTATTGCTATGAATTTTCCTCTTAAGACTGCTTTCCCCATGTCCCATAAATTGTGGAATGTTGTGAGTTCATTTTCATCTGTTTCTAGAAACATTTTGATTTCTCCCCTAATCTTATTTTCAACCCATTCATTATTTAATAGCATGCTATTCAGTGTTCATGTTTTTGAGTGTTTTGGGTTGTTTGCCTTGGATTTGGTTTGTAGTTTCAGTCTCTTGTAGTTGAAGAAAATGCTTGATATGATTTCAATTATGTTAAATTTGTTGAGGTTTGTTTTGTGTCCTATCATGTGGTGTATATTTTAAAATGTTCCATGTGCACTTGAAAAGAATGTGTATTTTGCTTCTTTGGGATGAAGGCCTCTCTATAAATCAGTTAAGTCCATTTCATCTAGGGTATTGTTCAATGCCACAATATCTTTGTTGACTTTTTGTTTGGAAGATTTGTTCATTTTTGAAAGTGGGGTGTTAATATCTCCTACTATAAGTGTGTTGCTGTCAATAACTTTCTGAAAGTCCTCCAAGATTTTCTTTATGTATTTGGGTGCTCCTATGTTGGGTGCATATATATTTACAATATTTATGTCTTCTTGATTGATTCTTCCCTTGAGTATTATGAAGTGACCTTCTGGGTCTCTTTTGATGGCTCTTTTTCTGAAGTCTCTTTTGCCTGAGATGAGTAATTCTACCATGGCTTTTTTTAACCTGTCCACTTGCTACAAATATTTGTTTCCAGCGCTTCACTTTCAGTCTGTGTAGGTCTTTTGTTCTGGGGTAGGTCTCTTGTAGGCAGCGTACATGTGGATCATGATCTTATCCATTTTGCTATTCTGTGTCTTTTGATTGGGGCATTTAATCCATTTACATTTAAGGTTATTATTGATAGGTACTTATTCATTGCCATTTTTCATGCCTGTGTCCCTCTCTCTCACTCTTTATCTTCCTGTTCTTAAAGAACATCCTTTAGCATCTTCTGCAGAGCTGGTTTGGAGGAGGTATAGTCTTTCAGGATTCTTTTGTCCAGGAAGCTCCTTATTTGGCCTTCCATTTTAATTGAGAGCCTTACTGGATGAAGTAGTCTTGGTTGCAGGCCTCTGGTTTCCATTACTTGGAATATTTCTTGCCATTCTCTTCTGGCTTGGAAAGTTTCCATTGGGAAGTAAGCTGCTAGTCTGATTGAAGCTCCTTTGTATGTTACTTCCTGTTTTCCTTTGCTGCCTTTAAGATTCTCTCTTTATCTTTGAGTTTTGCCATTTTAATTATTATGTATCTTGAAGTGGGCCTCTTTGGGTTCCTCTTGATTGGGACTCTCTGAGTTTCCTGGATTTGTGTGACTTTTTCTTTTATCAAATTAGGTACGTTTTCCATTATTTCTTTTTCAAACAGGCTTTTTATCCCTTGCTCTTCTTCTTCTCCTTCTGGCATCCCTATAATGTGGATATTATTATGTTTCATATTGTCCTGCATTTCCCTTAACCCCTCTTCATTCTTTCTGGGCCACTTTTCTTTCTCTTGCTCTATCTGGGTGTTTTTTTCTACCTTGACCTCCAGCTCGCTGATCCAATCCTCTGCTTCATTGATCCTGCTTTTGATTCTTTATACTGTGTTCTTCAGTTGAGAAATTGGATTTTTCATTTTCTCTTGGCCCTTGTTGATAGTTTCTATTTCATTTTTTATGTTGACATAGTTTGCAGTGGGTTCATCATGGTTTCCCTGTAGTTTTTGGCAATTCTCTGTAAGCTCATTAAGCTTCCTGATAACCATTGCTTTGAACTCAATATCTAATAGTTGACTTGCCTCTATTTCATTTAGCATTCTTTCTGAGACTTCTTCCTTTCTTTTCATTTGAGGATTGTTTGTCTTCCCATTGTTTGTGGGACTCTTCTTCTTAGCCTCAGCTCCTTAAATTTATCTGTTCTGACTCCCTGGGTTTATGATGTGAATTTCTATGGTAGAAGACCACTGAGATTCAGTGGTGCCATCTCCTTGATCTCTTGAACTGGTCTTGGGCTGTCATTTACATTGGCTCTGTGTATATCTTTGAGTTTTGAGTTTTGTTTAGCCTTTCTTTGGTGGGTCCTTCCTACCAGCTGGTTAACTGAAGATCACTCTGTCCACCATTTCTTGTATTCTGTTGTGCATGTGTGGGTAGATTGTGTTCAAGCTGATTCTTCCATGTGTACAAGGTTTTGAGGATTCTTTCTTGCTTTCGTTCAGTTGCTTGTTCTGAGTTATTTATCCACTATTTAGGTGTATTTGCAGGTAAATCCTGAGTTGAGTTAGTGTGGCTTCTACTCCCTCCTTCACCTTCTTCTGCTGTTATCTGTTGGTGGTTCCTTTGTTGTTGGGTTGCCTCTTACAGCAGGTATCCTGGTGTCCATAGCTTCCACCTACTCTTTTTTGTAATTAGTTGGAGGAGGAAGACAAAACAGTTTAAGCTAGCAGGAGTGTATTCTATGATATTTACAGTACCAGCCTATAGAGAAGAGATAAGAGATCCTTTGGATATGTATGGTGTTAACCATAATATTTCACCCAACTAGCCACTTTTCAGGAAGGGTGGAAAGAAGATAAGACTCTTGTTGTGGGGGGAGGGTTGTGAGTTGGATCTAGAAAGCAGTGGGGTTGTGAGAGGTCAGATTCTGAGGTAAGGTGAGAGTAAAGGATAGTAAATAGGTGTAGTTTGTGAAAGAACAGAGTTAACCACTACAGTAATAGAGGTCAGGGAACTGTGAAGTGGGCTAAGATCTGAGAGGGGTGCATCTGTTTTTTCAATGTCTCCTACAATTTTTGGTCTCCTATCCTCATATATGCTTGGGTACTGCTGACTATTCACTCTGTTCCTCGGTAGATCAGCTAGGTGTTTCACCCATGCTAAGGGAGAAGTGGACTCCACTCCCACCTATCTTGGTGCCATCCCCAAACTATATTAATTTAACTAACATTGTATATGTATTTTTCTTAAATTAGTTTCTCCTAATCTTGCACCAGTTATTTCACCATTGAAAACAGTTTAAATCAACTCTTAGCACTGTGCACTGGGTTGAATTTTATTTCAGCAAGCAGTGCTGCTTCTTTGGTTCATTGGCTACATTTTAAAACCAGGTTGATACTGTTTTGGTAATTTGTTATTATCTTACAATGATGGTACAATTTCTACAAAAATTCATTTTAACATTACCTATACACAGAAGTCTAACTTTTTAACTGTAATTTTCACTTTGATCTTTTAGTAAATTTAATCTGAATAAAAGTCAAATACTGATTTTTAAATTTCATTAGCTTTACTTATTTCAACCTATTCAGTATTATCTATAAAAATGAATATTTAATCTTAAAAATCATAGAACAGTTAAAAATGCAGAATAATGAGGATAAAGAAAGAACTGAAGAGTCTAAGGTTTCAAGATAGATTCACTGAAAAAACAAAAAATTTCATTTATGAGTAAACTGAGTTGAACTAAAGTACATCTTCCACTTCATATAAAACACAAGTTCAGTTTTCCTAATTGTTCTAGTAATGAATGTTCTCTAACTCTGCAGGAAATGTTCTATGTAGTATTTGTTCTATGCAGCACGTCGATGTTCTATGTAGTGCTCTCCCAGAACAATGTTGGACACCTGCTTAACTTCAAGAATGCTGAACTATGATAATTTGGAAGTACCATACTAGCCAAAGATGTTACAGCAGGCTCCCAGATACCTCTCTACAGATCCTAGTATAATGTTCTCCTCAGTGATTGCTAGAGTACAAATAAGTTTGGCTATAGAGAAGTCTTTTTGTCATATTGGACAATGTAGTAGTTCTTTCTGTTCTTGACAAGAAAGCAACACATTGATTAGTCAAGTTAGGTAATGCATCAGAAATTCCACCAACATGTGAAGTATTTGAAAAACTATATTCAAAGAAGGTGTAAAATGAGTATATCATTTATACTGATCAATTCAGGTGGCACTATAAGAAACATTTGCAATGAAACTCATCAATATTGCCTTGTCTTTAGATAAGGACATACATCCATTAAAAAGAAAAAAATTAAATGGGATATAGAAGTAAAAGACTTTAAGTTAATGAGATATTAAAGTGGAAAAAGAATGTTATATGAAACTCTAAGAAAGTAAGCTGGATATTCATATAATACATTATTTAAACATATTAAGAGCAAATTATTATTATATTCTAATCTCAAATGCAGACATCAATTTTTGTTCTCTTTCATAGCTAACAGGTTGTAACCTCAATACTATATAAGATATCTGGATATGAATATAGTATGATTTATTAATTATTAATACAATAACTATTTAAGTTGATTAAGTAAAAACCCTTAGTTAATAAATTTTCTAAGCAAAATGACCTCCATTCTCTTAAATACCACAATTCCTTATATGAATTGAATATATAAATTAATAGTTTAGAAGAAGCTGGTAATCAAAATTTAATTAGTAATTATACAACATAATCTTTGTAATATAATACTGTTTGCAATTTATCATACAATTTGGCTCTTCATATCTATTTAATAATTTAAACTAAAACCAGCAGCAGCAATGTTTGTGTATACAAAAGAGATGAGAATTTATTTTCCCTTTTTTACACACATCACTGTTTTTTTTCAGAATTTGATATTCATGTTTAATACTTCGGAATTGAAACCTAGTAGAATAGATATCTTTTCTTTGTTCATTTTTTGATTAGTATTAATCTACCAAAAAAATTCCATCCTTCACATACTATATCTTTGAAACTGTGTGACTCTCTTCCCTAAATGCTAAAATCAGAGCTTCTCCACTTTTTTCCTCATAATGTTATATTATTATTTCTACCTCATCATTCAAAAGAAAATAAATATACCCTATCACTTTCAAAACAAGGAAAATAATAGCCACATCTTAGAAATGTGAAAACTTTCAAATATAGAACATGAGCCAGCATTATTATTGTGCATGGTTTTATATTATTGAAACTGAAACAATTTACTTTTATAATGATTTTGCTATTATTATCATGTATGTGGCACTAGAAATTATGACATAAAGAAGTTCAAAAGCATTTTTTAGTTTTTACTGTTTAGGAGTAGAAAATAACAACTCCAGGAAATGAATTACTCATTGGATGACTTTGACCTTAGAGGAAACGGATATAAGAAAAAAATAAGGTTTTTACCAAAATAATTAAAGTTAATAAAACCCAGATAAAATTTAATAAAATCCTACTTTTAAAGGCCTTACAGAATGGGGTAAAAATGGGGAAAACTGTAACTGAACAACAATAAAAATATTGAAGAAAAAAAAAGGCCTCATGGAGTTGCGCACACTACCAACCCCAAGGGTTGTCACCATAGACAAAATGGAGGAAGGTTCTGACAAGGATAGCTATCAGTCTGAAGGTGTTTTGTCCCTGGGGGCATTTGTTGATAATAGACAACAGAGAAAGAGTTGGGTTTAGAATTGGCAGAGGGCTGCCTTTCAGGAACTGCGAAACAAACTTACTGTGGGTCTGTGCACCAGAATGACAAAACTGCAGATATGAGAAGCCAGAAACAGAACACTGATCTTTTTCTCTATTAAGATGTTTTCAAAGGGATGAGGGGCGAGATGATGCTAAAAATCTAAGCCAAAACTCTAAAATGTATCAGTATTAGAGTTTGGAACCCAGCAGAGTGAGGGATCTTGAACACATCATTTGAAATCCCCAGAAGACTACACCTAAAAAAATTAACTAACTGAAGGTAAACTAAACCCTAGTAAAATTTTAATCACCACAATCCATCATGACTGAATTAAGCTGATCTTATCTGACTTCTATCTGTGTTGCAGAGAAAAGTATGAAATCGTTTTGAAGAATACCCTAACACCATCTAGAGTCTGTATTTTATAAATAATATTTGGCATTCCACTAAAAATTATGGGGCATGCCAACAGACAGATGTGTGTGATCAAAAGTCAAGAGAAAAAAATAACAGAAAATAACAACAGACTGACAGGTAATCCAGATACTGGAGTTAGCAGACGGGATTTTAAAATAATGTGACTAATGTGTTCAAGAAAACAAGGAGGAAAAAAATTAGAAACATGAAGAATTCCTCCTAAGAAGCTAAATCTTTTTTTATTGTCTAATTTTTAATTTTTTATTGAATTTATCAGGGTGACATTGGTGAACATAATTACATATGTTTCAGATGTTCAATTTTAAAATAACACATCATCTGTGTATTGTTTCCTTTCATCACCATTATTTCCTTTTTGTGCTCTTCTGTCCCCTCCTACCCCACCTTTCCCTCTGGTAATCACCATACTGTTTTCTAAGAATTGGGTGGTTTTTTTTAAACTAAATCCCTCCATCTTTTTTACCCAGCTTCCCTCCCCCAAGAGCTTTCAGTTGGTCCTCTGTATCTATGACTCTGATTCTATTTTGTTAGTTTAATTTGTTCATTAAATTCCGCATATGAGTCAAATGATACGGTACTTGTCTTTCTCTGACTGTCTTATTTAACTTTGCTTAGTAATCTCCAAGTCCATCCAGGCTGTCACAAATGGTAAGATTTCCTTTCTTATGGCTGAGTAGTATTTCGCTGTGTAAATGTATCACAGCTTTTTTATCCACTCATCTACTGATGGGCACTTGGGCTCCTTCGAAATCTTGGCTATGATAATTAATGCTACAATGAACATAGAGGTGCATATATTCCCTCAAATTAGTGTTTTGGGTTTCTTCAAATATATTCCCAGTGGAATCACTGAGTCATAAGGCAGTTCCACTTTTGAATTTTTAAGAAAACTCAGTACTGTTTTCCACAGTGGCTGCACCAGTCTGCATTCCCACCAACAGTGCACTAGGGTTCCCCTTTCTCCACACCCTCACCAAAACTTGCTTTTTGTTGATTTATTGATGACAACCATTCTGACAGGTGTGAGGTGATGTCTCTTGTGGTTTTAATTTGCATTTTTCTGATGATCGGTGATGTTGAATACTTTTGAATTTATCTGTTGGCCATCTGTATGTCCTCTCTGGAGAAGTATCTATTCAGATCCTTGGCTCATTTTTAAATTGGACTGTTTGTTGGTCAGTTGGTTGGTTTTGGTGTTGAGTTGTAAATCTTCCCTATAAATTTTTTATATTTACCCCTTATCAGATGTATTATTGGTGAATATGTTTTCCCATTCAGTAGGTTGTCTTTTCAATTTGTTCATGGTGTATATTGTTATGCAAAAACATTTTGGTTTGACATTATCCAATTTGTTTATTTTATCTTTTTGTATGTGAGCTGCATGAGGTGGTACCCAGAGAATCACCAGGCAGGAGCAAGTAGTGTTCATCAAATTGATACAGGTTCAACCTCGCTGCCAGTCCTGGGTCTGAGGCCACTCAGCAAATGTTCCGAGGTGCACCAAGTCTACCTGCCATGAGCAGGATACCCGCAGACCTTGCGGTGGGTGGGGTCTCCGGCAGTCATCAGGGTGAGGTCAGCAGAGTTCATCAGGCCCTAACACAGCAAGTTTTGGCCAGGTCAGAGGAGGGCTCTGCACAGTCAGTCAAGTGAGGGGAAAATTGCCCATGTCCTAGAGCCACCCAAGTCTGTCCAGGTTTCTGCCAGGAGCCCTAGCTCAGCAGGACAGGGCTGCTGGGATTCAGGAAGGTGAGGCTCTCCCATGACGGGGACTATTGGTCAGTTTTAGGGGAAAGTGGGGAGAGTGGCCCCCACCTCAAAGCCACACAACTCGTTCACTGATACCCCGTGTCTTCCCGGACTTCTGCACCCCTGTCCAGGCATCTGACTCCTCAGCAGGGTCTGAACATCACCAGGTGGGGTGATAGGAAGTCCAGGGGGTGTGGCTATTGCTTTCCCCCAGGCTGATGCCTTAAGGAGGGGAGTGCTCTACCCAAGAAAAATTGTGCCTTTAGTGCAGGAGAGTGACTCAGCACCGGGTTCCCAGCAGCTGTCCCCTCAGCAATCTCTGTAGAGCCACAAGCCCCAGTTTCTCCTCAGGCAAATCTAGTCCACTCTGCCCTCCCTCTGCTGAGCCCAGGGTGAGTGGCTGTAAGATTTTTGTGCATTGCCCGTTAAAAGTGTGCCTGTGTCTCAAACAGACCCATGTTTCTCCCTGGCAGACAGAATCCCAGCTGATTTTCACAGCCAGATGTTCTGTGGGTGTCTCTTCCAAGCTTTGATGTTCTGGACTGGGGAGCCCAGCTTGAGTTGAAACCCCCAGCTTCTCAGGGGGAAACTTTTCAGCTAAGATATCCCACTGGGAATGATGCCAGTCCTTTTTGTGTCTTTGCCTTTCCTACCTGTCTCAATTTGGCTTCTTGTGTAAATCCTTGGCTATAAGACTTCTTATTTCAGCTAGCCTTCAGTTAGTTGTCCATGTTGATTGTTCTATATTTTCATTGTAATTCCAGTTTGTTCCTGGGAGCAGATGAGTGTAGCTTCCACATATTCTGCACTGTCTTGGACCTCAAAATTTCTCTTTTAGATAGTTTGTTGTTAGTGTATAAAAACAGTACTGATTTTTGAATGTTGATTTTGTAGTCTGAAACTTTACTGGCCAACAACAATTCAAAATTTTGCAAGAATTCGTGAAAATATCGCTTTGTAAAATTTTAATAATTTTTTAAATAAAATAAAATTTTATCGTTTTTATTGTCCTACTAGGTCTATGAACCTGAAGCATACAGCAAGGATTAGCAGTAATGATTTTATAGCTGCTCTTTCATTACAATGAGATGTTCTTCAGCTATCTCATGAGTCTTTAACTAACATAAAGCACTAGATTACTCACTTTGGTATCATATATACTGAAACTGGAGCAACGCTAAGACTAGTATCCTGCAAAAGGATAACATGTAAATTTGTAAAGCATTTCACTTTCTTAAAAAGCTTCTTTAAAAACACTAGGATATTTTTACATTACAGCAATAAGTATTCTTTGATCCAATGTCCTAGGAACTATGTGTGTTTCACCCTTTCTGGGTTGAAAGTCATCTTCACTGGTAGAAAGAACAAATCCTTTTTTTTTAAATTTATTTATCTTTAGAGGGGAAGAAGAGAGGGAGAGAAACATCAATGTATGGTTGCCTTTTGTGTGTCCCCTGCTGGGAGTTGGCCTGCAGGGAACTGGACTACAACCCAGGCATGTGCCCTGACTGGGAATCGAACCTCAATCCTCTGGTTCGCAGGCCCGCGCTCAATCCACTGAGCTACACCAGCCAGGGCCCAGAACAAATCCTATTGAACAGGTCAGTGGCTCTGCTGCCCTTGTACCATCTCCCCACCCCTGTGATATTCTCACATCTCCTAAGCAGTTTTTTTTGCCAAACCAAAGTCATGCAAAGTCATTTTAATATTCTTTGGTATTTTTTTACAATAAATTGTTCTTCTCTTTAAACCTAATGGATAATGGTTCTATGTCTCTCTATTGTACTCATTGTACATTATATTATTATTTCCTGAGTGCCTACTGCAGGAGAGACACCATATTTCCAAGTTTTGTACATGTTTTTTATTATCTGACAACTATGTTCAATCTTTCCCAGTGTTTAACTCCTATTTATATATTATCTATAGAATATCTCTTCTATCTATATTTTCTACCCTATTTTTTTGCTACTTTTAATTCACCATATGTGCCTTCTTTTAAGTTTTCTCAAATTCTTTAGGAATAAAAAAGAATAAATTTTAAATAGATAAATGTGCATTAAAATGTCCTTTTAAAATCTGAGCTCTAAAAAGTTTAATATGCACCAAAATGGCATAGTCAGAAATTTTATTCATGAGTGTCTTTCTATAAATTCTTCAAGCTAATTTTATTCTTAGAGTCTCAGATCTTAGAAACATGTCTTGTTTTCTGCTGATCATTTTGAAACAGAAAATTTCTAAATTCCTTGTATATGGCCAACAGTGCCCGAAATCTTTACTCTGACAATTCTAAATTGTATAATATGATCACTACTTGTAAAATGATCCTTCCCTTCTGTTTCATAAATAAGTTCTCTGCCTTGTTAAAATGAAGTTGAGAATAGGAGGTCCTCTCATACCTTCCTCTAACTTTTGTGAAGGTAAATTATAGGCAGATCAGAAACATGTAAGATGCTTTGCTTTCAAGGAAATGAGAAACCCAACAAAAGATTTTTTATATTTATACATATAACTATTATTTTTGATACTCTGAATTATTTTATATAGATCCAGGTTCTATCCAGTAACATTTTCCTCTGCCTGCAGGTTTTCCTTAAACATTTGTTATATTGCAAGTCTTTGGAGGGTGAATTATATCAGCTTTTGTATGTTTGAAAGGTTTTCATTTTGCTTTCATTTTTGAAAGATACTTTAACCTGCTGTGTAATTATGGGTTGACAATGGTTTTCTTTCAGTTCTTTAAAGATGTTGCACTGCTGTCTTCTGACTTGCCTCGTTTCCAACAAGAAACATATTGTCATTATTAACTATGTCCCTCTCGTAATGTTATGGATCCTTTTTCTCTGCCTGCTTTTAAGACTTGTTTTTACCTTTTTAGTCAATTTCCTTGTAATGTGCCTTATAATAATTCTCTTGATGTCTTTTGTGCTGTGTGTTTGTTTAGTTTCATGGAAATATGAAGTTTTAGTACTCATCAAGTTTCAAATATTTCAGCAATTTTTTCTTAATATATTTTGCATGCTCCACACTCTTTATTTTCCTTCAAGGACTCCAATTGTCATGTATTAGGCCAATTCAAATTGTCCCAAGGTTCACTGATACTTTATTCATTTCTTCTTGGGTTTTTCTTCTAACTATATTTCATTTTAGGTAGTTTCTATTACTACCTTTACATTCACTAATCTTTTCTACTGAATTGTCTAATGATTTTGTTAATTACACACAGTGTACTTTTCTCAAATGTTATAATTTCCACCACTAGAATTTCATGTCTTTTTATTTATGCTATTTCTCTACTGAATATGTTCAATTTTTCCTTTACCTTCTTGAACATACAGAATTTAGTTATAATAACTGTCTAATGCCTTTGTTCACTAATTTTATCATTTGTGTGATTTTTGTTTCTTTTTAAAATGAACATTTAATATTATATTAGTTTCAGACATACGGCATGGTTGTTAGATATTTATGTAACTTGTGAAATAATCCCCACAATAATTCCAGTACCCACCAGACAACATATAAAGTTATTAAAATACTACTGACCTGTTCTTTATGCTATACTTTACATACCAATGGCTATTTTGTAACTGCCAATTTGTACTTCTTCATCCCTCCACCTTTTACACTCAACCACCCAAACCCCTCCCATTTGGCAACCATCAGTTTATTCTTTTTTTCTCTATGAGTTTGGTTCTGCTTTGTTTGTTTGTTTGCTTCAGTTTTTAGATTCCACATATCAGTGAAATCCCATGGCATTTGTCTTTCTCTGTCTACCTTATTTCATTTCACATCATATCCTCTAGGTCCATCCATGTTGTTGCAAATGGCAAAATTTCATTTTTGTTTATGGCTGAGTAATATTTCATGTTATACATGTACCACATCTTTTTCATCTAGTTGTCTATTGCTTCCTTACTTTGGCTATTGTAACTAATGCTGCCATGAACATAGGAAGGCACATATCTGTTTTCAAATTAGTGTTCTGATTTTTTCAGGTAAATACCCAGAAGTGGGATTGCTGGATTATATGGTAGTTCTATTTTTGATTTTTTGAGGAACCTCCATACTGTTTTTCACAGTGGCTGCATCAAATTGCAATCTGGGTCTCTTTCTGCTGATTTCTTTCCCCCTCATTCTTGATTGAATTTTCCTTCTTCTTTGCATGGCCATTAATTTTTTAAAAAATTGGGTATGACATCCTGTGAATTTTACCTTGTCGGGTGCTGGTATTTTTTAATTCCTGTGAATATTTTTAAGCTTTGTTCTGATATGCAAATGTTCAGCAAGGCAAACTCTATACATAAAAAATAAAATGACTGAATAAAAATACTGCCAGTCACAGATGGAATAAGACAAATTTTTTAAAAACTAATAATACATTAGTAAAATCAATCATTTAACTTAGCAGAAGGATGGATAAAGCAAATCTTTAATAAAAGTTTGGTAANTCAGTTTATTTTTTTTCTCTATGAGTTTGGTTCTGCTTTGTTTGTTTGTTTGCTTCAGTTTTTAGATTCCACATATCAGTGAAATCCCATGGCATTTGTCTTTCTCTGTCTACCTTATTTCATTTCACATCATATCCTCTAGGTCCATCCATGTTGTTGCAAATGGCAAAATTTCATTTTTGTTTATGGCTGAGTAATATTTCATGTTATACATGTACCACATCTTTTTCATCTAGTTGTCTATTGCTTCCTTACTTTGGCTATTGTAACTAATGCTGCCATGAACATAGGAAGGCACATATCTGTTTTCAAATTAGTGTTCTGATTTTTTCAGGTAAATACCCAGAAGTGGGATTGCTGGATTATATGGTAGTTCTATTTTTGATTTTTTGAGGAACCTCCATACTGTTTTTCACAGTAGCTGCATCAGATTGCAATCTGGGTCTCTTTCTGCTGATCGATTTCTTTCCCCCTCATTCTTGATTGAATTTTCCTTCTTCTTTGCATGGCCATTAATTTTTTTAAAAATTGGGTATGACATCCTGTGAATTTTACCTTGTTGGGTGCTGGTATTTTTTAATTCCTATGAATATTTTTAGGCTTTGTTCTGATATGCAAATGTTCAGCAAGGCAAACTCTATATATAAAAAATAAAATGACTGAATAAAAATACTGCCAGTCACAGATGGAATAAGACAAATTTTTTAAAAACTAATAATATATTAGTAAAATCAATCATTTAACTTAGCAGAAGGATAGATAAAGCAAATCTTTAATAAAAGTTTGGTAAAGCAAATGTTTAATAAAGACAATTATATTTATTTATACCAAAAATAGAGAGCTAAACACCGCAAATATTTTAAACATTTTGAATATAAGTAAAAACATCATATACCTAGGAATAAATCTAATAAGATGTGAGATTTCTATACAAAAATTATAAAGCTGCAGAGCATTTAAAGAGACCTACATATACACTGAGAGAACAGTGGAGCAATCTTAATGAAGATAAGCATTCAAAGAAGTACAGATCGGATACTCAAAGACATAAATAATAAGATCTGTTTTTCTTAAATTGCAAATACAGCTGTGAACCAAATTCTAATTCTTATACCATAATTTATCATATACATAACTTCAATAATAATCATATGCTTATAATAATGATGCATTTATATTACATGCAAATTTTTTAATCCTAAATTATTGGTATTAGATATAGAAAATATAATTTTGCTCTCCACATGTTACCTGACAACGAGCAGGAATGGTAACAGTTTCTTTCCGATCCAAGAAGACAGCCCGAGAAACAGAAGACCCAAGTGTACTTTTCCTCTGTCTCTTTGAGCACTTATTGCTAATGTTGTTGGTGATAGTGTTGCTGGGGATATTATAAGACCCAGGGCCTAAAATTATGAAGAATATAGTATACAAGAATAAACATGCTTTTACATTTTTAAAAGAAGTAACTTTAAATTATTTTTAGAAAGAACTCCCATATACTGGTAGCAGAATACAAAATGATATACCACTTTGAAAAACAAGTTGTCAGCTTTTTATGAAGTTAAATATATGCTTACCATATGACCCAGAAATTCTACTCCTGGGTACTTTCCCAAGAGAAATAAAGACTACCCAAATGTCCACCATCTGGTGAATAGATAAACAAAATGTGCTCTACCCAAATAATGGAAAACTACTCGGTGATAAAAAGGAAAAATAACTGCATCAACAATGAAGCTCAAAAACATCATACCAAGTGAAAGAAGACAGATGTATAACCCTGAATAATAGATGATTCCACTTATAGGAAATTATCAGACTAGCGCAGCCACTTTGGAAAACAGTATGAAAATTCCTCAAAAAACTAAAACTGGAACTGCCTTTTGACCCAGCAGTTCCACTGCCAGGATTACATCCTAAGAACCCTAAAACACCAATCCCAAAGAACCTATGCACCCCAGTGTTCACAGCAGCACAATTTACAATAGCCAAGTGCTAGAAAGAGCCTAAGTGACCATCAGTAAATGAGTGGATCAGAAAACTGTGGTGCATGTACATGGTGGAATACTATGCAGCAGAAAGAAAGAAGGAGCTCCTACCCTTCACAACAACCTGTGTGGACCTGGAGAGCATTATACTAAGTGAAATAAGCCAGGCAGTGAAAGACAAATACCACATGACCTCACCTATAACAGGGAACTAACGAACAAAACAAACAAATGAGCAAAATAGAACCAGAGGCAAGGAAGGAAACAAGAAACAGTCTGGCAGGGCCCTGATGAGAGAGGGGATGGGAATAAAGGAAGAAGAGAAAAGGCCTAATCTAGGAACAGTTATAAATGACCCAATGATGTGGACAACAGGGTGGGGATTGACTATAGGAGCAGGGGTTAGGGGACTAGTGGGGCAGTAGAGAGCAACAGGGGACTTTGGGACAACTGTAACAGAACAATTAAAAAATGCAAAATCATAATACAAAGACAGTTGCCTGGGGCCAGGAGTGGGAATAGAGATTAACTGCAAAGGGCCATGAGAGAACTTTCTAAAAATGATGGCAATGTTTCAAAACTTGCAGTGCCAGGTACCTGACTATATACATTTACCAAAATGCATCAAACTATACTTAAAATGAATTATTTTTATTGGGTAAATTATACCTCAATCAAAGAAAGAATGAAGGAAATCCCTGACGCCAAAAAGTATTGAAAAGTTGATGAAGGAGCATCAACAATCAATTTGAAAAAAATTATCTATCATCTAGTCTTCCTATCACAGCATTTTAATTTTTTGCCTTTTAGCTTTTAGTGCATTTTTTATTACCAGGAATTTTTTCTACAGCAGCAATCTGAGAGAATAACATTTCTTTTTTAAAGTTCAAATAATACAAGCATCTTTTATGCCATTGAAAAAAATTTAATTTGAAATAAATACAGTTTACCCAATGCTGGGGTTAAGGGCACTGACCCCCACACAGTCAAAAATCTGTGTGTGTATAACTTAAGCCAGGCTTTCACATATATGAATTTTCAATCACAGATTAAAAATGCTTATTTGTTTTTTTTCTATAATTCAGCATTTTTTAAAAATCAGTTCCAATGAGCAGCAATATATGTATATAATGCAGTATGATGTACTTGAAAGAACACTTGACTTGGTCATACTCATGTTATCTGGATTCTACAAAATGAGGTCTGCAACTGAATAGATTATGAAATATCACTTGTTTTCCTGGGTTTCAAGTTCTTTTCTGAAGATAATAGGGATTGACTAGATCAGTGCTATTCAACATGTGGTTGGTGGACTGCTGCCTGCCCAACAATCTAAAATAAAGAAAAAAGAAAAGGAGCTTACAACTAAACGTTAAACTGAATATTTTACTAAGCATTTTGTAACCATTGCTGACTTACATTCTAATACATCTCCTTCCTCCCTGTGGGCAGGGAAACAGTCAACAAATGGATACTGGGGTTAAATGTGATCAAATCATTATTATCATCGAATCCTCTATACTCCCAATATATACAAGGCTTTTTTCAAGGAAGTTGCCCATAAATTCTTCTGTTTTTCAAATATTCCAGTTCTAAAGTCTATTCCCCAAAAGTCTCTACCCAAATTTCTGTTGTGCCAACTCTCAGAAAATCTAATGCTAACATGTGTATTCCTGCCACTTTCCAAAATTCCTCCACTAGTAATGTTTAGGGAAAAAACAATGAAAACTATTTAGGCCACCATTTAAGATATTTGAAAGACAAATCCTCCAGATCTCTCTATCTCCTGGCATAAGAGGATAATATAACACATTGTCAGTGAGCTTAACTACTTAAATACAGGAGACCTCAAGGTGTGTACATCTTAGGTACTACTTTATTAAGCTTCTGATTTGAAAAGCCATCTTGATCATATATTTTGCTCCTTGTAGAAGTTTTTCATATTAATTTCCTAGTCATTAAGTATAGAAGTACCCAGAAATCTCAGAGCTAGACAGTTTAGGGGTGCCTTCTAACTTGCTTTGATTGCAATTCATTACTGAGTTCTAATATCTACATAAAGAAAAAAGGAGCACAAAATTCCATGAAGGCCATTCTCACTGACTCTTAAAATAAGGTGCAGAATGAGACATTAGAGATAATCATAATTCAAGTTTATCCTTTATAAATAAACTAACTTTGGGGGAATTTATAATACTTTATTCATCATATACTGAACTATCAAGTTGAAAAAAAGACCCAATCTGAAGGCAGCTGGGTCACTCAATAAATTCATATTTAGAAAAATTTGGATTTCAGATTCATGACAAAGCCAAGCACCTATGCGTGACCTCTTCCAAATGACACTGTTAGACTCATACATAGAGGCTCAGGTCTCTAACACCAACTATTTCAACAGGCCCAGATTTATGCTGCAACGCATGTAATTTCACCTGAGAAGTGCTAGACTATCACTTTCACTGCAGAAAGCCACCAAGCTAGCCAAGATTGGTGGGGAGAAGACTAAGACTCAACCTCTCTATGGCCTGAGCAGTAAGCACTTGTGTGCAAGAAGTACAGTATTACTATAACAAATCACCATAGCAAAACTTGTTGCAATGGTTTGGGATCAGGCGATGGGGTCAGAAGCTGAAATAACTTCAAGACTTAGGAGACAGTTGGTGATGGCTTAAGAGACAGTAATGAAATGTTACTGGAGGTTGGAGAAAAATAATTTGTATCATACGATAGCAGAAATTGTAACAAAATTAATGCTTGAGGTAATGAAGAAAATGGGTAACAAATTAGTAGGTTCTAGTTAAGGAAATTTCTAGAATGAATATCAGAAGTACCCACTAGCTGCTTTCAGGTATAGATAGTAAGACATGAGCTAAAACATTTCAGTTGTTAAGCAGAATTTATAGGAAATAAAAAGGAATCAGGAGTTTCTGGATTTGAAAGTAAAATTAGTTTTCATTCTTAGTCTCTCCAAATAGCAAAAAGCTCTCAGGGTGAAAAATGGCCTAAAGGCAAAGTTCAAAATCAAGGTTTGACTTGATGACCCTAAACTCTCAGAGAAAGATGGAATTTCAGAAAATCTCTCACTTAAAGAAAAGGGCCTCCATCAGATTGTTTTTTTTACTTCTTTTACTCCCTTATATATTACCCAGAAAGTGCCTGATTCAGAGAAGGCACACAATTAATATTTGTTGAATAAGTAAGTGAAATTTTAAAAAGTGCTGGCTTTTTCATAAGAAAGTGCATATGTTAATATCATGAAATAAATGAAATTGTGTAGTCATCAAAATGTATTGTCTGTGGTGTAGCCTTTTAAAATATAAAGACATTCAGCTCTGCTAAAAATGATTGTCATTTTTTTTCTTCTTATCAACAGCATTAAGCATCCTTTCCACTTACTATATGGGACAGCAGCACTTTTCTCCCTCTTCTGGACCAACAGTCAGTAAGTACACTGAGATTTGTCACCCCTCCACATGCATGCCCAAGGATAGGCTAGATTTTGCTGCTGTAACAAAGAAGTCACATAACTGTCCAGCAGCTGCCCTCCATGTACTGGCACATTTTGGCACATCTATCTGAATATAATACTGTGACCATTCTCTCAGGGGAAGAGAAAACTGTAGCTTTTTGTACAGACATTTAAATGCTTCCAGCTACAAGTGACATGTTTCACTTCCAATTTATTTCATTGGCCAAAGCTAGTCATGTGACCTCAAGGCATATGGACCAAAAAGGAGGGAAAACTAGAAATACTAGTAAACAACATCATATCCCTTATGGTGAGGAAGCCAAGTACCTTTTATATGTTTTCTAAAAGTTTTGTTCATCTTTTTGTTAATTTTTCTAATAAACTCGTTTTCTTAAAAAAAGGAAGGAAGGAAGAAAGGAATGAAGGAAGGAGGGAGGGAGGAAGAAAAGAAGAAAGAAAGAAGGAAGGAAGGAAGGAAGGAAGAAAGAAAGAAAGCAAGCAAGCAAGCAAGCCGGCCACTAAGAATTTTGAGTCCATGTGTCATAGACACTCTTGGCTAAGACAAGGGTGCTCCTGAAAATTGAGACACATCAACACCAAAGGTGACCCAGACTAGACAAAGGTTTTTCTAAGAAGTACATGTGAGTACGGCCTTTTCCCATATACTTGGTAATAAACTCACACAGTAAGAAATGTACAAACTTTTTGTGAGAAACTGTACCAACTTGGAATGAAAAGAACAAACAGCAGTCTAGAGTGGAAAGTAGCTTGTAGACTCCCAACCTTCTATGTGCAGGAAGCATGCTGAAAAGCTCCAGCTGCAAACACACAGCATCTTCTACAAAGGAAGGATGATACAAAGAACGAGACCAACAGCCCAGAAGGTAGAACAAAGTACCACAGAAAATCATTCCCAGAGAGTCCAAGTAGGACCTAATCAAGGAAAAGGCAACGTACACCTGATTGGATTTCAGATTTGCTATATCCCTGTGGCTTCTCTGGGCCTCCATGTTCCCTCTTTTTTTAATATGAGTGTCTATTATGATTATTCTCTTTCTCCCACCATTGTGTGCTGAATTTGTGGGGATCACAATTTGTACTTTTAGTTCACAACTCTCCTGATAGAGAGGAGTCCAACCCAAGAAGCAGATCTGAAGTACCATACTCAAAATCCTCTCGCGTCTATGCCTGACTCAGATAACAAGATCTTGGACTATAAGATCATACCGTAATTCCATGAGACTCTGGAAGTGTTGAGAAGGCATGTAGGAAAAATGTATTTTGTGACCAGAGTGTAGTCTATAGTAGGATAAAGATGGCCACAAATTTTTTGCTAATCCTGTTATTGAGAGAAGAAGTAGCATATCCTCCTGTTCAATATATGCTGCCCTGAGTGACTTGCTTGACTAACAGAATGTGATGGAAGTGATGTCCTGGGGTTTCTGAGGGTAGGGCATAAAAGGCCTTGCAGCATCCTGCCAGGTCTTGTGGCACCCGAAGCTACCATGTTAAAAGACCAACTATCCTGGGACAGCCAGGCTGGAGCTATGCATCCATTCTGAATGACAGTACAATCCAAGCTTTGTCTTCCAGCTGTCCTACAAAATAATGAGGTCCAACAGAAAAGTTTGTCTATTTTATTCTATTTTATTTATTTTTGTTGGAGTCCATTTTTATTAAGGGCAGCGGAACAGGATCACAGCATCTTAGAAAGCCTATTGTCTTCCATGGGGGACAGGGATAGGGAGGAGGGGGAGGATGCAGCCCACTTTTGGTTTGGTTCAGGCAGGTATAAATTCATGAGTGGGCTCAGGTCAGTGGTGACAGCTCTCCCTTGTCCCCAGAGGACCCAGCGCTTTGGTTGTGGAGCTGCCAGGGCAACAGCATGCTCAAAGACTAGGTCAGCCCAGAGTAGGTGCTCGGGCTGAGGTTCATTCACCAGTGTTATGAGGGACTAGATTACTCGGTTGGTTTTTGTTTGGGGATTCCAGTTTTCAACATTATACTGGCAGACTGACCTGCCCCTTTTCATCAATGTTGGGTTGATAGATCTTTGCTTTAAATGTGATCGCCGGTGGTTTGAATGGGTGCTCTGCTGGAAAGCTGACTTCAATTCTGAAGCTCCCCTTACTATACGGAAGGTTGTCCTTCATCAGCCTCCTGAAGGCTGCCATCTTCAATCTGGGGTCTTTTTATTTTAAGCCACTAAGATTGTTACACAGCAACAGCTAACTATATGTTCACAATTATATGTTATTTTGGTGCTATATTCTTAGCTCTGTATACTAGAATAACCAAAATACGTGATTAGACATCACCAAAATAGAATTTTAACAAAACTGAGCATCAGAAGTTATGTTACTAGCAGTGACTGCATAATTGATATATATAGTCTCTCTGGAAAAAGTCCAACCAATTAGTGTAACCTGGCAGTCAAAGAGAATGGCCTGGAATGCACATATGTGAACAATGATGACTTCATTGTACTAGTCAGTGGGGACAGTTAGATGCTGTTGAGTGAGCATGTGTACTGTGAGGCCATCACATTAAAAATGACTGAGCAAGTAGAGCAAAAAATCTGCACCAGATTTTGCATTAGGCTTGAACATTCCTCTGTGGGAACTATTCAGATGATTCAGAAGGTCACAGCTATGGGCAACTAGTGTTTGGAAGCTTCGTGCATCATGGCTGGTGCAAAGTATTTTGGTAAAACATCAAATCATCGAGGAGGCTCAGCCTTCCTACAGCCACCACTCGGCACCCTGAGACTTCTGGCTTTTCCCAGAACTAAAATCACCTTTGAAAGGGAAGAGACTTCAAATCATCAAAGAGATTCAGGAAAATATAACTGGGCAGCTAATGGCAATTAGGAGAACTGTGTGAGGTCCCAAAGTGTCTACTTTGAAGGGGACTGAGGCATCATTGTCATATGTACAATGTTTCTCGTATCTTGTATGTTCTTCAACAAATGCTTCTATTTTTCATGTTATATGGCTGGATACTTTCTGGAGATAGATAGATGATGATAGATAGATGATGATAGATAGATAGATAGATAGATAGATAGATATAGATACAGTTATATTCATCTACCAAAAGAAAGCTAGGAAATTCACTGAATAAAAGGAAATAATAGAAAATTACAAATTAAGATATGTGACATGTCAATTCAAAAATATTACCAAAATTATTGCTAAAATTACCAATATTAGCAACATTACCAATTATACCTAATGTTTTTTAAAAAGCATTGCAGATTTAAAATGACAACACCAATCACAGAACAACAAAAAGGACTGTACTCTCTGATGCATCCATCTTGTTAAGAATATTAAGTTACATAAAACTAAATGGAAATAATGCATGGATTCATTGATAACCTGGTATTTTCTCTGTCTTGGAGCCTTGTGGGAATCGAGCAGCACTTTGACCAAATGGGGTACTTTTAAATATTGATGTTTTCTTCAAGGATTTGAAAGCTGTTCGAGGTTCATTATATGTGCCAGGACCTGGGGTGGTTGATTTTACAGGCGCAAATCTCTATCAAAGAAGGAAAAATATGTGAGGAACTATTGTGCACGTTGATACTTCATGAGTTAAAAGCTGCCTTCTCGGTAATATAATATCTAGAGCTTAATTTATTTCTTAATGGAGTGAAGAAGATTTAGATGAGTTAAGATATGGTACCTATCAAACCATAAAATATATAGCTTTTAGCAAAATCATCTATGTATTAGTATAGCAATGTATTATGTACTCTACTATGCCAGATAGACTTTTTGAAAGAAATCATCTCCACACGAAATTCTAAATGATAGGGTGTGGCCCGGATTCATCTATTAACATACATTGCCATTTGCTTTGTTGTTGTTGTTGTTGTTGACTCCTCTTCTGTTTCTCTCTCTTACTCTCTGTCTGTCCATTCTTCCCTTTCTGTCTGTCTCTCTATATGCACACACATACACACATCTATAGAACTATTAAATGAAAAGTTGTATATGTCATGGTCCTTTACCCTAAGTAGTTTGGTATGTGTTTACTAAAAGTAGCGATATTTCCCACATATCTGAAATATAGTTATCAATTTTAGTAAATTTATCAATGATATAAAATGTTATCTAATCTACCATTCATATTCCAAATATATCAGTTGATCTAATAATGCCTCTACAGCATTTTTCCCTTTCAGTACATAATTTAGTCTCAGGTTAGATATTGCTTTTATTTTCTTTTAATGTAGGAACATTTCTAAAGCTCTCCTTTGTGTATTGAGACTTCAGTAAAATATGGCACCTCCTTTTTGTAAAAACAGAGACTTCCTTGGTTAATGCTCCCTCATAACTATATTCAGGTCGTGCATTTCCAGACAGAACACTAAATGTGTGACATTGTGCCTTTCTCAGAGTATCTTCCCTGGAAGTATACTATGTCCCCTGGACCTCACGGGGGAGTTTAATTTTCATGACATCCAACACTCCATCTTACATGTATTAATTACCACTCAGCATTCTACTTAAAGTAAGAGTCCTCCCTTCTCTCCCAACTATTTATTTATTTATCTGCCTACCTATTTATTTTTCTATTATCCATACAAAGTCATGAATACCAGTTTGAATGATTTATGATTAATTACTGTTACTTTTACCAGTAGGAGGTCCTTCAAGTTGTTTCATGTGTTCCTATAATATGTGCTCATCTCTTTTTTTATATACATTTCTTACTTTCTGACTCTTCCAGATGTTATAGGTTCATCTTCTACCTACTCTACAGGCTCAGTTAGCAGACATAGCTAGAATAATACACACATATACACACATGTATATATATATATATGCATATATATATATATGCATATATATATATAAATCATAAGTTTACATACAAAGTTTCAGTTCACATCTGTCCCACGAGTTTCTTTTTAACCTCTCCCAATCCATATTTGTATGTACCTTCTTCCACAGTGAAAACCCTGGCTCCCAATATCAACATTTTAGCCCAACCCTGCAATACATCTAAAATAGTTTCATGATTGCTTCACCTGTACCATTACAATAAACTAACCTACTAAAAAGAATTCAGAGTCTGTTGGCAATTCTTGTACTCACTACACCCCCACTCCATCCCAGCCAAGACGGATCAAATACTGTGGTTACTTGGATTATTCTTTTTCCTGCCTTCAGTGTAGGTAAGGGTATATACTTGAAATACAATGGTTCTTTTATTTCCATTTGCTTTCTGTTTTAGGTTGTTGGGTTTTTTTTTTACTTTTCCAATTATTGATTTATTTTTATTTTTGAATGTATGGAATATGGACATGCTTCCAAAAGACAAATACACATTTTAAAAAGCATACTAAAAGAAATGGTGCGCCCTCTCATTTTTCTTCCACCTGTGGGTGTTGTGCCCCTGGGCAGGAGGGGTGGGGGGAAGATGTCCAAATTTATAATATTTGCATATTTCCATGGTATAAGTACAACACATGGTGGCTAATTACACTCCACCACATAACGCCAACCAACAGGCAAAACTGAAAAAATTAGCAGTTGGTTCCTATAGGCAAGTAGAAATGACTGGCGTATGCCAGTGATTCCAATCCATGTCCTCACCACCCTCCGCAGGTAACCAGCTTCACTGTTTTCTGCGTTATCCTTGATGTGTTTATATAAAGATGAGCAATTATGTGTATGCTTCTTATTTTTTCTTCCTTCTTAACACAAGAGGTAATATATTATACATGCCCTTTACATTATATTCAGTAAGTAAATCTTAACACTAGTAAAAAACAAATATTTAATGGAAATAACAAAAATGACTCTCTAAACTTTTTTCCTAAATACTATCTACTATTTACATGCCAAATATAACCTTTTTAAAATGATAGTACTCAACCCTGGCTGCATACAGAATTACCTGAGAAGTTAAAAAACTACTGGTGCCTGGACCCTATTCTGAACTAACTGAATAAATCTTTAGTAGAGGGGAAGACAGCACCAAGCTATCAGAAGGTATTAAAATTCCCCAGGTATTTCTGATACACAGCAAGACAAAGAGTATGGTTATAGAGAAAACCTTATTTTCAAGATTCATAGGGGAAGATAATATACATAGTATATTATCTAACTACATTTAGATAATATACCAGACAACTCTGTAAATCAGTAACTAGATAACTATCTCACAAACATAATCTGTCTTATACCTATAAATCAGAAATTGTCTTAAGTCCACCTTCTTAATCACATCATTTTTCTAATATATCTGTTCATATTCAACTAAACACTGACACTACCTCTAGCCAGCACCTCTGTTGGTTTTAACTCCTCCACATCTCTCTCCCCAGGACCATTATTCTTTCCTTCATCATCTCCTATATACAAAATCAAGATCATATTCTGCTCCATTTCTGAAAATACATATAATATAATTGGTGCCAAGAGATGTCAAATTAGAAAAACATATTGGTTGAACAGAAATCAGATAAAAACTGAGAGTTTTAGCGATAAAATTATATTTTTAAAAATCAAGGGTACACATATACATAACATCCTCCACATTCATTTTGTGAAGTTACCGTACCATCAAGTTGCTCAAGATGAAACACGATATTCATTCTTGATTCTAAGTCCCTAACCAATACATATAACCCACTAAAAACTCATGTTAATTATGCCTTCTGGCCAAGGTGGAGGCATAGGTAGACTTCATTCACCTCCTCATGCAACCATAAGAAGGGTAACAACCAATCTAAAACCAAAAAACAGCCAGAGCTGCCAGAAAATTGAACTGTATGGAAGTCCAACAACCAAGTATTTAAAGAAGAAACATTCACCCAGACGAGTAAGAGGGGCAGAGAGGACACAGTGTGGTGTGGTGAGGCAGCTGCGATGGTGGCCCATCGAAGGGGTGCTCCCACATCGACGTGAGGGGGATAAAAACTGGGAAGGACAACCAGGGAGTGAGCTCTCTCAGTCCCTGGCCACGCAGCCCAGGGTTTCATCAATGGGAGAATAAAGTCTCATAACCTCTGGCTGTAAACCAGTGGAGGGTGGTGTCAGGGAAGAAACTGCCAGTCTCTCAGGACAGTCCATGTAAAGGGCCCACAGTTTCCTAGAACATCTACAAACCCACCCACTCTGGCAATCAGGGCCAGGGCAGCAACTAGAAGGGTACCAGATGCTAATGGGAACTGGAGGAAGTGACTGGGAACCTCAGAGCCAAGCAGGTGACAGTGTTCCCTCTCTGACGCCTCCCCCACATACAGCATCACAAAGTGGTGAAGTGTACTGCCCCACCCTGGGGAATATCTAAGGCTCTACCCCTTATAACATAACAAATGTGTCAACATGGGAATCAAAGCAGCTCAACCTAATACACAGAAACACATGGAGTCTGCCAAAATGAAGAGAAAGGGAGATAAGGTCCAAATGAAGGACCAGATCAAAATTCCAGAAAAAAGAACTAAGTGTCACAGAGATAGTCAACACATCAGATGCAGAGTTCAAGGCACTAATGGTCAGGATGCAGGATGCACAGAGAAATGATTGAGTGCAGCCACAAAATAAAGGAAGAGGTGAAGACTATACAAAAAGAAATAAAGAAAAATATACAGGGAACCAACAGTGAAGGGAAAGAAGCTGGATTCAAATAAACGATTTGGAATAAAAGGAAGAAATAAGCAGTCAACCAGAGAGAAAGAAGAAACAATAATTTTTTTTAAAAAGAGAGAGAGAGAGACTTAGGAACCTCTGGTACAACTTTAAACTTACAAACATCCAAATCATAGAAGTGCCAGAAGGATGAAAAGAAGAGCAAGAAACTGAAAACCTATTTAAAATAATAGTGAAAGAAAATTTCTCCAATTTGGTGAAGAAAATAGACATATAAGTCCAGGTAGCTCAGAGAATCCCAAACAAGTTAGACTCAAAGAGGGCAACACCAAGACACATCATAATTAAAATGCCAGAGGTTAAAGATAAAGAGAGAATCATAAAAGCAGCAAGAGAAAAGGAGACAGTCACCTACAAAGGAGTTCCCATCAGACTGTCAGCTGATATCTCAAAAAAGACCTTATAGGCAAGAAGAGGCTGGAAAGAAATATTCCAAGTCATGAAATCCAAAGACCTACATCCAAGATTACTCTATCCAGCAAAGCGTTCATTTAGAATGGAAGGGCAGATAAAGTGCTTCCCAGACAAGGTAAAGCTAGAGAAGTTCATCATCATCAAGCCCTTGTCATATGAAATGTTGAAGGGACTTATCTAAGAAAAAGAAATCAAAATATGAACAGTAAAATGATAACAAATTTACAACTGTCAACAACTGAACCTAAAAACAAAAACAAAAACAAACTAAACATCTAGAACAGGAACAGAATCACAGAAATGGAGATCACATGGAGAGTTAGCAGTAGGGAGGAGAAGGGTGGAAAATGGGGGGAAAGGTACAGGGAATAAGAAGCATGGTTGGTGGGTATGGAATAGACAGGGGGAAGTTAGGAATAGTAAGGGAAGTGGAAAAGCCAAAGACCTCACATGTCAGATCCATGGATGTGAACTAAGAGGGGGATTGCTGGAGCAAATGGGGGTACCAGGCAGAGGTGGGTCACGTGGTAAAAAAATGGAACAACTCTAATAGCATAATCAATAAAATACACTTAATAAAAAGTCATGCTAATTATACCTCTAAAATATGCCTGCAGTTTATCTACTTGTCTCCAAGGATATACCTCAAGTACAAAGAAACCAAAGTAGTCACCTTTCCAAGTTAAATAAGATAATCAGATATATACGCAACACAGTTGGTGAAATGCTGCAACTGCATTGATCTAGAGGCTGCCCCATTACAGAGGTTTACAGTGTTGTAGTGCCGTTGCCTTAGAAATACCTCAGATACTTTGCAGTGTGAAGGGTTACTGTGGAATACGTTCCAGCATCGTTAACAAAGGCCCCTGTGGCAGTCGTTGACATGACCTATGGCCTGGCTCCGAAGAGAGCCTTCAGAACCTTCTCTGAAAGAAACGCATGTCCTCACATTACACGTTAACACTGCATACCTTCACTGAAAAAGTCTATTTAAAAACTCAGGCTAAAATCCCATACAAGCCAAACTCAACTTTCACATGTGCAAATTTGCATAATAGAAAATGTTTAATACATGGTTTCGATTCAAATATTCATCTTTGCATAGTATTACTAATATTATAATCTTATTGCATTCCACCCACATCTTTTGGTAATACGATTTGCCCAGGCCATGTGCATTTCCAATTTGCTTAAATATCACTTAGCTTTTTATAATCTCCCTGAACATCATTAGATTTGTTGCTGGCATCACATTATACCTATTACACTCTACTTACGAAAATGACTATAGACCATTACCTGGGATTGAGAAAGAAAAGCACATGATGCATCATTTACATTTGGTGTCCTATTTTCAGTCTTCTGAAATTGACTCTTAATGTCATATTTCCCAGGCCCTGGTACTCCCTAAATCATTACAGAAAGAAAAAAACCACATATTCTCATTAAGAAAGCATTCATAGCACCGAAGAGAACAGTTGGCTAAATATCTGAACCAAAGCTACTGGGTTTTTAAGCGAATTCCTATATGACATTACCAAAGCACGTCATTAAAAGGCAAGCCAGGACAAATTTCGTGAGAGAAAAGAGAAGAAAAGAAGAGAGAGAAAAGAAGAGAGAAAGAGAAAGAGAAAGAGAAAGAGAAAGAGAAAGAGAAAGAGAAAGAGAGAAAGAGAAAGAGAAAGAGAAAGAGAAAGAGAAAGAGAAAGAGAGAAAGAGAAGAGAAAGAAGAGAGAGGAGAGGTTTCCTTATCAAAGCTTTCCAGGAACCTGAAAACACACTGCTTGAAACTTTGCTGCCCTCTACTGATAGGGCTCAGAAAAATAATCTAGCTCTTTGCAAGGTTAAACATTAAAAATGAAAAGTGGGTTCTATATTTCTTCCATTTAAATGTATACAACCAGTTCTAAAAAAAATACTGCCTTTAAAATTTCTTATAATCAATAGACTGCTTTGTTTCTAACGAATAAACTTAAGAATATATTTTATTTTAACTACAAATGTTAGAAGACATAAGATATTAAACTTTTTACATACTATACAATAGATAAAAATTAACCAGTAAACACTGTAATTCAGTTTTTATTGTCTTAGTAATACAATTTAATTATATATCAAGTTTCATTTATTCATTATTGAATATTTTAATTACCTTAAAAAGTACCTTTCATATTATAACAAGTTACCTTCAAATCTTCTGCTTTATATATTACCCACCTTACTTCTTGCTTGAAAGAAGTATTCCTTTATTTTTGAATTAAATACTTAGCTTACAATCTGAATAAATAATGAAATTCTATCAACAAATCCTGTCACCTCTATCATTATAACATGTCCAAATCAAACCACTTCTTTCCACCTCCATAAAAGCCACTCTGATCCAAGCCACATTTTCTACCTAGATCACTGTGAAATCTTCCTAACTGTCCACCCTGCTCCCACCCTTGTCCACTGTCAGTGCATTTGCAAAACAGCAGCAAGTGATGAATTCAGTGAAGACCCCGAGTCAGACTGCACCATTCCCCTTCTCACACCCAGCCGAAGGGTTCCAATCTCATTTCGAGCAAAAACCGAGGCCCTTATTATGACATGAATTTCACCCCCACACAAACTACCACCATTCTAACCTCACCTCCTACTACCCACCCCTACTCCATTCCCTCTGTTGTCAAAAATATTTAGCTTGTATGTGCTCAAGGCCTGTGCATTGGCCATCCTATCTGTTGGACTGTTCTCCTATAGTTCCAGGGCTCACTCCTTCATTTTGATCAGGTCACTACTCAAGGTCGCCTCTCACTGTGGTGTTTCCCCTCCAATATAAAATTTCATTGCCTCACCCAAACAATTCCCACCCCCCTTTCCTACCTCTTTTTTAACCTAAACATTTTTACTACTCAAAATACAATTTTCAGCCATGCTGTGAGCTCCAAGGTAGTTATTCTTTTGTTTGGGTCATTGCTATATCGTCAGAGTATAGAAGTGTGCCTAGAGCAGTAAATGCTTGTCAGGAGAATGGGTGAATAGACAAATACATGCATTAAATCCTGTTATTTTCACTGATCATACAATGAACTTAGATATATGCTACACTCGGAAATTATGTGGCTCCAAGTAAGAACATTAGTCATTTCTAATTTTAGTAAAATGTCTTGAAGTTCACATTTTAATGACAATCTGAAAAAAGTTCTCTAGGAGATATTCCTATACAGAAGTACCTATTCTTATAAATAGGTTAAATTCGAAACATTTATGCAAAGGTCCATGTTATCTTGTTTCAAATGAACACATTCATGTCATTATTTGGTGGCTGATGAAAAGATGCACTCTGGCTATGGCAAGCAGGATTGTTTTATCTATAAACTTGTAGAAAGTTTAGAAGGAGAAAAACTTCCAAACAATCCTGTGTTTGTCTAAACCTATGAAATATACATCAAATGTAGAAATATGGAAGGAGCGTACCTTCAAATACACATTGTTACTCTATTTTATTAAATGTTACACATGTATCTACCTTCTCACTGTAGAGGCAGGTATGGTAAAAAATCGCCAGCTACTGACATAACGGGATTACTTTTGTACTGTTTGTAATAGTTGCATAGGTGGCCAACACTGAGATTATAGGGGAAAATTAAGCGTAAATAATGGGATAAGTGAATATAGTCTTGGGAAATGTTTTTTTCATAAAAGAAATCTTGATCTCCTCAGTGAATATTCCCTTTTCCTTTTCTCCCTTCTTTCCATAAAGTTTATACTATTACTGAACTTTGCTTCACTAAAATAAGACAGAGCAGCAAAATTAAGTTCCTCCTTCTAAATATTATGCTTAGGATTTAATAAGCAAACTTAAAATAAGCTCCAAAAACAGGACATGCGACACTGACCACTGAAGGATGGGTCTGAATTAACACCTTACAGGCAAAAAGGCCTGGAGAAAGCTGAACCCTGTGCACATGATAAAAATGCTGTGATGCTTATACTGCTTTTTCAAATTGTGATCAACAGACCACCTGCACTGGTATCAACCTATTAAATACACAGCCTCCCGTTTTGTCATTTGATATCTGGTCAACCAAATCCTGTTGGATCCAGGAATCCACATTTTATCAAGCATCACAGATGATCCTCATGTGCTGTGAAAACCTCAACCCCCAGTGGGTGACTACTATAGCTTCTTCACTCTAAAGAAGAAGGCCCACATCTGGAGAGCATTCTATCTTGGGAACAAAGGTTAAAGATTATTGGGGATGACTGTTTACAACATCTCTCATGGACAACCTAATAAAAATGGGCTTCTTTCTTTACACATTGGGGTATAATCATCCATTTGATCACATGGTGTGCAAAGACCAGGTGGAGTAGGAAAACCAATACAGTTTCTCCTTTTCTTCTTCAGCTCACAGCCACCGTCCATGATAATTGTTATTTTCATTAAAAATACTAACAAGCTTACTATGTACAAAGTACCGGTATACAGTGATAAGGCATGGGCTCTGTTTTGAGAAGCTCACACTACATAATGGTTCCCAGTCCAAGCTGCACAAGAAAATTCTCTGTGGAGTCTTTGATATAGCAATGTCTCTTTCCACCTCATTCAGATTAAAGCCAACAGAAATTAGGTCCAGGTATTATTAATAAAATTAAAAAACAACTAAAGCTCCCTCATTACTTCTAATGTACAATCAGAATTGAGGCCTAAACCAGTTTAAAACTCACAGTGCCATGCCTCACCCAGGTGCAATAACTTTCCACTGAGTGTATAACTTCCATTGTTCCCCAGAGTTGCAGGAAAGAGTTGACGTGAAACCTATAGGACTTCAACACACTGTGATGGAATCACAACTTCCGCGGCATTGGCCACCACCCAAGTGTCAGTCTTCCCGAGTCTGCTTGACATTTTATGTGGGTGGGAAAAATACCTGGACCTCTCTTCCCCATTCTGTATATAAACTTTTAATTAAACTCTCTATTTTCTTTCTGTCTTACTTTTAATTATGAAAAATTGAAAACACACACAGAAAAATAAAGAATAATATAAAAATTCCCATATACCCATCACCTGGGGTTAATAATCCTCGACTTAAATTAAAATTTGTTTCCTAAACCAACCAATTTCCCCAATTATCATTCCAAAGATGTAGCAGGTAAATCCAAAATATCATATAATCCCATCAACGAATACTTTATAATATATCTCTAAAAATGAGAAATACACCATAAAACCATTTTAACATAACCACAAACATTTTTAAAATCAACAATGATTTGACTCCTTAATTGTTCAGAGTTCAAATTTTTATGACTGCCTCACAAATTTGCATACATTATACATATCTATAATAATATAGAAATATATTAATGTTATATACTTGTGTGTCTTAATCAGAGCCAGTTAAAGTTCATTCTTACAAGTGGTTAAATGTTTTAAGCCTCTTATAATCTGTAAGTTTCTTTCCCATTACTTTTATTCCTTTTAATTTATTTGGTGAAAAAGCTAAGCTTTTTGTTCAATATTTTTAGAGTTTCCCATACTTTTTATTTCCCTGATTGAATACCTATGTGTCCATCCCTTGTATTTCCTGTAAACTAGCAGTTTGATATAAAGACTTGCTCAGATTCTAATTCCATTTTCTGTGGGCAGGGTGAGGTGGGGGGAAGAGGCAAGATACTTCATAGGTGTTGCTGCATATTTCCACCAGGGGGCGCACATAATAGTTGATTCTCTCATTCTGCAATGTCAGAAGCCATAGATGATTACTGACTAGATGGAGTAATTCATTTGGGTTTTCAAAATGATATTATAATTCTAACATTCTTTCTCATTTATTAGCTGAAATAGCACTTCCTTCAACTATTTAGTTCCCCTAAGGTATAGTTCATGTAGAAAAAGCAAGACAAATGCTTGGGTTTCTTCCTTTTTTACTGTTATTTACAAGATTCGAAGTACTTAGTTGGACTCTTTTATCTTACAACACTAACTAGTAAGTTTTAAAATTCTAATTTTAAACTCATGGATTTTAATATATTCAAATGATCTCAATCCATTGAGTTTGTATTGCACACGGATGCTGAAATTATCCCATCAGGTCAGTGAGAAGCTATTTGAATGAGAATCTCAGTCCTTTTGATAAGACCCTAGCAGCTTTACACAGCTTTCTTCCTCTCTGATACGACAAGATGCTTCAAGTGCATCGTAGTCTATTCCTGTTCCAGACCTGGAGTCAGCCGTTTCTCCTAGGAGCTCTGATCCTTTTTTAGTGGTGAATGTAGAAACCCCAGTCTGGAGTCTAGAAATACCCTCCATGTTTCTTACATCACCCCTTCCTCTTCTATATGTGTCCCCAAGTCCAGTGACTGTCTCATTCAATTTCTCTGCCAACAGACTGGGAACAAATCTTGTCGACTGGGGATGAGGAAGTTGCCGCCCTACAACAGGTATTACCTCTCAACTATATTGTCACCATCCTGATGTTTCCAGCCCCACCTGCCACCTTCCAAAGTAGTTGATGTTCCTGTGCTTTTCAAGGCACAACAATGTGAAGTGGATTTCTTTATGGCCTCACCCTATGAAGGTATTTACTTAACAGCTTTATCCATTCTACCATTTAACTCTAACCCATCAGCTTTTACAGTTACTATTTGCCCATCAGTTTTTAATTCTTAAAAACTGAAAACCTTTTAACAATTATCATTTCCTGTCCCGCATTCCTTTTGTGCTGTATTGCACCTTTTTGTTCTTTTACTTATTAATTTACTGAGGCTTTGGGAGTGTTCTGGGGTGAACTGTGTTCCCCCAAAATTCATGTTCATGTTCTAACTCTCAGTTATCTCCGAATGCAACCGTATTTGGAGACAATGCCTTTAAAGAGGTAATTAAGTTCAAATGAAATCTTTAGGGTGGGCCCTGATCTACTAAGACTAGTATCTAGGGAATTTGGACACAAATTGCCCAGGGCTGAAGTAACCTGCCAAACACTGCGTAAAGGAGCTACCAAGCACTCGGATTTCCTTTGACTAGATTACCGTGTAGTGTTCAGACTCCTGAGTCACATCAAAGGCATAGTCTAACACCATAAAGAGACAAATTTTGTCTTCACAGTTCTAATTGTGCTAAGAAAGAATATCTTCCTGCTATATTCACAAGGTAGTGAACACAATAAATTAGAATTTTTTCATACTCCTGTAAGAAGTGTATGGTGTGTGCTGGTGGCAATTGGAAAATAAACTGTAGAAAGCAGGTTCAGGAAGGCAGATTTACCGAAGTCCCTAAGCAGACAAGGTTGGGGATCAAGTCATCAAGTAATGAAAATACCAGGCTAAGAACTTTCTCTGACTCTGTGTAATCGAATGTCAATATGAATTTCATGTGGATGAAAGGTCAAGATGATGGGGAAGTTGATTCCCTACATTGAGGATACTTGTGATTGCTTAAGAGCATTGAAACAAAGAAGGCACTTAACACTCAAAATAAAGGTGATCCCTTGTCTGTCTTCAATAGGACTGTTTCTCAAAGTTTGGCACCTATGCAGTCCTTCATGGGTAATCTATGTGCATGAAGATCATCAATTTTAGGTAATTTTAAAGATTTTATTTATTTACCTTTAGAGGGAAGGGAAGGAGAGAGGGAGAGAAACATCAATGTACAGTTGCCTCTGGTGTGTCCCCTACTGGGAACTATTCTGCAACCCAAGCATGTGCCCTGACTGGGAATTGAACTGCGATCATGTGGTTCGCAGGCTTGCGCTCAATCCACTGAGCTACACCAGCCAGGGCAATTTTAGGTAATTTTAAAAATAGGTTTCTTAATTTTTATGATAACAAAAAATAATATTTTAAAATTATCGATAAAATATTTTTATTTCAATAAGGAGAACATCGCTTGCAGTCTCCCACCAAGGTAGCTTTATGCAACTCAATACTGGACAGTTTAATTTATAATTTAGAATATTTTTTGATTGATGAGAAATTTCAAACTCACAGTCATAGAACACTGTAAATGACACCAAGTTTAGTAACTGCCAGGTAAGTCTGGATATTCACATAAAACACAAACAGCCCAGAAATTATGGAAAGAAGGCTGCCTGAAGACTATTTTCATTTCTCTAACAGATGACAGGTTCTAACATTTTATAGCCAAAAGCTGGAAGGATGAATGTTTCAACTTGGAAAACAACAGTAAGTGTATTTCTAATCCACTCTTATTTTCAGTCCTGGAAATTATTTCTTCATGCTGTATGGCAGCACTTGGATGTGGTAATATATTTGCTAAATAACACATCATCGGTTTCCTTCTGACATACACTAAAAAGACATTGAACTGAGATAAGGTCCAAATGTCTGTCTCAAGCTATTTGTCTTGCAATTTTATTGTCTTTTAAAATTCTGAGAAAATATCCTCAACATTAAAAAGTATAGTATTCTGGCTTAGAAATAATGAGTTCAGACCACTGAAGATACTAAGATATGCCATTTGATGAAAAAAAAACCATGAAATCATAATGGTCTTTACCAGAACTAAACTTATATTTTATCTCAATAGTTCATATGAAAATCTGTTCATTTGTCAACATTCTTACTTCAGTGTGATCAAACAGCTGTATCTATTGCTCATTTCCTCATTATCCATATTTAAAATGCATGTATACACTGACTACAAGTCAAATATATTCATACTTTTTAGTGTTTTTTATTTCAAATCCAATCTAAGATTAGGAAGTATACTGTTGGAGGGGGGAGGTGGATAGCTGGGAAAAAGGCTGTACTTTTCTCAGGACAGTAAATAAAGTAAAAGGGGGTTATTAGAGGGTTATTTTACAACTGAGTTTTTAACTGAGTATTCAGTTAGACTTCAACTGAATTTGAGGAGTAATTAATATAGCATGTAAGCAATTGATACAATAACTACTGGAATTGTATGCCAGCAAAAAAAGTGTTTCCACTTTTTTCCCAACTTCTAAAAGCTGTTCCCATTCCTTGGCTGATGGCACTGCATCACTCCCAGATTCTGCCTCCATCATCACATTGCCTTTTCTGACTTCCCCACTCCTCTGTCTGTCTTATAAGCACTCTTTCGAGTATAGTGGGCACATCTGAATAATGCAGGATGATAACTCTATATCGAAATCCTTAACTTGATGTTGTTTATAAACTCCCTTTTATCATGTTAAATAACATATTCACAGGTTCCAGAGATTAGGATTTAGATAGCTTTGGAGGTATGTTACTGTGTCCACCTCAGTCAGCCTGTCTGGTCCCCAGATTCATATCCCTCCCACATTTAAAATGCATTCACCCCACCTCAACATTTCCTAAAGTCCCAGCCCATTACAGCAACAACTCAAAGTATGAAATCTCATCAGAATCTCATTGCCTCAAAAGTCCAAATTGTACCATCTAAATCATATAAATCTGGTATGGATGAGACTCTGAATAATGTTCCATCTGGGGCAATATTCCTCTCCATCTGTGGACCTTTGAAACTAGAAAACAAGTTATCTCCTAAAATGCATTGGTGGATCACCAAATATAGGCATTTTCATTCAAAAAGGGAGACAACAGAAGAAAAAAACAAAAGTCAGCCATCCCGAGCAATTTTTCAAAATCTTAGCAGGCCAGCTCTATATGGGCTCAAGCTCTTGGCTCACAGCTCTACCCTTGGGGGCCAAGGCTCTGTCCTCCAACTCAAACTTCCTTTTTCAAGAAGGGCTGTGCTCCCACGTCAGCAGTTTTATCAGCCTGTTTCCTACCTACAAAATCCTGCTGTTCAGAGCCTTCTTTATTTTCTCTTTCTCTGTCCCTTTTAGTACATGCTGGCACTGTTGCTGTTGACATAAAATTCTCAAGAAATTTGTGAACCTCCAGTTTCTGAGACAGGAATTCACCCCACAAAGAGGCTCTCCCACAGGTCTTTCCTAGATTATCCCATCTCTATTTTGGGCTTCGACTAAGATGACTGCAGGAATCCATCACTCACACACCTACTCTCTTAATTTTATTAAGGCTGAATTAAATAAGTTTGTGCTTCTAAATGGAAATTCTAGAGCTCTATAATCTTTGCATAAATTCATTTCATTTACTTTTTAATCATCAGGATCTTAAAATTCATTATCTCCCATGTTACAAATGAGAAACTTAAGGATTAAATAGGTTGAACAACTTGCCCCAGGTCACATAGCTAGCAAGGAGGGCAAAAATAATATTAAATATTTCAGCAACACTGATAAATTTTATCTTATTTTTTACAATAGATATACTTGAACCTATTTTCTTGTGGAGAATAGATGTTACAAAATTTTATTTCACCTATGTCCATTCATTTCCTCTCCTTATTTTGGGTTTAATGTGTTCTTTTTTATTCTCTTGCCTGAAGACAGAAGCTGATTACACTGATTTTTACACACTTATTTATTTCTTATGTAAACATTAAGTCTCTTGATACCCACAAAATACTGTGTTAGCTTCACTCCACAAACATTGATAGGCTGTTTACACTTTCATTCAGCTCAAATATTTTTGAATTTTCTTCATGATCTTTTCCCATACAAGGGGAGTTCCAAAGGCACCTTCTTGCTTCCCTGACACTGCGTTATAATCCTCCATAAGTCACAGCTCAACTAATCCTGATGCCCCTGCATTCCATGAATTACTAGTATACCATTTCCCAGTGCAAGGAAATCAATGCTGTGCTCAAGCCTAAGGGTGTGGCCAAACCAATCCCAAAATTTCGTCCTTGAGGGCAGATCTTTTGGGACCCCCTCCAGCTTTCAATCCTGGATTGATCAGGGTCCAGTCTGGAGACAGAAGCCATGTTAATAATTTGAAAAGGGAAGGTTTAGTACAAAGGATTATTAATGAGTAAAAGGAATTCTAAAGAATACAGCAAATGCTAATGGAAAAGGCATTGACTACCTCTAGAATTAAGAGAGAAATAACAGGGAAGGAACTAAGCATTTGGAAGAAGGAAACCCCTACAAACTAAGGCTGAGACTCTGACCTAATTAGAAAGGGTGTCACTGCTGCAAACTGCAGAAAAGGGGGGTGAAAAAATATGCTGGGGTCCCAGCGGGCTACAGCTGGTTTATAAGAAGCCCACTGGGGTACTGGTGGGTCAGCACTGGGCCTTCAGGCACCACTTCTGGGGCATGGGTGGGCTAAAGCTAATCTGCAGGAAGTCATCTACTGGGAACAGACTAAGCTAAGGCTGATTCTCACTCTGCTGGTGCCCGAGAAGTTAGTGGAGAATGAGCACCTCTGGTCCTGCACACTGCTGTCAATCACATCACAGAAGGAAGAAAACACCCACCACAACCAGAAAGAGAAACCCCTCCTTCTGCCATTTCTACCTGTATTCCTCTGTTACAATTGTTGACAAAATCTAACCTTATGACTTCTGGCAAAGGAGAAGTATTTACTTGTCAAACTCTAACATCACAAATTGGGGCTGAGAAATGTACCCTGGAGCTGTAAGGCAATACATGAGCAATTGGCACATGGAGCCAAGACAGGAAACATGATGAATATTCCTTATTTGGAATCTCAACTACTAGAGATATAATGACAAATTATAAAACATTATTGATTCAACGCTCTACTTCCAAGAAATAAAACATCTTTCATCAGAACCTATGCACACAGCTAAGCCAAACTGGAAGAATATTTTCTTAAAAACACACAAATGGCCACCAGATATATAAGGATGCCCCACTTCACCAGCTATGAGGAAATGCAAAGCAAGACCACAATGAGATACCACCTCGTATCTGTTAGAATGACGATTCTCAATAAGACAAGAAATAACAAGTGTTGGAGAGGATGAGGACACAAAGGAGCCCTCACATGCTGCTGGTGGGAATGTAAACTGGGACAGTGACTATGGAAAACAGTATGGAGGTTCCCCCCAAAATTAAGACTAGAGCTACACTATGACCCAGTAATATCTACCTGAAAAACTTGAAAACATTTACTCATAACGATATATGTACCCCCTGTTCATTGCAATTTTATTTACTGTAGCCAAGACGCGGAAACAACCTAAATGTCCTTCAATAGATGACTGGATAAAAAGATGTGGTACATTTATACAATGGAATATTTCTCAGCCATGAGCATGAAATACTGCAACTTGCAACAACATGGACTGGTCTGAGAGCATGATACTAAGTGAAATAAGTCAAACAGAAAAGAACAATAGCCATATGATTTCACTAATAAATGTAATACAAAACAAAAAGAAACAAACAAACAATACAATTCTTCAATGAAGGTTACCAGAGGGACAGAGAGGTAAGCAACCTTATTGAGTCAGACCCCAGAAATAAAGTCATGCTTTTAAAAAATGTTAAGAACTGCAGTGTGACAGGCACATCCCATGTTAAGAACTGCAGTGTGACAGGCACGGAGCAAGGGAGCTGAAGAAGTCTAATTCTCAAGGCTGGAAAGGATAAAGCAACATACTAATATTGCTCTCTGGCCCTGTCTCTCTTGGCTTTCTTTTTAACCCACAAGATAAAAAAAAGACAAAATAGATACCTGAAGTTTTAGAATAAAATGGATCTGAGACAGAATATCAGGCCCATCATTTATTAGCTATAAAACCTTGGCCAAACTTGTTCCCTCGCCTTTAAATTAGGGATAACACTGAGGAACCAAGGTTCCATTAACAAATTGCTGATCACGTGTCTCATGTCTCATGGAGATGAACTTGGAACATTTTTATACCAGTAAGCAAGGAAGTGATCAAAGCTCACTTAAGATTTATTTTGAGAGTGAGGAGAAGGGAGGGAGAAATAGAAGGAGAAAAATATCTATGTGAGAGAGGAACATGGATTGGTTGCCTCTTGTAGCACCCTGACCAGGGAAGAAAGCAACAACCCAGGCAAGTGCCTTGACCAGGAATCGAGCCAGTGACCTTTCACTTTGTGTGAGGATGCGCAACCAAGTGAGCCATGCTGGTCAGGACAAAGCCTGTCTATTTTTTAAAACTTCAGAGCTTTATGAACTGATTACAATGAATAAATTTTATTTGGATTCTTACTGAAACAAATATTTTTTAAAAATATGAGACAGAAAATAAAACTAAAAATAAAAATATAAGACAATTGGAAATATTTCAACACCCAATGGTTAGTTGAGGTTATTAAATTATTTTCATTTTATAGGTATAATAAAAGGATTGTGGTTACACTTTACATACACATGCTGAAATATTTACACATCAAAATAAATAATATCTGGGATGTGCATCAAAATAACTCAAAAGGAAAAATAGAGATAAACATGATTGACCATGAGCTGAAAATTAGTGCAGCTTGGTGATGTGTACATGGTAACATTGTGATAATCTCTCCACTTGTGCATATGTTTTTAATTTTTCATATTCAGTTTTTTAAATAAAAATACAGTTATACCCCTCTTCCTAGGCTGCTTGCCAGTAGGGAGGCAGCCCTCTGCGGAGCTCGCTGCGGTCACTGGCACACTCAGAGCAGTCGAAGGACTGTGAGTTCAAAGCAGAGGCTGAGTTCCTGTGGAGGCTCACCTGCAAAGTTTTCATCTTGGGCCAGATCTGTTAAAAGACAATCATCAAAAAGAGTCATGCTTCCTTGGTCGGGTGGCTCAGTTGGTTGGAGCGTCATCCTGTACACCAAAAATGTTGCAGGTTCAATTCATGGTCAGGGCACATACTCAGGTTGAAGGCTCAATCCCTGGTTGGGGCCTGTACAGGAGGCAATTGATTGATATTTCTCTCTCACATCAACGTCTCAATCTCTCTCCCCCACCTCCCCTCTTCTCACTCTAAAATCAGTAAACCGTATCCTTAGGTGAAGATAAAAAAAAGAAGGTGGTACACACTTTAAGTTGGAGGACTAGTACTGCACTATGCAACCACTGCAAAGGCAATCATTCTCAGTGAAGTGCATCTGACAGACGTGACTGAATTCAACATCCCAGCTTTGCGGTCATCACTCCATGTAGAAATCTCCTCTTATACACTCATAACAGAAAAAGAAATGGGTGATTGAACTGAATGACCAAAAAGCACTCAGAATGAGGAATATTTTGAGCCAATTTAGTACCACATGTTCCATTTCTGGGATGTGTAATTGGTATTACACATATACCTCTAAAAAGGACTAAGTAAGCTCATATACTTAAAACACCAGAGTCAATGGCTGTCACTTAGCACACATTGAACTGATGGACTGATTTTAGAGAAGAATCTTTATATTATGTTGATAATTAACAATCACCTACTTATTAAGAGAGAGATAGTAAACTGAGCGACTGAATTTAGTCTTTTCCTTCCCCAATCCCACTGAGGAGAGGTAACATCATCTTATTCTCAGAAAAAGAGTACTTCAAGATATACTTTACCTCTCAAGGCTTAAGAAATAATCAAGGAGTAACGAAAAATCAGAGGAAACTAGTTCTCAAAGTCTGGGTGATTGATAAGTTTCACTGAAAATGTGTTAGGCTAGATGAAAGAATGAAGCCCACTTACAGCAAACATGCCAATTTTCTTATAGCAAAATGATAACAATTTGGGAAAAAATAACTAGGGTAGTATAAAAATCAAGGTACATTAGTAGGATTAAAAGGATTCATTCTTTGTTGACCCCAAAAATATCATCAGAATAGCTGCCAAAAATGTCATTGATTTCACTGAGAAACAAATAAGAACGTACAATTAGAGATCAGCTCTTAATCCTTCATGAGAACTCATCTGCTGGTAATCATATTTTAAGAATCCTTTGCTTAAAATACAGATACACAGCATTCCATACCCTTTAATAGTCTGGTTTCTGTAGACACTCCTAGCAAGGACTTGACTCCACAAGTGCCAACAACACAGCTATTTAAAACCTTTAAGGACAAGTCCCTAAGACACAAAAGAAAATACTATAAAATCTGAACTGGAATGCAATTAATACAGGTCATTTGACTTTAGGCTTTTCATAGGTATTTGTCTCATAATATATTACTTTCTCCTCCCATTTCCTTCTATACATCAGTTTAGGTAGCCAAAAATTTTATCATCATCCCTTAGGCAAATGTTATGAGCTGTCTTCAGACATAATCATGAAAGTGTTGATTGGTTTCTTTTGGCATCATTTTGTGATAAATATACTGTTTTTCTCCTAAAAATATATATATATACATATCTTATTTTAAAAAGCAGATAGTTATATATTTGATTTTTCAGATTCATTCTGACACTTCAATTGCTGAATTATGTTTTCAATACATGAACTACTTAAGACTTTTTAATGAGCCCTGCATTTTGTAACAATTCTGTTTTGAACATTGATAATAATTGTGCACATTACTGCTTGTGATTTACAACTTCTCTAAATTATTTAGACAGTTAATTTTAGGTAAAGTGTATTATCCACTTGCTTAGTTTACCCTGAAGCCTCTAACTTGTAGCTAAATGCTTTCTCTGATCTCTTTGAGATATATTCCTTCTAAATAAACTAAATTATTATGATATAGGGGGGAAATATCACAGGTCCAGAACATAAAATTTTAAGATAAAATTAGCTTAGGTCATGCTCCTATTTTTGCTTTTTACTGCCATTATGTTTTCCAAAATTTCATGTAAAACAGCTGGTATTTAGCAGGAAATTATATCAAAAAGCATAACCCAGTCAACATGGTACAAAACCACACAAGGTGCTACTCACACAATATTTAATTTTGCACGTCAAACTTTTCTACAATTTACTCCAAAGAGCCAAAATACAAATAAGTTGTCCTTGAAAAGAAATACCCCTAAACAATTATGAATATAAAGGAAAGTAACCTTTACATTACTATAATTTAGATTATAATTGTGAGCAAAATTAATCAGCACAGGGTTTATTTATTTATTAAAGATTTTCTTTATTTATTTATCTTTAGAGGAGAAAGAGAGGGAGAGAAACATCAACGTATGGTTGCCTTTTTTGTGTCCCCTGCTGGGAGTTGGCCTGCAGGGAACCAGCCTGCAACCCAGGCATGTGCCCTGACTGGGAATCGAACCTCGATTCTCTGGTTCGCAGGCCCGCGCTCAATCCACTGAGCTACACCAGCTAGGGCAGGTTTATTTTTTTTATTTTTTTAATTTAATTGTTGTTTAAGTACAGTTTTCTGTCTTTTACTCCCATCCCAGCCCACCCCCTCTCCAGTACTCCCCACCTTCCTCCCATTTTCACCCTCCTTAGTTGTTGTCCATGTGTCCTTTATACTAATTCCTATAAATCCTTCCTTTTTCTCCCTGAAATTCTCTCCCCTCTCCCCTCTGGTCACTGTCCCCCTGTTCTCTATTTCAGTGTCTTTGGTTATATTTTGCTTGCTTGTTTGTTTTGTTGTTTAGCTTCCTGTTAAAGGTGAGATCACATGGTATTTGTCTTTCAATGCCTGGCTTATTTCACTCTACACAATGCTTTCTAGTTCCATCCATGCTGTTGCAAAGGGTAGGAGCTCCTTCTTTCTTTCTGCTGCATAGAATTCCATTGTGTAAATGTACCATACTTTTTGGATCCATTCATTTACTGATGGGCACCTAGGTTGCTTCCAACTCTCGGCTATTATAAATTGTGCTGCTATGAACATTGGGATACAATAGGTTCTTTTGGATTGGTGATTCAGGGTTCTTAGGGTATAATCCTAGCTGTGGAATTGCTGGGTTAAAAAGCAGGTAAGAATTTATTTTTTAAAGATTACTAAACATGATATTTCTAGGTACTTAGAGCTCAAAACTCTTTGATATGTCATCTTTATTTTATCTGTTACAAGTTTTAACTATTTTACTAAAATTTTTCATTCATCTTAATAAACTTTACACTTACTATAAAATGAAAGTCTTATAATTGAGATCCATTTTGGAGCCTATCCAGAAGCTGTTATTAAAATTTTTATCAAATCATTAACTCTGAAAATAATGAAGATAATGACTCTGTGGTGCGTGCCACTCAATGATTCTAACTGCAATTATTTTTTGGTGGAGTTATTTTTACAATGTTTTAATAGTTATAAATTGTCATAAAGGAAGGAATTAATAATTATAGTAACTGGTACAGCGTAAGTGCTTAATAAATATTTTCTGTAATAACTGTGAACAAAATATAGTAAAAATATTTTGGAGACTAGGATGAGGACAAGGCTGGCTGGAGTACAGTTTCTGGGAGCTATGCTGAGGTAGAAGAAACTGGGGCTGACCTGGATCACAAAGGGCCTGGGAAAGGCTGAATCATGGAAACCTGAAACAGCCAGTGGGAGAATCCCGGAGCCAAGACTATAAACTGAAAGCAGATAAAGGGCATAAATAGGACTATAGCAGATCTTTGAAAAACATTGTTTCATTCAATGTGGTTATATTAAAATGTTGATAAGATGCCTAAGAACTTAACTCTTACATCAATTAGCCTATGGAAAAGTTAGTTTCACTGTATGTCATTTCTCTTAAAGTTGCAGAACCTATCAGCAGTACCAAGTGAAAATATAGTATTGCTTGTTTAACATGTTGTTAAGAATCTCAAGACAACAGTAGAGCATTAAACCAAGTGTGGGGTCTTTCTGAGTGTGAGGTGCTATGTAACAGCAATGGTCACATACCCATGTAGCTTGTCTATACATAGGAAAATGAATAGGAGATCAGAAATTAGAAATACCAAGATCAGTTCAGAGTTCATTACACAGAACAGGCCAGGGTAAATAGTTCAGGACTAAATCCATGAAGGACAAGAGCGTGCTGAGAAGAACAGGTGAGAGGTAAAGGCCTGCTTTCATATGATTATGCACCAACGCATCAGCAGCTGTGGCTTTTCTTTACAGGATATGCAACATAATCCAGGCATGTTTGCTCTGGGGTGTAAAATTACATAAATGCTCCTACTAACCATAGTCTTCCCACCAGATTATCTAATAAAATGAGTTCCCATGGCATAAGAAGTCCAGGGCTGCTGTGCTGTTTCAGCTCCCTGTCTTCGATCACTATTTGATTATTTTAACAATATTTACTGAATATCTAGTATATGCCAGCTCCTTCCTAAGTGATGAAGTTGGTAAAAGTGCCTACTGTCATAAAGCTTAAATTTTAAACAAATCTATAATATAATGCATAATATTATACATAATGTTGAAAATGAAAAATACTACATGGGGNATTATCTAATAAAATGAGTTCCCATGGCATAAGAAGTCCAGGGCTGCTGTGCTGTTTCAGCTCCCTGTCTTCGATCACTATTTGATTATTTTAACAATATTTACTGAATATCTAGTATATGCCAGCTCCTTCCTAAGTGATGAAGTTGATAAAAATGCCTACTGTCATAAAGCTTAAATTTTAAACAAATCTATAATATAATGCATAATATTATACATAATGTTGAAAAATGAAAAATACTACATGGGGATGGGTGATTAGATTAGCTAGGCAGAGAAAGCCTCTCTGAAAAGGTAATATGAGAGCAGAAATTTGAGCAGAAATAAGGGAAATCTTTTTAACAGCAGTCATTCCTGGCAGAAGGAATAATAAATGCAAAATAGTTGAAAACAGAGATCACCTGAGCATGTTCAAAGAAAACAAAAAACAGCAGTAGAATATATAAGCATAAGAAAGAGAAAAATGTCAGAAGATAAAATTGAAGTGGGCTAGGCCTACATTATTAAGCACCTTATAATTTATGATGGAAGTGTATGGATTTTATTCTTAAGTGGAGGGTCTTGAGGAGAGGCAATGCATGATACGATTTTACTTTAGAAAGACATTTCTGAATGATATATGTAGAATAGATTATAGAGAGATTATATAGAGAAATAAGTTAAAACTCTTAAGTTTTTTGGAAAAAAAATGGTGCTATTTAGTGACTTGCTTGCTGACTAAATGAGAAAAGCAGAAGCTCTGTTTTGGAAATGGGTGATTGGAGGTGCCTATTAAGTATCCAAATAGAAATGCATTGATATGCAATTAAATAAAAATATTTACAGTAGGAGTGAAATTTATATAGTACTACAAATGAATATCGTAGTGAGAGAGAGATTTAACAGTAATCAGCACATAAATGGCATCTAAACCACGCACGGAAGGAGATCTCTGCTGAGAAGCGAAGGGTCTAAAGGAAAGGCCCAACCTGAACAAGCGCAGAAGGGAACAATGGATGTAAATGGAGAGAGGAGCTGGAAGAAACAATAATGTGTTGCACAGTTACTACTGTGACTCGCAGTGGGCCAGGAAATCCTCTTTAAATTTAAAATACACTGTAAAATTCTATTCCAAAAATGTACTTACTGTATGACAGATAGGGTAATAAGTTCAGGGATGTAAGGACAAATGAGCCATAGCTTAGGGTTGTGAGTGAATGCAAATATGGCAGAAGTCAGACTCTGCTGCCCTGGTAACATAAGGATAGCAGGTCAGTTGTGATGCAGGCCACATCACTTAGGTTAAAATTTGATTGTACATTGTATTTGGAATGGCAGAATTATGAATATCTAGTGGCAGAGGGGGAGATACCATTGCTTTGGACTTTCCAGAATGCGATGATTCTTGTAACTGGTCCATTTCTTCTGGCAACCCTGGCAGCCAGGCCTATGAAGTTGTTACGAGAAGCTCTTAAGCCAGGGAAAACGCTGCACCCACACGATGTGCATCTTCTCTTGATCCTGAGCCGCACTGTTGTGACAGGGATACAACTCCCTCGGAAGGCAAGTGTGTGGCATTGCCCTGCTGCTAGGCTTTCTGTTCTACATTCTTTGGAGTAGACAGATCCAAAGCATGATGGTATGGGACTTTGTAGACTTTCAGATCTTTGACTCAAATGCCCAAAGCTCTACGAGAGAAAAAGGACTGGGACTGAGTCATCAATTATGGTGGAAAGTGAACATTAAAGGCCCATTTGAATAATGCAAATAAGGTGGTCATAAAATATGCTGACTGTCTTTTTCTATGCAAATATTATTAACCAATGAACAGGGAAGAGAGCAAAGGATTAATAAAATCCTTTACCCTTTGCTAGCTCTGTTCCTCTGATAACCTGGAACATAGTATGTCCACTGCAGGGTAGGCAATATTGCTAAAATATCTCAGAGAGCTATAAATACTGGACAGGGAACCATATCTTTATCTCTTGTAGTTGGCATGTGTCCTGTGGGGATTCTGGAAACTATGCCTACAGAGTAGTTACAAGAGATATTGATCCCTGTGAGGCATGAGACTTTTAATCCATGGAGAATATCAATGGTATGTATGTTTCAGGTGTGTACCAAATATCCCTGTACCTGAGCTATAATTTCTATGTGACTGCTAAAAAGATGTCTATAGAAGAAGTCCTGATATTTTTGGCAGGCAGCTGTGGTTCCTGTCTTGTATCCTCCTAAAATGACCATGCAACGCATGGTCTATGGTAGTTTTGTGAGTCTGAATGCTTAGTTGAACCTAAGAATAGGATTTTTGAAGCCCAAGATATTACCTTGACTGGCCATCAAACTTCAAGAGCTATGTAAGTGACACAATTCTATCGGAAGGGTCTATAAGAAAATGCTCCAAAACAAGGACACAACACAAAGCCCTTGATATGGTACAATATGTTTGAAGAGGCAATGGAAGAAAATAATAGAGCAGCAATGGCCAAGGCTAGAGTTGCCCAAGATGGAGAAGTAAATAAGTAATCTTTATTAGATCATAGGCTAAAAATACAAATTAAGTCATAATCCCGATGGAGTAGAAATCCAAAACCATTGTGAGATTATAACTTCTAACTCTGCTTTACGCTTAATGTACCCCATATATTTCCGAATGTTTCAATGCATGGCACAGATGCGGAGTCACCAAATGTCTCAGCTTGTCACAGCATTTGAAGGATAACAGAGGGTCCACTAGGGCCGTGCCGTGGAGCAGGGGAAGAAACGCTGGCTCCGATTTCACCTGCTGATGATTACAGATTTCTGTTTCTTCCTGAATAACTTTTGGAACATCGTATGTTTCTAGGAATTTATCCATTTCTTCCCAATTGCCCAGTGTTTTGGCATATAGTTGTTAATATTTCTTATAATCCCTTGTGTTTCTGTGATGTGTCCGTTGTTACTTCTCCTTTCATGTATGATTTTATTTATTTGAGTCCTCTCTCTTGTTTTCATGATGAGTCCAGTGAAAGGTTTATCAATCTTGTTCACTTTTTGAATGGAGCAGTTCTTGGTTTCATTGCACTTTTGTAATTTTTTTAAATTTTCATTTATTGTAGCTCATATCTTTATTGTTTCCTTCCTTCTACTCACTTTGGGCTTTGCTTATTTTTTTCCTAATTCCTTTTTGTGTAAAGTTAGATTATTTATTCATTTGTTTGTTTGTTTGTTTGTTTTTTGACATAGACCTTGCTATGAATTTACCTCTTATGATTGCTGTCACTGTGCCCCATAGATTTGGGATTCTTGTATTTTCATTTCCATTTGTCTCAAGGTATCTTTTTTTTTTAATCCTCACCCAAGGATACGTTTTTTTATTGAATTTTTAGAGAGAACGGAATGGAGAGAGAGAAATGTCAATTGGTTGCCTCCTTCATGTGCCCCAACCAGGGATGGAAACTGCAACCCAGGTGTGTGCCCTGACCAGGGATTGAACCCACAGCCTTTTATGGTATATGGACAATGCTCCAACCTACCGAGCAATCAGGCCAAGGTACCTCAAAATATCTTTAATTTCTTTCTTAATCTCATTTTAAACCTATCTATTGTTTAGGACCATGTTGTTTAGCCTCCATGTGTTTGTGTGTTTTTCAGTTCTTTTCTTGTAATTGATTTCCAGTTTCATACCATTGTGTCAGAGAAGATGCTTAACATCATTTCAATCTTCTTAAATTTGACCCTTGTTTTGGGTCCTAACATGTGGTTTACCTTATAAAATGTTCCATGTACTCTTGAAAAGTATATATATTCTCTGACCTCAGGATGAAATCCTCTAAAAATTCAATTAAATCCATCTGGTCTAGTGTGTTATTTAAGGCTGCTATTTCATCCAGTGATGTCAGTGGGGTGTTAAAATCCCCTACTATGACTGTAATACTGTCAATCTCTCATGTCTATCAAGATTTTCTCTATGTATTTAGGTGTTCCTATGTTGGGTATATAAATATTTACAAGGATTATGTCTCTTGTTGGATTGATCCCTTTATCATTATGTAGTGTCCTTCTTTGTCTCTGATTACAGCCTTTATTTTAAAGTCAATTTTGTCGATATAAGTATTGTTACCCCAGCCCTTTGTTTATTTGCATTTGTATAATATATCTTTTTCCAACCTTTACTTTCAGTCTCTGTGTGTCTTTTATTCTGCTGTAGGTTTCTTCCATTTTAAAAGATAGCCTGGCCTTCCTTAAGAGTCGTCCAAGAAAGTCAGCACCATAGGCCCAGTCTGGCCACAGCCAGAAGACTCATGCCCATGGCTTGACAGGGTGGGGCCCAGGGAATCAGGAGTGTGGGGCCAGTGTATTTCCTTAGGCTGATCCCACATAGAGGGGAGTATCAACCCAGAAAGATGGTGTCCGTGGGCAATGTGGATGAGGGACTCACCACAGGGTCCTTGGCAGCTGTTCATTTAGCCTTCCCCAAAGTCTCTCAACCTTCTGAGCAACTCTCTCTTTGCTAGAGCCCAGTGTGAGTGTCTATGAATGACATTTTGTGTATTGACCCCTTAAGAGGTATCTGGATTACCTAAACAGATAGAATCCCTGCTCCTTTTCACAGCCATATGTTATGTGGGCTCCTCAACATGTCTCTGGAGCTCCAGACTGGGGAGCACAGTGTGGGGTTGAGTGAAAGCCCTCGCTCCTAAGAAGGGACTTTTTAGCTCAGATATCCCTCCAAATTCTCAGCCATGGCACTGGGAGCAGGGTCAACCTTTTCCACATTTCTGCCCTTACAAACAAATTTTGATGTGGTTTCTTTGTAAATCCTTGATTATAACAAGACTCCTCTATTCAGCTAATCTTCAGCCGATTACTCAGGTTGATTCCTCTTTAATTTAGTTGTAAATCTGGGTTGATCCTGAGAGGAGGTGAGCGCAATTTGCACCTTCTCCATCACAATCTTGGATCTCAACAGGATTCCTTTCAAAAAATTGAATGTTCTGTGCTGGAATAACAAGTATTATGTATATACAAGATCTGTCCTGAAAAATATCAACCACTGTCAATATAACAAGAACAGTTTGCATGACATCAGTGTAACCTGGCAGCCAAGGAGAGTAGCCTGGCATGCATATACATGAACAATGATGACTTCACTGCACTAGTCAGTGGGGGCGGTAGATGCCATGGAGTGATCATGTGTACTGTGTGGATGTTGTGTTAAAAATGACTGAGCAAGTAGAGCTCTGAATCTGCATCAAATTTTCTGTTAAGCTTGAACATTCCTCTGTGGAAACTATTTGGATGATTCAGAAGGCTGCAGCTATGGGCAATTGGTGACTGGCAGCTTCATCATGACAACATGCCCACTCATGCATCATATCTCATGCAGAGTTTTTTGGCAAAACATCAGTCACCCAAGTGACTCGGCCCCCCCCCCCCCCACAGCCCGTATTTAGCACTCTGTGATCTCTGGCTCTTCCCAAAACTGAAATCACCTTTGAAAGGGAAGAGATTCCAGACTATTGATGAGATTCAGGAAAATATGATGAGGCAATGAGGCAGCTGATCACAATTGGGAGAACTGTGTAAGGTCCTCAGGTTCCTGTTCTGGGGACCAAGGCATCATGGTCCTATGTACAATATTTTTGTATCTGTATCTTCTTCAATAAATGTGTCTCTTTTTCATATTACATTAATAGATACTTTCTGGACAGACTGCATACATCAATCTAAAACCTCTAATAATTTTTATGTAGCAACTAAATCCCTTAAAATGCCCATATATTTAACAAACTATGTTTAAGATATAAAATATGTTAACACAGTTTCCTGATAATTAAGCAATTCACGTAGCTATTAACAAGCAGTTGCTTTTCAAGTTTTAATACTATTGATATGCTGTCTCTCTCAGCCCAGTGACACTGAAGGTGAGCATCCCTTTGCTGATAATTCAGTGTGCTTTACAAAACATCTACAGGCAAATTTTAAATTCTGCCAAAATTGTATTTTAGAATGTGTCTAAAGACATTTCCTCACTTCCGCCAAGATGGAGGCATAGGTGGAAACACTGTGCCTTCTCCCACAGCCAAGTTTGAATACAACAAAAGTTTTGGAGAACTAGGACACACCCAAAGACCAGAAAACGGAATTACACGGAAGTCCGACAGCTACGAACCGTTCAACAGGGACGGTAAGAGAGGCGGAGCCAGCAGCGGAGCTGGGTCAGGCAGGACAGACCTAGGAGCACAGGCAGCTCAGAATCAGTCGGGGTGCGGAACAGACTGACCAAGGTCGCACATTCACGCACAGTGAGACGGACCACCCAGGCCCCAGGGGGCGAACCCAGTGGGGGAGGGCTGACAGCGGTGGCACACTCGCGTGCAGTGGAACGAAACGCGTGGGCCTGGTGACAGTGGTGGCTGCGGTGCCGGTGGGGGTCACGGCAGTGGGCGGCAGAGGGAAGCCATTGTCCCTCTTTGACCCCGCCCCCACATACAACGTCACAACCCAGCGACTGAGTTGCCCTGCTCTGGTGAAAACGTAGGGCTCTGATCCTGCTACTTAACAGGCATGAACAGCCCAAAAGATGGCGCAAGAAGAACTCAAAGTCCCAGAGCCAATAACTCTAAGCGACCAACAGATTGCCAGCCTCTCAGAAGCCCAATTTAAGACACTATTTATCAGGATGCTCACAGAATTGGTAGATTATAGTCACAAATTAGAGGAACATATGAAGGCTAAACTAATTGAAATGAAGGGAGATGCACAGGAAACCAATAGTGATGGAAAGGAAACTGGGACTCAAATCAATGGAATGGACCAGAAGGAAGAACAAAACATCCCACCAGAAAGGAATGAAGAAATGAGAATTCAAAAAAATGAGGAGAGGCTTAGGAACCTCCAGGACATCTTTAAACGTTCCAACATCCGGATTATAGGGGTACCAGAAGGGGGAAAGAAACAGCCACGAGTGGAAAACTTATTTGAACAAATAATAAAGGAGAACTTCCCCAGTCTGGCAAAGGAAATAGACTTCCAGGAAATCCAGGAAGCTCAGAGAGTGCCAAAGAAGTTGGACCCAAGAAGGAACACACCAAGGCACATCATAATTACATTAGCCAAGACCAAAATGAAGGAGAGAATCCTAGAAGCAGCAAGGGATAAGGGGACAGTCACCTACAAAGGAGTACCCATCAGACTGTCAGCGGATTTCTCAAAAGAGACCTTACAGGCAAGAAGGGGCTGGAAAGAAGTATTCCAAGTCATGAAATCCAAAGACCTACAGCCAAGATTGCTTTATCCAGCAAAACTTTCATTTAGAATGGAAGGACAGATAAAGTGCTTCTCAGATAAGGTCAAGTTGGAGTTCATCATCACCAAGCCCTTATTATATGAAATGCTAAAGGGACTTATATAAGAAAAAGATGATGAAAAATATTAACAGTGAAAGGACAGCAAACGCACAGTTATTAACAACCATACCTAAAACAAAAGCAAACCAAGAGGACAGCTAGATCAGGAGTGGAACCATGGAAATGAAGAACACATGGAGGGTTAGAAACAGGGTGGTGGGAGGAGGAGAAGGGGCGAGAAGGCACAGAAAATAGCATAGATGGTAGGTAGAAAATAGATAGGGGGGAGGGTGAGAATAGTGGGGGGAAATGTAGAATCTAAAGAAATTGAGGTACGTGGTTATAAACTAAGGGGGGGGGGAGAATAGTNAGGGTGAGAATAGTGGGGGGAAATGTAGAATCTAAAGAAATTGAGGTACGTGGTTATAAACTAAGGGGGGGGAGAATAGTGGGGAAGGGAGTGTGCAGGTGGAGGGGAATGAAGGGGGGGAATAGAACAACTGTAATGGTATAATCAATAAAATATATATAAAAAAAAGACTTTTCCTGCACATCATTTTGTGAAAATTTTGTACTGTATTTAAAGGATGTACATTCTATGACGTCATTGCATTATAAATAAGAAGCACTCTCTACTAGGAAAATGTTAGCCAGGAAGATGTTCTGTGAGTCAGGCACATACTTCCAAAATTGATTCATTGGCTTATTAAGAGAATTTTCTGCCACCCCTCAAAATTTCAAGAGTGGCTTCAGTCAAAGAAAGACAAGTACTATATGATTTCATTCATATGTGGAATCTAATGAACAAAATGAACTAACAAGCAAAATAGAAACAGACTCACAGAGAGCAGGCTGACAGCTGTTGGTGGGGGCTGTGTGAGGAGAGATGGAAGGACTGAGCAAAAAAGGAAAAAGAGAGAAAAAAATCATGGACACAGATAACAATGTGGTGATAGCCAGGGGAAAGAGAAGTGGGCAGAGGTGAAGGAGTGTATAAGGGATAAATGGAGATGGAAGGGGACTTACAATGATGAACACACAGCACAGTGTGCGATGATGTGTACCTGAAATATGCTTAATTTTGTTAACCACTGTCACCCAAATAAATTCAATAAAAATGAAAAAAAATTAAAGAGTTGGCTTAATAAAAGAAATCTCTCAACAAATGTGTCATGTCAGTAGGTTTACTGTGATCTAGCACACAATAACCTCATTTTTCTGTACCACTCATTAGACAATAAAAAGCATTAACATCCTTTCCAAATTGAAAAATATTACTAAACCAGGAATGGTAGATATTTTTTAATTATAAAAATGATCCATGTTAAACTAGAAGTCAATGCCATTTTTAATTTTTTATTGGTGTTCAAGTACAGTTGTTCCCATTTCTCCCACCATCACTCCCCATCCCTGCTCCATCCCTCCCTGCCTCCCACCCTCAATCCTACCCACTTTGGCTTTGTCCGTGTGTCCTTTATATATGCCATTTTCAAAAAAAAGAAGACTAAAGACATGCTTATAAAAAACAGAAGAGGATGGATGTCAGACATTGCCATTATAATTCAATATTGTTCTGTAACTTCTGTTCAAGGCAGAATTGCAACAAGAAGATACAGTTCTTAGAAACACTGTTATTACAAGTGTTTATAAACAATTCTCTAATAACAACATGGAAAGCCACATTGGAGAACATCCATTTTCTGAAATAACACTCTTAAGTTAAAAGTTCTAATAATGATTTTTAAAAACAGATTTCTTCCACAACTTCCCTGCCCTATATTATCTGTATGGACAACGTAAATACCTTAAAAAACAATGCTAATGTATATAAGAATTTAACACATGATAGGTAAACATCACAAACCAATAGGTTACTCAAAATGGACTCTTGTTTGGATTGTCCAGGAGCAGAGCAGACACCCTTTTCTCGTTCTGCTCACACAGGAGACTGTGAGACTAAAAAGTGTCCCTGCTATCTTGTCAGTGTTAGGAAAATCCTCTCCACGAACAAAACAAATACAGACGAGGTTCTCAAAAGCGAGGGAGGAGACCAGGTCCTGGTGACATCATTTGAGCCCGAAACAGCGCCTGAGCCAGACCTACTCTAAAATGCACCAATAAATTTCCTTTCTACAACATAGAAGACTGACCGAGTTTGGTTTACTGTCATTAATGCACCTGCCAGGAAAGTGTATACTGACAAAGAACACACAAAGTAAACAAATACACACTTGAATAATTCCATCCAACACTCGAGGCAAGTCAGAGACACCCTCACCTCCAATCTTTCCTTTCAACGATAGAGAGATATTTTGCCTAAATAACCTCCCCAATATCTGGGCTATTTCTCCTATTTAATCAGTAAGGCAACAGAGTTTAAATACAGATGCACTCAAAGACCACCATTAGTTATGATGTTGACTTAGACTATTACACTCTATGTTTAACCTGTATGTTTTACAGCTGCAAATTTATCAGGGTAAGTGAATTTCCAAGTATATGTATCCATGTTTTAATTTGAATATCTATATGCAGCTCAGTAAAGTACTATATTACAATGTGTTTTATGAATAGAGAGAGGTTGATATAGCATTCATTTTATGTGATGTTCTCTGTTGGATTACACCATGCCTTAAACACAACTCAACAATTTGAGGCCTCAGAGTCTTCAGCTACTTAGAAATAAAACAGTATGTATCAAAGATAGATCTACCAAAGCTGAGGAAAGTTTGTTTTATTGATTAAAAGCATATTGTATGTAATATAATCAAATATGTCACCTGTGTAAATATTTAAATGACTTTAGTGCCTAAAATTTTTTTTAATTACACAAATGTAATCTAACCTGACCCTCACAAAAAATAAACTGAATCTGGATATGTAGTATATCTTAATGCAGAAGTTATTTATCAAAATTTAAAAAGAAAGCCACACTTTAATACTTATTTCATTTGGAAAAGAACTATGTCCCATTCCTTTACCCATATCTAACAAGAAAATATAGCAACACTGATAAAAGATGTTGCTTCATCTTTAGCAACACTGATAAAAGACAGCAGAAATGGCAGCAAATATATCCTCTTTCAACTAGACCAACTATTAATGTTACCATTCATGAGGTAGGAAATGTAATATCCATAAATCACCTTCACTTTTAAGTGAATAACATGTACTCAAATTGCCTACTTCATTCTCTCTACCTATAACTTTACAAGTGACTGCTTTATTTATTCACAAGCTTATTATTTCTGACAATCAATGTCAGTTATGGTCTTTTTATTAAATGTAAAATATTCAGAAACATGAAAAAATTGCATTCTTTTTTTAAGAGTTTATCATTAATGGATGTTGGAAGGCTCCAGATTCACACATGGCCTCATCAATTTCAGCAAAACATTGAGAATATGTCGCCTTCTCACCTCTCTCCTCTTTAGGAATGTAAACAATCAGACTAGTTTGCCAAGTCAAACATTCTCCTTATATAAAAGCACTTATGCAGCAGGAGATTAAAGCTGCTTACTTAGTTATGATACAGGGAGAGGAGGGTTTTTTTTTTTCAGAAGACAACCTGGAACTGCATCTCAGACAAAGGCTTGATAAAAGTCTGAATTCCACAATGTAAACACTAAAGAAATTACTCTGACCTGAAGTAAATTCATAGAAATCACTCATATATGCCTCCTATGATATTCAATTGTAAAGAAAATTTCAAACCAATAAGTCAAACAGAATAATTTAGCTATTAAAAAATAAATAACTAAATGCTTTAACATGTTAAATAGTACTGTTTATTATTCTACATCTGGAAGCCAGAGAACCTATGCTTCTGACATTAAACTAAGTGAATTCCTAATCATCTTTCATCCAATAATATCAAAAAGAATCAGTGGCTTCATGGAGTTTGGGGAGCAAGAAAGGAGACAAGGTCAACTAACAAAAAATTTCAACATCCTACTTTGTATCTTAAAAGCACCTCTATCCAGATTATCTATTATTTGTGTTACATTATTTAGGTATAAAGTTAAAAGATATAAAGAACAAGGCTAATATAATTTTTTATTTTTTATTTTATTGATTATGCCATTACAGTTGTCCCATTTCCCCCCTTCATTCCCCTCCACCTTGCACACCCCTCCCCCACCATCCCCCCTTTAGTTTATATCCATGTATCACAAGTTCTTTAGATTCTATATTTCCCATACTATTCTTGCCCTCCCCCGTTTTTTTTTTCTATCTATCATCTATGCTACTTATTCTCCGCACCTTCTCTCCCCTCTCCTCCTCCCACTCCCCTGTTGCTAACCCTCCATGTGATCTCCATTTTTATGTTTCTGCTCCTGATCTAGCTCTCCTCTTAGTTTGCTTTTGTTTTAGGTGTGGTTGTTAATAACTGTGCGTTTGCTGTCCTTTCACTGTTTATATTTTTGATCTTCTTTTTATTAGATAAGTCCCTTTAATATTTCAAGTAATGAGGGCTTTGTGATGCTGAACTCCTTGAACTTCACCTTATCTGAGGATCACTTTATCTGCCCTTCCATTGTAAATGAAAGATTTGCTGGGTAGAGCAATCTTGGCTGTAGGTCCCTGCCTTTCATGACTTTGAATACTTCTTTCCAGCCCCTTCTTGCCTGTAAGGTCTTTCTTGAGAAATCAGCTGACAGTCTGATGGGAGCTCCTTTGTAGATGACTGTCCCTTATCTCTTGCTGCTTCTAGGATTCTCTCCTTCATTTTGATCTTGGGTAATGTAATTATGTGCCTTGGTACATTTTTCCTTGGGTCCAACTTCTTTGGAACTCTCTGAGCTTCTTGGACTTCCTGGAAGTCTATTTCCTTTGCGAGATTGGGGAAATTCTCCTTTATTATTGGTTGAAATAAATTTTCCACTTGTTGCTCTTCCTCTTCCCCTTCTGGTACCCCTACAATTCAGATGTTGTAATGTTTAAAGATGTCTTGGAGGTTCCTAAGCCTCCCCTCATTTTTTAAAATTTTTGTTTCTTCATTCTTTTCTGATTGGATGATTCTTTCTTCCTTCTGGTCCACTTCATTAATTTGAGTCCCAGTTTCCTTCCCATCACTATTGGTTCCCTGTGGATTTCCCTTCATTTTGCTTAGTTTAGTCTTCATATGTTCATCTAATTTGTGACTAAAATGAACCAGTTCTGTGAGCATCCTGATCACCCGTATTTTGAACTGTGCATCTGATAGGTTGGCTATCTCTTGGTCGCTTAAAAGCATTGGTTCTGGGGCTTTGACCTGTTCTTCTTCTTTAGCCATAATGTTTTGGTCTGTTAGCACCTGTTAGGTAGTGAAGGGTGGAGCCTTAGGTGTTCACCAGGGCAGGGCAACCCAGGTTGCTGGGTTGTGACCCTGCATGTGGGGGCAGAATCAGAGAGGGGCAATGGTGCTTGTTCTACACTCTCTCTTGGATTTCAGTCCCTTCTGCTGCTTCTCACAAGCAAATTGGGCCTTTCTGGTGCTGGTTCCAGATGTGTGGGCTTGTGCACCCTCTGGGACCCTGTAGGTCTCTCCAGAAAACTCTCTTGTGAGGCTGGGAGCCTCTCCCAGCACCTCGACCCCCATAAGTTTTTCAGTCGCTGCTTTTAGGCTTTATTTCCTGGCGCTGGGGCCCTGGGTTGCCCGGTCTATCTCACTGCTTACACCTTTGCCTGGTTTATCTGCACGTGAATGTGTGACCTCGGTCAGCCAGCCGCCTTGCAACCTCACTGGGTCTGCCCGTTGCCACCCCATGCCTGGGACCTGCCAACTGCCGCCTACGCACCTGAGTCAGTCCAGCCACTTTTTCCTGTGCAACCCCTCTCCCCTGGCCACTGACTCCACCCCTCTTACCAGTCTGGCTGAATGGTTCATTATTGTTAGACTTCCGCAGAGTTCAATTTTCTGTCTGTTTTGGTTGTATTTTGTTACTAAAACTTTGTGTCTTTAAACTTGGTTGTGCGAGGAGGTACAGTGTTTCCACCTATACCTCTATCTTGGCCAGAAGTCCAGGCTAATACATTTTTAAAGGTTTTCAACAGTGAGCACTGAAGCAAGAGTTCCTAATAACTCTGTATCTTTCAACTTTATTTTTGTGGTGAAAGCCCAAATGATTATCTTTATTATTAATAATATTAAGACAAATATTATGCCTTATTTGGTATTATAGAAAAGAATTCTTCTGTTCCTAAGCCTATATTATTTCTATCAACATCAAAAACCTATCTTCCACTTATTATTGAAATTACAAGAAAAAAGTAGTTTTTTAAATTTTCACTTCTCAGGTAAAAGTTTTTTTGACTGTGTGCTTTAAAAGACCAATCTCAGTCATCTAAACGTAACCTTAAATCCACATAAGGTGTTGATTTTACAGAGTAATTCATGATCTTTTGTGTATTTCCTTATCTGTATGCATGTCAAGGAACATCCACACCAGGCTCCTTTGACTACCCACTTCCCCTTTCCACTGCAGGGTCTTTGGTGTTCTCTCTGCCTGGAATGCACTTCCTTGCCTCTTCCTCCAATTTATGTTCTCCTCCCAAGTTCACCTCAACTCTCACTTCTAAAGGAGAGCCTTCCTCTTATTCTCCCTGAGATGAGAGTCTACATGTGCTTTTTTCACCACTGTATCTCTGGAGGGTAGCAGAGTACCTAGCAGATGGTGGGACCTTATTAAATATATGTTGAGCAAACTATAAAATGGAGCACAAGTATTTGAAACTGGCCATTAATCCGAATAGTTCCTGAGTTTCATGATAATGCTAAAATTAAACGAGGTCAAGAAAATTATCCATTTTTTGCTTAAATATGTCACTGGGTTTCCTGGATCCAGACTCAATGAGTTTCAAAAGATGTGTGTGGGAGTATAAGCACAGGGACAATCTCCACATGCTATTGCACTTCAGGATTTAAATAGACAAACATTTTGTATTTTTAAAATATACATGCAAAGATATGAATGTTTGTTCATTCTACTGTAACTGGTCAACTATATAAATGTATCAATCATCATTTTTTCAAACACCTGCATTGTAATACTTATTTTGATCATAGAACAATTGTTCTACATGCACAAATTTTCCAGAAAATTGAAAAATATTATTTAAATAATTGAATTTTAAAATTTAAGTATAGTTAGCTATTGAGTCATAATTCTCTCAGAAATAACTATGTGAACTCTTCTGCAATGGTAAATAGCTTTAAGAAATTACTATAATTCTTGTGTATAGTATTCATAAAGTTTTGCCTTCTCCCTGCCTGTCATCATGTTTTGCTACAGTCACTGTGTCCCTAATATATTCTTTTAGTTTGCTGTGGACTGGGACATTGTAGCAAAATTTCCATTGACAGATGCTTAAACTAAGAGCAATGAGTTCTAAGCCTCTTTTTTTAGTTAAAAAAAGGAAAGCATGAAATTTCCTGTCTACTAACATTTGGTGTTTATCAGAACAAAGGTTGAATTCTAGCTGTTGGGAGACAATTTCCCATTCCACAAAACTGAAGATTAGCAGTCAGTTTCTCCAGGACTATCTTTTTAAAAAGATTTGTATAGCAATTGGCCCTAGAAAAAAATAACCTGACTTCTGGAGCAAATCTATTTACATTCCCAGCAAATAAATAAACATGCCCCTCTTCCAGAGACATTTAAGAGTAATAAAGATTAAAATGTCCACCATTTTAATTCTTCTAGGTAGAATTGCTATATTCTAGGTTAATGAAGATATTCTTTGTCTAGAGGTAAGGATGGACAGGTTTGCCAGCACCTCCAATATAAGATCAAAGTCTACAAATATCAGAATTTCTCTCCTGACATTTGGGGGTTATATACCCCCCATTGTACATGCAGGCAACACCTGGCCCTATTCTTTTTGCCCTATGAGGATAGGAGATCAGGGACTACAGTCAAGATGCTACTACTGCTATAAGCATTAAATTGTCTAGACCTATTTACTCATTGTCTCCTTACATGCCAAATCTCTGGAGGAGCAGCAAGTCAACCCATCAGCTATCACCATGCTACTGCTTAGAACCTGCCTGACACTTGACATTGGTTTCATTATTCAGTGGCCGCATAATGTTGGACAAACTATTTAATCCATACTCTGGTTTCTCTTCAGATAGTATAAATCTTTCGCCTTTTACAAACTATTTAATCCTTCTTACCTCCAGTGACCTCTATTTCAAGTGTATGTAATAATTATCTCAAAGACTGTTTTAAAAAGTGAATACTATATGGAAAGCATGTAGTTACCATGCCTTAAAAAATATGGTTATTGTTCACATTATTATCAGTATTCACTCATTTATTTATTTGCACTGCTTAAAGGGCTTGTTACACTTATTTCCAGATATCTTACTGTGATCCACATAATTCATACTGCTGGTTAGAAAGAGTGTTAGAATTTTTTCCACTTTTTCCTTTCTTATACATTAGAGATACAGCACATATTTAAAAATCATTTCTTGCTTTTGTTGGTGGCTCAGTTACTTGGAGCATTGTCCTGTACACCAAAAGGTTGAGGGTTCAATTCCAAGTTAGGACGCATTCCTAGGTTGTGAGTTCAACCCCCAGTTGGGGTGCATGTGGGAGGTAAGCAATTGATGTTTCTCCCTCACACTGATATCTCTCTCTTTTTCCCCACCCCTCCCTCTCTTTCTAAAATCAATAAACAAATCCTTAGCTGAGGATTAAAAACATAAATATATAAAAATCATTTCTTCTACCTCTTTGAAATTCAGTCATAGAATCTAAATGCAGACTCTGATTCAACTAATATATATTAAGTATACATACATGACAGGCATTGTACTACAATTTTCTTATTTTAAAATATAAATAGCCCTGGCTGGTGTAGCTCAGTGGATTGAGCGCGGGCCTGGGAACCAGAGGCTCGTGGTTCGATTCCCAGTCAGGGCACATACCTGGGTTGCAAGCCAGTTCCCGGCAGGGGACACACAATACATTGTGTGTCCTCAGCAGAGGCAACCATACATTGATATTTCTCTCCCTCTCTCCTTCCCTTCCCCTCTAAAGATAAATAAAAATATTTATACATATATATATATATATATGTGTACATATATATATATATATATATATATATATATATATATGGTCTATCCAGAAGGTATTCATTCATGTACTATGAAAAATAGGGACGTTTATTGAAGAAGATGCAACATACAAGAAACACTGTTCATAGTCCTATGGTGCCTCAGTCACAAGGCACCTTGGGACCTCACTCAGTTTTCCCAGTCGCCATCAGCTGCTCCATCATATTTTCCTGAATCTCATTGATGGTCTGAAATGTCTTTCCTTTCAAAGGTATTTCAGTGTTTGAAAAAGCCATAAGTCTCAGGACACTAAATCTGGGCCGAGGGTATGCTGATTCACCTGGGTGATTTGAGGTTTTGCCAAAAAACTTTTTACAAGATGTGATGCATGAGTGGGCACATTGTCATGAGGAAGCTGTCAATCACTGATTACCCATAGCTGTGGCCTTCTGAATCATTCAAATAGTTTCCATAGAGGAATGTTCAAGCTTAACACAAAGTTGGATATAGATCTGTTGCTCTACTTGTTCAGTTTTTTAAATGTGACTGCCACACAGTACACATGCTTTCTCAATGGTATCTATCATCCCCACTGCCTAGTACAGTGAAGTCATCATTGTCCGTATATGTGCACTTCTGTCCACTCTCCTTGGCTGCCAGGTTACATCAATGTCCCACAAACCATTCTCGTTGTATTAACAATGGCTGGACTTTTAGTGTGCAAACATCACGTATTTAGTACTCATTCAAAATATCCTAGTAATGTTCATAATTTAATAAATAACTTTGATGACATAAAAAAAATAAAATTAAGAATAAAATACAAAACTTGACAGTACATATTACAAAGCACTATTGCTTTCTTTCTTTTTTTTTAAGATTTTATTTACTTATCTTTAGAGGGGAAAGGAAGGAGAGAGGGAGAGAAATATCAATGTATGGTTGCCTCTGCCGGGGACACACAATGGATCATGTGTCCCCTGCCAGGAACTGGCCTGCAACCCAGGCATGTGCCCTGACGGGGAATTGAACTGCGATCCTCTGGTTTGCAGGCCCGCGCTCAATCCACTGAGCTACACCAGCCAGGGCTCACTATTGCTTTCTTATCAGTGTATTACAAATATATTTCAAGTAAAATTTCAAAGATCACATAAATCACTACCTAAAAAAAAATATCAACTTCTAAAATAGAGGCAAAGATAGGAATATCAGAATAACTGGCAAAGCTTTTTCAAACTGTAAATTTTTCCCCCTCAGATATCTTTTTATTTTGCAGTGCCAGGAGTTTATGTATGTATGTTCTAATATGATCTTTTCTCCCACCTCCAACTGAAAACCACTGACCCAAAAGGTAACTTACTTCCTAAAATCACTTTGCCTGCTATAACTTTTTATTTTATCAAAATGTAATTAACAATGAAAATATATTGAGAAGTTCTGGCCAAGATGGAAGTATAGGTAGAAATGCTATGCTTCCTTGCACAACCAAAAGAAGGGTAACAACAAATTTACAACAATAAACAACCAGAACTACCAGAAAATCAAACTGCATGGAAATCCAACAATCAAGGAATTAAAGTAACATTCTTCCAGACTGTTAGGAGAGGCAGAGACAGGCAGCTGGGGTGGAGAAGACACACAGCAAGGCAGTGGACCACATGGGTAAGGCAGGGCTGGCTGACCAGAAACTAAAAACTCAGAACCTCTAACTGTAAAATTCTGTGGGGTTGTGAAGGCAGACAAAATTCCAAGTCTCACAGGAGAGTTCACTGGAGAAGCCCACAACACCCTAGAACATATACAAACCCACATACCTGAGAATAGGCACCTGAAAGGGCACAATCCACTTGTGGGAAGTGAGAGTAGTGATAAAAAGTGGGGCTGGAGCAGAGTGAGCAAGCCACATTGTTCCTTCTCAGACCCTTACCACACACACAATGCACAAGGCAGCAAAGAGAGTTTCCCCAACTTGGTGAGCACCTAAGGCTCCATCCCTTACAACACAGCAGGTGCACTGAATCAAAGAAATATGGCCCATATGAAGAAGTGATCAAAACTACAAGAAAGAAACTAAGCATCAAGGAAATAGACAACCTGTCATATGCAGAGTTCAAAATACTGGTAATCAGGATGCTCACAGAAATGATTGAGTTCTGTCACAAAATCAAGGCTATACAAAGTGAAATAAAGGAAAATACACAGGGGACCAACAGTGACAGGAAGGAAACCAGAACTCAAGTCAACAATTTCTAACAAAAGGAAGAAATAAACATCCAACCAGAGCAAAATAAGGACATAAGAATTCAAAAAAAATGAAGAGAGGCTTAGGAACCTCTGGGACAATTTTAAATGTTCCAAACTCCAAATCATATGCATGCCAGAAGGAGAAGAGAAAGAGCAAGAAATTGAAAACTTATTTGAAAAAAAAAGAATAATAAAGGAAAACATCCCCAGTCTAGAGAAGGAAATAGACTTCCAGACAGTCCAGGAAGTCCAGAGAGTCCCAAAGAAATCAGACCCAAGGAAGAACACATACGTCATCATTAAGTTACCCAAGATTAAATATAAAGAGAGAATCCTAAAAGAAGCAAGAGGAATGGAGACAGTTACCTACAAAGAAGTGTCCATAGACTACCAGCTGATGTCTCAAAAGAAACACTATAGGCAAGAAAAGGCTGGAAAGAAGTATTCAAAGTCATGAAATGCAAGGACCTACATCCAAGATTACTCTCTCCACCAAAGCTATCATTTAGAATAGAAGGGTAGATAAAGTACTTCTCAGATAAAGTAAAGCAAAGGAGTTCATCACTATCAAGCCCTTATTACATGAAATGTTAAAGGGACTTATCTGAGAAATAGAAGATCAAAAACTATGAACAGTAAAAGGACAACAAACTCACAACTATCAATAACTGAAGCTGAAAAACAAAAACTAAGTAAACAATTAAAAACAGGAACAGAATGAGAGAAATGGACATCACATGAAAGTTTATCAGTAGGGAGAGGGAGGAGGAGAAGGAGAGAATAAGAAGCATAAGTGTCAGGTATAAAATAGTCATGAGGAGAGGTTAAGAATAGTATAGGAAATAGAGAAGCCAAAGAACTTACATGTACAACCCATGGACATGAACTAAGGTGGGGAGGGGATGCTGGAGGGTGGAAGGTGGCGCGGGGCAGAGGTGCAATAAAGGGGAGAAAATAATTGGGACAACTGTAATAGCATAATCAATAAAATATATTTAAAAATATGTTTACTTCATCTCAATTTTTGAAGGATATTTTCTCTGGATATGAAATGATAAGTTGCAGGTATTTTCTTTCAGAACTCTAAAAATACCATTCCATTATCTGGTTTTTGTCCACTTCAGCTGAATAATCGCCTTAAATTATTTTTGCTCCCTTGAAAGTACTATGTCTTTTTCTTTCTCCACATTTAAGAATTCTTCTTTTATATTGAGTTATCAACAAGTTTAATATATTGTACTTTGGTTTACTTTGTGTTTATTCTGCTTAAAGTTTCTAGAGATTCTTGAATTTGAGGGTTGATGTGTTTGTCAATTTTGGAAAATTCTCACCCAGTATATATTCACACAGTGCTTTTGCCCCATTCTTTTTTTTCTCTCCTTTCGTGACTGCAATTACACAAATGTTTCATATGTCTCTTGTACTCTTCTCTGTGCCTTCCATATTTTCATTGTTCTGAAGTATAAATATTTTCCACTGAACTATCCCCCAGGTTCACTAATCTCCCCCCACTCAAGAATTAGTAAAGCAACAAAAGGTCTGTTAGTTCTGATCTTCTGTTAAATCCATCAATTGAGGTTTTAATTTCATGAATTGTATTTTTAATTCTAAACTCTCCATTTGATTTTTATAAGCTTGGTTCTCTGTCAAACTCTCCAGTTCATTTCTTATTTTGAGCATATTAATCACAATCATTTTAAACCTGAAAATCAAATACCTTGATCAAATAAGGATCTAATGTCCTCTTGCATTGTAACTGATGCTGAATATTATATATGAAAAAAATGCACAAACTATGAATGATGTAATCTTCTTCCAGAGATCATTTACTATTCTTGTGTCTTACAATTAAATAGAGGTAGATTATCTTGGCCCGATTAAGGACTAAAAAATTTTGATGCTGAGTTTCAGTTTTTGTGGACACTAATCTAGTTCCTGTTTGCCCTTATTCCTGAAAATGTGGAATGTTTAACAGGACGCTTGTTCTAGGTGGTATGTCTTCTCTATTTTCTGTGTCTCTAGCACCATGAAGCTTCTAAAACAGATTACATGTTTACCTGCCAGTTTGCATTTGGACTCTTGGTTTCCTGCCTGTCCATCTTAGACATCAATAAAAAAAAAAAACAGCACAGGATACATTAGTTTTCTGTGGGTCCCTTTACTTAATATTGTCAGCTTCCTCAAGCCTTGACTACCTCGGTATTCCTGAATTTCAATTTTTTGTTTTCCCAACCTTGTAAGACTGATGAGAGATTTTACCAGCCATTTATGCTTAACAACTCAGCCTTTCTTCCTATGCCACTTACAAATCAAAAATTGCCTTAATGTAGAAAGGTCCAGAGAACGTCAGGTTAACCTCAACGCATTTCTCATTCTCTCTGCAACTTTATCCTGCAAGTCCCATATCCTTTGGTTGCTCTCTGTTGCCTTCAGCCACTTGGAAATCACATACCTTATCCAGCTTCTACTATTGCTCTCAGCAGGATATTTGCAGCTAATACAAGCTACTCCAGTACAGTCAAAAACAGAATTCTTCATTATTCATTGTAAAATGCTGCAGTATGTGACTGAATAATATTAAATGAAAAGAAAAAAGAGTCACGTAACAATTGGAATGCATTCCGTGGATTATGAAAAGAAGCTCCTCTATCCTTCAAAACAGCACATAAAATTTTTATTTTTCTGAGAGTTTAAGACTGAAGTCTAAAACCCCTGAAAGCTCTTGTAAAATCTTCAAGAAATATAGACCATCCAATTTTAAAAGCCATCAAAGAAACACATGAATGGTAAAGCATCCAAATAATCCAACATGAAAACCTAAAGGCAAGAATTAAAAACCCATAAGCCAGTTCAATTTGTAAGACAGAAGTCTTTTAAGTTTTTATTAAAATTAGCATAACCTTAATTTCATACACAGCCATGTGAGTTCATATTTGAAATCACAATTGAAAATGTCAATATGTCTTGTTTCCTTTTGAACATTTGATTCAAATTCAAGTAAAAGGGTGCTTCTTAAACACAGTTTTGAAAATTTGTAGAAACTTTAGAATCATTGAAACAAATGTTGAGATCGGCCATGTGTGATATTTGACATTAAAAGTAGTTATGGGTATTTGAAAATTCATGTCTTTGCCTAAAACTGCTATTTCAAAACTAGTCAAACCTCATGTTCACTGCTAAAAGTATAATATTAGAAGAAATTTGATTTAAGAGTTGCCAATACCAGCAATAACTCTAAAGGTCATTATAATTCAAACAGGTGTATTTAGGAAACCCATTCTCATTCCCAATTACAATTTCACCTTATGTTTAAGGAAAGACTACAACCATAGTTTATTAACTAAAAAATAGTTCTACTGAAAGCTACATATACATTAAAACACAATTTTATAATATATGGTAATAGAATTTTACTACTAACAATTAGCTAACGTGTGTCAAATACTCTCTGATCTAGGCACTTCATCAACAAATAAAGCAATATTATTTATAATTTCAAAGACCTTATGGTCATGGCATCAAAGTTGGTTCCAGCGACCCCTGGGGAGTCCCTGAGATCCTTTCAGGGAATCCTCAAGATCAAAATTATTCTCATAGTAATATGTCTTAGTTTGGGTTGGTATAACAAAACCATAAACAAGGCAGCTTAAGTAACAAATGTGTTTCTCACAGTTCTGGAGGCTGAGAAGCCCAAGATTCAGCCTTGGGTGAGGGCTTACTTCCTGGTTCACAGGCAGCAGTTTTCTCACAGTATCCAAACAGGGTGGAAGGGGTGAGGGGGTCAGTCCCATTCATAAAGACTTTACCCGCATGTCCTCACCACCTTCAAAAGCCCAGCTCCCAGTGTGGTCACATTGGGGGTTATGTTCCAACATAAGAATTTCAGGGAGGCACATTCAGTCTCTAGAAAATACTAAGATTTTGTTTGCCTATTTGACTTTTGCTCTCTCATTAACAGTTGTATATTCTGTACTTTAAATATTTCTCAGTTTCAATTTCCAATATAACAAATATCAGTAAATATAACCCACCTAAATAAAAGTCCTGTCATTTGGAGAGTATAAAGAGATCCTGATGCCAAAAAGTTTGAAACTAGTGCCCCACAACCTAAATGATAAATTGAAAGAAAATGATCAAACAAAAAAAGTGTTGCTATATCTGTGGAATTAGTTTTTAAAACATCGCAAAGATAAAAATGATAAAACACTGGTTTTACACTATTGCATTAATTAATCCCAAGACTTCGAAGTTGGGGGTGAAGTAGGTGGGAGTGGAGCCCAGTCCTCCCTGTGCCCAGCTGGAACACCTAGCCGATCTTCTGAGGAACAGAGTGAACAACCACCGGAATCCCAGCTTCCACAAAGTTTGGAGGCAAAAAAATTGCAGAGGACACTGAAAAACAGACAGTGAGGAGAGTGGGCTGGTACCAAGGCTGCTGTGGCCCTCGGCTGGGTGCCGGCTGCAGCACACGGGGAGGAGAATTAGATCACCAGACCCCTCCCCTACCAGAGCAGGGAGGGCAGCCTGGCATTAGGAGGGACCTGGTTGCTGGAAGGCATTGGAGGAAGTTGAGAGGAAGTGGGAGGCACACGGAGGCAGTACACACCCACTGAGACTGTGGACAGTGGCACCAGAGAAATTGGGGTGCCTGAGACACCTGGAGAAGGGAGTAGTTGGGCCGGGCCGTGTCAGACCCTGACTCTGATAGTCTCCGATGGGTAGAAAAAGTGGGGCTGTGTGGTGCGCCTGTTAAGAACAGTGGGCAGCTGCTTTGTAAGGAACTCACCAGCAGTGGCTGATGCACCCACAGGGAGATTTCAGCCACTAGCAGCCAGAGTAAGCAGTGGAGGGGAACTGTGCGCCCCCTAGTCTCTCAGCCGAGCTGAACCTTGCACCCTACCTGTGTCGCCCTGCGTGAACCTAGTGAGTGGAGGAGGGGAACCGTGGGCCCCACAGCTCTGGCACTGTGAGCACAAAGACAGTAGTTGGGGGAACCGTGCACCCCACTTATCTCCAGCTCACACGGGAGATCGCTGTCAGCAGCTGAGCGGCTGATTTGAGCCTGGCAGCTCACAGAAGACCTGGGCCGGAGGCTGGGAAACTGAATAGTGTGACCCAAACCTGGTCCCCATCCTCTCAGAACCAATGAAAGAGAGAAAAGCAAAGCCCAGCCCCCTCTTCCTGTAGCATCTAGGAAGACCAGCAGAACTTGCTGAACAGGTTTAAAGTCAGCAGGAGGCTTATCGTTATCTTTTTTTTTCCTTTTTGGAACCTCTCTCTTCTCAGCTCCCCCCCCCTCTTTTTTTTCTTCTTCTTCCAAGTGAGGTGATAAGACACGGAATTACAAAGGGTCCAGAGACAAATCAAAAGGGGGAGCACAGGGCTAACCCCAAAAACTGAGAAACTGAGACAAATGTCACCTTGCTATCCCACAGAGCTGGCATTTTATTGTGTATGTGTATTATTATTAGTGTGCAATTATTTTTACCACTTTCATTTTATTAGTTTTTCTATTTCTCTTCCTTATGTTTAGTTTTCCTTGATTTGTTTCCCTGTTTAATTGCATTGCTTGACTGGTTTTCCTTATTCTCTCTGTATTGCATTTTAATTTTCCTTCTTTCACTTCACTTGTGTTCCAGTAACACCCAACTCTTGCTCAGGTACTTTCTATTCCGTTTAGCCAAGTCATTTATTTCTGGTCAACTACTGTTGTTCCAGTACTATTGTAAATAATTGGTGTTCCATACAACTGTACATACTACACAGCAACCCTCCCTGATCTTATACCACTTCATTTTATTCCCGAGCATTATTACAATTGTGGTTAACTCTGTTCTCTCTCACACTATGCCTACTTTCTATCCTTTACTCTCACTACATCTCATCATCTAACTTCGCACAGTCACTCTGTTTTCTGGATGCAGCTTGCAATCCTCCTCCCCTCTAACAAGAGTCTTATCTCTCTTTCATCTTTTATAAAAAGTGGCTAATTGAATAAAATATCACTGTTAATGCTATACTTATCCAAAGAATCTCCTATCTCTTCTCTACTTGCGGGTACTTTAAACCCCATAAAATAGTCTCTTGCTGTTTTAATCCACTTTGCCAACCACCTGCCACTGAGCAAATACAAGAATAGGTGGGAGCTATGAACATCAGTATACATGCTGGAGGAGAAAAACCACCATTAAAAGAAGCACCAAAAAGTACAAACCCAAGTACAACAAGAGAGTTCCCACAAACAGAAGAAAGGGCAAACCTAGAGCACCCAGTCATGGAGATCACAGACCATACCATTGAACCTCATAGAATTTCTACCATACAAGTTCACCCTACAAAGACAGCCAGCAAAGTGAAACATCAGGAAGCACAAAAACAAACAAAAAGAGTCATCTAAAATGGTGAGACAAAAAAAGAGCATGTAATCAAAAGGAATGGAAGACTCCCCACTAAGAGAGCTAAACAAAATGGAGGTAACCAAACTATCTGATATAGAATTGAATTAATGGCTATAAAGATGCTCAAGGTGTTCACAGACAACTACAAGCACCTGAGTGAGAATTACATCAGCATGAAAAAAATAGAAACTATAAACAAAAACCAGGAAGAACTGAACAATAAAATCTCAGAAATAAGAAACACATTAGAAACAATTACAAGCAGGATGGATGAAGCAGAGGATCAAATCAGTGAGTTGGAAGACAAGGTAGAAAAAAACTCCCAGATAGAGCAAGAGAAATAAAAGAGACTCGGGAAAAATGAACAGGTGGTAAGGGTACTGCAGAACAACATGAAACATAACAACATCCATGTAATAGGGATACCAGAAGGAGAAGAAGTGCAAGGAATAGAAAACTTGTCTGAAAAAGTAATGATGGAAAACTTCCCTAATTTGATGAGAGAAAAAAGTCACACAAACCCAGAAAACACAGAGAGCCCTAATCAAGAGGAACCCAAAGAGGCCCACTTCAAGACACATCATCATTAAAATGGCAAAATTCTAAAACAAAGAGAGAATCTTAAAGGCAGCAAGACAGAAAAAGGAAATAACATACAAGGGAGCCCCAGTAAAGCTAGCAGCTGATATCTCTACAGAAATGCTCCAAGCAACAAGAGAATGGCAAGAAATACTCCAAGCAATGAAAGACAGAGGCCTGCAACCGAGGCTACTTTACCCAGCAAGACTCTCAATTAAAATGGAAGGCCAAATAAGGAGCTTCCTGGACAAAAGAATCCTCAAAGAATACACCTCCTCCAAACCAGCTCTGCAACATATGCTAAAGGGTCTGCTTTAAGAAGAGGAAGAAAAACAGTGAAAGAGAGAGGAACACATGCACAAAAAAATGGCAATGAATAAGCAGCTATTTAATGAATAATAAACTTAAGTGTAAATGGATTCAATGCTCTAATCAAAAGACAAAGAGTAGCCAAATGGATAAGAAAGCATGAACACACATATGCTGCCTACACAAGACCCACCTCAGAATAAAAGACCTACACAGACTGAAAGTGAAGGGCTGAAAATAAATATTCCAAGCAAATGGGTAGGGGGAAAAGAGCTGTGGTAGCAACACTCATATCAGACAAAATAGACTTCAAAAAAAGACCCATAAGAAGACCCAGAAGGTTACTTCATAATACTCATGGAAAGAATCCATCAAGAAGACATCAACATTGTAAATATACATGCCATAGGAGCACACAAATACATAAAGAAAATCTTGGAGGACTTCCAGAAAGATAGTAACAGCAACACAATTATAGTAGGGGATTTTAATACCCCACTGTCAAAAATGGACAGACCTTCCAAACAAAATATCAACAAAGATATTGTGGCATTGAAAAATGTCCTGGATGAACTGGACTTAACTGATGTATATAGAACCTTTCATCCCACAGAAGCAAAATACAGATTCTTTCCAAGTGCACATGGAACATTATCAAAGATAGACCACGTGAAAGGTCAAAAAATAAGGCTCAACAAATTCAAGAAAACTGAAATCATAACAAGCATTTTCTCTGATCACAAGGGACTGAAACTAGAAACCAACCTCAAGGAAAATATTCAAAAACGCTCAAACTCATGGAGATTGAATAGTATACTATTAAACAATGAATGGGTTGAGAAGGAGATCAAGGAGGAAATCAAAAAGTTCCTGGAAAGAAATGAAATTGAACCTACAACAACCCGAAATTTATGGGAGACAGCAAAGGCAGTCCTGAGAGGGAAATTTTTTAGGCCTACCTAAAAAAAAAAAAAGAAACAATTCAAATAAACAACTTAACCCTATGCCTATAAGAACTCAAGTAACAACAATAAAGAGAGCCCAGAGCAAGTAGAAGGAAGGAAATAACCAAGACTAGAGTAGAGTTAAATGACATAGACACTAAAAGCACAATTCTAAGGATCAGTGAATCCAGGAGCTGGTTCTTTAAAAAATACACAAAATCGACAACCCTTTAAGCAGGCTCATCAAGAAAAAAAGAGAGAAGACCCAAATAAAAACAATCAGAAGGAGGAAAGATTACAACTGACACCACAGAAATACAAAGGATTGTAAGAAATTACTACAAAGAACCATATGCCAAGAAATTTGAAAACCTGGATGAAATGGACAAATTTCCCCAAAAATACAATCTTCCAAAACTCAATGAAGAAGAAGCAGAAAGCCTGAACAGACCAATAACAGCTGATGAAATTGAAGCAGTAATCAAAAAACTCCCAACACACAAAATCCCTGGACCAGATGGTTTCACAGAGAATTCTACACAGCATTTAAGGAAGAGCTAACCCCTACCCTTCACAGACTATTCCAAAAAATTCAAGAAGATGGAAGATTCCCCAGACTCTTTATGAAGGCAGCATCATCCTAATCCCAAAACCAGATAAAGATACAACAAAGAAAGAAAACTTCAGGCCAATAATGCTGACGACCATAGATGCTAAAATCCTCAACAAAATATCAGCAAACTGCGTCCAACAATACATTAAAAAGATCATACACCATGACCAAGTGGGATTCATCCTAGGGATGCAAGATGGTTCAGAATTTGCAAATCAGTAAATGTAATACATCACATAAACAAAAGCAAAGACAAAAACCACATGATCATATCAATAGACACAGAAAAAGCTTTTGATAAGGTACAACACCCATTCATGATAAAAACACTCAGCAAAGTGGGAATAGAGAGAGTATTCCTCAACATAATAAAGGACATATGTGAGAAACCTACTGCCAATATTATACTTAATGGACAAAAACTAGAAACTTTCTTACTAAGATCAGAAACAAGACAAGGTTATCCACTTTCACCACTCCTACTCAACATACTATTGGAAGTCCTAGCCACCACAGTCAGACAAGAAAAAGAAATAAAAGGTATCCAAGTTGAAAAGAAGAAAACAAAACTGTCATTGTTTGCAGATGACATGATAGTGTACATAGAAAACCCTATAGACTCCACCAAAAAACTATTAGACCTAATAAATGAATTTGGCAAAACAGTGGGATACAAAGTCAATATCCAGAAATCAAAGGTGTTGTAGACCGCTCGGCCTGGTTCTAGGAATTGTATCTCTACCCTTGTGGCTAAGGGCTAGGGACAATCTCTGGAATGTGAGCCACAGGAGACAAAGACTGTCTCTGGTAGCAAATGTTGCCTCAGTTTCCTCTCCCTGCCCCCAAAGAGGTCAGAAGTCAATGACAGGTAAGACCCCTCACAGTGGGGGGCAACCCAAGCCAGACTCATCAGTTGGGAGGCCTTCATGGAAGGAATCAGGGGGCTGCTATATCACCCCCCAGCTTTGACATAGCCCAAGTCGCCATGTTCTCTGGGAGAAGTGCTTCCTGGCTCTAATCCCCTTGAGCCTGAATACCTGATGCGGAGGGGTGAAGCTCCTTGCCTTGCTAGAGCATGTCCTGGGGGAAAAACTGGCACCACAAAGATTTCCTGATAAGGCTGTGAAATCTGCTCTAAGAGTGCTTTCATTCACATGTTAAGGGTTCAATCAGGAAACCCTAAAATTCTGTTCCTGACAGACTCAGACTCATACTAAGCCCTCAGATTTCTTTGAAATGTTATCCACTGTTTGATCCTTGATGCCCTGTATTCCTGTGTATTAGAACCCAATAAAAGGCCCTGGAGGAGGGTGCTCGAGGTCTTTTTCTCCTCAGAGAAACTGGCCACTGCTCATGGCCTTTTTCCTCTGGGAAAATGGCCACTTGTCCTCCCTAAGCAGATCACATCATGTCTCAGTCATGTTTACTCTCATCTGTGGTACTCAAAGGGACTTGCAAGGAAAGTCGCCCCCACACAAAGGTTTTTTTGTACACCAACAATCAAATATCCAAAACAGAAATCAGGAAAAAAATTCCATTTGATATAGCAACAAGAAAAATAAAATACCTAGAAATAAACCTAGAGTTTTATAATAAAATAAACCTAGAAATAAACCTAGAAATAAGCCAGAGAGTTAAAAGACCTGTACTTAGAAAATTACACAACACTGAAGAAAGAATTTAAGAAAGACACAAACAAATGGAAACATATACATGTTCATGGATCAGAAGAATTAACATCATCAAAATGTCCATACTACCCAAAGCAACTTATAAATTCAATGCAATCCCTATTAAAGTCCCAATGGCATATTTCACAGACATAGAACAAACACTTCAAAAATTTATATGGAACCATAATTGTCCCTGAAGAGCTGCAGCCATTTTGAGAAAAAAGAGCAAAGTAGGAGAAATCACAATACCTGATATCAAAATGTATTACAAGCCCACTGTAATCAAAACAGCCTGGTACTGGCATACAAACAGACACATGGACCAATGGAACAGAATAGAGAGCCCAGAAATAAATCCAAGATTCTATGGTCAATTAATATTTGACAAAGGGGCAGCAGCATAAAATGGAGCAAGAATAACCTCTTCAACCAATGGTGTTGGGAGAGCTGGACAGCTATATGCAAAAAAATTGAGACTTGACCACCAACTTACACCATACAGAAAAAGAAATTCAAGGTGGATAAAAGATCTAAATATAAGTCTTGACACCAATACAGTCCTACTTGAGGACATCAGCAGGAAAATCTCAGATATTCCACACAGCAATATTTTCACTGATATGTCATTCCCTAGAGCAAGGGACATAAAGGAAAGAATAAACAAATGGGATCTCATCAAAATTAAAAGCTTCTGCATGGCTGAAGAAAACAATATTAAAATAAAAAGAGAACCAACTGTATGGGAAAACATATTTGCCAATGATACCTCAGAAAAGGGTTTAATCTCCAAAATATATAAAGAACTCACACGACTCTACTCTAAGAAGGCAAGCAACCCAATTAAAAAATGGGGGAAAGACTCGAACAGACACTTCTTCAAGGAGGACATACGGAGGGCCCAGAGACATATAAAAGAATGCTCAGCATCACTAGCCATCTGAGAGATACAAAGGAAAACCACAATGAGATACCACTTTACACTAGTCAGAATGGCCATCATAAACAAAGCAACAAACAACAAATGTTGAAAAGGGTGTGGATAAAACTGAACCCTAGTGCACTGTTGGTGGGGTTGCAGACTTGTGCAACCACTATGGAAAACAGTATGGAATTTCCTCAAAAAACTAAAAATGGAAGTGCTTTTTGACCCAGCAATTCCACTGCTAGTATTATATCCTAAGAACCCTAAAACACCAACCCAAAAGAACCTATGCACCCCAATTTTCATAGCAGCACAATTTACAATAGCCAAGTCCTGGAAGCCACCCAGGTGCCCATCAGTAAATGAATGGATCAAAAACTATGGTACATTTACACAATGGAATTCTATAGCAGGAAAAAAAGAAGGAACACCTACCCTTTGTGGTAGTATGGATGGAACTGGAGAACATTATGCTAAGTGAAATAAGCCAAGCAGTGAAAGAAAAATACCATATGATCTGACCATTAACAGGAACTTAATAGACAAAACAAACAAACAAGCAAAGTATAGCCAAAGACATTGAAACTGAGAATAGGCTGACAGTGATCAGAAAGGAGAAGGGAGAGGATAAAGGGGGAAAGGGTGAAAGGTTTACAGGGACAATTATAAAGGACATATAGACAACAACAAGGTGGGGTAGAAATGAGGGAGGGAGACAGGGAGAGCCAAGGTGGTTGAGAGGGGTAGGGGAGAAAGGCAGAAAACTGTACTTGAAAAACAATTTTTTAAAAAATTTCCAGAAAAAAATAATTAATTAATTAGTTTTTAAAATCCCAGATGTCTAGGCATATCAATAAAATTTAATGTAATAAACATTAAATCAAAAAGCAAAATTCACCAATATTAAATATTCCTACTCTCAATCAGAATGGCATTGACTGAATTGTGCCCTCCCCGCCCTGCCAAAATTCATATGTTGAAGTCTTAAACCCTAGTGTGACTGTTTTTGGAGATAGGGTCTTTTAAAACATAATTAGCATTAAATGATGTCATAAGGGTAAGGCCCCAATCCAATCAAGACTGCAGTCCTACTAAGAAGAGGGAGAGATACCACAAATGCATGTGCACAGAGAAAAAGCCATGTGAAGTCACAGCAAGAAGGTGAACATCTGTAAACAAAGAATATAGCTCTTAAAAGAAAAAAAACAACAAATCTTCCAACTACCTGGTCTTAACTCCCAACCTCCAGAACTGTGAGAAAATAAACTATGTTGTTTAAGCCACCTACTCTATGGTGTTTTGTTACGGCAGCCCTAGCACATGAGTACAGAAGACTAAAGTTTTCCGTGTCATTCTAGTGGCCTTCTTTAAGTTTTAGCTATTTCAATGAAAATCACAATGGTAGCAGATCTGGTAGCACATGGTACATGTGCCCCACAACATTTTCCAAATTCCTTTGTTCTCTGCTCCCTTGAAAACTTAAAACTTAACACATGGACAGGTTTCCTGAAATGCAATTTTATTTTATATAGAGAGCTTGAATGTCATCTCAAATATGATCCTTAAAAATCTCTATGTCTTTCTTCAAATGTAAAGCCAGTTGATCACGGAAAGAAAAAAACTCATGAAGAAAACGTATACTTTTTTTTAAAAAGTGGGGCACTGTATTTTTACTGTATCCTCATTTGTCTGCTTAGGCAAAGAATATCTGCTAAAAATATTACAAAGAAAAATTTAGCCTTATTATTAATATTATAATAATATTAATAATAATCATTTAGCCTTATTATTAATATTATAAAATATTAGCTTTATTATTAATATTATAATAATAATCATTATAGTGATTATTATTAATCATTATAGTGCTTTTAATATTACTAATAATCATTATTATTATTATATTAATAATAATCATCATTATGATCACTTAGGAGCCCTTATATTTCTCTTGGAAACTTACTTTTATTACTAGCCAACCAGTCAGATTCAAGGAACAATTTAATTCTTAGAATTGCTAAGTATTCCAGTTCCTCAGTACCTTAGCCTCCAGATTTCTAAACAAAGAACACTAGATTTAATATACTGCTTTACATTATATAATAGTTTTATGAAAACTATTTCATAAAATAGTTTTCCTGACTCAGTGATCTGTCTCTATACAGGTAGCCTCATTTGCAGTGAACCCCAACAGTAACAAACAGGCATCTCAGTAGACAGAAAAGGAGAAGCAGGAGCGCAAAGATACACATGCACGGTCGATGTCCTCCCATCATTTCCACCCAGGCTATTACAGCAACACAGTTAATCTGCCCTGACAGAAGTGTTTGCTGCCACTGAACTAAGTAGAAAGTCTCAAGATAGAATTCAATGCTGAAATTCCATATTTTTACCAGAATATAATATTCCTTTTATTTAAATCAGTTAGATGGATTAAATATATAGACCTCTAAGCTTTTAATATCTTACATTTGAAAATGAATATCATTTGTTATAAGGTGTAACCTTATTTGAACTCTATTAGGTAAATGGAGGAAAATCTTCAAATACATTGTATCTGTGATGTAAAAACATCATCAGTAACAACCATATCTAGTACATACTATGTTTCTACTAAAGTTTTTCAATATACTATTAAATTCAAATAAGCTAAATAAAAATTTATCACTGACTTAAGCTTATTCACAACTCAGTTATTTTCTGGCTTTTACAGATATCCACAATAGTTATATGTGTAGATTTAAATAATGTCCCTCCCCTCCAAAATAACACTTTTGTATAAATTGTTTATAAAAATAAACCTACGTAGGCAGCTTTGGGGTTAAAAATATTTTAATATATCACCATTACTCAAAATATTTTGCTCACACCCAGGCAGGTAAATGTGGATATGTGTCCTGTGTAGGATGACTTTGCATGTCCTCCAGGTGGACCCAAAGGGCAGTGTCGGCAATAATGACCCATCTGTTTGCTACTGGCAACCAGAAAACTTCTAATGAAGACAGATGTGAGTCGCCCTGTACAAGTAGGCTGCAGGGTGTTAATGAATCCACCTAATGGTCACTACCCGCCACTCTTGACTGATTGATCACCCAAATAAAAGGTTTAGTTTGAAAAGCAAAGAAGAGTAGTTCACATACTCATTAGTTTTACCAGGACATTGCTTTCACTTTCCCTTACAAACTAACTCTGTATTACTTTTCTTTATCAATTCTTAGAAAATATCACTATTATTCATTAGGCTCAGTCTTTTAAAATAACCTTGCTAGCACTATTGAAAAATTAATTCCTCCCAAACTTCTCTACTGACCAACTCACAAGATATCGACTCAGTATTATGATACAGCAATGCTATATATAATGAGACACAAAATTATATTTTGCTATGTCATAAAACTCTCTAGGTACATTTATATGTAACTTTATCACAAATATCTACCTCTCTAAAATGTTACTCTTTAAAATATTATTGTTAATATCTGCTCGGAAATAGAATTATTGCCCTCCATACTCCAAAAAGAATGTTCACTTACAGAGACCAATTCATGAAATATTTACATACCCATAAAAATACCTATGTGCTTTAAAAATACATGAATATTTTATGGTTGATCATTTTATTTTCTAAAATATGCTGTGGGTAACACTCAATAATTACAATTTCTGCAGTTGTGTTTCAGTATAAAATCTGTATTATATTAATATTTTACCTGAACTCTTAAAGAAGATCTAATGCAGTCATATTGTTCTTAGAAATATTCATACATATAAAAATACATAATCAAAAGTGAAAACATGTTTTTTAAAATATGCACATTTATGTATAAATAAAACTATGAGAAATAGTGTTACAGTAATTAATTTAATTAAGTTTCAAGAAATTTATATAATTTATAAACTATGAAATTTTACTTTCTATGTGTAGATTTAAAACAACCTGTGGTTGCTTCAGTAACAAATGGACTACTTATTTTTATTGCAAATTAGTTGACTGGAATGGGAGCCATGATTGACCTTCTCTGACATGACTGCACAATCCTTAAAAGTTAACAATTCATATGTTAACAAATGCACACAACATATACATACACATACACACATACCATCCCATGAGTTTCAAAAAAGATTCAAGAAGAAGGAAGTCTCCCAAACTCTCTTTATGAAGGCAGTATTATCTTAATCCCAATGCCAGGTAAAGACTCAAAAAGAAAGAGATCTACAGGACAATATTTCTTATGAACATAGGTGCTAAATTTTTCACCAAAATACTAGCAAACCAATCCAACAATACATTGGAAAGATCACACCATGATCGAGTGGAATTTATTCCAGGGATGCAAGGATGGTACAATAGTCACAAATCAATAAATGTGATACATCAAAGCCCTGGCTGGTGGGGCTCAGTGGATTGACAACTGGCCTCCAAACCAAAGGGTCACCGGTTGGATTCCCAGTCAGAACACTTATTTGGGTTGAGGGCCAGATCCCCAGTAGGGGGTACTTTAGAGGCAACCACACACTGATGTTTTTCCCCCTTTCTTTTCTTCCTCCCTTCCACTCTCTAAAAATAAAGTATTTAAAAACATAAGTAGATGTGATACATTCCATAAACAAAATAAAAGATAAAAATCACATGTTCATAGCAATATGTGCAGCAAGAGCATTTGGTAAAAACTAGCACCCATTAGAGTTAAAAACATTCAGCAAAGTGGGAATCAAGGGAGCATATGTAAACATAAGAAAGACCATATATGAAAAACCTACTGCCAACATCATAGTCAATGGGCAAAAACTAAAAGTGTTTCCCTTAAGATCAGGAACAAGACAAGTGTGACCCTTTTCACCACTCTTATTTAAGATAGTACTGGAGGTCCTAACCACAGTGATCAGTGATCATACAAGAAGAAGAAAAAAGGCATCCAAATTAGAAAGGAGGAAATAGAACTGTCATTATTTTCAGATAACATGATAGTGTACATAGAAAACTTTATAGCCTCCACCAAAAAACTATTCAAATTAATAACTGAATTTGGCAAAGTAGTGAGATACAAATGCCATTTTTGTACACCAACAATGAACTATCAGAAAGAGAAACTAAGAAAAACATCCCACTTACTTTAGCAGCAAAAAAAAAAAAATGTAAAGTACCCAAGAGTAAATTTAACCAAGGAAACAAAAGATCTATACTTGGAAAACTATAGAACATTAAAGAAAGGAATTGAGGAAGATATAAATAAACAGGAGCATGTACTGTGTTCATAGTTTGGAAGAATTAACATCATTAAAACGTGCATATTGAATCTATAGTTTCAATGCAATTCCTATTAAAATACCAATGGCATGTTTCACAGATCTAGAACAAATACTTCAAAAATTTCTATGGAACCAGAAAAGGCCCTGAATAACCACAGCAATCTTGAGAAAGAAGAGCAAAGTTGGAAGGATCACAATACCTGATATCAAACTACACTACCATGCAACTATAATCAAAGTAGTCTGGTACTGGCATAAGAGAAGACACACAGATCAGTGGAAAAACAAGAGGACTCAGAAATAAACCTGTGTTTCTATGGTCAATTAACATTTGACAAAGGAGGCATGAGCATACAATGGAGTAAAAATAGCCTCTTCTATAAGTGATATTGGGAGAACTGGACAGCTACATGCAAAAAAAAAGAGAGAGAGAGAGAGACTAGACTACCAACTTACAGCATACCACAGAATAAATTCAAAATGGATAAAACACTTAAATATAAGTCGTGATACCACAAAAGTCCTAGTGGAAAACATAAACAGTAAAATTTCAGATACCCCACATAGCAATAGTTTCACCAATATATGTCCTAGGGCAAGAGAAGTAAAGGACAAAAAATACACAATAGGACTATATCAAATTAAACAGCTTCTGCACTGCTAAAGAAACCAGCATTAAATTGATCAGAAAACCAAGTGTTTGGGAGAACATATTTGCCAATGATACCTCAGACAAGGGTTTGATATCCAAAATATATAAAGAACTCATATAACTCAACACCAGCAAGACAAACAATTCAATTANAAGGCCCTGAATAACCACAGCAATCTTGAGAAAGAAGAGCAAAGTTGGAAGGATCACAATACCTGATATCAAACTACACTACCATGCAACTATAATCAAAGTAGTCTGGTACTGGCATAAGAGAAGACACACAGATCAGTGGAAAAACAAGAGGACCCAGAAATAAACCTGTGTTTCTATGGTCAATTAACATTTGGCAAAGGAGGCATGAGCATACAATGGAGTAAAAATAGCCTCTTCTATAAGTGATATTGGGAGAACTGGACAGCTACATGCAAAAAAAAAAAAAAAAAAAAAGAGAGAGAGAGACACTAGACCACCAACTTACAGCATACAACAGAATAAATTCAAAATGGATAAAACACTTAAATATAAGTTGTGATACCACAAAAGTCCTAGTGGAAAACAAGTAAAATTTCAGATATCCCACATAGCGATAGTTTCACCAATATATGTCCTAGGGCAAGAGAAATAAAGGAAAAAATACACGATAGGATATCAAATTAAACAGCTTCTACATTGCTAAAGAAACCAGCATTAAATTGATCAGAAAACCAAGTGAGAACATCTTTGCCAATGATACCTCAGACAAGGGTTTGATATCCAAAATACATAAAGAACTCATATAACTCAACACCAGCAAGACAAACAATCCAATTAAACAATGGGCAAAAGACCTGAATAGACATCTCCGAGGATATATAGATGGTCCATAGACGTATGAAAAAAATGCTCAGCATCACTAGCTGTCAGAGAGATGAAAATTAAAACCACAATGAGATATTACCTCATACTTGTCAGAATGGCCATCATTAATAAATTAATCAACAAGTGCTGGTGAGGTTGTGGAGAAAAGAGAACCCTAGTGCACTGTTGGTGGGAATGCAGATTGGTGCACCCACTGTGGAAAACAGTATGAAATTTCCTAAGAAAACTAAAAATGGAAATGCCTTTTGACCCAGCAATTCCACTGCTGGAAATATACCCTAAGAATCTTGAAAACACCAATTCAGAAGAACATATGCACCCCTATGTTCATAGTGCTGCTATATACAATAGCCAAGTGTTGGAAAGAGCCTGAGTGCCTATCATCAGATAAATGGATTAAAAAACTATGGCATATATACAGAATGAAATACTACTCAGCGGAAAGGAGGAATTCCTACTCTTTGCGACAGCATGGATGGAACTGGAGAGTATTATGCTAATTGAAATAAGCCAGCTGGTGAAAGGCAAATACCATATGATCTCACTTATATAAGAGTAATCTATTGAATGAAATACACTAATGAGCAAAACAGAACCAGAGACATGGAAACAGGGAACAGACTGACAGCTGTCTGAGGAAAGGAGGGTAATGGGTGAATGGTGGTAAGAAGGGGAAAAAACTAGTCAAAGAACATGTATGAATGATTCACAGACATGGACCACAGTGTGGGGATGGACTGTGGGAGTGAGAGTGGCCCAGAACAAAGAGGACAAAGCGGGTCGGGGGGTGGGGGGGACTGGGACCACTGTAATAGAATAATCAAAAAATTTTTAAAAAGAGAGAGAATGTAAAAAAATAAATTATTGCTTTTCCAAGTTCAAAAAAGTAATCTTAGGGTATTGCATTAGAACAGAAGACATAGGTTTTAATAGCAACAATTAATATATGTAATGCCTTAAATGAAATGGGTGCTTCACAAGCACTATTTCATTTCTAATACAATCCTGTGAACTAGGAATTGTCATAACTCACATTTTATCAATAAAAAAGTTCAGAGAAATTAAGTTAACTTTCAACATCTATACTTAATAATAAGAGATGAAGCAAAATTTCACACCCATATTTTTGAATTCATGACCCCCATGACCTGTTTTCTACACTTCAAAGTTGAAAGTGAGGCCTCCTTGATCGACATCAAAACCACGCTGTGTGTTACAGCAACACATCACTTACCATTTATTCAGCCGGCATGGCTATATGAAGAGGAGTCTAAACATCAGAAAAAAGCAAAAGATACCTATCAGGAAGTATAAGAAGTATCCCATGAGCAAAATATTAAGATTGTGGGTTTTTTCAAATACCTGCAATCTTCATTCAACTCCTACTTACTTGTATAGTATTTACTAATCTAATAATGTTTTAGTGAGCCAAGCACATAATCTTCCCCCAAAAACTGAAGACCAGGAGATTGCAGGGTCTCTACTGAAAATTATAATCTTAATGACAAGTTAAGTGCATGACCTAACTCGCAGCGTTGAGAGTGCAGTAGCTATGGAAAGCAAAAAGAGGGTATTATATCAAAAAGACACTGCAAAGGCACTTGGAAAATCAAAACAAAGGAAAAGATCTGAAAGCAATCCAATCCTGCCAAATGTCTCTTTCTGGCCAAAAGCTACTTTGAACGGCCTACCCAGGCTGGCTCTTGCTCAGTAGTAACTTCGAGATGCCTCCTGAGAGCTGACACCACAGCCCCTGTACTTCCAGCCTCTGCTCTCCTCTCTAACGGGGGTAAAACACGAGCTTGACGGAGTGTAGCAATGGAATGTGCCCACAAAGTCCAGAGTTCACCAGGAAGGAAGGTCCATCCTGATGGATTTACACTCTAGGGAAGTATACTTTCTTGGAGCTGGCAGAAAACCATTAATGACAGAAGAGTTATAGAAACTTTCATTTAGTTTCTATACTGTCAGGACAGAATTGAAACCTTTTGTTTTCCTAGGACAATCCTCTAATGATGCACAAAAATCCCACAGTGTTATAAACCGCATTATTTCAAGATAAACAGTGAATTCTGTAAATTTTGACTATGCAATCCCCAAAGACCCAGGAGATGTTAAAAATCTTCCAATTGTTCACCTCAGGGGGTGGGATGTACCATGGCTCACAGGTTTTATACAAATCTGTATGTATATACAGATTATTGTGCATGTGTAGCAGACTAGCAACAAAGGATACCCATTCCAAATGACATGGAGTTGGAAACATTGCAAAATAGGAGGTAGAATGAATGTTCAGTGGAATGATACATTATCTGACCTTCAAGACACTATGCTCATCATTAAATCACACAGCCAGCAGTGCCTTAAAATGGGTCTCAACATGTTCACACTATTCATGATCTCCGTTCTGACCCTTTGCCTAAACCACCTTTTATTATAATTACCAACCTAGTATTGATCATCCTAGACTCTGAACTGTTTCCTCACTTTCCTACTTTTAATCTAACTACACTCTAATGAGCCACCTTTGAACCTTTCTTTCTTTCCTTATCTGCATTTTAAGTGCTCTCTAGGTCATGGCTGCCAAGGCTGCTACTCTCTAGCAGGTCTCCTTGGCCCTGAGAGCAGGACCTAAGTGGTTGCAAAATTGTCAGATGAGAAAATACACAGAAGTGAATGGTGTTCTGTGATGGTCTGGTATTCTGGCTGCTGATTCAAGATGTTGGCATGGAACTGGGGGTTCTAAATTAAAAACCAAAAAGTGGAACTACCATACTGATCAAACTTTATGTCTCTTAGTGACACTTTTATTTGAGTTTTGAATATCAATGAATGCTGAACTTTCCTCTGGGAGTAATCTCAGGACTACAACTTTTTCAAAGCTAGAAGATGCAACCTTTTTTCTAGTATGAGATGATTACTGTGCATTGAATTTCCTTCCTATGACAACTATATGCATGATGCAAGGAGAAAGGAGAGGTATAAGGTAACAGAGTTATCTTGTGAAAAACATTGTCAATCTTCTTGAAAAACAAAAAGCTGTAGGAGGAATATTATTTCTGTGAATTCAAGAATAAAACACTGGAAATACATGAGAAGTTCTGGATAATCTTTGATATAATTTTACAGGATCTAGTTTGTTGACAAAGCATCAAATTTTATTAAAAGCTAAAGATGTGAGTAAACATTTTTGTCTATGGGCATTGCTTGTGTTCGTGGGACAGGACTTGTGTTTCTTGTATCTTTTCCAACAGAACCAGAGTCTCTGTCCAGAAGTCAGTATTATTAACCCTTGAAAACATTTCAATTTTGAGAACGGCTAGAATGCAGGCTCCTCCAATGCATAACATTAGAACAATGGTGGCTGAGTAGGAATCAAAATTTGGGCTTATAGACTTAGAATGGGAAGCAAAAATAAGTTATTAAGTAATTATGCTATGTCCAAGATCTGAAAATCAGGGTCAGAGGAAATAGCTTTATTCAACAGTGGCCATGTTAAGCGTTTAAGTACCGTAGGTACCAAAAGTAGGTACCAGAGAGATAGTCGAGCATTCAGAACTGAGAAGCACTATTATATAGGAGAAACAAGATTATGCGAAAGTTATAAAGACAGCTCAGCTATCCTTACAGTACACTTCCTACCCACCAATGAGGCCTAAATAAAACACCTGCAACTATGTTCCACTCTAATGCCTCTGGGAATTTCAGCTTCTACCTCCTGCCCTCAATTTGAATTCACTTCTGTGTTAAGGCACACTGACCTGTCACAGGCACTCAAGCCAGGTTCACTGTCAATTTAGTCCTACGCCATCTCATGACCTCTGCACAGATGGAGTGCCCCAGATCTGATTTATCTTAGAGGGAAAATCAGAAAACTGTTATTTGTTTTGTTTTGGAGGGTTCTGAGCAAAAAAAAAAGTTTTAAGTAAATTTACTATTTCGCATTGGGCTGCATTCATAGTCATCCCGGGCTGCATTCATGCCCTCAGACCATGGGTTGTATGAGTCATCACATTTCTCAGTCACGAAAAAGAGACCTACCCAGCTCAACATTCACTCCTACCCACGGCCTCTCAGGAACCTCTCCCAGATCAAATTATGCGCCAAAGCTATGTTTCTTGCTTCTCCTTAAAACCCACCTTTTATCATTATTATCATATTTTAAATAAATACAGTCAAGACCAGAAATGTTTATATTCCTTCTCCACACTGCAGGTTAGTGGTAGAGTGAAAATCAGAGTTTAATTAATCTGAATTACCATTTTAAGAACTGCTTTTTCAAATCAATTATTTAGAGATGTAAAATTCCAATGACCAAGTCAATCATAGAAATAAGAATGAATCTTATTAAATACTTTCTTTTCTTTTTAAAAATATATTTTATTGATTATGCCATTACACTTGTCCCATTTTCCCCCCTTCACTCCCCTCACCCTGCACACCCCCTCCCACCCACATTCCCCCCCTTTAGTTCATGTCCATGGGTCATATTTGTAAGTTCTATAGCTTCTACACTTCCCATACTATTCTTACCCTATCCCTGTGTATTTTCTACTTACCATCTATGCTACTTATTCTCTGTGCCTTCTCACCCACTCTCCTCCTCCCACTCCCCTGTTGATAACCCTCCATGTGACCTCCATTTCTGTGGTTCTGTTCCTGTTCTAGTTGTTTGCTTAGTTTGCTTTTGTTTTAGGTGTGGTTGTTAATAATTGTGAGTTTGCTGTCATTTTACTGTACATGTTTTTGATCTTCTTTTCCTTAGGTAAGTCCCTTTAATATTTCATATAATAAGGGCTTGGTGATGCTGAACTCCTTTAACTTGATCTGATCTGAGAAGCACTTTATCTGTCCTTCCATTCTAAATGAAAGCTTTGCTCTTTGCTAGATAGAGCAATCTTCTATGTAGGTTTGCCTTTCATGACTTGGAATACTTCTTTCAAGCCCCTTCTTACCTGTAAGGTCTCTTTTGAGAAATCAGCTGACAGCCTGATGGGTACTCCTTTGTAGGTGACTGTCCCCTTATCTCTTGCTGCTTCTAGGATTCTTTCCTTCATTTTAATCTCGGCTAATGTAATTATGATGTGCTTTGGTATGTGCTTCCTTGGGTCCAACTTCTTTGGGACTCTCTGAGGTTCCTGGACTTCCTGGAAATCTATTTCTTTTGCCAGATTGGGGACGTTCTCCTTTATTATTTATTCAAATGTTTTCAATTTCTTGCTCTTCCTCTTCTCCTTCTGGTACCCCTATAATTTGGATGTTGGAACATTTAAAGATGTCCTGGAGGTTCCTAAGCCTCTCCTCATTTTGTTGAATTCTTTTTATCTTCATTCTTTTCTGATTGGATGTTTCCTTCTTCTTTTTGGTCCACTCCATTGATTTGAGTCCCAGTTTCCTACCCATCATTATTGGTTCCCTGTACATTTTCCTTTATTTCACTTAGCATAGTCTTCATTTTCTCATCTAATTTGTGACCAAATTCAACCAATTCTGTGAGCATCCTGATTACCTGCGTTTTGAACTCTGCATCTGATACGTTGGCTATCTCTTCATCACTTAGTTGTATTTTTTCTGGAGCTTTGATCTGTTCTTTTGTTTGGGCCATTTTTTTTTTTTTGTCTCAACGCACCTGTTAGGTAGTGAGGGGTGGAGCCTTAGGTGTTCACCAGGGGAGATCAACCCAGTTGCTGGGTTGTGATGCTATAGGTGGGAGCAGGGTCCAAGAAGCAACAATGGCACTTGCTCTGCTCTCTGCCAGATTTCAGTCATTTCCCCTGCTTCCCCCCAAGCAAATTGGGCCCTTCTGGTGCTGATTCCTGGGTGGGTGGGCTTGTGTACATTCTAGGACCCTGTGGGTCTCTCCAACAAAATTTCCTGTGAGTCTGGGAGTTTCTCCTGGCACCTCAACCCCCACATTTTCAATTGGTGTTTTGAGGCTTTACTTCCCAGCGCTGGAGCCCTGGGTTGTATGGTCTGTCTCACTCCCCAGTTTCACCTGGCTCATCTGTGTGCAAATGTGAGATCATCTGGTCCACCAGCCACCTTGTGTGGCATGCCCCTCCACAATCTGCCACCTCGCCAGGTCCGCCAGCCACCACTTTGCCGTGACCCCTCTCCACCCGGAAACTTAACTCCACCTCTACTACTGGTCTGGATGAATGTGTCTTCTTTAACTCCTTGATTGTTGGGCTTCCATACAGTTCAATTTTTTGTCGGTTCTGGTTGGTTTTTCTTTCTAAATTGTTACTGTCCTTATTTTGGTTGTGCAAGGAGGCACAGTGTGTCTACCTATGCCTCCATCTTGGCTGGAAGTCCTAAAGAATCAAATACTACTTTCTACATTTTTCAATCATAAAGTTTGTATGTATGAGGTCTGTTTAGAAAGTATCCAGCCATGTAACAAAAAATAGATACCTACTGAAGAAGATGCAAGATAACAAGAAATATTTTACTTGAGGCAATGATTCCTCAGTCCCCTTCAAAATAGGCACCTTAAGACCTCACACAGTTCTTGCAATGGCCATCAGCTGCCCCATCATATTTTGCTGAATCTCATTAGTGGTTTGAAATATCTTCAAATCAGAGGCGATTTTAGTTTGGGAAAAAGCCTGAAGTCACAGGACACCAAATCTGGGCTGTTGAGGGGCTGAGTTACGTGGGTGATTTGATGATTCGCCAAAATACTACACGAGATGTGATGCATGAGCAGGCACATTGTCATCGTGATGCTGCCAATTACCCATAGCTGTGGCCTTCTGAATCGCCCAAATAGTTTCCACAGAGGGAATGTTCAAGCTTAATGCAAAAATGGATGCAGATTCATTGTTCTACTTGCTCAGTCATTTTGAATGTGATGGCAACACAGTACACATGCTGACTCAATGGCATCTACCACCCCCACTGACTAGTGCAGTGAAGTTGTCATTGTTCACACAAGCGCATTCCAGTCCACTCTCCTTGGATTCCTAGTTACATCGAAGTCATGCAAACCATTCTCGTTATATTAATAATGGCTGGACATTTTATGGACAGACCTCTTTAAATAGTCACACATAAGCAGGTTTGTAGAGTAAAATTTTCTACAATATTAACATCATTCACTTCTCTTTATGCTGTTAAAAAGTGGTACTTAACATAGAGTCCTTTAAAGAAGTGAAAGACAGTGATTTGGAAATAATAATTGAAATTATTTACTATCAGTGCATTTAAATTGCATAGCTTCATAAAGCTATGTTGCTCTTAAGTCCATTAGAAAAACAACCATTGCTAATGGACTTACTATTCTATTCTAATGGTCAGTGACTAAGAGCCAAATATCTTCAGAATTCTTCCTTATACCGTACTCTTTATGCCTTAATCACACAGTGAAAATCTGGTGGAGTCAAACTTTTAAAACCACATATTTCATAATCTCTGTGTTTAGGTGACTCAGAAAAAGAACCACGTTGAAATTCTCCGTTCCCCACCCTATTTGCCCTCAGTGACGTCTGTTCAGTTTCTTCAGGATGAAAAACACTGGAACATGTTCACATATAACACTCTACCTGGCTCTGTAAAATGTTTTTAAGAAACTCAATTAAAATATCTCCTCTTCATTATGGTTTTGGGTCACTTAGATAATAAATTTAACCAAAATATTTAAATAAATACTTATGAAACAGCCCTGGCTGGTGTAGCTCAGTGGATCGAATGCCGGCCTGCGAACCACATGATCACAGGTTCGATTCCCAGTCAGGGCACATGCCTGGATTGTGGGCCATTTCCCAGCAGGGGACTCATGAGGGGCAACCATACATTGATATTTCTCTCTTTCTCTCCTTCCCTTCTTCTCTAAAAATAAATAAATAAAATCTTTATATATATATATATATATAAATCTTTATATATATATAATCTTTCATATATATATATATGAAAAAACTTGTTCTTTGTGTAAAATTGTCCTTCATGCTTTGGGAGACATACACATAAATAAAAACAAAATCCCTGATCTCAAAACACATGCAATGTATATGAGTAAACAGTATTATACCAATTCTAAGACAAAGCCAAGAAAACTGTTATTTGTATTGAAACTAATATAAAGTAATGTTGAATGTCAAAATATAAATAAAACAAAGCCTTTATGGTAGGGCTTACTCTAAAACAAATGTTATCAATCTCCCAGCTCAATTCTCACTTCTTCTAATTACGTAATTTAACCCAAACACTAATTCCTAAATCTCCATCTCACTGGATTCTCACAATAAAATTTTTGTAGGCATTACTTTCAAGATTTGGCAGAAAATATATTTAGCTTTAGCATGGCAAAATAACTTGTCCAAGGTCACACAGTTAGTATGGGAGCAGAAAACTCCAGTGTGATTCCAAAGTCTGAACTCTTCACTGCTAAATCATGAATAAATGCAAGAATGCTTTATTTATATTATATAGTTCCTAAAATTTTACCAAGAATGAGTATAACTTCAGTATATAAACTCACTAATAACAATAGAAACTATTCTACAATTAGACTTAAATATGCCAGATTTTCTTCCAAAGGATAATGAATCACCATTTAAGCAATATATAAATATTCCCAACCTCTTCCTCATTCCTTTTCTTGCACATAATTTTATCCATTTATCTTTTAATGATACAATGCTTTCTTCACATCTTCTTGGTATCTTTTCCCTCCTTTTTGAAACCCATAATTTGAAAGTTGGAAAAGTCTTCTTAGAAAATAAGAAGAGTAAGAACTCAGACTTTTGATGCAGTAACCATAACACAAATACATTGTATTTGAAGGAGAAAAACACTTTCAATTTGTGCAAATCTTCCTAAATCTTTGCTTATCCTAAAATACAAGTACTTTCAAGGCCACAACTATACATTATTAACTGCAATAAAGTGCAAGTGCCTGTTATAATGGCAACCAGTTAGGCAACTTAATATACACTAAAGACTAGCAATGAAAAGTAAAATGGTAAAATTTTTGCATCAGAAATAATGGAATAATCCAGCCATAAGACAAAACCATTAATGATAATATAATGGCAAGCTTCAAAAAATAATCGCAAAAGGCTATATAATATTTCTGTGAGTTGTGAATATTTCTGCCCCTTATGTCTTTGCCGTTTGTCTTTTTGACGTATTTTTACTTATATGAAACCATACCTTTCTACTTGAAATCTATTTAAGTTTAGTAAATTATACTTAGGTAATCTACTAATTCAGGAAAGAAATCTAGTTTATAAATTTATACTTCTTTAAAGTATAACTTTTCAAATTTTAACAATATATATATATAACTGACAGCTCTATGATTTTGCTTGCAACCAGAATTTAAATAACATTTAAAAATATATAGTTCCAAGTTATATCATTTTAGCAGAACTTCCAAAGAATTAAAATTTCCAACTTAGGTTTGCTCAGGAAAACTACAAGGCACCTTTTCATATCTTGCCACATAATTTTTAAACATTTGTGTTAATGAGTGGGAAATGAATAAATGAGTAAGGTGTTATGTCAATAAAGATCTAAAGTATTGGCGCCACCTAGTGAAATTTTATTCAGTCTTTTAATATATAAGAAGCTAATATGGCAACTTCATAAATTTTGCATTACTATATCAAAGAACTTCAACAAAAAATTGTTTCAATGTTATTATAAATTAAAGATTTCATTGATGTTAAGGAAGGTATTTTTTAAGAAATTATTGAAAAAGACAATATATATTCCTGTGAAAAATATGCAGGTTGAATAAAAGTTGTCTTTGTATTTTTTAATACAAGTTTGCAAAAGAGTATAAGCCATTGAAACAACATTGTATATACAACAGACTTAAATAGAACTCAAGGAATAATAAATTTAAAAACTCACAACCATTCATGTATATATTGTATTCATATTATTATACATTATATCTTTATACCATCAGAAAATGTTTAAATTCAAAGACCTAGAGTATACTTGTTTAATTATTTTACTGCTTTAAAACTTATCCTTCTAAAGCATAGAATAAATAGGAAGAAAGAGAAAACATAAAAATTCTTTCTCTAAATTCAAATTTTAAAATTAGACTGCTCATTTTTCTGATCTGTAATCAATTCATTAGAAAAGCATGAGTAAACATTATGTGTCTCACTCCTCTAACTACAGTTTTACCAAAAAACAGTAGAATGATTCTTGTCCTCTTAGAACAATGCTTTAATTGAGGACTAAGTTAAATACACTCTCAATATAATCCCATAAACAAGAAATAATGATATCCAAATTAGTCATCAGTCCAGACAAAAGAAAATCAAACTTACAGAGCTCTTACAAGTCAATAATAACAATACAAGTAATTCCGTTTTAAAATAGGCAAATGATCTGACTAGAAATTTCTCTAAAGAAGATATATTATGCTAAGTGAAACAAGCCAGGAGGTGAAAGAAAAATAGCATATGATATTACCTATAAGTGGAACTGTAACAAGGTGCAGCCAAGAGGGGGGCCCCCAAAAGGGATTTGGAATGGGGTCCAGAACTCAAGGTGTCCAGGAAATCTTAAGATGTCTTCACCTCTTCCCCCCGACAGGTGTGAGTTGGGGAAGGGACAAATGCAGCAGGGCCATTGAGAGCTGTTTTGTACAGCAATGACTTTACAGCTAACCTCTGTCATGATCATTTAACATATCTATAACCTTTAACTGGTTGCACAGATATGTTAAATAGCTGTGGCTAAGCTATGAGCCAAGGGGATGGAAGTGACTTCCACCCAAGATGTAACTGGGGGTAGGTCCCCCGAGTTACAGTGCCTGCGTGGGAGCTTGGAGAAGATTGGCTCCAGGACATGGGGCCACACCTGCCCAGACTCACAATGGCAGCCCAGTAAACTTGGAATAATACAGGAATGCTGGCAAGTGTAGCCAATTATAGGAGGAGTCGAAAATGAGGCTGCAAAGGAGGACTGGCACAGGGATTTAAACCCAGACACAGCAGCCACTGAAGGAGAGGGAGCCACACGGCTGTGGCAGTGCAGAGAGATAGCCATGTGCTTTTGGACAGAGTGGGGACCCCCAGAACTGGGGTAGAGAGAATCACCATGCGGCTTTAGCAGATGATCGCCACTTGGCTTTGCCAGAGTGGCAACCCTTCCCTCTCCACAGCTTTCTGGGGAGGTTCATGCAGTTTTGGCCAGAGTGCAGACCCCTGCAGCTCTGGTGAAGGAAAGAAGAGACTTTGCCTGGAAAGGTGGGCACAAAGAACTCTTGCCAGTAGACCATGAGAAGGTGCCGCATGGCTTTGGCTTTAATTGCAGATCCTGCGTGGACAGCGACCCACCAGATGGTGGCAGGAGCCTGGATACTGGATGTGTGCTTCTTTTCCTGAGTTACGGTACCCTGAATTAGGGCAGGGGGAGAAGGGAGCGCTGTGGGCATCTGTGGGTATCCAAAAGGACTTTGATATTTTAATGAGGGCATTGGGTCACTACTTTAAGTGTGTATAGCTTTAAATAAGACTTTCCTTTCCTTTTCACAAATCTCTGGCAGCATCAAGAGACGTCTTTCCTCTGGCTGTGGACAGTCAAGCCCAGTAGGTGATGCACATGGTATTAGTATACCATTCTTAGGGGGGCCCCTTGGACCTCTGTTCTGTAACAGAACCTAATCAACAAACAAACAAGCAAGCAAAATAGAACCAGAGACATGGAAATAAAGAACAAATTGACAGTGACCAGAGGGGATGAGGGAGGGGTTAACGGGGGAAAGAAGAGAAAGCATCAAGTCAAGGAACTTGTATATAAAGGACCCATGGAAAAGGATAATGCAGCCCTGCCTGGCATAGCTCAGTGGATTGAGCACAGGCCTGCAAACCATGGGATCGTGGTTCGATTCCCACTCAGGGCACATACCTGGGTCAGTTCCCGGCAGGGGACACACCAGAGGCAACCATACATTGAAATTTCTCTCTCTCTCTCTCTCTCCTTCCTTTCCCCTCTAAAGATAAATAAATAAAATATAGAAAAAAAATTTAAAAAAGACAATGCAGGTGGAGGATTAAATACAGGAGTGGGGTGGGCCCGGGGAGCGCTGGGGGGGGAGGGGACAACTGTAAGGGAACAACAATAAGATATTTTTTATAATACCTTTCTGGCATAATACCTCAGTTTTGAGGTTATGCAGACTAAATTAAATGTGACATGAATTAATTGCACAAAAAGAACTCTTTATAAGGTGACTCATTGTGGGAAATCCTGTGCCTTCCCCTTCGAGCACAAGTGTTGTACAAACAATGGTTTGCTATAAGAAACACACCAGTTTAGCCACCATTAGCATCTATATATACGTTGTGTTTAAAAATCAGCTGGTAAATCTGAAACACTGTAGAATGGATAAAAATTATTTTGTGGTCATAACTCTTTGTTGACCTAGAGTATTTTTTGCAGCATTTCTTATCATCAGAACCATGGTTAAAGTTTAAAACTGGAAGCAGCAGAAAGCTAGCTTGTAAAATTTATCCAAGTAGAGTGCAGGCTAGGTTGTCTTGGGAAAATAAACATTAAACTTACATGGGGAAATTTTTTTAAAAGAAGATATATAAATAGCCAGCAAAAGCATAAAAAGATATTCAACATCGTTAGTCTTTGGAAGTTCATTTGGTTTAGAAGAAAGCCAAAGTACAGGAAACCAAAAAAGAGAAGTATGAGAGGGTCAAACCAAAATGAGATTCCACCTCACACACACAAGGATGACTATCAAAGTTACAGAAAATAGGAAGTGTTGCAAAGATGTAGAGAAACTGGAACATTTAGACTTTGGCAGCTGCAATATACAGTGCACCTGCCTTGTAAAACCATCCCACTAAAAGTTAAACATAGAGTCGTAATATTATCTGGCCATTTCAACCCCAGGTATATACCCAAGAGAAATGAAAACATTTGCCCACAAAGAGACTTATATACTAATGTTCATGGCAGCATTGTTCTTATGCTCATTATTCTTGTGCTTTTATTTAGCATGTTATTATACTAATTATTTTCATTCTCAGCCCAAAAGCATAAACCACCTAAATGTCCATCAACTAGTACATTAATACATAAAATGTAGTATATTCATTCAATCAAATATTATTCAGCCATGAAAAGAAATAAAGTATTGATATATGCTACAACATAAAAAACATTGTGCCAAGTAAAAGAATTCAATCACAGAAGGAACCACATATATTGTGTGGTTCTATTTATGAAGCGTGCAGACAGGCAAATCTACAGAGACAGGAAGCAGATCAGTGATTGCCTAGAGCTGGGATGATTGGGGGCAAATGGGAAAGACTGCTAATTGGGGTGAGTTCAATAGGCTAAACAGATCGTGGTGATGGTTGTATAACTTCGAGTACACTAAAGCATTAAATTGTAGACTTCAAATGATGAATCGCATGACATGTGAATTATATCTCAAAAACTTGATTTTTTAAAGGCAAACTTGTAAATTTAAAAACTGAATAACATGAAAAAATGTTGGAAAACATTACATTCCTTCTTCCAGCATGTGTGGTAATTTTCCCTTAATAGGGACATAAAGGGAAGAGAATGCCCTGAATTAGCCAGAGCTAGAGCATTCAGAGAAAGAACTCTTTAAAAAGCTGAAAACCATAAAGGAAACCAAAGTATAGTAAGCCAAAAGAAATATGGAAGGGTTGATACAAGCCAGAAATCTGAGTGAGATCCAGGGTAGCAACAGAACGAACAATGGGCTCCATATAAATAAAGAATATTCTAAAATAGTTTCAAGGAATTATTGCCTACAACTAATTTTTACATATCATCTATTTTAGAAGTCCCTGAATCAGCTGAATTTAAAAGGCCGAGAAATAAAGTAAAGCTATTCAGCCTGTCCCACACCAAATTCATCAACTTTCCCAAGTCATACTTCCATTAGCTGCTGTTAATGTTGAGAGAAGTACTCCAAAATGTTGTTTCTTCATAACTTTTATAGCTGGTCACTTCTCCTTGCTTTTTTTTCCATTCCTGGGGCCCCAAGATTAAAATATTTCTTCAGTCTGTTTACTAGTAATTTTCTTTGTTCATAACAGCTATTGAAATTTCAGCAGCACTGACATATATCTTCCCCTATTTTCAATTTCTATTCACCTGCATTTGGGCAGCTCGGAAAAAAGGATATACAGAATAAGACGCAATATCCTGACATTATCTAACATCCAGGATCAAGCATTGACAAGAGAAGGCAGGACCTTCAGAGGCCATTTTGTCCCGTGCATTTTCTCTCCTTGCCTAGAGAAACCTCTCATGGGTAAGGGAGTAAAAAGAAAAGCAAAAGATCTTACAAATGTGTGCTTGAGAATGGGCCCTGAGACCTGCACTTTCTCATCCTAAGGCTGAGTGCTAAATTCAAGGGTGGGGAGGAGTGATTTACACCAGACAGGTTGTGACTCAGAAAAAAACCTATGTCTCACTTCCCAGGTGGCAGCTAGGAAAGTGGCAAACCACAGAGTTCATCCAACCTTCATCTAAATCCAGCCTAATGTAAGAAGAGTAGAATAGTAATGATTGTGAGTGCTTTCTAAATAGAACTCAAAAAATGTATAATTTTGTTTTTGTTTTTGTGTCTTCTTAATAATTTTTTTATTTAATTCATGTTCAAGTACAGCTTTCTGTCTTATATTCCCAACCCTGCCCGCCCCCGGCCCCATGCTCCCTATAATGTTTTTATCACCACTAAATCTCCACCTCAGCTACCCATAGGCACACATTGATAGTTTACCCAAACTAGTTCATATTATTGTCATTCTGTGTGACCAGTCGGAAAAAGAAAATACAATATGGTCTCACTTATATATGTAATCTAAAGAATAAAATAAATGCGCAAATAAAATTGAAATAGACCTGTGGAAGGGATTTCTCTCGCAAGTCCCCCCGGGTGCCACGGACGAAAGTGAATAATGGCTGAGACATGATGTGATCTGCTTGGGGAGGAGGAGTGGGCTGTGGCCAGTTTCTCAGGGGAGACAAAGGCCAGCAGAGTCCAGTTTCTCCGAGGAGAAAAAGGCCCTGAGCGCCTTTCTCCATAGCCTTTTATTGGGTTGTAATACACAGGAATGCAGGGCAGCAAGGATCAAACAGTAGATAACATTTCAAAGATATTTTAGGGCTTCAGAGTCTGAGTCAGTGTCTGTCAGGAAGAGAGTTGCAGAAACTTTGGGAGACATACTCATTTCCTCTCAGACCCTTATCATATGAATGAAAGTACTCTTAGCAGAGCAGATTTCACAGGTTTATCAGCAAGTCTTTGTGATGCCAGATTTTTCCCCAGGACATGCTCTAGCAAGGCAATGAGCTGCACCTCTCCCCAACAGGTATTCAGGCTTAAGGGGATTAGAGCCAGGAAGCACTTCTCCCAGAGGACATGGGGACTTGGGCTATGTCAAAGGGCAGGGTGTCCATTGCTCTTTGTTGCAGCCCCCCAAGTCCTTCCATGAAGGCCTCCCAAGTGATCGAGTCTGGCTTAGGTTGCCCCCCGCTGTGAGGGGTCTTACCCATCATTGACTTCCAACCAAGCTTTGGGGGCAGGGAGAGGAACTGAGGCAGCGTTTGCTACCAGAGACAAGCTTTGTCTCATTAGGCTCACATTCCAGAGGGCGTCCCTCGCCCTTAGCCACAAGGGGTACAGATACAATTCCTTAAGCCAGGCAGAGCGGTCTACAACATAGACCCATAGACACAGAGAGTAAACTGGTACTTGCCACAGAGGATGGGGAATTGGTGGACTGGGTGAAAGAGGTAAAGGGATTAAGAAGTACAAATTGGTAGTTACAAAATAATCACAGGGATGTAAAGTACAGCATAGGGCATATAGTCGATAATATGCCAAATACAAAAACTTGAGACAGAAGGCAAAACTTAGATCATAATAGTCCACAGCACAGAAATGGTCCAGTCCTTTTTTTAGTTGCTGTTTTTGATTTTCTTTCTTCCTTCCTTTCTTTTCTTTTCTTCCTTCCTTCCCTCCTTTCTTTCTTTCTTTTTTTGGTCAATGAAAGCCATAAGACTTGACTGCTTTCCATTCACCTTCCTTTCTCTTTTGGGGAAAATTTGACCACAACTCCTATCTCATGTTAATGGCATTGCCCCATCCCCAGTGGTCAACAAGATGACATGACACTGAGACTTCCTGTTAACGACCCTTAACTACTGCTATGAGACCAAACTACTTAACCAAACGATTGGTCATCAATGCATCCTTTGGACTGTTCAAAGAGAGAAACTATGGACAGAAAAAAAAAAGATGTTCTATGGAAAGTCACTTCACAGAGAGATCTGAACTTAAATTTCTAACTGAGCAGGTCATGGTGGATTGTCCTGTCTCAGGCTAACTTTTTAGTAAAAGGTTTATCTTTGCCTTAAACAAGCCATGTCTATTGTTTCTATACATTTAGTGTACCACATCTTTGAAATGTTTCTTTCAGACCTCTCCTTCTCAGGTGTAAATTACCTCTTCAGACTCATTGTTCTAAGAAGTAACCACCCTCAAAACCGCAAATACCTTAACTATTCTGTAATCCAATCCCACCTTGCTTTCTCCCACTTTAACGTGATCTTTCTTACATCCACCCTCAACTCCCAGTGCATAATAGAAGCTGCAAAACTATTATTCTCAGAAGCATTTGAGATCTCGCTCCCTGACATCAGTTTGACTCAAAAAAACTTTTATAAAAATCAAAACAAAGAATCCCACTTTAAATACAGACACATATAGACGAAAAGTAACTGGATGGGGGAAAAACATACCAGGCTAACACTAATCAAAAGAAAGCAAGTGTAGCTACACTAATTTCAGACCAGAGCAGACATCAAAAAGGTATAGGGTAAAAGAGGTCAAATTTCCAAAAAGACATAAAAATTCTTAATGTGTATATGCCTAACAAAAGGGCAGCTATATGAAACAAAAACTGATAGAATTGCAAGAAGAAATAGATTAACCCATTATCACAGTTGGAAACTTCAAACTCCTCCCTCAGAAATGGACAAACCAGCAGACATAAGGATATAGTTAAATTCAGTAATACCATTAGTCAAGTAGATATAATTGAAAGCATTTATAACATTGAAAGTATACATATGAAAATCTAAGTTTCCACCTCAGGAAAAATTTTAAATAGCAGAAGAAAAGAATAAAAACTAGAGCAGAAATCAATAAAATTAAAAACAATAAATGAGTAAAGACAATCAATGAAGCCAAATTTAGTTCTTTGAAAAAATCAGTAAAAATCTATAACTCTCTAGCCAGGCAAGCTAAGAAAAAAATAAAAAGAAGACACAAATTACTAAAACTAGATGAAGGAGAGGATATCACTACAGATCTCATAGACATTAAAATGATAATCAATGAATATTGTGAACAACACTATGCCCACATATTTGAAAACTTAGATTAAATGGACAAATTCCATGAAAAACTCAACTTGACAAACTCACACAAAAAGAAACAGATGATCTGAATGTATCTATATCTATTAAAGAAATTAATCAATAATTAATAAATTTCCAAAACCAGGGCCAGATGGGTTCACTGGTGAAATCTACCAAACATTTAAGAAAGAAGTTTACAATCTCTCTTAGAGGATAAAAGCAGAGGAAATACTTCCTAACACACTCTATGAGACCAGCATTATCCAGTACCAAAACTCTAACCGATCACAGGTCCAGCTGCCTGGACAATGAAAGCCAAATTCGTGAGTCAGGTGCTGCTGAGAAGTAAAGTGGTTTATTCAGATTCCAGCAATGTGAGAAGATGGGAGACTCACGTTCCAAAGCCATCTTAACATCTCAGTGTAGGCAGTTTTTGTAAGGAGAGAGAGGGAAAGCAGCACAAAGAGATCAAGGGAATGGGGTTGAAAGTTCTCTACATGTAGACCAGCACAGTGCATTCTGATAAGGACCCTGAAATTGGTCAAATGATGCTTTGGTTTGCATCACCATGGTTTTCGTCTTCCTGGCTTTATATCATCTTGGTTTTATATTGGGAGGTCAGCAAACATCCTGGAGCTGAAAATGCCTGAAGGTCAGAGTCATTATCTTTTCAAGGTAATTCCTAGAATTCTTATACAAATGTGCTCTTTATCTACAAGCTACTTATTAGCAAGAGTCAACATTTACAGAAACAATGTCAAAAGAATGCTAGAGTGGCCTTGACTGGTGTGGTTCAGTTGGTTGGGCATTGTCCCACAAAGCAAAAGTTCTCCTGTTAAATTCCCAGTCAGGACACATGCCTAGGTTGTGGGTTCAGTCCCTGTTGTGGGCATATATGAGAGACAGCTGACTGATGTTTCTTTCCACATTGATGTTTCTGTCCCTCTCTCTTTCCTTCTCTTTCCCTCTCTCTAAAAAATAAATAAATTTTTAAAAATACAATGGTGGGGTGAGTTACAATTCCCCATTCTTACAAAACCATACAACAACATCGCAAGTAAAGAAAACTACAGACCAGCTCTGGCTGGGTATTTCAGTTAGTTAGAGCTGATATAGTCCCAATATGCCAAGGTTGTGGGTTCAATTCTTGGTCAGGGCACATACAAGAATCAACCAATGAAGGCATAAATAAGCAGAATAACTAATCATTGTTTCTCTCTCTCTCTCTCTCTCTCTCTGTCCATATCTCTATCTCTCTCCCCTCCCTCCTCCTTCTTCTTTCTCTCTCTCAAAATCAATAAACAAAAATGTTTTAAAAATACTACAGACCAGTATATCTCCTGATTCTAAATTAACACTTAATAACCTGTACGAGAATTGTAACTGTTATTCTAAGAAAAAATTATACTATATTATTCTGTTATTGTTCTAGTATTTCTATAAATAGTGTGTTTCATTGCTGATTAATATTCAAAGGAGGACCAAGGAAATCAAATGCAGACAAAATTCTTGATAAAATAGTTACTGATTTTTCAACTGAGAATCATATATTTTTTACTCTAAAAGTATCCATTTTTAAATGTTATCTGACAATCTTTATGTTATTAAGTTTAAGCATAATAACTTACTAAAGGGAAAAATTTCAGGGTTTTATTTGCCTGCAAGTTCCAAATGAGTAAACTGAAATATAGCCACAAAAGAAAACATATTTAATGGAAAGTTAGGCTTTATATCAAGAAATATACATGATCCAGAATAAGGAAAATGAAAATCTTACTACACACAAATCAGACTACACCGAGAATTTTAGTTTAGTTCTAGTACCATTTGCTTTTTAAAAAAGATTCACAAACTGAAAGAGATCCCTTGATAACTTCGATGGAAAATAAGTTATTATGATGTTAAATAATGAACACAGATGTATTTAGAACATTAATGCTTACAAATACAGATAAAAGGAAATTGAAAAGAAGTCATAGGGAAAGAAAGAGTAAGTAGGTAGTGGGCAGGTAAAAAGGAAATTTTAAGAAACAGTTGTCCACTGTTGAAACAAAAAACTCCTGGGGTTGCTGAGCTCTTTACCATAACAGATGTTCGAGCAGAGAGAGGTGACTTGATGAAGAGTTTAGGTTCAGATTCACTCACAATATTCACTGAATGACAACCACCTCCAGTAGATCCAAGTACTGTAATCTTGTCAGAATAAGATTCAATGATGCTGAAACCTAGAAAGTAGATGAAATAGCTACTTTTCAACTTACCTCTTTTTCCTCCTGCGATTTTATTATTCCATTAAAACGTGGGAGATGTGAGCATAAATTTTTCTGTTGGTCTTTCTTGATGTTAACATTTTCATAATGTGGTGTCTTTTTCCTTCAAAAAATCAAGAAAAAAATTGAGGAGTTCTCAATCCCAAATATATAAATATCTATATAAGCTAAGGGGATTTTTTACAACATTTTCTGCTTAAAAAAAGCGTGCAATAATAATATTATCTGAATGTGTTAGGCCAATATAATCTGAATTTTATAAAACATACTTATTTATTTTGGTGAGTAGCTCTGCATTTTCCAACTCAGAGCATTGTAAGTCCACTGTAATGATGACATCCAAAAGAAAATACGATGTGGAATTTATGTCATGAGTTTAAATTAAAAGCTACTAAAAAACTTTCCTGTGTATTCTATTTATGATTTTTAAAATCTTTAAAATTTAAAATTCTTTAGTATTTCAATTATTACTAAAATAATAGGAAAAATAATCCTATGCTATTTATATCATAAAATCCAGAAAGGAGCATAAAGAAAGATCTTTGAAAATGAAAGGGAAGCTTATTATCATTGAAATTTACACAACCTCAAGAAAGAATAAAAAACCAAGTAAACAGTGATTAAAAGCACAAGCTTTGAAGGCAGACAGCCCGACGTGAATCCCAGCATTGCTATCTACTAGCTGTGTGACCTTAAACGAATCACCTAATTTCTCTAAGTGGTCAGATGAGATCCACCACCCGACTGGAAATAGTAACAAACAAATTTTAAGGTTGTAATGATTAAAGTAGATAATACATAAAAGTGCTTAATGCCTTACATACCCATAATAAGTACACAATAACTATTAGCGATTATTATTACAAGTACTATAGCTATACTGACTGCACTACTATTTTATTCTATTTATTGAACAGAATTTTTAAAAATCTCATAGGATGCACTTCAAGTGAACTAACCAGAACATAAGCAGATTAAAAAGCAGATAGTAGAAAAGCGTAAAACAAATGCTTAAGTTACATAACTAATTTCCTTTGACATTGCTATAATTTAAATATGCATTTAATATATCAGTTCACTGTTAAATTCTGACTTTATCCATTTTATATACAAATTCAATAAATGAACTTGCTTTCAAAACTTTAAATAGTTTTATAGATAACAAATTTATATTTGAGGCATCAGAAGAGTCACATATTATTTAGGTCTGTCTTTCCTAAACAGAGACCTGTGAGCTCATCTTTCCATTTACAGTGGACAAGCCTCTCCACTTTATATTGTATCAAGTCTCCCAGAATAATTCTGACTTGACCCAATAAAACAAAAGCCAAAAAGGGGGTAGAAAATTTCAGCCTCCAGAAGAAACCAAGACAACCTCATATAAAAGATACTGGGAAGGTATCAAAACCAAAGGACAGATATGGAAATGGTAATAACAGTAGTCTGGAATGGGAGCTGTCTGGACACATTCTCAGAAGCAAAAGTAAAAACACAAACCGAAGAAGAGAAGAAGCAGGGGGGAAAAAACAAAGATCAAAGAAAAAGTAACATTTAAAAATGGGAGTAAGACAAGGTTGGAGAAATAAAAAGCTGTTATAAAAATACTACCCAAGTGTCCATCAGTAGATGAGTTTATAAAACAATGATGGGACATTTACACAATGGATTACTACTCAGCTGTAAAAAGAAGAATGTTTTACCCTTTGTGAGAGTATAGATGGTCCTGGAGAACATTATGTTAAGTGAAATAAGCCAGGCAGAGAAAGACAGATACCCCATGATTTCACTTACATGTGGAATCTAATGAACAAACTCTACTAACAAGCAAAATAAAGACAGGCTCATAGATGCAGAGCAGATGTCAGCTAGCGTGTGGTGGGGGGCAGGTTATAGGAGGTGTGTTAGGAGGTGGAGGGACTGAACAAAAAGGAAAAAGGACTCATGGACATGGACAACAGTGTGGTGATTGTGGGGAGGAGGTAAATTTAAGGGGACTAAGAGGCAATGGAAAAACACAATGAAACAATTTTTAAAAAATACTACCACATAAAATCAGAACAACATGACCAGACAGAGTCCTGGTTATACCTGATACTTAGAAGTGTAGTGGAATGGATGAAAAACAATTGTCAGAGAACTACACACCTTACAAAAGGTTAATTTTGCTTTTTGCCAACTAAACCTCAGTAAAAGTGCTCAGGGAGGCAGGCAGATAAAGAGATGCATAGATAAGCAAACCAACCAAATTGGAAGGAAATGAGGGTAAGATTAGAATACTGAATAATAAATGCATATGTCATGGGAATGAGCATAGTTAAAGCATTTGATAGACTTAGTTTTCTTTGCAAGAATGACAAAGATAGTAAGTTTAGACCTCATTAGGCTAAATTATACATGTTAAATTTCTAGTGTAACTACTGAAAGAATAAAAATACAAAGTGTATATCCTATATTAGGAGAGTGAAAAGGACAATAGAGTATAAATTCCCCAAAACATGGACATGTTTTATTCTTTTTATTCTCCATTACTAAGTTTAGTACCAGCAGATAGCAAGAATTTAAACAATGTTTGTTCAATGAATAAACAACGGGAGTGTCCAACAAAAGTCTGAGCTGTATCTGCCACTGGTATATAGATGTATCTGAATCTGTCTACCAGACTAGTTGGATAGGTAACCACCGTGGGACTCCTTGTGAGAAAATTCATTCTATAAGAGAAAAAGAATAAGGCAGACAACATGAACCCTGTTAAAGAAATTAATGATGAAAATGCATGGTAGATTCCGAGTACAATATGGTATTTGTTACTCAGTTTTATCTTCCAGTGACCCTTGTCTAAGACCCTTCTCCCACTATAAAAGTAGGAGAAAGTGAAGACAGTTATTTTACCAGAAATGTATTTCCTAGTTAAATTTCATGAATATTATCTCAAGCCTATTGTTATGGTTCTTATCCACACCGAGAATACCTTCTAAATCTATCATGTAGTCAGAAGAATAAATACCAGAGCCAGGGACAAAAGGAAGAATCCTGAGTCAACTTGTTAAATATTTTCCCTGATCTTTTGATTGTTTTATAATATAATTAGAGACAGTATATTTTAGCACTTAGATGCATAATGTTATTTATTCTTGTTGACTTTTGCATGCCTCACTGATGAAATAGGTATAACAAGTGTGTAAGTACACAGAGACTTGTGAAGATCAAATGAGGTGATGCATGCAAAGCAGGGTAGCAGAGGATAGGACTCACAAAAAATAATAGCTTTCATATAGGTTGTTCCAAAATATGACACTTCTTAGAATTTTTATACTGATTTTTCATTTATAACAGCATAGGCTAGTCTAAATTATTAGAATACTTTATGTCAAAAACTACATTAAAGGTATACTATTTCTTTTTACTTACTGAACTATATCATACTGTCCAGGCCCAGGCCCTGACTTTATAAGGAACTCTAGTCTTCTAAAAGAGTTGCCAAAGTGTATTCCCTTGTATTTTAAAGTTGCACTGGAAAAACCCTATTAAAAAAAAGTGAAGATGAGATATAGCTTAAGTAAGTCATGAAATAATTTTTAACTTTATTTAAGTCTAAAGCTAAAGCAAGGATAACCTTAGCCAATGAGGTTTCATTGGTAAGTGATGATTGCAAGGAAAGTTATTACTGCTGTGCGCATCCCACACCCGAGTCAGCCCGCGCTCCCAGAGAAGGGCCTCTCATTTCAGCATGCCCTCAACCAGCAAGAACAGCTTTGTCCTCGGCAGTACATTCAGCAGCAAAAAGCCTTAATGGCAAAGAAAATGAGCTTCTTGGAATTTAAAAAAAGAAGGAGGCGGCAGAATAGTATGATTTAGGGAATGGGAAAGCCTATTTAAAAAGGACCCTAATTACCCCTGGCTGGTGTAGTTCAGTGGATTGAGTGCGGGCCTGCAAACCACACGATCATGGTTCGATTCCCAGTCAGGGCACATGCTTGGGTTGCAGGCCAGTTCCCAGCAGCGGACCAATGAGAGGCAACCATACATTGATATTTCTCTCTCTCTCTCTCCCTTCCCTTCTAAGATAAATAAATAAAATCTTTTTAAAAAATAACCTTAATTAAATAGAGATGATATTAACTTCAAGAAATTATATTAAAATTCAAACATCACCAACAGATATTAAATAACTTCTAATGACCTGCTATTTAAGATTATAACATATTCATGTAAAGTTTTGAAAGAGTGACAAATACATGACAATAAAAGAAACGCCGCTCCCATTTCATTTTATTATTAACGTTTAAGATCAAGACCAGTCTTTTAATGCCGAAGAGATTGTTTGTCACATAAGAAATAACAATTACCTTTTCTTTACATCTACTATAATAGATATTAAAATTAAGCATGACCCATTCATTAAAAAGTTCACTTTAGAGAAGTTAAAGCATGTGGTTTTGATAAATCTAATAAAATAACAAAGTATACAAGAACAGTAGCTTCTCTTATAGGAATTCTCTTCTGTTGTCCTAATACCTTCTAAATTGAGCAATCATTTAAGAACAGTTTAAAAACTCAATTTTTTAACAGATGGTAAAAAGTGAACTTCAATTTGTTTAATTAATTTTTAATTTATATCTATAAAAATAACTTTAAGATGAGCTTGAATTATTAAATATTCACTATATGAGATACTGAATAAAATCCCCATAATGTAAACTTATAGTTTAACTGCATGAAACAGTATGTCAATTGTTCTGGGTGACTATTAATGATTATAGAAGAGTGGACTCAATCTCTGTGACCATTATAATTAATTATAGAATAAATAGCAATATTTATGATAAAAAAAAATCCCAGTTTTAAATGGTTATTTAAACCCATATCTGCCCCATTCCCATCAAAATCTCAAAAGAAGTATATAAAACAGACAGGCATTATCAGGGCTACCCACTAAGAGAAGGTATCATTTGCATTTTAAATTTTGGGGAATTTCTGGAAACTATAGAAACTCAAACCAGAAAAAAAAAAAACCTCACTGCATATGGAAAGAACCTCATCTGAACCCTGTTAATGTCCCCAGAAAGACAAAGACTGGAAATAAGGATGGGCTTTTGGGTAGTGAGTAGGGAGCAATTCTCAGAGCTACCATACCCTTGGAGATCTGCGCCAGTGCCATTACTTGAAGTCATGAAAGACAATGCTAGCACCCACTCTATTCCTGGAATGCACGGTTGAAAATAATTGGAAGCGCTGCCATTAGCCCCTAACAAAGACAGATTTTCTAGTTAGGAAGGCGCCATTCCAGAAAGCTTGAGGCTGCCACAACAAAATTCAAGCTAAAGCTGAAGCAGCACTAAAAATCCCCCACTCTGTGAAAATATCTTTTACTTTGTAGAATGTACCACTAACAACCAGCCCTTGGATATTATAATATATGAACACAAAAAAATTAAACTTTCCCTTCAACACCCTCCTGATCTTTAAGAATTAAATAGGGGCCAACACAATGGCTGACAGAACTGTGATTTGCACAAAGTGAAACGGGACTTTTTTTATTCCTTTTCCATAGATGCAATCTCATAGAGAAATGGAATTATAGTTTTTTTAAAGGGTGCTCCTGATTTCCTTTTATTAAGTCCTCTTGTTTGTTCCTTGCTTAGGGTGGTGGCGGATGTTTGAGCTGAGAGAAACAGGGAGTTACCAGCTATATCCAAGTAAGATTCAGACATCTAGGAATGTCTGGTGAACAAATAAGAGCAAACCAGCCCCAAGGTGAATGTGAAACTAATTATATGGGAAGGAGTTAATCATGATGACCCTCACCAAGAAAGAAAATCTTAAGCATCAAGCGTGGCAATGAAACTACTGAGTGTTTCTGTTGAACAAATTTCCCTCCTAACAGACAGTCTGCAGTGGGTTTATGCCTTTGTCCTACACAGTGCAAAGGGACTATGAAAAAATGTAAAAGACCAGTCTCATAAAAACTCCGGTAAACATCAGTGCTGCATATGGACCATTCTAATAAAGAATACACAAACAAAGAAGAGCTTTATCCCGCCAACTTCCCTCAGCTCAGCAAACAGCTTTAGATCAAGTACTTAGGTGGAAAAGCCCAGCAGAGAGCACCATCTGGCAAGAGACTGATGAGTCTGGTGGAGCAGTAGCTGTCTCAGTGGACATGGACTTGTTCAGTGACAAGGTTGAGACAGCCCCTGAGGGCTGCTAGAAACACCTGGAAAGTAGAACTTTGCAGAAGGCTAGAGGTCCCCTACATCAATAAGAGACTACATACATTTGAGTTATGAATGTAACTGTAACTCTCTTTATACCACAATCTTGTGAAATTTGTCACATAAAAAAAAGAATTAATCCTTATTTCCACTAGGAATTTTTCCAGCACTGTAAATGGCCTCAAAGAGCTTAGATTATTGATATGCAAATCCCTTCCAATGAACTGTAACACAAAGAGTAGGAAGGTATTTTCCCCTCTTCACTTCAAATGTTCAGCTTTAACCAACTATGAAGCTACCACACTATAACGCACTATTAGTTTTTGATCCATTCATTTCCTGATGGGCACTTAGGTTGCTTCCAGTACTTGGTTATTGTAAATCATGCTGCTATGAACATTGGATCAAAAAACTATGGTACATTTACACAACGGAATTCTATGCAGCAGAAAGAAAGAACTCCTACCTTTTGTGGCAGCATGAATGGAACTGGAGAGCACTATACTAAGTGAAACAACCCAGGCAGTGAAAGTTAAATACCATATGATCTCACCATTAACAGGAATCTAATCAACAAAACAAACAAACAGGCCAAATATAACCAAAGACTTTGAAATTAAAAACAAACTGACAGTAACCAGAGGGAAGGGAGAAGGAATAATGGGGGCAAAGGGGTGAAGGGATTACAGGAACAGCTATAAAGGACACATGGACAAAAACAAGGGGGGTGGAGAAAGGGGAGGGAGGGAGGGATGGCTGGGGTGGTGGGGAGGGGTAGGGAGGAAGGTAGAAAACTGTACTTGAACAACAATAAAATTCAAAAGTCTTTAATAAAAAATACAAAAAAATTAATTTTCAAAAAGCACTATTAGTAGTAGTAATGTTTTAGTAGCACTCTTAATAGTAGTGGCATTATTATTACTCTTATAAGTAGGTTTTCTAGCTGATAACATGATTCCCAGCCTACACCCCTGTCAGTCTTAGAAAAATCATCACTATGAATAAAAATCGAAGGAGCTATCCCACTAATCTCTACAACACATACAGTAGAAATAAGGCAGTCAGATCATCCAAAGACTTTGGGTCTGGAGTGCAGAGACAAAAGCTGTATAACACCTAGCAGAGCAGCAAAGGAAAAATGCCACAGCCCGACACGTCCAGCAGAGCAGCAGATGATAGTAGGGAAGTATTTGGAGAAATCACAGCATCCACTAGAGCAGGTGAAAAGTAGTGTTAGGACACTGATAACCACAAAACGGATGCACCCTACAGAGCTTCAGGAAAAATGTCAAGCCACATAACACATTTTTTGTTAAAATAAATGTTCTAGCCCATCTTTCAAATGGAATTACCTAATACAGCCATGGATTTTAAAGTACATATACAGTTTTAATGGCAGAATGAGCAAAAGTACTCATTCATATTGTATTTTATTTTTACTTAGAAATGAAGCAGAATTTCATAATTGCACAGACTTTAGGCATAATCACTAGTGAAGTACACAAATGTGGAACTCTGTTCTCATATAATATAGACATGTTAGGTATAGTAAATATTTTATATATTTCAGGGAGAAGCATGTCTAATATATTGATTCACTACAGCCTATAGACTTAAAAACCTCATTTTAAAACAGAGCATTTTTATAAATAATCTTTTATATCACATACTTATAGGCTAAAAATACATATTAAGGTTTCTTAGTGACAAAATTGTGCCCAAAAAGCTTTCTTCAAGTTAAATCACATTATTGTGATTTTGTGGTTCAACTGTTAACAATGCTTAAGATAATCCAGTAGAAGGAAAGATTATGCACACACACACACCAATCAAGACACTAGCAAAATCCTTTTCCTGTGTATATGCTAAAATTTGTTCTATTTAAACCATTAGAATCAACAAGCACTTAACTCATTAACCTCAGCAGTACGCAAGTTAATTTAAAAGACTTTTAAGCATACAATAAAAAATGAAAAATTAATCGATGCACTCTCAACTCTAAATCATACTTATCTTATGTCAAGAAGTGTTGACAATACAAACATCAAGGTTATTGTCAACTTGTAAAATCATTAGTAAATAAAATATGGCTTAATTGAAGCAAACTCAGCATGGAGCTGCATTATTTTAAGTGAATGTTGTAACATAACTAGAAGAAGAATTGCTAACTGTCATTTGCGATGAAAATGAAATAAATGAAGTAGTGGCTATGCAATTTTCCCCCCAAGTCGTTTCCATAATTAAGCATGGAAATATAATTAATGAAGGATTAAAAGCCCCAAAGTACATCAATTTAAACACTAACAGACTGCCTTCCAGTGTCACCACACACAGGTGAGTTCCCAGCATGTTATCACTAGCAAATATGTCAGTGTCATACTTCCAACAGCAAACTTTGCTTGTGGAATCCACCTCTGAAAACTAAATGTCTAATGATTACCTGAGCTCTTCTAAAAAGACAGAGGGAGAAGCTAAAGTTATAATCCAAAATGTTATATAAAATAATTTATATACAAAATTTCTCTTTACATGTTAAATATAGCTAAAACATCAGTTGTTGGCTAGAGTCTTACAGAACTCTCAGTTTCAGAGTTGCCTCTGTTTACAAGCTATATAAGACAGCTTCAGCAGATGTTATTCACCAGTCCAGGGAAGAACCACAATGATCACCCAACTATTGGATTATTATATTAACTTTCTATTAACAGTCACATCTGGAAACTGAGCCTGTACATAGTATCATCTCAAAAAGCAGCTTAAAAACAGCATTGTCAGAAATTTGGTTAAGATTTGAATTAATATCACTGTACTATCACCTTCATAGTTGTCTGTGAGAAACCTGTGGCATTTTTCTTTCTGAAAGAACAAGAAAATTAAGCTTTTGGCTACAGAGTTTGCCATCTTATCTCTAGTTCTCTCAAATTCAAGCTGGAGATTTCAGAAAACAATTCAATTCAAGTTAAATTTTACTAAATCTTCTTGTGAACTTAGTCTAAAGACTAAGTTATTCTTTAATATATGTATAAATCTATTTTAATGTTTTCTTAAGCTAGATCTAGATTTTTATTCTAATAAATACAAGTTGGATTGACTCAATAATTACTAAAATAAGTCATAAAAATTTGTACTTATTGAAATCATGGATAAATTTTCTTTTTATTTGTCTTCTATTAATAATAATTTAGCCAGGATGAAATCAAATGTTACATATCAAGCTAATGTTTATCCATATGTGAAAAGGTTTTATATATCTGGGGAAGCATGGAGGTCTTATTCTGGCCTTCTAATGCATGATATATTATTCCAAAATGAAGAAACACTATACATAAAAATAAAATTTTAAAGCAAGAGTAACATTTTGAGGTGTAAGTTAAAAGCAATGACAGAAGTTTTAAAACATTTTAAATGATAGAATTTGGCAACTCTGAAAATCAGAATCTTCCTTACTCCAAGAAGTTTTTTGGGGCAGGAGGTGGTTTGTTCATGTGTTTAATGATTTTCCTGGACTAATTCTTTAAATTCTGTATTCATCATGTGTGGCCACTGAAGCCTCAGACTGGTTAGCTGAATAGCCACATAATGCTTGGAGAGAGGTTTCCTTAAATGCCTTGAACCAATAAATCTCCAACCTTTGTATAGGTGCTCTGTGTATGCATTGAGGCACACCTTTAACACTCAAGTAGGCCTTTAAAATTTGCCTTAGCTTTCACTTCCTGCTTGTGTTAAGCCTCAAGGTCACATAGAGGTAAGAGTTTTGTACCACCTGAAGTTTGTTTTTTTGCAGGATGGGTTAGTAATTCTGTAACTACTGTCAGAGATCTATAGGATTAAGCAAATAAGTAAATATATTGAGGATAAGGGGAGCCAGGGTTCTCATTGTGGGAGAAGTGAATTTCAATACGAAAACGGAAAGACCAGAAAAAACCTGTGGTGTCCAATTGGAATTGGAGAAATCAGTATAAACTCAGTCTTAACAGGTAGAGAAGAAATATATTCTAATATATTTCTAACTTTGTCCTAAAAGAAATGACAACCCAGTAGCAATGCATGTACATGGTGCACTGATCTTTTATGGAAAAAGCATTTTCTCGTAAGTGGGAATAGGGCTTTTTGAAGAAATGGCTGATTCCAAGGCCAGCACAGGGAAAGAAGTGAGATAAACCTGAAATGTCTTATTGTGCCAGAAGGTAAGGAAATGCTCAAAGAATGATGGCGGTGTGTCAAAAAAGACACAAGAAGCAGTTTGGAAGGGCTTCCAAAAGACAAACCTGAGGTAATTTCATCTCAAAATAAGTAACAAATAATAAATTACAACTCTTTGAGTAAAACAAGAATTCTGAATCCATACTTATATAATACATAAATGAGAAAGAAGATACATTTCTTCATTATAGTAAAGTGACAACAAATAAATGAGAAAAAGATGAAATTAGAAAATCACCATTTGATAAACATCACAATAAAACTGATTCAGTTATCATCAATGGATGTTATATTGATCAAGAATAAAGTATTTACCTATTCTTAAAGTAACTCTACTAAAATATTTATAAATATTTTAAAAATAGTAACTTTACAGTAAATAAACCTGGAACACACCACTTCAAATAAATAATGCCAGTTACAAGACAGATATCCTGTGCTTTTTATGTTGTGCACTGAGAAGGATACATTGTTTCTATAGTATTTCTACCAAAATATATAAACTTATTCTAATCATGAGAAAATACAAGGTCTGTCCAGAAGGTATCCAGCCATGTACTATGAACGATAGAGACATTTGTTGAAGATGCAAGATACAAGAAACATTAGCACTCAGTCCCCTTCAAAGTAGGCACTTTGGGACCTCACCCAGTTCTCCCAATTGCCATTGGTTGCCCCATCATATTTTTCTGAATCTCATCAACAATCTGAAATCTCTTCTCTTTCAAAGGTGATTCCAGTTTTAAGAAAAGCCAGAAGTCACAGGGTGCCAAATTTGGGCTGTAGGGTGATTCACCTGGATGAATTGATGTTTCACCAAAAAACTCTGCATGAAATGTGATACATGAGCAGGCACATTGTCATGATGAAGCTGCCAATCACTAGTTGCCTGTAGCTGCAGCCTTCTCTATCATCCAAATAGTTTCCACAAAGGGATGTTCAAGCTTAACACAAAATTCGATGCATATTTGTTGCTCTACTCAGTCATTTTGAATGCAACAGTCACACAGTACATAAGCTCACTCAATGGTGTCTACCACCCCCACCGACTAGTACAGTGAAGTCTTCATTGTTCACACATGCACATTCCAACAACTCTCCTTGGCTGCCAGGTTACATCAATGTTCTACAAACCATTCTTGTTATATTAACAATGGCTGGATGTTTCTGGACAGACCTCTACACAGCCTCCAAATTGAGACATCGTCTACAAAATAAATAGCTCATACTCTTCAAAAATGTAAGGTTACAAAAGACAAAGACTGAAGAACTGTTCCTAACTGGACTCCAGACAAAAAAAAAATTGTAAGATCATTAAGGTAATTAGCAATATTTTCAAAAGATTCATAAATTACATAATAATATTATATGAATAAAAATTTCCTGATAATTGTAGTTATAAAATAAAATGTCTTGTTCTTGGGATATTTACATTGAAGTACTTAGAGATAAAGGAGCATTATGTCTTAAATGTACTTTCTAATTTCTTAATCAAAATAATAATATAAATATATGAGGAGATAAAATGCTAAAGCAAATGCAATAAAGTATTAACTGCAGGATATGAGTGAATGGTATATGAGAATTCTTTGTATTATGCTTGTAACTTTTATATCAGTCTAAAACTATTTTAAAATAGAAATTCTTTTTTAAAAAAGAAACTTACTAACTGGAAACGATAAATGAATTACATCTAATACATATATATGGTTAAAACTAAAAAATATACATTAAGTAAAACAGTAAACTACCTATATACCAGATGATATCATTTAGTCATATTTTTAAATCATACAACAATATGGAGTTATACATGTATGTGATAAAAATTTAGTGTTTAGCAAAAGGGAAAGAATGAAGGGAGGAAAATTAGAAAGGGTAATAATTATATTAATTTTAAAATATATCTAATTCACCCTGGCTGGTGTAGCTCAGTGGATTGAGCACAGGCCTGTGAACCAGAGGATCGTGGTTCAATTCCCAGTCAGGGCACATGCCTGGGTTGCAGGCTGGTTCCCTGCAGGTCAACTCCCAGCAGGGGACACATGAAAGGCAACCATACATTGATGTTTCTCTCCCTCTATCCCTCCCCTCTAAAGATAAATAAATAAATAAAATCTTAAAAAAAATATATATATATATCTAATTCAAGTGTAGTAAAATTTTATGTGTTATATGTGATGGAGTATATATGGTATCTTTTATTATGTTTGTACTATTAAATGTGTAATTATATAAATTACAATAAAATATTTTAAGAAAAAAACTTTTAACAATTCAAAGGATCTAAGACCCAAGAATGCCTTTGTATGCCTATTGCCACAAGCCAGATGGTTTCTGAAGGTGCTGAAGCTTACTTAGCTAAGCCCAAAGTTGGAGACATAACCAAACAAAAACTACTGGTAGTGAAGATCAAGCCAGATCCTGAGAGTGCCTATTCTTTGCACAAGGTGTTGCTTCTGCCTCTTCTTAAATCTACTCTTATTTTTGCCACTTTTCCCACTAGGATTACTTTTTCCAGATCTCATAAAAGTGTGAAAATACAACAGGTCCAAAGCACTATATATTTTTTTCTTCTAATTAAGCAAAACCAGACATATCATCCATCTTATTTATTATCTTTATTCATTCGTAACTCACACACTTCAACTGGCTGAATGAAATCTTCTTTGAACTCCAACCAGGTTTGAAATTTAAACATGGATGAGATGAATCTAATATATTATGCTTGATATTTTAATCCAAGAAATTCCTTATCTTTTTTATAATCATTTATGAAATAAATAATACAGTCAGATTCAAATTCTTTTAAAATAAAATGCTCTTTTTCACTTTTAAATTCAAGGAAAGAATATCTGTGTATTGCCTATGATTATAGTTTACAGCAGTGACTTCTAGTAGGTTAAACCTATTTTCTTTTCTCCCTTGATTGAGTAAGACGATAGGCCCCAGCCTCTTTGACAGTTAAGTGTGTCCATGTAACAAAACTTCCACACTCAGGCCTGCCCCACGGAAACCTCCCACTAGCAGTCCTCCACCCTCTATGCCCTTGTGCCAGCTGGATGCAGATGACAAGGGCCCAGGGGATGACAGTGACACAAATGGAACAAGCCTGTGTCCCTGAATCTCTACTTGAAAGAAAATCTCCTAACAAGGATTGCCCACATAATTGAGAAAAAAATAATTTCTATTATGTTAATCCACTAAGATTTGGGGTTCTATTTGTCACCACAGTCAGTGTTCTATGGCTAAACATGCATAATCATAACTTTCCAACTGTCAATATGAAATGCTTTATACTTACAAATTGAGGTTTATAGTACGCTGGACCTAGTGTGCTATCACTAGCAGGTGGAAACTGTCTTACAATACTGTCATCATCATTAATATCATAACCATATGACTGTCCACAGGAAGGAATTGAAGGAACATGAATGCTTCTGAAAGCTGAAGGTGACCTTGAAATTTTCTGTAAGAAAACATTTTGTATTATTTACTCAAAGGCAAGAGGAGTAGGAATGAAGTACCAAATATTAAAATTTTTTAAAAGGCAACTATTAAATACTGACTTAGTGAGTTACATAATCTAAATCAAAAATGTTTTTGATCTATAAAAGCAATCTAAGGAAGTAGATTCAAGTCTCACATCATCATATAACCCAAGATAACACATACCATTACTACTACAGCCACCTTCAGAGATAAGGAGTCTCTCTCCCTTGGCTCGGCTATTTATCTTGCTTAATAATAAAAACAGACATTCATTCCTATAGTCACATCGACAATCAACATCACTCATGCTATGCTATCATACTATCTGCCGGGAGAAAACAAACTTCTTTTCTGCAACATTTCCCAACTTCATTCCTTCCCAACTCCTGACTCATCTCCATCATACTGGCCCCTCTTATAACTATCCTAATTATGCAGACTATGTAGCAAGAAAAATGTCTATGACATAATACTAAATGGGAAAAATATGAAGTTGAATTATGACTACAGCTATGTAAGTTATGTGAAATTATACATGTGTGTAAATTCATAATATAACATGATTTAATACTGGGAGGAGCTATGCAAAACCTAACAGAAGATCAGTGTTATAGTCTGGAGTTTTAGGGTGATTACCCTTTTTCAAAATTTCCTTTAATAAAAAAATTTATAGTGTATTAGTAAATAAAAACAAGGAGTACCATGTATTAAAAATACTAGTATAAAATGTATCAAAATGCAGATATTTAAATGATTTAGTTACCTGGAGAACTCATTATTAAGAATATGTTGATCCTATATAGTTTCTAAATAAATAAACTAAAATTTCAAGTTGGTGCACACATGATCAATATATAATTATATTATAAACATACTATCACTAGCTGAATTTTTTTATCACTAAGACTATTAAGTAGTTTCGGTGATACTTAATGAGACTGACTACCAAATTAAAGCAGACAAGTACTGAACGGCTTCCCCTGCTCACAACTCTCAAAGATTATTTGCATGATGTCAAGACTTTCTAAAATACAGTCCCTACATCTTCTACACCCTGTATTCCTACTACTCTCCCTTCGATCCTGTACTCCAAGTATTCCAAAGAACTTCATTCTCTGAACACACCATGCCATTAAATACCACAAAGTCTTCATTCATATGGCTTTCTCTTCCAAAGAGTTCACTTCTGATTCTTTTTAGCTACTTAGTGAATCCATAAAGAGGCAGTTCAATTATATTATCCATATTCCCTCCAAAAACTCTATTCTTGGGCTGCTAGCAAATATTTTATTATGATAGATGTTTATTAAGATATCATTCATCAAATTTTTATATTGAATTTCATTCACTGCTTTCTTGTTAAAATCGTAGACCCCAGGGAGGAGTGATTTGTCTCCTATATATTATCACTGCCTAAATTATGTCTGGTACACATAGTCACTCAAAAAATGTCTGATAAACCCTCGCATGAGCAAATAAACATTTAAGTGTCCCCACACATGAAACAGCTGGTATTTAAATACATTTCTAAAACTCAACTTCATCGTAATTGCACTGACATTATTCAGCTGAGTACTGAACCCTAAAATATATTCTCCTAAACCCACATAAAACTAATTCAAGTTTAATTAATATAAGCTATGTGAAAGAGTTATGGCAAGACAAGAGGGAAATAGTTAAAAGAAACCATGACCAAAATTGTCTAGATCATATTATTTATTTCAAAGGGGTAGGCCTTTGATGTAAAAATTATTCATTTATGCAACACCAACACACGTTTTCAAACATATTACCTGCTGGTCCCCTACACAAATTTCTCATTCCAGTCAAAGAACTTTCTCTTTGTCTTCCATAAGACCCCACCTCTCTATCTTCACTCACTTAACAATCCATGCCTAAATGTGTATTCTTCAAAGCCAACCTTCTCTATAAATCCTCTGTAAACCAAACTTCCCCATAGTACAGTAGTCTTCTTTTAAATTCCTATGGCATTTAATCACAACGTCATTCACTTGGCACTTGTCAGATTTCACCCTGCCTTAATAGCTCCCTATATATCTCTCCCATCTAAATTTTAAGCTTTTTTGGGGGGGAATCATGTTTTAAATTTCACTGTTTTATTAACTTCTTAAACAGAGTTTCTTCTCATATATAAACATTCAGGTAGTTTTTAAAATCTCCCTTACTTTTGGTACACCATAGATATTAGAAGTGACTACAGATTTATCAAAAGCAAAAAAGAAGTGAGGTGGTAATACAGTTTAAAACTCCAGCTCCACTCCTCATATGTAACAGGCATGGGAACAGTTCAAAATATGGCTCAAGAAGAACTCAAAGCCCCAGAGCCAATAACTCTAAGTGACCAGGAAATAGCGAACCTCTCAGCTGCACAGTTCAAAATAATGGTGATCAGGATGCTCACAGAACTGGTTGATTATAGTCACAAATTAGAGGAACATATGAAGGCTAAATTAGTTGAAATGAAGGGGAATGCACAGGAAACTAATAGTGATGGAAAGGAAACTGGGACTCAAATCAATGGAGTGGACCAGAAGGAAGAAAGAAACATCCAACCAGAAAAGAATAAAAAACCAAGAATTCCAAAAAATTAGNTGAAATGTTAAAGGGACTTACATAAGAAAAAGAAGATGAAAAATATGAACAGTGAAAGGACAGCAAACTCACAATTATCAACAACCACACCTAAAACAAAAGCAAACCAAGAGGACAGCTAGATCAGGAGGGGAACCATAGAAATGAAGAACACATGGAGGGTTAGCAATAGGGGAGTGGGAGGAGGAGAATGGGAGAGAAGGTACAGGAAATAGCATAGATGGTAGGTAGAAAATAGATAGGGGGGAGGGCAAGAATAGTAGGGGAAATATAGAATCTAAAGAACTTGAGACACGTGGTCATATAAACTAAAGGGGGAGAATGGTGGGGGAGGGGGTGTGCAGGGTAGAGGGGAATGAAGGGGGGGAATAGAACAACTGTAATGGTATAATCAATAAAATATATTTTTAAAAAAACTCCAGCTTATAAAATCAAGTAGTCATTTAACTATAAATAACTATAATATGAATACTAACAAGCCTACTAATTTTTATAATAAGTCTTTTTAAATGTACTTATCACAGAAATCACTGAACACTTTCTTCTTTAACTAAAATGAATGTCATTAGAAGTATACTTTAAAATTGCAACCTACTGATTGAAGATGCTCTTTAGCCTCTAGTACTTTTGTCTTCACAATATTTAATGTTCCAAGACAAGACAGATCATAGCTTGCTGGTCCTGGATTATTGGAAATAAACTTCTTAAAACGTTTCTCCCGGTTTTGTAGACTTTGGCCTCCTTTTATATTATACTGAATAGAAGAGAAAAAATATGAAATAATTAAAAGAAGTACTTCATAATTAATACATATATGGTAAGTGTTATATATTAATATGAATAGTTTTAAAATCGAACCTGAGAAAGTTAAGGCTCTTGACTGAAGACATAGTTCCAGTAAAAGAGGACAAGAGAAAACGACAATGATAGGTGTCAATTTCAACTCCGAACTTAAACTAAAAGTTGCTGTACTTAGAACACCCTAACAGAATGCAAAACTCAGCTTTAGCATAAAAATCAGGAGTCTCCAAAGCTGTGGAGCAAGAATAAACAGTGTATATTTACAAACTTCTGGAGAATTTATAACTCTCAAATGAGCTAAAAATTCTGGTATTCATATTGCAAGGAAAATGCAAGCCTTACAAACTTGCCTAGGATTAATCACTTCTATAATAACATTTTGGTCATTTCTAGGGATATTTATGTAGGTTTACTGGCAATGGCTTGGTTTTATAATCAGATTAGTTTCAAACATTTTTTTATTGCAGAGAAAGCATAGGGAAAAATATTCCATGCTACGTATCTGGATTTTCTCTAATCAGAATATTAATCAACTGGCTAATAGCCAATTAGTTGAGATAAAATTCCATCATACTAGTTTCTTTTTTAAAAAATTATTTTATTTATTTATTTTTTAGAGAGAGGGGAAGGGAAGGAGAAAGAGCGGGAGAGAAACATCAGTGTGTGGTTGCCTCTCATGCGTCCCCCACTGGGAACTGGCCCACAACCCAGGCATGTGCCCTGACTGGGAATCGAACCACGATTGGCTAGTTCGAAGGCCCATGCTCAATCCACTGAGCTACACCAGCCAGGGCATATCATACTAGTTTCTATACAGAGTCATTCTGCAGTGACTCAAAAAGTGATTCATAATAGTGATTAGCATTTGATTGATCAGATAAGTTTTTTTAAGTCACTGATATAGCAACAAATCTTTTCCCATAGTGTGTACCTGTCAATAGTTCACAATCACTATTAACTGAGCCTATCTCTAGTTTGGTTCTTATTTAGCTTCATTCAGCTTTTAAGAAATACACAACCTAAGTGCCCATCAGTGAATGAATGGATTAAAAAACTATGGTACATTTACACAGTGAAATGCTACGCAGCAGAGAGAAAGAAAGAGCTCCTACCCTTTGCGACAACATGGTTGGAACTGGAAAGTATTATGCCAAGTGAAATAAGCTGGGTAGTAAGGGAGAAATACCATATGATCTCATCTTTAACTAAAACCTAGTCAACAAAACAAACAAGCAAGCGAAATATAACCAGAGACATTGAAATTAAGAACAATCTGACAATAAACAGAGGGGAGCGGGAAAGGGGAAAATGAAGTAAGGATTTTCAGGAACTACTATAAAGGACACCTGGACAAAACCAAGGGGTTGGGGTGGAAGCAAAGGAAGGAGTCAGGTTTGGCTGGAGTGGGGGACAGTGAGGGGAGGAAATGTAGACAACTGTAATTGAACAATAAAATAAATTTTTTAAAGATTTTATTATTTATTTTTTAGAGAGAGAGGAGAAGGGAGGGAGAAAGAGAGGGAGAGAAACATCAATGTGTGGTTGCCTCACATTCCTTACTAAGCAATCTTCCTGTCAAAAAAACTTAGCATGTTTCAGATATGCTAAAGGAAACAAAGTAAAAGTGATTTCGCCCACAACTGGGTAAAAGCTATAAAGGCAAAAAGTATGTCCAAACCCCATCCTTGACTTTGGAATACTGGTGACAACCATAACTTTGACAACAGGTGTTCAAAGTGAAACAAATATTAAGAGATACAGAGAACAATAGAAAGCCAAATTAGGGTACACAGTTTCAACTCCTAAATGTTACACTTTACAAAGCTTCAAGTATTTTTGCATTTTATACTGGAGGCATGGCCCTCCCAAGTACAACTGACATTTTAGGTTTGTTTAAATTTCACCAAAATCCCTAAATAGTGTTTACTAAGTAATTGCTGATAGAAACTACATGTTTTCAACCAGTGCTTCCAAAAGAAAATTTTAAAAATAAGTTGTTAAATACTTGCATTAATTTCCAAAAAATTATCACTTTACTTTTTACAGAATTAATAATACATAAACTATATCACATTACAAAAATGTTTCCTAATTCATTTAAAATAAAATGAACTTTATTTCTTAAATAGTGGGATAAATTCATACCTCTTGAACTTAAGTTCTGCAATGTCTTGGCTTAAATCTAGCAAAAAAATCAGCAGTGATTGAATAAATAAATTATTAGTCACTCTTTAAACTAAGAAAATACATCTTCTTCTGGCATTTGTTTATAGTTTTAGAAAGAAAAATAGAGACTACTAGAACTCTTTTTTCTTAGATCATTCATTACACAAAAAAAGAAGCCCTAATTTTTTATTCTTGAAATCCAAGAAATACACCCAATTTGAAATAAAACAAAATTTGATCAAAATTATACTCTATATTATCTCATACAGAATTGATTAAAATCAGTATTAATATAAAATAATATTCCAACTTCCTGACACTTGTCATATTTAACAAGTTTAAAGTCTACTTATTGTCTATTTCACTTCATTTGCCCCTTGGAACACTGGAGTTTCACATACATTTTAATACTAGAACTACTGGTAGCTAGCAAGGCCGTACACCCATAAAATGTTAGCCTGTGGGCCATGGAGTGGAAGCAGGAGTGGCACACCTGATGATTACACTTAATGATCCACTATCTAATTGTCTGCTTTTTGTCCTCTAAACTCTAGGATTCTGGAAGTTTTAAGACCCCCATGAGAAGCAACAGATGCTCCACTGAATTGGAAGTTGAGATCACCAACTGACCATTCCAGGCTCTTTATACTACCAAGCAAAAAGCAAAATAAGGATGTTAGTGCATTGACTAAGATGATTAACTTGCCCACGACTGAAAAACAGGACTATGAAAAGCCAAGGTGAGAAGAAACATAGGGACAACCTGCAAGGCCTCCTAACACTATGACAGCCAGTGAAAATGCTAAAAGCAAGTTTATTTAAAGGTGAAACAAGAGCTCAGGTTCCTTAGAACGGAACATTCTGATCACCTCACCAAGCTAAGAACTTTACAAGATACAGTCATTGTTGAAAAGATGGTGAAACTGGAATGGGTAATGGAAAATCTTAAGCTACCTATAGCCTCGTGATCAGTTACAGAAATAAAACAAGTCCCTACCCATATTTCTTTGCTTCCTACATCACTTTCTTTCACTTTCTATCTCTTTCTTTCTCCCTTCTACTGTAAAATGACAATACTAATAGTGCTAAAATGTACTGAAAGATAATTATATAGTTAGGCACTATTCTAAATGTTTACTGAATGCTAACACATTTAGTCCTTAGAAAGAACTTACAAAATTATCATTTAACTGATGAGGAAACTAAAGGCCCAAGGAGATTAAATAGTTAACATTAAGTCTCATAGCTACTAAGTGGCAGAGATAGATTTTCAATCTAGGCGGTCTTGCTCCAGAGCCTACATTCCTAACCACTTTTATAATATCTCATGTTATATTTACTATTTAATCTATGGGCTATAGAATGTTGAAATATGACAATTTTATAATGAAACTGGATTAGTCAGATTCTCCTTACTGGGAATTTTAATCTTCAGTGGAGTTACACATAAAAATGAAGGAAAGCAAAAAAAGAAGAAAGGAAGGAAGGAGGGAAGGAAGGAAGGGAGGGAGGGAGGGAGGAAGTTAAAGAAGTATGTTATCTAATGGCAGTTCCCTGTTGAATGGTGCAGAAGTTCTTACTATTGAATTACTTAGAATCTTCTTAGTCCTACCCTCTCTTAAGACTTGACTATTCAATCTCCCTGTATGTCTATGACCTACCCAACTGCCTTTTCTATAAATCTTTCATTGTAAACATAGTATTGTCTTAAAAGTCTATTTTATTGTTTATAAATGGAAACTCCTGACAGAATGTTGTTGTTATTAATTCAAGGAATTCTAGTGCAAAAATTGAGGTTTCAGTAAGTGCATCTGGGCCTTCAACTGGAGAGATAAAAGCCTGGTAGGGTCAGCTAGGAGTTATTAAGTAAGAATGCAATGTTTATGCAGAAAGAGTATAAGATGATATCCATGATTATAAAGATAATGGAGCTACATACCCTGTTTTTGAACATTAATAGACCATCAAAAATATTCTTGTCACACACCCTTGGGACTGTATAGAATTAGGAGACAGATGAGTCAATGGCAATATCTCTATCTATTCTGTATGGTGTGTAGGTCTTTGCTCTATTTCTATCCCTCATCTACATGTCTTGACTATTTGTACAGTTCATTCAATAGTTTTATTCTCTCATTTGAGTCTCAAGGATCATGAAGTATGTACCAATGTTTTATGCCTTACAGAATATATGGAATAGCCCTGGCTGATATAGCTCAGTGGATTGAGCGCGGGCCTGCGAACCACACGATTGCGGTTTGATTCCCAGTCAAGGGCACATGCCTGGGTTGCAGGCCAGTTCCCAGTTCCTGGCAGGGGACGCACGAGAGGCAACCATACATTGATATTTATCTCCCTTTCTCCTTCCCTTCCCCTCTAAAGATAAATAAATAAAATCTTCAAAAAAATCAGAACTAACCTAATTATCAACATTAGGTTTATTGTTTAAAAAAAAAGAATATATGGAATAATAAAGAACACTCAACAAAAGAACCAACATTTAACACATTTACTTTCTCTAGTTATAAAATGTAGATTGAAATGAGAAGATAATATTAGGGGAATATAAAATATGACAATTGACCCAATGGTTTATTAAAGGAAGAAAGCATAATTTTATTAACTTAGATCATTACAATATAATGACTATTATAAATTTACCTGTTTTCCTGAAATATTATAATGCCCTGGACCTGGAACAGTGTTCTCAGCATCAGAGGCAACAGTAAAAGCACTTTCTCTGGCAGTCAAAGAAAGGAATGGTGCATAGCCACCTATATAAATAAAAGCATATCACTGGTAAGAGTCCAATGGTTTCAGAGAAAAAGCACTCAAAATATATGAAATCATGTAGTAACTTCAATTGTTGATATAATGCTCTCAGAACTAATGATTAGCTACAGAAGTTGTTGTATTTTTTAAATTCTAATGTAAGGGCAGAATTTTTATTAATGTATATTAAATATAAAAACTTAAGAGTTACTAAAGAACTGTACTAACTAAACAACAGAAAGACAAAATAAAAGGTTTTTTCTTCTAAGAAAACAAAAGATCTTTTTTCTTCTAAGCATATGTAGTTGGGATAAAAATGGCAGTTATATTAGGATGATAAAGCATTCCCATCCTCAGAAGACAACTGTTTTGTATTTTAGGGTAGCATCTATTATTTGTAGAGTATAGCATATATAAATGTGTAGAGACCACTTGGGTAGAAATAGTTTAAAGTGAGTTTAGAGCAAGTAATGAATAATGTCTCCTTGCTTTGATACTTAGTTAAAATTCAGTAAATATTTTTGATTGCCTGACCCTAAACAAAGGTTTATGAATCAAAAAAATTTCATTAGAACAAGCAATCATTAACTTAGACAAACTTAGTAGACAAAGAGTAGAAAGAGTTAGTCTCCTGAAAGACTGATAAATTTTTTTAAGAATGTATTGAGAAAATGAGTATAATTTAACCAACATAGGTATTAAAGAAGAGATGGGAGAGAATAGAGCAGGTTTATTCAAAAGATAATAAAAGAATGAAAAGGAGGACTCAAAATTGTTAAGAATCTCACACACTAGAGGAAAGTGTATGCTACTAAGAAAATGTGTGCTAATAATTAGAATACTTTAGAATCTTGCTAATCTGGACAAACAATAAAAGATATATATTTTAAAACTGGAAATAATGTGCTTCTTTTGAGATCCACATGTATTAAATGTGACTGAAATCAAAAATTATTATTTGCATTAGGTACTGCAGCATAAAAAAAGTGAGTAAAATACAAACTTTACACTTAAAAAGCAATAATCTATTGAACATTAAGAAAAGGACTAAAATAATTTAACAAGCAAAAATATCTTAAGTTCCAAGATGCTTAGAAGCTCAAAAGAAGGGAACTTCTCAAACATACTTAGATGGTTAGGAAAAGCTTCATGGATGATGTCAAAACTCTAGGTGTTAATTTAGTCACTGATGGTTTGAATAAGCTGTCTCAAAGCAAAACACACACACACACACACACACACACACACCACTTTTGCATTGTAATAAATACCATAAGGATAGAAACCCTTAAAAGGAAGCCAATTTTCATTTTGAAAAAGCAACGGTTGTTCAGTAGAACTGAGAAACCCAGGAAACCAGCAAAATGTTTCAAATCAGTGTAAGAAACCAGAGAACAATATACAAATTTCATTCCAAACACATGGATAACACACACAAACCATGCTACAGATTATGTGAAGTCAATAGTGCAAGTGTTCTTCTAACAGGCAGGAAAATATGCCCTATAAACAAGAAAAAGACAATGAAAAGAAGATGATTTAGATGTGAGAACATGAAATTAGCACATAAGAATGTTAAAATATTTATTACAAATAGTCTTCATATATTCAACCAATGATTTCAGAGAAAAAGCACTCAAAATATATAAAATCATTTAGTAAGCTCAACTGTTGATACTATACTCTCAGAACTAATAGCATATTCTACAAGAAGGTAGAGCAAATCAAAGTATCTCTCACTCACTGATGCTTCTCTCCCTTTTTCCATCCTTTCTGCTTTCTCTAAAAATAAACTAATTACATCTTATAAAAAGAACAGCAAGGAGAAAAAAGAATCCAAAAAATGAGACCAGTGTAATGATCCTTGGGACAACCTCAAACATACCAATATTTTAATCATAGTTGTGCCAGAAGAAGAAGAGAGAGCAAGAAATGGGAAACTAGTTGAAAAAATAATGACAGAAACTTTTCTAAGTTGGTGAAGGAAATAGGCATATGAGTCCAGGAAATGCAGAGAGTCCCAAACAAGATGAACCACATCAAGATACATCATAATTAAAATGCTAAAGGTTAAAACAAAGAGAAAAATCTAAAGAGCATCAAGAGAGAAGCATTTAATTACCTACAAGACAGCTCTGATTAAGACTGTCAGCTTATTTCTTCAAAGAAATTTTTCAGGCGAGGAGGGACTGGCAAGAATTATCCAGAGTCATGAAAAGCAGTGTCCTACAACCAAGATTACTCTACTTAGCAAAGCTACCGTCTACAATCAAATAACAAATTTAAAGCTTCCCAGACAAGAAAAAGCTAAAGGAGTTCATGACCACCAAACCACTATTATATGAAATGTTGAAGGGTCTTCTTAAAGAAGAAGATAAAAAATATGAACAATAAAATGACAATAAATGCCTATCAACAATTGATTTAAAAAAAACAAAATCAACAAACAAGCTGAAGAGAAACAGAAACATAGATACAGGGAACATTTTGATACTTGTCAGATGAGACAAAGAGTCAGGGGGATAAGGGAAAAAAGTGAAGGGATTAAGAAGTACAAATCAGTAGTTACAGAATAGTTGCAGGAATATAAAACACAGCATAAAGAATAGATTAGCCAAAGCACATACATGCATTACCCATGGACGTGGTCAATAGTGTGGGGATTGCCTAAGGAAGTAGGGTGGCAGCTGGGTAGATGGGGGAAAGGGGGCGGAAGCTGGGACAACTGTAATAGCACAAACAATAAAATATAATTTATAAAAATAATAATTAGCCCTGGCTGGTGTAGCTCAGTGGATTGAGCACGAGCCTGTGAACCAAACCACCGCGATTCTATTCCCAGTCGGCACATGCCTGGGTTGCAGGCCAGGTCCCCAGTAGGGGACACAGGAGAGGCAACCATATGTTGATGTTTCTCTCCCTCTCTTTCTTCTTTCTGTCCCCTCTGTCTAAAAATAAATAAAATATATTTATTTAAAAAATAGTAATAATTAACCATACATAAAGTTAACTAGAGTTTAAAAAGCATGAAAACACAAATTTTCAAAATAAAATGATGAAAAAAGATATATCATACATCCATTAATCAAAGAAAGCTGTTATGACTATATTAAAATTAGACAAGGAATACCAGGGATAAGAGAGATACTTCACTATGATAAAGGGGTCACTTCATCAAGAGGGTTTAATAATTCATATAGAAATGCAGAGAAGTACAATGATTGCCATAAAAATCAAAATAGCATTTACCTAGGGAAAAGGGAAAGGATTATGATGGAAAAAGAAATGTTAACAATGTTACATTTCTTGACTTGAGTATTCACTTTTTAATCTATAAATTTATATTTTATATTTTATGTGTATGTACTTCTCACAATTATAAGTATATTTTAATCTCACACTTAGAAGTATATTTCTTCTAATTTAAGTTCATGCAGACACTGAGGTATGTAAGATAGATATGAGAAATAAGATAAGAAAGTTAAGTTCAGGCTATTTCTGAGGCCGCTGTCATCAGAACATGGCAGAAATTCTTACTGAATTTACCTAGAGAAATATAAAATTAACTGCAAAATACTAAATTTGTATAAAAATACAAAAAACAAAATATACAATAGCCCCATTAATTCAAGACATTAAATCTTCATTGAAGTTTTCCAAATTTAATTATAATCTTTCACCAATGGCCTAAAAGTGTATATGAAATATTGAGTTCAAATAAAACCACAAAAATTGAAATGATTATACTGATAATTTCCATGAGAGAAGAGACTTTTCTGTTCTATGTATTCATAGCTGTATACCTAATGACTACAGTTAGGATGATGCACTGTCTTAGTTTGCCCAGAAAATAGGACTTACAGTGCTTCAGGACATATCCAGAGAGAACAGGATGATTGCTCAGCCCATCACAGTGCCCAGCATATTAAACAGTAAATGTATAATTAATAGGTGATATTCGAAGTTTTACCTTTAATCATTCACTCAACAATACTGAATGCTTTATTATGTATCAGAGAGAGATAGTGAAGGTATGATAATGAATAAGCTAAAACCCTGGCCTCAGATAGTGGAGAGGCCAGACAAATAAGCAAATAATTATACTCTAAACAGTGCTGCTAATAGTTATGGTATAAAATATAGGATATGACTATTCTGGGAAATTAGAGTTGGTAGAGTATAAGATTAGTTTTATGTGGGACAAATGGATATATTGATATGTAAAGTTCCAACTACAAATAAAATAAGCTGTCAGGTAGAAATAAATTAAGAATATAAAAGATGAAAAGATTTGAAAAAAATAACTTTAGTTTGGGATTTATTGAGTTTGAGGTGCCAACAGCAAGAGATAACATCAAACTGGCATGAAGCAATAGAAGTACATTCTGAGAAAAAAGGTGGGCAGCATGTGATTAAAAATAAATTCTTCCCCACAACCACCACCACAAAACAAAACAGAAAGCATTCTTCACATAAAAGCAAACTGGATCTTTGAACATAGAGAGCAGCAATTTCCAACTTTTTCATCTCATGGCACACATAAACTAATTACTAAAATTCTGCAGCAAACCAAAAATATATTTTTTGCTAATCTGACAAAAATAAATATAGTTTTGGATTACTCACACTAAATGGCTATTGTTATGTTGGCTGTTACTCATTTTTTATTTGACAATCTAAGGAAAAAGAGGTCAGTGCCCCTGACTAAATAGTTAGGTATTGAATGTTTCAAAAATTCTTATGTTGAAAATTGCTCACATAATACAATCACACACATATTATTTCTTTAAACTTAAAAGTATATAGATCGCATTTCCTGATTTGATCTCCCTAAATTCTGATTGGATAATAAGATGAAATCATTATTATTGGTATAAGCACATAGGCTAAGTACAAGACCACAGACAGGTCATGCTTCTGTGGCAAATAAAGCTAACTATTCCCTAATCAAAGGAAAATATCTGGGAAATCTGGGAAAGAATATATTTAGGAGCTGGTATCAGCCAGTCTAGATAACTAATACAAAACCAATATACCACTGGCTGGTGTGGATTAGTTGCTTGGAGCATTGTCCAGTAAACCAAAGAGTTGCAGGTTCGATTCCATGTCTAGGTTGCAGGTTCAGTGCCCAATCAGGGCCTATACAAGAGGCAACCATTTGATGTTTCTCTCCCACTCTCTTTCCTTCCTTTCCCCTTTCTTTAAAATCAGTAAAAATATCCTTAGGTGAAGATGAAAAAATACAGATGACTAATATACACCTAAAATGGGATGCTATTTACTATGTAAATCAGGAGTGTCAAACTCATTTTCACTAGGAGCCATATCAACCTCACAATTGCCTTCAAAGGGCCGAAATAATTGTAGGGCTGTATAAATGTAACTACTCCTTAACTGTTAAAGAGTTGAAATTACATTTGGCTCTTTGAAGGCTGATGTGGCCCCAGTGAAAATGAGTTTGACACCCCAGATATAAACCAAGCTCAAAACCAGTGAAATACTCCTTAGCACATTAACACTAGGAGCAGTCACGTTATTTAAAAGATTATGTTTTTACCATTTTTTATTGGGCTGGTTTTCTCTTAAGAAAATTTGCTTTGGCGATTAACACAAGCTTGCATTTGGGATAACTGTGAGAAAATCAGGAAGCTCTCCATAATCTGGAATTGGAATAGCCATTATCTCCCTGACTCATGAAATCAGAGCAGTGGACCCTTTCAGGCTACTAATCATGGGTAGAAAAGTCTCCCTGATCAAATGGCCAAAAGCCAAGACTACGCAGTTTGCAAATTAGGGTGGAAAGCATTTCCTGAGGAAAATGTGAAGACAATACATTGCAGGATTGACCAAGTAGGCCACAGTAAAAGAAGAATGGTAATTAAGAAAGAGAAATGCTGGAAATAAAGAGGAAGATTCTCTTTATTCGGGCAGAGCAGGAAAAAGTACTAAAGAAATGAGGAGAGTTGAAGAAACATATTGGACAACATGAAGCATAACAACACCTGCATCATGAGAATGCTAGAAAAAGAAGAGAGTGAGCAAAGGATCCAGAACCTGTCTGAAAAAATAATGATTGAAAATTTCCATAATCTGGTGAAAGAAAAAGTAGCACAAGTCCAGGAAGCTCAAAGAGTCCCAAACATTTTGGACCTAAAGAGGACCACACCAAGACACATCATAATTAAAATGACAAGGTTTAAAGATAAGAAGAGAATCCTAAAAGCTTCAAGAGAAAAGCAGGTAGTTACCTACAAAGGTGTACCAATTAGACTGTCATCTGATTGATTATTCATCAGACACATTTCAGGCCAGAAGGGAGTGACATGAAGTATTCAATGTGATGAAAAGCAAGGAACTACAACCAAGGCTACTTTACCAACATGGCTATCATTTAAAATCAAAGAAATAAGGAGCTTCCCAGACAAGAAAAAGCTAAAGGAGTTTATTAACACCAAACCAGTACTGCAACAACTTTTTTAAAAAATATATTTTATTGATTATGCCATTACAGTGGTCTCATTTCCCGCCCTTCATTTCCCTACACCCCGCACACGCCCTCCCCTGACATTTCCCCCCTTTAGTTTATGTCCATATGTCACAAGTTCTTTAGCTTCTACATTTCCCATACTATTCTTGCCCTCCCCTTGTCAATTTTCTACCTACTGTCTATGCTACTTATTCTCTGTACCTTCTCCCCTCTTCTCCTCCTCCCACTCCCCTGTTGCTAAACCTTCATGTGATCTCCATTTTTATGGTTCTGCTCCTGATCTAGCTGTCTGCTTAGTTTGCTTTAGTTTTAGGTGTGGTTGTTAGTAACTGAATTTGCTGTCCTTTCACTGTTCATGTTTTTTATCTTCTTTTTCTTAAATAAGTTCCTTTAACATTTCATATAATAAGGGCTTGGTGATGATGAACTCCTTGAATTTGACCTTATCTGAGAAGCTCTTTATCTGTCCTTCCATTCTAAATGATAGCTTTGCTGGATAGAGCAATCTTGGATGTAGGTCCTCGTCTTTCATGCCTTGGAATACTTCTTTCCAGTCCCTTCTTGCCTGTAAGGTCTCTTTTGAGAAATCAGCTGACAGTCTGATAGGCACTTCTTTGTAGGTGACTGTCCCCTTATCTCTTGCTGCTTCTAGAATCCTCTCCTTCATTTCAATCTTGATTAATGTGATTATGATGTGCCTTGGTGTGTTCCTCCTTGAGTTTACCTTCTTTGGAACTCTCTGAGCTTCCTGGACTTCCTGGAAGTCTATTTCCTTTGCCAGATTGGGGAAGTTCTCCTTTATTATTTGTTCAAATAAGTTTTCCACTTGTTGCTCTTCCTCTTCCCCTCCTGGTACCCCTATAATGTGGATGGTGGAATGTTTAAAGATGTCCTGTTTAATCACTTGTTTTAAGAAGAAGAAGAAGAAGAGAAAGAAAGAAAACAGATGAATACAGTCTAACAATCTAATGGCACTACATACCTATCTATCAACAACCACCTTAAATGTAAATGGCTTAAATGCTCCAACCAAAAGACACAGGGAAGCTGAATGGACAATAAAACAAGACCCATGTATATGTTGCCTCCAAGAAACCATCTCAGATTGAAAGGCACACGCAGACTAAAAGTAAAGGGTTGGAAAAAAAATGTTTTATGCTAATGAAAAAGAAAAAATCCTGGGGTAGCAGTATTTATATCTGAAAAAATAGACTTTAAAATCAAGGCTATAGTAAGAGACAAAGAAGGACACCACATAATGATAAAGAGAAAAATTCATCACGAGAATATAACACTAGTAAACATTTATGCAGCCAATATAGGAGCACTTAAATATGTAAAGCAAATCTTGTAGGAAATAAAATCAGATCAACAGAAATACAGTCATAGTTGGGGGTTTTAACACCCCATTAACTTCAATGGACAGATCTTCCAAGCAGAAAATCAACAAGGAGACAGTGGCCTTAAATGCCACACTTGGTCAATGGATTTCACTGATATCTTTATCATTTAACCCTCAAACAGCAGAATATACATACTTTTCAAGTGCACATGTAATGTTTTCTAGGATAGACAACATTCTAGGACACAAAACAAGTCTCAATAAATTTGAGAAGACTGTAATCATATGATTTTATAGTATTGTAGAGGACCACAATACTATGAAACTAGAAATCAATTGCAAGTAGAACACTGAAAAACACACAAAGATATGGAAGCTAAATAACAAGTTGTTAAACAATGAATGGGTCAGGGAAGAAATCAAGATTCCTTGGAACAAATGAAAATAAGGACACAATAATTCAAAGTCTGTGGGACACTGGGAAAGCAATCCTAAGAGGAAAATTTATAACATCATAAGACTACCTCAGAAAGAGAGAGAAAAAGCTCAAATAACCAATCTAACTTGACACTTAAAGAAACTTGCAAAGTAACAACAAACAAAGCCCTAATTCATTAGAAGGAAGGAAATAATTAAGAAGAGAAAAGATATAAATGAAATAGAGTCTAATAAAATGATATAAAAGATCAACAAATCCAAGAGCTGGTTCTTCTAAATGATAAACAAGGTTGACAAACCTTTAAACAGACTCTTCAAGAAAAAAAGATAAATAATCGAAATAAATAAAATGAAAAACAAAAAAAGAAGAAATAACAACTGACACCAAAGAAATACAAAGGATTGCAAGAGAATATTATGAAAATGATATGTCAACAAACTGGACAAAATGGATAAATTCCTCAAAATATCTAATTTTCCCAAACTAAATCAGTAAGAATCAGAGAATCTGAATAGACAGATTACACCTAATGAAATTGAAGCAGTAATCAAAAAAAAAAAAAAAAAACAACAAAGAGCCCTGGACTGGATGGCTTCACAGATGAATACCACCAAACATTCTGAGAACTAACCCTTCTCCTTCTCAAACTACACAAAATTCAAGAGGAGGGATGGCTCCCAAATTCATTTTACAAGGCCAGGTTTATCCTAATTCCAAAACCACGTGAAGACACTGCAAAGAAAGAAAACTAAATGCAATATTCCTGATGAACATAGATGCTAAAATCCTCGAATATGCAGAGGTATACACAGCTATTTCATTGAAGGGTCAGATAGTATATATACAATAATATTGTAATAACTATGTATGGTGCCAGGGGGTACTGGAAATATTGGGTGGAGGAACACTTTGTAAAATATATGATTATCTGACCACTACGCTATACAACTGAATCAAATACAAAATAATTTTGAATGTGCACTGTAATTTTAAAAAAAGGGTCAGCTAGGTTTTGTAGAGTATAATGTAGGAGGAGCAGATGATGGGAGTTTATATAATTGTTACCTTGAATTACACAAGATGGGAAGACTTTAGAACAGTGATTTTCAACTGTTGTGATGCAAGAAATTTTAAAACATGCAATATATGACTATTTAGTCAGAGGAACTGATTTCTTCTCCCCTAGATTGTCAAATTTAAAAAATGACAACAGCAACACACAATATCCACCTGGTGTGAATGAATGAAAATTATATCTATATTTTTGTCAGATTGGCAAAAAATAAACATATTTTGCTGTGCCACAGAATTTTAGTAATTACTTTATTACTATGAGATGTGTGCCATGAAATGAAAAAGACTGAAAATATCTGCCTTAAAGTATTAGATCTTCAAATAAAAGAAGCAAATACTCTTTTTGTGTTTTTTTAATTTTCTGTTTGTACTTTTGATGTCTTTTTAATTTACTCTTTATTGTATATTTCCATCATACCCCCCACCTTAGCAATCACCACACTGTGGTCCTTGTTCATAAGTCCTTTTTACTTTTTGCTCAATCTTTCCACCCCCAGCTGTCATCCTGCTCTTTATGAATTTGTCACTATTTTCCTTGTTAGTTTAGTTTGTTCATTAGATTCCACATATGAGAGAAATCATATGGTATTTGTCTTTCTCTGCTGGCTTATTTCACTTTACATAATGTTCTCCAAGTCCATCCACTGTTGCAAAGAATACATTTTTCTTCTTTTTTACTGCCAAGTAGTATTCCATTGTGCAAATGTCCTATACTTGTTTTATTTACTCATCTACTGATGGAATCATGGGCTGCTTCCATATCTTGGTGATTATAAGCAATGTTACAGTGAACATAGGGGTGCTTATGTTCTTTTGAATTAGTGTTTTGGGTTCCTCGGATATATTCCCAGAAATAGGATAGCTGGGTCAAAAAGCAGGTCCATTTTTGAGGTATCCCCATAGTATTTTCCATAGTAGCTGCACCAGTCTGCATTCCCAGCAACAGTGCAAAAGGGTTCCTCTTTCTCCACATCCTCTTTAGCACTTGTTTGATTTATTGATGATAAATATTCTGATAGGTGTCCGATGACATCTCATTGTGGTTTTAATTTGCATTTCTCTGGTGACATTGAGCATCTTTTCATATGTCTATTGGCCATCTGTATGTCCTCTTTGGAGTAGTGTCTATTCAGGAACTTTGCCCACTTTTTTGATTAGATAGTCTATTTTTTTTTTATGATGAGTTTTGTAAGTCCTTTATAAATTTTGCGTATTAACCCCTTATCAGATGTATCAGTGAATATGTTTTTCCATACTGTGGGTTGTCTTTTTATTTTGTTGATGATTTCCTTTTCTATGAAAAAGCTTTTTAGTTTGATGTATTCCCATTTGTATATTTTTTTCTGTTATTTCCCTTGCCTGGGGAAATATATTTGACAAAATGTTGCTACAAGCAATGCCCAAGATTTTGCTTCCAATGTTTCCTTCTATAATTTTTTATGGTCTCAAGTTTAACATTTAAGTCTTTGATTCATTTTGAATTTACTCCTGTGTGTCATATAAGAAAGTAATTTAGTTTCATCTTTCTGTATGTATGTGTCTAATTTTCTCACCATCATTTATCAAATAAACTATTTTTTGCCAATTGTGTGCTTGCTTCCTCTGTCAAATATTGACTATAAATCCGTGGGTTTATTTCTGGGTTCTCTGTTCTGTTCCAATGATATATGTCTCTGTTTTTATGCCAGCACCATACTGTTTTTATCACTATGGCCTTAAACTATAGTTTCATATTAGGTGGCATGATTCCTCCTACTTTGTTCTTCTTTCTCAGGATCACTGTTGTCATGTGAGGCCTTTTGCAGTTACATATAAATTTTTAAAATATTTGTTCTAGCTCTGTGAAATACATCATTGGAATCTTGATAGGAATTGCATCAAATCTATACTTTACTTTGGAAACTATGGACATTTTAATAATGTTATTCTTCCTATCCATGAACACGGTATCTCACTTGTATCTTCTTCAGTTTCTTTCTTCAGTGTCTCACAATTTTCCAAGTACAGGTCTTTTATATCCTTGGTTAGGTTTATTTCTAGGTATTTATTCTTTTTGAAGCAATTTTGAATGGGATTGTTTCCTTAATTTTGCTTTCTATTACTTCGTTATTGGCATATAAAAACACAACTGATTTCTGGGTATTAATTTTATGTCCTGCTACTTTGCTAAATTTATTAATCTGTTCTAGTAGTTTTTTGGTGGAATTTGAGGTTCTCTATGCACAGTATCATGTCATCTGCAAATAATGACAGTTTTACTTCTCCCATTTGGATACCTCTTATTTCTTCTGTTTGTCTGATTGCTGTGACTAGGACTTCCAGTACTATGCTGAACAACATATGTGCAAGTGGACATACCTGTCCTATTCCCAGTCTTAAAGAGGAATGAATGTAGTGTTTGCCCATTGAGTATGATGCTGGCAGTGGATTGTCATATATGGCTTTTACCATGTTTAGGTGTGTTCCCTCTAATTCAACTTTGCTGAGAGCTTTTATCATAAATTGATGCTGGATTTTATCAAATGTTTTCTCAACATCTATTGACATGATCATATGATTTTTATCCTTGATTTTGTTTATGTGGTGAATCATGTTTATTGATTTGCAAATGCTGTACCAAACTTGCATTCTGGAATAAATCCCACTTGATCGTGGAATATGATCTTTTTTGATGTATTACTATATTCTGGTTGCTAATATTTTGTTTTGAAGATTTTAGTGTCTATGTTCATCAGGGTATTGGCCTATAAGTTTCATTTTTTGTAGTGTCTTTGTCTGGTTTTGGAATTAGGATAAAGCTGGCCTCATAAAATGAGTTTGAGAGCCTTCCCTCCACTTAAATTATGAAATAGTTTGAGAAAAAGAGGTGTGGGTTCTAAGAATGTTTGGTCAAATTCACCTGTGAAGCCATCCAGGGCAGGGCGTTTGTTTTGGGGGAGTTTTTTGATTATTGCTTCAATTTTACTAGGTATTGTCTATGCAGATTCCCTCATTCTTCTTGATTTACTTTTAGAAGATTGTATGTTCCTAGCAGTTTATCCATTTCATCCAGAAATTAAAAATCTTAAAGAAGATCATGAGGGGTTGGTTAGAGAGAGAAGAAAAATGATTCTCTGACTTAGCATGTAATAAATTTTTATTACTCCTAAACATTTCAGGCACTGTTCCAAAATAATACTCAGAAAAGGAACCAGGAAAAAATAATGATACAAGCTACAAGAAGGAGAAACATTTTTAAAAAGTGAGTGGTCAGTAGTACCAAAATAAAATAAGGCTTGGAAATATCACAAGTGTAAGCATTTTGCATGGTCATTGGTGGATAGTAAATCATTTGGGAGTTAATGCTTGTAACAATTCAACTGCATTAAAGACAGACATAATAACCTCCAGCAATACTGATATTGATATCAAATGCAGAAAAGCAGTAAAACTCAAAATTAAAATGATAACAAATGACAAATTGTACTCTACCCAAAGAAACCTGAATGAACCTAATTCATTAATCTGATTAGTCATGTCAACAAAGTAATGGATCCTGGCATATGTTTAAAAATACAGATATAGCATAGGAATAGGGAAAATGCAGGTTCACAGGGAAGAAACTTTAATTTAAACTCTACAAAATCAGTAGATTGGGGAAAGCAAAAAGCAAATTAGAAATATTTATTAAATTTCCCCTAAGTCACTAACTGCAAACAAAAGAGGAGAGTGAATTATTGTTTAAACTATCCATTCACAGTCCATCTCTCTCTTTTTAAAATATATTTTATTGATTATACCATTACAGTTGTTCTATTCCCCCCTTCATTCCCCTTCACCCTGCACACCCCCTCCCCCACCATTCTCCCCCCCTTGGTTTATAACCACGTGTCTCAAGTTCTTTAGATTCTATATTTCCCCTACTATTCTTGCCCTCCCCCCTATCTATTTTCTACCTACCCTCTATGCTATTTTCTGTGCCTTCTCCCCCCTTCTCTTCCTCCCACCCCCCTGTTTCTAACCCTCCATGTGTTCTTCATTTCTATGGTACCACTACTGATCTAGCTGTCCTTTTGGTTTGCTCTTGTTTTAGGTATGGTTGTTAATAACTGTGAGTTTGCTGTCCTTTCACTGTTCATATTTTTCATCTTCTTTTTCTTAGAAAAGTCCCTTTAGCACTTCATATAATAAGGGCTTGGTGATGATGAACTCCTTAAACTTGACCTTATCTGAGAAGCACTTTATCTGTCCTTCCATTCTAAATGAAAGTTTTGCTGGATAAAGCAATCTTGGCTGTAGGTCTTTGGATTTCATGACTTGGAATACTTCTTTCCAGCCCCTTCTTCCCTGTAATGTCTCTTTTGAGAAATCCACTGACAGTCTGGTGGGTACTCCTTTGTAGGTGACTGTCCCCTTATCCCTTGATGCTTCTAGGATTCTCTCCTTCATTTTGGTCTTGGCTAATGTAATTATGATGTGCCTTGGTGTGTTCCTTCTTGGGTCCAACTTCTTTGGCACTCTCTGAGCTTCCTGGATTTCCTGGAAGTCTATTTCCTTTGCCAGACTGGGGAAGTTCTCCTTTATTATTTGTTCAAATAAGTTTTCCACTCATGGCTGTTTCTTTCCCCCTTCTGGTACCCCTATAATTCGGATGTTGGAACGTTTAAAGATGTCCTGGAGGTTCCTAAGCCGCTCCTCATTTTTGAATGAGGTCTCTAAGCCTCTCCTCATTTTTTCTAGCCCAGTGAATTTTTTGAATTCTCATTTCTTCATTCCTTTCTGGTCGGATGTTTAGTTGTTCCTTCTGGTCCATTCCATTGATTTGAGTCCCAGTTTCCTTTCGATCGCTATTGGTTTCCTGGACATCTCCCTTCACTTCAATTAGTTTAGCCTTCATATGTTCCTCTAATTTGTGACTATAATCAACCAGTTCTGTGAGCATACTGATAAATAGTGTCTTGAATTGTGCTTCTGAGAGGCTGGCAATTTCTCAGTTGCTGAGAGTTATCGGCTCTGGGACTTTGAGTTCTTCTTGCGCCATCTTTTGGGCTGTCCGTGCCTGTTCCATAGCAAGACCAGAGCCCTAAAGTGTTCACTAGAGCAGGGCAACTAAGTCGCTGGGTTGTGACGTTGTATGTGGGGGTGGGGTCATTACTCTCATTAAGTCTCATTAAGACTAAAATGAAGGAGAGAATCCTAGAAGCATCAAGGGATAAGGGGACAGTCACCTACAAAGGAGTACCCACCAGACTGTCAGCGGATTTCTCAAAAGAGACCTTACAGGGAAGAAGGGGCTGGAATTGTGTCCTGACTGCCACCTGCTGCCCCGGCCCCCACCGGCACTGCAGCCACCACCCTCACCATGCCCACTTGTTTCGTCCGCTGCACGCAAGTGTGCCACCGCCGTCAGCCTTCCACCACTGGGTTCGCCCCCTGGGGCCTGTGCGGTCTGTCTCACTGTGCTCGAATGTGCAACTGCGGTCAGTCTGCCCCACACCCCAACTGGTTCCGGGCAGCCTGCTCGCCTAGGTCGGGGGATCTTTCCTGCCTGACCCTGCTCCGCTGCTGGCTCCGCCCCTCTTACTGTCCCTGTTGAACGGTTTGTAGTTGTCGGACTCCGTATAATTCAGTTTTCTGGTCTTNCACCTAATTCATTAATCTGATCAGTCATGTCAACAAAGTAATGGATCCTGGCATATGTTTAAAAATACAGATATAGCGTAGGAATGGGAAAAATGCAGGTTAACAGGGGAGAAACTTTAATTTAAACTCTACAAAATCAGTAGATTGGGAAAAGCAGAAAGCAAATTAGAAATATTTATTAAATTTCCCCTAAGTCACTAACTGCAAACAAAAGAGGAGAGTGAATTATTGTTTGAACTACCATTCACAGTCCATCTCTCAAGAGTAGAGTTTTTCCTTCCAGAATGTGAGATAAAGGGGCCTTCTTTAAGTATGTTCAAAGAACATAAGTTTGGTCAGATAAGAGGCATCTCTCTGAAAAAGATACACGGTATTGCAAAAGATAAATATAAAACCTAGATTTTAGTAAACAAATGCATCTCTGGCTAATGGTAGGAAAGGTATTCGAGGCAGACAGGATACAGTGAAGAGAGGCAGTAGGAGGTAAGAAGTACACAGCATTTGGAGACTCATGCAGGTAACCAGAGCCAGAAAATGAAAACCTTAGATCTAATCTGTACAATTGAGTGCATGATGTAGACAAACACTGTAGAATCAGAAGTCCTACCCATATGCTTTCTCGCCTTGTCAAGTGGGGCAAATGATTTTCCTAACTACTACCTGTAAAATAAAATAGTATTTTCCAGCCTACTCCATATTTTGTTATACTTACAAAGGGTACCATTACGTTTAACTCACAGGCACACAGAAGCCCAGCAGGATGAAAGTGAGGTGCCCGTCACAGAAGACAGGCTTGCTTTCCTCACATCTTACCTGTTGCCTGCTGCTTCAAGAAAGGTACCTGGTAGGATCCAGGACCCACATGATCCTCAGTGCCGCCACCTTCAGCAAATCTGAGCACTCTAGGAGCCCGATCATACATAATGGCAGGAGGTGTTGGAAGGAGGCAGCTGAAAGGGATAAAAACAACGGAGGTAGAGGAGATGTGGAGCAAGATGAAGCCGACAACGGTCTGAGTTGGGGGGTAGAACTTCCATCAGTGGAGGAGTTAGCGTGGTGGGCGATCACCTCACTCTGCTCATGGGTGTCAGATTTACCCCAGGTAGATTTCTAGCCCAGTGGTAAATTGGAAGAGAGCCGGACCAGAGGCAAGACATCCCATACAATCATCGGTTCACAAGCTGAAAGCTGTGGCACCACAGCCAGAAGGAAGATTTAAAGACTGGTTTTTCTGCCCTTTGTGCTTCCGGCCCTGACTTCAACCTGAAAGCGTCGGGAGGAGAAGCTAATGTTCTCTTTCTCTGCAAAGCCCTTGGAGCATGCATACCGAGTAATGGGACTTCCCCGCTTTCTCTGCCCTACGCTCTCTAAAGTAGGCCAACCGCTGGAGTAGGCCAACAGCTGGAGGTCCTGGACTGGTAAGAAAAGCTCTAGGAAATAAGATAAAGCCGGTAGGGCTAACTTACTGTGATGCATTTCCCACATAAATGGATCAGGCCAACTGATTGCTAGTCTGGGAAGAGACTAGCAAAAACTGAATGAAAACGCAAAGAATTAGCGCGAAGTAGAGTCTTGGTTCCCAAGCTCATCCCCTACTCCTAATATACAGCTACACGCACACTCACAGAGGAAAAGTCACCTCTGACTTTATCCCGTAAATAATTCAGACTGCGCTAAGAGAAACCCAGGATGTGCAGATGACAACAAATGGGGTGGGGGTGGGGAGGAGAAGCAAACCAAGTGCAGGTAACAACAGAACTCTGCTTCTGTTGTTAGGTTCCAGGCAACAACAGCGTTCCAAGCAAAGGCCTGGAGAAAGTGCAGTCCAGGTCTTAACTTTAACCTTAACCTTAACCTTAACCTTAACCTTAAGCAAAAGGAACCCTAAAGATCTTATGGAGTCTATTTCAGAATCCACTTCAAGATTGTCTTCTTTTAAGGAAGAATCATCCAGATTCTAATCATCCTTTTAAAGATTTAAACAAATCCTACCTTCGCCAGGCCTTACCTCAAAGGAGCTACAGTACTTAAATTTGTTCTTGTTATAAGTTTTCATAGTATTTATACTCTAGAACACGATTTGATACACAATCTATGGGTCATTTATTGTAGCTTAATTATTTCATATATGCTCCCTGTACAAGGCTATATGCTTCTCAAGAATATATCTGTAAGATCATTTCCCCCTACTAAATAGCTAGCTAAATAATTATTTATTCACTTAAAAAAATCACTTATTGGCATATGCTATAGGTTCAGTATCAGCTAGGTCACAGCGATACAAAGGTACAAGAAAGTCCCCTATCTTTGAGTGTTCAGTATCTAATGGAAAAAGAGACATATACCATCCATCACAAGAGGCAGCAAGAGGGACATATAAAATGATGAGAAAAATATTGCAGTACTTTGGAAAACCCCTCTGCCTACCAAGAAACTACATATTGATCAGTGATTCTTTCTCACTGGCTTCAATGCCTGCATCCTTACAGAAACCCTCATAGTTCTCTCAAAGTTATTGAAACTTTATTTTCCCAAGCTGCTATACTGAGATCTAGAATACATTTACTATTAGACTTATGATACAGTACAAAGAGAAGAATTACAGAGATTAAAGGAGAAAAATCTCTATGCTGTAGAGGGGCTCCAGTGGTGCTCGTAAATTAGAGTTCTGTTGGACATCATTGGCCATTAACCCAAACAGGAACATAAATCCAGGGAGGAAACTCAGGTCTAGGCCATCAATCCTGTAGGCACTGGCACAGCTGTTTACATTCTTCTTCTGACTCTTCTTTGCTGTAATAGCCCAGATTTAAAAGGGATAGAATTGGGTTTGAGATTGGGAATGGAGTGGGAAAGCAAGATTTATCTGCTTTCTCTCTGATTTTATTTTTGGACAGGGAGCCTAACTTCATTTTCACAAAAGGAATTCTTTGTAGGATCTATCCTAGCTCATTTACAAACCTTACAGGGGAGTTTCTGACCTTATGACCTTTGTACCAGCTAGGAATGCAGTGTTAATCTTTCCTGCCTCCTCAAAGCATGTCTTTTCCTCAAGGACCTCACACAGCAGAGCAGCTGATGAATGGTAAGACTAGTTTTTCTGAGTCTTGTTTCCAGAGTCAAAGTAAGTATCACACCACTGAGGTACAGCCTCTACACACTTCAAATTTTATAATAATTGGTCTCAGAATTCTGCATTCTTAACAAAAATCTTTCTGCAAAAAGTTTTTAGTGTGAATATCCCTTCTATTATTTCCTTTATCACTGTGTCTGTTCTTTCTATTATGTACCTCATATGGTTCAGTAACCAGAATCGTACACAGTATTTCAGAATTGGAAGTTTTCTTTAAATGAAAATAGTAAATCTTTTTCATTATGGTAGCGTTAAATACCACATCTCATCATGGTAAATATTTTTTGAATTTAGAATGAGAGTGTTACTAAAAAATAATAAATAAAAATATTGACACAGAATTATAAGTACATATGAACGCAAAGAATTTGGTTCAGCATTTTTTAATTCCTGTAAAACAGTTTTAATGATAACATTTAATGCTGCTATTAATGTGGTTAAACTGTATGGCCATTTCCATTGTATTAGTAACAGATGGAAACTATGTTTCCGAACTGGGATTTATTTGTCTACAAAATTTGGGTTCTTTTCATTTCCCCATGATGGCTCCCACTAAAATAAACTTTTAAATGAATATTTAATAAGTCAAATTGATTTTTTATTGAATATGTTAGCTGTAATGGAGAATTGCACAGTCACCAATTTTTCTTTACAGCACTTTAAAAAGTAAATAGATAATTACACATAAGATCTAGAGCATAGCCTGAGGGATGACAATTGTCCCTTAAATAGCATGATATATCTCATAAGTTTTATAAAGCTGAGTGGGTTTTGAAACTATTTTTTTCAACCTATTATGACTTATTTGTTTTCCATTGTGCTTTTTGTTTAGGTAAAAATAAAGTAATGGTAATAACTTACCTAGTGTGTATCCAAATCAACCAAATATACCTTTTCAATGTTAATCAAAGTCACATTGTAAAGTTATGTGCATTCAAGTTAAAATAAAAATTTATTTTTATATAATAATTTGAAGCTTACAAAATATACTTTACATTCAGTGTTTTGTTTAATATAAATTTATATTTCTCTAAACTATAGAATTAATATGACTGTGAAACCACCAAATTGTATGAAATGTGGTTTTAAAAATTATATCATATTATTTATGAGCACCTGATTTTTTCACTGACATTAATGAACACCTATTATGTGCTAGCACTGTGTGAAATGCTTTGTGAGGATAATATAAATCATTTTTCACATAACCCCTGAGGTTGATATTATTACTATCTTTATTCAGTAACACACTGAGACTTAGAGCTATTGTATTCCTTGTCCAGTGTCACATAGTTAGTGAAAGAAAGAGTTTAATTTAAAGCTAGTCAGTTTAACTCTAGAATATGTTTTCAAATCCATCATGAGGGAAATGCTCCCAACCGTGTTCTTCTCTCACATCCAGTGATTTTTCCCCAATTCTTATTTGAACTTGGCTGCATTTTTATGTGTTCATCTAAAGAAGAACCTCTCCAGGTAGTCTTTCAGGGGTGGCATGATAGCTCCCTGGTGACAGAAAGTCAGGATGCTCTAGCATACTACTCCACAGTTTATCCATTTGGCATATTTCTTCCATTTGATCTTCAGGCTGATTTGGATCTCAACAATTAAGAAACAACTTTCCTTCAATTAAACTATATAGATTAATTGGAATAATCACTTTGTGAGTTTTATAAATGTCTAGTCACTATGTTGTACACTTAAAACTAATATGATATTGCACATCATCTATAATTGAAAAATAAAGCATTATTACAGAGCTGTTTACAAGAGTCACTAAAACAGATAGACTAGACTTCCGGCCAAGTTGGAGGCATAGGTAGATACACTGTGGCTCCTTTCACAATCAAAAAAAGGACAATGACCAATGTAAAAACAAAAAAAAAACAACCATAACCACCAGAAAATCCAACTGTAGGGAAGTCTGACAACTTCGGAGTTAAAGAAGAAACATTCATGCACCAATAAAAGGGGTGGAGACGGGCAGCTGGACAGAGAGAACTCACTGAAAGGCAGTGGCTGGAGGATCAATAGAGGTAAGGTAATGGATCATAGACCAGGTGATCCCACATTTGCTTGCAGATAAACCAGGAGGAACAACTGGGGAGTGAGACAGACCACACGACCCAGGTTTCCAGCACAGGGAAATAAACCCTCAGAACCTTTGACTGAAAAAACTTGTGGGGGTTGAGGTGGCAGGGGAAACTCCCAACCTTACAGAAGAGTTCATTGGAGAAACCCACAAGGTCTCAGAACTTACACAAACCGACCCACCTGGGAATTAGCACCAAAAGAGCCCAATTTGTTTATGGATAGTGGGAAAAGTTATTAAAAGCCAGTGGAGAGCCCAGCAAGGGGCATTGTTCCCTTTTGGACTCCTCCCCCACAGCACAGTGCCACAACACAGCAATGTGAGTTGCCCCACCCTGGTGAATACCTAAGGCTCTGCCCCTTACAATGTAACAGATGCACTGAGACAAAAAAAAAAATGGCACAAATGAAAGAACAGATCAAAGCTCCAGAAAAAATTCAACTCAGAGGTTAGGAGACATCCAACATATCAGATGCAGAGTTCACAACACAGTAATCAGGATTCTCAGAGAAATGGTTGGGTGAGGTCGCAAAGTAGAGGAAAGAGGGAAGGCTATAAAAAGTGAATTAAAGGAAAATGCACAGGGAACCAACAGTGACAGAAAAGAAACCAGGATTCAAATCAATGGTTTGGACCAGAAAAAAGAAACATTCAGCCAGAACAGAATGAAGGAACAAGAATTCAAAAAGATGAGGAAAGGCTTAGGAACCTTCAGGACAACTTTAAATGTTCTAACATCTGAATCATAGGGGTGCCAAAAGGAGAAGAGGAAGAGCAAGAAATTGAAAACTTATTGGAAAAAAATAATCAAGGAGAATTTCCCTAACCTGGCAAAGGAAATAGACTTTCAGGAAGTCCAGGAAGCTCAAAGAGTACCAAAGAAGTTGGACCCAAGGAAGAACACACCAAGGCACGTCATAATCACATTACCCAAGATGAAAGATAAAGAGAGAATCTTAAAAGTAGCAAGAGTAAAGGAGACAGTTACCTACAAAGGAATTCCCATAAGACTACTAGCTGATTTCTCAAAAGAAACCTTGCAGGCAAGAAGGGGAAAGAAGTATTCCAAGTCATGAAAGGCAAGGACCTACATCTGTGATTACCTTATTCAGCAAAACTATCATTTAGAATGGAAGGGCAGATAAAGTGCTCCTCAGATAAGGTCAAGTTAAAGGAGTTCATTATCGCCAAGTCCTTATTATATGAAATGTTAAAGGGACTTACCTAAGGAAAAGAAGATCGAAAACTATGAACAGTAAAATAACAACAAACTCACAACTATCAACAACAGAACCTAGAAAAACAAAAACAAACTAAGCAAACAACTAGAATAGAAACAGAATCACAGAAATGGAGATCACATAGAGGGTTATCAGTGTCAAGGGGCCAAGGAGGAAGGGGGGAGAATGGGGGGAAGGTACAAGGAATGGGAAGCATAAATAGTATGTACAAAATAGACAGCGGGAGGTCAAGGATAGTATAGGAAATGTAGAAACCAAAGAACTTGTATGTACCACCCATGGACATGAACTAAGTGAGGAGGAGAATGTTGGTGGGAGGGGGCATGCAGGGTGGAGGGGAATAAAGGGGGGAAATGGGACAACTGTTATAGCATAATCAGTAAAATATATATTTTTAAAAGTCACTAAAACACATTAAAAATAAAGAAATGGGCACATGATGCCAAGCAAATTCAAACAGTATTAAAACAGAGTAACATACTAGGGGGAACTTAAGGTTAAAAATACAAAATGAGAGTATGAGAGATATCAGGTTGAGATAAAAATTAGACGTATTTATGCTATGATTCATAAACTTAGTGCTGTATGTCAATTATATCTTAATAAAATATGTTTATGAAGATGATACAACAATAATCAAAATGTATGCATCACACATAACAGCAGTTACATAAAGCAAAAGATAACAAATAAAAAGAGAACTTGATCAGAATACAATTATAGTAGATAATTAAATGTGCCTCTTTCAGAACTGAATAGATCATATAGACAAAAATAAGTTGTGAATAATAATATCATTAGACTTGGTACACAAAATCTTCCATTCAACCACAAAAGAAACCTTAAAAAATTTTTAAATATAAAATTATCACAAAATACCAAGTATTTTATGTAAATGCTCCTTCTCTAAAGAAGAAGCATAATTCTTTAAATGCTCAGCTTCATAAGGTGAGCTCTTATCGAAGAGGAAGAAGAATTAAAACAAGGTGAAAATAGTAACCTAACCAGCACTACCTCTGCAAGGTGTTCAAAATTAAATTCAACAGTGATGTTATAACAGTGTAATATACTTTTGATAAGCTGTGATGAAAATAGAACTTCATTCACAATGGTCTGCCCTCCAAAAACTCATGTCAACAGTCTAATCAGGAAAACAAATGCCAGTTGAGGGGAATTCTACAGAATACCTGACCAGTATTCCTCAAAACTATCATTGTGATAAAAAATAAGGGAAATCTGAGAAACTGACACAGCCAAAAGGAGCCAAAGGACATTTAACCAAGTGAAATGTTGTATTCTAGAGGGGAATCATAGAATGCAAAAAGAATACTAGGTGAAAACTAAAGAAATCCAAATGAATTTTGGATTAGTACATAATGTATCAATATCAGCTCATTAATTATTACAAGTATAGCATGCTAATATAAGATATTAAGGGAAATGGGTGAGTGATATATATGGGGTATTCCTGTACTTTATAATTTGGGGAGAAGTCTAAAACTGTTCTAAAATTTAAAGTTACTTTAAAAACAGACATGAGTACCAAATAAAAATCACAGCTAAGTCTTATGTAACCTAACAACAAAAGATAATTCCAATATTATTTAAAATTCTCTGTATCACAAAAATAGAATCCTCTGATTTTATTTCATGAAACCAGTATAACTTTAAAGCCAAAAGTTGATCAAGGTTCTACCAAAAATGAATAGTACAGTTAACCTCTATATTAAAGATATAGGCAAAAATTCTAATGAAATAGTAGATGGATAAAGGAAAATTCAATAATGTCAGTAAACCAGGTAATAAGTATTTACAAATTTCCTACTACAAACAATATATGAGAGGTATGCAAAACAGTGTATACACATGTAGATATGGATATAGATATAGTTATTCTCACAAATCCTAAAAACTAATAACTAAATAGTATTTCAAGATACAAAAAGTTTCAAGAAAATAATAGAAGTCACAATAAAGTACACAATTAAAGGCTTGTAGTGAAGACGGCGGCAAAGGTGAATACAGCTCTTCTCCTCCTACAACCACATCAAAATTACAGCTGAATTATAGAACAACCATCATTGAAAACTATCAGAAATCAGGAGATCCAAGATGGCTGCAAAGTAGCTGGAAGCTCTGTCTACTTGCTCCCAGACCCATTCCGGTCTTGCAGGTAAACCACAGAATAATCAACTTAAAAATCCAGCTGAGAGTCAGTTGAGAGCATGTAAGTAAGTGTGTATACAGATGAGTGTGTGGGGCATGTGTGTGAGCGGGCAAGAACCCACCCTCCTGTAGGGCACTCAGGAGCAGGCAGCCTGGGCTCTCCTAGCAAAACAGCTGCCACCCCCTCTGCCTAACCTGGCACTTCTGGTTTTGCAGATTTGGGGCAGGAGCCATTCTGAGGAATTAAAATTATCTTCCTCAGGTACAATTCTCCTGAGTGCCCCCTTCTCAGTGCCCAGATGTGTTTGTATGCCCTCCATCCCAGGCAGGGTCAAGTATTCTGCTGCCTCCAGGATCTAGAATTGGGGAGCTGAGGTACTTACTAAGGAAGGGACTCTCACCTCACTGACAGTGGTGCCAAGGGAATTGCGAACAGGATAGAATCTGACTGAAGAGGTTGCTTATGGCTTAGGAGCCTCGAACTCTGGGACTGGAAAGAGACAGCAGGGGTGGTATTAACTATGGAAACAGGATCATGAGAACAGGCCCCCCTGAGAGTGAGAATCACTGATGGGAGCAGCAAACGTACTCCCACACCACTACTTATTACAGTATTACTGCAGGACTCTTCCCAGCATGACCTGGGAGAGATCCAGAAAGAAACTATAAAACTCTCAGAGGCTCTGGATGGCCATGGGCAGGCCTAACTGAGAGAGACTTTGTGCTTTTTGAGAAGGGAGAGCATGCAGAAAACAGACCCCCCGGGATCGGTGCTGCAATGTGGGGGCCACATAGAAACTCTTAAAAGAAGAGCTGAGGTGAGATTTGACTTCACAGGAACCCTCTGCTCTCATGTGTGTGTGCATGGGCACAGCAGCTCTGCCAAGAAAGAACTCATAATGATAGAGTCATGCTGAAGGGACTGTGGGACCTGACTCAGAATGGCTGGTGAAGAGGAGAATGTGCAGAGTAGAGAGTTTAGGCCTGAGCTTCCTGCAAGAATGGCAAGCTGGGGACTGGATGGCCAGGAGCTGAATGCCTGAGATTCACTGTGGCCAGGCAGGGCACCTCACAGACAGGTGTCCCCAACCCCCAACTGTGGGATTGTAGGCTCTGCAGATGAGGAGGCCAGACTCAGGAGTCCCCTACTGGGTGCATATCCACAGGAGAAAGAAGGAAAAGCTCTGAAAGGCCCTTCCTGCCAGACACTATGAGGTACACTGTTCCACAGGCCCAGATCCACTGAAATCACCAGATCCAAGAGATTAGAGACAGGCACAACAAGGTGTGTTAAGGTCTCTGCCCAGCCTCTGCACCTAGACAGAGCTGCAGCCTTTGCTGAACAGGAAAGAGCTGCCCCTTTTAAACAGATTGGCTTATTACAGAAAATGGATAGGTAATACATCAGAAATCATATATTATTGGAACGAATCTGGGACAGACCAAAATATGAGGTGGTGAGGGGGTGGGGAACACTCCCACCATTTTCCCTCAAGAATGTAATTGGGACCCTGGGGGGTACCCACTGTTCCCACCCTCCTGATTGCATCAGAGGTCACCTCTGGAGACAGGTGGAGAAGGTACTGGCAGTCCTCTTGGGTCATTAAATGAACCACTCCTTTGCCCCAGACTGATGCAAAGCAGGCAGGGAAGAACCGTGGCCAGCAGACAGATCTGAAGGAGACAGCCACAGACTGCGGTTCACATGTAATCTTGAACAGGCTGCCTAGGGCCAGACTAGGACACCATCTGACATTACCAGGGGCAGATCCATAAAGAAAGGACAGTGGTAAACACTGAATTCTGCTTATATAAATTCCACCAGGTCTTCTTCATTACCTGTGTTATTTTCTTTCCTGTATAGCTTTTTAACATTCATCTTTTCCTTCAAGTTTGTGACTGCTATTTTACTAGTTGTTTTTGTTTTAGTTTATTTCAAATCTTGTTTTGCTCCTCCCTTCTCTTACTGCATTTTACCTTCTTCCTTCCTCGTATTTTTTTAAAATTTGATTTTTATCTTGCTACACATTGTTTCTATTCCACAACATTACTATTTGTCCCCCTCCAGGCTCTCAAAACCATTTTTGTTGTCATTAGTCATCTCACATTCTTTTTCCCATTCTAAAAATACTTTTTTTCTCTCTCCACCTTTATCAATATTTGTTTGTTGGTTGTTAGTATGGTGGTGCTAGTTGATTTCTTCAATTTTATTCCTAGATTATCACCATATCTGTCTTTCAACTCACAAATTTTAATATTTCCTTATCCTACTCTTTTTTGCCTTCCTCCTGCCATTCTTTTTCCCTTTGATTTTTATATTTTCTCTGTCTTAGCCTGGTTTTCATTCCTCACTCTTAAGATTTCATCTCCCTGTATCCTCACAAAATCACTTTTCATTCCCCTAGACATCTCATAAGCTTTTTTCTTCTGTCTTTTTTCCTTTATTTCTATTCCACCAACATTAATCTTTTATCATGTGTTGTTGATATTGCTGTGGTGGATCCTTTTCTCCAATTTGGTTCCAATTTTTTTTCACTATTATTTTAAATTTTTTCAAACCTCATACTATACTCTTCCATTTTCTTACTTTGTTTTGTCTTATTCTCCTCCTTCTAATTACAATGTAAATTTTATTTTTGTCTCCTTATTTCTATTCTCTAATTTTACTAATTTTCCTTTCTCTACCCTTTCAAAATCATTTTTCACTTAGCCAACTCATATTCATTTTTCCTTTCTTGTAATAGTCTTAATCAATTTACATCTTTATTAAGATTTGTTCATTTGATGTTGATATTGTTGTTGTGCATGGGGGTTTTTAATGCGGGTGCAGGTTTTATTTTTTAGATTTCTTTGTTTTGTTCTGACAGCCCCTGTACAATAGCATACAAGATGTGGTGGGTAGTGTGACTATCAAACAGCAAGCCAAAGGGAAGAAGCTACCAAAGAATAACCCAACAAAAACCAAAACCCAAATACAATAAGAAAGCCCTCATAAATGGCATAAACAGCACACCAGAAGCATTCATCTCAGAAGACCAAGGACACAACATTGCTGAGTCCCACAGGTCTCCTATGACAGAAAGTAACCCCACAAAGACAGGGAGAAAAAGCAGATCAATCTAATACTCAGAAACCAACTAGTAGAGTCATCCAAAATGGGGAGACAAACACGCAGCCCCCAATCAGAAGGAAAGAAGTAATCCACGGAAAGGGTGCTAAGTGAAATTGAAATAAGCAATCTATAAGACTTTGAGTTCACAGTAATGTTTATAAGGATGCTCAAGTTGCTCAGTGAGAACTATAAGAAACTCTGCGGAAGCTATAAGGAACTTACTGGGAACTACATCAGCATGAAAAAGGACATAGAAACTATCAATAAGAGCAAGACAAAGTTAAGAAGGAATTAAAAGAAGGCTAGATGAAGCAGAGGATCAATCACTAAGCTGGAGGGCAAGGCAGAAAACTCCCAGACAGAGCAGCAAAATGAAAAAAGATTAAAATATAACAGAGGGTTTAAGGAAGCTGCAGAATAACATGAAACATAATATTTCTCCCATAAAGATACCAGAAGGAGAAGAAGAGCTAGGGATAAAAAACGTATTTGAAAAAGCAATAACAGAAAACTTTCCTAATATGATAAGAGGGAAAATCATGCAAGTCCAGGAATCACAGTGGATCCTAATTAAGATGAACCCCAAAAGACCCACACCAAAACACATCATAATTAAAATGGCAAAATTTAAAGACGAGAGAGACTCTTAAAGGTAACAAGGGAGAAACAGTTAATACCATAAGGGAGCTCCGATTAGGCTATCAGCTAATTTCTCATCAGAAACACTATAGGGCAGAAGAAAAATAACTATTCCAAGTAATGAAAAGCAAAGACCTGCAACCAAGACAACTCTACTCAGCAAGGCTCTCTTTTAAAATGGAAGGCAAAATAAGGAGTTTTCCAGACAAAGAAATGCTAAAAAAATACAACTCATCCAAACCACCATTGCAAGAGCGACTGCTATAAGAAGACGAAGAAAGAGAAGGGGAGGGGAGAACTCTGGTAAAAAGGGAAAAAATGGCAATGAATATGCACCTATCAATAATAACTTTAAATGTAAATGGATTAAATGCTCCAATGAAAAGACATAGGTAGCCGAATGGATTTAAAAAATGACCCATATATATGCTGTCTATAAGAGACCCACCTCAGAACAAAATATCTACACAGGCTAAAAGTGAAGGGATGAAAAAAATATTCCAGGTGAACAGTCATTTAAAAAAATCTGGGGTAGCAATACTCACGTAGACTTCCATCAAAAGCCATAAAAAGAGACAAAGAGGTCACTGTATATACTTATGGGAGTAATTAATCAAGAAGATATACCCTTATACCCAAGAAGATATAACCTTGATAAACATATACACATGCAACATAGGAGCACCTATATATAAGGAAAATATTGGGAAACTTCAAGAAAGATATCAACAGCAACACACTCATAGCAAGGGATTTTAATACCCATTGTAAACAATGGATAGATCTTCCATGCAAAGAATCAACAAGGATATTGTGGCATTGAATGACACTCAAGATTTACTAGACTAAATTGATATATACAGGATCTTTCACCCCAAAGAAGCAAAATATATATTTTTTTCAAATGCACATGGAATATCTGTTTTCAAAGACAGACCACATGGTAAGACACAAAACAAGCCTCAACAAATTTAAGAAAATCAAAATTATATCAAGCATCTTTCCAGATCACAATGACTTGAAATCATAAATTGATCTCAAGTAAAAAACTCAAAAACATTCATATACATGGAGATCAAGGAATAATTTTTAAAAAGTATCTGGAGACAAGTGAAAATAAACACACAATCCCCAAAACTATGGCACACAATGAAGGCAGTCCTAAGAGGGAAGTTCATAGCAATACAGGCCTATCTATTGAAGACAGAAAAATCTCAGAAAACAACCTAATCTTACATCTACAAGAACTACAGGAACAACAAAAAACAAGGCCCTGAATGAGTATGAGAAAAGACACAACCAAGATCAGAGCAGAATAAAATGACTTAGAGACTAAAAAAAAAAAAAAACAATCAAAGAATCAATATATCCTGGATGTGTTTTTTTGAAAACATAATAAAAATTGACAAACCTTTAACCATACTCATCAAGAAAAAAAGAGAGAGGACCCAAATAAATAAAATCATAAACAAAAGAAGAGAATAAAAATGATACCATGGAAGTATTAGTGATTGTGAGGAATTACTATGAACAACTATATGCCAAGATATTGCACAACCTAGGGAAAATGGACAGATTTCTAGAAATATAAAACCTTCCAAACTGAATCAAGAAGAAGCAGAAAGCCTAAATAGATTAATAACAACCAGTGAAATTAAAGCAGTAATCAAAAAACTCCTGGTACACAGAAGCCCTGGACTGGATGCCTTCACAGGCAAATTTACCAAATATTTAAAGAACTAATCCATCCTTCTGTTTGGCTAGAGAAAAAATCAACAAAACAGAAAGGGAACCAACTGTATGGGAAAATATATTTGCCAATGATACCTCACACAAGGGTTTGATTTTCAAATTATATAAAGAACTCACATGACTCCACACAAAGAAGATAAACAATCCAATTAAAAAATGGCCAAAGGACCTAAAGAGACACTTCTTAAAGGAGGACATTCAGAAGGCCCATGGGCACAAGAAAGGATGCTCAACATCACCAGTCATTAGAAAGATGCAGATTGAAATCACAATGAAATGCCATTTCATACCAGTCAGAATGGCCATCATTAATAAATCAACAAACAACAAGTGCTGGTGAGGTTGTGGAGAAAAGGGAACCCTAGTGCACTGTTGGGGGGAATGCAGACTGGTGCAGCCACTGGGAAAAATTGTGTGGAATTTCCTCAGAAAACTAAAAATGAAACTGCCTTTTGATCTAGCAATTCCACTAGGCCAGAGTGGGGAGGGGGATAAGGGTGGAAAGAAGAAGAAGGGACTAGTCAAGGAACATGTATGAATGACCCACGGACATGGACAACAGTGTGGGGGTTGACTGTGGGAGTGGGGGTGAGCTGGCTGGAGAAGAGCAAAGGGGGAAACATTGGGACAACTATAATAGAACAGCAATAAAATATTTTTAAAATAACATCCAAAATCAACCTAAATACAAGTCCTACAACCAAGGAATTAAAGAAGAAACTACATTGACACACGTAGGAGAGGCAGAGATGCTGAACAGGCTGGTCACACAACCACTTGTGGCAGATAAAAACCAGGTGGGATATCTCAGGAGCAAAGGGTCTCAGGCCCACATCAGGACCCCAGCTCAAGGCTCCAGTGCTAGGATAATAAGTCCTCATAACTTCTGGTGGTAAAAACCAGCAAGGATTGAGGCTCTGGAAGAGAGAATGTGCTGACCCCCCTGGCAGTTCCTCTTAACATTCTCAGGCACAGACTTACTCAGATTCACTCCCTCTGAGCTCCAACATGGGGACAGCAGATTAAAAGGCACCAGAAACATTCAGGGAAGAAATGAATTGTCCAGAATCAGGGCAAGAGCTGGAAGGCAGCTATCTCCCAGATAGAAGTGCTGGCAGAGGCCACTATTCCTTTTCTGAGCCTTCCACCCATTGAGTCACAGAGCTGGCAGGTGGGGCCATATCTGAGACTCCACCACTCTGGCTCACTTGTTTGCCCCACTCTACTGATTCCCTGAAGTCCTGCCCCACCCAACTTTTGGACCCACCCAATTTCCAGTATCTTTTCCATACAAGTGACTTATCTTTGCCCACACTTCAGATTTTCTTAAATTCTCTCAAACAAGAAGCATCTGGCTTCAGCTAGATCTGTACCACTTGCTAATTTGCCCCAGGTGAAGCACTAGCAGCAGCTGGCCTTGGTTTAGAGCTAGGCCTCTCCTGGGCACCTCCAAGCCTAGCACATGTAGCAGACATCTGCAAAGCACTTTGTAGTATATGCTGTGTGACTCTGGACAAAACACATTCAGTGACTGACCTTGGATATTCCAACAGCAATCAAGGCTCAACTATAACAGGAGGGTGTACATAGCCAACATAGTGGGCACACCTTGAGTACCAGGCTTGGTAATAGGGAAGACTGTGTCACTAAACCCTACAGGACATCTACTACATCAGGCCATTCTACCAAGCCTGGGAGACACAACAGCTCTACATAATACATAGAAACAAACACAGGGAGGCTGCCAAAATGAGAAGAGAAAGAAATGTGGACTAAATGAGAGAACAACGAAACTACAGAATAAAAACTGAACGAAATGGAGACAAGCAGTCAACTAGACACAGAGTTCAAAATACTGATTATAAGGATGCTCAAGGAACTTAGGACCTCAACAGCATCAAGAAAAAATTCAGTCCAAAACAAAGGATACACTCATTGAAATAAAAACAATTTACAGGGAAATGACAGTAGATTGGATTAAGCTGAGAATCGAATATAAGGAGAAAAAAAAAACAATCAGAACAGTAAGAAGAAAAAGGAATAAAAAAAATGAGGATAGTGTAAGGATCCTACAGGACAACTTTACACCCTAATACTCACATCCTGAGGGTGCCAGAAAAAGAAGAGAAAACCAGAAATTAGAAACCTATTTGAAAAAATAATGACAGAAAACTTCCCTAACTTGGTGCAGGACATGCAGAGAGTCCCTAACATGATGAGCTACTCCAAGACACATCATAATTAAAATGCTAAAGACTAAAGACAAAGAGAAGCCCTGGCTGGCATAGCTCAGTGGATTGAGTGCAGGCTGCGAACCAAAGGGTTGCACGTTTGATTCCGGTCGGGGCACATGCCTGGGTTGTGGGCCAGTGGGGGTCACATGAGAGGCAACCACACATTGATGTTTCTCTCTCTCTCTCTTTCTCCCTCCCTTCCCCTCTCTCTAAAAATAAATAAATAAAAATCTTTAATAAAAAATAAATAAAGACAAAGAGAAGCTTGGGAACAGCAAGAGAAGAGCAGCTTTCTGCAAGAGAGCTCCCATAAGACTGTCAGCTGATTTCTCCAAAGAAACTTCACAGGCTAGAAAGATTAGCAAGAAATATTCAAAGTGATAAAAAGCAAGGGTCAACAATGAAGATTACTCTACCCAGAAAAGCTATGATTTAGAACCAAAGGACAGATAAAGAGCTTCCAAGACAAGAAAAGCTAAAGGAGTTCAGCACCACCAATGAGTATTGTATGAAATGTTAAAGGGTCTTCTTGAAGAAGAAGAAGAAGAAGGAGAAGGAGAAGAAGAAGAAGAAAAATATGAATAATAAAATGGCAATAAATACATATCCATCAATAATTGTTTCTAAAAAACAAGCAGAACAGAAACAGGATCATAGATAAAGAGAACATTTCAATGGTTGTCAGATGGGATGGAGGGTCAGGAGGATGAGCGAAAAAGTGAAGGGATTAAGAAGTATAAATCAGTAGTTACAGAATAGTTACAGGGATGTAAAGTACAGCATAAGGAATAGAGTAGCCAAAGAACATGTATGCATGACCCATGGACATGGACAACAGTGTGGGGATTGCCTGAGGGAATGGTGGGGGGTGGGGAGTGAGGAAAAATTGGGGCAACTTTAATAGCATATACAATAAAATGTGTAGAAGATAATATATGATTAATAGTTAAGTGAAGTTTACTAGATAAAAGAAATCTTCAGCTTAATTGAACAGGCATAATAACTAACACCAGTGATCTCCACATACTTCATATATATAGGTAGGTAATCACAGAAATATTTTCTAAAGTTTTGGGGTGAAACAAATTGATATTCATTGCATCACTGTGTCTCTGCACAACTATTTTGTAAGGTACCTAAATTTGCCTTTCTTTGTTTCCACCTCCACCTTTTTTTAAACATTTGAAAATTAAGTCTTCAAAGGTGATCAGGTAATTCCTAATTCACGCAAACCCAAACCTGGATAAATGTGATTTCAATGCTTTCTGTCAATTAGTTGCAGGTGCCAGCACACTAAAATATAACTTTTCATTTTCCCTGCCTTTTCCCCCACAACTCCCATTTATTCCAATGCAATTCACGACTCCTTCTGCCTCCTCTTATGACAACACGCGCACAAAAACAAAAAACACTCTCCTTCCCCAAAATCTCAAAATAGGTTTTATAGTGGCAATATTGTAGACACACAGGAAAGGCAGGGAAGGGAAGATTAATCTTAAAGCCCCAGCCTTCCAGATCCTGCCTGCCTTCACCAACTTCCAAGAATTTCATCATTTAGTAGCATTTGGTCTCACATTCTTCATGTTCCTACGTCCTACTAATACACCCCACAGAAAACATTATACTACAAAACTCTTAGAAAATGCTGGGAATCACCACACTCATTCCAAGGCATTACCTAGAATTTTCTTCTGTGCCTGGAATACAGTCTTCCAGTAACATGTACTAACTTCATTTTTATTTATGTACTCATATTTCTTATTTCTTATCTTTAATATTTGGGAGTTGGAAAAATAGTTTCCTAGACGTACATTTAATCTGTAACATTTAAGGTTCTAAGAGCTAAAAAATCTTTTTTTAAAATAGCTTTTTCATTAAAGGGCACTAGATGGCACAATTTCACCAATTTATGCTAATCAAGTCATTCATTCTCTTACTAATTCACAAATAAAATAATTTGTCCTTATAAATAGTTATGCCTAAGTAATTTAATGGGGGACCTATGCAACAAAGAAAACTGTTCTTGAGAATATAATATTACCAATGTAGCATATTTTATGTTCTTATTTATTAACACAGTAACCAGAATTCCAATGTTGGATGAATAATTTAAGAAACCCAAAGAAATCAAATACTTATAGATGTTAAACATTAATATCCATCAAATACACATTTTATAGTATTACTAATATATAATAAAACTCTCACATAATAAAGTAGTCTGGTAATTCCATTCATTATGAAGAGCTAAAATGAGGTAACTATACAAATCAAAAATTCAAAAATCTGAGTTTTTCTTATTTCACTGCTTGCCTTAAGCAAATTATACTCAATTAGGACCCAAGTTTCCTCATCTGTGACAATAAAAAATTTTATCTAGAAACAATAGAACATGATTGGGGTTTACTGGATTCAGCATACAGTTGATCTTTTATTTGCTAAAAGTTCCATATTTATAGCAAATTTTCAGACCTATTTAATGTTTTCACTATTAGTTCATTTTCTGGAATTATTTCTAGTTCAGAAAGTTTATCATTTTTTGAGCTGATATCTTGACATAGAACACAGTACATCAGCCAAATAAGCAGAATGTACACCTCACTTGGACCATCTCCCAACCGTGATTACACCCACCCTGGTTGGGATTCTTGGAGAAGTCTTTCCTAATGACATACTTCACACTCCTGCCAGACGGTGCAATCAAGTATGGTAGATCTTTGCTTAAGAGATTCTAAGAGTGAAATGTCTCTACTTAGATATTCTTGCCTAACGAAAATTTCTCTTTAGAGGAAAGTCATCATCTTGGGCAGACCTAAAAGGGAACACCTCTGGATGGTGGCATGTGAAGAGGGGCATTTGGAAAATGGCATCTACATTGTTAGCTAGGCTGTCTGGAATGTGAGTACATAATAGATATTGTGGTTTATTCCCCAGTGTATCCATTATATCCCAGGAGACTTTGTGAGCAAATTATGGTGACTCATTTTCCTAACAACGATTAATTCAGGAAGAGCCTGTAACCCAACTGTGGCTGTTATATGTATAATTCTAAAGTGACGCCCCCACAGATGTCTTACCTTAATCCCCAAATCTTATAAATATGATGAGATATCACCTGAATGATTATGTTACATTATTTGTCATGTTTGGTTTTTTAAAAAGGGTGTACCCAATCTAATCACACAGGCCTTAAAAGTGAAATGCTTTCTTTAATTGATGGGCAAAAAGAAAGTCTGAGAGATTCAAAGTACAAGAAAGATTCAAATGAACTCCTTGATGAGGAACGTAGTCAGACCCAAGAGCTGAGATCAACCCCCAGCTGAGAGCCAGCAAGGAAACCGGGACCTCAGTCTTACCACCACAGGGAACTAGATTTCACAACCTGAATGAACTTGGAAGTGGATTCTTCCTCAAATCCTCCAGAGAGCAGGCCAACACAGCCTTCACACTGACTTTAGCTTTGTGAAGTTCTAAGCAGACAACTCAGTAGAATCTGCCTGCGCTTCATCCTATAGAACTGTAAAAGCATAAATGAGTGTTGCCGTGAGCTACTAGTATTGTGGTGATTTCTTATGACAGTAATAAAAAAACTTGGTTCTGAGGAAGTTTTATTACTTCTACAAAAGAACCACGGGGAAAAACTATGACCCTTCCTTCTTTGAATATTGCTCTGTCTGAACCTAATGCCTACAGCTAACTTGTAAATGTACACAATTATGTGGATGACATTCCTAAAGATGAATCACCCTGGCGATTGTGGAATAACCCCTCCTACTACATAAGATTATTTGAAGATGGAGCAAACCTAAGTCTTTGAGCCACTAAAGAAACTAAACTTGCTGTCCACTCTACCTCTGGAATTACTGATATGTGAGATAATAAATTTCTTTATTCTTGTAAATCAGTTTTAGTCAGGGCCTGTTACAAAATATTTTAACTGATAGGTTTATTGACATACAACTACAAATAGTCCTTGATTTATAATCATTTAACTTACAATTTTTGACTTTATAATAGTGCTAAAGCAATATGCTTTCAGTAGAAACTTTACTTTGAATTTCAATATTTTCCTGGGCTAGTGAAACTATTACACTGTCTCATGCTGGGTAGCGGCAGTGATATCCTGTGGGAGCCGCAGGGGACCAAGGACAGAGTCCTCCACTGTGAGAATGGTGGAGGAACTTGGTTTCTGGTCCCTGGAGCCGGCGGGTACCTTGACATTTTCCTAACCTTCTCGTTCCCAGCCTTGAAGGATATAACAAGATTTTGGCATAGGTGTCATGTTCCAAGACGGTTATGAGAACTTCTTGCCCTTTTGATAGCTTAAGGGAGTGCACGAACTTTGAAAAACAACATTGTTTCTAGTTCCTTGCGGTCTTGCTTCAGGCGTTAGCAGTTTGTATATAAGACAGCTGTTCCTTGAATAAAGTTGCCATTTGCCAGCAGAGCATTTGGTCCTCTCCATTCTTTCAGTCCCTCGCCTCATCTCGCGATCGCCCTTGCTGCGGCGGGCCGCGGCAATATCCCTCACCACAAAATTGGTGAGGGATACCTGATTGGAATCAGAATAAACTAGGTCAGTGAAAATATTGCTGCATGGAATATCTGAAATTGTCCTGACTATGTGCTCCTCTAGGACTTTAATGATGTCATGACTTATATTTAAATCTTTTATCCACCTTGAATTTATTTTTGTGTATAGTGTAAGTTGGTGCTCAAGTGTCTTTTTTTTTTTTTGCATGTAGCTGTCCAGCTCTCCCAACACCATTTGTTGAAGAGGCTATTTTTACTCCATTTTATGCTGCTGCTTCTTTTGTCAAATATTAATTGACCATAGAGACTTGGGTTTATTTCTGGGCTCTCTGTTCTGTTCCATTGATTTCACTAATATGTCCCCTAGAGCAAGGAACATAAAGGAAATAATAAATAATGGGACTTCATCAAAATAAAAAGCTTCTGCATGGCTAAAGAAAACAGTATTAAAATGAAAAGAGAACCAACTGTATGGGAAAACATATTTGCCAATGATACCTCAGACAAGGGTTTAATCTCCAAAATATATAAAGAACTCACACAACTCCACTCTAATAAGACAAGCAATCCAATTAAAAAATAGGCAAAAGACTTGAACAGACATTTCTCCAAGGAGGGTATACAGAGGGCCCAGAGACATATGAAAAGATGCTCAGTATCACTAGCTATCAGAGAGACGAAAATTAAAACCACAATGAGATACCACCTCACACTGGTCAGAATGGCCATCACAAATAAAGCAACAAACAAGTGTTAGAGAGGTTGTGGAGAAAAGGGAACCCTAGTGCAGTGGAGGTGGGATTGCAGACTGGTACAACCACTATGGAAAACAGTATGGAATTTCCTCAAAAAACTAAAAATTGCCTTTTGACCAGGCAATTCCACTGCCAGGATTATATCCTAAGAACCCTGAAACACCAATCCAAAAGAACCTATGCACCCCAATGTTCATAGCAGCACAATTTACAATAGCCAAGAGCTGGAAGCAAACCAAATACCCATCAATAAATGAGTAGGTCAAAAAACTGTGGTACATTCACACAGTGGAATTCTATGCAACAGAAAGAAAGAAGGATGTCCTACCCTTTGCTATAGCATAAATGAAACTGGAAAATTATGCTAAGTGAAATAAACCAGGCAATTAAAGACAAATACCATATGATCTTACCTTTAACAAGAACCTAACCAACAAAACAAACAAACAAGTGAAGTATAATCAAAGACACTGAAATTGAGAACAGGCTGACAGTGACCAAGGGGGAGAAGGAAGGGGATTATAGGGGAGAAGGGTGAAGGGTTTGCAGGAACAGTTATAAAAGACACAAAGACAATAACAAGGAGGGGGTAGAAACAGGGGAGGGAGGTGGGGAGGGCTGGGGTTGTGGAAGTTGGGGGAAAAGGCAGAAAACTACTTGAACAACAGTAAAGAATATTTAAATAAATAAATAAATAGAATAAACAAGGTCAAGGGCACAGAGACTAGAATTTTGAGAAGTGCTTGTCCAACAATCAGAAGTAGAGCAGAGATTCAGAAAACTTAAGATAAAAAACAATTGGCTGAGTATTGTAATTCCAGTGCATTATTTTATTTCAGTGAAGATAATTTCATTTGTGAGGCGAAGGAGGTGGAGGGTAAGCAAAAGACCAATTGTCGGTTGGGCAGTGGGAGGGGCACTTTATCTTCTGAGACAGGAGGGAAGAAAATATAGATGAATGCAGATGTTTATCACCGCGGAAATGCACAAATGTGGGCACATGGAAACAATACAATAGCAGGGTACCTAAGCTCAAGTGAACTAATCACAAAGAGGAACAATGCTTAAGCAATTTCTTAAAACACCATCCTACATAATCAGAATAGCTATTGATGTCCAGGAAATGGCACCAACCTCAAATGCAGCTATAAGAAATAATTTACTTTTCTACAATTCTCAGTAGAGATGGCTGTAGCAAGTAATCTTACAGGAATTTGGATATTGGGTAAATAAGATGGTCCATAAGGCTTAAACTATGTACTTATTTATAAGTGATTTGTATGCAGTCATCTGAAAGACAGAATGCCTGCCAAATGTGTAAGATTGGACTGTACTTTATTAAATATATTAACATAGGTAGTGAAAGACACTGATTGGTTACAGAAGTAGAGTAAAAGGGGACTCACCCAGGAGAATCCATCCAAACACAGGGATGAATATGTTTTTCCTGCTGGCAGAGCTCTCCTGTTGGGAAAATTAATTAAGAAAATATACACCCAGAGATTATTATAATTCAATCTATAGGCAGAATAACATGGTAACTAGGAGAAAAAGAAAACTTTTAACTGACCAATGACATATGAGCTTTGAGGCAAAGAGGATAAAAAAAAAGGTTGTCGGTTATATGGAAGAATTTACTACTGTTCTATAATTTTTTCACTTCTACATGTTTTGTTTTCCCAACTATGTCATCAGGTTCTTTCTGGTCAATCTACATAGTAAGATTGTAAAGGAAAAGAAACTCTCAACATCAGTTGCTCTAGAGAGGGGATTACAACATAAATCCATCAGGTCTACCATCAAAAATGCAGAACACATTCTTTCCCATGACCTTGCAGGAATTTCTGTCAATTTGGCCCTTGACTTGGAATAGTATCAAAACTCTTCTGATTTTCACAGTAAGCTTACAAAGTAGTCACAGCTGTTGTCATATTACCAATTAAGGGTAAGAACTGGAGGCTATGCAAAGAAGTAGGGATTTGTTCAAGATTACACTACTTCTAAGAAACAAAAACCCAGAGCGGGTAGGAGAAGACCATCTTCACTTGTCTGACAAATGAAGTGTTAGGTCTTCCGGGTACCACAGAAACAGACATAAGAAGACAACATCCTTAGTGTCAAGGACATTACAGTCTAATACAAGAGTAGGCAAACTACAGCCCCCAGGCCAAATCCACTGCCCTGCTTAGTTTGTAAATAAAGTTTTACTGTAACATGCCCACATCCTTCATCTCTATATTGTTAACTGTTTTCCAGCTACAGCAGACTTGAATAGTTGCAACAGACCTGGGAAGCCTGAAATATTTACTACTTAGCTGTTTAGAGAAAAAAAGTCTAGCAATCTCTAGATTAATAACTCCTTGCATTCTTGCTCACTTCATGGAAATCATGTCTGTTTTTTAAATATTTTTAAGTTGGTGTTATTATATTAAGTTGATGTGATACATTTTTAACTTTTTAAAGAATTTCAAATGTACAAAAAAGTTATAGGAATAGTTAAAAAATTCCACATACCCTTTACTCAGATACAATTATTAATATTTTGCCATATATGGTTTATCTCTAAATTATAATTTTCATATTAGATAATTATATTTATTCCATATATTTATATGTATTGTAATTTTATGAATCATTTGAGATAAAGTTGTAGATACCCTGCCTCTTGTCTGCTAAAAACTTCAGTGTATGTTTCTCACACAAACACAAAAATAATCAAAGTCAGGAATTCTAATCTTGAATAATATTATCTAATCTATAGAACTTTATTTAAGTTTTACCAATTCTTCAATGATATCTTTTATAGCAAAAAAAAGTCTGGTTCAGGACCAGACTGGGAACTAATCTGGGTCCCATTTTACATTTAGTGTTTATGGCTCTTTTATTTTCTCGGATCCGGAATGATTTGTTAGTCTTTTATGTTCTTGATATTTTGGAAGAGTACAGGCCAGTCATATGTCCCTCACTTTTAGATTCATCCAATGATTCCTTACAGTTAGAGTCAGGTTATGCATTTTTGTCAGGAATATACGACATAAGTGTTGCTGTGTTCCCACCAGTCCTTTACATCAGAAGGCACATGATGTGGATTTTTCTCCCTATTGGTGATGTTAACTTTGATCACTCAGTTAAGGTGATGTCTGCCAAGTTCCTCCATTGTAAAGTCACTGGATTTTCTTATGTAATTAATTGGTAATTTTTTATAAGATACTTTGGGACTATATAGATATCCTATTCTTTATCAGGGAGATAGTTTAAGTACTTATTATGATTCATACCTGAATTAATTGTCACCAAAGAATCAATTTTTTAAGATTTTATTTAGTTATTTTCAGGGAGGGGATGGGAGGAAGAAAGCGAGAGAAAGAAATATCAATGTGTGGTTGCTTCTCTTGCACTCCCTACTACGGACCTCACCTGCAACTCAGGCATGTGCCCTGACTGGGAATGGAACCTGCAACACTTTGATTCACAGTCCAGTGCTCAATCCACTGAGCCACACCAGCCAGGGCCCTAAGAATAGGTTTTTGACTTTCCATTGGAAAGGAATGAGTCAAAAGGAAATGGACAGAGACTCCTTGAAACCACGGCACATTATGTCTGTGTTAGACAGTTGAGCTGAGAACTCCAGGAACGTTCTAGGCCAAAAATAAGAATTCTTTTGTAGATTTTAAAGGAAGCAAAATTTTTAAATGTGGAAGAACATGCTGCTATTATAGCTAAATGGCCATTAGTGAGAAGAGGACTGCACCCTAGTTTGCAATAACTCACTAAATAGTTAAACTTTAACTGCAAGAACTTGCACATACATCTTTGTCTAGTGAATGTTCAAGAAAATCAAAGAGAACAGAAAAAATGTTAGGACCAAGAATTCAGCCTAAGGTGCTCTAAGCTTTAAATTTTATCAAGAACCAAAACAAGGTGATCACTGGCCCAGGGTTAGAATGTGTTCCACCGAGGTTGAGAAGCAACCCATCCTCGGTTTGTGCTCAGAGAGTAAAGGAGAATATTGTAGGTAAGGGAATTGTCTTCCTCTGCTCATCTTAGTTTCTCCAGTTGGGGCCCTATAAATCAGACTGCCCAAACACAAATTAACAAGAGAATAGCAAAACAATTTATCAATAATAAATTAAAAATAAATAAATTAATTAATAATATATTAATGAATGTGTTATTAATATGTGTGTCATGCGTGTATGCATGGGAGCACTCAGTGACGAGTAGCCCAAAAAGATAGTTAGAACTTGAGTTTAAATACCAGTAAAAGAAAAGGAGTTTAGGGCTTTGGAGTAAAGAAGGCAAGTTATATGAAAATGACCAGGAAAAGCATGGTAAACAAGGGTTGTTTAGTGAAGTTTGTTATGCAAATTTAAATTTGTGCCTTCTTCACTGATAAAAGTTGCTAAGAGTCCTTCTCTTCCTGGTAAGGGAATTGAAGACATCCTACAAATGAAACTTTTTTCACATTTTTTAAATTTTATTTTTAATATATTTCATTGATTATGCTATTACACTTGTCCCATTTCCCCTCTTCATGCCCCTCCACCCTGCACCCCCCCTCCCACCCATATTCTCCCCCTTTAGTTCATGTCTATGGTTGTACATATAAGTTCTTTAGCTTCTACATTTCCCATGCTATGCTTGCTGCCCTCCCCCTGTCTATTTTCTCCCTATCATCTATGCTATTTATGCTCTGTACCTTTTCCCCCTCTCTCCTCCTCCCACTCCCCTGTTGCTAACCCTTCATATGATCTCCATCTCCGTGGTTCTGTTCCTGTTCTAGTTGTTTACTCAGTTTGCTTTTGTTTTTGTTTTAGGCATGGTTGTTAATAATTGTGAGTTTGCTATCATTTTACTGTTCATATTTTGTATCTTCTTTTTCTTAAACAAATCCTTTTAACATTTCATGTAATAAGGACTTGGAGATGATGAATTTCTTTAACTTGACCTTATCTGAGAAGTGCTTTATCTGCCCTTCCATTCTAAATGATAACTTTGCTGGATAGAGCAATCTTGGATGCAGGTCCTTGCCTTTCATGACTTGGAATACTTCTTTCCAGCCCCTTCTTGCCTGCAAGGTCCCTTTTGAGAAATCAGCTGACAGTCTTATGGGAACTCCTTTGTAAGTAACTGTCTCTTCTTCTCTTGCTGCTTCTAGAATTCTTTCCTTCATTTTAATCTTGGGTAATGTGATTATGACGTGCCTTGGTGTGTTCTTCCTTGGGTCCAACTTCTTTGGGACTCTCTGAGTTTCCTGGAAATCTATGTCCTTTGCCAGATTGGGGAAGTTCTCCTTTATTATTTGTTCAAATAAGTTTTCCACTTGTTGCTGTTCCTCTTCCCCTTCTGGTACCCCTATAATTTGGATGTTGGAATGTTTAAAGATATCCTGGAGGTTCCTAAGCCTCTCCTCATTTTGTTGAATTCTTTTTTTCTTCATTCTTTTCTGATTGGATGTTTCCTTCTTCTTTTTGGTCCACTCCATTGATTTGAGTCTCAGTTTTTTTCCCATCACTATTGGTTCCCTGAACATTTTCCTTTATTTCACTTAGCATACCCTTCATTTTTTCCATCTAATTTGCAACCAAATTCAACCAATTCTGTGAGCATCTTGATTACCAAGTGTTTTGAACTGTGTAACTGATAGGTTGGCTATCTCTTCATCACTTAGTTGTATTTGTTCTGGAGCTTTGACCTGTTCTTTCATTTGGGCCATTGTTTGTTTGTTTGTTTGTTTTTTGTCTTGACACACCTGTTGTGTAGTCAGGGGCAGAGTCTTAGGTATTAACCGGTGAGGGGGGGAGGTAACCCACATCACTGTGTTGTGATGCTTTGTGTGGGAAGGGGGACTAAGCGGGAAAAATGGCACTTGCTCTGCTCTCTGCCAGATTTCAGTCACTTCCCCTGCTTCCCACCAGTAAATTGGGCCTTTCTGGTGCTGATTCCCATGTGGGTGGGTTTGTGCACATTCTAGGAGCCTGTGGTTCTCTCCAACAAACTCTCCTGTGAGGCTGGGAGTTTCTCCTGCTGCCTCCTCAACCCCCACCATTGTTTCAACCAGAGGTTTGAGGCTTCATTTCCCACCTGCTGGGCCCCTGGGTTGCACAGACTGTCTAGCTCCCCAGTTGTTGCTCCTGGTTGTCTGCGCACAATGTGGGACCACTGGCTCCACCAGCCACTGCCTTGCCAGGAGTCCTCTCTCCTGGGCTGCCTGTTTCTACCCCTCCTACTGGTCTGGATAAGTATGTCTTCTTTAACTCCTTGGTTGTCAGGCTTCCTTACAGTTCACTTTTCTGGCAGTTCTGGTTGTTTCGGGTTTTTTTATTGTTGTTATCCTTCTTTTGGCTATGCAAGGAGGCACAGTGTGTCTACCTGTGCCTCCAGCTTGGCTGGAAGTCCAAAACTTTTTTTACGAATGTAAATTTCCTTTGGGGTGGGACCAAAAAATTTGTGTCCTCTTTTTAGGACTTTACCTACATCTCCTGGTTTTCAATAGCTTTTAGCTAGAAATAATTCATATGCTCGAAGGAGCATATTTTGGAGTGCGTGTTCAGGTACCCTGCTAATATCTATAAAGTATTAAGGTTTCTGCTAGTTCTTGCAGGAGTGGAACCAGAATCCATCTCAAGCTGCCAGAACCAAGTTTGGCAAGTATTATTGGATGTTCTTTGCACCTTTTCCCTCGTGAGATGGGCAGCAAAGAACATGACTGCAGGGCTTTTTCAAGTCATCACCAGCATGTTAAGCAGAGTATGGTGCTAGAAAAAAAGAAAGGGATGGTACAGAAAAATAAAACTTTAAAAAATTTTAGGGATTACTTATAGTGGATTTACCTTCAATTTTTTATTATGGTAAAATACAAATCACAAAATTTATCGGCTTAATACTTTAAGTGCACTCTTCAGTAGTATTAAATACCTTCAAAATATTGTGCAAAAATTATCATCTCCATAAATTTTTTTATTTTGTAAAACTGAAATTGTATACCCATTAAACAATAATTCCCAGCTCTGCCTAGCTCCTCAAAACACCATTCTACTTCCTTTAGTTTTTTATTAAATATTTTATTGTTGTTCTATTACAATAGTCCGTATTGTACTCCAGTGTGAGAGCCAAGCCCTCCTGCTCCTGAGTGCCCTTGAAGACAGGCAGGCACTTGCTAACTCACACACACCCCATACACTTGTCTGCACACACACTCACTCACACATGTTCTCACTCACTCTCTGCTGGACTTTCGAGTTGATTGCTCTGTTGTTCAGCTACCAGACCTGTCTGGTCTGAGACCTAGTGCACAGAGCTTCCAGGTATCCTGCAGCTATCTTGGATCCCCATTCTGATTTCTGATTCTATGATTTTTACTACTCTAGTTACCTCATAAAGTGGAGCCGTTCATTATTTTATGACTGGCTTTTTGTACTTAGCATAAAGTCTTCAAGGTTCATCCATGTTGTAGCATGTGTCAGAATTTTGCTTCCCTTTTTTAAAAGATTTTATTTATTTACCTTTAGAGAGAGGAGAAGGGAGGGATGGAGATAGAGAGGGAGAGAAACATCAGTGTGAATACCTTAATCTCACATGTTGCATAGCCCCAACTAAGGATCTGGCCCATAACCCAGGCTTGTGCCCTGACCAGGAATTGAACCAGTGACCTTTTTGTTCACAGGCCAGCACCAAATCCACACCAGCAAGGGTGGTTTGGTTTTGTTTTACTTAAAATTTTATTTATTTATTTTCAGAAAGAGGGAAAGGGAGGGAGAAAGAGAGGGAGAGAAACATCAATGTGTGGTTGCCTCTTGCTCACCACCTAGTAGGGACCTGGCCCACAACCCAGGCATGTGCCCTGACTAGGAATTGAACTGGCAATCCTTTCGTTCACAGGCCAGCACTCAATCCACTGAGCCACACCCGCCAGGGCCATGAACATTCTTTTTAATCTTCATAAAGTCTAGTGTGTCTAGATTTCTTTTGTTTCCTCTGTCTTTGATGGCATATCCAATAAGTCATTACCAAATCCACTATCATGAAGCTTTTGCCATATGTTTTCTTCTAAGAGTGTTATCATTTTAAGTCTAGTTAACTTCTGTATATGGTGTTAGCTCAGGGTTCAATATATTATTATTATTGAACTAATTTATTATTTTCCATGCGAATACCCAGTTTTCCCAGCACCATTTGTTGAAAAGACGCCTTTCCCCATTGAAGGCCTTGGTACTCTTGTCAAAAATCATTTGACCCTATTTGAGGAAGTTTATTTCTGGACTCTGTTCTCTTCCATTGCCTAATATGTCTGTCTTTAGACTTATACCACCCTGTTTTGATTACTGTAAGTTTATAAATCAGGAATTGTGAGCCCTCCAGCTTTGTTCTTCTTTTTAAAGATTATGTTGGCTATTTGGTGTATTTTGAGAGTTTATATAAATTTTAGGAGCCCTGGCTGGTGTAGCTCAGTGGTTGAGCGTGGGCCTGCGAACCACATGATCGCGGTTCAATTCCCAGTCAGGGCACATGCCTGGGTTGCAGGCCAGTTCCCAGCAGGGGATGCATGAGAAGCAACCATACATTGATATTTCTTTCTCTCTCTCTCTCTCTCTCCTTCCCTTCCCCTCTAAGATAAATAAATTTTTAAAAATCTTTTAAAAAATTTTAGGATAGATTTCTCTAATTTTGCAAAAATCATTGCTAGGATTTTGATAGGGATTTGTTTGAATCTATAAATTGCTTTCAATAATATTAACATCTTAACAACATGCATCTTCTAATCCATGAGCATGAAATGTATTTCTGTGTATTTTTGTCTTGTCTAATTCCTTCCAGCAGAGTTTTGGAGTTTCCTTTGTAAAAATATTTCACCTTTTTGGTCAATTTCTACATATTTTACTCTTTTTTTCATGCTATGAGTAACATGCAACAGTATTTAAACTTTTGATTAAATAAAATTTTTCACTTAAGAAATTGTTTAATATAATTAAAGGTTTATATAGGGTTTAAAACTTTTTTATGTTTTTATTTTAATTGTTGTTCAGGTACAGTTTTCTGCCTTTCACCCCCGTCCCAGCTCACCCCCCCCCAGTGCTCCCCACCTCCCTTCCATTTCCAACCCCCCTTGTTATTGTCCATGTGTCCTTTATACTTGTTCCTGCAAACTCTTCCCCTTCTCCCCTGAAATTCCCTCCCTTCTTCCTTCTGGTCACTGTCCATCAGTTCTCAATTTCAGTGTCTTTAGTTATATTTTGCTTGTTTGTTTGTTTTGTTCACTAGGTTCCTGTTAAAGGTGAGATCATATGGTATTTGTTTTTACCACCAGACTTATTTCGCTTAGCATACATACAGAGGATCCAGAGACACATGAAAAAATGTTCAGTATTGATCACTATCAGAAAGATGCAAATTAAAACCACAATGAGATACCCCCTCATACCGGTCAGTACAGCCGTCATAAACAAAGCAACAAACAAGTGTTGGAGAGGTTGTGGAGAAAAGGGAACCCTAGTGCATTGCTGATGGGAATGCAGGCTTGTGCAACCACTATGGAAAACAGTACGGAATTTTCCTCAGAAAACTAAAAATGGAAATGCCTTTTGACCTGGCAATTCCACCCCTAGGATAATTCTAAGAACCCTGAAACACCAATCCAAAAGAACTTATGCACCCCAATGTTCATAGCAGCACAATTTACAATAGCCAAGTGCTGGAAGCAACCTAAGTGCCCATCAGTAAGTGAATGGATAAAAAAAAACTCTGGTACATTTACACAATGGAATTCTATGCAGCAGAAAAAAGGAGGATTCCTACCCTTTGTGACAACATGGGTATTTTATTCTTTTTGATGCTATTGGAAATGGAACTGTTCTTGTAATTTCATTTTCAGATTGTTTATTGTTACTATATACAGATGCAGCTGATTTTTGTGTTGACATTGTATCCTGCTGCTTTGTGGAATTCACTTATTCTAACAGGTATTTTGTGAAATCTTCAGAGTTTTCTGTGTACAATATTATATAATCTGTGAACGGGTAATTTTACTTCTTCTCCAATTTGGACGTCTTTTATTTCCTTTTCCGGACTAATTGCTCTGACTAGCACTTTCCATACAATCAGTGATGAAGAATTTTTGCAACTTTATAAATTGTTGTGACTTCCACAATGTTATAAGACTTGACTTTGCTTATTTGTTTATTATTTTATTTTCAATTTTTGCAGTTTATTGAGCAATCTTAAATTTTGAAGGCAGTGCTGAGGGGAAAACAAGGTAAAGGTATGCCAAAGGTTAATTTTAGCCATTAATCAAAGGACATTCTCACATATGCTCAGGAAAACTCAAGTAAGTATGGATTTTTCTTCATTGATCATTTTGACCACACCCATAAAGTCCATTCATAATTCACTTTAAAGGAGTATAATATTTGAAAACAATCCAAAGAATGAAAATTAACAGTCATTGAGTACATAGTCTATGATTTGACACCACCTATTCCTTAGAACAATTGTGTAATTTTTTTTAATTTACAGAAGAGAAAAACTAGAGTTTAGATAGGGTGGTGATGAATGTGTGATCTGTAAGTTAGAGAACTAAGATTAAAGCCCAGTTCTGATTCCAGAATTCTTTTCATATGCCATGTTGCTTACATATTACTTTCATACTAACAAGCATTTCCTTGAAAAATAAAAAAGAAGAAGAAATGGCTAAGGGCAATAATAATTTGTAAAATGACTGTTATATGTCATTCACATACCTTTCAAATTTCAGTTGGATTATAAGAATTTTCAATCTGTGCAAAGAATCACTTGGTAATAGCTATTATCTATTACTAGGAGTAATGTCTATTTATTTTTGATCTAGAAAGTCCACTAGCTTCTCTAAAGACATTTAAAAGGAAGGAAATTCATTTCAGTGAATTCCTAAAGACTACAGAAACATCAAACTCACACCAACTACACAGATACAAAAACTAAAGAAGAATAAAAATGAAAATGCATGTGATAGGTTTATGGGTTGTTTTACTTTCTTTTAACAAATCAAAGTATCCTTTATTGCTATTGTCTTTGTTTATTTTATAACAAATAAACATCAGGAAGAAAAGTATTACAGTGGAGTTTGCTTCTTGATTGCACTTTTAGCCTCATTTTAAAAATTCCCATCCTTATGGAGAAGAGACTGGTGGTTGCCAGAGGTGAGGGGTTGGGGGTTGGGTGAAAAGGTGAAGGGATTCAGAACTCCAAATTGGTAGTCACAGAATGGCCCTGGGGATGTAAAATACAGCATGGGGAATATAGTCAATAATGTTGGAATAACGATGCACAATGCCAGGTAGGTACTTAGAATATCAGGGAGACCACATTTGTAAAATGTGATTGTATAACCACTATGCTCTATACCTAAAACTAATACAAAATAACATTGAATATAAACTGTAATTGAAAAATAAAATAAAAAACAGAAAAAGAATGAGCTCAGACTGATGTAGCTCAGTTGATTGTACATTGTTCTGCAAAGCAAAAGGTCACTGGTTTGACTCCTAGTCAGGGCATATGCTTGGGTTGTAGGTTCAGTCCCCAGATGGGGCATGTACAAGAGACAACCAATCGATGCTTCTATCTCACATCAGTGTTTCTCTCCCCCTCTCCCTTCCCTCCTCTCTTTCTAATAATAAATAAATAAATTTTTATTAGAAAAAGAATGAAAGAGTAGATACATAAAAGAGGATATTATCTTTCTGAACATTGGAATGAATTGAATTCTGGATGAACTAACTTAGAATTAGCTTTTTTGGGTGCTTTTACAACACAAATGCTTCAGTCTATGCTGAGTCAGTAAATTCTGTCTCCCAGGCAACTTTGTGTAAATCAAAGCTGAAGGTCAGAACAAAATTAATGCATTACATTAAAGAAATACAGAATTGTTTTGCATTTCAATTAGTGCTATTTGGTTTTGTATGTTTAAATATCTCTGTTATCATTTTTTGGTTAATTCTAGTTTGAATCTCTTACGCATTTAAAGTCTAAAGCATTTTACATAAGAAAATTTAAATTAAAAAATAAACAGTAGTTAAACGAAAGAATTAATAAAGTGGTAAATTGTTATCTTTGTAAGTAATACAAGACATTAAAATCCAAACAATAAGATAATATTTTTCACCAATCAAATGAGCAGGTTTAGAAAATAACACCCAGTACCAGTAAGGGTTCAGAGAAATGTTTCCTATTTTGTTTTCACATTTCTACAGCCTCCTACTTGAGGTTTTCATTATCTTCTGCCTGGAGAATCTCAAGAACTCCAATCTGACCTGTCTGGCTGATTCAGTCTTATATATCTTAAATCCTACACTGCAGCCTGAGAAATTCATCTACAATTTCATTCTAACCATATTACCACGTGTGTTTCTCAGCCTTTCAGTTTCAAAGGTGGGAGAGTTAATATTGCCTCTGTAAATAAATAGCTAAATGCATGACTGTGTTGGCAAAAATGGCACCAGGTGTTAGACTGGTGGAGACAGCCAGGACCTTGGTTCAGTAACCTCAATATCAGAGTTCTGGCTAAGAAAAAAATTCAAGGTTGGAACTCAAACTATAAAGGAACGTTTATTTAGAAAACCACAGAGCAAGTGACCTGGAGAAGAAATTGGCTCAGGGAACAAGTTACTGGGGCAAAAGAAGGGCACAAAGAGCTGCCCTTCTCTGAGCTGCCCAGAGAAAGAGAGAGACAAGGAAAATGTCTTAGGGAAGGGGGCGGGGGAAGGTCAGGGAGTGCTTCATAGAGAGAGCCACACAGAGTCCGCCATCTGAGGGTATTTATCTGGAGGTCTCAGTGGAGGATCCCAATAGAATATTCATCAGCTTTTCAGGTGTGTCCTTTTAGGGTCATAGTTTCCACAGATCTAGGGCTTCTTTTAACCCATTGGATGGGCTACCTGCTTTCTTCTTGAGCTGACCTATTGGAGCCTGTTCCATCATTGTCTTCTGTCTTTGTATGGAAGTCAGATGGGTCTTTTCTTCAGCCTTCTTATTCTTCTCTAAGGGGGCAGGGTTCTAACCCTTGACTGGCTACAGGCCAGGGGAGAAAAGGTCAGGGGGAGGATCTGATTGCATGACAGGAGATGATCTGGGGGAGGAAAGGGTGCCTCAGAGTGAGGTCCTAACTAACAATATTTATTTTCAATCATTGTTCTCCCAGTTCTGCCTTTTGCCAGGTACTCATTGCTAGGTGCCTGGGACTTCCTGCCCTGGTGACATTCTGTGCCTGACCCATTGTCCTGCTCTACTCATGCCTGTGTGACTATCATAGCTGCAGTTCAGTTTGACATGGTCATTACAGAAAATAAAAAAATCACCAAACCCAAGGTTTGTTCCTCTGACAGCCATAGGAAGCCAAATCAAAATTACAGTGTTGCTTAGTAAACATGGAATTAGCAATTCAAATGCTTAAAGAAATCAGGTTAAAGGAGCTTGGAGTTCTCACCACCTCAGCGATTTTTGTCGATCTGCACATTCTCTGCTTGGACAGTGCTTATATGGACAATGGCAACTTTTGGTTTTAGGGTTCCATATTTTCTACTCCCAATGGAAGTCACCGTTTTTGTTTATATGAGGGGTTCAAAACATTTCCTCTACCATCTTGGAGTCTCCAGCTAGGCCTGAGAATTATATTAACATAAGACAGATCAAAAGCAGACAGAAGAAAAGCATTCACATTTTATTTTCACATGTACATGAGAGTTTTCACTAGAAAACAAAAACCCAAGAAGTGATTAGACCTAAATGCTTGTATATTGCGTTGAACAAAGTGTAGTAAGTGAGTAAAAGTACATAAAGTATATTAGGAGACTAAAGGAAAATAAGGATTATTTTAACAGCATTTATGGGTACATATTTTTTTGAGCCTCACTTCCCTGTCTCTAGTGATAAGAGTGTACTTTTCTTCTAGGTTCAGAAAAGGCATCTTTTACACAGGAGTTTTCAGGAAGAAAAAGGAGACCAGAAGACCATCTTTTGTTTTTCAAGTATCTGTAGCTCAAAAATATTCATTATGCCAAGTCAGCATCTTTTGGATGGTGTATTTGGAACCCCTTCATTTACATCATCTTTCTAAATAAGATTGATACCACTGCTTAAGGTTTTACTTATTAAACTTTAATCATATTCCAGACTTGTCTACCAAGATGGCATCTAAGTTTATTTTCATTATATTATGAGGCATTCCCAAACTCTTTAGTCCTGCAGTTCTACACAGTCCCCAACTTAAGCAAATATTTGAGTACCTACTCTATGCAAAGTATTATTTGATGTTCTGAGGATAACCAACGGCTTAGACGTACACTGTGGCACTTTTTTAAAAAAATGCCACAGTGTAGCTTTCCCAGGGGGCGATGTTATTTTTTATTGTTACCGTATGGCTTCTCACTGTCAGCACTATTTCCAAAAATGGAGTATTGTTAGGCTTGCTACAAACATTAAGCAATTATTTTATAGCACAAATGATCATCTCATAACTATCTATTACATATTGGCTTCAAAATGTTGACTGAGGATGACACTACTTTTACATTCTCCTTAAATTTAACAGTAGATAATTTTATTTTTCTACAGTTTACTTGCTATTATATTTTTTCCATTACCATTATGCCCCTTATACCACTTCCACCTCCACCCGTTCCCCTCCCCACACTGTTGTCGGTGTCCATGAACCATTTTTTTTTGCTTGAACCCTCCACTCTCACCCTATTGAACTGTCAGCATGCTCTCTATCTATGAGTTTGTTCCTGTTTTGATTGTTAGTTGCTTATTCATTTGATTCCACATATGAGTGAAATCATATGGTACTTGTCTTTCTCTGACTGGCTCATTCCATTTAGCATAATGTTCTAGAGGTCTGTGCATCCTCTCACAAAGGGTAAAATTTTCTTCTTTTTTAAGCCGAGTAGTATTCCATTGTGTAAATGTACCATAGCTGTTTTATCCACTCATCTACTGACGGACACCTGAGTTGCTTCCAAATCTCGGCGATTGTAAATAATGCTGCAATAAACATAGGGGTGATTATATTCTTTTGAATTAGTGTTTTCAGTCTCTTCAGATATATTCCCAGAATTGCTGGGTCAAAACGCTTAATTCCATTTTTGACTTTATGAGGTATCTTCATAATGCTTTCCACAGTGACTGTACCAATTTGAATTCCTATCAACAGTGCATAAGCATTCCCTGTTGTCCACTTCCTTCCCAGAATCCAAACCATTGTTGTTTGTTGATTTATTGACAATAGTCATTCTGACAGGTGTGAGGTGATATCTCCTTGTGTTTTTTAATATATTTTATTAATTATGCTATTACAGTTGTCCCATTTCCCCCCTTTATTCCCCTCCACCCTGCACACCCCCTCCCACCCACATTTCCTCCCCTTTAGTTTATGTCCATGTGTCACAAGTTCTTTAAATTCTATACTTCCCATACTATTCTTGCTCTCCCCCCTGTCTATTTTCTACCTACTGTCTATGCTACTTATTCTCTGTACCTTTTCCCCCTCTCTCCTCCTCCCACTCCCCTGTTGCTAACCCTCCATGTGATCTCCATTTCTCTGGTTCTGTTCCTGATCTAGTTGTTTACTCAGTTTGCTTTCGTTTTTGTTTTAGGTGTGATTGTTAATAACTGCGAGTTTGCTGTCTTTTTACTGTTCATATTGTTCATATTTTTATCTTCTTTTTCTTAGATAAGTCCCTTTAACATTTCACAAAATAAAGACTTGGTGATGATGAACTCCTTTAACTTGACCTTATCTGAGAAGCACTTTATCTGCCCTTCCATTCTAAATGATAGCTTTGCTGGATAGAGCAATATTGGATGTAGGTACTTGTCTTTCATGACTTGGAATACTTCTTTCCAGCCCCTGTTTGCCTGCAAGGTCTCTTTTGAGAAATAAGCTGACAGTCTGATGGGAACTCCTTTGTAGGTGACTGTCCCCTTATCTCTTGCTGCTTCTAGGATTCTCTCCTTCATTTTTATCTTGGTTAATGTAATTATGATGGGCCTTGGTGTGTTCCTTCTTGGGTCCACCTTCTTTGGGACTCTCTGAGCTTCCTGGACTTCCTGGAAGTCTATTTCCTCTGCCAGATTGGGGAAGTTCTCCTTTATTATTTGTTCAAATAAGTTTTCCACTTGTTGCTCTTCCTCTTCCCCTTCTGGTACCCCTATAATTTGGATGTTGGAACGTTTAAAGATGTCGTGGAGGTTCCTAAGCCTCTCCTCGTTTTTTTGAATTCTTGTTTCTTCCTTCTTTTCTGTTTGGTTGTTTCTTTGTTCCCTCTGGTCCACTCCATTGATTTGAGTCCCAGTTTCCCCCTGTCACTGTTGGTTCCCTGTGCATTTTTCTTCATTTCACTAAGTGTAGCCTTCATTTTGTCATCTAATTTATGACCAAAATTAACCAATTCTGTGACCATTCTACTCACCGGTGCTTTGAACTGTGCATCTGATAGGTTGGCTATCTCTTGGTCGCTTAAAAGTATTGGCTCTGGGGCTTTGATTTGTTCTTGTGTTTGAGCCCTTTTTTTTTTTTTTTTTTGGTCAGGACGAGGGCAATTGCATCACTGGGTTGTGACACTGTGTGAGGGGAAGGGGTCAGAGAGGGAGCAATGACGCTTGCTCTGCTCTCAGATTTCAGTCCCCTCTGCCTCTTCCCACAAGCAAATTGGACCCTTCTGGTGCTGGTTCCCAGGTAGGTAGGCTTGTGTATGTTCTAGGACCCTATGGGTCTCTCCAATGAACTCTCCTGTGAGGCTGGGAGTCTCTCCCAGCACCTCAAACCCCACAAGTGTTTTCAATCAGTGCTTTTAGGCTTTATTTCCCTGAAGCTGGAACCCTGGGTTTCGCAGTCTGTCTTGCTGTCTATTTTCATCTGGTTTATCTGCACACAAATGTGTAACTGTGGTCTGCTGGCCGCCTTGTGCACCTCACTGGGTCTGCTCGTTGCTTCCCCACACCCTGGGTCTGCCAACCACTGCTTTTTCTTTCTGTGACCCCTCTCTGCCAGCCCCTGTCTCCGCTCCTCTTCCCGGTCTGGATGAATGGTTGTTGGACTTCCGTACAGTTCAATTTTCTGTATGTTGGTTGTTTTTTTGTTTCTAAATTTTTGTTGTTCTTAATTTTGGTTGTGCAAGGAGGCACAGTGTGTCCACCTACGCCTCCATCTTGGCCAGAAGTCTCTTCATGTGTTTTTAATTTACATATTTGATGATTAGTGATGTTAAGCATCTTTAGTATGTTTAATGGCCATCTGTATGTCCTCTCCAGAGAAGTGTCTGTTCAGGTCCTTTGTCCATTTTTTAATTAGATTGTTGTTTTCTTTTTCTGGTGTAGAGTTTCATTCAAATGCTTAAAGAAATCAGGTTAAAGAAGCTTAGAGCTCTCACCACCTCAGCAATTTTCATCAGTCTGCATGTTCTCTGCAGTTTTTTATAAATTTTGGCTGTTGATCCCTTATGAGATGTATCGCAATATGTTAGACAATTCTATGGGTTGTCATTTCATTTTGTTGATAGTTTCTTCATTGTGCAAAAACTTTTTAGTTTGATGTAGTCCTATTTCTTTTCTTTTTAATTTTTAATTGTTACTCTGTTACAGTTGTACCAGTTTTCCCCCTTTGCCCTCCCACACCCAGCCCACACCCTGCTCCCACAGTCAATCACCACACCATTGTGTATGTCCAAGGGTCATTCATACATGTTCCTTGACTATACACTTTCTCTGCTTTCCACATTATCTTTTCCCCCAACCCTCTGGTCATTACCAGTCTGTTCCAATTTTCCATGCCTCTGGTTGTAATTAGCTCATTAGTTTATTTTGAACATTAGATTTCTCTTATAAGTGAGATCATATGGTATCTGTCTTTCACTGCCTGGCTTATTTCAGTTACCATAATAGTCTCCAATTCCACTCATTCTCTCTCAAAACACATGAGTTCCTTCTTTCTCCTGCATAGTATTGCATTTTGTAAATGTACTACAGTTTTTTGATGCACACGTTTGCTAATGGGCACTTAGGCTATTTCCAACACTTGACTATTGTAATTAGCATTGTTTTGAACATAGGGGAGCTTAAGTTCTTGTGAATTGGTGGTTTGGGATTCTTAGAATATGTTCCCAGTAGTGGAATTGCTGTGTCTAAAAACAGTTTAATATTTAGTTTATTGAGTAAATTCCATACTGTTTTTCACGATGGCTGCACCAGTCTGCATCCCACCAACAATGCACTGAGGTTTCTTTTTCTCCACACACTAGCCAGCACTTATTGTTTGTTGATTTAGTAATGGTGATCATTCTGACAAGTGTGAGGTGATATCTCCTTGTGGTTTTATTTTTTCTTTTTTTATTGTTGTTCAAGCACCGCTATTTCCATTTCCACCCCACCATTCTCCACTGCCTCACCCAATCCCACCTCCCACCTTCAATCCTACCCCCCTTTGGCTTGGGGTGGAAATGAAAATATCCATGCATCCTTTACACCTGTTCCTTAACGACCCTTCCCTTTCTTTTCCCCATCATCCCCTCAACTCCCCTCTGGTTACTATCAGTTTGTTCATTATTTCCATGTCTCTGGTTATATTTTGGCTTACTTGCTTGTTTTGTTGATTACACTTATAGGTAGATCATGTGATATTTGTCTTTCACCACCTGGCTAATTTCACTTACCATAATGCTCTCCAGTTCCATTCATGCTGATGGGAAGGGTAGGAGCTCCTTCTTTCTTTCTGCTGCATAGTATTCCCTTGTGTAAATGTACCATAGTTTTTTGATCCACTCATTTACTGATTTGCACATTTGATGGCTAGAGATATTGAGCAGCTTTAGATATATACATTCATATATACATTCATATATATATTTCATATATCTATCGGCATTCTGTATGTCTTGAAGAAGTGTCTATTCAGGCCCTTTGCCTATTTTTTAATTGGATGGTTCTTATTCCTGGTGTTGAGTCATATAAGTTCTTTATATATTTTGGAGATCAAATTTTGTCCTATGTATCACTGGCAAATTTCTTTTCCCATAAAGGTAAATCAATAAATGTAGCACACTATATTAACAAAATAAAGGAAAAAATCACATGATCTTGTCAATATATGTTGAAAAAGCATTTGATAAAATCCAGCACCCATTTATAATAAAAAACACTCAGCAAAATAGAAATAAAGGGAGCATATTTCAACATAAGAAAGGCCATATATGAGAAACCTACTGGCAATATCATACTCAATGGGCAAAAACTAAAATCCTTCCCCTTAAGATTGGGAACAGACAGTGTTCCACTCTCACTTCTGCTGTTCAGCACAAGTATTGGAAGTTCTAGCCACATCAATCAGGCAAGAAAAAGAAATAAAGGGCATTAAAATTGGAAACAAGAATGTAAAACTGACATTATCCACAGACGACATGATAGTGTACACAGAAAACCCTATTGTCTCTACCACACAACTACTCAACCTAGTAAGTGAACTTAGTGAAATAGCAGGATACAATGTCAATATTCAGAGACCAATGGCATTTTGTATACCAACAATGAGATATTAGAAGGAGAAACTGGGAGGGGGGAGAGGAATCCCATTTACCATAGCAACAAGAAAAATAAAGCACCTAGGAATAATCTTAACAAAGGAGGTAAAAGATGTGTACTCATGTGTACTCAGATAACTGTAGAACATTGAATAAAGAAATTAAGAAGATACAAATAAATGAAAGCATGTATCATGATCATGGATTGGAAGAATTAACATCATTAAAATTCCATACTACCCAAAACAATTTATAGGTTCAATATAATTCCTATTAAAATGCCAATGGCATACTTCACAGATGTATAAAAAATATTTCAAAAATTTATATGGAACCAAAAAAGATCCCAAATAGCCTTGCCATCTTGAGAAAAAGAACAAAGTAGGGGGGAACACAATTCCTGATATCAAACTATACAACAAGGCCATTGTAATCAAACAGTCTGGTACCGTCACAAGAACAGACTCATAGACCAATGAAACAGAATAGAGAGCCCAGAAATAAACATACTTTTTAAATTTATTCTTCATTACCCTTGCCTGAAAAAATATATTTTTAAAAAGCATTGCAATGAGCAAGCAATGTCTGAAATTTTTACTGCCTGTGTTTTTTTTCCCTAGGATTTTTATTGTTTGGGGTCTAATATTTAAGTCTTTAATGCATTTTAAATTTGTTCTTATGTGTGTCATAAGAAAGTAGTCTAGTTTCATTTTTCTGCATGCATCTATCCAATTTTCAAACACTATTTATTGAATGAATTATCTTCAGCCCATGGTATGTGCTTGCTTCCGCACACAAATATTAATTGACTATAAGGGTGTGGGTTAATTTCTGGGCTTGCTATGCTGTTCCCATGATCTATGTGTCTGTTTTTGATGTCAGTACTATGCTCTTTTGATTACCATGGCCTTATAGATTAGTTTCATATTATGTTCCATGATTCCTCCAACTTTGTTATTTTTTTTCTCAAGATCACTGTTGCTATTTGGGGTCTTTTGTGGTTTTATATAAATGTCTGAAATATTTTAGTTCTGTAAAATACATCATTGGTATCTTAATAGGAACTGCATTGAATCTATAGATTGCTTTGGGTAGTGTAAACATTTTAATGATGTTAATTCTTTATTTCCATGAAAATGGTATGTATTTCCTCTCATTTGTATCTTCTTCAATTTCCTTCTTCAATGTCTTATAATTTTTTAAGTACAGGTTTTTTACAACCTATTTAAATTTATCTTAAGTATTTTATTCTTTTTGAGGTAATTGTGAATAGAGGTGTTTTCTTAATTTTCCTTTTTGATAGCTCATTACTGACATATAAAAATGCAACTGATCTTTGGATATTAATGTTGTATTCTGCTACTAGAATGAATTCATTTTTTGGCTCTAGTAGTTTCTTGGTGTAATCATTAGGATTCTCTATGTACAGTATCATGTCATCTGAAAATAATGACAGTTTTGCTTCTTTGTCTCCAATTTGGGTGATTTTTCTTTCTTTTCTGATTGCTGTGGCTAGCACTTCCAATACTATGTTTAATAAAAGAGATGAATGTGGACATCCCTGTCTTATTCTCAATCTTAAAGAAGATGCTTGTAGTTTTTGCTCATTGAGTATGATGCTGACAGTGGGTTTGTCATATATGGCCTTTATTATGTTTAGGTATGTCCCTCTAATTGCACTTTGCTGAGAGTTCTTATCATAAATGGGTGCCAGATTTTATCAAATGTTTTATATCTATTGATTTGATCTTATAGCTTTTATCCCTCATTTTATGTATGTGGTGTATCATCACATTTATTGATTTGCAAATGTTGTAACAACCTCACATTCCCAGAATAAATCCCACTGGATCATGGTGTATAATCTTTTTGCTGTATTACTGTATTCAGTTTGATAATATATATTGAGATTTTAACATCTATCTTCATCAAGGATATTGGCCTGTAAGTTCCTTTTTCCAGTTTCTTTATCTGGTTATGGAATTAGGATATGCTGGCCTTACAAAATGAGTTTGGAAGTCTTGCCTGCTCTTAATATTTTTTGGAATAGTTTGAGAAGGAATGCTGTTCTTAAAATGTTTGGTAAAATTCACCTATGAAACCATCCAGTCCAGGGTTTTTGTTTGTTGGAGTTTTTTAATTACTGCTTCAATTTCACTAATTATTATCTGTCTATTCAGGTTCTCTGATTCTTCCTGACTTAGTTTTGGAATATTTTGTGTCTCAGAATGCATTTTATTCACGTTGTTCTTTGTTGGACTGTAGTTGGGATATTTTCTTACTATTCTTTGTATTTCTTTGGGGTCAGTTGTTATTTTTTCATCTTACAGTTCTTAAAGATTGTATTTATTTATTTTTAAAGAGAGGGGAAGGGAGGAAAAAGAGAAGGAGAGAAACAGCAGTATGTGGTTGCCTTTTGTGCACCCCCCTACCATAGACCTGGCCCACAGCCGGGCATGCATCCTGACTGAGAATTGAACCAGTAACCCTTTGGTTCAGAGACCAGCACTCAATCCACTGAGCCACACCAGCCAGAGCTCTCCTCTTGCATTTATGATTTTGTTTGTTTGGATCCTCTCTCTTTTTTTCTAGATGAGTCTGGTTAAAGTTTTCTCAGTCTTGTTTATCTTTTCGAAGAACCAACCCTAGGATTACTGATATTTTGTATTTTTAGACTCAGTTTCATTTACTTCTGCTCTGATCTTTAATATTTCCTTTGTTCTACTCACTTTGAGCTTTGTTGTTCTTTTTCAAGTGTCTTTAAGTGTAAAGTTAGATTGTTTATTTCAGCCTTTTCTTTTCTTGTTTTTTTTTTTTTTTGAGATAGACTGTAATGCCATGATTTGCCTTCTTACAATAGCTTTCCCTGTGTCTTATAGATTTTGGCTACAGTTGGCTTCATTTTCCTTTGTTTCAAGGTATCTTTTGATTTCTTCCTTGATATCATTGTTGACTACTCAATGTTCATTAGCATGTTATTTAGCTTCCATGTGTTTGTGTGTTTTTCAGTTTTCTTCTCATGTTTGATTTCTAGTTTCATAGCATTATGGTCAGAGAAGATGTTTGATATGATTTTAATCTTTTTAAATTTATTGAGACTTCTTTGTGTCCTAATATGTGGTCTATCCTAGAAAATGTTTCATGTGCACTTTGAAAGAGTATATATTCTGCTGCTTTGGGTGAAATGCTCTGAAGATATCAATTAAATTCATTTTATCTGGTGTGTTTATTTAAGGCTGCTGCCTCCTTCAATGGACTTCTATCCACTGAAGTCAATTGGTTGTTAAAATTCCCTACTATGGTTGTATGTCCATCAACCTCTACCTTTATATCTTGTTAAGATTTGTTTTACATATTACAGTACTACTATATTGGGTCCATAAATGTTTACCAGGATTATACCCTCTTGTTGGATTGTTGGACACTACATTATATAGTGTCCTTCTTTGTTTGTTACTATAGCCTGGTTTTAAAGTCTATTTTTCTATTTAAAGTCTATTTTTAAAGGCAATATAAGTAGTGCTACCACAGCGTTTTTGTCTTTTCACTTGCATAAAATACTTTTTCTTTCTCATTACTTTCAGTCTGTGAGTATCTTTGACTCTGAGGTGGGTCTCTTGGAGACAGCATATATATGGGTCTTGTTTTCTCACCCATCGAGCTACCCTATGTTTTTTGATTGAGCATTTAAGACATTTACTTTTAAAGTGGTTATTGATAGACATGTATTTATTGCCATTTTATTTTTAACTATTTTGTATGGCTTTTTTGTTTCCTTTTTCTCCTTGTTCTTAAAGCAAGCTTTTTAACATTTGTAGCAATACTGGTTTGGAGGTAATAAACTACTTTAGCCTTTTCTTGCCTGGGAAGCTCTTGATTTCTCCTTCAATTTTAAATGATTGCCTTAATAGGTAAAGTAGCCTTGATTGTAGGTCCTTGTTTTCATTGCCTTGAATATTTCATGCCACTCCCTTCTGGCCTGAAATGTTTCTGTTGAGGTATTAGATGACAGTCTAATTGGAGCTCTCCTGTAAGTAACTATCTGCTTTTCTCTTGCAGCTTTTAAGATTCTCTCCTTGCCTTTAAGCTATGCCATTTTAATCATGAAGTGTCTTGGTGTAGACAACTTTGGGTCCATCTTTTTGGGACTCTCTGTGCTTCCTGGAATATGTGTCTTTTTTTTCCCCTTCACTGGAATAGAAAATTTTTCAGTCATTATTTCTTTAAATAAGTTCTTGATCCCTTACTAACTCTTCTTCATCTGGTATTCACATGATGAGAATTTTTATGCTTCATGTTGCTCCAAATGTTTCTTAAGCTCTCCTCATTTTTTTTAAATTTTCTTTTTCTTTTTACTGTTCTGCCTGGATGTTTTTATTTCTACCTTATTTTCCAAGTCATTGATTTGATCCTCTGCTTCAACTAACCTACTGTTTATTTCTTCCAGTGTATTTCTTTATTTCAAAGACTGCATTCTTTATTTCTGATTAGTCCTTTTTCATAGTTTCTATATTTTTCATGCTGTTTAACATTCTGATAATCATTATTTTAAACTCTATACCTGATATATTGTTCACCTCCAATTCACTTAATTCTGTTTTGGAAAATTCTCATGTTCTTTCATTTGAGACCTCTTTCTTTGTCTTCCCATTTTGGCTACCTCTTTGTGTTATTTCTTTGTAGTAGGCAGGTCTGCAAAGACTCTGGTTCAGACCTATGTCAGACACTGCCTTTGAATCTCCCTGGGCAAGCTATTTGGAGCTATTAGTGATCCCCGATTTGTGGCTCCTTCTGATGGGCCTGGGTGTGTGTAGAAAGAACCTACCTGCTCATCAAGGCCAACTTTTATCTGCACCAGGCATAGGGGAGTATCAGCTAGTCTCAGCCCTCCCAGAGATTTACCTTCACCTGCAGGCTTTCTTTTAGGCTTAATCACTGCGAGCTGTACTACTTAGCAGCTAGGCTAAGTTCCACAGGGTGGGACAAGAGGGGTTCCTGCAGGGGGTGCTATTGCTTCCCCACAACATGATGCAACATGGAGGGGAGTACTCTGCCCAAGAAAGATAGTTCCTGCAGTATGGAGAGTGATTCAAAACAGGACTCCTGGCAGCTGACCCTTCAGCTCTCTCTTCAGAACCACCAGCCCCAGACTCTCCTTACTTGTCTCTAGACTTCTCTGCCCTCTGTCTGCTAGAGATCAGGGTAAGAGGCTGCCAACAAAATTTGCGTGGTGTCCCTTTAAGAAAATATCTGCATTGCTAGCCATCTTTCCCCAGCAGAGAGAAGCCCTGATGTTTATCACATCCAGAAATTATTTGGGTTCCTTTCCTAGTTCTTGTGCTCTAGGCTGGGGATCCCAGCTTGGGTTTAGAGCCCACACTTCTAGGGAAAATCTCCTGCCCCTCACCACTTAAACATCCCTCCAGAACTTCAGCCACCAACCATGGGAGCCCAGTCAGGCTTCTCGTGTCTCTGCACTTCCTACTAGAGTATTGTAGTGGTGTGGGGTTTTTTTCTGTAAGTCCTTGGTTATAAGGCTTCTCTCTAGCTATTGTTCATTTGGTTATTCAGGATGATTTTTCTATAATGTAGTTGTAATTCCAGTTTGGTCCTGGGAGGAGGTCAGTGTGTCTTCCCCTTACTCTACCACCATCTTGGATCTCTGGCTTTTGTTTCAACAGTAGGAATTTTAGATAACATGATAGGTTTTGCTTTTAATTCATGTAAAGGGATTTGAATTGGGGGCACAGAGTTTAAAAAGTTGTCATTAAATATTTTGCTATATTTACATACTTGCCTTATCCTCCATCACCTGACAGTATCAAACCTTTATCTGAGCTCTGAGTTTGAGCAGCAATGGTTAAGAAATCCTTGTACAATTTTGTGTTCCAGAAAGCGGCTAATCAGAAAGCACAACCCTGGCCTTTCCCATTGCAAGAGGCCTCCATCCTTCCTCATAACTCTCCTGGGGCTATGACTTCCATATTTATCTGCCTCTATAAAATTCCAGGTTTCTACCCTTTCCATGAGGATTCCATATTAATAAATGCTTTCTATATTGCAATTATTTAAATAAAATAATCTCCTTAAATGTCCAGCACACTTTGTCTTTACACTCTAAGTCATAATGTTCAAGGCTGCCTTAACACAAAATTGATTGGGTTTTTATGAGGATTAAATGAGTTGGGGCCAACTTGGGGCCTGGCGCATGACCCAGGCATGTAACCTGACTGGGACTCAAACCAGCAGCCCTTCAGTCTGCAGGATGATGCTCAACCCACTGAGCCACACCAGTCAGGGCTTGTGTATTAGTCTGAGTGGTATCAGACATCAAGTACATTATAAATGATATATTCTGTAATACTTGTATTACCTATAATTATTATTATTATTTATTATTAATCCCTAATCAGTGTGAGAGAATAAATATTGTTTAAATATTATAGAAAATGGTTATTACACTTGTTGAAGATGGTAATGCAGGCTGTTCAAGAGGAATCATTGCAATGGATGTAGAAAAACTGCTATGGGTTGTTGCAGAAGGGGAGAGCCTGGTTACCACAAATAACCACAAAAATAACCACAAAAGCTGATTGGATACAACTTCAAATACAGCATAGTCACATGGGAACTTGTAGCCAAGGGGCAGGGTAGGAGAGGGGTCATTACTCCGAGGAAACCAAAGGCAATTTTGTCCAAACCTACCTAACAGGATTCTTGCTGAAGGAAGGCTAGGGTTATCAGATATCCCCTGGGGGATGATGGCAGATGAGAAACCCAATTAAATATTGAGAATAATCAGATATAGAACATGGGCGATTCCAGTTAAACTGACTTATCAGGATACTTGCTAGAATTAGACAATGCTGAGAGAAACACCAAAGTCTAAAAGTCAGGCCTAGTTGGGAAATGGTTCAGCAGAGACTGAGTAGTTTTGTCAAGGAGAGACTCTTTATCATCAGGGAAGGGTGCTTAGAAAAATATGGTCATCTATATACTTAACTACAGTGCTGCAATCTGACCTGAATTGCCCAGAGGAGGAGAAGGAAAAGGTTTAAGGGGAGGTGTGGGGATACGGCCAGGCTCTTCTACAAGATTCCCAATGCTACATTGGGACAATAATGAGCATCTTCTCTTCCCACCTCACCATTTGAAATCTGTGTCCTCAGTCTAAATCCCCTCCCCACCTCACAGCACCACCGTTCCCATCTAGCAGACACCTCTTCCTTCTCCTTCAATATACTGCATTCTTCCTCTACATCAACATCTTCTGCACCCAAAGCAACTTAACAGCTCCAGTTCTCTTAGTCCCCACTTCCCCCCTTAACGCTTCAAACCTCCATTTCCATTCTAGTACCCAGACACTTGCAGGGCCTTTGCTTTGACCTTCTTCTCATCCTAATGACCAATTTTTGATTATTTAAACCAAAAATCCCTCTGTTGACAGAACTTCTTTTTCACCTGCCACAATTCCACTTTTAACTTACAGGCTAACCTTCACCATGACTTTTAGTTATCTAGCAGGTTAGAAGTTATCTTCTTGCCTCCTAAGACTTTCTTCAGACTCCAGTGTGTCAGGGATGTTTCCAGCTTCAGGGAATTAAGTGAATTAACTCAGAATTTTGTGAGAGCTTCAAAGGGTTAAAAGTAAGCTGAGATAGTGATCACTTAGGGGACATTTAAGGTATGAGAGACTGGCTCCAGTCCTGAACAGCTATATCCACCTGCATGTTGATCCACCTACCTGTGGCATATAAATACAATATTATCCTTTCTGTGTGCTCCAAGATATGGAAAAGGATGGGAAACACTGAACTAAAAGAACAGAACTTTACTAACCTTCTGGGGTAGACTGTTCCAGGCTAGTGCTATAATTCAACAATGCCACTGGACAACCAGGCTCTTTCTACCTTTTTGGTCTGTCATCCTTGTCATGCTCTCGACATCCTCTTACTTGCTGCCTCACTGTACTAAATGGTGCCATGTCTCCAGGCCTCAAAACCACAAACCACATCTGCTTATATCTCATTGGCCAGAACCATGTTGCACGCCCACTTCAGTTTCAAGAGAGGCTGGGGAGTTGAGTTTTACATTTTATAGCTACTATAATAGAGCCAGATAAGAAAAAGGCAGGGAATGAGTGTTGTATGAACCAATCTATAATATCCGACAAACTGAGATTCCAAGATGACAATATTGAATACTTCCATCTCTAGCAGAAATTCAATACCCTAGATGTTCCCAACTCTGCAGTGGACCTATAGTGTCTCACTGAACCCTGAATCTTTCCCAATATCTGCTTCTAGCCACTTCTTGAACAGCAGGATGGTGGCGAAGGAAGAACGAGCCCAATCTAATGATTAATTCTTACTCTTCAGTTGAAATTTCATCTTATTGCAGCTCAGCTTTTGTGGTTATTACTGGTACTTCTTTTAAATGTCCACCCCTTTTCTTCATAGGAATGAAAATAATACCAAAACTATATAGTGTCATATCTCTTGTCATATGGTAAGTCAAACTCCCCTTTATGCTCTTAATACTAATAGCAAAAGCAGAAGGAAGAGTGAGACCAGCTCAAGATCCAAGACAAGTGGCAAAAGCATTAAGACTGAAGAGAGGGCTGTTGTGAAACTGAAGTTGAAAGGAGCCGATCGAGGTTGCAGCTGTTATTCAGCAGCCGTGTGAATAAGGAGGGCAATACATTCAGAGGGTGTACATTACACCCAAACAGAGTTGTTTGGACTACGCTGGGTTCTAATCTGCATTATTCTCTGATGTGGTCTCTTGAGAGCTCTGGTCCTGCCTCCAAGAATGTGCCACAGGTATTAGTTACATCCGCTGTAGTTTCTCCTATATTTCTATTTCTTTCCTTGGCATTTTATTTTGTTTCAGTTCCACATTTCAAAGTCCTCATAGAGTAAGCCCAGGCAAATGTTTATGGTCTGATCTGCACAGGAACATTAGAGTGATATTGGAAGCAAAACAGAAACGAAAGCCACCTGCATTGCCATCTTTATAAGTTAAGTTCCAATTTGCAGGGCATAAACCGTGAGAAGCTTCTGGTACAAACTGCTAGGAGAAAGAATGGTGCCAGAGACCCTGACCTGGAGCTAGGACCGCATCTTACCCCCTTGGTTTAGAAGAGCAGGAGCACAAAACAGCCGTTTCAAAGCTGCCGATGGTTTTTGTTGCATCACAAAACATGGAAACATATTTGGGACAAACAGTTCCTTCGTTCTCATTAACCCCCTCAAAATTTTTTTGTTATGTAACTGGAAACCAGTGACTACAATGATAAAAAGAGAGGTTTTGGTTAATTTTGTAAAATATTGTTCACTTGGTAGATGAGCTGAATTTCCACAGATTTGGATCCCCCAATGAATGCCTTCCCTGAGATTAGCACGCCTTTGTACCTTACAAGAGTTGCTTTTCTTGGGAAATGTGAGCTGAGGACATTGCTGATAGAAGATAGGGACCTGGGGGCCAGAGGATGAAGGAGCTGTTTACATAAAACACATTCTCAACACTGCTACTTTCAGCTCCTGATTGTGAGGCGTGATATAGAGTTAGGGAGGCAGAGTCCTCTGCCCAAAATCTTTCATCATCTAACAGGCTGAGGAATGTCAGCTTTTAGATAGAACCTCAGATGTGGAAACAGCACTCAATGCTTCTCTCTCTCTCTTGCTCTCTCTCTCTCCCCTTCCTTTTCTCCCTCCTCCTCCTCCGTCTCACACCCGGACCCCTCCTTTTCTCCTTCTTTCTCCTCTTTCTCCTTCCTTCCCTTCTCTCTCTCATCTACCTCCTTCTCTGCCTCCTCCTTCTCCTTTTTCTCCCTCCTCCCCCTCCTGTTTCTTTCTCTCTCTCTCTCCCCACCCCTTATTTTTCTGTATTTATAATCTCTGCTATCTCTCTAGTAGTTTCATTATCTTGTATTACAAACAAGCATTCTCCACAAGATAAGAAATAGTATCGCTGGCATCTATTTTCAAAAACGAACCCTAGGATCCAAAAGCAAGGCCTTCCTTGCTATCTCCATTTGGTGAAATGGTACGATTTGAATCATATGACTTACCTCAGCAGAGGCGGAAGTATTCTGACTGACCTGGGCTGAGCCACATGTTCAGGAATATATGCTTTGCCACTGAAGGAGAGTGTGATGGGAATTGGCCAGTAATTTGACTGGTGTCCTTGGCAGCTAAAAACAATAGCTAGCACTTGCATTATGTGAAAAGCTGAGCAAAGAGTTATTTCTTAACTCTGGGCATATATCCAGTGCTTCAGAGCCCCATTCGTGCTGCCTTGTACTCTCAGGCAAGTCCTTAAGGAAACAGAGAAAAGACGTATCCAAAGCTTGAACACTAGCTCTAGGAAAGGCACCCAAATATTCGTGAGTGAAGAAATAAATGAAAGTCTTGAATGCATTATTTCCAGACCTTTCCCATCACCTACTTTGTTCACCTTGCTCCTTTTTTGTAATGATGTCACCTATGGTGGGGGCCAGGGGTGTGAGGCACGTGGGGATGGGGGGGTTCGGGGGAGGGTGCAGATAGGTAAGAGGAGTTGTCCTGTCTAGCTGATTGTTGACTGGATACTAGAGGATGAAGCTTTAGGGATACAATTTATTTTCAACAACATGAATTTGAGCCATTTAATACCCATCAGCATGTGAATTAGAAACCCAAGGTCTTGGGTTTTTAAATGTGTTAGTCAGTATTGAGTGTAATCAAGTTGAAACTATATATAGGATCAGATTTTTAATATTTACCATTTTTTATTGAAAAATATCAATAAAAATAATTTTTAAAAGGGGAAAACAGTTTATGGCAGTAATATAATTGCAATCATTAATAAATTGCCTACCACAGATTCTTAATTACTATTCAGGACAATTAACAATTATGTTTTATTGTCAAGTATGTATCAAATTTACTTTGCAAATTCTTTTCTCTCCAGTTTCATTGAGATATAATTATATATAATTATAATTATAATTATTAGTTTACGTTGTATAATGTAATGATTTGCTATGTGTTTACATTGTGAAATAATTACCACATAGTTTACTTAACATCCATCTCCTTACATATTACTTTTTCTTATGATGAAAACTTTTAAGATCTACTCTTAGTAACCTTCAATTTTCAAATATACAATACTGTATTGTTAACTATAGTCCCAGAATTCATTTATCTTATAACTAGGAATTAATTTTGTTTTTTGTTTTTACCACTTTCACCTATTTCCACCACTTTTGGGGATATTGGCCTATAATTCTCTTTTCTTGTGGTATCCTTGTCTGGTTTTGGTATTGGGAAATGCTGTCTCATAAAATGAGTTGGTAAGTGTTCCTCTTCTACTTTTTGGAAGAGTTTGAGAAGGATTGGCATTAATTCTTCTTTAACTGTTTGGTAGAATTCACTAGTAAAGCCATTGAGTCCTGACTTTTCTGCATTGGGAGCTTTTTTATCACTGATTAAATCTCCTCACTAGTAATTAGTATATTCAGATTTTCTATTTATTCATAATTTAGCCTTTGTAGGTCATATGTTACTAGAAATTTATGTATTTTTTTCTAGGATGTCATTTGTTCATGTATAATTGTTCATAATAGTCTTTTATAAACTTTTTTATTTTTTAGATATCAATTGTAATGTCTCCACTTTCATTTCTGATTGTATTTATTTGGGTTCTCTCTCTTTTTCTCTGGGTGAGTCTAGCTAAAAGTTTGTTGGTATTTCTTATATGTTCAAAAATAACTCTTAGTTTTATTGCTCTTTTTAATTGTATTTTTATTTATTTCATTTATTTCTTCACTAGTCTTTGTTTTCTTTCACTTACTAGCTTTGAGTTTTGTTTGTTCTTCTGTGTGTAGTTTCTTGAGGTTTAAAGTTTGCTTATTTGAAATATTTCATGTTTCTTAATGGAAATGTTAATCACTATGAACTTCCCTCTTAGATTTGCTTTTGCTGCATCCCATACATTTTTGGTATATTGTATTTACATTTTCATTTGTCTCAAGATTTACTTTAATTTATCTTTTTTTTTAAGTTGTTGTTCAGTTAGTTGTCTCCATTTCCACCCCATCACACACCCTCAGCCCACCCATCCCTGCCCCCCACCCTTGAAATTACCCATCCCTGCCTCCCACCCTTGAAATTACTTGGGCTTTGTCCATGTGTTCTTTATACATGTTACTTCATGGGCTTTCCCCTATTTTCCCCCATTATCTCTCTCCCCTCCCCTCTGGTTACTGTCAGTTTGTTCTTATTTCAATGTCTCTGGTCATATTTTTGCTTGCTGGTTTGTTTTGTTGATTGGGTCCACTTATACATAAGTGGATCATATAGTAAGATCATATGATATTGGTCTTTCACCACCTGGCTTATTTCAGTTAACATAATGCTCTCCAGTTCCATCCACGCTGTCACAAAAGACAGGAGTTCCTTCTTTCTTTCTCCTGCATAGTAGTGCATTGTGTAAATGTACTACAGTTTTTTGATGCATTCATTTACTAACGGGCACTTAGGCCATTTCCAGCATTTGGCTATTGTAAAATTGTACTGCTATGAACATTGGGGTGCATAGGTTCTTCTGAATTGGTGTTCCAGGATTCTTAGGGTATATTCCCAATAATGGTGTTGCAGTTCCATTTCTAGTTTTCTGAGGAAGTTCCATACAGTTTTCCACAGTGGCTACACTAGTCTGCATTCCCACCAATAGTGCATTAGGGTTCCGTTTTGTCCACAACCTCGCCAGCACTTGCTGTTTGTTGATTTGCTTATGATGGCCATTCTGACCGGTGTGAAGTGGAATCTCACTGTGGTTTTAATTTAAAAAATTAATTTAAATTATGCAAAATGCATAATTTTTTCTAAAAATTATGGTTGGTTCTCTTTTCATTTTACTGATGTTTTCTTTAACTATGCTGAAGCTTTTTATTTTAATGAAGTTCCATTTGCTTATTCTTTCCTTTATGTCCCTTGTTCTAGGATACATATTGGTGAAAATATTGCTGCATGGAATATGTAAGATTATCCTGCCTATGTTCTCCTCTAGGACTTCCATGGTGTCACAACTTACATTTAAGAGTTTAATCCACTTTGAATTTATTTTTGTGTATGGTGTAAGTTGGTGAGATGAAGTTTGATTTTTTTGCACGTAGCTGTCCAGTTCTCCCAACACCATTTGTTGAAGAGGCTATTTTTATTCCATTTTATTTAATTTTTTTATTACATATGGATTTTTTGTGGGAAGGGAGGAGTTCAATGCTCCTAAAACCTGCATTGTTCAAGGGTCAACTATGTAAAACTCCTGGTGAAGCCAAGCACACCTGGAATTGTTTCAGAACTACTCTTGTGGCCCCAGATCCTTACCAATTTAAATACATTTATTACTTTCTGGTTTAGAGTAATTCCTTATTGCTCAATGTATTTTTTACCAAAAGCACAAATGTAGAGGAGCCTAAGTTTTCTGGATATCTCATCAAAACTGCATATTCATCTTTTCTCTGCCCTGCTTTAAATTTATTACTTGTTATTTTCTCTCTGGGAAACAATGACAATCTTTCCAATATGCAGTTTATACTTTCTCATCCTAATCATTGTTGCAAAGCTTTTTTTAAACTTGGTGCTTTTTTTGTTTGTTTACAGAAAATAGAAAAGAGGAAACACTTTTCAAACGTTTACTTTGCAAACTCTACATTGTCCAGAATGTTCTTCAAAAGTACAATTCCACCCTGATGCTGTTAGTTTTTTATGAGGGTCACTGTTCTTTTCTAAGACTAACATTGTGCATCCTGGTATCTGTGTGATTCCAGTAATCTGCAGCATTTATAGCCCCTGTGTTTTGTCTCTTCAGTTCTCTGCCAATAGCCTTCTTCAACCATGCTAGGGAAGATGGTTCCCTATAGTAACATAGTCATACAACCTCACTTTGTAGATTAATCACTAACATGGACTGATTACTCTCATTTTTGACATTCTTATAAAAATAGCACATGCTCGTTAAAAGATCATCTGAAGAATTACAAAAAAGAACCAAAAGGAATAAAGATTTAGCCCTACTCTCCTTCTAGGTATATTTTTGGTGTGACATTTATATGCATATTTGTACATCTGATTATATCTCTCTCTATAGTTTTATTAGAGCATATTATAAAGTCAAATCTATAAGAATGTTTAAGAATCTTGTTGAAATTTGCCAACTTCTTATTTCTTAAAGGGAAAGTACAGAAATTATCTGGGATTTTAATAATTAATGGAAAGCAAGGAGGTTGGGGAAACAAGTTACTTTATATAATAAAAAATAATGACTGGTTTTATAAATCATTGACTTGGATTCAAGCCTTACTTTTGCAGCTTAAAAACAACAGCTACTATTACAAATTATTCAAATTATACTTTTATTCATCCTTCTCCTTGTCTTGCTTCTCCTCCTCTTTTTCCACCCCTACTAATATTTTCACTCTCCTTTAATGTAAAGTGGTACATTAAGAGAGAGTAGGTTTTAAGAGTTTTAAACCTACTTTCAAGAGTAGGTTTAAATTGAATAGAACTTTCACTAATCTTACCTCAGCCTTTACCCATGTGAAAGTTTCCATATATGGCCTAAATAACTTACATTCAAAAGAGATATTACATTAATCTTCAAATAAGATCTGTTTTATGTTGCTGCTAATCAAATGGTAGACAAAAAGGGTCTCTTCATAAGTTATTTAATAATTCAGTAAATTATATTTGCTTTCTATTTATAACTTGAAGCTATTATATTAATTTAAAACATATAGATTCTTTCTCCCATAAAGAATATTATCCTATATATTAACAGAATTATTTTGTAATTTTTAACTATGAACAGTTTCATGTAGAAGTGATAGAAATTATTTGGCCTTTATTGAGTATACAGAATTTATGGTCTTTATTATATATGTGTACTGTACATTTTCTCCTTCAACATTTTGACAAGCAGCTATGATGACAAGAACCCTGTTCACTGAGCGATCTTTACTGAGATTTTGTACCGGCTTGGTGTGCGGTGGTATGGTAGAGAACATCTGCTATAATAAGCAAATCTGTTTTATGCTCTATTTAGAGCACCAGACCTTGGGATCAAACCCTGGGATCTCAAATGAGGAATTGCTTAAATGCTATAGTGGAGACAAGCAAACTTTGGGTTGGGCTGCCAATATTGTTGGAGCACACATTAATATTGTTGAGGAATGATCTTCTCTTTAAGCTAGAATACTAGAAAAGAGGCTTTCAAAAAAATTTAGCATTTCAACTTGCTCATCTGATTGCCTAATTATATATACAAGGTCTGTCCAGAAAAAGTCCAGCCTTTTTAATATATGAGAAAGTATGCAGGACATTCATGTAATCTGGTAGCTGAGGACAATGTACTGGAATGTGCATATGTGAATAATAACAACTTCAATGTACTAGTAAATGGGGGCAGTAGACACTGTTGAGTGAGCATGTGTCTTGTGTGGCGCTCACATTCAAAATGACTGACTTCATGGAGCAACAAATCTGCATCAAATTTTGTGTTAAGCTTGAACATTCCTCCATGGAAACTATTTGGGTGATCCAGAAGGCTTTGGGGATGATGTAATGAGTGTAGTGCAAATGAAAGTGTGGACTAAATGCCTCAAAGATGACCAAGAATCTATTGTGTGACCCATGTTCTGGAAGGCCTGCAGCAGGCAGAACACCTGAGAATATTGAACATGTATGGGCAGCAGTCAACAAAGATCAGTGACTGACAGTGAGAAATAGAAGCTGATCTGGGGATTCTAAAAATTACTGTGTCTAAGATTTTGATTCAGGATCTTGGCATAAAACATATTGTGGCAAAATTTGTTATATCTTTCTTGTTGGGATCAAACATCCTAAATAAAGAATGCAGATACATTTCTACAGAAAAGTCAAAGTAAACAAAACAAAACAAACAGGAATAAGTTACCTTAGGCAGGGGCTTAGAAGGTTTGCCATGGAGTCCTCCAACAAATTCAAAATGTGATCAGAGTGAGTGAGGAAATTCAAGAACCTGATAGGTTTAAATGAGTCACATTTCAGCCTTCTCCTTTAACTCTCGTAATGGAGCGGGCTTTCCTGAAGGGACAAAAAAAGCAAACAATTGGCAGAGAAAATGTGATTATACCAGGCAATTTTCTGAAAGGAGCCTGGAATAATGTAGCCAAAGATGTTTAAATGTGTCTTGGTTTGAAAATACAGTTACAAAGTATATGTTTTATATATATTTTGTTCATGTAGATAAAAGAGTTAATAGACTTTTACCAAATGCCACCCGGTACATTCAGAATCATAAACAAGTATTAATCTAAACACTAAATTAAACACATATTTGTTTATTCTGCAAAGAGTCGAAATTAACTCACCCAGATATAAACAATAATTTCTACTCCTTAATTAACTAACCCTACCACACCCATGGAGACACCTTCCCTTAGTGTACTTAATCTGTATTCCACAATTTAGCAAGTTATTCCCTTATTCCTAGACATTCCGAGTACACTGTGAGGTTTTTGAAAATATCGCTACTACTGCATTTGGTTCATATTAGGAGCTAAATAGTATTTATAGGTTAAGTAAAAGTATTTGCAAGAAACTGCTGGAAAATTTTCATAAAATATGGAGATAAATGTGCTCACCCATAATTTTGTCTCATTTTTCTTTTAGTAATGAGTCATATTTTTAAAATATAGAGTAATAACTTGTATGTCCACCCTTCAACAAGATTTGGAGATTTCAAAACAGATGATCTGTAAATACGTACGTAATGAAGGAATGTGTAATAATTATTAACCTTGAATTATAGGTTCCTGAATCTGAGATAAGATCACTTTATCTCATTGTGAAGGACTCCTTCAAGTAATATAGGAAAATAGTTTAACTTAAATAAAACAAAGCTTTGCAAGGGGAAACCTTTTGCTCAATGCTCCATAGATATTGTGCTAGAAATATGTAACTCCTCAATATACACATCTTACTGCTTTGATGAAGATAATTAGTGAAATTTCTAATGCCTCTTATTGAAGATGAAAAAATTATAGTAAAATTGACATGTAGAATAAATACACAGAGCACAGAGAACTTTTAGGCCAGTGAAACTACTCTGTAAAATCCTATGCTAGTGGTTACATGACATTATATATTAACATCAAGAATGAATGTGAACTATGGACTTTGGATGATAATGATATAATATACTTTCATCAATTATAACCAATGTACTTCTCTGTTGGGGGATGTTAATCATAGGGGGGGGCAATATGCATATATATGTGTGTGTGTGTGTGTGTGTGTGTGTGTGGTCAGGGCATATATTGAAAATTTCTACTTAATATTGCTGAGGACCTATAACCCCTCTATGAAATAAAGCCTATTACAAACCAACCAATAAATAAGAATGACTATAAGATTGCTTAAAGAACTCTTCAGTGCCTCAATTTGTGGTCTCTGACTTCCTGGAGTATCCTGTGCTGGTAATGGACCACAGGGCTCAAACCAACCACATAATTTAAGCATTTCTGTAATATTTGTGGACTGAAAGACTATTTCTACTATTTCATCATTTCTCTTATAAAGACAAATTCCTCTGACTCTGACTTTGTATGTATACAAACTCATCCTCCAAGGCACTAGGAAAGTTACAACTTCATGCTACCCACTGAAAACATGACTTAACCAGGGCTTCATTATAAATCTGATCCCAGATCTCATTAAATGTTTGGGACCAAAAGACAAAATAAAGCACATATGTCATAATTTTTACCCTCTCTGTGAAGGTCATTTGATGACTTAATTCTGACATAACCAGTACATAGGATACAAGGATTGGAAGTTCTCCACAATACACTTTTCAAATGTGTAACAAGACAGAAGCAGGAAGTGTACACTAAAGATATTTCAGTGGCTCAGTCAGCAGCTCTCCACAGGGTATAACGACATCTACAGGAATAACATCAAACCTTGATTCTTGCAGTTTTGTTATGTTTCCTATTAAAAACGACATTTTTACAGAGCTTTTCAATAAAATCAGACAATTCCAAAACATTTCTTGCATTTGTGAAAAAATATGTTCAAAATGTATCTTTTGGCAGATCATTTGTCTACTTATTTCTCCAGCTGCATGAAAAATAAGAGCACCATATCATTTTAAATTAAAGGTGTAGGGTAAATCTCAAATTTAATAGGAGATGATTTGTTGGAATCAACAAAAAAGGAAGCCTATGATGTTGGAACAACTACTTCATGACCTCTCTGGACAAGTTCATCCAGGATTATCTTCGTATTGACCCAGTGGTCTATCTTCTGTAGACCACACCAGTACCTTTCCACAGCTCCCAGGGCTAAAGTTACAACTCAGCTACTGCAGCAGAATGACTGGAATCCATTTCATAAACATCCTGGTGGAACACAGTACTTCTTCTCAAATTGCTGACACTTCTGCCATTGACCATGCTTATAGCCAAGGAAAGATCAATCACAAAATTAAAATCACAACTCGTACTCCTCTCAAAGTATAACCACAGAACTAGCTCAAACTGGTCTTATCCTGTTTCTATCAAGACCCAGAACCAAAGTATATGCCACTCAAGAGTAACACTTGTGAACCCTTAACTATTCCCCTCGCTGGAACCAAAGGACCTGGAAATGACCAGACATGAAACACCAGATCCCATTCATAATCAAAGGGACCATTGTCCAGGAAGATCTGGTGCTGAAACTGTTACTGAACAAAGGGTCCAAGGGGGGGGCAATACCTGGCCCACCGAGGGGTGCCAAAAACTGCTACAGAAAACAGGGGCCCCTCCCAAGGACGATACACTAATATCTATAGGGCTCTTCTGTCCGCCGCCAATTGGAAACACATCTCTCAATGCCAGAGATTTGTGAAAAGGAAACAAAATGTTTATTTAATGCTATTCAGGCCTAATGCCTTCCTTAAAATATTAAAGTCTTTAAGGGTATACACCTACACACACACACACACAGCGCTCCCTTCTCCCACTGTCCCAACTCCGGGTACCGTAAATCAGGAAAAGAGCACACGTCCGTTTTCAGGTCGCTGGCACGTGAGCTGTGTCGCCTGCCTGTCCAGGCAGGATCTCCAATTAATCCAAAGTCATGCGGCACCTTCCACTGGCAAGAGTTCTTTGTACCAAGTTCTAGTCAAAGTCTCTCCTGCTTTCCAGGCCACTCAGCCAAAGGGAGCACGCCAAAGCCGTGTGGGCCTCTTCTACCAAAGCCGCGTCTTTCTTCTTCACCTGGCCGCAGGGATCTCCATTCTGGCAAAGTTGCGTGGTTTTCTCTTCCACCTGGCCAAGAGGGGGTCTGCACTCTGCTGAAACTGCATGGCTCTCCCTCCTAATGGCTACAGGGGTCTACATCTTTCTAAATAGCGTGGCTCTCCCCCTCATCTGGCCAAGAGGGGGTCCTCACTCTGCTAAAGCCACATGGCTCTCTCGCAGGCACTCTCTCCGAGAAGCAGCCCCAGTTCCAGCCTGGTTAGCCCCCACTCTGCTAAAGCCACATGGCTCTCAAGCAGGCCCTCTCTCAGAGGCAGCTCCCAATTCTCGCCTGGGTAGTCACTCACTTCTCCCTCACCCAAAACTTGGCCACAGCTCTTTAACATATCTATCAAACCAGTTAGAGGTTATAGATATGTTAAATACCATTCCAGAGGATAGCTGCAAAACTGTTGCTATGCAAAACAGCTCTCAATGGCCCTGCTCCATTCGTCCCTTCCCCCAACTGACACCTGGTGGGGGGGGGGGGGGTGAGGACATCCTAATATTTCCTCCAATATTCCTGTACACTTTGAGTTCTGGACACCATTCTAAATCTTTTCTGGGCCCCCCTTGGCTGCACCCTGTATCAAAACCTCTTACACCTGTTCTAAACCCTGGATCAGGGAGACAGATTTGAGCCCTGCCCCCAGTCTCCTTGTCAGTTGACTCACAAATAAAAGCCTTTTTGCAAAAGCTGATATCATAGTATTGGTTTCTATGCATATCAGGCAGCAAGCCCTCGCTCAGTAACAAAAGTAAATACATGCACAGTGAGAGCATTTGGATGACAAGTGGAAAGAGTGAAAGATAGGTAAATAGTTAGGCAATGATGATGACTCAGATTTTTGCATGAAAACACTACACACATTTATAACAGGCAAGTTTTATTAACTATCTAGTGTGATGATTATTTACTACTCATTAAGTGGAAGTGGATCAACATAAAGATCTCCATCCTTGTCATCATGCTGAATACATTGAGGAAGAGGAAGAAGAGAAGGGGTTGGTCTTGCTGTCTCAGGTCACGACAGAGGTAGAAAAGTTGTAAGGGAGACAGGAGAGGCAGGCACACTTGGTGTAACGTTACAGTAATACACTTAATTTCTGTCTGACTCCTTTACTTTTTATTTCTCTAAAAATGCTTCTATACAGTGCCAATCCGTCCACTGTTGACCACTGTTAATAAAAAATGCCTTCAGGCACAGTCCAGTACACCCTGTTAGAGGAAAATCTTGCCCCTTGAGGACCACTGTTCTAAACCTAGGTTGACCAGTAACCACCTGTGACACTTGAAATGTGGTTAGTCCAAATTGAGGTGTGCCACAGAAGAGTTCATGTTGTAAAAGAAGTCAAAAGTAACCTTAAATATCAGAACCCTTCTACCAGATTGTCTGATTACAGTTTGTTTTCTGGCACTGCTTCTCCATCTTCTTCCTCATCTCTGGCTTATATGGTATTTCTATTTCTAAATTTTTAGGGAACCTGAATAGCATTTTTCACAGAGGCTGCACCACAATGCATTTTCATCAACAGTATATAGGGTTTCCTTTTCTCCACATCCTCACCAACACTTCCTGTCTTTTGTCTGACAACAGCCATTCTAATAGGTGTGAGGTAGTATTTCATTCTGGTTTTGATTTGCATTTTCCCAGTGATTAGTGGTGTTGAGAACTTTTTCATGTACCTGTTGGCCATTTGTATATCTCCTTTAAAAAATATCTATTCAGATTTTCTGCTCATTATTTAATCGGATTGCTTTTGTTTTGTTGTTATGACTGTTGAGTTGTATGAGTCCTTTACATACTTTAGATATTAACCCTTTATCATATATAAAGCTTGCAAATATTTTCTCCAATTCTAGGTAGCTTTTTCATTTTGTTAATGGTATTCTTTGCTATGCAGAGCTTTTCAGTATGATGTAGCCCAACTTGTTTTTTTTTATTGTTTTTCTATTTACTACTATTTAAAATTTTTTCTATTGTTCAATAACAGTTGCCCCCATTTCCCCCATTACTATCCCCTGCTCTACTCATCCTGCACTTCCACATGCAATCTCTCCCCTCCCCTTGTCTTTGTCCTTGGCTCCTTTACACATGTCCCTTGACTCTACCCTTCCCTTTCTTTCCCCCATTATTCCCCACCCTCATCCACTCTGGTCACTGTCAGTTTGTTTTTCATTTCAAGGTCTCTGGTTATATTTTGCTCACTTGTTTGTTTTGTTGATTAGGTTCCACTCATAGGTGAGATCATACGGTATTTGTCTTTCACTGCCTAGCTTATTTCACTCAGCATAATACTCTCCAGTTCAATCCATGCTGTTGCAAGGGGTAAAGTTCTATCTTCTTTCTGCTTCATAGTACTCCATTGTGTAAATGTACCACAGTTTTTGACCCACTCACTTATCTGTGGGCACTAAAGCTGTTTCCAGCACTGGGCTATTGTAAATAACACTGCTATGAACTTTGAGATGCATAGGTTCATTTCAGTGGGTATTTCGGGAATCTTAGGGTATAATCCCAACAGTAGAATCACCAGGTCAAAAGGCAGTTCTATTTTTAGTTTTTTTGAGGAATTCCATACTGTTTTCCATAATGGCTGCACCAGTCATCCACAGTCTGTGGTTATCTTCTTCCATTGTTAATCTAGCCAATTGGTAATCAGCATTCAGGCTTAGGCTTTATAGGGTGGAGCAGAACAATTCCTTTCAGCGGAGCTATTGCTCCCCCTCAGGCTGATGTCACTTGGAGGGAACTGCTCTGCCTGAGCAAGATGGCTCCTGCAGTATGGGCAATGGCTCAGCACAGGGATCCTGACTGCTGCTCCCTCAGTTCTGTCCCCAAAGCCACCATCCCCAGCCTTTCCTCCAGTGTCTCTAATCCACTCTGCCCACCCCCCACCTTGCCAGAGCCAAGGGTAAGTGGCTGCAAGTGAAATTTTATGCATTGGCCCTTTAAAAGGCTCTCTGTGCCTCTAGCTATCTCTCTGGTACACAGAAACCCCACTGCTTTTCACAGCTGAATGTTGTCTGGGTTTCTTTCTAGCTCTGGTGCGTTAGGTTGGGAAGCCCAGTTTAGGTTTAGACCCCACGTTTCTCTGGGAGAACCTCCCAGCTGCTGAAATTTCCTTCTGGAGCTTCAGCTGCTGCCTGTGGGAGGCCAGCCAGCCTTCTTGCCCCTCCCCCACACTCCATACCAGTCACATTTTGGTGAAGTGGTTTCTTCTCTCTTCCTGTGGTTATAAGGCTTCTCTCCAGTTATTGTTCAGTTGGTTCCTCCAGATGATTTCTCTACAATTTAGTTGTGATTCCAGACTGGTTCTCGGAGGAGGTTAGTGCAGCTTCCACTTGTCTGCACTCTTGGGTCTCTCCTAAAACCTATTTTAATATTATTATACCCATACCAGTTTTATTTTGGTCAGAGTCTTTATGGCCTAAACTTTTTAACCATTTTACCTTCAACTTTTCTGCATCCTTATATTTAAAATGTTTCCTTTGCAACATATAGGCAGCCACTTTGTCCCCATCTGACAATCTTAAACTTTAATTAGAATATTAACCCATTTGTAGTTAATGTTATTTTACTAATACAACTATTTGCTTTCTACTTGTCCCATTCTTTCTCTATTCCTTTTTCCATTCTTTTGCACTGTTAAATTAGTAATATTTTGTTTATTCTTTTCCCCACTGCCATTAGCTTATTAGTTATATACTTTTAAACTTTTATTTTAAGTTTAAAAGTATATAACTAATAAGCTAGAGCATGGTTTCTAGAGCATGGTTTCTCAAGGATGTTATGATTAATATTTAGGACTACATTCTTTATGGAGTGTGGGGAGGGGCTGTTCTGTGTGTATTGTAGGATATATAGCAGCATCCATGGCTTCTACCCACTGGATACCAATAGCACCATCCACACTTCCACAATCATAATAATCAAAAATGCCTTCAGGCACAGTCCAGTACACCCTGTTAGAGGAAAATCTTGCCCCTTGAGGACCACTGTTCTAGACCTAGGCTGACCAGTAACCACCTGTGGTGCTTGAAATGTGGTTAGTCCAAATTGAGGTGTGCTCTAAGAGTAAAATACCAGGTCTTAAAGACTTAATATGATTTTTTAAAAACCTTCTTCACAGTGTTTGTATTGATTTATGAAATCTAAGATGTATTAGATGAGAATATACATTATTAATATAATTTCACCCACTTTTTTTTTACTTTTTGTAGATAAGACTGCTAGAAATTGAAGAATTATTTATGTTGTTCTCATCTGTGGTTTGCAATATATTTCTTTGACATCACTTCTCTAGAGATTATGGAATGAATCCTTCACTTATTAGAGTCTATTATAAATTAATTAGTACTTTATCTGTGGCTAGTGTGGCTCAGTGGATTGAGCACTAGACTGTGAAGCAAAAGGTACACAAGCTCTGGTTTGCACATGCCTGGGTTGCAGGCCAGGTCCCTAGTAGGGGGCTCATGAGAAACAAACACAAATTGATGTTTCTCTCCCTTTCTTTCTGCCTCCCTTCCCCCTCTCTAAAAATAAGTAAAGAAAATCTTTTTAAAAATTAATTAGTACGGCCCTGGCTGGTGTAGCTCAGTGGATTGAGCACGGGCCTGTGAAGCAAAGGGTCACTGGTTCAATTCCCAGTCAGGGCACATGCCTGGTTTGCAGGCCAGGTCCCCAATAAGGGACACATGAGAGGCAACCACACATTGATGTTTCTCTCCCACTCTTTCTCCTTCCCTTCCCCTCTCACTAAAAGTGAATTAATTAATTAATTAAAAAAAATTAATTAGTACTTTTGAAAATTACCAGACAATGAGAGGAATTTAGAACACCCTGTTAACTGTTCTTTTCCTCCTTTTGTGCTACTGCTATAAATTATTCTTTCTCTTATTTTTTTTCTCAGCAATATTTTTCTTCTTCACATCTTATTTTATTGATTTTTTTTTTAGGTGGAGAAGGGAAAGTGGCAGAAGAGAGAATAGAGACATTGCCTTGTTCTGCTCATCTGTGCATCCAATGGCTGCCTCTTATAAGTGTCCCTACCAGGGACTGAACCTGCAACCTTGGCACACCAGAATGATGCTCGAACCAACTGAACTACCCTTTAACTCCTTGGTTGTCAGACTTCTATACAGTTTGATTTTCTTGCAGTTCTGGTTATTTTTTGTTTCTAAATTTGTTGTGGTCCTTCTTGAGGTTGTGCAAGGAGACAAAGTGTATCTACCTATGTCTGCATCTTGGCCAGAAATCAGTTTAGTATTCTTCTGACACCAGGCATAATTATTACAATATAATTGACTGTATTCTTTATGCTGTACTTTTACATTCCTGTGACTATTGCATTAAATGCTTGCTATCTTATCCAAGAATAGTAAGGGAGTTTATTTTCAATGCTAAGTAGAACATTGATTTTTAAAAAGTTTTTTTTAACTTTTTAAAAGTCTTTAATATTGTCTCTATCTCTCTCTATGTGATAAATTAATATGCACTAATGCATTCAGAAAATATTCTTCTTTCTTCAATAAGTCCACTTTACCTGGCTGGGTAGCTCAGTTGCTTAGAACATCGTCCTGATACACCAAGGCTGTATGGATTTGATCCCCAGTCAGGACACATGCAAGAATCAACTAATGAATGCATAGATAAGTGGAATAACAAATTGATATTTCACTCTCCGTAGCTCTCTCTCTCTCTGTCTCCCATCCTCTCCCTCTAAAATCAACAAGTAAATTTTAAATATAAAAACACATTTTTAAAAGAGAAATCCACTTTATCTGTCTGCATGAAAGACAAGAAACTTGTTGGCTGTATGCTCTCATTTTTCTTATATTTTATAAATTTTGAAAATGAGATAGATACATTATGTCTCTGGTAGTATTCGGTACTCAAACATGTGGGCCAAGAAACTGCAATGCCCAAGGATGGGGGCCTGGCCTAGACACAAGTAAATTAAGTGCTTCAAATTGCATCATCACAATTGTCACCTTTATTATCTTCATTGATCTTCCTGTTTCTCTCTCCCTGTTTCTCTCATCTCTCAGAGGGGAGGGGATGTATTGGTTTTCTTGTTGATGTTTAACAAATTACCGCAAACTTAAAGGCTTTAAACAACACATATTTATTCTGTTAAAGGTGGAAGTCAGAGTCCAAAAGTAGTCCCACCAGACTAAACTCAAGGGATGGGCAGGGTTAATTCTTTCTGGAGGTTCATAGGGAGAATCTGCTTCTTGCTGTGATGGTTAATTTTATGTGTCAACTCAACTAGGCCACAGAGTGCCAGATATTTCATTAAACATTATTTGGGGGTGGGGATGTATGCAAGTTTATAGATGAGATTAACATATGAATCTGTAGACTGAGTAAAGCACATTGACCTCACCAATGGGGGTAGGCCTCATCCAATGTATTGAAGGCCTGGATAAAATATAAAGGGAAAGTAAGAAAGAATTCACTCTTTCTGCCTCTCTTCAAAATGGACATCAGTCTTCTTCTGACTTAGACTTAAACTCAAAATGGAACTTATACTATATACACTCCTGAGTCTCTGTAGCTTGCCAACTAAAAACCTTGGGACTTCTTGGTCTCTAAAAGCCAATTCCTTATAGTGAATCTCTTTATATATTTTTTCTGTTCCTCTGGAGAACCCAGACAAGTGAACTTGCCTCCTGCACTACTAGAGGCTGCCAGCCTTACCTGGTTTGTGGCCACATCCCTCCAATCTCTGCTTATATGGTCACACTGCCTTCTACTCACTCTGATCTCCTGCCCTGTCTCTCATAATGACTTGTGAGTATAGCAGCTCCACCTGAAATGAAGTATCCAAATAATCCAGTACAATCTTCTCACCTCAAGATTTTACTCATATCTGCAAAGTCTCTTTTACTTTGTAACTAATTGACAAGTTATAGGCATTTAGATGCTGACATCTTTAGGTGGTCATTACTCAGCCCACCTCAGAGGATGTCTTGTTCACCAACTGTCACAGTAAAGTCCTAGGAAGTATTTTTATTGGCCCAGCTTTGGTAACAAGCCCATCCCTAAAATAATTACCATGGCCAAAGGGATGTCAAGAATTGGCCAGCTAAATTTGCATTTGCACTCCTTCTGAAAGACAAAATGGAAGTGTTGTGGCGATGGTCACACCAGGTCCATAAGAACTGGAGAGAAATAGCTCCCCCCAAAATGTATTGCCATTATCAGAAGAGAAAGGGCTGGTGAGTAGAAAACAACAACAACAAAGTACCAACAGATGCTCACCACGCAGTCCCACTCGGACCACACAGTCAGCACTCTGATAACAGCGCAGGACTGCCCTTATTGAGAAGTTCTAAGGATAAAAACGTGTGCTTCACAGGTTTATGGTTTGGACAAAAATAGCAATAAACAAAGGCATGGGATTTAGAATCAGAAAAACCTGGGTTTATAGTCTGACTCTAACTTTTCTGGCTGTGTACACCGTTAGACATGTTACTAAAATTTCCTGATTTGCAGTTCACTCACAGGTAAAATAAAGTTGCTCGCTATATTGGACATGGATATTTTTTAGTATTCTCTGACTCTGCAGCACATTTTGAAAACACCTTTACCATACTGGAGTATCCCCAGATTTCAGAGTCCTGCTTCCACAAGGTAGAATGCAGAAAACAAAATTCCCAACCTCTCATGCAGTGGCTTTGGCTTCTCCAGTCAGGCTCACCCACACAGAATAGTGCCAGTAAGGAAGCAAGGAGAACAGGAAGCTCCAATCAGAACCCACTTTGGCCGGCACGAGAGGCAATAATGCTGCTTCTTCTGATTGCAGCAGCAACGTGTACACAGTTTCTCAATGCTTTCTGAGTCCAGCTCTCAGCACAGAAGTGACCTAGCCGGGGGGGCTGGGAGCTGGAGGCACCCTCCCCGATGATCTGTGAGACACGCTCCTTTTCCTCTCTCGGCCTGCTGTGCCGTGTGGTTTTCAAAATCGTTCCATGAGCTTAACATTCAGTTTAGTTTTTCAGGCCTCCCAGCAACTCGATGGTCAACAAGTATCCTTTTAATAAACTTGCTTTTTTGGCTTGTCATGTTTCAGGATAGGCTTCTGAGGGGCTCCAATGAAGACACACCTTATTCATGGAAGCCCAGACTCAGAAAAAGAGTTCTACATTGATTTTGTCGATTTTAGATACAAATAGGTATTTAAAACTACAGTTCCAAAGGGAATGCCTCCACCATTGCCTTCTTCAAATCAAAATGCTAAAGTATTGAATTTTATTTTTTAAATTTTGAGGTCATTCCCATGACTTTCTAATGTATCTGGCATACATTTTTTATTTCCCATAAAAATGTTGGCAACATTCCCTAGAGGGAGCAATCTTTTTAATATATCAGGTCATCTTTTTGTTTATCCCAGAGGTAAAGGTTTAATATGTGGTTGCACTGGAAATAGTGCTGAAATTTCAGAATGCATTTAAAATAGTGACACTCATAATCTATAATATTCTACTGATTTGGAATATAGTTTACAAGAAAAACCAATTACTTTTATAGAGAAATTGAAAACCTTACACTGAGAATATGTGAATGATTTTCTTTTAAACAAATTAAGAAAAGTGATTCATCTTTGCTGCAAAGTGATTCTGTTGCATTTAATCAGGGAACATTCACAGTGTTTGAGCTCAGTGTTTCTGAAAACCTTAAAAAAAAAAACAAGAACAACAGCAACAACAAAATAGAGCACATTTTCCCTCAGGCTTTAACTTGAAAACTCAGTTAAAAAGTTATTGATGAAAGACTGCACCAGCTAAAATATGTTATCCTAATTTATGAATCAATAAGCATTTCTGTGATTTTTTTATGCACTATCAATTACATAACTTAATTTATGCTTAACTGATGTCCAAATGTGTCGGTAAATGAGATGCCTAAAGCAACGTGTGGATCTATACAATTCCGTTAATGTTGAAAAAGTCATGGCACTTGTATTCTAATCATAATGGAGCTTACGTAGACTGTTTTAACAATTGGCATACTAGATTCATTTTATTTATATAGTGGTTCTTCTTTTCTTGCACCTGGCTGATCCACCCACACACCAAAAAGACTAATTGAAAGTCTCAAGAAAAATTTTAGGCAATTGCCTCCCTACTTTTCTATTTCTCTTTCCCAAAACTCACACCTCCTTCTAGCCTGCTTTGGTTTTTGATTGGCTGCATTTGTAACAGAGGAGAACCTGAATTTAAAATATTGCGTGAGAAACTGGCATCCTTTCTCAATTTAGGTACCTGTAGACAGTTTCCTGGGAGATCTCTGCTTTGCTCCTCCTGATATTTTTCCTCAAGACTCCTTGGAATCTAGAGCTTGCCCCTAGGGTAAGGTGTGGGGACATTTACATACTGATGAAGGAGCCACTTGGGAAAACATAAAGTAGGATCAGAAAAACTTCCTTTTTAAGGTTTAACATTGTTAGAAATTTTCTGACAGATTGAGGAGGATCCATCCAGGATTTTTCATTGGAAAATAGCATCATGGTCTTTGAAGTCGAACTCTCTCTCAGTGATTTACACTAAGACCTAGAGAAGTCAAAAATATAGATGTTCAAAATAACCAGCTTTGAACAAAGCGTTTATGAAAAGGACAAAGCTATTCCAGTAGATTCTAGTAATGGCCTGACATGTTATCAGTTTGGGGGATGAATGACGGGATGTGTATGAGTATAAACTTGAAGCCTGATTATGGTAAAACTGTAGAGGGCTGAAGAGAGCTGGATAAGAAAGGATGTTACTGCAGCAGCAGATAGATGTTTTTCAGACTGTGCAATACAGGTGCTCAGTAGAGACACCTAGTCAATAACAAACAAACAAACAAACCTGGCACAAATGCCCTCAATAGACTTTTGGTTCTCTCTCCCCACTTCTTTCTTTTAAGATTTCATTTATTTATTTCAGAGAGAAAGGAAGGGAAGGAGAAAGAGAGGGAGAGAAGCATCAATGTGTGGTATCCTCTTGTATGCCCTCAAATGGGGACCTGGCCCACAACCCAGGCATGTGCTCCAACTAGGGATCAAACTGGTGACTCTTTGGTTCACAGGCCCCACGCTCAATCCACTGAGCTACACCAGCCAGGGCACTCCTCACTTCCTCTTGGAAGCTGAACTGATCATTGTAGACCATTTTTTGTGGGAAGGCCACAGGAGGCAGACATCGTTCTTTCTGCAAATATGATAATGAGGTATGCGAAGCTGCTAAATTAAGTTGTGGTTTCAGCTCTACTCACTCTTAAGAGTTTTAGCAGCCTTATTATACTCCCATGTCTCTGGGTATAAGCTACATCTATTGCAAACTTAGATCAAAGTTCTAATTTTTCTATGGAATGCAAAAATTGAGCAGAAAAATATAGTCGATCATGCTTCTTAAATACCCACATAACTCAAAATATTAGGAAAGGTTTCTTTTAAAACAAAAAGCCAATGTGTAGATTTTTAATAGCCTATTTTACAAATGTCAAAGTATTTAGGCAAACAGTAAAGACCTAGCTAACTGAAAAAGAACCTGAAACACAAGACTGACTGAATGATAAGAGAAGGCCACTTTCTGTTTAAGAAAGGATGGGTGACAAATAGGAAAAGACTTAGATAAAAGTAAGACCAAACATAGCCTAGAAATTGAAACTGTTTGTCTTTACTCTGTGTTTTAAAATCAGATTCACACTACCACTTCTTACATGGTTGGTACCCAATAAAAACCAAAATTTTGGACAAAAATATGTTATAAAATGAAATGGAAGCATCCCATTTACAAAATCACATTTTAAAAATAAAATACTTAGTAGTAAACTTTAAAAATTAAGATCTTCTTGTAAAGAAGGGGTGTATGAAAAAATAAATAAATGGAGGTATACTTTGATCTGGTATAGAAAGATTCTTTTTTTTGACAGTGAAGCTCTGTTCCATTTATTGCAAGTACAAGCAGGTTTTTATATTTTCATTTTTGGTAGTGATTGACATTTACAGGTGTATAGCATGATCAGTTAAGCAGAAAAAATCAATACAAAGGTAACCAGGAAAAGTACGAAAGTTTAGAAAGATTGAATAAACACATATATTCTCCCAAAGTTTAATAGGTTCATTCAATGTCATCCCACAAAAAAAAAATGCAAAGAAGTATCTTCCTCTCTTTGAACTTGCAAAAATAATACTATAATTTACTTTAAAAAATAAATGTATAAGTACAGCCAAAAAAATCATTAAAAAGATTAATGTGGAGGGAATATGACTACCAGCATCAATATGTGTAAAGCTTCAATAATAAGAAATGTTATTACTAGCCAAAACCAAACAGGTCTGTGAAACAAAAGGGAATTCAGAAATAAACCCCCAAACAAAATAGGAATTTAGTACATATAAATATATCTTTTCAAATGATTGAAGAAAAATAAATTATCCAATAAATGATGTTAGAACAAATGACCTAGCAATTTCAGAAGATCTTAAAATAAATTGCACATATGTAAACAACTAAAAATTATATCATAAAAACACTTAAAAAGATCATTTTTTATAATTTTATTTAGAAGACTTTTTTCAAATACACTTTATTGATTATGCTATTACAGTTGTCTCATTTCCTCCACTTCATTCCCCTCCACCCTGCACACCCCCTCCCACCCACACTCCCCCCTTTAGTTCATGTCCATGTGTCTTAAGTTCTTTAGCGTTTATACTTCTCATACTATTCTTGCCCTCCCCCTGTCTGTTTTCTACCTACCATCTATGCTACTTATTCTCTGTACCTTCTCCCCCTCTCTCCTCCTCCCACTCCCCTGTTGCTAACCCTCCATGTAATCTCTGTTTCTGTGGTTCTGTTCCTCTTCTAGTTGTTTGCGTAGTTTGTTTTTGTTTTAGGTGTGGTTGTTAATAACTGTGAGTTTGCTGTCATTTTACTATACATGTTTTTTATCTTCTTTTTTTTACATAAGTCCCTTTAACACTCCATAAAATAAGGGCTGGTGATGATGAACTCCTTGAATTTAACCTTATCTGAGAAGCACTTTGTCTGCCCTTCCATTCTAAATGAAAGCTTTGCTGGATAGAGTAATCTTGGACGTAGGTCTTTGGATTTCATGACTTGGAATACTTCTTTCCAGCCCCTTCTTGCCTGTAAGGTCTCTTTTGAGAAATCCGCTGACAGTCTGATGGGAACTCCTTTGTAGGTGACTGTCCCCTTATCTCTTGCTGCTTCTAGGATTCTCTCCTTCATTTTTATCTTGGTTAATGTAATTATGACGTGCCTTGGTGTGTTCCTCCTTGGGTCCAAATTCTTTGGGACTCTCTGAGCTTCCTGGACTTCCTGGAAGTCTATTTCTTTTGCCAGACTGGGGAAGTTCTCCTTTATTATTTGTTCAAATAAGTTTTCCAGTTGTTGCTCTTCCTCTTCCCCTTCTGGTACCCCTATGATTCAGATGTTGGAATGTTTAAAGATGTCCTGGAGGTTCCTAGGCCTCTCCTCATTTTTTTGAATTCTCGTTTCTTCATTCTTTTCTGTTTGGTTGTTTCTTTGTCCTTTCTGGTCCACTCGATTGATTTGAGTCCCAGTTTTCTTCCCATCACTATTGGTTCCTTGTGCATTTCCCTTCATTTCACTTAGCATAGCCTTCATTTTTTCATCTACTTTGCGACCAAAATCAACCAGTTTTGTGAGCATCCTGATCACCAGTGCTTTGAACTGTGCATCTGATAGGCTGGCTATCTCTTGATCACTTAGTTGTATTGCTTCTGGAGCTTTGATCTGTTCTTCTGTTTCAGCCACTTTTTATTGTCTTGTCGCACCTGCTATTTACTGAAAGGCAGAGCCTTAGGCATTCACCAGGACAGGAAAACCCCTGTAGCTGGGTTGTGATACTGTATGTGGGGGCAGGGTCCTAGAGAGAACAATGGCACTTACTCTGCTCTTTGTCAGACCTCAGTCCCTTTTGCCACTTCCCCCAAGTAAATTGGGCCCTTCTGGTGCTGGGTCCCAGGTGGGTGAGCTTGTGTATGTTCTAGGACCCTGTGGGTCTCTCCAATGAACTCTCCTGTGAGGCTGGGAGTCTCTTCCTGCACATCAACCCCCACAGGTCTTTTTAATAGGTGTTTTGAGGCTTTATTTCCTGGTGCTGGGCCCCTTGGTTGCATGGTCTGTCTTGCTCCCCAGTTAAGTGTGAGCAAATGTGGGACTGCCTGGTCAGCCAGCCATCTTTGCGCATTGTGCCTCGCTTCACACTCACCCCCTCGCTGGGTCTTCCCATTGCCACCCCATACCTGGGGTCTTCCAACTGCTGCCTGGGTGCCCAGATCCTGTCTGCTGCCATCTTGCACACAAGGGGTGCCTTGCACACCTGCTGTCACTGCTTCTTGTGCTGCAGCACCTCTCTGCTTGGCCGCCCAACTCCACCTCACCTACTGGTCTGGATAAATGTGTCTATTTCATCTCCTTGGCTGTCTGACTTCTATACACTTCAATTTTCTGTCAGTTCTGGTTGTTATTTTGTTTCTAATTTTTTATTGTCTTTATTTTAGTTGTCCAAGGAGGCACAGTGTGTCTACCTACGCCTCCATCTTGGCCAGAAGTCCCATTTAGAAGACTTTTTATAAGATTAAAAATCCAGAAGTCATTAGGAAATGGATTAATACATATGATTACATAAAAACTAAGAATTCCTTCAAGGCAAAAGCAAACACTACAAATAAAAAACAATGTACAAGCAATCGAAGGAAAAAAAACTATTTTTAACAAATGACAATAAAATTCTAATTTTTTTAATATGAAATTAACACTTGCTAATTAGTGAGGAAAAAAGGCAACAGAATAGACAAAAACTGACATAGGGTGTAGATTTGTAAGTCTATTTAAAATATTTTATTTGACAAAGGAACACTTCTGGTACAAAACAAAGTCTCTTTCATGAGTCTTGATTCCCATAGGCAGGCCTTATACTCAGCTGGGAGACCTTGTGTGGCCATACTAGTTGCTTATGACTCATGCCTAATGTGGTCAGCACCTACGCCCCTTCCAGTTGTTATATAGGTTTAATATCATCCTTGCTAGTGGGGGACTGATGGACAATAAACCAACAAAAATGTACAGCAGAGTTTCTCACCCTCTGTAGCATTGCCAGTTTGGACCAGTAGTTCTTTGCATTGGGGCTGTCTGAAATATCGCAGGATGTTTAATAGCACTCTGGCATCTACCCAGTAAATGGAGGTAGTAGCAGCTCCTCCTCCCCAGTTGTGATAAGCAGAATTGTTTCTGGACATTGTCTAATGCCCCAAGCAAGTAAGTGTTATACGGTTGGGTGGAGAGAGACCGAATAGAGAGGAGATATGTGTACCTTCAACAGGGTGGTAAGGGAAGAGCTCTGAAAAGATGCCATTTGAGCAGCAACCTGAAGTGAGTAAGCCACATTGCCCTTGAGGGAAGAGGATTCCAAGCAGAGGGAACAGCAAAAGCCAAAGGCCCCAAAACATAACTATGTCTGGCATGCTTAAAGAAAAGCAAGAAAGCCAAAGTAATTGGAGCAAAATGAGAGGACGAAAGAGAGAGAGAGAGAGACATATTGGTAGATGAGGTCAGAGAGGAAGCTGGGAGCCAGATCCATTACAGTCTTGTAGGCAGTGGCAAGAACTTTGAATTTTACTTTGTATAAAATGGAAAACCACAGGAAGGTTTTGAGAGAAGACTGATGTGATTTATCTAATGTTAACAGGAAAAAAAGAATAAAAATAGCTAAGAATCTTATGAAAAAATAATCAACTTCAGTTGTAATTAATTCAAAGGACTTTTAAAAAATTGATATACTGCTTTTTTCACCAAGGATATTAGCAAAGGATAAAAAGTTGAAACACCCAGTGATGGTGAATCTTTAAGGAAACAGGCACATTCCTCTGCTTTTGATGGATGTAAATTTCTTTGAAGAACAATTTGTTCACATCTATTAAAATTATAAATTGATATAATTGCATTTAAAAAGAACTTAACATACAGATATAGTCGCATGAATGTGCAAAAATGAAGTTAAATCTTGTTGCATTGTTTGAAATAGTAAAATCTCAGCGTTTTGTTGAGGGTCACCACTACATTGGACTAGTTATATAAATTAAAGCAAATCCATGTAATAGCAATTGTGCAGTAATCAAAAAGTTTAAGGTAAATCTATATAGGCTGAAATGGAAATATTTCCAACAAATATTGAAACATTAAAAAACTAAACTTAAGGACAAAAGCAACTTATAGTATAATTCCGTTATTATTTAAAGCATTAGAAAGGCACATGTTTGTTTGCTTTAAGGATATTTCTTTTCTTTATATTTGGTTCCAATTAACTGATTTGTTCCCTGTAATTTTCACTGAACATAGTAAAAGATGATTGTTAGTGATTAGTTCCTTTTGCTTGGGTGTTTGATTTTTAGAACTTTGCCTATTTTATATGTTTAATTTGAGAAACTTTGCTTTTTTAAAATTTTGCATTCCTTACATTTATATTTTAATATAATTTTATAATAAACATAATAATAACTCTAAAAGTAGAAACTCTGTACTGCCATATGGGCAGAAAATTCCTGGAAGGATCCATAAACAGCTGTTACCAATGGTTATCTCTGGAGGGTGGAAGCAGAAGTGAAAGGGGGGGAGATTTTGTATTTCATTTTATATTTCTATATACTTATTAAAATTTTAACATGTGCATATTTTCTATAATATTGACAATTTGAAGTAAAACAACAAAATATAGTCTTCTAGAATATCAGTGCCATTCCATGAGCAGTCTCTACACCAGTGGCTTTGAACTCCCATCTCCTGGGTCTGTCTTCCATTCCTGGTGCAGGATTACTTCTTGGACACGATAACAGATTTTCCTTTCCCAGATTTTTTTCTCGATAGTCTAACTCCATTTTCATTTCCTGTTCTTCCTAGCACTTCAAGTAACCATCTCATATGATTTCACTTGTGGCCCATCTGCTTGTGTAACTGGGATTCAAACTTGGCCTTCTGTGCAAGAGGGTCAGGTCAAAGTTTAATAAAGTCCCAAGTACAAGCAAGTAACACTATCACCTAGGAAATGCTTTTGTAAAAGATGATAACATTTAATAGAATCAACTTCATTAAGATGCTCAATAGTGGGATTGCATACAAGGGAAAGTTAGATTTAAAATGGTTTTGCTGTTGTCTTCATACTTTTATCATCAAAATATAAATTACTATGGATTTTATATGGTTTAGGGCTGTTTGAACAAATGCATGAGTTAGTGGGCATTTGGTCCTTCCAAACGTCTGAGGAGAACTGTGGTACATACTAAAAGGTCCTTGATATTTGGTTTTGTCCAAAACATCCATTGAGATATTTGGCCTGCATAGTTAACATAAATCCTGCTCTTCTCCAAAATTTGGACCCTAGCCCACCTAGCCACCCCCATGTGCCATTACCAGCTAGGCTACCGTTACAAAAAGGGTTATTATTGGTCTTACAGGCACAGCACAATTATTGGACCAGTAAAACGTGATAGGATCCTTTATGTATTAATCCTGAAAACCAAAAGCATAAATAAATATATCTGATGGTGGACCCTTTGAATAGGACCAAATTTCAAAGATCTTTCGGTGTGGACCAAATGTCTCTGTGGGTATCATGAGCAGAACCCAATGTTTTTCAATGGATGCATGCCTAGCTCAGATCTACTCGCACCACAAAACAGAGGTACCAATGACAAAATAGTAGATGGTTTGGTCATTTTTTTCTTACTGGCCTTATTAGGCCCATGTTTGGTGCCACACAGTTCAGAAAATATACAGGGATATTGTCTTAGATTGATTTGGGGCAACATGGAGTTTGCAAGGAAGAATTTCTTATCCTTCTGTTAACCACCCTTCCTCCCGTGTTGGTTTCCTCTCACCATTCTTAAACACTACTTTCATAGCCATTACTCCCGCCTCTCAAATCTAGGTTCAGTGCTTTTCATCTCTGCTACTGTGATAGGTTACCCTGAGCTGTTAACAGGTAGCCAATAATAAATGATGGCATTCTTGACATTTTCACAAGGAATAAAACAATGTATGTAGGTGTACATGTCAATTTTTGATGTCCAAACTCATTCATGCTTTTTCTAACCTTTATTGTTTTCCTTTATATATAACATCTATTTCCAAGCAGAGTTTTCTATATCAAAATGTACTGATTTGTTGACATGTTCTGGCTGAATAACTGTCAGATTCCAATTTGGCCTTTGTTCTTTCTTCTGCTCCAAGTGGATAAACACTAAGGAGGAAAAACACCCAGATATTCAGAACCAGCCCAAATAGCATATGTTTTGTCCTACTTAGCCGGAGTCAGTGGCATTGCAGCTTCAATGAATAAATGTTGTTTGCTGCAGCAAAATAATAAACAGTCATTATTTTTCAGTAATTATACTAAGATAATTATCGAGGTATCCTACTCTTTAAGGACAGATGAGATTCCATAAACTGTCTGAAACACTAATTTGATTAAATCATGTTTTATATTTTAATTACAAAATTGGAGATATTCTCATGGAAAACAAATTCTGTAATTGCCCAAGTCAAAAGCTTTTAGGAAAGAAAAGACTGTTATGATGATTAGTATTGCAGTTTGCTAGGCACTGTCAGATAAACACATTCCAGACCATTGTTGTACCTAGTGATTAACTCTTTTTGTCTTCAGGTATTGAACATTTGGACAAATCTCAGCGGTAACTTCCCTACTTGACAATCTACCCTTTCATTATTCCCTTCCACTAGAAAACCTTAGGAATGTCTGTTTTGCCAAAGTATATCCAGGTACTTCATAGAATGCTCACACCTCTTATGCTTTCAAAATGTGTTTGTGAACCTGTACAGATAGGTGACTAACACCTGGTATATTTCTCAGGAAAATTTCTTAACTTCAAGTAATGTGTTAGGTTCCTATTTTGTCAAGCCTGAAGTTTCATATGTTGAGTAATAAATTATATCTGCTATGAATATTTTACTTATTATAAACCTCCCTGTCAATGTAGAAAGCATGAAATATTAGCAATAGGGCTTTAATTTGCAACCAGCCTCAGAAGGACTGCTACCACTTTATACACAAAGATGTTTCATCTGAGATATGAAAAGAAAAGACCAAAATTTTAGTTGCTAACATAAAATAGTAATTATTGAGAAGGGATAACAATGCTATATATATATATCTTTCAAAAATATGATTACATGAGAAATTAAAATGCTTTTAACATTGTAAAAATAGGTTCCTTAATTTAAGATACATGCATTTGCAATATGGAGTGAAAGTTTCTTGAAATCTTATTTTAATTACCTGCTTTGTAACCTGTATATAGGGTCTGGCAGAAGTAAGGCCTCTTTGACTGTGGTTGGTAGGGTAATAATATGGGTGTAATAATTTATAGTTTTAATTTGAACATTTCACCTAAAATATCATCTGGTGTGCTTGAGTGTGATATTGTTATGTTACAGAATTACACACTTATGATTTTGTAATAAAGAATTTCGTAATAAAAATGGGAGTTATTTGTGCCCTATATTTTGCAAATACAATAATTTATGATTACTAATAAATTTGGTAACTCATCAATTTTTTATTTATTTAATAGTTATATTATCAGCTCTGACAAAGAATACTTATAATTATTAAGTTGTATTTAGATTTTTCTTTTCAAGTTCCTTTATAAAACAGTTTGTAAAGCTGAAAACATTTTCTTAAGAAAAACATTTCATTTATTTATTTTTAGAGAGAGGGGAAAGAAGGGGGAAAAAGGAGAAAAACATCAATCAACTGCATTTCTTATGTGCCCTGATCAGGGACCAAACCCACAAGCCAGGCATGTGCCCGGACTGGGAATAGAACCAGTGAACTTTTGCTTAGTGGGAACAACCAACTGAGCCACACCAGTCAGGGCAAGCTGAAAACATACTTTCAAGCCAGGTCTTTCTTCTCTACATAACTATGTATGTTCTCCTTCTAGAACTTTCTTTGAAGTGACAATAGGCCAAAAGATGAAGAGGGAAGCACTAGAGAGAAATCAAAATTTTACTGCAGCAATTTTATTATTGTCGAGTCAACTTGCCAACCTTAAAAGAACGGTGACATGAAGTGGTGAGAAAAAAAGATCAGATGGAACAAGGTGGAACAAGGTTTGAATGAAAGGCTGACAAACTTGGATTGAACTCTACAAGTAAAATGAAGTCAGTGAAATTTCCTGACTAGTGGACTGACAATAAAACATTACCCATGCAAAGGTTAATTGCAACTCTGTTACAAATTGACAGGAGTCAACAGAGACGGGAAAGATGAGATAGGAATCTGGTCACAATCATCGTAGCCAGGTGTTCTGATGTCCGGCATAAAGTGGTTGTGAAGCAGAGGCAGAGAGCATTTAAGAAATATTGTGAAGAGGAAATGGGCATTTTGGGAACTGATTGGTATGGGAGGGGAAGATAAAAGAGACTCTCAGGCAATGCAGCAAGATTAACAAATATTTTTAAAGTAAGGATGTCTTTTTAAGAAAGTCATAGCCATTTGCAGGATAGTAGTTGTACCTTAATCCAATGGAGAGAAATCCATCATAACAAACAGCTGCCATTAACTCAATATTGCTTTTAGATGTAGTTGTGTTTTATGCATCACAGCAGACTTATGTCTGCTCACACTGTGCCCTGCTCGGCTCTTCTGCGTGTTGACATCGATATGAATGCTACCCTGGGAGTTGCCCAGTAGACAACCTACCCTACTGTACATGGTGGCCATGACTGCAGTTTCTACACGTCTTTAGAAACTGTTGAGTGAACTTTGAGAAAACCCATTTATTCAGTTTTCAGATACTATCTAGTTCAAAAGGGATTCAGGGACGCTTTGCAAGGACTTCTGAATTCCCCAGAAAACAGTCATCCATAGACTGGCTACCAACAGGAGGGTTATGTTGTTGTGAACAGTGACAGGAAAGTTCATGGAGGGGAGGACTCTTTTCCCACCAAATCCCTGGTGTCTCTGCTTCCTAAGATAAAGTAGGGGCTAAGAATTATCTACTATACAATATTAGTTTCCCAGAGCTGCTATAAAAATTTACCACAAAGTTGGTGACTTAAAACAATGGAACGTTTTTTTCTCACAGTTTCAAAGACCAGACACCCCAAATCAAGGTGTTGGCAGGCTCATACTCCCTCTGAAGGCCCCAGGAAGGATCCTCACTACCCTTTCCAGCTTTGGGGACTCCTAGCAATCCCTGGTGTTACTGGGCTCGTGACAACATCATTCCAATTGTGTCTTTGTCTTCACACAGCCTCCCCAATCATCTCAGCATGCCCTCACCTCTTCTTAGCAGGACCCGTCATTGGATGTAAAGCTGACTAATCCAGTAAGACCTTATCTCAAGATCCGTAACGAATTACATCTGCAAAGACCTTGTTCCTACAGAAAGTTATATTCTGAGGTACTACATAGACATGAATTTTGGAGAAAACTATTTAACCTCCTATATATAACTAAGTGAAAACCTAAATATTTCACAGACATGTTCTCACATCTCTGAAAAAAATATTGCATTTTTATAGTTGAGTTTTATAAAGGTAAAGAAGCATTATGTTCTGATTCTGGAACTCAAATAGGAAAATAATAACCCAAGGCTACATTGGGAATTGGTTAAAAGTGAAAATATTTCAATGAAACAAAACAATACAGGGCATGAAAGAAAAGGCAAGGCCTCCGAGCTCCTGCTTTAACCTCTGGAGAACACAGCCCTCCCCTGACAGGCGGCTTTTATACACATGTGCTTTCCCACTTGTGATAGACAAATCCTGCTTTTATTTCATTATAAGAGAGGAAATGAAGGAAAGGAGATAGGACATAGTTCTGCAGGCTTGTTATCTGACTTTCTTTTCATAAAACAAAAACCTTTTATTTTCTTGTTAATTGATATTTAAATTGTACAATTAGTTATTATCTCGATCTTTCTTTTTTCTACCTCAGCATATTCACACACTGAAGCCTGATTAGAATGTTTTATTTTATTTAAACCATTCTGATTGTTTATTAATGTGCAATAGAATGTGTAGGATTTTTAAAATATTAGTTTATAATTCCCTTTTTTAAAAGTTTATTTTATTCTCATTCAAGAGAAAAAGAGAAAGAAAAACATCGATGTAAGAAAAAACAATGATTGGCTGCCTCCTGCATGGACACCAAGTGCAAATCAATGCACTTGGCCCTACTGGGAATTGGATCGTGACCTTTCGATTGTGGGACAACACTCCAGCCTACTGAGCCACACTGTCTGGGGCAATATAAATAATTCTTTTTGAAATTTGATTAAAATTTGGAATTTAAAAAATTCATCACACTTCTTTTCATAACCTGAATTCTTTATCCTCAACATAAAGAAATAGGAAAAAGATAATATGAGAAAGGACTGTAGATTTATAAAGCTATGTTCTTCTTATTCTTTGTTGCTTTCATGTTTCCATGTAGTAAATTAAGGAAAAAATTACATCATTGTAGGAATTTAGTAACCTTTTCCTATATAAGGCTAAATTTGTTCTCCTGTCTAAATTAAACTTAAGAACAGAAGAAATAAGTTAGCCAGAATAATCAGGGCTGATGGTAAAGAGATGAGTAAAACTCTGCTCCTGCTACTGAAGTGCTGAACAAACTAGTGTTGACAAAATAATTATAATAAACACATGCTACAGCGGTGAAATTTATATATTAATATGGCATTATGAAAGACAAGTTGGTCAGAGAAGGCTTTACTGGGAGATAACACTGGAGCTAAATCTGGAAGGATAAGAGAGACTTTGCCAGCCAGATAATAAGCTAGAGAAGGATGTTCTAAGTAAAATAAACAGCTGTGCTAACTCATGGAGAATGCTGTGTTCAGAAAACGGTGAGAAATGTGTTGTGCCTGAAGAATGGGGTTTGTGTAGCAGATCGAACATAGCAGGGAGTGGGGATAAAAAGGAAAAAGCTAATCAGGATCAGGTTGTGATGTGTTTTGTTCATGCAGTAGCAATAGTTCTTTACAAATACTAGATCACTACATTTTAATATCTCCATGAAAGCACGTTCCTTTGCATTTTTCTACTTCTAAAATCAAGCAATGATGAGACTTACTCATCATTGTCAGGGTAGGAGAAATACTTTAAAATAATGTGAGTTTTGATGAGCTGTCAGTCTCCAAGCAGATTTTCTTGGACCTCTTTGGGATGCTAGTAATCGAGAGAGCTAGATATTTATAAGAGAGAGACAGGGGCTTACTAAATTCCTTGACCTCGCCCCCTAATATTTCAAAAGCCATCCTACAGAGTTTGTGTAGGGAGAGCCAGTCCAGACAGGATGGTGAAATTGAAAGAGTCTGCCCCTTTCAGCCTTGTGGATTTTAGTAGAAAGATAAGAGGTAGACCAGGAGCACATTTTCTCTCTCCTCTCAGTTCCTGCTTTGAGACAGCAAAGGGATTGCAGGTAGATGGTGGGGCATGAGAGAAAAGAGCATTTAGAAACACTGAAACAGATATTGCAAAGACTACGCGCATTGGGTCCATAGACTCACTGTGTAGGAGCAGCCACAGCAGGCCTAGGAAAACCCCATCCTCCACTCAGTGCAGCGTTCACCATGCCATGGGAACCTGACATGAAGGCAAGCATAGACAAGGGCCAGAGATAACTGGAGGCACAACTCCTGGCTGCTCCTGTCCTGCAGGGATCCTGGAAGTTCCTGAACGCTCTACAGAAAGGGGACCTGAAGCAGCTGAGAGTGCCAGTAGACCAGCATAGCCTGGAGTCCCAGAAAGCACACTCAGTAAAAGCAGTGTAAGGCCCAGAGCAAATGACCAGGCTTCAGCCTTAGGTGCTACCATATCACCCTAAAAGTTGTACCTCCGTGCTCACCAGTCCACAGAGAATACCCATCCAGGCTCTTCACAGCAGAGATTAGCCAATCAGCCAGCTAATATTTTTGTTTTGAGTAACAACAAGCTTTGTTGTAGGGATATAGAAATGAATAAGACAGGCAGAACTTTATGATGGTTTTTGACTTGAGCCCCAAATCGTGAGAGGGAGGAGGCACATGGGGATCTGGAGAAAAGTATGATGTGGGCTAGAGCCCTGTGACTGAGGAGGACAGTGGCAGGAGATGAAGTGAGAGAGGGAGGCAGAGGCAGAAGATGGAAGGCTTTTAAGGTCATGGTAGAGAGTTTGGAGTTTATTCTGGTTATAGGGGGAAATCATTGAAAGGTTGCATGAAGAAGACTGACTTGATCTGATTTCCCACTAGAAAGATAATCTTAGGTGTTGTGTGAAAGGCGGACTGTAAGGGACAAAAGTGAAAACAGGGAGGCTGGTCAGGAAGTGATTTTAGCAGTTCAAGTGAGAAATAATGGATTCTTAGACTAAGTTACAACAGCAGAAATAGTGAACATTGTTAGATTTAGCATGTATTTTGGAAGTAGAGCCAAAAGGTCTTGCTGATGGAACTGATTGGGAGGTAAAAAAAGAAATGGATGTTGTTGGTTTGAGCAACTGGGGTACAGTGGCCATTCTGACATGAGGAGCGTTTGGTGGGAGATGAGTGAATTAGGAGAGTTTTGTCTTGGCCTTGCTAAGTTTGAGATGTCAATTAGACATCCAAGTGAAGATATCAAGTTGGGAGATGGATATATGAATTCAGAGCAGGACGATTTGGGATTGGAGATGAAAAGTCAGCCCACAGGCCACCTGCAGCATATGGATGGTATTTAAAGCAAAGGGGCAGGATGAAGTCACCGAGACAGAGAGGAAGGAACTCCTCCGTCACCACCACAAGTTTGTGTGAGATGTACCCCCTGTCATCAGCTCAGAGACCCCTGGGGGGTAATGGTAAGAGGAAGAAGAAATCTGAGAGACTAACGTCCTAGAAGAAACTACACATTTATTCCAAGAAATGTTTAAAATTACTTTCCTGGATTAAATTTACAAATTTAAAGTAGGATTTAGATTTTCTTTTAGCCACTATACAGTAAGAGAGGGCTTATCAGATCAGCCTAGAGAAAATTAAAAAAATTTCTGTTTTCTTTATTTACCTGAGCATACTATGAATAAATCTGAGATCTTGTTTCATATATAATTTTAAATCCAACAATATTTGCTGTGAATAAATTTCCCCTGTTACTCTCCTGAAATGAAATCTGTGGGTAACAAAACTGGCCTATTCACGGTTTAAAAAAATAATATACTATGTAATGTTGTATATATAAGAAATAAAAAACAAGTAATTTATTACAAAATAAGATGTATTTCAGCATGTTAATGCCCGAACACAACTACACTGGAAAACAAGAAGCAGTTGGATGCTTGCCCCTATGTACAGATAGACCCACCACAGATCTGGCAGTCATGAATGTGGATGCATTTTCAGCAACGCAAATTCCCCAAGCAACACTCACAATCAGTGACATGTTTCTCCAAAGTGGCAAACAACTTTTGTAAAGTTCTAAACAAAACTAAGGTACATACTTCCCTCAGTTTACACAATACAGTTCACCCTGAACCACAGGAAAGGGAGAGGGTGTTAGGCATATCCACCACCGCTACTATGTAGAACTTTTGACTCCCCCCAAAGTTAATTCTTAATAGCCTGCCATTGACCTATCTTACTGATAACAAACACTGTTGATTAACACATATGCCATATGTTATATGTATTATATTACATACTGTATTCTTACAATAAAGTAAACCAGAGAAAAGGAACTATTATTAAGTCAGGGCACATGCCTGGGTTGCAGGCCAGGTCCCCAGTGGGGACGACCAAGAGGCAACAACACATTGATGTTTCTCTCCCTCTCTTTCTCCTTTCCTTGCCCTCTCTCCAAAAATAAATAAATAAAATTTTTTTTAAAAGAAAGAAAATCATAAGGAAAAGAAAATACATTTACAGTATTTATCAGAAAATAAAGGAGACTCCCGCCAAGATGGAGGCATAGGTGGAAACACTGTGCCTTCTCCCACAACCAAGTTTAAAAACAACAAAGCTTTAGTAAACAAAAACGCAGCCAAAACACAGAAAATTGAACTATACGGAAGTCCAACAACAACGAACCATTCAACCAGACAGGTAAGAGGGGCGGAGCCAGCAGCAGAGCAGGATCAGGCAGGAAAGCTCCCCTGACCCAGGCATGTAGGCAGCCATGGACAGATCCCAGGTGTGGGGTAGCAATGGGTGGACCCAGTGAGGGCGTAAGGTGGCAGGTTGACTGAGGTCACACATTCGAGCACAGATAAACCAGCAAAGGAGTGAGCAGTGAGACAGACCACACAGGCCCCAGCAGCAGGAAGCAGCGAGGGGACCGCCATTGCTCCTCTTTGACCTCACCCCCACATGCAGTATCACAACCCAGTGACTGAGTTGCCCTGCCTTGGTGAACACCTAGGGCTCCGCTCCTCATATGTAACAGGCATGAACAGTCCAAAATATGGCTCAAGAACTCAAAGCCCCAGAGCCAATAAACTCCAAGCAACCAAGAAATAGCGAACCTCTCAGATGCAGAGTTCAAAATACTGGTGATCAGGATGCTCACAGAACTGGTTGATTTTAGTCACAAGTTAGAGGAACAAATGAAGGCTAAACTAATTGAAATGAAAGGAAATGCACAGGAAACCAATAGTGATGGAAAGGAAACTGGGACTCAAATCAATGGAGTGGACCAGAAGGAAGAACAATACATCCAACCAGAAAAGAATGAAGAAACAAGAATTGAAAAAAATGAGGAGAGGCTTAGGAACCTCCAGGACATCTTTAAACGTTCCAACATCCGAATTATAGGGGAACCAAAATGGGAAAAGGAACAGCCACGAGTGGAAAACTTATTTGAACAAATAATAAAGGAGAACTTCCCCAGTCTGGCAAAGGAAATAGACTTCCAGGAAGTCCAGGAAGCTCAGAGAGTCCCAAAGAATTTGGATCCAAGAAGGAACACACCAAGGCACATCATAATTACACTAGCCAAGATAAAAATGAAGGAGAGAATCCTAGAAGCAGCATGAGATAAGGGGACAGTCACCTACACAGGAGTTCCCATCAGACTGTCAGCGGATTTCTCAAAAGAGACCTTACAGGCAAACAGGGGCTGGAAAGAAGTATTCCAAGTCATGAAATCCAAAGACCTACATTCAAGATTGCTCTATCCAGCAAAGCTTTCATTTAGAATGGAAGGGCAGATAAAGTGCTTCTCAGATAAAATCAAATTCAAGGAGTTCATCATCACCAAGCCCTTATATGAAATGTTAAAGGCACTTATCTAAGAAAAGGAAGATAAAAAATATGAACAGTGAAAGGACGGCAAACTTGCAGTTATTAACAACCACACCTAAAACAAAAGCAAACCAAGAGGACAGCTAGATGAGGAGCGGAACCATAGAAATGAAGATCACATGGAGGGTTAGCAACAGGGGAGTGGGAGGAGGAGAAGGGGGGAGAAGGTAAAGAAAATAAGTAGCATAGATGGTAGGTAGAAAACAGATAGTGGGGGAGGGCAAGAATAGTATGGGAAATATAGAGTCTAAAATACTTGAGACACATGGTCATAAACTAAAGGGGGGAATGGTGGAGGAGGGGTCTGCAGGGTGTAGGGGAATGAAGGGGGGAAATAGAACAACTGTAATGGCATAATCAATAAAGTATATTTTAAAAATTTAAAAATTAAAAATTAAAAAAGGAAAATAAAAATCTGCAGATAAGTGGACCGCACAGTTCAAACCTATGTTATTCAAAGGCCAACTATACTTCCGCTCCAGTAAAACTTCTGTTTAAATGTGTATTAGGTTTTCTGCTTGCATAAATTTCTTGAGAGCCATTTTAAAGTTATGAAGGATGTGAAATAATTTTTCATTAAACAAGACTGTCAATGCATTTTAGGGCATCTAGCCTCCTTGCCTCGTGATCCAATAAAAGCTAGTAAGACTCCCAATCCTTGTGACAGCCAAAAACGCACCCAGAAATATGCAAATATCCCTAGTGAGCAGTATTACTCTCATTGAAGATCACTTTTGTTTCTTTTTATTATTTTTTTAGAGAGAGAGAAAGGAAACAGGGGAGAGAGAGAGAGAAAGAGACATAAAGTTTTGTTACACTTATTTATGTGTTCATTGGTTGATTCTTATATGTGCCTTCATGGAGACCCACAACCTGGGCATATAGGGATGACACTCCAACCAACTGAGCTACCCGGCCCGGGTGAAGACTGCTCTTGAAGTGATATGAAACTATTTTTCAGTTAATAGAGATCCAATGAATAATCATAAGCAGAAAGGTGTTCGCGCACCATTGTTTTACCACCAGTGGCATTGTATAGATGGAAATGAGTGGAAATTATTGGCTAAGAGTTCCATTAAGTAGCTGTTGCAGTGCTTCAGATAATAGATAATAAAAGCCTACATGAAGGTTGCAGCATGATAAAGGAGAAGAAGAATCAAAAGCTAGAGATAGTCTAAAGAAAAGTGAAAAAATTTAGAGGTCAGTTATACATAGATTGGGGAAGAGAGAAAAATGCAGTATGGCTCTGAGCTTTCTAATTTGAGAGACTGTGCCATTGATAACACCATTAGCCACATTAATGAATACAGAAAGAAAAGAAGGTTTGTATCATAAGGGAGTAGAAGACAAGTTAAGTTTTATTTTATTACTATACAGCTTGAAGAAATGGTAGGGCATTTTTACTCTCACCATTAATTCGTTCAGCAAGTGTGCATTGGCTGTCAGCTCTGCCTGTCCTCAGCTTTGTAGCGGTTAGACAGTTAAGATGTCCACCCTCAAGAAATTGCCATCTAATAAGAAAGACATTTCAACCAAAAATCATAAACACAATTATCTAATTATAAATATAGTTCAATTGTGAAAAATACAATAAAGAGTTTGGCAAAGTCAACCTAAATAGTCTGAGCAGTAAGGAGATGGCCCCTGACTGAGAAGCTCCTGCAACTTTTATGCCTTGCAGTCTCCCAACCATACTTCTTTACTTCGCTCTGCCCTTCACTGCTAAGGTCTGACACTGGTTGAGAATCATTGAGATGACTTATTTACGTTCCTCAGCCGTTGTTTTCTGTAGTCTCTGAGCCAGATGGGCAACCTTTATTATCCATCAGGGCTTTCATGTGAGAATACACACAACTGAACCAACTGGGCAAATTAAAATAAAATAAAATAAAAATATTTTTAAAAATAAATAAAAATAAATCATTTCTCCCTATTCAAACCCAGACCTTTTCTTATCAACACCTCTAACTTTTGGTGAAGCTGTGAAGCAACTGACCTTCTTTGAAGTCTCGTACACAGTCCACGGAGCAGACTCCTCACACCTGTGTCCCTATGCCAGATAATTTCCAGATATACATGCAAATATTTTCCTGACTCTTAATGTCACTCTCCAATTATCCCTATAAAAATCCACCTCCACTTTTCTGATTCATATGGGCAGCCTACAGGAAAGCTTGTTCTTTCAGAAATTGTCTGAGCCAACAATCTTTATGAGAATAGGAAAGCAAAAAGCCAATCTAACAACATTGTAGAAGTCTTAGAAAAATCAGCCGGCCCTCAGTGCAAATCCTGGTGAGTGTTCTCAGCAACACACAAAACAGTGAGATTACCTGACACTCCTCATACCCCAAAGAAGACTTGATCCCAAGGGAATCTCTCCTCACTTATACCTTGTAGGAGGGGCCGGTGTGGAGTGCAGGGCAGCAATTCTCAGATGACATAAAGTTTCAATTGTGGTCAGAATAAAAGGGAGAGGTATTACATAAAGCAGATGAAATAAAATTCTTCTTAAAATCTTTCCAAATGATGTTCAGAACATCTGCCTTCAAATTATTCAATATTGAATTGCCTGGAAGTCATATCATCAACACAGGAAATGTCAAAGGTTTTTTATGTTTTGAAATTTTGCCTGCAAAACTATGTTTTAAATATACTTTTAATAAGTAGGTCACAACTACTTTCTAACTCACAGTTTGAAAAATCACATTTGTTCGAACTTTTAAATTTGCTCCTAGACCCAAACCATAGTACAAACACACACACACTACTTTTTTTTAATAGAACAAATACAAAATATTGAAATCCAGGCTATAGTGAAAATTTTAAATGGTAACATCAATCTATACTTAAAAATATTATCTCACATCACAACAATCATGAATTCATAAAGCCCAGCCATCCTCCAAACACATGGTAGCTCTGTTGGGAAAATTAATGAAGAGGACAGTTTGCATCTGCAACGGGCCATTTTACTATTATTGACAATTTAAAGACTATAAATAAATACAGGCATTTCTTTGTAAAGCAAACAGGGTCAGTGGAACATCTATAGGAGAGTGATTCATTTGTGCTAATATACAATTAAAAATTGTGAGAATTTATATACTAAAATACTCTGATTATTTTAAGAAATAGAAATAATATATTGTATGTGTCATTGAATAGATAATTGAAAGATTTTCTTAGGCTCCACTGAGGAAGAAATGCCAATCAGCCACAGAGTTAGGCAGTATAGAGCTTTACTGGGGTTTGCACAGCCCGGCAAGGTTCTCCAGTCTGCAGAGTGGGGCCAGGGAAGTCGCGCCCAAGCAGAGAATGTGTCAGGGTTTTATTTTGGTTGGTTCTCTTCGTGGGAGCTGGGGATTGGTCCCCTTTGAACAAAGCAGCAATATATTATCAGTGGTGGTTTTCCTGGGGCTCAGGTTGCTATGCGGATATCCATTTTGGCAAAGCCCACCCTTTGGGCTCTCTGGTTTGACATCAGCCATCTTTTCCAGGTTGTAGTTCAGCCGCCATTTTTTCCTGCACCACCCATCCTGACAATAATCTGAAGCCATTATTATTATACTTTAATTACAGTTCTAGTGAAGTTAGAATCAGTTGCAATTCTGCACTGAAAGATGTGACATTTAAAAAGATATTGCTTCTCTTTCAGCTACTAAAAATGGTAACAATGGAAAGCATGAAACAATCTCAATAATTAGAATTGGAAAGGGGGTGCTGATAAACAGATTCAAACCTTAGGGCATATATTCAAACAAACAAACAAATAGAAAAAAAACATGTATCTATATAATGAGATCTCACTTTGCAATAATCTCTTTGGGAGCTCTTTTCAGATTCAGATATGAGAACCTGGGAAACACAAGCTGATGCAATATTTTGAAAAATCCTCCAGGGAAAGAACATCTACAAAACAAGCATATCAAATTAATTGTGTTCAAAAATTCAAGCCAATATGGTAACACGGAAAGAACAGTATAGGATCATGGAAGTAAAATCGTTTGTATTACCATTTTAAAGCATTCTCTCTGTCTAGGGACTATACAGTAATTACTTTAAAAAATATACTGTATGTCTCTTATCTGAAATTTTAACACTATATGTAGGTATTTTGTCTATTTATTTTTTTAAAGTGTTATTTTAATGATAGCATTCAATGTAAAGTAATGAAAACAAAAACTGCCCCCAAAAGCAGTGTTAAATAACTCCTTCTTTGACCACACCAACTTGAAAAATATTAAGGCAAGTTTAATGTTCAGAATAAATCCCATGGGATTTGAGAATATTTTCATGACTATGAATATGAAAGCTCCCATGAGAAACATTTGCATTTTGCCACTGCATAAAAAACAAAACAAATTGCAAATGAGGTGCAGAGAACTTGATTAAAAACACTTAACCAAATTTTAATTCTTAAGTACCTACCAAATAATTGTGATAATATTCTCATTGACTAGTTAATGTGAAAAATTTAATTTTTAATCTTAAATAGTTTTCTAAAAGTATAAACCATCCTCACCCTAATCTTGGTTTACAGTTAGTTTAAAGTGTTAATATATAATAAGTAGGCTACCTCCTGAATTATTAGGGAAAGTAATCACTGTGGTATTTGTTTTTATATTTTAATGTATCCAGTGGAAAAGATAGTTCTGTGAATTTAGGAAGATATAAAAACTTGTGATGATGTCTGTGCTTAAAATTCTTATACATTATTCAGTACTTATAATAATCTTTTTGCTTTGATATGAATAGCAACCTTACCCAGTACTTAGAAAATTTAGAAATCTTGATAGAACAGGAAGGCCTCTTACAAGTTACCTAGTATAAAGCTTGCATTAAAATTTTATTTTTGAATTATAGAATCAAATGTGCAGGAAAAAAATCATATACTTGGTGTCCATTCACTCTTCTGTTGACTGTTCTATGTCTTTGCCCATTTGCATTTTTCTGTTGGGGTGGTTGCCCTTTGTTTATCGATTTCAGATTTCTTTGTGTATTAGACACTGGCCTTTTCTTTAGCAAATGTATCCCAGCATTTTTTCTATTTTGCACTTTATTGATTGTTCTTTACTGTATTTGAGATTATTTTTTCATATAAATGTTTACACAGTAGTTTCATTGTTCATTTAGTGACTTCTAATTTTTATGATATTCTTAAAATGTCTGCCTCATTCATGTTTTCTGCATATACATTTATGGTTTTGTTGAATAACAAAATATTCACTTAAGTATTTGATCTAGCCATTTTGATTATAATCAGAGTAGTTAGCCTTATTTTTGATTTTCCAAGTGAGTAGCCACTTATTTTAATAACATATATAATCTCTTTTTCCCTCTGACTTGAATAATACTATCTGTGATAGACTGAATAATGTCCCTCTTAAGATGTTCACATCCTAATCCCCACAACCTGCAAAAAGTTAGGTTATATGACAAAAGGGAGGTAAAGTTGTAGGTAGAATTAAGCTTGCTAATCAGATGAACCTGTGATGTGGAGATTATCCTGTATTACTTAACTCAACACAGTGTAATGAAGAGTGCTTGTAATTGTTAGGAGGTAAATAGAAGAATCAGAGTCAGAGAGAGAGGCCAGAGGATGCTATGCTGCTGGCTTTGAGAATGGGGGTAGGGACCAAGGATAATGCAGGCAGCTTCTATAAAATGGAAAAGGCAAGAAAAAGGATTTTCCCCAAGAGCTTCCAGAGTGAATCCAGTGCTGCTAACACTTTGACTTTAGCCCACTAAGAACTGCTTTGGACTTCAGACCTCCAGAACCACAAGGTAATAAACCTGTGTTGTTTTAAACCAATATGTTTACAGTAATTTGTTACAGTAATTTGTTTTACAAAATAAAACTAATATGCCTTGTTTTGCAAACAAGGAAATAGAGAGTTAAAGTGCCATTTATTTTCTAATTAATGGCAAATTTTGGTTAATATAAATGGCCCCTTATTTTCAGTCTTAAGAGTTCAACCTCTTATATTTGTAAATACTAAAAATTAATAAAGGAATAAGAAAAACTAAAACTTAGAGATATAGCACAAATAACTGAAAAGTTGTATTATAAATAAAATTGATAAAAGATAGAAGGTAACTATTATGCTGTTCAACTATACTATGGAGAGTTTGGCTGCTTACCCTAAGGATGTAAAATGCAATTCTTTTAACTTTAGAGTATAATTTATTATAGATGTACCTGACATTTTTAGAATTTCTAGAGCCACACAAGTGAATAGGTCATAACAATGATGACATAAAATAAAGCTTTTTGTAATAAGAATCTATGAAACTTATGAGAAGTATATACAACCTTACCTCTGTACCCAATAATGCTTTCCTATTTTTAAAAAATATGTTTTATTGATTATGCTATTACAGTTGTCCCACTTTTTCTCCCCTTTATTCCTCTCTGCCCTTCACCACCCCTCACCAGCATTCCCCACGCCACTTAGTTCATGTCCATGGGTTGATCATACAAGTTCTTTGGCCTCTCCATTTCCTATGCTGTTCTTAACCTCCCCTTATCTATTTTGTACTGACCATTTATGCTTCTTATTCCCTGTACTTTTCCCCCCATTCCCACCTTTCCACTCCCCACTGGTAACCCTCCTTGTGATATCCATTTCTGTGATTCTGTTTCTGTTCTAGTTGTTTGCTTTGTTTGTTTTTTTGTTTTTATTTTTGTTTAAGGTTCAGTTGTTGACAGTTGTGAGTTTCATCATTTTACTGTTCATATTTTTTATCTTCCTTTTCTTAGATAAGTCCCTTTAACATTGTATATAATAAGTGGTTGGTGATGATGAACTCCTTTAACTTGACCTTATCTGGGAATCACTTTATCTGCCCTTCCATTCTAAGATAGCTTTGCTGGGTAGAGCAATCTGAATGTTGGCTGGATGTAGGTCCCTGTCTTTCATGACTTTGAATACTTCTTTCCAGCCCCTTCCTGCTTGGAAGGTTTCTTTTGAGAAATCAGCTGATAGTCTTATGGCTGCTCCTTTGCAGTTAACTGTCTCCTTTTCTCTTGCTGCTTTAAAGATTCTCTCCTTATCCTTCATCTTGGGTAATGTAATTATGATGTTCCTTCATGGTTGGCACCCTGTATTGTTGGGAACCCCCCTGCGTGATTTCAGGAATTGTAACTGTTCCCCCTGGTTAAGTGGGCGACCTCCAGAATGTGGGCCACAGGAGACAAAGCTCGTCTCTGGCAGCAAGTGCTGCTTGTGCTTCTTCCCCTGCCCCCAAAGCATGGTTGATGTCCATGGCAGGTACGACCCCTCAGAGAGTGGCAACCTAGGCCAGACACAATCACTTGGGAGGCCATCATGGAAGGACTCAGGGGGCTGCAACAAGGAGGGAGCAATGGACCCTCATCCCCCTGGCTATTGTGATGTAGCCTGAGTCTTCATTTCCTTTTGGGAGAAGTGCTGCCTGGCTCTAATCCACTTAAGCCTAAAAACCTATGATGGGGAAGGTGGTGCAGCCCTGTGCTGGAAAGGGTGGGTATCCGTGGTAAATCAGGCATAAGAAAGAATATATAACAATCCTGTGAAACCTGCGTTGTTTAGAATGCTCTCACTTAAATGATAAGAGTCCAAATAAGAAGTTTGTTCCTCAAAGTTTTATGACTTGTTTAGCTATCTGGCCCTTACTGAGAATAAGCCCTCATGGTTCTTTGAATGCTATCTATTGTTTGATCTTTACTGTAGTCTTGTGCAAACAAACCTGATAAAAGCCCCTTGAGCAGGGGGCTCTTGGCCTTTCCCCTTTGAGGGATCAGCCACCTTTCCTCCCCAAGCAGATCATGTCTTGGTAATATTTACTTTCATCTGTGGCACACAGGGGGGACTTGTGAGGAAAGTTGCCCCCACACTGTGTATTTTTTTTATTTCACTTTTCATAGCCTTCACTTCTTCCTCTATTTTGCATCTGTACTCAATCATTTCTGGGAGCACCCTGATTACCGGTGTTTTGAACTCTGCATCTGATAGGTTGGCTATCTCTTTGTCACTTAGTTCTATTTTTGGAGCTTTCATCTGTTCTTTTATTGGGGCCATATTTTTTTTGTCTCAGTGCTCCTGTTACATAGTAAGGGGCAGAGCCTTAGGTATTCGCCAGATTGGGCAACCCTCTTTGGTGTGTTGTGGAGATGTATGTGGGGGGAGGGTCTGAGAAGGAACAATGCCACTTGCTCAGCTTTCTGCTGGCTTTCAGTCATTTCACCCACTACCCACAAGCAAATTGGGCTCTTCTGGTGCTGATTTCCAGGTGACCGGGTTTGTGTATGTTCTAGGACCCTGTGGATCTCTCCAACGAACTCTCCTGTGAGGCTGGAGTTTCTCCTGCCTCCACAACCCCCACAGGTTTTTACAGTCAGAGGTTTTAGGGTTTATTTCCCTGAGCTGGAACCCTGGGTTGTGTGCTCTGTCTCATTCCCCAGCTGTTTCTCCTGGTTTATACACAAAGGTGTGACTGCCCAGTCCACCTGCCATCTCCTTGACACAAGTCCTCTCCTCCTCAGCTGCCCATCTCCTCCCCTCCTACTGATCTGGATGAATGTTTCTTCTTTAACTCCTTGATTGTACAGGACTTCCATACAGTTTGATTTTCTGGCAGTTTTGGTTATTTTCTGTTTTTAAATTTGTTGATGACCTCCTTTTGGTTGTGTGAGGAAGCAAAATATGTCTATTTATGCCTCCATTTTAGCCAGAGTTCCAATGTATACTTTCCTTTCCACACAAAGGTTGAAAAGGACAATTTCTTATATCAGCAAAAAGTGTAGGTTAAGCAGAGAGAATCTTTCTGTTAATGGGAAAAACCTGGTTCTTCTTGCTGACACAGTAAAGAATTACAGATCAGCAAGTCTATTAGTAAGCACCCAGGGTTTATCAGTGATGTGTTCTAATGGAAGAGAATGGCCCCTGCCAGGGTGGGGGAGAAAGGCAAGAGCAGGAGTGGCAAGAGCCCCCAGTCTTTTATTCTGAGGACTTACGTAGTTGGTGAAATGGAGGTGAGGGAGTTACATATTGATTGGTAGGTAAAGGTGGTGCCAGCTTCCTCCAGGGGGACATGAGGGGACATGACTACCCAAACATAGGTATGCGTCGGGGTTCTTTCCAAGATAGTGGAAATGGTACATACAATTTTAAGGACTTTCCTCCCTCCTTCTACACCTTGGGATATTGAAGACACCTGACAGTAAGATTGTTACAGAAGCTTTTAGAAGCCCAGTTTCAAGGATTCTCCCCTCCTCCTGTACTATCTTTGCTTGTGTTATTCAGAATGCCTGGCAATCTTATGGAACCAGGCTCAGGACCACTGAGTTAGTGGATGAGACATGTCTCCTTCTTTCTCCCTGTGCTGGTTTACTACCCATCCTACCTAAGTGCCAAAAGGCACTGCCTGGCAACCAGGGTGCTAGACAGTGTCCAGCAAGAGCCATGTAGTCTCACAGCTCTTTCTCTGCTGTCTCCTGCCTCATTTCTATGTGCACTATCTTTCTCACCATATCTTTTTCTAATGTATAGCAAGCATGAAGTGTTAGGCTTTCAAGAATACAGGGATTTACAGTCAAAAGAACACCATAAGTTTAGGCTTTCATGTACCCATTCAGCACCAAAGTGAATCAGTAATATATAAAAACAAAGAGACCTCATCAGACTCAAACATAAGATGCATCTCCATGGATGAGAATCAGAAGAGAAATGCTGCAGGTTCTGCTGGGCCCTAAATCCAAAAATAAGCATTGGTAGATGGTTATTTAAGGCTAACAGGAACAAAAAATTATGCCATGCAAGACAGAGAACTGAAACCACATCCACTGATCAAAGATAGCACCTAAGGTGAAACTCACCTCCTAAAAGGAAAATGGGAAAACGTGGTTGTATCTGCTTCTTTGCCCATAGCACACATGGAGCTTCGGGCCTAGGTAGAGAGAACAGACAAGTCCTTGACTACAAAGAAAAGCACGTCGTTTGTTCTGTTATTGGGGAACCAATCTGCAATGCTGCCAAATCAACATGAAGCAAGGACTCCAAACTAATGTAAAACTTGATTTTGGCCTGGAGGTGATCACACAACCACCAGACAAACACAGATGAGCACAGAGGTAGAGGGAATGAGAGAGCAATATGAAGTGGAATTCCAAAAATACATACATTTGCATTTGTGTGTGCATAAGAATAGTAGCAATAAAATCAACAGTCACAGGAATCTATCCATCCCAGATGAAATTAATTTGGAGAATAGTCTAACAAAAACATTAAAATAAGTGTTTAGCAAGTTCACTGATATAAAGGAAGGCATAGTTTTCTTTTAAAAAACAAAAAATGGAAAACAAAAGGAGAGAAAAATTAAAGAAAAAACAAACATGAGAATCACAGAACTTGTAAAAATTAAACTAAGAGTCAAAGCTACTGAGATTTTCAAAACTCAATAAATGGAATAAAACTTTAGATATAATATAATGTATACAGAGAATTAGCACACTTGAAGATAATATTGAGAAATTTACCAAAAAATAGAAATTAAGGACAAAGAAATTTATTTAAAAAGAAAGAAATAGAAAAGATAAGACTTAACATTTTTTGAAAAGAGATCAGGCAGTAGGAGCTTTAATATGTATCCAACAAGGGTATTCTAACAGATGATGGTGAAGGAAATGGCTGAGAAACTTCCAAACTCAAGACAGATATAAGTGTTCAGATTAAGAATACTCTAAACAGCATGTAGAAAAAATGCAAATAAATTCATACTGGGTATATCTTAATGAATCTATATCACATTAAGGATAAAGATTAAAAATATAATGAGACACAACCAACCACACACTACTAGAATGGCTTAGGTACAAAGAACAAGTAGAACTCCTCCTACGTTGTGGGTAAGAATATAACACTGGATAACCATTTTGGAAAACACCTTGGCAATTTCTTATAAAGTGAAACAAATAGTCTTCAAAACAACGAGCAATCACATTCTTGAATACCGACCTATCAGAAACAAAAACATACGTCTACACAAATTTCTGTAGAACAATTTTATTAAAGATCTATTTATAATAGCACCCACACTGGAAACAATCCAAATACTTATTAACTGGTGAATAGCGAACAAATAAACAAATTGTGGATCATCTTTACAGTGGACTACAACTCAGCAATAAAAAGACACAAAGTACTAATACATGCAGCAATGTAGTTAAGTCTTCAAATTATCACACTAATGATAAAAATCAAATGCAAAAATCTCTATGATTCCATTTATATAGTATTCTCAAAAATCAACAGAGATAATGATAAGATTATTGTCAGATATTAGAGATGGGGAGAAATTGAATAACAAGAATTATGAAAGAATGTTTTTGGTTAATAAAAATGTTCTATATTATTAAGGTATACACATAAAAAGAGAAAATTTTACTGTATGTAAGATATACCTCAATAAACCCGAGTTTTAAAAAACTAATAAAGAGCCATGGCTGGTGTGGCTCAGTTGGTTGGAGTGTTGTCCGGTAGCCAAAGGGTTGTGGGTTCGATTCCCAGTCAGGATATATACCTAGGTTGTATGTTCAGCCCCTGGTCCAAACATATGTGGGAGGAGGCAATGGGTCAGCGTTTCTCTCTCACATTGATGTTTCTCTACTCCCTTCCTCTCTCTCTAAAAGCAGTGAAGAAAAAGTGTCCTCAGGTGAAGATTTAAAAAATAATAAAGAAAAATATTAAAAGCTGCCAGAGGGAAAAAGAACACATTTTAACCTATAGCAGGCCTCTCCTCAATAATAGGCCACAGAAGGCAAAAAGTAGCTTTAAAGCATTGAGGAAAAATAACTGTTAACCTGAAATTTTATATCCAGTTGAACAATCTTTCAAGAGTGAGGCAAAATAATTTCAGATATACAGACTCAGAGAATTTACTACTTATGGATTCTCACTAAAAGAATAAATAAAGGATGTCTTTCAGTAATAATTAAAATAAAATCAGTAGGAATATATGAGATTTTTACTGATGTGTTAAAAATTAATTTAAAATTTAATTAGTACTGATTGTAAAAAAGTCTCACTACTTTTTTATTTAAAAATTTAAACAATCATAAGATTGGAGGGTATAAAAATGGATAATTAAAGCACACTAAGATAATTTTTATATTTGGGCAAGAATAGAAACACCAAATAACTTGAAATCTGTAAGAAAAACTTGTATTTAAATATTATGCCAAAAAATATGGATCACAGCTAAAAGGTGAATATATAATCAGTAGTAAATGACTTAGCAGACAAAAAGCTGAGAATTGAAAACTGATGAACTAAGGGAAAGTAGAATAAAATTTTAAAGCAACAACAAAAAAGATAGGCATAAAATATGAAATAAAATGATAAAAATTAGTGGAGATAAACCAAAAAATGAGACTCTTTGAGATTGTTATACAGGCTTGACAAAACAACAAAATCCTGCTTTATATTGCTAACAATATACTAAACCAAAAGACCACACATGATAGTGGAAAATAAAATATAAGGATATCTGATATCTTATGCAAACACTAATCGAAGAAAGGTATTTTAGCAATATAATATTTGAAAAAATAAAAATTCAAGAGAGCAAGAATATAAACCACAGACTATGACAAAATATTTACAAAAGACACATCTGATTACAATAAGCAAAAACTGTTGTCTAAAATATATATAAATTTAAAACCAAAATAAGAAAACAAAAACCTCATTAAAATATGGACCAAACCCTGAACAAACACCTCACCAAAGAAAACATACATATGGCAAGATATGCTTATGAAAATACACTCCACATCATGTCCTTAGGGAATTTCAAAGTAAAACAATGATGAGTTCCATTACATACATATGAGAATGGCCAAAATCCACACACTGACAACACCAAATGTTGGAAAGGATGTAGAGCAATAGGAACTCTCACAGATTGCTGGTGTGAATGCAAACTTATATAGCCACTTTGGGAGACTTTTGGAAGTTTAGTGACTTCTTACAAAGCTATACATATTCTTCCATATGATCCAGCTACTGTGCTCCTTGGTATTTATCCAAAAGAGTTAAAAAGTTACATCCCCACAAAAAACCTACACATGGATGTTTATAGCATCTTTACCCACAATTCTCAAGTCTTGGAAACAACAAAGATGTCTTTCAGTTGCTGAGTGGTAAGTTGTGGTACATCCAGAGAATGGAATATTATTCAGCACTAAAAAGATACGAGCTGTCAAGCCATGAAAAGACGCAGAGGACCTTCAATGCATATTACTAAGTGAAAGAAAACAATCTGAAAAGACTACATATTGTATGGTTGCAATTATATGACTTTCCTGAAAAGGCAAAATGGTAAACACAATAGAAAGGTCAGTGATTGTTGGAAGTCTGAGGGACAAAGCTGAATATGCAGAGGAAGTCCGAGGCCTACTAAAGTAATAAAAATACTCTGAATGACTTTATAATAATGGCTATATATCATTATACATTATACTCTCCTCAAAAATAACAGGCAACAGAAGGCAATAAAGTAAAAGCTTTAAAGCATTGAGAAAAATTCATTGTATTTCATAAACTTGAAATTTTATTTCCAGTCAAACTATCATTCAAAAGTATATGTTATATATTTGTCCAAACCCATAGAATTTACAAAAGCAAAAGTGAATTCTATATTAAAGGATGGGCTTTGGGAGATTATAATGTAACAATGTAAGTCCATCCCTGGTTTAAAACACACACACACACACACACACACTACTCTAGGGAGAGATGTTGACAATGGGGAAGCTATGTGTGTGTGGTGCAGGGGTACATGAGAAATGTCTGTACCTTCCTTTCAATTTAGCTGTAAACCTAAAGCTGCTCTAATAAAATGAAAACTTAAAAAAAGATGCAGTGTCTGGGCAGCGGAATCTTTGTAGGACTAGCTTGGCTTCAGATTTAGTTTGTATTTGCATAGCTGCCAAAATGGATTCTCCTTTCCAGAGATTCTGAGAGGTATGCAATATCCTTTACTAAAATCCTTTTCTGCTGATACCTAGCAGAGCTGGTTTTATTGTTTACAACTAAGAACCCCCACTGATAACAGCTGTGAGGTCTAATCCACCTGGAAAATAAAGAAATGTCATCACACAAGGTCTGTCGAGAAACAAAGGCTTTGCCCTTGGGCTGTATTGTTGGAAATCTGAGCATGCTAGCATGGGCAAGAGTTTGAAGAACCCACTGACAAGCTACTTAAACTGCTCTCTCTGATTTGTTTACTGCTAAATCCAGTGGCCTCTGTTCTCTTCTCAAGGTTGACCATTATGCCATATTTGACACTATTGACCACTCCTTCCCTCTGGAAGCTCTATTAGCCCTTGACAGAAAGCATGTCAAGGTCAGAGATTGAGCAGAATTATTTTTATATTCCCAGCATATTGCATTCGGCTTGACACACAGCACTCAATGCAATTTCAATGAATGAATGAATGAATATATAATGAATTTATAACTAGGACTAAAGGAAAGAGCATAACTGAATAAGCACACAGAAAATTTGGTTGAATGGTAAAAAAATAACAGTAACTCATTTTGAATGTTTTGAGCTCATTTAAATTATAGTAATTAATTTTCATGTAAGCATATTGTGGATTAATACAACAAATAAGTTAGATAATTGTCTCGAAACTAAAACATACCAATGGGATTTGCTTGTTTGCTAATATATGTTGATTTGTAAATTAAATCGGAGAGTAAAGAAATAATAAAGGAGCTACAAAAACTGTATAAAGCTATAAAGATTCCAAGGAACATCAAAAGTCCTGTGGATATTCAGTTCATTATACAGGTCTTCACCTCAAAAAAAACAAAAGTGTCCTTGCTGGTTTAAAAACACCACCTCATTTTTGGGTCTTCAATGATCATCAGATTGATTTTACCACACCTAGCTTAAAATCTGAAAATAGAAATTATTTTTACCAGGACAAAATTGAATCAACTCTGTAGGAGATTTACATTTTAATCATGCTTAGATCAAGCTCAAACGTACCCAACCTAACCAGACATTAATCTACAAGCATTGATTGATCAGGAAGAGGAGTCAGAACACAATAGCCTATGGACCAGATTCAGCCCCTCATCCATTTTTGTAAATAAAATTTTATTGGAACACAGCTGTGACCATTTATTCCTGTATTATCTATGGCTGCTTTGGCTCTACAATGACAAATTTAAGTAGTTGGGACAGAGATGGTATGGCCCACAAAGTGCCTAAATTATTGACTATCTGGCACTTTACAGAAAAAGTTTGTTGACCTCCAATTGAGAATACATGGAGAACGCTAAGAGGTCTAATCTACATTTTCAGACTTGTTCAAAAAGTTCCCCCAAAGAGAATTCCTTCTTTTTCGATGTCACAGCAGAAGTTTCTCCTCTAATCTACCCCCTTATCACCTTCCCCTTGCTCCCCACTTCATTATAATCAGGGTTTACAACTATGAACAATTCATGGAACAAATTCATAAGTAATTAAACTTTGTGATTAAAAAACTATGGTATTTAAGAATTCCACACCCACTTGTAAATTATCCTAATTCTTTTCCCTAAGTTCTCACATTGTTCCCACTTTTTCAAAAATAGTAGTCTCCTTTTTTATCTACAGTCCTTTTATTTCTCAATCAATTTTTCTCTTCTTATTTTCCATGAATATCTTTAAAATAATACTTTCTTGTGTACCTGTCCTTACCATTATTTTCATCTGGCTCTACACTCGCTTGTGCATATTTACCTGCTTCCACAGCTTTCATCATCCTTCCGTACAGCTAATTCCCCCTCGCTTTGACCTTGCCTTTAAACCTCATACCTGCATTTCCAAATGCTATGCATCTTAATTTTGGTATATTGCTTTACTACCCACATTTGTCTCATTTAACAAACTAAATTTCTTTTTGACGTCTAGGTCATTATCACTGCTTGCAAACACAAATCATAAAACGTATCCAAAAATTGCAACTTTTCATTGTTTACATTCCCTGACTCAGCTAATTGCATCACTTTCCAACTGGTTTCCAAAGCTAAAAACAAAGGAACCCTCTCAACCATCTACTTGTCACATAATTTAAAGATCTGAAGATTCTTAAGTTTTAAATGCATTTAGAAATTCTTTCCTCCATGTCATTTCCATTATTGTATTTTATGTCCTCATCATTGAATAACTTTGAAACAGTTGCAATCCGTACTCCTGTCTTCAGTTGACTGTTTCTCTAACTCATCCCTTGTACTCTTCCCTCACTTATCTGGTTATAGTAACAATTTGATCATGACACACCTTTGTTCAAAATTTTTCAAGTTTGAACTACAAAATGTTTGGAGCGGCATTCAAGGCCAATCATACCCTGAGCTACCTTTCCCGATTTTTTTCCAACTAAACCCTAATAACTGGGTTTAGTGAAATTTAAACTCTAATAACTGAATTATTTTTCATTTTCCAAATCTATCTGTGGCATAGAGTTGAGTCACTTTTCATTCACCCTCCTACGCCCATCATCCTAAATCCATGTAAGGAACAATAGGTGGTTATAGTTTGACTCACACTTAGATTTTTCTTTGCTGATAATCCAGTGCAAGTTGGCTAGAGGAGAAAAGAGCGGACTTAGTAAGGTGCTTAGAAAGGCTGCTGAGGAGACTCTGAGGAAGGAATAGATGATTATAAGAAAAGAGAAACTTTGCAGAAAGAGCAGTGTTCAGCTGTTTTGCTGTGTGGCCCCTCCCTTTGTTTTCTCATTAAGTCTTTAGTAAGTCTATATTACAAAGCAAGTTGAATTTATTTAAGGGCTAAAACTGAATGCTCTGGTCTGAAGGTGTACACGAGACTAGTCCAAGAAGAACTGGATTCCACCAAACTCTGTAACTATTTGCTTCCACATTTATTTTGTAAATTTCTTTGAAGGCATGAATCATGTTTTATGGTAACTGATCTCTGTTTATGCTACTGATTTAGATTCTATCCACCTCTAACCTGTATTTTTCCCATAATCTTTAACACTATCTCTGTGTTCTGCTCCCCCATTCCTTCATACTACAACCAGCTGGACAAGTGAGCAGGTGCTCTTCCACAATTTTATCTCCTACATCATGTCACTGTCACATACCCTCCTCTCCTACAGCCTGTCGCTGCCACCAGAAAAGCACGTGCTCAGGAAAGCTCCTTGAGCCTATTTGTTCATCACTTAAACCAGAAATTTAAAAGTTACTAAGATTCTTTAGAAAATAGCTGTCCTGTTAGATATCTTACCCATTACCAAACAACTTTTGCTGGATATACCCCCTCCTCCCATTAAATAACATTACATATGGGACACTTTTACTGAGGCTCGGGTGGGACATTGTACCCTCAAAGCTCTGTTGTCCAGTGTACTGAGTGAAATAAGCCAGGCGGTGAAAGACAAATACCATATGATCTCACCTTTAACAGGAAGCTAAACCACAAAACAAATAAGCAAGCAAAATATTACCAAAGACACTGAAATAGAGAACAGGCTGACAGTGACCAGAGGGAAGAGGGGATGAAATTTCAGGGGAAATTTCAGATAATACTTATACTCAGATAATGATATGGACACGTNAGACACTGAAATAGAGAACAGGCTGACAGTGACCAGAGGGAAGAGGGGATGAAATTTCAGGGGAAAGGGGGAAGAATTTATAGGAACGAGTATAAAGGACCCATGGACAACAACTAAGGCAGGCGGAAATGGGAGGGAAGTAGGGAGTACTGTGGGTGGGCTGGGATGGGAGTAAAAGACAGAAAACTGTACTTGAACAACAATTAAAACAAATTTAAAGTGAAGATAAAATACAATGAAATAAAATTTAAATACATTATAAAAATAATAATAATGTTTAAAAGAAAAGTATGCTAAACACTGTTCTAACAGTGCCAGTTAGCAAGAAAGACAATCCTTATACTCATTCTTGTTACATTCTCATACAGACAGAACAAACAAGTAAATAAAACAAGAAAATACCAGATAATGATATGGACACGTTCAATCCCTTTAGATCTTGTTTGTTTATTATGTACATTACAGAAGTCAGGCAACTGAGCTCCTCTGAGATACTGGAACTGCGACCTGAAGGACAAGAAGAAAGCAGTTATGTAAATATCTGAGGAAAGAGCATTCCTGGCTGAGGGAACAGCTTTGGTGATAGATCAGATCTATCATCTAAAGGTCCTGTCAAACACTAACAGTTTTTGTTCCATCTGGTTTGGTGGTCAGAAATTTTGTGGGCAAAAAATAAACTATCAATCTCTACTATCTCTACTATCAATCTCTTCATCCTTCTCTCTCCTCACAAATTCCTTTCTTCTAACATAAAAGTCATTGTTATAACTAGTGCCTGTAGGGGGTTGGTGTTTAAACGTACCAACATGGGGCTGCTACTACGCCAACTGTTGCCAAGAGAAGCAATCACCCCCAAGTCACTGTTTTATTGTTTTATATGGAACCAAGCATCTATCCTCTTCATTCTACTCAAAGAATATGGTTTCCAAAGCAAGGTATACAACACAATGGGGAGCAAGAATAAAATATTAGACTCAACACATATTAATTAACATTGAAATATAAAATATGAAGGGATTATGCTTTTCTAATACCTAACATGCTGACTGACACTGCTGTCCGAACTTGGCCCACAAATCAAATACATAGCAGTCGGGGAGGGCATCGAGGTGTTCATTTCCTGTCTACGTATTATGTTGTCAATATGGTTAATTTTTATAAAATAAGATCTTTAAATAATAATGGAGTCTTTCCATTATTTTGTAATAAAGCAAGAGTTCACCATGAAAATCATTTTTACCACATGGTAACCTATTTACTGGTTTTCTGTACAAAGGATTGTCCAACTAAAAGCTGAGTAAAACTTATCTGTAAAAATAAGTTGACAGGTATTCCCAATTTGCTGACCTTTTCTAGGAATACAAGTGACTGTGAGGTATTTCTTGGAAAAAAATACTCTTAGTCAGTTTCTTCAAAGTAAAGGTGACATTTTTAATAATGAAAGAGAAAGTAACTGCTTCTCAGATGGCATTTGTGCTATGGACAGAGCATTTCCTGTTTTTAAAATAAACACTTGGAAATGTTCCACTATTACATAATTTTGTTGCTGAAAACAATTTTTAATGTAAACCTCTTCACATCTGCACATTTAAAAACTTAGAAATAGTTATTAAGACTGTTTTTAAAAATCTTTCAAATGAATAGTTTCAATGAGTCAGTTGAGCCCATTTCTTAAAAATTCAAAAAATGCAATAACTTTCGACTAGTTTGCCAAGAACAACTGACTGACATTGGGAGTTATATATGTTTGCTAGCTGAATTTCAACAAACTCTTCCTGTAATTGGGGATGGGGGTGAAAAATGAGTATCATGATTTGGCAAGCACGGATAATGGTATGCTTCCTCCACCTGGCTGTACTTATTTTTGTGAGATAGCTCTTTCAGCTAAAACAGCCATGAAAAGCAACATGGGAGTACACTGAAGTTAGAACCAGACCTCTGAGCCACTATATCACAAGGCGTGAAACCAAGATTGTTTTAATTGATGAAGCATTGTCAATCAAATTGCTCTTACCAGAAAGACAAAAAGCTTATTGAACCATTGATAAATAGAATAAAATAATATGGAAACTATTTTTTAATTTTCTTAATCTCCTCGTGCTTCATATCAATTTTGTGTTTGTTTTACCAAATATATATTACAGCAGACCTTTGTTATGTATAATTATACAATTATAATGTATGAGGAATGTTTAAAAAACTTTAGTTTGATGACAAACAGAATAGAAACAGAGGCATAGGTATATGGAACAGACTGATAGCTGTCAGGAGGGCAGGGGACTAGATTAAAGAAGGTGAAGGAATTACCCAAAGAACAGGTATGCAGGACCTATGGATGTGGACAATGGCGTGGGGATTGCCTGAGGGAAACAGAGGTGGGGGGAGTGGAGGTGGACAAAGGGGGGATAAATGGGGATGGAAAGCAACTTCGCTTTGGGTGATAGGCACATGCTGCAGTGTGCAAAGGATGTTGTGTGGAGACGTACACTTGAAATCTGTATGGTTTTAGGACCCAATGTCACCCCAATAAATTCAATATCATTTTTAAAAATTTTGAGGTACATAATCAAAAACAAATTTTGAACCCTGGCTGGTGTGGCTCAGTGGATTGAGTGCCAGCCTGTGAACCTAAGGGTCGCTGGTTTGATTCCCAGTCAGGGAACGTGCCTGGGTTGTAAGCCAGGTCCCCAGTAGAGGGTGTGCGAGAGGCAACCACACATTGATGTTTCTCTCCCCCTTTCTCCTTCTCTTCCCCTCTCTAAAAAATAATAATAATAATAAATAATTATTTTTAAACAAACAAACAAATTTGGAGATCACTACTTTCATATAACTAGTCTCACCATGTCTCAGATTCCTGTTACCTCAGGCATCTTTGAAAGCACAGTCCTTCCATCATCTATTACAACTTGGCCCACTATTCTCATACTGCTCTGTAATTTTCCATTCTGACTGAATCCCTCTCCCACCTCAACCTTTCCACTCCGCCCTCTAAAAAGCCTGGGTCAAGATCAACACACTTCTAGTGGTAGCTGATCTCATTAATGCCTGCCAATGGATCACATCTCCTGATGTGACATCATTGTGGGTCCTGTCTCTTGAATCTGAACTGGTCTTGTGACTCACTTTGATCAACAGAATATGGCAAAGGTGAGGCAAAGCCAGTTTAGGGTCTAAGTCTCAAGAAGTTCTGGCAGCTTCCATTTTTGTGCTTTTGGGAGCCCTGAACTGTCATGTTAGCAGTCCAGTTACACTGCTAGAAAGTTCAGGAGGAGAGGGAGAGACCCCGAGATATCAGAGAGAGAGAGAGAGAAAGAGAGACAGAGAGACAGAGAGACAGAGAGACAGAGAGAGACTGGCCCAGGCATCCTGCTAAGCCCAGCTTTTTCAGTCATTTCCATTAAGGTGCCAGATATGCAAATGAACCAACTTGGATTTTCCATCCGAATCAAAGTTCCAGATGACTTCAGCTGCTTCAGACCTCATGCGAATCAGAAGAATCACCCAGCTGGGCCCAGTCAACCTACAGTATCTTGAGAGATAATAAAAGTGTTATTTTAAGCCACTGTGTTTGGTGTAGTTTATTAAGCAGCAATACATAGCAAAACCCTGTTACATTCTTAATCTTTTGGAAACCTTCCCTTCCATCTTTGGATTGAAAACTGACTTCCCAGTTAAGGACATTTTACTTAGAGTCTTCTCAAGAGACATCTGCTTTTCCCATCACACTCCACCTACCACAGGGCCAATAGAGTAGGTATTGTCCTTGCTCCCTAGCGTCCTCCTGCAGAGACCTCTGCTCCCTCGAAGCCCATGCCATCTGGCTATATCCCTCTCTAAATCACATCACTGCCATCTGCTGATGTCTTGGCCATTCCTCATTCTCACAGATAACCTAGCCCCTGGCTCACACTCCATCTCTACTTTTGTCATCATGCTCTCTGATTTCAACATCTATGTGGATAACTCAACTTATAACCTTCCTCCCGGTTCCTTGACTTCTTAATTTTCCCTCTACTCCTCTTCAGCCACCTGTTCCCATGATTGGACACTAGAACTTTTCAATGGAATCAGCTCCAAAAAAAACATTTCAGATATCCTTTTGGCTCATACGTGCTATTAACTGTACTGAAACCATTTTTTTTAACACATTAGAATTTCCAATATGCAGCACTGAAGAAAACAATACAACCAGGCTGACATATTTCCATTGATAATTACAAAACTCACGTGGACATTCAATAGTCCTAACAACGCTACTTAATTTCTGCATTCAGTTTGCATTCATCATTTTGCACACAACTACTTCCTGCTGTCTCTTCTGTCCTCAAACCGCCTACTTCTCCTGCCCTGCTTCATGCTTCATAAATAAAATAGAGGTTATTCAGTGGAGACTCTCCATTTTCCTGCCATCAAATCTACTGACTAACTCACCTGTCTGTATCTTCACTACTGTTACAGAGACTCACTTTAGGTGTCTGTCTTTCAGGCCCAGCACCCTGCTAGAGCTCTGTGTCCCATCTCCTCTTCCTTTCCAAAGGTTTTGTACCTTCCATTGTTGTTTACTTTGCATTATCAATGATCGTTCACTTCAGTGTAAAAAATAAAATCTCTTAAAACCCGTATTTTCGTTTATTAGTCCAATGTACACAAGCAATCACCTATTGGTCCTTCCTCAAAGTCTAACCTTTGCTTTGCTTCCCAGTATTCATAACAATTATTCTTGCAGAATCAACAATATTCTCATTGCCAAATCCAAGGCATACAACTGGGTTGCCATCTTGTTTCTCTCCCGGTTTTTCTCATTTGAATACAGGACACCACAAACCATCCAGTCACTTAAACCAGAAATCTCAGGCTTAGTTAGTCTTAATCACTTAGCCTTAATTTCTCCTTGACTCTCTCCCCCAAAACTAATTCATCAGCAAGTCCAGCCTTTCAACTTCTAGACCTCCAATCCTCTTACCTTTCTCCTCCACTACAACTACCCTGGTGCAAGGGTAGTTGTACCAGGGTAGTACAACTACCACATGTCACCTCACGGATCACCTCACGGATCTCACAAGTCTCTCGTCAGCAGCTCTCCTTATTTCCACTTGTCTTTGCAGCAGCCAAAGTGATCTTTCCAAATTGGAAATCAGTCTACGTTACTCCACTGCTGAAGACCTTTCACGGCTTCTTATTTGTACTTAGAGTGAAATTCAGACTTGTACCATGGTATAAGGGTAATTTTTGTACCCTTCTCTCTGCATTCCACAGGGAGGAGAGAATTCTCTCTCTGTAGAAAGAAAATCATGGAAATAGTCCTGGGTTTTTCTCAGCAATTGCCCCCTCCACTCTCATCCCTTAGGACCCCTTTTTACTCCTAAGAGAGAGAATAATCTCACTGATGAGACAGGTAACAATAGGAACTGAGAGTGTGTGGCTCTAAGACTTCTTGGGTTCTTTCTTTCAGAATGGCTTAATTCCCCTTTGCCTTATAGTAAACAGCTTCCCCTCTGTAACAAAAGCCTGCAATTCAGTCTGCGTGAGACAACAGAGGAAGTAAACTCATTCAGGATGATGACAGTGGGAAGAGTAATAGAAAGCCCATTTTCCTGTATTCTCCAATAAGCAGAATCAGTGATACAGCTGCTATTTTGATCTCCATCTAATCTGACTCATGAGTCCTATATCTCATTTGGTTCTAAATTCTGGAAAAACGCAGAGGGCTTAAAGCCCCAAATTTTACTATATCTAACTTTTTGCTACCTCTGCAACTTCATTTTTTGGTACTCTTCCCTGCTTCATAGGCTCCAATTATTCTGGCCTTCTTTCATTTCCTAAAACATCGCCACAATTCTCCTGCCTCAATATCTTTGCATGTGTACCTCTCTCTGCCTGAAAAGATTCCCCTCTGGCTTTTTGCATGATTTGCTTCTTAGTTTTAGGTCTCATATTATTACTTACCCTGTTCCAAGGGTGGCCTTCCCACACAATGTTACATAAAGGTACTTCCACACTGCCATTTTTGCCTGCTGCAACTCCTTACCCGCTTGCTTCACAGTACTTATCACATCTTTATGTTTGTTTAATTTGCTTGTTTGTCCTCCTTACTCAAATGTGTTCAATGAAGGAACAAGTTTTTATTGTCCACTGTTATATCCCCAAGAATTAGATCATAGCAGGCTAGTAATAAGCATTTCTTGACTAAATAAATGATTACATGAAAGAGCAACTTAAAATTAATACCTGCTTTGCTGACTTGATTATTATGAAGTGTTTATTCTAATTAATTTCATGTGAATTTTTCATATTCCTATCATTGTTTCCCATACAGAAAACCAGGAATTAGTTTGTTTACCATAAAAACCAGGTTCCAGAAGTTCAAATGTTTTAGAGAGATTATTAAGAATACAGAGCCAGGTTAATAATGTTTATTGAAAACTTACACATATAAAACAATTACCAGGTTCTAGGAAGGAAAAATAAATCTAAAAAGTGGATCTGGAAAGATGAAAATGTATATCCATGAAGTGATTAAAGCACACATATAAGATGATAAAGTCTTGCCCTGGCTAGTGTGGCTCAGTGGATTGAGTGCCAGTCTGCAAACCATGGGGTCATGGGTTCGATTCCCAGTCAGGGCAGGTGCCTGGATTGCAGGCAGGGTCCCAGGTGAAAGGCATGTGAGAGGCAACCACACACTGATGTTTCTCTCCCTCTCTTTCTCCTCACTTCCCCTTCTCTAAAAATAAATAAATAAAATCTTAAAAAATAGTAAAGAATAATGTGATAAAATCTATTTTCTGGCATGATTAGAGAACTAGTTAATACATTTATCAAGTATACTCATATATAGATATCACATATGTAATTTTTATACATTTCGAAGAACAGAATAAATTTAAAATTGAGTACTGAGGCAGATAGAATAATGGCTCTCCCCAACTCCCAAAATGTCCATGTCCATGTCCATGTCCCTGGAACCTGTGAATATGTTACCTTACATGGCAAAAGGGACTTTGGAGCTGTGATTAAATCAGGGATCACAAGATGGGAAGATTATCCTAGCAGGCCCCAGATAATCATGAGGGTCCTTGTAAAGGGAAGAAAGAGGCAGAAGGATGAGTGTGCTGTCTGGAAGTAGCACACAAGCTAATAATGTCAGAAAATGCAAGGGAAGTGATTCTCTTCTAGAGTCTCCAGAAAAGGACCCAGCCCTGCCAATACCTTAGGTTTAGCCCAGTGAGCTCCATTTTGAACTTCTGACCTCTAGAACCGCAAGACATAAATCCGTATTGTTTTAAGCCAATAATTGTTTGGTAATTTGTTACAGGAGGAGCCATAGGAAACCGATACAAGTACATTAAGCAAACTTTATTCAGTTCTTAATACTTTGGAATCTTATAGCACCTCAGGATCATTATGGGAATTAATTAATATTGACTGTAAATAAATAGACATACTGGTTAATGAGGTTTTTCTGTTTAGAAGTCTGAATAAGCCAGTTTTTATTATAAAACCTACATATGCACTAATCAGGGTTGGAGCAGACTAAATTAGAATATGTCTTAAGGTAGTTTTAGGTGAATTTTTTAAAAGATTTTATTTATTTTTAGAGAGAGGGGAAGGGAGAGAGAGAAACATCGACGTGAAACATCAATTGGTTGCCTCTTGTAAGCTCCCCACCTAGGGACTGAACAGGCAACCCAAGATGTGCTGACTGTATGCAAACGGCTGACCTTTCACTTTGTAGGAGGACGCTCAACCAATTGCGCCACACCAGTCAGGGCTTTAGGTGAATTTTTAAGTAGATAAAAGAGGACCCTGAAAAGAAGAGCAGAGCCTCCAAGAGGATCAGGAAAAATTCTAAGAGTAGGAAAGAGGACAATTACTGGTAATTTGATCTGTATATAAAGGAAGATAATCTAATCAGAATTCCTCTTTTGAATTATTTTATTTCTTTATCTAAAAGGCCATTCTTTTTTAAAAAAGATTTTATTTATGTAGATTTAGAGAGAGGGGAAGGGAAGGAGAAAGAGAGGGAGAGACCCATGAATGTGAGAGAGCAGGCGCCTGGACGAGGAAGGAGAGTAGAGCCTGTGACCTCTTGTTTTGCTGAGCGACACCCAACCAACTGAGCCATACCGATCGAGGCTAAAAGATCATTCTTAAAAATGCTGGTAATGTGTTTCACAAGAGAAAGTATAGTTATAGCCTATTAACATATATTACTCGATTAATTTCCTATCATCTGAAAACAAAGCATTTTTAAAAAGAAACCAGATAGATATCCTAGCCAGTATGGAGAAGTGGGTAAGATAAAATGCGGGTGTCTTTTTCTCATGCATTGTCATAATGAAAGTGAGCTTAGGGATGAGGAACAAGTTTATACAAGGCAGGTGATAAAATGGAAGGAGCAGGGACTTTGAAATCAAGCAGACTTGGTTCAGATTCCAGCTTTACATTTTATTGGTCCTGTCACATTAGGCAAATTAATTAAAATATTTTGACTCTCCATTTCCTCATCTGTAAAATACCTAACTCATGTGGTTAGTATTAGATGTTAGTATTACATAAGAGTTTCTGATACATAAATAACCAGAACAGGAGGAATGAAATTTCTTAAGACCGAGTTTTTCTCTAGCAAGTCTGTGAGGATGTGCATAAGAGGGTAGGCGGGGTGGAGAGTAGAGATAACTTCCTTAGTTCTACATTTAGTAGAACTAAATGTCTCTATTAGAATCAACCACAATGAGAAAAATATTTCCTAAATTTGAAAGACAGTTCATTCTTTCTCCTCTCGACAAATTCTCCCAATTTTTACAGAGAAGAAATCTGAGAGAGACAAAATGAACTGCTTCCAAAGACAAATTAACTGCCAAAAGAGCTAGTTAGAGGTGGAGTGAGACTCAGCATTCTTGTGTGCTGAACTCTCTTTCCCTCTCGTAAATACCCTCAACTATTAGGTCTCTTGGTGTTGTTCTCAAGCCATCTATTACTTTCCTTTGGCATTATTTTCTCATTGCAATGAAATGTGGAAGACAAAATGAGGTGAGAAAACTCAGTAAAGTGCCTGTAAACATGAGATCTCATTTTTCTCTGAGCTGGTATCTCACTAATGAGCTCTTTAAGGACTAAGTTAAATTTGAAGTTTAGAGGAAAGGAAACAAAGTCTACCCTTTGTTTTGATAAGTTTACCCTTACTTATCAAATGGTCTAAAAAGATACAAATATGTATAACAAATTCCTGCATGTGTCATTTAGAATTTTGGAAGTATTAGCAAGCATTTAAACCCTCCTTTGATGCAATAGAATGGTGAAGTCAAATTGAAATTAAAATAGGCTGAATGTTATTTCAAGAATTACTGAGCCTATGTCCCAATTAAAAGTAGCTTTGTTAAATATTCAAAAATAAAGTATTATAGTGGTACAGAGATCCCATCTTTTATACTTGTAAATTTCAAAGTAGCAGGAGAAAAAAATACTTGTACAAGAAACTCTTGCTTCAAATAAAGATATTTTACAGACCAGTGTTATTTTTTAGTCTGTTGAGGTCACACGAATAAAATATTTTCCCTCAACACATTTATCCACATATTATTGCAGTGAACGTTTGAGTTAGAAAAGCTTAGATTTTACTTCCGTTTCCTTTATTAATTAGTTATAGCTCCTAAGTTAAATTATTTGACCTCTCTGAACATATTTTATACTTTGGAAAGCTAAGATCATTGTACCTCTGACATAGTGCTGTTATATAATTTAACATAATAATGCTATACAACATCTAATCAATCACCAAGCCAATACCACCTCTTTACCATGTCTCAAGCCTGTCCATTGCTCTCTATGCCCATTGTCTCTATTTTAGTTCAGCTCACACCTGGAATATTACAACAGTAGCCTAAGTGTCCCGGCCTCCAGTCTAGAGCTCATTCTTAGCCACTTTTCCACGTTGTAACTACTGAAATACTAACTATGTCATTTTCAAACTTAAAACCCTCCAACTACTCCCTGCTGCCCTCAGGATAATGTCCAATACCTCCCCTCAGTCCCCAGGCCTACAGGATGTGGCCCCTCTTACTTGTCCACTTTAGTCCCATGACCTTCTTTCTCCCTTTCCCCAGAGGGAATGGAATGCATGAGTCACTCTGCCCATGAATTGCTTGCAGGTTCCTGTAAAGTGTTTTATCCCATCTAAAAACTATCTATTTTCGTGGAATAAGTAGACATTAGTCAATTTGAGGTGATAGACCATGAAAAGAGTTTTAAGATTTCATAAGATCTAGAAAATGGTTAATATATTAAGTAGATGAGAGGTGGGGAAGATAGGGTTACAGGGAGCCAGGGGTTAAGACATTTTGATTGTTCAGTCTGATGTCGCCTAATTTCACTGAGACCTTTTAAAAATAAAGAGTTTAAGCAGAAAACTGTTCCCTGCCAAATCATTGTTTATCACTGCGAAGTTCAGTTACCTACTCCAGTGAGATTCCCTTAAATGACATTCAGAGCATCATGGTAAAGAGGAAGCAATCTGTTCCCTACTATTCTTGTAAAGAGCATTCTCTCTCTTCTCTTTTTACTTTCTTTCTCTCTTCCCCTCCCAGTACATTTACTTTAAAGAATTTAAATCACCTTCTAACCTCTGTGAGGTTACCTGCGTCGGTAAGGTGTGTTTATAAACCATACCAAAATGTAAGTTTCCTACTCCTTTCTAATAAACATTTTCCTTGATAGTCTCTGCACCCCCAAAGCTAGGGTAACCACAAACTAATTCTCAACAACTGGTCATTCAAATAAGTCTGTGAAACTTTCTGATGATGTATATATTTTGGATAGAATTTGAAAGTGTCTGCGTGGGGCCAGAATTTCATCCCTCATTTGGGAGCAGGCCTAATCACAACCCCATTGTTGCCTGACATGGAGGACAGGCACCAGCAGATTTATTTCTGGAAAACTCTTTTACTATCAGATGAATATTCTTTTACTTATTTATGTGATCAATGATTAGAAGTATTATCAAAGCAATTTTTCTCACATATAACATCTTCAGGGGCAGGGGCCGTAAGAGGCACTCAGTAAATCTCTATTGAGTGAATGGGTGCATAAAAGTACAAAGTCTAGACTCCACCCGGTGGGGGGCTCGAGTCTAAGAACAAACATAGCAGCTATCATCATTATAAATGGTATTGAATAATTTTACTTGGTGCTAATAAAAATATTAACAACATTCTTGTTCCCTTTCAGAATAAGAATTCTGAAAGAATGAAAAGGCTTATTCATACAATAGATTTTTATTGACCACTTGCTACAATGTGCTAGCATTGTTTTGGCATTGGTGATATAATGACCAAGAAGGCAAGACAAAAATGTCTGCCCTTCAGGAACTTAAATTTAATGGGGGTGACATTCAATATAATAGCTTAGTAAAAAGTGCTAAGGAAAAAATAAAGTATGGAAGTGGGAATATGCAGTGAGAGAGTGTTGAAATGTTAGAGAAAATAGCTAGGCAAAGACTCATTCAGGCAACTTTTGAATTTAAAAAAATGAAGTAAAGATAGGAGAAAAATGCTATACTCCTATAATAGGAGAAGAAAGGAGAGGGGAACTAATATTGAACGTGAAAGAGGTAAGAATTCCTTCGGTCCACTTCTGCATGTAGCAGTCAGTATAGGAGTCCCCCCTTATCTCAGGTTCCACTTTCTGCAGCTTCAATGATGTGCAATCAAGGTACAAAAATATTAAATGAGAAATTACAGAATTAAGCAATTCATAAATTTAAGTTGTGCTCTGAGTAGTGAGATGAAACATGGTGCCATCCCTCCCAGGGTGTGAATCATCCCTTTGTCCAGCATATCCACATTGTACACCGCCGCCCCCCACCCCCACAGCCGTTAGTCTCTTAGTGCCTGTCTCAGTTATCAGACCTGTTATCAGAGAGAGAGTGGGGGAGACTACATCACAGTCATGTAACTTTTATTACAATATATTGTTATAATTGTTCTCTTTTATTATTAGTTATTGTTAATCTCTTACTGTGCCTAATTTATAAACTTTACCACAGGTATGTATGTAGAAGAAAAATTAGATAGTATAACTAGTATTTGGTACTATTAGTGTTTTCAGGCATTCACTGGGGGACTTGGAATGTATCCCCCGAAAATAAGCAGGGACCACTGTAGTAGGTCTCACAACAGTTACTTACATACCAGTCCTTCGGACTCACACTGCATGCAGTACGCCTGGACAGCCCAGTGATTTTAATTGGTATGAGTGCTGAGGGGATGGCTTGGGGATTCAAGCAGAAAAAGAAGGACACTCAAAGTAGCACCAGGTGGGAAGTCACGAAGATATACTAATTGCCTTTGCTAGTTCCCATTCATACATTCAAACAAGAGAGATGCTCTCAGAGGGTATTGCAGCACATAATTAGAAAAAGAAGTAGCAGGAAAAATTAAACAAGTCTGGAAGATATTAATGAAGGTTAAAGAGAGAAAAAGAGGGATGAAAAATGAACAGCAATATAAAGCTCCAGGTGGTTTTTGGAGAAGTCCAAAATGAATGTGGAACATGGTAGGGCATGTGTGAGTTTGGAGGAGGATTGGAATGTGCATTGGTGTGTGTTATGGATTGAATCTTGTCCCTGCAAATTCATATGCTGAGGTCCTCACTATCAGTATCTGGGAATATGACCTTTTTGGAAATGGGGTGGCTGCAGACATGATTAAAGATGAAGTCATACTAGAGTAGTTGGGCCCCCAATCTGCCTGGTGTCCTTATGGAAAAGGAAGATTTGAAGAGACATGCCACGTGCTACCACAAGCCAAGGACCCATGAGAAGCTAGAAGGGTCCTGGAAGAAGAGATCTTCCTTTGTGCCTTTAGGGTGAGCATAGCCCTGCCAACACTTGATGTCAGCCATCTGCCTTTTCAACCATGAGACAATCCATTCCTCCTGTTCTAAGCCACCCAGTTTGCGGTACTTTGTTATAGCAACCCTAGGACACTGAACTCCGTAAGATTATTTTGAGGCAAACAGAAAAATCACCCTAATATCACAGAAAGGAAAGAAATGTAGCACACCAGTGAGGTGCCTGATTATCATGTGCATTAGATTCATCTCTGACTTCTGCAGTTAAAGTATATTTCCTTGTTTACCAAACCTCTTTCTTTTTAACAATTGTGTTGTTTTAGAAAAATCACATAAAACCTGTTCTCTGCTGAGCAAATTACAAGGCCCATTCTGACTTGTGAGCTTGTAGTGTCAGTTAGATCACTTGCCATACAAATGGCAAGTGATCTAACAGTAGGAGGGATGAAGAGGGTAAAAAGCGCTTTTTCAACATTGGATCAAAGAGTAAAAGTTGCAAGGGGAAAAGAAACCTCAATTCAGCTGTTCAGCATCTCCCTCCCACAGGCTGTGCAGCTGACTGCTCCCCTCTCCCCTGCACGTCTTGACTCCTTACCCCAACTGTCAGGTGTCAGGGCACGACCAGGTGGCGGAAAAATGGAAGATTCCCTCCATCCTCCACCCCCAGGGCAGAGAACCCCAAATCTGCCCCACCTCGCGCGCATGCCTAGTTGGGAGGGCGCCAGCCAAAGGGAGCACTCCGCTCAGGTTTTCCCAGCAGCTGGGAGGTACCGGGAGCCATCGGCGACCCCGTGGACCGAGGACGCTGCGGCCAGTCCACCCTGCGGGGCAGCAGCCAACTCATCCGGACCTTTGTTTTCTAGTCACGTTCAGAGGGAGCTGGGTACATCTTGGTAGGGTGGAGCCCGACGGCACCCCTGTTAAATGGCTTCTCAGGCGTCTTCTAGGGAATGGAAGGCCGCACCCCTCTAGAAAGGAGGACGACACACTCCCCACACTCCCCGAGGAAATCCTGGAAAGGTCCCTCTTCTCGGCGGCTCAGACCTCTCCGTTTTTAAACTAGCTACAACCAGGACAATCTGAACTGTCCCACCGATACTCCCGCTAATAATAAGCGCCCCTCCACTGGGCCCAGAGGCCACAATGAAAACGGGCGTCCCTAAGTATCTGTCTCCAAGAGGCGCTGGCCTCGTCTCCTGGACGTGCATCCCAGTTTCGTTTCAGAGGTCCCGCAGACGCGACCTGGCGTCTACTCCTTCGGGAAATTCCCGCCTTTGCAGCCGGATTGTCCTGTAATGAACACGAGGTCGTCGTTGTCCGGGTGTGGGTTGGCGGAGTCGGGGTAACAAGCCTGGGGCAAATCGGATGGTAGCAGCTTCAGTAGCGCCCCGCATGGCCTTCTCAGGGTACGCCCTTCTGCCCGCAAGGCGGTAACCACCAAGCTCCTCCGCAGGGACTACTGCTGGTCCGCAAACACAGGCCCACCCGCAAGCTCAGATTCGCTTGACACAAGAAAAAAAAATAGAGGAACTGAGCATGCTCCGTGGGGAGGGCGGGGCACTCCGGCCGCGCGTCGGGGCGGGCACTTCTTAGGCCGCCTCCACGCCTCCGCCGTCCGCCCGCTGGTTCCCTGGTTCCGAGCCGCGCCCGCCGCAGGCTGCGCCCGCCGCCCCGCCCCACCCCGCCCCACCCCCAGCCGCTCGTCCCCGAGGCCGCGTCGCCCGCAGAAGCAGCAGCAGCAGCAGCAGCGGCAGCAGCAGAAGCAGCTGCTGCTCCTCCCCGGCGTCTGCCCCCCGTGGTTCCCTCCCTGGCTGCGGGAGAAACAGAGGTAGAGGGAGGACACGGCGCCGCGCTGCCTGCACCGGAGTCCTTCGCCTCGCCCTGCCGGCTCCTCACCCTCTGGAGGAACATGGGTAAGTCACCCTTCCTCCCCCGTCATCGCCTGACATTTTTCTCTTTCTCGGCTTGTTGCGGGGTAGGAAGCATTTCTCGCTCAAAGTTGCCAGATTTCTTAAAAATCCCGGTGTTAGACACTGCTCTTCCTCCGGGGAGAGTCAGCGCACGCGGAACGCACGCCGGGTCCGAGGTCTCGGAGGGTCCTGAGCTCGGGGTCCGACCACCGCCCACCTCGCCACCTAAGCCGCTTCACCGGCACCCCGCTGCCTCGCCTCTCCTCCTCCATTCCTCCTGCTTAAGCCGGTGGCCGGGCACCAAGGAGCCTGCCCCGCGTGTGCAGGGCTGCAAGCGGGGGTCAGGCTGCGAGAAAGCCCACTCCACCGAACTTCCCTGGCAGGGCGACCTTTCCCCATCTTGGGATCGGCTCTTTCCAAGACGGGGAAGTGAGAGCAAGTAGTTCGTGAGGTGATTTTACCACCTGCACGGAAGTGATTTTTTTAGGGGAGAGCGGACCGCCTCATAGGTTGAAAGGATGACTTGTCAGAGGCCACGAGGGACCCGAGGAAGGATGGTTGGAGCCGCTAGCTGTTGAATTAGTGTTTGGTGAATACAATGTACAAGTATTCCTGTGCTCAACCCATTTACTGGGCTCCTTCGCCTGTCTACTGTAGCAGGAAACTGCACCATGTAGCACGTTACCAAACTTAGTTATTCGTTCCCAGCTTCCCCTGCCTAAACCTACGTTAATCTGATTTTGGTTCCTTTGTAGTTACAATTAATCTCAGGAGGTTGATTTTAATGAAATATTTAAATGCAAATGTGTATTGTGAGACTACATATAATTTATCCTGAAAATTTTTCTTACTTTGTTGCCTATTAAATTCAGTAATTAACGAAAACGGCCGATGAATTCTTTTAATGTAATTAAAAGCCATAAGTTTTTAAAACAAGAGTAGCAGTTTGGAATACCATACTTATTTCTACATGTTCCCCAGTTTGTTTTCACTCCTGTCTTATAATTTCCTCTTTTTAAAATGTGCACCATTGGCAACTGTCTACTGGGGCTTTTCTCACCCTTCTGTGCAAGTTATTTTAAGCTGAAATGAGTGTGGTCCTTTCATCTGTCATGCAGTGTTCAGCATATCCAGCCTTAGGTCCTGGCAACCCAGAATCTTACAGGAAGTTATCTAAATCTAGAAATGGTGTCAATGGAGCTTACTTTTGAAAAGCAAATGCTTTAAGGTCTGATTCTGACCTTTGGCCATTTATCTGGAAGAAGCCGGTGTTGCAGGAGGAGGTGATATGAATGAAAAATGGATCTAAGGCTCTTAATTTTATTTTTCAGTTGTTTAGTATTTTCCCTTTTAATGTAATACTGGTATGATGAACAAATTTCTGGAAAAATTGGGTGGCTCATTTATATGTAGACTTTCTCTGGGATCATAGATTTTAAGTAAATATTAATACAGATTATTGGACACATTTTGTTTTTCCCTTGAACATACTAAATTTTTATTCTCAATTATAGACTACAAGTTTGGTTTGTAAAATACATTTCTGCATGTTTCAAGGTGAGCTAAAAAAATCCATTTAATTAACAGTTTAACTTTCCTGTCAAATCAGTACCTTTTCAATGGGAGAAATCCAATGCTCTTGCAATGCTAGTGAATAAAAATACTTAAAGCAAATGAAATTATTTACTAAAAAATAATCTTGAAACTCTTGAGTTATTGCTTGACTTTAAAAAGACCAAATAGAAACCCATCTCTCACATGAAGCTTCTCAGATAACTCTTTGATTAAATTCACCTCTCTCTTTGTAGAGCTCTGCGCTTTGTTGGAAGCTTTTTAGCGCTTACATAATCTACTTTATAATGAGCTGTTTATGTGTGTGTTGTGTATTTAATCGTGAGTTCCAGAAGATGAAAATTGTCTTATTAATTTTTGTTCCCCACAGTGCTTTCCACATTGTAAATATTCAGTAAATCTTTGGTGAATTAATTATTTAAAACCTGTCTGTTATTTTTAACTTGTTAACCTGGAAGTACAGGCCCTAAACAAACAGTTGAGTTGTTAGGCGTTACAGAGGTATGGAAGAAGCAAAACAGAGAAGTACAATTAATTGTATTATGACTGCTACTCTCTAGAAAAAGAGTGGGATTGTCTCAGCGGTATGGGTTTTGGGGCACCTCCAGCCAAGCCATTTCCTTCTACACTACTGTTTTCACTGGTAAGGCAATTGAATGTATGATCAGTAGGTACAGACAATGATGTAAAACTGAAACCTTGGAGAGCAGTTTTATATTCTGAGCCAAGGGAGTTTTTATAACTCTTCATGTACTCACAAGAGGCAGAAGGAAGTCTGATAAGTGTTAGGGAGAGAAATCACTTTTTTAATTTGTCTTTATAAAAAAGAAATAAGATGACTTCAAAAAAAGATATCCTTATGGCAGTGATTTTTCTCCATAAGAAAATGAAGATAACTTTCTATATAATTTTATGGACCGTACTATTATTTTAAATATATATTTTATTATAAATTCAACGTGTATTTAATACTTATTGAATATCAGCTGCACACAATGTACTGTGAGAGGACAAAGATGAATAAAACATTCATATTTCAAATTGCTTATAATCTTAACAGGAAGGCTTATAACATACACAGGTAACTATAGTAGAAATAAAGTAGAAGTGATATTAAAAAAGCCTTTACATATATTACAGGGTTAGGATGGAGAGGAGATTTTAGAAAAATGATGTTATTTGAATCAAAGGTTGGGTAAACTTCTGAAAGATACAAATGAATGAAGACTGTCAGGTTGAGGATGGGAGGAGAGAGATGGCTTAACTGAAGACAGATGGAGAGGGAATATTCAAGGAGTTTCCAGATATGATTAAATAGCCATGTTTGCCTGGAGCAAAAGGTAAGGAAATAGTAGGTGGTAGGGATGAAAAAGTATTAATAGAGAAAGACCAGATAGTAGAGGAGAGTAAATGCCAAGCTGAGGAAGTTTTTGGATTTGACTTGTCTACGGAAGGACTATTAAACATTTTTATATAGTGAAGTGATGGATCACATCTCTAGTTTAGAAAAATTAATCTGTCAGTGAAGTGCAGGATGAATTAGATAAGAAATTAGAGAAGGCTTCAGAAGGTGGTGGCTGTAGTTTGGGGGGAAATATTTAATAGCCTGAACTAGGCTTAGGCAGTAGGAATAGAATATTGCAAATAAAGAACGGGATTTACTTGGCAATTGATTGAATATAGAATTGAGAAAGGAGTCACACATTATCACCTTGGCAGTAATGAGAATGTGCAACCTAGTAATATATATTTAACCCATTGGAAGAGGAAAAATGAGTAGTTTTTTTGGGGACCTTTGAGTTGTACATTTTGGTCTGTAATTTAGATTATCTGTTCCTTAATGGACAAGGACTTTCATACTGTTTGAATACATTTCTAACACTAGTGCTTGGCACACAGTAGCTATGCAGTAAAAGTTTATTGACTGCTCTGGCCAGGTGCTCACTTGGTTGGAGCATCATCCCTTAAACCAAAAGGTGGTGCTTTCTATTACCAGTAGGGGCGAATAGGTAGGTAATTGAGGCAGCTGATTGATATTTCTCTGTCAAATTGATGTTTCTCTCTCCCTCTCTCTGCCTGTCTCTCTTGTGATATCCTCCAGTGAGGATTAAAAAAGAAGTTTATTTACTGACTGAAACTAGGTACAAAGTATTTAAGTTATTTTAGTTCTCAAGAGGCTCCAACTAGAGAGCTGGAAGTTATCCACAAATACCCTGCTATGATATTTGAAGTCAGATGGAAAGATGAGAGGAAACAAGGAAAAAAGAGAAAATTTGGCCAAGGTAAGAATCTTGAGGAATACCCTGTAGTTAGGGTAAAGAGTAGAATGATTTCACACTGAAAAAGACAGGAATAGGTAGGTAAGAGTGAAAATACTAGAATTGGCCTATAGTTGACTTCGAGAAAGAGTGAATTGTCAAAAAGGTTTGTTACTTCACAACAGTCAGAGTATTAAGGACTGAGAAAAGGTTCGAAGTTTGTGTGGTTTGTTTAGAATATTACCCAGTATATATATATATATATTTTTAAATATTTTATTTATTTATCTTTAGAGGGGAAGGGAAGGAGAGAGGAAGAGAAACATGAGTGTATGGTTGCTTCTCGTGCATCCCCTGCTGGGAACCGGCCCCTGCCAGGAACTGGCCTGCAACCCAAGAATGTGCCCTGACTGGGAATCGAACTGCGATCACCTGGTTCGCAGGCCCGTACTCAGTCCACTAAGCTACACCAGCCAGGGCTCCAGTATATATTTTTAAAAGCTGCTTTAAGAGGTATAGTAAATATGGAGGTCAATTATCAATGCTAAATGTTAATGAGTAAGTGGAAATAGTTTATTATGTATAGTCATTCTGTCTTCCTTGCCCTGCTTAAAGATCAGTAGATTAGAATAGATTTTTTTTAAAAAAATTACTTACTGAATTTTTTAGAGAGAAAGAGAAACATCAGTTTGTTGTTCTACTAATTTATGCATTATTTGGTAGATTCTTGTATGTGCCCTGGCCAGAGATTGAACCTGCAACCTTGTCATATCAGGACTATGCTCTGAGTTACCCAGCCAGTGTCAGCATAGATTCTTTAACATTTTAATAATGTTCCACTTTACATGGAGTGACACATGCTGTTTTCTTGCCTGGGAATAATTTGTAATCTCACCATAGTGCCTCATACCTCTCTGACATGTCTTTGTGACTTAGTATAGTAACTTTTATTTTTGAAATGACTGTCATGCAGAGTGAGTTTAGGAATGGTTTCATAATTTTATATGACATTTTGCATATTCTGTACTGATGAATGGTTTTATCCATTTTTATTTACTATTAGTCTTTGCAAAATTGGAATTTCTCTAGTTATATGTGTGCCTCTAATTTTATTCTTATTTCCTGGAATTTTGTTTTTCCCTGTAAATATGTATTTAGCATTATAGATATCTTTTTTCCTTGTATTTTTAAGTCCAAGAGTGGTTTTATGAATAGTGAAAAAATAGTATGTTTATTTGTACTTTGCAGGTCACAGTAGAGTGATAAAATAATTTTGTAGGCTGATAATCACTAAAGTTAATTAAGAGAGCATAGATGATAATTTTTCTTATGTTGGCATTATATCTATTTGTATATGCTCATTTTTTTCCATATGGGAGAAAGGCTAAATTCACTATCCCTGGAAGTATCCTATTCTGAAGTGTCTAATACTACTATTTAGAAAGCAGTACTAGCTTTAATTCATTTTGAGAACCATAGAGTTTTAACTTTCACAGTGAAATGTTGGAACTTCTAGGTATCTTTGGAGAAATGTTGGGATTGCTCTCTCCAGAGATTCCAGATTGCCTGAATCTGAGCTTGGTAATTCTGGAGCTCTTGGTGGTACCACAGTAGCCCTAAGAATGATCTAAAATTTTAATACCCACTCATGAACATTAGGGTGGGAGAAGGAAAATATACTACTTTGAGAACTCCATGTTAATTTTAGATAACTAAATGTTTGCATAACTGTAAGGAAAAAAATTTTTATTATTTTCCAAGGCATTTAACTTAGCAAATAGCTCTTTCTTGTGGAGAGCGATAATAATAAATGAAGATATTAGAATGGATTTTAAAGTCTGTTTCTTTCTATGATTCTTTGAAACTATGAAATATACTTAGTATCTTTGATGTTTTAAATATGTTATAATCATTCCTATATAACTTATTTTTCTTTAGTATTCAGAGGGTATTATGTACTTGAGGTAGCAACTTCAGGGTTTGAACCAACTTACTAGCTTTATCTAAATAGATGGCCTGAAATACCCATGCTGGCCAAGATATGGATGGTGGATTCAAGTTGCAGAGTAATGTAATTCTCTCACTGCATCTATTGATGCAGTGACAACTTTTGTCGCCTAAAACATTCTAGGAGTTAAAACTGAGAATTAAGATAGTGATAAATGGACGTAGTTAAATTGCTAACTTAATTTAACTTGTACTTACAAATTCCAAAGTCCTTTTTGCTCACAAAATGAAATGTTTCTGTGTGTGCTCAGTACCTGGCTTCTTCTCTAAAGACTGTTTTTGCTCAATTGTGACTGTGTCTTTGCTTTCAACTACTATTTACATACTATTGGCACCTAAATATATATCTCTGGGCTGTACCTGTATATCTAGCAGACTATTAGACATCTCTACATGCATAGTAAATTCAAATGACTTGAGCTCAAAACTGAATTCATGGTGTAATTTTTAATAATTATAACCAGAGGTGTGCTGGTTAATACTTAACCCAAAGCGCCTGTGCAAAATGTTTAGACTTTTGGCGGTGGTTCATTTCCTGTGAATGCACAGTAGGGAAGAGATGAAATGCAGCCTGCCATAATGTAGATTATTTGCTACACAGACATAATGACCTCATGAAAACAAGTATTATAAAATGTAATAAAATAATTAGCGAGTAATGAGTTTTGAGTATTACCTTTTATAGTGTTCTCACATAACTTAATTTTAAGTTTATATAATTTAATTTTTAATAATGTCTGTTTTGATAACTGCCTTACAAAGTTTCTGAAAATTTAATAGTTCTATCTCATGTGCTGGTACAGGGGGCTTTCCAGTATGCCATTGGACTAATAATGACCATTTATTAAGAATTACTGGTATCAGTTATATTTAGCTTTACTGCTTTTTAATATGTTTTTATAATTTAATTTTAATCCTGTCAACAGTTCTCTGAAGTGGGTGACACTATCCCCATTTTATTGACTCAGAGGATTAAATAATTTATGCAAGGGGATGCAATTCATCTCTAAAATCCCATTTTAACGGTTCTCAAACTTCAGCTTGTGGAAGAATCACCTGGAGAGCTTATTCAGGGGAAAAAAATTACCGGGCCCAACCTCAGAAACTCTGTTTCAGTAAGTGTGGGGTGGGTCAAAAATTTTTATTGTCAAAATATTCCCAAATGCTGCTGTGCTTTGAATAGCACCACACTGTAAAGCAGAAGTATGCAGACTTTTTACTTAAGGACCAGATGATAAGCATTTTAGGCTTTATGCAGGCCAAGAGGCAAAATCAAAGGTATTACATGGATAAAACAAAATACATATGATGAGAGAAAACAGTAACTATCATCAAAATTTTTTATTGCTGAAATTCAAAATACAAAATTAATTCACAGTTTATTGTAATATAGGCTTTAATCATCTTACATTTTCACAAGCTTTGTAGGTTTACTCAATTAAGCCTTTTTCTCTTCCTCACATATTTTCACCATAATCAGTTGTAACAGCAGATTCCGCTTCAGGTTGTACTGCATTCATGTTTTTTTTTTCAGCTTAGAAAATATTCTTGCATATTTTTGTTTTATGCAGACTTTCTGTAGAGGCCGGTTGTTTAGTCACTTCATGCTCAGTATTGACTTATCAAAAATAACCACCCTAAGCAATATCGAACATATCTGTCAGCTCATCAAGAACCAAGAAACCTCTCAAATTCGTTTATCCTTTTTTTAATTGAATATTAATATGGCCCTGTGTCCTCACTTCTGCAAGCAGCTGTTTTCACTGAAGGCTATTCTTAAACAAGTCCCCCCTGCCCCAAATATTTCTTTGGTTGCTGTAGTTAAAACACAATTTAATTAACTCACCATGAGTAAGCACCTTTTCTTGCTTGGCTAACAAATGAGCCACACAAAAACATACTTTGCAGTTTTCTCTTCTCTTCTCCTCTCTTCTCTAGAAATTCTGCTGTGATGAGACACTTTGTTTTATATTTTCTAATTTCTCTGATGATTACTTTCCTATGAATTGTGAGTATGATGAATGCTTAGTCTGGTAATATAGGTATATGTTGTATTTTTCTAGCATAGCTGTAGTGTCATTGCATGAGATAGTAGTTTTTCCTCTAATTCAGTAATAAGATAATCCATTTATCACTTTAAATTCATGACACTTGAAGGACACTTTTTCTGTTCTGACACTATGGTGAAAATGCAATGTTGTGGTATGACAATAGACATGGCACTTGAAATACTGGACAGTCGTAGCTGCGGTTTGTAATGCATCAAGCAACAGTGTGTGACTGTGAGAGTGCCACATAGGTTCTTGCCTTAGCTACTCAACTGTCGTCATAGTGTGGAAACAGCTATAGACAATGCATAAAGGAATGATTTCTCTCCACTGGTTGTGTGATTTAATTTTCACAATAATCTCTTAAGTTTAGAATAACTGTGTTAATTTTCAAAAAGTGATAGGTTTAATTTTACCACAATTTTGAATACAATTAACTCTTTAGTAATTCAAAAGCTATAAGAGAAATCTTAGAAACTGCAAAATCAAATACCTCCTTAAACCAGATAGAATATTAATTAGTGATACATATGATATATATAGTCATCAGTCATCTTTAAACTGAATTTTCAATTGACCAGAATGATATAAGAAATCAAAGAGATGGAGGATAGGATCTCTGTTTTCTATATTTTTCTTGTGCAGTATAATAGACTTTGGCAAGTTATTTAACCTCTTTAAATCCCCATTTCGTATGTTTTAATATATTATTATTATTATTATTATTGAATAAGAACCAAGGAATAGATTTCAAATGAAGTGGAAAATAAGAAAGTGGAGGGGAGCCCATTTCATAGGGAAATAATATAAATTATAATATGAAAGCCTTCAAGCTCAGTTACCTAAAAAGATGTACCAGCCCTGGAATCGTGGTCTGTTTTACTATTTTGTTCCATTTTTTTAATATTTTGGCCCTTGAGTTTAAATATACTTTTAAGGAAAAAATTATAGCATGGCATTTTAAAAAGTCATAAAAGTGCTGGGCTGCTGGATTGTTTGTACAACATATTATTTTCTTATATATTAGAAAGCATTTTCCAACATTAAGTATTATATAAAATTAACTAAAATATTTATATAAGAATTATATAAAAGCCTATGATTTTTAAATTATTTTAATATATATTAAACATTATGTAACATTTATAAAATAATTTTAAGTAGCTAGGAAGTTCCCCAGTTTATGGGTGGAAGTTTTGTTTTCCATAGTCAGAAAACACAAACCAGGAATCATTTTACTGTGATAAAAAATTTCTTTAACTCTTAGGAAAAATATTCCCCTTTGAAGATTCCTTAAGTAACTTTAGTATAAAATATGAACCATCATTATAAAAAAGCAAAACTTACATTGATGTATGAGTATTCTCTACAGAAATACAGATGTTTATCTTTAAGGTTATAAGATATTTGGTCTCAAAAATAAAATTATTTAGAACAAGCACAGAAAATTTACATGAGCTGATTAAATTAATATCTTTTTAATTGCTAGAATGCATTCCTGGGGAGGATAGTGATAAGCTCCAAGAAAGAATAACTGTCCACTGTGTCTTATTTCTGGCTTTGGTATGGCTTGTATGTAACACTATCAGTCAAATCAGAAACTCAAGACTACAATGTTAGGCATTATGGAAAGTGAAAAAATAAGTAGCGCAAGTAACCACATTTTCTGCTTTTTAAAAGCTTCACTTCTAACTGGTAGATAAAGAATAATAAAAGAAATGAATAGTAGATACAGATAAGGCCATAGTTCTCAAAAGAGAAACAGAAACGCCTAAGAATTTAAATTAGAGGTTAGATCATGTTACCTTTTTAGCGTCTAGTACAGCTTCTCTGAAATATACAAGTGCTTATTAATTAAAATGACCTGGAAATTTTGCCTAGAATTCATTTACTTCATCGGTTAAACACTTACTGAAAGCTAGAGTATGCACTTAGCACTGTACCATTCTTGAGATACTATGGCAGAGAGTGCTTCCTGGTACATTCCATTGTGATTATTTTTTTGTTTTTGCAACATAGATCTGTACACAGTTGTTAGCTAGTGCAGCTATTTAACATGGTTGGGTAGTAAATTCATTCTTGAAGAGCTTACATCTATATAAAGCAAGATCCAGATAGTCCTTGCTTTGCACAGTTCTGATATGCATGAGATCTGCATGGGTTTTGTTTAAGATGGTAATGTGCAGACGGCCTGCCTGTTCAGTGGAAAGAACCAGGACTTTGAAGACACACATGTCTGGATTTATTCCAACTTTGGCACTTATCTTTCTGGGCAAGATACTCGGCTTCCGAATTCAATTTTTCCAAGTATTAAAATGTAGATAATAGTAATACCTATTTCACAAGGTAATTTTAAATATTAAAATTTAATCTCTATTTCCAAGTTGAGAGTTTTAATTTCTATTTCCATGGCTGAAAATATAGTCATTTTGGGGAAACACTATTTTATATTGAGGTTTAAACCAATCAAAGGATATAGTACTACTTACTATTTTAACAAAATCATGCAGTGAGTATGAAGTTATTGGAGCAGATTATACTTTTCTTTTTTTTAAAGTTAATTTGAAAGAGACAAATAGACAGATGTTGATTCGTTGTTCCACTTGCGTATGCATTCATTGCTTGATTCTTGTAAGTCCCCTGACCAGGGAGGGAACTTGCAACCTTGGTTATCAGGACAACGTTCTAACCATCTCAGCTACCCAGCCAGGGCCTCTATTTTCCAAAGATAACTACAAACAATGTCTCTAACCCCACATATTCTTTTAGAACTTGCCACTCCTCATTGAGAAATCCCACAGAGTTCTCTTCTGTGGGATTTGAGCACACTTATGACTGGTAAACCAGTAGAATGCTTCAAAAATAATACTGTGTGGGCTCAATCTTAAAAGGTAGTACTTCTTCCACTGTGTTTGTTTGAACACTCACCTGCTTGGAGCACTGAGATGTCAGAGACCTTGAAGCTGCCGTGCACTGAGGAAACCAAGCCATGTGGAGAAGCCTAAGATCTCATGTAGTCAGTCCTAGCCTTTAAGTACTTCCAGGCCAGTCATCGGACATGTGAGTGAATGAACAATCAGATGATTCAGATGATACCAGCCTCAGCCACTGAATTACTCCCAGAGACATCCCTAGACTTTGAGACTCTGCTTCAAGGCTCCAGTCCTGCTGAAGCAGAGATAAACCGTCCTTAATGTGCCCTTTGTGAATTCCTGGTTCAGAGAATCTGTGAGCACAATAAAATGGCTTTTGTTTTATGTCAGTAAGTTTGGGGTGGCTAGTTATGTAACAATAATGATTGGAAAGGATATAAAACCTGAAAGATACATTGTCTCACCAAGAAACAGGTTACTATTAAAAACTCATCAAAGTGGGAACTACCTGTTGAATAAATGTTTATTAGGTTTGTTTTTTTCATTTTAAATGAAGATAGCCAAACAGCTCTCTAAATGAGAAATTGATTTCCTTATCCAGTCAGTTAATCAACCAAATGTTCACTGGGTACCTCTTATGTGCCAAGTAATAGGTATAATGAAATGACTATACAACATACATCTTAGGGGGATATGTTCTAAGACTGCTCTCCCCACCCCAGTGGATACCTGAAACTCAGGATAGTACTGAAACACACACACACTGTTTTTCCTATACATACATATCTGTGATGTATAGGAAGTTTAATTTAATTTAAGTTTTTAAAGTATGATTTAAAAATTAGGCACACACAACCATAATAATAAAAAAGAATTATAACAATATACTCACAAAAGTTATGTGAATGTAGTATCTCTTACTATACAACACTTACCTTTTCTCTTAAAGGAAGCACTTTACAGCTTCTCTTTGGCACATATAAATTTCCAGCACCACTATTCGTGTACTTTGGGGGCATTATTAAGCAAAATAATGGTTCCTTGAAACAAGCACTGTGGTGCCATGACAGTTGCTCTGATAACCAAGATGGTTACTGAGTGACTAGTAGGCCGGGAGAATATGGCATGGGGAGCTGGACAAAGAGGGAGGGTGGGACTGAGTGGGAAGGCACAAGACTTCATCCTGCTACTCAGATACTCAGAACAGGATATAATTTAAAACTTATGAACGGTGTATTTCTGGGATTTTCTGTTTAGTATTTTTCGTCCGCAGTTGACCACAAGTAACCGAAACTATGAAAAGTGAAACTGCAGATAAGCGAGGGACTACTAGAACTAACAAGGTGCCCTGTACAGTATTGTGGGGGAGCATCTATTAAAAATTAAGCAAAATATGACCAAAGATACTGAAATAGGGAACAGGCTGACAGGGTCCAGAGGGGAGAGAATCATAGGGGAAAAGGGGATGGACTCACATGAACCAGTATAAAGGACACATGGACAATAACTAAGGGGGGGGTGGAAAGGGGAGGGAGGTGGGGAGCACTGGGGGGGGCAGGGCTGGGAATATAAGACAGAAAGCTGTACTTGAACAAGAATTAAATTAAAAAATTATTTTAAAAAAGTTAAGCAAAAAATGTTAGAAATTGTGACCGGTGCTGTGAAGGTTGGGTGCACTGATTGAGAGTGACCCTGGAGGGTAGTGAAGAGGAGATTTAGAATGTGCAAAAATGGTCTCTGGGCTGGTGACATCTAGGTTCAGACTTGATGAGGAAGGGATGGCAAGCAGAGTATTGGGGTTGGGATAAAGAAGAAGTTTTCAAAGACCCAGGTATCAATATAGGTGGTGCCAAATAAGTCTTAAGTGCTTTTATTACTTATTAACAGGTAGTTTTGATGGGTTGCTGTAATTTGACTAATGTTATGTCTTATTTTTCCCCAGTGTTGTGATAAAAGTTATAGTTGAAGTTACCTTTTACTTTAATTATAAGAGAACTTAGATGTTATACATTTTTATACTTTATTTAAAAAGTTAACTTATTATCCATTTAATAAGATTAAACAAGTATATCTGAGATATGCCCTACAACTTTTTAGTTTATCGAAGAGATACTTACAGGTTTTTTTTCTGTAGAAAAAAAAGCAATTTCTTGAAACTACCAAGCCCCTCCTAAGGAAAGAAATATTAACCTTGGTTATGAATGATATCCTGGGATTTTTAATAAAGTGCAGGTTTAGGCTTACTAAATTAGTCACTGGTTGTATCAGTCATCACTAGAGCAGGTTAGTGTTATTGATCTATATTTTTAAGGCTGCATCTTCCTGGGTTGACATGGAACATAAATTATTTCTTATTTTATAACAGAGGATTCCATTATATTTTTAGACTCTGTCATGAACTGGCAATGCACAAAAATCTCATATAATATATACCTTACTTTGAAGTAAGAAAATGCCTGAAATTCTAAGATGAGAGCAACAGTCCAGGTAGGGATGTGGTCCTGGGTATCCTACTAGAGTGTCCATCAGGTAGAAATTCTTTGCATAATGTCATCCAGACAGCATTTGTCTTTTTCATTGTGTTGACATTTGCACTAATAAGATGTGAGTAAAAAACTGCCAATGCTTTAGTCTGTGTGAACCAGGGTAGTTAGTAATAGCACCAAACTGTACTAGTAGTTACAGTATTCTTTATTTACCTTCATATTGTTGAAGTAATTATCAGCAGTTTCATTTAAGAATGCCCATAACAAAGCAGGAAAAAAGTCTTTTTCAAAATATCAACCTTGCCCTGACCAGTATGGCTTAGTTGGTTGGGTATCATCCTGCAGAGTGAAGGGTTGCTGGTTCAATTCCTGGTCAGGACACATGCCTAGCTTGTGAGTTTGTCCCCGGTAAGGAGCCTATGAGAAGCAACTGACTGATGTTTCTCTCTCACATTGATGTTTCTCCCCCTTTCTCCCTCCCTTCCTCTCTCTCTGAAAATACATAAATAAAATCTTTTAAAAAACCCTCAACCTTTGTGTACACATTAAAGCTTTTGTCTGATGAAATGAGAAGTACATACATAGCACTTTCATTACATTGCAAAGTCTGGTGGTTATTTTGAAGAAAAAGCACTTGTGGTTGAGTTGTGAACTGACCAAGGTACTTTTTTTGGTCATGGAATAACATTTTTTATTTGAAAGAAGTGACAAACTGATTTTTCGTATTTGGCAGACATTTTTCTCACAAATGAATGAGGTTAATTTGCCATTTAAGGAAAACAACTGACCGTATTTGCTGCCAGTGATAAAAATGGAGTTTCTAAGAAAAAATTAGTGATTTGGAAAACTTATATCACCTTGAGCTTGACTAGTTCTCAGTATTGAAGGAGTTTTTAAATGAGATTGGTGGCATTAACAAATGTGGTATTTTAAAATAGTTCAATGAAATGTGTCAGTATTTGGAAGGTATGCATAACTCTGACCTAAATTTTAATGACCCAGTGTATTGATGATAAATATCTTGTATGCATAACAGATTTAAACTATAAGAGACCAGTGGATTTTAATGTAAGAGTTGGAAAGGGTCATTAATATTGTTTCAGATTCCACATGGCAACTATCCTTTAAAAAACTACCACCTGTTATGTTTTGGTGTGATATCAAAGAATATCCATGATTATCAGAAAATGCCATTAGATTCCACTTCTGTTTTTCAACTATGTATATGTGCAGTGAGGCTGAATTTTCTTCATCTACTCAGCCAAAACAGTAAATTACAAAAGATTGAGTAGAGAAGCAGATATGAGAATCAGCTATCTTCTATTAAGGCAGACGTTACAGTGATTTGTAGAGAAAATACCACCTTTTTCGATGTGGTGCATAAATACAATGGGATACTACTCAGCCATAAGAAAAGGTGATATACCGTCATTTGCAACAATGTGAATGGATCTTGAGAATGTCATGCTAAGTGAAATAAATCACATGGCAAAGTCAGTAACCATATGATTTCACTCGTATCTTGGATATAAAACTGAAAGCAACAAACAAAGAAGACACATAGAAACTCGTAGACACAGACAACAGTATGGTGATTACTAGAGGAAAAGGAGAGTTGAGGAGGCAGAAACCGGTAAAGGAGCTTAAATACATGGTGATGGAGATGACTGGGTGGGGAGCACAGTGATTTATTATAGAATTATACACTTGAAACCTATAAAATTTTATTAACCAATTTCATCCCAGTAAATTTAATATTTTTTTAAATACCATCTTCTTCAATAAGTTTTTATCTTTCAAATATAGGTATTTTTCATTATAATATCAATTATGTTACAGTAGTTTTATAATTGTCAGATTTAAATTAACTAAAATCTTAAAAAGTCTGTTTTAATTTTTAGTATATTAATTATTAATAGGAATAATTGGTGTAAAACACTATTAGAGATTCTGAATAATTTTTAATACTGTAAAGAGATTTTGAGAATCTGTGGCCTAGGCACAGGAGTGTCCAACTTTTTGGCATCTCTGAGCCACACTGGAAGAAGAATTGTCTTGAGCCACACATTAAATATATTGCAACACATAATCACAAAAAAATCTTGTAATGTTTTAAGTAAATTTATGATTTTGTGTCGGGCCACATTCATAGTCATCCTGGGCCACGTGTGGCCTGAGGACTGCCAGTCTGACACCCCTGTTGGAATCCAAATAAAATTTAGGAGGTGATCATAGTTTTATGATAAAAAATGTACATTTTTTAGCCCTGGCTGATGTAGCTGAATGGATTGAGTGCGGGCCTGCGAACCACACGATCACGGTTTGATTCCTAGTCAGGGCACATGCCTGGGTTGCAGGCCAGTTCCCAGCAGGGGACTCATGAGAGGCAACCATACATTGATATTTCTCTCCTCCTCTCCTTCCCTTCCCCTCTAAAGATAAATAAATAAAATCTTTTTAAAAATATACATGTTTTGGCTTAAAGCGATATTTTGATTTGAAGTGTTTTTCAAATAGCAGTGTTAAAATAGGTTATGTGGTTATCAGACTTGGTATTAATTTAAGTCATATTATTTTGAAACATTTCTAAACTTTTATCTTTTTTATGTCTTTAAAATACAGCAGAGGAAGCATAAAATGAATAAAATACTACAATTTTTCTATGGAACTAAAGTTTTGGTTTTTGTTTGTTGTTGTTTAACTATGACTCATTTCCTGAACAAGCTAAAAAATAAGGTATAAGAATGCTGAAAAAGATGTTCTGTGACAATTTGTTGGATATTCCTGGCATTTTCCCCAAAATAGAGCCCATTGCCTATTAGTGGTAACTGTTACGTAGCATGAGGTGGCCATATTGTTAGTGAGGTTTCTGATTTCTTTTTTTTCTGTACACAGATAATCTCAGTGATACCTTGAAGAAGCTGAAGATAACAGCTGTTGACAGAACTGAGGATAGTTTAGAAGGATGCTTGGATTGTCTGCTTCAAGCCTTGGCTCAAAATAGTAAGTTTCATTATGTTCACTCAAATGCCAAAGAGAAAGATCAGCAGTCATTGGTATGTAGTTTATCGTGTAACTTGCACTCACATAACTTGAATTCTTTTGAATCCTATCTCTAAATACTGAGGTTGTTTTACATATTCACTCTCCTACCCCACATCTCCACCCACAAGGTTCTAAAAGCCATGTTGATAGTTGGAAGAAAGGAGGGATTGACTGGTGGCAATGATGGCATTAATACCGTTCTCAGAGAGAAGCCATTATTTTACTCATAACAGATAAGCACCGTAGTTGCTTTTCTTCCTAACACATTGGTTCTTTCTCTTAAAAAAAAGGAAGACTGTGTTTGTATGTGGGAGGCTAGGGAGGAGAAGCAGAGGAACCTTAAAATACCTAATTACTTTTTCTGAGATTTTATGGCCACACTTTTAATAATTTTACTTAAAAAATGTGTATGCTTAGATTTAATTGAAAAGAACCATTAGTAGTTATGCCCAAGTCCCTTGAAACTGAGGTAAGACTTTGGTGGTATGGTAAATAATGTTATAAGTAAAATTTATAAAGCTCTTCATTGACAAACACATTCTATTATTGCATTTGATCCATCATATTTCTGTGCATTAATTTCTGTATTCTCACAGTGAAGAGATAGGTGTAGAATGAATTTCATTTCACTTGGTTGTTCTATGGTTTGCACTGTGCTTGTTTGTAATTATGCCATTATCTTATCCTGGGACTAATTATGTAGTGACAGAGAATTTAGGGGAGAGAGAGTATATATTGTTAAAAGTTTCAATTTCAAGCACTCAGAGATATATGTGTCACTTCTTTTTAATTCATTTTTTAGTAAACTGATTAGAAAATCTAAAATAATTGATTTTAGTACTCTTCATCAAAAAACACGTTTTAAAGCTTGATTTGAACATTCTTTTTCCATAATTCTCTTTCTTTTGATGTTAGACATAACAGAGAAGGCATTTAACATAAAGACTTTAGTAAGAGCATCTGGATAAGGTTCACAATGGTAAAGGAAAAGAGGTACATGTAGTAAATACCTGTGGCTATTTAAATCTAATAATTAAATTAAAAACTAAGTTACTTAGTTTGACTTTCAGTAGCCCAGTTTGGCGAGTGACTGCCTTCTTGGGTATCACAAATACAAATCGTTTCCATTATCACAGAAAGTTCTTTTGGATAATACTGGTCTAGAGGACTAGAAAAACCATGTGATGGCCTGATTTTCACACATGCTTATATAAGCAGATTTATATAATCATGTCAGTAGTCTAAGTAAATTGAGTATTTCAAGTTCATTTCTTTTGAATAGTTGTTTTATTATGACCCTTTGTTTTCAATGGCCCAGATTTTTCTCTGTGCTAGAAAAAGGTAGAAATATTTAAGTGAATCATTTGTTTGGGAACTGAAGGGCATGGATGCAGTATCATTTGTTGTGTGTGGAGGGTTGCTCAGTCCTTCTGTAAAGACTGATAAAGAGGTGGAGAAAAAAATTTAAAAAGGAAGCAAAAGTTTATAACTTTTTAAAGAACAGATTCAAGAAATATTAATAATTATGTAAATGTTCGATTAAATTTCAGATTTACAGGCTTACTCATGGAATCTATTTATTGAAAATGGTCTTGAATTTGTCTGTCATCAAATATTAAAGTCAAATAGCCACAAGGTATTAATAAAAAACAATAAATTCTACTGTTTATTGACTCCCCAGGAAGGAAATGAAAGAAATAAGTCTTTTGTAGAAGCTATATCAAAATTTATGCCCTCATATCTAAGATATTGGCACACAAGAATTTTTTTTTTTGCTTTACCTCTAAAACAGCTTTATTGGTGTCTAACATCTAATTGGATACCATCAAAATATGAATGGATTTCTCATTCCTAAATTTTTGTTTTGTATCTTCACAGTGCCTTCCTTACACCTTCCCAGGCAACTACTGATCTGCAGTCACTACAAATTAATTTGCATTTCCTAGATTTTTACATAAATGGAATCATGCCCATATGATTCCTTTTCACTTGGCTTCTTTCACTCAGCATATTTTGAAGGCAAGAGAATTTGACGTAGGAAAGGGAAGTTCATGCAGATGAACTAGTCTAGTCTAGACTAGTCTAGTCTAGTCTTTGACTGAAAGACTGATTTCTATCATTGACTAAGCACCTACTGTGTACTCAGCACTAGACTGTATAGCACTATAGAAAGCACTGAGACTCTTTCTCAGCACTGTGTCTTTCCTGTAGCTCTTGAGGAGGTACTATTACCACTATTTAAAAGACATGGAAACTGACCCTGTAGTGTTACTTGCTTTGCTCTGGCAGAATCAGAGTTTGGATTGAAACTCTTAGTTTACAAAATAAAAAATGACATTCTGAGTAAAGTGCAGCTTTTTGCTGAATTTACGGAATGTGAAATTGTTTGTGTAAGCTAGGTTTTAATATGCCTTAAATATTTATTTTTTAAAAAATTAATTTCAAATTGTTATTTAACAGAAAGGGTGATGTATAAACCTTTGTTTTTTCCACTTGAGCTGTAGACTGTTACTTTTAAAGGTATTTATTGTTATATTTTATAAAATTAACACCTGGTTTTTAAATAAGAGAAAGTAAAAATACCAGTAAGATGTTTACTTTATACAGTTGTTCCTACTTCCCTAAATAAAGTGATTATTCTGTTGCTACTGTCCTCTTAAAGGTAAAATTATACAACATCTAACTTAAGTGAATCTCTAGTGTTATATATAAAACAGAGACCTTCTAGTTTCGTAATTCTTCTTAGTGTCAGGTGCTTTAACTAAAAATATCACTGTTTGCACCAGCATTGCACCTGATCGAGAAAGAATGATTTCTCCGTTTTGTCCAAATATAAGATGGTAATGTGTGCAATGGGAATCTAAACTTAAGTTTCATTTTATAATCTGCTACCCTCTCATTGGAAAGGGCAGTTTTGAAAGCAAAGAAATTAAGATTCTAAAGTTTACGCTGTGGGAATTTAGTATATTTGAATTGCATGTTACAAATGATCATAATCTGAAATTAGAACTTTGATGTATGACTTCAGAGTGCTTTTCATTTTTGTTTTGATAATATTAAATACAGTATATGTGTCAGAATCTTAAGAGATAAGAGAGAATTTTAGTACTTACTAGGTTTTATGGAAAATGTTTTGTTAAGCAAGCATTTTGTGTAAGTCTCTGATCTAAATTAATATAGAAGTATTCATTTTCTTATATAAACACCTCAGATCTCAGTTTTAAAAGGTTTTTAGTAAATATATGAAGGCTACGAGCCAAGAAATCAGCTTCTGTTTATTTTTGTCTCCTTTGATTCAGAAACTTGTTAGAAGATTCTCAATAAATGCTTGCTGAATTGTAGTATGATTACTTTATTTTGTCCTTTTTTGAAAATTAGAACAATATGGCACCTATTTTCATCTCTAAACATTAAGACAGGAATTGTCATTAGAGACAATCCTAATCACCTTGCAAGACAAACTGTCATAAATCAGAGGCCCAAAGACAAGAAGAATTACAGTCCATTCCTTATAAAAATTCTGTTCCATAGTAAGAGCATGGGGACTATGTTGCATAATTGGGGAACAAAAAAACAATGCCAGCATGATAACCAACATAGCTTTAAATTATTTTCCTGTAGGATTAGGCTGTTTTCCTCTGGCTCATTGTCTCATTTACCTTAAAGTACTGTAACTTTGTTTAGTTAATTGCCTGATGACAATTTCTGTTTCATACAAGAGTTACATAATTGTTTATTTCTATAGAACAACCCTGTGAGCCCTGGCTGGTGTAGCTCAGTGGGTTGAGTGCTGGTCTGCAAACAAAAGGATTGCTGGTTCAATTCCAGTCAGGGCACGTCCCTGGATTGTGGGCCAGGTCCCAGTAGGGCAGCTGGGAGAGGCAACCACACATTGATGTTTTTCTCCCTCTCTTTCTCCTTCCCTTCCCCTCTCTCTAAGAATAAATAAACAAAATCTTAAAAAAAATAAAAAACTTAAAAAAAACAACCATCCTGTGAGAGAACACATTTACTTTTCTTTAAAGAAAAAAGTATTTGCTGTCTAGCTCCACATTCCTAACTTTATATCATAGTATTTTTGTGCCTGTTGAATTCTTAGGTTATTTCTCAGCCCTAATATTAATTTTTGGCTCTCTTCTAAAATATAATCCTAAGTATATCAAATTATGTACACAAGCTGCTAATGTAGGTTACTCTGATTTCCTTTCTAACAGTAAGAACTTTCTGTTATTTGTTTTTGGTCTGCTTTGTGACTTTTATGTTTATGAACAAGTTTACTGTCAGGTACCAATATTATTTGTTAAGTTAGGGACTTTAAAACTTACGGTCAACTGTTTTTCAATAGCCATGTTAAATCTATAATTATTGAACATGAAGGATTGCTGCTGTTTCAGTAGAAATGAAAAATTATTTCATTTAATTCTTTTGTAGTAATAACCAGATTTCACTTTTTTACCCTGAGTTATCAACTACACCATGGAAGAGATATGTTTCCTTTGCGTGCTAATTCATTATGTTCTTCACTTCCTTCACATATTTTTGTATCCTCCGGCTCTTTTTTATTTTGTTTATTGTTTCATGAGAGCTTATGGTTGGTACTAATCATTAATTATCAAAGGGTCAGTTTTTCCTAAATAAATACAAGGGGGAGAAAAAGTAGATTTATAGTAGGTTTACAGTTCATACAGAAAAAGACATGCAGGTTATAGCTTTATTAACTCTGTTTCACATACAACTATAAATCTGCTTTTGCCCACTTCATATAGTATTTGAAGAACAGAGGAGATGAAACTAGATAAAATGGTCAACTAAAAGCACATCGACAATTCTTGATGAACTGACACTCCGGGATTGCCATTATTCTGTAATAGTGACAGCAATCTAAATCTGAATTTTTTCCACACATCCTGTAAAAATTCATACAGATCAACAAAAAGATCAGATAAAACCAACTAACCATGACCTATTCCTCCAGCATAACTAGGAGACAGACTAGTAACTACAGATTATCTAGGAGAGAAATAAGTGTACAAATATAGCCTAGTCAGCTTCAGAGCCCATTTTGAAAGTGTTCAGTGAAGACTGCAGAGACTAACATGGAAAAGGTGAAAGGGGAATGGGTTGAACCATGATCCCAGGGGTGATATAGTACACAATCAAAATTGCCTTTAGAAAGAAAAAGTCCTACTTTGGTGGGAAAATACTAAGAACTGCTCTTAGATCCTATTAGAGTGCTGGCTGTTGGGAAATTAAAAGGAGGAGATATACAAAGAACACAGAACCCTATAGGCAACAGATCGGGACAGTGCTGCTTTTGTGTATGAAATGGCTCACCTTTATAACTTGGTGGTGAAGGGAAAGAAGGAAGTAAGAAGGAGAAATTAAGTGTTTGGTAGAAATAAGAAAACCATAAAATAACTCTCTTTGGCTTAAGTTCAAAAGAGGACTCTTTTGGACTAAGAAACCTAGGTATTTGTTTAAATCTTTACTTTTTACTGTGTACATCTTTTATTACTAATTAAGGAAAATAAAGATTGCACTGAATAGGAAATTACAGATGATATATCCAAAAATGCTACAAGGAATAAAGCAGAAAATAAGAATCAAAACATTTAGCTGTTAAAATTTTCCTCTTAAATCAACCATGAAGCAGTTATCAGTAACAGAACATTATGACCTATATTAAACATCCTTAAGCCTTTGCAGATGTGAAAAGAAGAAACCTCAAGTAACAAATTCAGAAACTTGGAATCCAAATGGATAAATACCAAGAAGATGTGAACTAAGACTTGACCAGGAGAAATTTAAGAAAAAGACAGGATTATTTTAGAAATTAGGACTAAATTACAAGGTACCAAGGAAGAATAGAGGTAACTGAAAATTTAGTATGTAACATTGAAGATAATTGGCAGAAGAATGAAGACAGAATAAAGCATCAGTAAGCAAGTGAGTGGTATAGATGATAGGCAGAAAGATCCAACATACATACAACTGGAGTCCTTAAGGAGAAAAAAATGGAACAGCTAATCTTTAAATCTGTGAACTTTTCTGGAGTAAAGAAAGACTGGAATCTATTGATAGGTCTCACCGTGTACATGGGAAAATTGACTAACTAAAATGAGTTAGTCAATTTTGGAATGATTAACTCAAATGAATAGTCTAGTAAAACTTAAGATTTATAGGTAAAAATAAGCACAAAGGAAAATTCTCAGGATCTCCATGCCAAAAAATCATTATTTAAAAGGAAAGAAAAATCAAAATGGCATCAGACTTCTCACCAGCAATATATAAAGCAATTCAATATTGAAGTAGTATTTCACAAAATTCATGGAATAAGAAATTTCATATTGAGCCAAAGTGCTCAGTAAGTATCAAGACTACCTATAAGGTTTCTTTTGAGAAATCAGCTGATAGTCTTATGGGAACTCCTTTGTACATAACTGTCTCCTTTTCTCTTGTTGCTTTTAAGATTCTCTTTTTATCTTTAATCTTGGGTAATGTAATTATGATGTATCTTAGTGCATTCCTGTTTGGGTCCAGCCTCTTTGGGACTCTCTGAGCTTCCTGGACTTGTATGTCTATTTCCTTCACCAGATTGGGAAAGTTTTTCTTTTATTATTTTTTCAGATTACTTTTTAATTTCTTGTTCTTCCTCTTCTTCTTCTGGCACACCTTATTTGGATGTTGGAATGTTTAAACTTGTCCTGGAGGTTCCTAAGCCTCTCCTCATTTTTTTGAATTCTTGTTTCTTCTTTCTGTTCTGGTTGAATGTTTCTTTTATTCCTCATGTTCCAAATCATTGATTTGTGTCCTGGTTTCCTTCCTTTCACTGTTGATTTTCTGTGTATATTTTCTTTATCTCACTTTGTATAGTTTTTGCTTTATTTTGCATCCATACTCAATCATTTCTGTCAGCATCCTGATATTCATTGTTTTGAACTCTGCATCTGATAGGTTGGCTATCTCCTCATCACTTAGTTCTTTCTCTGGAGTTTTGATCTCTTCTTTCATTTGGGACATTATTTCTTTTTCTTGGTGCATTATAGGCAAGAAGGGACTGGAAAGTAGTATTCAAAGTCATGAAAAACAAGGACCTACATCCAAGATTACTCTCTCCAGCAAAGCTATCATTTAGAATAGAAGGGCAGATAAAGCACTTCCCAGATAAGGTAAACTTAAAGGAGTTCATCACCAAACACTTAATATATGAAATGAAATGTTAAAGGGACTTAACTAAGAAAAAGAAGAAAATAAAAACCATGAACCGTAAAATGATAACAAATTCACAACTCTCAACAACTGAACCTAAAAAAAAACACCTAAGCAAACAATTAGAACAGGAATAGAGTCACAGAAATGGAGATCACATGGAGGGTTATCAGCAGGGATGGGGAGGAGGGGGGATAGGGAAAAAGATACAGGGAATAAGAAGCATAAATAGTAGGTACAAAATAAATATAGGGAGCTTAAGAATAGTATAGGAAATGGAGACACCAAAGAACTTACACGTACGACCCATGGACATAAACTAATGGGGGAAGTGCTAGAGGAAGGGGTATGCAAGGCTGGGGAGATACAGGGGAGAAAAAAATGGGACAACTGCAATAGCATAATCAATAAAGTATACTTTTAAAAAAGCCTAAAAATACTGTGGAAGAACCTGGGGAATACTACTCACTAGCCTTCTAGAGCAGTAGTCCCCAAACTTTTTAGAACCAGGGATTGGTTTCATGGAAGACGATTTTTCCATGGACAGTGGTGGGGTGGTTTTGGGGTGATTGAAGTGCATTACACTTATTGTGCACTTTATTACCATTATTATTACATTGTAATATATAATGAAATAAATATACAACTCACCTTCATGCAGAATTGGTGGGAGCCCTGACTTTGTTTTCCTGCAATGAGGTGGTCCCATCTGGGGGTGATAGAAGACAGTGACACCTGAAGTGTGTTACTTATGTCTAATTTACTCCATAATCTGGTTTTGGTTGCCGTCACTGCAAAAAAAAAGACACTACTTCACAAAGATAGGGTGTTGTAAATGGAAGCAGGCTTTCCAGTGTTTTCGTGGCAATCCCAGGATATTCCGCCTTGACTTTAACCCAGTGTATGGAGATTTGAAGTTGCTCAAACATACTTTTTGACAACTGTCATTTGCAATCTCAAGCAGTTGATCTTCTTCTAGCACAGACAAAGTGGATTCATGTGGCTTATTTATAATTTGGTCAAGGATCCATTCCTTCCCAGTTAGGGGTCTTTTATGGTTGGGAGGTAATGCCCAGGCTGTTTCAAAAGCCGAGATAGGTGATCATGCATCAGTTGGGAGAAAGGAGGCCCTGGCTCAGTCTCTTTCAAAATCTCTGGTAGTATTTGAAACACGTCAAAAATCCCAGTGTTCACTTGTTGCCCCATAATTACAGTTTGGCTTTGAATGCAGCCAATTTATCTGCCAGCTTGAACACAGTTGTCATTCTCCCTTGAAGTGACAGATTTAATTCATTGAGTAGGTTGAAAATGTCACACAAGCACATTTGGTGACCCATTCTGTGTCCCTGACATGTGCTGCCAGTGGTGCCTTTTTTCTGAAAGAAATGTCTGCAGTGGCTCTTGAAACTCAAAAGCTCTGGTCAGCGGTCTACCTTTAGAAACATCTCACTTCTGTGTATTAGGGAAGACGTGTGTGCTCTGCGTCCATCTCCTCACAGAGCTGTGTGAATAGACGTGAATTAAGAACATGCACTTTTTAAATGTGGTTGATGATTTTAGTCATATCCTACAAAACGTTAACTTCAGGTGACATTTTTCAGCCAGGCTAGCCGGCCTTTCTTTGTGGATGACAGTGTGTAGACTCACATTCAGAGGCGACCTCTTTGGCCCGAGTACTGTAACCAGAAAGCCATCTAATCATGGCAGCTGCTCCATCCGTGCATATACTGACACAAAATGACCAATTCAGTTTTCCTGATACGAAATCATTCAAAGACTTGACCAGTTCTGCAGTTGTGGTGTTGGTCGGCAACTAGAGTGCACATGACACATCCTCAGGAACCTCCTCCTGAAACATGCATCACACAAAAACAAGCTTGCTCTGCTGTCAACGTTGGTAGACTTGTCAACCTGGATAGCACACGCAGTGACTCATGAATCCTGACAGTTGTGCCTCCATCTCCTCTGCTGTTTCATCACTTCGTCTAGTTATGGTGCTCGCCGAAAGAGGAACATGTGTCCCCTTTTGCACTGCAGCGTCTCGACAGATGTTCACGACAGATGTCCTTTGCAGCAGGCAGGATTAACTCTTCACCAATCGTAAAGGGCTTCTTAGCTTTATGGTTAGCCACTAAGAATTACAGTCCTAGTGCAGACACTTCTGGTAAAGTGGTGGCCTTCAATAATTGTTTCCGTTCTTCGTGTTCACATTTTTTTTTCTTTTGAAAAACTCCAAAGGTCTGTCTTTTAATGCAGAGTGCTTGGTCTTCATGCCACAAAGCAGTTTCGAAGTTTTCATGGCTTAGTTGGATAACTGGTCACCACATATTATACAAAGTGGGCGTGGAGAATGTGAATCACCTGTTGCAGTGAGCCCATAATTTCAGTAGGACTCTTGGTATTTTCTTTTAAATGCAGCCTTCTTTATGTTGGCGGTGTCAGAGTCTTCTGCTGTCTCTTCATTGAGCCTTTCCCCCTTTTCAAAGAAGCTCTCCGGCAACGTTTGTTTTTTGTCATTTTGGCCATTGTTAGCATGAGGGCTTACCAAAAGTGACCGAGAGAAGTGCACAGTGTGGGAAAGAGGCACAGATGGAAGTGGTAAATAAAATAGTGGGCAGGCCATGTGTGGACTAAAATAACTGTTGCACTCTGACTTAAAACCTGCCACCAGATGCAGCTGTGCAATTGAACTACATCAACTCACTTGCCACTATAAGCCTGCCACCAGATGCAGCTTAATTGTCACTTGCCACTCACTGATAGGGTTTTGATATGAGTCTGCAAGCAATTGATTTCTTATGGTCTCTGTGCAGCCAGAGCTCTCTGCCAATGATCATCGGTATCTGCAGCCGCTCCCCAGCACTAGCGTCACTGCCTCAGCCCCACCACAGGTCATCAGGTATTAGATTCTCTTAAGAAGCGTGCAGTCTAGGTCCCTCACATGAGCAGTTCATAGTAGGGTTCACACTCCTATGAGAATTAATGCCACTGCTGATTTCGCAGGAGGGTGGAGCTCAGGTGGTAATGAGAGCAATGGGGGGCAGCTGTGAATACAGATGAAGCTTCACTGGCTTGCCTGCTGCTCTTCACCTGTTGTGTGGCCTGGTTCCACATATGATCCATGGCCTGGGGCTTGGGGACCCCTGTCAGAGGAGTCTGCTAAACTCATGCTGTCCAGTACAGCATCCATTCTCTGATATGACTGGAAGCATATGAAATGAGGCTAGTCTCAATCTAGGTATGCTTTAAGCATAAAAATACAGGGTCTGGCACAGATAACACCCCTCTTTATTACATATAAATCTTTTGTTACAAAATCATAAGTGTGTAATTCTGTAACGTAAAAATATCACACTCAAGCACACCACATGACATTTTAGATGAAATGTTCAAATTGCTGTCCATCTCCCGTGAGAGTCATGTACTGTCCCAACCACATTCAGTGCCATTACTTTTGCCTGACTCTGTACATGCTAGATTTCAAAGATTAACTACCAAAAAAAGTAAAATATGTCATTAACAGTATTTAAAATATTGATTACGTATAGAATTTCATTTTTTAAATTTTGTGAATTATATATAAATGCTTGATTTCTTCTAGTATGGACGGTGGCTGATCGAAGTAAGTTTAAGGATTGCACCAGTGAGTATAATATGATGGAAAATGCAGCTTAGAAACAAAATTATTATCATCATAAATAAAATACAATTGGATTATCCAGTGTAGGAGAGGACATTTAAGATAATGAACATTAAGATTAATAAGATTATTGTTCTAGGGTTAAATTCTAAGTAGGAAACAGTAAATATTCTGTGTGCTTAGTGAAAATCAGAAGGAAGGGTATATATCCAAATATATTCATACCAGGAGTTTATAGAAAAGGGATCATGGAAATTATTGAATCTGATTGGAAGGGTGAGAAAGGCCATCTGTTCATTTCTCACAGGCCATGAAATTGATAAACAGAAGCAAGAATATAACTATCATACTGGGTGCTGTTTGCCCTCTGATACATTTTTTTAAAAAAGTGTATATGGAACGCTTCACAAATTTGCATGTCATCCTTGAGCATGGCCATGCTAATCTTCTCTGTATTGTTCCAGTTTTAGGGCATGTGCTGCTGAAGTGAGCACTGACATGCTTTTAAGCACTATACGTAATCAGAGCCCCCTCCCCCCAAAAGTTCTCATGTACATTCTCCAGAAGGAGATAAGCCTCTATTAGTATTTGTAGTTGTGATTGAAGCATTGGCAGAGGATTTGGATTTTCTAACAATAGCTGATACGTGTTACTGTTTCTGCTTTTAAGTTTGCTACATTTAAAAAAAAGAACTTATGTTCCTAACAGAGTAAAATAAATAAGAGAAATGTGATTTGAATTGGTGATATATGCCAAATATATACTGAAAAAGATCTACCATCCTCTGCCCTAGCTGGGTGGGTGGTTTAGTTGGTTGGGGTGTGGTCCCATACACCAGGGGGTGGTGGGTTCAGTCCTGGTCAGAGCGCGTACTGAAGGCAACCATTTGATGTTTCTCTCTCACATTCATGCATCTCTCTCCTTCTTTCTCTCTCCCTTCCTCTTTCTAAAATCAATAAAACATATCCTCAGGTAAATATTCAAAAAAATCTACCACCATCAGCATTTATAGTACCAATACTGACTTACTGTCACCAAATAGTACACTTCAAGTTATTGTTGGGGGACAAGTGATTGATTTGTGTTAGTGTGTCTTTCTAACATTCTTTTTCAGCAGGGTTCCATGTAACTGCTTCTATAGCTTGCTGTAGGTCTTTTGTGGCCATCTACTTGATTGATGTTAACTGTTTATCTAAACAAATAAGCACTAACCCAGTGTGCTGAATGTGTCAAAGAATATGAGCCATGCAAATTGGACTTTTAATTGGAATAACAAATTGGAAGTGAATTAATATTAGCATCTGAATAAAAATTCTATTTTCAGCAGAAAGGTATAATTTAATATGTAAAAGAGAATGGTATAAGTAGTAAGTATATTAGTTAAATTAACCTGTTTTCAGTATTTTTGCTGTGATTATAGATGTTTGAACCTGATACTAAAAGTATGGGCAGTATCACATTATCTTCAGTTGTACTTGATAGTCCATGACCATTGTGTTTCTTCAAGAAAACTTTTTAAACGTGGTCTAATGCTTCCACTTTTGCTTCTTGTAATTCAGATTTCCTGAGTACCCATTTTGCATTATTAACAAAATATTAAAGTTTCACCATCAGGTAGCTTTGGAATCTATAAATGAGACATTTGGGTAAAAAATAAAAAGTCAGTGAATTGTTTTTTTCTACTAAAAGCTTGTATGTAAAGTAATGTCTATTCTTGTTATAACTGTTTGATTTTATTATGTTCAATAATTTATTGATATATATATATATAGTATAAGATGAAAATCTAATTATATATTTTTTCTACACTCAGTTTCCCAGCACCATGTGATCATTTCATCTATCCCTTGTTGTTTGATAATACTCCTTTTATCATATAATAACTTTAATATAATGGGGTGAGTTTGGGGGTTTTATTTTATTCCATTAATCAGTCTCTTATTGTGTTCTAGCCATGCTGTTTAATTATGGTAGCTTTATGGAGGACAATTCTCTTTATAGATCTGTCTCAAAAATTTTATTTTCATGGGTTGTTATATCAGAGAAATATTGGAAATACTTGTCACAGTGCTAAAAAATCCTGTTGGAATTTCAATAAGCTATAAATTAATTTGGAAAGAACCAAAAACTTCTATTTTTTTGCTTTTTAAATTTTTTTTATTTTTAATATATTTTATTGATTATACCATTACAGTTGTTCTATTCCCCCCCTTCATNGTTGGAATTTCAATAAGCTATAAATTAATTTGGAAAGAACCAAAAACTTCTATTTTTTTGCTTTTTAAATTTTTTTTATTTTTAATATATTTTATTGATTATACCATTACAGTCGTTATATTCCCCCCCTTTATTCCCCTCCAACCACACAGTCCCTCCCCCACCATTCCCCCCCTTAGTTTATAACCACGTGTCTCAAGTTCTTTAGATTCTGTATTTCCCCCACTATTCTTGCCCTCCCCCCTACCTATTTTCTACCTACTGTCTATGCTATTTTCTGTACCTTCTCCCCCCTTATCCTCCTCCCACTCTCCTGTTGCTAACCCTCCATGTGTTCTTCATTCCTATGGTTCCGCTCCTCATCTAGCTGTCCTCTTGGTTTGCTTTTGTTTTAGGTGTGGTTGTTAATAACTGTGAGTTTGCTGTCCTTTCACTGTTCATATTTTTCATCTTCTTNGGACTTCCTGGAAGCCTATTTCCTTTGCCAGATTAGGGAAGTTCTCCTTTATTATTTGTTCAAATAAGTTTTCCACTCGTGGTTGTTTCTTTCCCCCTTCTGGTACCCCTATAATTGAGATGTTGGAACGTTTAAAGATGTCCTGGAGGTTCCTAAGCCTCTTCTCATTTTTTTGAATTCTCATTTCTTCATTCTTTTCTGGTCGGATGTTTCGTTCTTCCTTCTGGTCCATTCCATTGATTTGAGTCCCAGTTTCCTTTCCATCACTATTGGTTTCCTGTGCATTTCCCTTCATTTCAATTAGTTTAGCCTTCATATGTTCCTCTAATTTGTGACTATAATCAGCCAGTTCTGTGAGCATCCTGATGACCAGTGTTTTGAACTGTGCATCTGAGAGGCTGGCTATTTCTTGGTTGCTTACAGTTATCGGCTCTGGGGCTTTGAGTTCTTGAGCCATCTTTTGGACTGTTCGTGCCTGTTACGTATCAGGATTGGAGCCCTTGGTGTTCACCAAGGCAGGGCAACTCAGTCACTGGGTTGTGATGCTGTACATGGGGGCGGGGTCAAAGAGCAATGGCGGTCTCGTCTGCCACCTCCTGCCGCGGCCGCCACAGCTGCCACCATCACCGGGCCCACGCGTTTCATACCACTGCACGGGAATGTACCACCGAGGTCAGCCCTCCACCACTGGGTTTGCCTCCTGGGGCCTTTGAGGTCCGTCTCACTGCTCACTCTGCTGGTTTATCTGTGGGCAAATGTGTGACCGCAGTCAGTCTGCCCCGCACCCGACTGGGCCCGCGCTGCCTGCATGCCTGGGTGGGGGGATCTTTCCTGCCTGTCCCTGCTCTGCTGCTGGCTCCGCCCCTCTTACCAGTCCCAGTTGAAGGGTTCGTTGTTGTCGGACTTCATATAGTTCAATTTTCTTTTCTTCGGCTGTGTCTTTGTTTACTAAACCTTTGTTGTATTCAAACTTGGTTGTGGGAGAAGGCACCGTGTTTCCACCTATGCCTCCATCTTGGCGGAAGTCCTGAACCAAAAACTTCTCAATATTTTGTCCATCAATCTAAGAACATGTATTTTAGTTTCTTTTATTTGTCTTCTTTTATGTCTCAGTTAGATTGTGTGGTTTGTGTCATATGCTTTCCATACATATCTTATTTAAAGTATTCTTATGTATTTTACGTTTTGGGGGGATTACAATGGATTTTTCCCATTGTAACTTTTAAGTGGTTATTTTTGGAGATCATTTTGAAAAGCTATGTTGATTTTTATATATTTATATCTAACTCCCTTCTGAACTCACTTATTAATTAAAATAAAGTTATAACTTGGGCTTTGAAGTCAAACCACCTACAAAGTGATATTTTTCTTTCCTCTTTCCTTCATGACTATTGTTGACTTATGTACTGGCTTGAACCTCTGGCACAATAGTAAATAAAAATAACATGAATAGTGTCTCATTTTAGTTTCTGGTATTAATGGCAGCCTTTCTGATGCTTTACTGAGTCAGTATAAGACCTCTTGATTTAATATCAAAGTCCTTTTTTGTGTTAAAATAGTCTTAATTAAATAATGATTTTTTAAAAAATCAGGAGTAGGTATCTTTAAACCATAAATCCTTAGCGTAATCAATTAATATTTTAAAAAATAAATATCCACCATTTTTATTGTTTTAAGGTTTGTTTATAATAAAATTATTTGTTGGGAGCATTAATAATAGAGGAACTTTTTTTAAAAACAAGTTTCTTTCTCTCTCTTTTTTAAACATTTATTTATCTTTAGAGGGGAAGGGAAGGAGAGGGAGAGAAATATCAATGCATGCTTGCCTCTCATGAGTCCCCTGCTGGGAACTGGCCTGCAACCCAGGCATGTGCCCTGACTGGGAATCAAACCACGATCCTTTGGTTCACAGGCCCACTTTCAATCCATTGAACTATACCAGCCAGGGCAGAAATTTCTTAACTTAGTGATATATAGCCCCCACAGCTTCAAAACTGCAGTTACTAAATAGCACTAGTTTTTCTGCCAAATAATTGTTTGTTTACAATTACAAGGTCATATCATATTACCCTTTGAATTGTGTCTATAGCTATAATTTAGATAGTTTTTGTTAGTTTGTCTATATTATTTAACCCTGAAAATATAAACTTGATTGCTTATGATTTCTTTATTTCATTTTAATGTAGCTTTCCATGAATTCCTCATAGTGAATTCATGATGTTATGTGAATTTTGGCATTTCAAGATTTAGTGAAAGATGAGTATAAATTGTTTGAACCACTTGGTATTAAAGACCATTTTAAAAGTTTATAACTCTTGACTTCAAGGAAAGAATCTGTGACCACATCACCCTGAATGTGCCCGATCTCATCTGATCTTGGAGGCTAAGCGTGGTCGGGTCTGGTTAGTACTTGAATGGGAGACTTAAGGGAAAGAAAAAATACTAGCCAACCGAGTTGGTAATTAAATTTTTCTCTTTTTGAAGATTTGATTTTGTATAAAACACAAATCTATAGTTTAGGTATTATTTTAAAACTAGAAGAGATGTCATATGGGGATGTGTTATACACTGAATTAATAAATAAAAGCACAATTTTATTTTTTATTATTACTATAATTTTTATTTTTGAATTATGAATGTCTGTTGAATTATGAACATCTGCAGAATTGTTGAAATAGGAAAAACATTCATAATATTAAAGACAAAATACAGAGTAAAAGATTATTCTTTACTTGAAGCAATCAAAGTAAGGGAACAATAGCTAGGAAATGGAAAAGGTTCGAAATTAAGAAACACTTTCTAGAAGCATATTAAAAAGACATTGAAGAGCCCTGGCTGGTATAGCTCAGTGGATTGAACATGGACCTGTGAAGCAAAGGGTCGCTGGTTCAATTCCCAGTCAGGACACATGCCTGGGTTACAGGCCAGGTTCCCAGTATGGGATGAGTGAGAGGTAACCACACATTGATGTTTCTCTCCCTCTCTTTCTCTGTCTTTTCCCTCTCTCTAAAAATAAATGAATAAAATCTTCAAAAAAAAGACGTTGAAGAAATGTATGCTACATCAGAAATATATCCTCTTTTTAAAAATATTCATTTATCTTTAGTGGGGAAGGGAAGGAGAGAGGGAGAGAAATATTAATGTATGGTTGCCTCTTGTGTGTCCCCTGCTGAGAACTGGCCTGCAACCCAGGCATGTGCCCACACTGAGAATCAAACCTTGACCGTCTGGTTCGCAGGCCTGCACGTAATCCACTGAGCTACAGCAGCTAGGGCAGAAATATATCTTCTTAACTGAATATAAGATACTATGAATTTGGCCAAAAAGTTTGTTGTTTTTTTCCATACAATGGCTCTAGTATGCTTAGTTGTCTTTAACATCACTCAAAACAATTTTGTTAGATTGCATTGTGAGAGCTGTCAGCATGCATTTTTAAATCATCAAAATTGGTGGATTTTTGTGCAGGCATTTTAATATTGAAAATGGAAGAAAATGCACATTTTCATTGCATTAGGATTTATTATTTCAAAAAAGGTGAAAACACAACTGAAACAAAGATTTGTGCAGTGTATGAAGGAGGTGCTGTGACTGATCCAATATGTCAAAAGTGGTTTGTGAAGTTTCTTGGTACTATTGATATTTTGGCCAAATAATGCTTTGCTCTTGGGCCATGTTATACATCGGAGGCTGTTTAGCAGCACCCCTGGCCTCTACCCACTAGAAGGGAATAGCAGGAGACAGCTGACATACTGAAAATACCCAAATCAATAAAGTTATTGGTGAAAATGAAAAATGTGTCTTTTATTTTATGGAAATAACTAAATGGACGTTTTGGCCAAACCAATAGAACATTGTGTGCTAAGAGCTAGATTGAATCCATACATCTTTTAAATTTAAAAAAACAACAACTATTACTCTGCCTTTTGTAGGCTCATTTTGAGGCTTAACACAGTGAATATTAAAAAGTAGGTCATGAAGCCCTGGTTGGTACGGCTCAGTGGATTGATCATGGGCCTGAAAAACAGAGGGTTGCCAGTTCGATTCCCAGTCAGCGCACATGCCTGGGTTGCAGGCCAGGTCCCCAGTAGGGGACACATGAGAGGCAACCAAACTTTGATGTTTCTCTCCCATTCTTTCTCCTTCCCTTCCCCTCTCTCTAAAAATAAATAAATAAGATATTTTTTAAAAAGTAGGTCATGAAGAACCTCAGTTAAAATCAATTATAGATTCACGTGTAGAAGATTCTAATATATACTAATGGTGTTATTCCTCACTAGCAGTTATCTATCCCAACATATGACTATTATACCACACAATCCATTTTGATATCTTAGTGAAATGCATATTCCATTGTGATGGTTACTTTTATGTGTCAACTTGGCTAGGCCATGGTGCCTATATAGTTGGTCATACCTTATTCTGAATATTTTTGTGAGGCTGTTTTTAGATGAGATTAACATTTAAATCTATCAGTTTGAGTAAAGGAGATTGCCCTCCATAATGTAGGTGGACCTCCTCCAGTCAGTTGAAGGCCTGAATAGAACAAAAGATTGACCTTAACAAACAGCATCCCCTCCCTCACACCTACCCCACTGCAAGAGCAAGAGAGAATTCTGTCAGCGTACAACCTTCAGATTTGACAGCATCACCAGCTCTTCCCTGGTTTTCCAGCCTGGCTGCTCTCCCTCCAGATTTTTGATTTGCCAGGCTCCATAACTGAGAGAGCCAGTTCCTTAAAATGTTTCATGTATGTATGTGTGTATCTGTCTGTCTGTCTGTCTGTCTTTATGTCTATCTATCATGATTTTCCACCTGTGTGCCTGAAGAATTCTTAAACCGTGCAATATCTGACTATTTAATGAGGGACACTGATTTCTTTTCCCTTATACTGTCAAATGTAAAAAATGACAACAGCCAACACAATAATAGCCATCTAGTGTGAACGCATCAAAATTATACCTGTGTTTTTTGTCAGATTGGCAAAAATAAAATAATGTTTTTTTGGTGTGCCACAGAATTTTAGTAGTGAGTTTATGTGTGCCATGAAATGAAAAGTTGAAAATTGCTGATCTAGAGATAGCAATTGATCTCTTGTATGTATACCCCATAGGTTCCGTTTCTCTTGACAACCCCAATAGACTACTACTCCTAGAAAAGAGAATCCCTTATCCTTTTTAACAAATATTTCCAAGTAAGCACACATACATGTCACACAGATATATATTATGGATTAGACCAAGAAAGATTGTGTGAACGTTGATAGGGCCTTTGATTCAACCAAAGCATTCTTTTCGAAACACTGAAAAGATACTGCCTATATGAGAACCTTGTCAAAGTGTGATCCACAGCTTAGCACATCAGCATCCTCTGGGAGCTTATTAGAAATGTAAAGTCTTGGGCTCCACCTAAAACTACTGAATCAGAACCTCTGGGTGTAGGGCCCAAGTATTTGAGTTTTAGCAATCCCTCTACATTTTATGAATTCTAGTTTATAAAAACATTGGTCTGAGACAGTGATATTCAGTGGAAATATGTGAGCCACATACCATAGTTTAAAATTTTCTAGTAGCCAAGTTAAAAAAGGTAAAAACAGCCCAGCCCTGCTTGGCTCAGTGGGTTTGGGCATGGTCCTGCAAAGCAAAAGGTCACTAGTTTGATTCCCATTCGGGGCACATGCCTGGGTTGCAGGCCAGGTTCCCAGTCAGGGACATGTAAGAGGCAACTGATGGATGTTTCTCTCCCTCTCTTTCTACCTTCCTTTCCCTCTCTCTGAAAAACAAATAAAATACTTTTCAAAAAAGGTAAAAAAGAAACAAATGAAATTAAGTTTAATAAACATTTACTTACATGTTATCATGAAGCCCTGGCTGGTACAGCTCAGTGGATTGAGCGTGGGCCTGCGAAGCAGAGGGTTGCTGATTTGATTCCCATTTCAACATGTAATCAACATAGAAATTGAGTCATTTTACATTTTTTTTCATACTAAGTCTTTGAGGTTATAACTTAATCTCGATTTCAGCTAGTCATATCTCAAGTGTTCAGTAGCCACATGTGAGAGTGGATACTGTACTGGATAGCGTAGGTGTGTAGAACCATGCCAGAGTGATTCATAAACGAAAAGCATTAACATGCATATTATTAGTTACTCAGAGCACAACGCATTATAATTAGTTCAGTTTGTTTCATGTAAAGTAACTACTTCTAGTATCTTCTAAAACAGTTTTTGTTTAAAAAAAGAGTGAAGGGGATTAAGAAATACAAACTGTCAGTTATAAAATAAGTCATGGGGATGTAATATATATAGGCAATAATACCATAATAACTGTGTACTGGTTACTAGCTTTACTGTGGTGATCATTTCATAAGGTACATAAATGTCTAATCACATGTTGTACAGTAAACCTAATATTGTATGTCAACTATAATTTTTTTAGAAATTCCGTCAATAGTTGAAGAGTTAACTGTTTTAAAAAGCTGAATGAAGTACTAAAGTCAGACCATTTCCTATTGCCTTGTATTTTATGATTATTCCTTTTTAATTTGTCAGTAAATCAAATACGTGCACTCCTGTCAGACACTGAACATACCTCTGTTACAGTATTTATGATAAATTATAATTTTACATTTATCAGTCTCCAACATAAAGTAATGAGCTCTAAAGACAGGGACTAAATTTCTGCCATTATGAGGACATAGCACTCAGTGTATGGGACATACTGAATAAATGCTCAGCGTTGAATATATAAATGAATGGGACCTGAAGATGGAGAGCTGTGCAGTCTGAATCTTCACCTCGTCAAAGTATGACAAGACAGCACAAAATGTTCCAAATCTGACTTTAAACTAGATATTTTAACATCTGACCAAGGCAGTATGACTTGGCAGTATGAACTCAGCTGAATACTCTAAAAACCTTCTAATGGGTCTATGTACATTTAGTAGCTGGACTTTTTTTTAAACTCTAGACATGAGTATTTGATGTGCAGGATCATGAAATATCACACAGTATTCTCGACTATGCTCCAGCAGCCCTGTATAGTAATTCCAGAGAGAAAAAAAGATTTTCACTCCACATAAATGTGCTAGCTATCTCAGATCTCAAAGAAATATACAGGTATGTTGTTTGTTTTGCAAGTAGTGTTAAAACAGCCCAAATTACCAGGTGAATGTATCTGACAACAAAAGGCACTGAAAATTATTAACTTATTTTTTAAATACAGAAAAAGAATTCTCTGTTACATAGCCCTTTATATGAATGTTACCCTAAAAAATTATACCTAAATTTTACCCTACTAAAAACATGAAATAGCCCTGGCTGGCGTAGCTCAGTGAATTGAGTGCAGGCCTGTGAACCGCATGATCGCGGTTCGATTCCCAGTCAGGGCACATGCCTGGGTTGCAGGCCAGTTCCCAGCAGGGGACTCACAAGAGGCAACCATACTTTGATACTTCTCTCCTTCCTTTCCCTTCTAAAAGATAAATAAATAAAATCTTAAAAAAACATGAAATATTTACATTTCCTCAATTATTAGTTATTTGTTATAAAAGAGTAAAATGACTGAACCACATGGCACATAATAATATGGCATAAATATGACTAAAAATATGGCATGTAATATGTTTGGCCTTCGTGTTTTCCATCAAGATCTTATTGTAGAGCAAATAGAAAATAATGTATTGGGCTGGCCAAAAAGTCCATTTACTTATTTCCATAAAATAAAAGACACATTTTTCATTTTCACCAATAACTTTATTGATTTGGGTATTTTCAGTATGTCGGCTGTCTCCTGCTATTCCCTTCCAGTGGGTAGAGGCCAGGGGTGCTGCTAAACAGCCTCCGATGTATAACATGGCCCAAGAGCAAAGCATTATTTGGCCAAAATATCAATAGTACCAAGAAACTTCACAAACCACTTTTGACATATTGGATCAGTCACAGCACCTCCTTCATACACTGCACAGATCTTTTTCTGTGTTTCAGTTGTGTTTTCACCTTTTTTGAAATAATAAATCCTAATGCAATGAAAATGTTGTGCATTTTCTTCCATTTTCAATATTAAAATGCCTGCACAAAAATTCACCAATTTTGATCAGTTTTTTAAATGCACATGACACCTGTCACAATGCAATCTAACAAAATTGTTTTCAGTGATATTAAAGACAACTAAGTGCTACTAGAACCATTGTATGAAAAAAAACTAAACAAACTTTTTTGCCAGCCCAATAAATTGTGTGAGGTGAGTTCATTGTTTTAGATGCTTGTGATTTTTTCTTCCTATAGCTATGTGTTACAAATCTTTTCTCATTGTGCTAAAGGAATAAACAGAATGTTTTCATTTGGCTCATTATAACTTAGTTATGGTTGTTCATCTTTTCTTTCTGATGTGTGCCTGTGGGAGGGATAACATAAAAGGCAAGGTAATTTTCTACAGTGATTTCTGAAGGTTTATGGAACATTTTCGCATATGCTTGCTCTTGAAAAAAATATAATCCAGGTCTCGATTAGCTTAATGAAAAGTGAAAAGTTTAGTCTCTTCATGAACTAGTTATTGGTAGGTATTTCTACAAAAAAGACTTTCATTCTTGATGAGAGAATTCTTATAAGACAGTCTTATAAGCTCAGTTCTTTTTTTTTCTGTTAAAGTGATTACAACTACAACATCAATAATTGTAACTGAGTTGCTCCCTCTTTAGTATTCTATAACAGTTTATACATTCCTCTGTTCGACTTATTTCAGTATGTATTTTTGTATATCCTTATTTCATTTATTCAGTGACAAACTCCTTAAGGGCAGGGTAATTCTTTTGAACTAGCATTAATTGGACATCACCGTGTATTTAGTACCTTGCCTTGGAGAGTTTGGATAGACAAGTAATAGATAAATTTTAATAGAGTATAATACATTGTATAATAGATCTGATACCAAAATGTTGGAGAAACAGAGCTGGATTCAACTCATAGTTGTAAGAGTGTCTCAGAAAGTGTCCTAGAGGGACTGACACTTCACCCGGTTCCTGATGGATAAAATAGGTGTTTTGCAGGCATACTGTACTTCTCCTACCTCTCTTTTCTTCAAACTTTTGATAATATCCACCAACTATTTACCACATCTCAATTCTGATAGCTTTCAGCTGCTGGCAAAAAATTATCACCATCATCATCATCGTCGCCGTCGTCATCGTCATTGTCAAACAGTGGTATAGAGTGTGTCTAGTACAAATTTGGGATATCTGGCCTCAGTTTTTAAATGCTTTTACATATTTTTTCTTCATGGAATATATATTTTTCCCTTACTGCTGATTACAATATGCTTCACTGTCTTTTAAACTTTAGTTCCAGTGTTACCTTGCTAATGAATATTTCCATGATCTTCATGGAGCTATACATAACCTCCATGATGATATCAGTCACAATAATTGTGATCATTTATTAAAGTCTGTTTTCTACTAGACAGCTCTCTGAGGATCTGATTTATATTCTTTTTATCTTATATTCCCAGCATAGTAGGGACTCAGTACAAATACATTTTTTGTGTGTGATCTTATCCACTCCCAAGTTTTCAACTACTAAATAGGTTCTGATAACTCGCATGCAATTGCAACATTGTGTTTGAGTATTGGGGAGGGAATGATTTTGATGAGCATGATCAGTGAATACTGTATTTTGAAAACATAGTGTACTTTATTCAGTTAATGTGAGGACCCAGGTATTGTAGGAAGAACATTCAAACACTGGAAGCAGCATATACAAAGTCACAGTTGTGGGAGAAAACCTAGTTTTATTAGAAACTGAAAAGTGTGGTATGCCTAGCAAAAAAGAAAAGGTACATTCAGGGAAGATGATAACCTGGAAAAGGGAGAGATCACATTATGAAAGATGTATGCCATGTGTCTTAGTCCACTTGGGCTGCTATAACAAAAAAAAGTCTAGATTGGATGGCATTTCTAACAGTTATGGAGACTGGGAAGTCCAAGATCAGTGTACCTGATGATGTGATATCTGGTGAGGTGTGCTTCCTGATTCATAGATAGCTGTATTTTTGCTGGAACCTCACATGGTGCAAGAACCGAGGCATCTCTCTGGGATTTCCTTTTGTAAGTCCACTAATCCCATGCATGAGGACTCTGTTCTTATGACCTGATCACTTCCCAGAGGCCCGACCTCCTAATTAGTATCACGTTGAGGGTTAGATTTCAACATACGAATTGGGGGCCATAAACATTCAATCTGTAGCACAACGATAAGGGGAACCATTGAAAGCAAATGAAAATCAGGTTTTTATTTTTAGAAGAGATCTATGGTAGCAGATTTAAAGAAGGGTTGGAGGATAGCCAGTAAGAATTTAAAAAGAGGACATCTTTTTCTAAGAAACAAGAGTTAAGGGTAGTTTACATCATAGTTAAGTTTAAGAGTGAAGGAGCAAAATATTTGCACTCTGAGACCAGGAAAGGGTATCTCTTGACAATGATGGAAAATATGACAGATATAGAGTAGTTAATGTTTAGAATAACTGGCTTAGGAAATGTGACAGGGAAATGACTAGAGTTAAATAAAACATTACTGAACATTGGAGAAGGTCCAATTAAGATTGTAAGATGTGAATTTATTTGTGGTACTAGCAGACATATTTAATAACAAAACACTTTAAAATTAGAAAACAAGACTAAATATGTGGCTGGATTCATCCACTGTCAGGGATTGAGTGACAACGTGAAAAAGGATTTTAGGAAACTTGCTGAAATCACTGATCATTTTATTCAGAGTAGGTAGGGATGAAATGAATCGTGGAGAGGGCCATTAGATTGGAAAGGAAGAAATTGAAAGACTAGAGGTTTCAGTGAGGGTAAAAATTGTTCAACAATAAAGAAATAAAATATATGATAGAAAACTGTGATCAGAAAGTAATTTCCAAATTTAACCTTTTGACTATGGAGCAGTTCTACATGATCATGGGGCCCTGGCATGATTGCGTGTTGGATTATTAGAGGACAGTAGAGAATTGTTTATTAAAAGTCAGGGAATGTGATGCCAACTTATTAACCGCTTTGTGTAGATTCATAATTCAGGTTGATAGCAAGTGTTGGAGGGGAGGAAAAACCTGAGAGCAAGCTCCAGTGTATTTTGATGGTTGTCAGAATACTAGTGATGAGAATGGGGCAAATAGAATGTTACCAGATGGTAGGGAAATGAGAAATTGTTCTCGAGTGAAGCCAGAGGACAAATGGTTCACAAAAGATATTTTCAGCTGAGAAAATACCGACCCAGGCTCTAAACTCTGAGTCTTGAGGGTAGAAGGTAGAGGAGAGTTGAGTGTTGTTTGAGAGCAGTGAAAGGAGGAAGATAGAGTTTTGGGAGTGGCTGGCATTTGTTTACAATAGTTTAGAGATCCCAAGGGCACAGTAAAAAGGGGTTCACAAGTAGTTCTGAAGGGAAAGTTCGGGTCTAGGGAAGGTGCCAGCAGATGGGAAAGTTTTTTACCTGACCAGCTCACAGTTATTCTTGTTCCAATTACTTTGTCTATATGGCTTGGGAGATTATGATCTATTTTCTCACTTAGGATCTTTTCTTATCCTCTCTTCTTAAGAGAGTGAATTCTTTTTTGACTATATTCTTTTCTCTGTTCTCCTGAAGTAGGTACTGTTAACAGACCTCCTTCACACTTTTTCTCTTATCATTTCTGTGAAACCCTGCTTTATCACTTACCTTAGGACATTTTGCCGTGACCTTTCCCCCTGTTGGTTTTGTAGAATTTAAATTTGGTATTTGTCTTAGGTATTATATGGAGACCTAAGCTATTGCTCTAGTACCATTATATTTTGTAAATCCAGGACCAATTTGAAAACCTTTCAGCATTCATTTTACGGTGCTACATATTATCATTCTTTTTTTTCAATTGTTTTTTATTTATTTTTAATTTTTAAATTTTAATTGTTCAAGTACAATTTTGTTTTTTACCCCTAACCAAGCCCACACCCCAGCCCTCCTCACCTCCCTCCTGTCTCCACTGCCCCCCCCGCCCCTTGTTATTGTCCATGTGTCCTTTATACTAGTTCCTTCAAACCCTTCCCCTTTCCCCTGAAATTCCCTTCCCACCCTCTCTGGTCTTATATATTACTATTCTGCAGTCTGTATAGGGCATTATATCTATCAAACATCTCCAAACATCTCTGAATTGGGTCATTTTGCCAGTCCTTTTAGGTTCCTAGACACAATTCCAATGTGTGGGAGAGGGGGATTTTCTCACACGAACAACAAGCAATGCTCTGGACACTAGCTGGGTGTCCCTATAATTCAACCTAATTCTGACACTGTCTGCCTGAAGACAGCATCAAATTCCACAGGCCAAAGGTTCAGCTCTGCAAGACGGCTTCTGCTCCCATGTGAGATGCCCTGCTGTTATTTGTCCTTCTGTCCAATGGTCTATAAATTGTAGGTTCCAGAGATACTGTAAGCTATTTAACTATTTCTTTTTGCCAGGCTTACAGTAGTGTCAGTTTTAAGTGATTGCTTACTCCTTTTTTGTCTGTGTACCCTTTTGTTTTCCAGAAAACTGGAGTAAGTTTTGCATCACATTAACTTTTTTACATAGAGTTATATATAACCCAGTTCCTTAAGTGGGTTTCTTGAATCACTCCTTTTTTAAAGGTGCTCCATTGGGAAATAATTTGTTTATTTGAGAAACAGTATATATTCCTGTAGGCTTATAATAAACATAAATAAATTAAGGTCTTCAAAGAATCCTACTGAATTCTAGTGCCAAATCTCTTTAGCTTTGTGTACTTCATATTTTTACCCCAAGGTATTTCACAGGTTGGAGATGGGCCTTTTACTGAAAATATTCTTCACTGTGTTTTATGGTATTCTCATTCTTTTGGTATGAAGGGAGGAAATCTATATTTACTATAGAAATTTTCAATAATTACTTTGAACTTCTAGGTGAACAATTCTAGTTATATACTTGTCTTTTACCACAATTATTAACACAGTTCCTCCTGGCGTGTATTTTCTTGGTAAATATCTTTCTTTTATTTTTTAACCATAACAAGACTTTATGACCTAGTTACTGATAGTTTCAAAGAAAATAGTCAAACCAGCATATCTCCTTGCTTATTCTACTGGTGATTTCCAAACACATAACTTCTCCGACTCCCACAGCTTACATTATTCCTGGAATTTAAATGACTGCAGGGCTATCAAAATTACTTGTAATTTTATAAAATGACTCTCACAACTTAATCTTTTAGTAAGACCTGTTTCTGATAATGTATCATTGTGTAAAATGGGTCCTTGTTTTGCCCTCTTTATTTTCACACCTGCATACATCCTTTTTCCCCTGCAACTTATGTTCCTTTTATTTACTTAAAGTCCTTGTTGGGATGAAAACGGGTCTCAAGTGACAGAAACATCATTTTATTTATCTCTCTTGCCCACTTTTATGTACTTCAATTTTTTTTCTAGAAACACTAATTTCTCATTTGTCTTGCCCTTATTTTAATCTTATACCCAGTACATTTTTCTTAAGTGTTTTAAATCTATTTTACCTGCTTCACATTCTTTATACTCATTTCCCATTCTCTTCTTCAATTACTGCCTCAATTTACCTCTATCAAAATATTATACATCCCTTTATCACCCATTTGCCTGTCTGTAGTTCCTACTTCTGCAGAATATGTTATATAGATTTTTTTCCACATCATAGCTTGGCAAATTGGATCAGGGTATTCTCATCACCATATATCTTCTAAATAACAGTGCGGTAAGAAAAGCAGTGGACTAGTAATGAGAAAACCTAGATTCTTGGGTTTTTATCATATGCCATCATTTATGATATGAGAAGAGCATGAACTATCATTTTTACCTCACATGACCTATTTTAAAAATGAAGAGATAATATGTTTGAAACATTAAAAAATTTTTTGAAATGCTTTTAATATAAATTTAAGATAGAGATTTTATGGTAGGCAGATATCAGTCAGGTACCTTTAACTGATGACACTGAATCTCAATAGGAATTTGCTGAAGTGGTGGGTGGGGGTGGCATTTCAGATGCAGAACATTTATGGTAAGGAGGTATAAAATAAGATGAGGAATTTGGATTACTTTAAGTATTCTAGTGTGGCTGAAGTGTAGGTTGTTAATGGAGGAGTATCAGGAGACAGGGTTGGGAAATATTATGGATATGCCTGAGTGTTTAATTAAAAGTTATGCAGAGAGGCCAGATGGAAGCTGAGAAGGAGGAAGCTACATTAACCTTCTCCCAGGAACAAACTGGTATTACAACTAAATTATAGAAAATTCACCCTGAATAACCAACTGAACACTAGCTGGAGAGAAGCCTTATAACTAAGAACTTATGGAAGAAACCACACACTATCACAGCAAGACTGGCAGCAAGTATGGAGGTGAGAGAGGGCTGGCTGGACCCTTATGGGAGGCTGCTGAAGTATGAGAGGGATATTTCAGTGGCTGGGTGGGTCCCCCTGAGAAGTGTGGGTTCTGAACCCCAAGCTGGACTCTCCAGCTTATAGCACCAGAGTCAGGAAAGGAACCCGGGAAACATCTTGCTGTGAAAAGCAGTGGGGCTGTGTCTACCAGGGAGAAGTGGCGAGAGACACAGAGAGCCTATTAAATGATCAACGCACAAAATTTCATTTGCAGCCACTTACCCTGGGTGCCAGCAGAGGGAGGGCAAGGTGAAATAGAATCATGTGAGGAGAGTCTGGGGCTGGCGGCTCTGGGGAAAGAACAGCATTCAGGATCCCTGTGCTGAGTCATTCCCTGTAGTGCAGAGGCCATCTTTCTTGGCCAGAGCAGTCCCCTCCATGTGACATCAGCCTGGGGGAAAGCAATAGAGCCTTCTGCAGAAATACCACTTGCCCCACCCTGTAGAGCTTAAGCCTAGCTGCTGAGAAGTACAGCTAGAGGTTATTTCAATGATTAAGCCTAACAGAAAGCCTACAAAGGGAGATAACTCTCTGGGAGGTTTGAGACTTTAGTGGACTTTCCCACAGACACAGTGTTAGTAAAAGTTGGCCTTGTGCACTACTTGGTTCTTTCTGTACACACTCAGGCCCAGCAGGGGAGCCACAAGCTATGGATTGCTGCTAGTTCCAAATAGGTTGTTCAGGGCCAGTCACAAGCAATATTTGACACAAGCCCGAACCTGGAGTCTTTGCAGATCTACATTGTATATAGAAACAAACACAAAGAGGCAGGCAAAATGGGTAGACAAAGAACAGGCCCCCAAATGAAGAACAAGAGAATTCCCTGAAGGAGAACTAAATGAAATGAAGGCATGCCATTTATCAGAGAATTTAGAGTAATAATTACAAGGATGCGCAACCCCATGAAAAAAGACATAGAAACCATAAAAAAGTACCAGTCAAAAATAAAGACTGCAATGTCTGAAATAAATGATACACTGGAAAGAATAAACAGTAGATTAGAGGAAGCAGGGGATCAAATCAGTGATTTGGAAGACAAGGTGGAAAAAAACACTCAAGCAGAGAAGCAAAAAGAATTAAAGAAATGAGGAAAGTTTAAGAAACCTTTGGGACAAACGTGAAGCAGAACAACATCTGTATCATAGGAACACTAGAAGGAAAAGAGTAAGTGAGCAAAAGATTGAGAACCTATTTGAAGAAATATTGACTGAAAACTTTCCTGACTTACTCAAGGAAAAAGACACACAAGTCCAGGAATCTCAGAGAGTCACAAACAAGATGGACAACCCAAACAGATGTCCACTCCTCATAATTAAATGTCAAAGATTAAAGACAAGAGAATTTTAAGAGCTGCAAGACAAAAGCAGTTAGTTGCCTACAAGGGAGGTAATATCAGAGTGTCATCTGATATCACAACAGAGACATTAGAGGCCAAAAGGGATTGACATGAAATACTCAAAGTGATGAACATAAAGCACCTACAACCAAGACTACTTTACCCATCGAGGCTATCATTTAAAACTGAGGAAAAATAGAGCTTTCCAGACAGCAAAAGCAAAAGGAGTTTGTTATCACCAAACCAGTACCATTGTTAAAGGCTTGCTTTAAGAAAAAGAAGAAAGAGAAAGAGAAAAAACAGAAGAAAATAGTTAAAAAAATAAAATGGCAATAACTATATACCTATCAATAACCACTGTAAATGTGAATGGCTTAAATGCTCTAGTCAAAAGACATAGGGTAGCTCAGTGGATAAGAAAACAAGACCCATATATATGCTGTCCTCAAGAGACCTGCCTCAGAACGAAAATACAGACCAAAAGGAAAATGACAGCAAAAGATACTTCATGCAAGTGGAAAGGACAAAATAAGTTGGGGTAGCAGTACATGTATCTGACAGAAGACCTTAAAACCAAGGCCAATAGTAAGAGTCAAAGAAAAACACTGCATAATGAGAAAGGGAACAATCCAAGAGGATATAACACTAGTAAACATTTATACACCTAACATAGGAGGACTTAAATATGTATGGCAAATTTTGATGGACCTAAAGGGAGAGATCAACAGAAATACAGTCACAATAGGGAGCCCTGGCTGGCGTAGCTCAGTGGATTGAGCGCGGGCCTGCGAACCAGACGATCGCTGTTCGATTCCCAGTCAGGGCACATGCCCGGGTTGCAAACCGGTTCCTTGCAGGCTGACTACCAGCAGGGGATGCACAAAAGGCAACCATACATTGATGTTTCTCTCCCTCTCTCCTTCCCCTCTAAAAATAAATAAATAAATAAAATCTTAAAAAAAAAAAAAAAGAAATACAGTCGCAATAGGGGAATACAGTCGCAAAGAAATACAGTCGCAAAGGGGTGTTAAACCCCTTTGGCTTCCATAAATAGATCTTCCAGACAGAAAAATCAATAAGGAGACAGTGGCCTTGAAGGACACACTAGAACAAATGGACTTAATTGATTTCTGTAGAGGATTTCATCCCAAAGCAGCAGAATACACATTTTTTTCAAGTTCCCATGGAACATTTTCTAGGATAGACCATATGTTAGTACACAAAACATGTCTCAAGGATGAAATTGTAACTAGCATCTTCTCTGGAACTAGAAATCAATCAGAAGAAATCTGAAAAATATACAGAGATACGCAAGCTAAAAAACTTGTTAATAAATAATGAATGGGCCTTCATTGAGATGAAGGAAGAAATCAAGAGACCTTGAATCAAATGAAAATGAGAACACAACAACCCCAAATCTGAGGGATCCAGGGAAAGCAACCTAGTAGGAAAATTCATAGCATTGCAGGCCTATCTAAAAAACAAAACAAAAAAATTAAATAAATAATCTAACTTTACACCTAAAGGAAGTTGAAAAAAGAACAACAAAGTCCAAAGTGAGTAGAGGAAGGAATAGTAAAGATCAGAGCAGAAGTAAATGAAATAAAGTCTAACATAAGATACAAAAGATCAGTAAATACAACAGCGGGATCTTTTAAAAGATAAGTAAGATTGACAAACCTTTAACCATACTAATCACAAAAAATAGAGAGAAAGGACATAAATAAACAAAATCATAAGTGAAAGAGGAGAAATGACAACTGACACCCAAGAATTACAAAGGGTTGTAAGAAAATGTTATAAACAACTATACATCAACAGACTGGACAACCTGGACGAAATGGATAAATTCCTAGAAATGTACAATCTTCCAAAACTAAATCAGGAAGAATCAGAGAATTTGAATAGATTGATTATACCCATTGAAATTGAAACAATAATCAGAAAATTCCCAACAAACAAAAGCCCTTGACCAGATGACTCTTCTTAAGTGAATTTTACCAAACATACCAAGAAGAACACCTCTCCTTCTCAAACTATTACATAAAATTAAAGAGGAAGGAAGCCTTCCAAGTTCATTTCATGGGGCCAGTATTATCCTGATTCCAAAACCAGATAAAGACACTACAAAGAAAATTATAGACCAATATTCCTGATGAACATAACCCTCAACAAAATATTAGCAGCCTAAATACAGCAATGATCAAAAAGGTCACACACCATTATTCAGTGGGATTTATTCTGGGAATGCAACATTTGCAAATCAATAAGTGTGGTACCAAATAAGCAAAATAAAGGATAAAAACCACATGATCATATCAATAGATGCAGAAAAACCATTTGATAAAATCCAGCACCCATTTATGATAAGAACTCTCAGCACAGTGGGAATAGAGGGAAGATACCTAAACATAATAAAATTCATATATGACAAGCCAGCCAATCACCAGCATCATATACAATGGCCCAAAACTACAATTGTTCCCCATAAGAGTGGGAGCAAGACAGGGATTTCCACTTTCACCTTCCTTATTCAACCTAGTATTGGAAGCCACAGCAATCAGACAAGAAGAAGAAATAAAAAGCATCCAAAATGGAAAGGAAGAAGTAAAACTGTCTTTATTTGCAGGGCACATAATATTCTACATGTAGAACCCCAAAGATTGCACCAAAATACTACTAGAACTGGTAAGTGAATTCATCAAAGTAGTAGGATACAAAATTAATATCCAGAAATCAGTTGCATTTTATATGCCAATAATGAACCAAGAGAAAGGGGGATTAAGTAAACAATCCCATTCACAAATGCTTCAAAAATAATAAAATACCTAGAAATAAATTTGACCAGGGATGTAACCGAACTGTACTTGGAAAATTATAAGACACTGAAGAAAGAAATTGAAGAAGACACAAATACTGTAAGTGGAAACACATACTGTATTCATGGATTGGAAGAATTAACATCATTAAAATGTCCATACTACCCAAAGCAATCTATAGATTCAGTGCAATTCCTATCAAGATGCCAGTGATATATTTCACAGAACTGGAACATAATATTTCAAAAATTTATATGGAACTGCAAAAGGCCCTACATACCAACTGTGATCTTGAGAAAGAAGAACAAAGTTGGAGAAATCAAGCTTCCTAATATGAAACTATGCTGTAAGTTCATAGTAATTAAAACAGCAGGGTACTGACATAAAAACACACATAGATCAGTGGAACAGAATAGAGAGCCCAGAAATAAACCAATACTGTTATAGTCAGTTAACATGCAACAGAGGAAGCAGGCACATACAATCAGCTAAAGATAGTTTATTCAATAAATGGTGTTGGGAAAAATGGACAGGTGTGTGCAGAAAGGGAGAAATAGACCACCTTTTTACAGCACACACAAGAATAAATTCAAAATGGATTGTGAGACTTGAAACCACAAAAATCCTAGAAGAAAATATGTCACAGTAAAATCTGAGACATTTCTCATAGTAATATTTTATCTAATATATCTCCTCAGGAAAGGAAACAAAAGATAAAATAAAGAAACAGGACTACATCAAACTAAAAAGTCTTAGCAAAGGAAACATCAGCAAAATAAAAGACAACCCACAGAATGGGGGAACATATTCTGATACATCTGATAAGGGGTCAGTATCCAAACACTCTAAATACGTTATAAAACCTAACACCAAAAGAACAAACAATCCAATTAAAAAATGGCAAAGAACCTAAATAGACACTTCTCAAAAGGGGACATGTAGGTGGCCAGTAGACATATGAAAGGATGCTCAATATCACCAGTATCTGAGAAATGCAAATTAAAAGCACAATGAGATATATTCTCATACCCATCAGAATGGCTCATCAATAAATCAACAAACAACAAGTGCTCATGAGGATGTGGAGAAAGGGAAAAAACTTTTACACTGTTGGTAGGAATGCAGAGTGGTGCAGCCACTCTGGACAACAGTATGGAGATATCTCAAAAAATTAAAAATGTGACTGCCTTATGACCCGGTGATTCCACTTCTGGGCTACTTGAAGAAACCCAAAACACTAATTCAAAAAAACATAAGCACCCCTATGTTCATTGCACTGTTATTTACAGTTGCCAAAATGTGGAAGCAGCCCCAGTGTCCATCAGTAGATTAGTAGATAAAACAACTGTGGGACATTTGCACAATGAAATACTATTTAGCCCTAAAAAAGAAGAAAATTTTTACCTCTTGCAACAGCATGGATGGACCTGGAGAATAATATGCTATATGTAATAAGCCAGTCAAACAAATGCCAGATGATTTCATACGTATTTGGAATGTAGTGAACAAACTGATCTAACAAGCTAGAGACAGACTCAAACAGAGAGCAAGCTAACAGCTTGGTGGTGGGTGGGGCAGTTAGCAGGTGGAGGGAATGAGCAAAAAGGAAAAAAGACTCTTGGATATGGACAACACTGTGGTGATTGTGGTAGAGGAATAAATGGTAATGGAACAATAACAAATGAAATTAAGATAATTTTTAAAAATTATGGAGAATCATTTAAAGATGTAAAATAAGGAATGCATATGGTGAATACGAAATATGTTTATGAGATACACACAGACACATACACACATACTATCAGTTCATTTGATTCCCAATTTTCCTATAATTACTTACCTTCTATCATTTCAAGAATACCAAATATTTATTGAAGCATCAAAAATATGAAAGATAGGTTGGTATGACATAGACAGAACCTAATCTTACCTAATTTGACATAAAATTTCCATTTTCAGAAGTTATTCTGATATCTTTATGGATAACTGATGAGGGCAGTGGGAAGGCTTGAGTTAGGGAGACTCTCGAGGAGTCCATTGCATTTAATAATGGTCAGAACTGAGAACCTGATATAACAGGAATGTGGAAAGGGAAGGTAGATGTACAAGATGCTAGTGAGGTGGAATCTGTGGAACCTCCATTCTGATTAAATGTGGGTGGTAGAAAGGCATTTGCTAAAAGAGAAAAATTTGTAGCCCTCTAGGATTTTTGGCTTTGACGGAGTCCCTGTCTGTCACTGAAATAGAAACTAGGATGGCTTTAAAAGTTAAGACCTGTTTGGTGAATATGAAATGTGTTTATGAGATACAAACACACACACACACACACAACATACACAGCCTTTGTTTTGAGTTGGATAAAAGGAGAAAAGATTTGGGGCTTGTCCCTGTAGTAGTAAATGAAGTTTTGAATTTGGATCAGGTTGTCTGAGCACAGGGCTACGCCACTTGTTACACAATATTCTAGAAATTTACCCCTTGAGAAATACATAGTTCTCAGAAATAAGGATACGCATGAATATCCTTGAGTCATATTCCTGGTTGTTGCAGTCCATCCCAGCTCTGAGTCTCCTCTTCACAGTCTGTCGTCAGGATTTCTTGGACATGGAATATAAAGATACTGGTTCTTTACTGTTCCCATACCTCTAATTGAAACTTTAAACTTTAAATATTGTTTTACTGCTTTAAAAAATACTATCAGTTTATCCAAATACATCTAAGAGGGTCATAGTAATAGCAATCATTAGTTTTGTTTTTCTAACTTGGAGTTTACTATAAATTGACTATCAATTGCTTTTTATTAACTTATCCTCACAAAACCTATATGCTAACATAACATCATAAGTTTGGCTTATTGTAGTAGCATATTTGAAAACCCTATCTTGGTATTTAACCATGAAGCCAATTATTTTAATGTATTTATTTGGCAGATTTATTGGGAACTTCAGCCTTAAATTATGAGTTATTTCCATTCCTGCCTATTTCTTCTCTTCACCAGGTTGTTGGCCTTGAGAAGTTCTATAAGTTCTGCTTTAACTTTTCCTCCCTATAATACATTGCAGCCTAGCTTCTTGATTTGCTCTTCTTTCAAGTTTCTCTGACCTGATGGCCCAATTTTCTTTTTCTGTCACTGGCAGTTTCATAACTAAACTGCCTATTGCCATCAGGGGGCCAGGACCACGGACCTCGGACTGTGAGGACAGAGCGAGAGCTTTCAGCACTCTTAGAGCTACTGCCGTGGCTGTGAGTCCCGCAGGAGGTCCTCCTGCAGATGTTATTTTAGAGTTGCAGTTGCCTATCATACAAGGGGGACCCCCCAAAACCCAGAATTTATTTATAAAAAAGTGTGTATTCTTACATGTTTAAACTTCAGTCACCTTCAAAGTACTCTCCATTTGATGAAATACACCTATTGAGATTTCTTTTTTCCACTGCTCAAAACAGTTTTTGAACTCGTCAATTTCTATGCCTTTTAGTGGTTCAGCCATTTTTTGTTTCACCTCTTCCACATCAGCAAAACATTTCCCTCTGAGGACTTTTTCCATCTGGGGAAAGAAAATAAAGTCACTTGGGATGAGATTGGGTGAATAGGAAGGGTGGGCATGGGGTTCAGGCCATTTTTGGTCAAAAACTGCTGAATACTCAGGGTGGTGTAGGCAGGTGCACTCCTAAATTACCCATGATGAAATGAGTAAATGCATTGAGTCTTCAAAATTTTTTCACTTAAAAATAAATAAATAAATAGAATCAGTGAGGAAAAAAAAGTTTCACTGAAACTGAACTCAGCCTCTCACAACAGTGTCAGTTAATATACTAATACAGATGAGTTCCTACAGCACTTACCTAGTGGAGGAAGCCAACGCTACAAGGGGCTTGTTCTCCAGAAGATAATTCTGTTTTTTGAGTGGATCCCCCCCTCATATATGGGTTTTTAACATTCAAGGGTTACCAGCCACCTGCAATTTGTAGGCATACTCAAACATTTTTTGTGACCACAGCTACATGTGAATGAGGACAAATATATTGAATTGATTAGTGCAAACATTTGAGGGGAGTGAAAATGTCTATTGTAGTCTGGCTAAAGTAATGAAAATTCTACCTTTTTTTACAACTCCTGAGCACAGTGTGTGATTTTTTTTTTTAAGTAGCTCTTCATTTAGACCTGCAAACACGAACTGCTAACTACTTCTTAATGCTCTTTTAAAATCATTTCAATGGTGCTGATATCTGAGAACATCTTTTAGTTTCACAGATAACTATGTGTTGGAAATGCAGTAGAATGCCAGTTCAGGAAGTATATATGAAATGAGGCTGAAATGTTGTAATTATTTAAAGACAGTGACATTTTAGTGATAAGCAATATTTGGTTCCTTATGTTTTTATGTCACAGGAAAGAAGATAATTCCCAGCTGTTTAATTTAAATTCTAAACCTACATAGAAATCCACATGCTAACAGGTAAATGGAATTCCTGTTAGATTTTTCTAAATTCAGATTTATATCAGGAACCAGATTATATTTATTTTGTTTATCTCTCAGACAATAGCTTAAAAATACTATTCCAAGGCTCTTGATTCAGCTTAGTATAACTATTCTTCCAATTCCTTGAATTATAATCTGTGGACAGTCTCAGCAGAGTACAAGAGTTTTGTATAATTTTTTTTCCTTTTGCCCCTGACATTTAGCTCTGAAGTTAAGCCATTCTTTCAATTACAGTGAAAATGAGGTATGCATGGGTGATTTGCAGTTAACCACTTGCCTCCATGCACACAAATGCCTCGGCTTCACATCTAATTGTGATTCATGCCTTATGCCATACTCTTGCTCTTTCATCCCTATACCAACAGATGGTGGGACAAGACCCCTGGGGCAATCTGCCTCACTGTTGTTCTAAGGTTGTATGTCTTCTGGTAGCAATGGCCAGAAAAGGAAGGATATTAACAGGGGAAATTGGCTTGAGTACTTTTTGGCCTCTTGTTTAAAAAAATAATTAATGGAAATTTGGTGTCAAGTTTTAGGTGGTACCTTAAAAACTTTTTTTTTCCCCTGTCTGGTGTAGATCAATGCACTGAGCATGGGCCTGAGAACCAAAGGATCACAGTTCGATTCCCAGTCAGGGCACATGCCTGGGTTGCAGGCCAGTTCCCAGGAGGGGACACACCAGAGGCAACCATACATTGATATTTCTCTCCCTCTCTCCTTCCCTTCGCCTCTAAAGATAAATTTTTTAAAATCTTAAAAAAAAAAACCCAGCCCTGGCTGGTGTAGCTCAGTGGATAGAGCACGGGCCTGCGAACCAGACGATCGCGGTTTGATTCCCAGTCAGGGCACATGCCTGGGTTGCAGGCCAGTTTCCGGCAGGGGCCAGTTCCCTGCAGGGGATGCACGAGAAGCAACCATACATTGATGTTTCCTTCCTCTCTCCTTCCCTTCCCCTCTAAAGATAAATAAATAAAATACTAAAAAAAAAAACAACTTGTTTTTTAATCCATGAAGAAGCAAAAAGCAAAGACATATTTATATTTTATAACTGGACTTGCTGAAGACACCTTTATGTCCCTATCACATGTACATTACATTTGTGATCATCTGAATTATAAGAAACCTAGTAAGTGACAGCATACAAAAGAACAGGTTTCATCTAGTTATGCGTAAGTTTTCTGTTCTAAAAAATACCACAGGTTGCCAGGTGACAGGCATGTCAATTTGTTAGCTTAATAGAATCTGAAGTTGCTGTTTATGCTCTGTGATTAGTATGATTGGTGATGTTAGACAAGTTTACTTCATCTTTCTGGGCTAATAAATAAGACTTTCAGAGTATCTCCAAATGTCTTTTTTATTATAGTACATAAAATATTAGAAGCTGAGCCCTGGCTGGTGTGGCTCAGTGGATTGAGTGCCAGCCTGTGAACCAGAGGTTCGCTGGTTCAGTTCCCAGTCAGGGCACATGCCTGGGTTGCAGGCCAGGTCCCCAGTAGGGGGCACTCGAGAGGCAACCACACAGTAATGTTTCTCTCCCTTTCTCCCTCCCTTCCCCTTTCTCTAAAAATAAATAAATGAAATCTTTTTAAAAAACGTAGCTGAAATAGTACTAGCTGTATGAAAATACACTATGCTTATGTTAGGAAAGAAATGCATGAATAGAGTTTCATCATTGAATAATCTTGGTTTTTTTATTTGTAGATACCAATGTCATGGAAATACATATATATAAACTAATTACAGATTATTTTTTTAAAGATAATAAATACATGGGAGTATAATTACCCATATACTTTTCATTTGACAACTCTAGCTTCTCATGATGAAGAGAGTGTGATGGTTCTGTTACCCTAGGTAGTGAAGGTGTGCACAAAGCAATGTGTTTTAACTTTTTGACCAGAACCTACGGTTAGAAATATCTTTCACATACAGTGGGCATGCACATAGCATATGCATAATTCAGAGTTTCACTAACAGTGAAACTTTCCCCTCATTCGGAGCAAAATTTTTCCTGTTCTTTTGTTGTTGTTGTTGTAGATGTTAATTTTATTCTCTTTTTAAGAATTGCTGGTTCTTGTTGACCACATATGTTTCAGAATTTCTGATCAGGACCCACAGTTTGAAAAACACTGCACTATTCTGTGCTTGCTGTAATGAAATGCATTTATTTTCTGTAGACTTTCTCAAATTATTCTATTAAAAATTTTTTTCCTACTCTATTGGTCACATCAGCTACCATTTACTTAACAAGAAATCTAAATTTAGAGTTCTCTTGTTTGTGTGTAAAGCCAAAGGATGTAAAGGATATAGAACCTCTATACATAAAAACAAATTTAAATGGAATGTTTTAATGAACTGCACAACTGCCTTTAAACATGTGTCCATGCCTCTTCATTATTTAGAACCAAATAGTAATTTTATTTTCTTGAGCTTGTCTTTAGTCCATGATCACTACAGCAGGTGTTCCTGTTATCTTTTTTTAATAGTTCATGCTTTATTAACAGATACATGAAGTGGCTTGGTTTCATCAAAAGATTCTTTATATATATTTTAACTAAGAAAGAAAGAAAAGAAGCAAGGGACTCTTGAATTTCTATATCGCCAAGTCAAGTTCTAAATACTGTGGCCTTACTGCTGTTAACTATTTTCTGTCTTCATTAGTGGTGGTTTGAAGAGTTGTACGGAAAACATAGTAGTCATATGGAACTATATAGTTTCTCCATATAACATGATGTAAGGTGAATTTTTTGCTCATTTACTTGCCATTCTTTTTTTTTTACTTGTGATAGCATATAGGAAACCAGAGAATGAATACACATATGTGTATATAAAATACTATACTATTATAGAATGCAGAAGGGAAATAGAAAAAAGGTATTCTTACTCTGCATAGAGAGGATTGAAACTAACATTGAAAAGTAAGCTTAGTATGCAAATGGTATATTCAGAAAGGATTCCTTTATAATCTGACGGTAGATAGGCAAAAAATTGTATTATGAAGTATTTTGTGCAGATAAAAACTGAAGCAGGTTGTGGAACTGAAGGTCATTTTATATAAATACATATATTTGAATGTATACTGAACAAACTTTTATTTGGATGGTGAAAATTCTTGAATGTTAGTGCATAAAGTTGTCAGTGTTAGTGTTGAAGATTTTCATTGAAGCTCTTTGTTTATATCTCTTGCAGATATGGAAACAAGTGAAAAAATCCAAGGAAGTGGAATACTTCAACTGTTTGCAAGTCTCTTGCTTCCACAGTCTTCCTGCACAGCCAAAATAGCTAACATCATAGCAGAAGTAGCCAAAAATGGTGAGGTTTTCCTCAAGAACTTTTCTGCTGGGAACATCTTCAGTTTTACACCTTACTTGTCAGTATGTTTTATTAATTTATGTTTTAATTTTGTAGATTAGACATTTTTATGTTCTATTTCTCTTTTCTTTGATTTTTTTTCATGTAATTGTTAAAAATGACTATAGTTAATAGTCATTTTCCTTATTCATTTTCCATTTGCTATTCCAGTCTTCTGGAGAAGAAGTAAAGGGAAGTCCTGCTCGTCCCTTTTGTACCTATATCATTTACTACTTTGTACATAGGATTCTTGAACTTGCCACTGAGTCACTTACCTTTTTCACGGAGAGCTTTCCTTTTTCAGTGTATTTATCGGTTTATGTTATACCCAGGTTCAAACTGTTTATTTTTCGTTTGGCCTATCCTCCTGACATTAGCATGTGACAGCCAAAGAGCAGTTGGAATGTACGTTGTTTTCTGCATTCGCCTTCTTAGGAAACATTTATTTTTTTAATTTCCATTTTTTAAATACTCTGGAAAAATAAAATGACAGCAGAACTTAGGTAATAGCCAGTCCATCCCATTATGTATAATTTATATCTGATGAGACATTCCTTGGAAGAGTTTATTATAGCAGAAGTATTTGCACATGATTTTAATTCAGTCAGTTTGAGAAAACCATGACTTTTTAAAGCAGTTTTTATTCATAAGGGAAGGCCATAGTAAATGTAATACTTTTAGTGAGTCTCAATTTATGTGTTTGAGATTATTTGTAGGCCTTTTATTTTAGTACATTTCATTTGTTTTACCTTTAAGAGAAGACATTTAAAAACTCTGGCCTTATTTGTGTAGTCAGTATGGTAGGTGGCCTAGTAAAACAGCCTGTTGGTAAATGTTTTACTGTGAGTTTTTTTCTACTTGTTTAGAGGTTTTCAAAATATCTTTCAAGTTTCAGTAAAGTTTTCTATATTGATAAGTCACTTTGGGGGGTTATTAACTGAAAACTGGCCACCTGTTGTTTGTATTATCACTATACAGTGCTTTGGATATGAGGTGGTCATAAATGCTCAGAGATCTTGGAATATTTAATGTACTTAAAGCAGATTTGAATAACTCCAAATAGATAGTGAACACCTTGGGACAGCAAAGAGCTCCTGAAGCAGATTTAGTCTGAAAATGGAACCCCTTCAGACATGCTATGTTAGCCTACAACAAAACCACTATCTGAATCTTAGATGCAAAGCAGCTTGATTTTTAAGATAAAATGGTTTATATTTAATCTCATTAGAATCACAATATAGATTTCCAGAAACTAAGCATGTATGCGTGGGAACCCTTTGAACAAGGATAACAATCACAGCCAGTCTGTGGCCTCTCCAGTATTATATATCTATATATACTTATATATAGATAAATAATATATACCTTATAAACATTTCTGATAAGTTCTTGTATATCCATCCAAAGTAGGTGAGTTCATGTTTTTAAAACTAGCTAAGGAAGAGCTGTACTCCTTGCTTAACAAGTAAACTGTCTGAGAAGCAAAAGATTTTAGAAGGAGTTTACTTTCTCCAGGCAGTATTGCTTTTACATTGACTGAAAGATGAGGAATATACTAGCTTTGTTTTATCTTTTATCTTCAAAAAAACCCTGAGTTATAATTGACATATAATATTGTATATGTTTGAGGTATTCTTTATATGCTTTTGAATTATAAAAAGTTTAGAATAGTTTTATTTGATTCCCAATTTTCCTGTAATTATTTACCTTCTATCATTTCAAGAATACCAAATATTTATTGAAGCATCAAAAATGTGAAAGATAGGTTGGTACCACATAGACAGTTAGAACCTAAAAGCAAAGGAAAACAGTAATTTGTCATGCTGCCATTGCCTGAAGGACAGCAATGACAAAACAAATAAGCAAAACAATAAGATATAACAACAGACTCCATTTGTGAAATGAATGCAAATCAGACTTTTCCTAAATTTCTTATTTTAGTAGTCACTTAAATGATGTCCCTGTTGGAAACTAGGCATGGCAGGAGGTGAAAAGGATATCTGCCTTTAATTTAATTAATTTGAATTGGTGACAAGTTATTTTAAGATTTGAAATCTATAAAGATTCTAAAGTAACTATTAATTTAAGAGATGGATAAGTAGATTGATGTGTCATCTCCTATAGTCATTGAATTCATGGAAGAATATAGTGTAATTTGTTTTCCCAGTAGGTGATAGAATATGTCCTTCTACTGAGTTAAAAAAAAAAAACTTCAACAGTAAACCAAAAGGTTAGCTTTAAAAGTAGGGAAGTACTCTTACTCTTGGAAGTTTAAGTTAGAGAGCTTTTTCAATTATATAAAGGTAGGTAAGAGATAAGGTAGAAATGCAATAATTTATTTAGGTAAAGAGGAATTCCTTTGTGATTTACAGCTATCTTAGGGGGAAAGGAAGTTGTTACAGAGGTAATAGTTCACATAATAGCCCTATATGATGCACTCTTAGAATTTCAAAACAATGTATGTTTCTTTGTTTTTATCCTTACTGGAGGACATTTCTTTATTGCTTTTTAAAGAGAGAGTGAAGGAGAGAGGAAACAAGAGAAACATCGATTCAAGAGAGAAGCATCAATAGGTTGCCCTATATGTGCCCAGACCAGAGACCATACATGCCCGGACCGGGAATCAAACAAACCCACAGGGTTTGTGACCTTTTGGTTATGCCGTGGCTATGCTCCCAACCAACTGAACCACCCCTGTTAGGGCAGTGTGCTCTTAAGAATTTGAAAATGAAGAGAAAGAGGGGGAGATTACTTATGAGGGTATTTGTGGAACAAATTAAGGACAAGAGTGAAAAGAGTAATTTTTATTTAGTAGGATAGAGTACAGATTCAAGAATTAGATCTTTATTGACTAATTTAATTGACAAGAACATCCTTACAGTAAGTCCTAATATCCAAAATGATGATTCTGATATTGGCTATTAGAGAGCTGTCATCAATTAGGTGTCTTTATTATCCTTAAATTTTGTAATAGGCTTTCATGAGAGACACTGTAAAAAGGTTGGCTAATTGTAACTATGATGGTATCATTGGGAATTACTAAATTTAGAATAGTATATTATAAAGCTAAGGAAAAAAGTTTGAGGTATAAGAAAACATTTGGTGCTTTAGACCAAATGCATGGGTACAACAACAGATATGAGTAATCTATAAAGTGGATTTTAATAAAGAACAGGAATGAAGATAAATAATAGATGTTTCTGTTGTCTTACCAGTTGAAAAGGACCTATTTTTAATGATTCACTTGAGCCTTTTTAAAAAGTCTTATATTTTAGCTTTCTAGAGAACATAGAGTGAAAATTCTACAATTTGATGGCTTACTTTATAAATATAGTACATTACGTTCTCACTTAGTGTCATTGGTAGGTCTTGGAACTGTGGTGAAGCACTGTATGACAAAAACAATTTTATCATAGGCTAATTTGATATAAACAAGAATTAGGTTTCTACTGCATCTCATCAGCATTATAACAAAGCATCTTTGAATGGAACAGCTTGTTTGAAGACCTGCTGTACTTTAATGATCGGGCTCATGGAAAGACCATTACCAATATTTCTATCATTACATGCTGTTTCCTAAGCACATTCAGTTATTATAAGAGCATAATGATAAGTTAGGTATAGCAGACTGTCGGCGAAGGAAAATTACAACCCCACACATTTTTGTGTAGTCATTTCATGAAGTATGTAATAGACTTGTGTTGGTACTTTTGAACAGAAATGTACTCTTCAAATAGTAAGCTACTTTGGACACTTTAATAGGAGGTATTTATTTTATTTAGGGGCATGATTTATGGAAGTTGTGAGTCTGTAGATTTTTAATTAAATATGTCTCTTATTTTCAGAATTCATGCGAATTCCGTGTGTGGATGCTGGATTGATTTCACCACTGGTGCAACTACTAAATAGCAAAGACCAGGAAGTGCTGCTTCAGACGGGCAGGGCCCTAGGAAACATATGTTATGATAGCCGTAAGTGTTGAAGTATCAGTGGTACACTTACACACTTTTGTTTAAGTACTGTGATTTCAAACTGATTTCCCTCGTAGTGCTGGCACTGACTTTTCTAGGCTGAGACACTAACATGGGCCAGTATGACAGCTCTGCTTATTTAGCAGGTCTGTTGGGGATACGGGCCATGATTCTTAAGTAAGAAGGTATAAAAAGTGAGCTCTTTTCCGCTACTTCACAAATCATGTTTTCACAGGAAAGTAAGTCAATTCCTAAGAAATTGGGCTTTAAATTAAATATATACATCTTTTCAATAAGGTTTTATTAAAGTATCATCTCTGAATGCAAATGCTTATAAATAGTTTTTTAAAATTTCAAAGTCTCCAAATACATTTTTAATTTTTTACAATTGAGTAAAACCATTCATAAAATTCATAATCTTCTCAAAAGCTAGATTGGCCTCTTACATTTGCATTGACTTCATTCCTATTTGTTATAATGTCACTGTCATCCTCATCACTTTCTATAACACACTGTTCTATTAGGCAGAATATGGTATATTGCAAAAATTTTATGTTTTCTGCTTTTCCTTCCCACATATGTACTGAAAAATCTTGAGTATATTTAATTTAATTAGGCTTATCCTGATTTTCCTTAGATTTCAATTTTTGAGCCAAAAACATATATTTATATAACTGGGATAACTTTTTTTTTTAAGATTTTATTTATTTATATTTAGAGGGGAAGGGAAGGAGAGAAATATCAATGTATGGTTGCCTCTCATAAGTCCCCTGCTGGGAACTGGCCTGCAACCCAGGCATGTGCCCTGACTGGGAATCGAACCGCGATCGTGTGGTTCGCAGGCCCGCGCTCAATCAACTGAGCTACACCAGCCAGGGCACTGGGATAACTTTTATTGCTTATTTTCCCTCTTGAGTTTATAATTCACCTTTTCAGTGAGTTATGTTTTGTTATAAACACAGAAGACAAAGCCCTTTTATAATAGACAATGCTTCCAGTAGTGATTTGTGTATATAAGCCAGATATTACATAAGGTCATAAACATATTTAAACATATTTATTTATGATGAAAGGAAGGAAGGAAGGAAGGAAGGAGATTGAAACTATAGCTCTCAGTTATAACTTGTCTGTAGCAGTGGTGGTAAGGCTAGCCTCATTTATTCTCCTTTCTTTTTTGGAACATTAAGTATTATATCTGGCCCTGGCTGGCGTAGCTCAGTGGATTGAGCGCGGGCCTGCGAACCAGACAATCGCGGTTCGATTCCCAGTCAGGGCACATGCCTGGGTTGCAAACCGGTTCCTTGCAGGCTAACTACCAGCAGGGGATGCACAAAAAGGCAACCATACATTGATGTTTCTCTCCCTCTCTCCTTCCCCTCTAAAAATAAATAAATAAATAAATAAATAAATAAATAAATAAAATCTTAAAAAAAAAAAAGTATTATATCTGAGGACAATTTTAACTTACAGTTTCCAGTCTCCATTACTGCTTATAAATTTACCTATCTGTTTGTTCATTCCAGTTATTTTTATCCTAGAGTATAAACTTTATTTATAAAAACCTAGTGCTTTATGTTTATAACTTTGCATTTTCATATTTATGATTTTTTATTAAACAGCATATCTTAATAGTATTAGTGTTGAAGAATGAACCACTTATATATATTTCATATGATTAAATTTAACAGTATATTTTAAGGACTCCTGCAGAGTAACCATCAAAGATTGATGGCACGTACCTGGACAGCATTGATCATTACTGTTTTTATTCCTATCCTTCCATGTTTATTACTAGAATTTTTTTTATTTTATTTATTTATCTTTAGAGGGGAAGGGAAGGAGAGAGGAAGAGAAACATCAGTGTATGGTTGCTTCTTGTGCATCCCCTGCTGGAAACTGGTCCCTCCCAGGAACTAGCCTGCAACCCAGGAATGTTCCCTGACTGGGAATCGAACCATGATTGTCTGGTTTACAGGCCCGCGCTCAATCCACTGAGCTACACCAGCCAGGGCTTATTACTAGAATTTAAGGCTGTTGAAAGTATTTTTCAGTTTTGTTCAGTTTAGTTATTCTTGAATTATGCATTGCTTGAATATAGGAAATATCTGTTTTGCGTACTTTGGCTTTGAGTTTCACTTAATACTGGTAAAATAGAAGAAGCACCCATAGTTATTTATTATTTCATCTTGCTCTGGTTTTTATTGGCACAGAATAATTTTATTTTCTGTGTACTTTATAAAGACCTTTGAAGTTAAGGTAATAAATGTCTGGTTAATATGATTATTATTTTGACGATTATTATTTTTATAATATTTATAATATTATTATTATTATTTTGACAGTACAGTCCAATATTTTAGTGTTTATCCATTTACTCTGTTCTTACAAAGTATGTAGTATAAAATTCTTAGGCTATGAAGTTAATTTTTTTATTTCATTTATCCATAAATATTTATAACCACTTCATTCTCATTTAATTCAATGGAAATTATAGCTAAGTGGAAAATTAAGCATAGTGAATATGAGCTATTTTTTATAGTTTGAATCCTTGTTTAAGAAAAATGAGGTTAGTAGTCTTAAAAATGAATTAGTATAAGAAGTGATTTGTTACTGTAACTCATGCGATGAAATTTGTTCATTTGTCCTGCTTATACATATAATTTCAATAGGACTGTATGCTTTCTTACCCTTTTAAACTCTGTGAACATCTTAGTGATTTCTCCAAATAATTGTAGGAAAAGTACAGCACCTGTATTTGAACTACAATAATAATATTAAGTACAACAATAATATACACGTACCTATATTTGAACTACAATAATAATATAAAAGTCTATACATGTGATGCTGTGTAGTTGATTTGTGAATGTACTTGAAATACATTTCTTATTTTATGACAATTGGGAGTTTGAAAGAACCCATAAATTAGATTTCTCTTTTTAAAAAGTATTGAATGGCTTCTATTTTAATTAATTAATTAACATTCTTTCCTCTTGAGAATGTAATGCTTCATTCTTAAAAGGATGATAGAAAACTATACCTGACAACTTTGTAAAACAAGAAATCTTTTTCTTACAAATAACATGTTTTCCAGTTCACATTTGTGTTTTATTAAACTTATTCATTGGAATAATCAGTTTACTTAACATTTTATAAATGTTCTCCAAATGAATAATTTTTAATGTAAGTTTATTCAGAGTAATACTAGGTTTACAATAGATAGTAAAGCCAATGTACATATAAAATAACAATGAATTCATTATTAGAGTTAAATATCTGAGCAGTATGTGCCTTTTTTACAGATTTTCATTTTGACACTTAAAAAGTAAAGTGTTTGCTAGCGTATTTCAGTTAAATCCATGGTAATCTTTTGAAAAAAGTAGGTCAGATTTCAATTTTACTAGCTTTATAGTGCCCATTTTAGGAGCTCTTCCTAATGGAAGGAAATGTTCTTATATAATCTTAACATCAGGTAACACACTGATAGAGCTGCCAAGTAGGACAGAGCGAGGCTTTGTTGCCGATGAATTTATTGAGTTCCAGTCTCTCTCTTGTATAGTGATATGAAAGAATCACTGAGTAGGAACATTTAAAATACCTCGCCTTTTTTTGTTTTTCCAGAGAGCCTTCAAGGTGCTTCAGTTATAGATTTTTCTTTAGAAGTGCTCAGATTTCTGACATAAGCCACATTTTAGAACTATTTTGCTCTCTAGTTTTGGCAAAATGACTTATGAGAAGTTTGATATGTTTTAGATCAAAGAAGAAAAAAATTATATTTCAATTTAGAAAGGAATCAGCAAACTGATGGATTTTCTAGGGAACATGATTTTAAATAAAGAGAAGTATTAAATTTCATAGGTAAATATCTTTGGCCTCTTCATTACACATTTCTTTCAAAAGTGATAAAAATGAATTTTTTTTCTTCTCATATAGCCATCTTTTGTGCAACTGTGTAATTCCTTTCAGTGATCAGCTTTGTCTTCAAAGCTGTGTGCATTTAAAATTGCTGATATACGTAAATGTCCTTATAATATTGAAGAGCTTCATATCAAATTTGTACCCACTATTTATAATTCATAGGGATAAATTGATGGTTGGAATTTATTATATGCAAGTGTTACTGCTTGAGATTAGGAAACAATTGATATGGGAAGTACTGGTTAAAATTTCTGTAGTAGAAGCTAGACATAAATAATTATGTGAAATTAAATATGTGCCTTTTTCTACATCAGAAATTATAATGTACAATTCAAATTAATCATGTTAAATAAATATGCATCTTTATAGAACTAAAATTAATGCTATTATATAATTAGTTTTATTATTGGAAAGATATATACATAAGAAGTTTATATGAAATGCTATCATACATGATACAAAGAAACTTAGATTCTTGCTCACTGCTGAATATCATATCATTCAAAATGATATGACATTAAGGCTTGCCATACCCAATGTTTATTAAGTGAATTAAGTATTGTTTATTTCATTGACTTCAAATGTAAGTGGAAAGGATGCCCAAATATATGCATGGACTTATTTGTGTATTAGTGATTGTAATTATTATTTTTATGGAATGCATGAAGAAAGAATTCACTGTCTGACTATAAATGCTGAAAAAGAATTAGCAATGATACTATAATATATTGAAATGTAATTTGGTTTGTTAAATATGAATTAATATAATACAGACAAGCTTTGAAATTGCTGAAGTAATCAAAATATATTTATAGCAGTTACAGTCCACAAGGAATTATTTATGTCTGGCATTTAAAATAAATATATCAGTGATATAAAATAGGTTAAGCATTTTATTAATTATATAAAAGGGTTTTGCAGGTCTGTATATTTGCCCTACTTTTTACTAGTATTCAATTTTAGAATTACCAGCCAATAAGTGTAAAAATAAGATTCTTCAACTCTTACCAGTTTATCCATTGCATTTTATTTATTTTTTATGACTTTATTGGTGTTCAGTTACAGTTGTCTTATCTGTTGAATTTTATGAATGGGTTTATTATCAAAATGCATGTGTATATAAGAATAAATAGCTACATGAAACTGTGATTTTAGAGACAGTAATTATTGCTATTATTCTATGAAAATATTCCATAGTAGAGATGTCCAATATATTGTACATAGTTGGGAATAGATGTTATTGTGTAACACTATCATGAACTGTAAAAAAAGGTTCATGCCAAGAAAAGTTTTGAATATGGTAAGGAAAATAAAATGTACAAAGAAACACAACTTGTGAACAATTATAGAGTACACAGTAAATCAGAATAAAAATAAACAATGAGAGTAGTACTTGGAGCCATTTTTTGAAAAGTAAGCAAATAAGTACATTGTTTATTGAAGAAATATAGTTCATTTTAAAATTAATATAAATAATGGAATTTTAATGTGTATCCTGGAAATATTGCAGATTGATAGGATTTTTAGTTCTGCCATTTACTAAATTGTCATTTAATCTTTCTCAATTTTAGTTTCCTTAGTGGCAGAGTGAACTTGTGTGGTTTAAATAAACAAGGTTTATCTATAGATGCACAATATAATTATAAATTGCTATGGAAAAGAAATACATAGCATTTATATATGATCATTTGTCCTGGTCAGTTTGGTTTCTTAAACCACCATTTATTTCTCACAGTTCTAGAGGCTGGGAAATCCAACCAAGATCAAAAGGCACCAGCAGATTACATAATCTGGTAGGGGCACTCTTTCTGGTTTGCCTTTTCATTGCTTCCTCACATGGCAGAAAGAGAGAGAGGAAGCGGGCTCCTCTTCGTTCTCTTCTTATAAAGGCATTAATCTTTTTCATGAAGGTTCTACCTGCACGATCTAATAACCTCCTGATACCATCACAATAGGAGTTAGGATATAAACATATGAATTTGGGAGGGATACATTCAGTCCATAACATTATTACTTCGAAAAAGTATGTTATGACAATCATGTAATGCATACATTACATTACATACATTACTAACTTTATAAGCTATTTAAAATAAATATATAAAGACCAGAAGCTATATAAGGAGAGGCAAAGATAAAACTAGTACAAGTCAGGGATAATATAGTTGTTATATTGAGCAGTAATTTAATTTGTGCTTCTAGGCAGGCAAGGTTAAGAAAATAAAGTTGATGTGCTATGTAATTTTCACTTTGTACTAAGTAGAAATATTTTAGTTCTTCAGTTGACCTAAAAAGACCTGTTGAGACAAATGATAGAATAGATTTGTCATAAGGATATCACTACCTCTTTAGATGATTCTGAGTGCATCCTTCTTAAAATATGCAAAGAAATATACAAAAGCTGGCATTAAAGACAGTGTCTTCAGTAATAGCTCTGGAAAAATTACCCAGATATTCTCCATATGAATGTTCTTGTACTAATCTTCAACAGAATCCAAGAAATAATACTGATTACTTTAGTAAAGGTAGTGCTGTTTGGGCAATATAATTCAAATCTATTGTTTTGGTAGTAGAACTTGCTTCAAACGTACAGCTTAAAAACTTAAAGAGTTTTTGACTTGAATATATTTCCTAGTTTATGGTAAAACCAAATACAGTTCGTTTTGCATTCATTATACCTGCTCAATTTTTGTGTTGTATAATGTTTTCAAATAGTATTTTCTGGGACTGAAAAATATGCTAATCTTTTATTTGCATGAAAATTAATATTTTAAAATACCACATATATAATGGTTATTTTATATATGTAATAAAATTGCATAAGAAAGTTACTGTGAATTGAAGGTAATGAGGCATGTATATCAGCACATTAAAAATAATACACCGTGTGATGAATGCTATAAGAGAATGCACAGTAAGTTTTTGGAGGGAGCTCATTTGTGTTTGAGCTCATCCAGTGATATTTATGGAGAAGAAAACATTTAATCTGCATAGAATTTGGACCTGTAGAGAAAGGTTAAAAGATTTTTCAGGAGCACAGAAAAGCATTGTAAAAGGTAGATAAAATCTTGGATAGATATGTCTGGAATTTGTATTGGAAAGGGCTTTACACAATGGGGAGTTATTGCAGGTGTTTGAGGAGTAGAATTAAGTGCGGAAATTGACGCTATTAAAAATTAATTTGAAAGAGATACACATTATAAGCTAGGCAGACATTCATAACAATTAGTGTGATTCTTAGTAGTATGTATCTGAAACACTTGGAGGACTTTTTAGAAGTACATTTTCTTGGCCACAACCTAGAACCACTAAATCAGAATCTCTGAGGTTAGATTCCAGCCTATCATGTATATTCTGCAAAAAGCTCCCTAAATGACTCTAATGTACTTACCTACTTAAAAAGTTTTGGACAGTGACTAAATGAAGAATAGTCAGTTAAGAGGTCTTTTTTTTTTTGAAACTTGCAGAACAAATTTAAGAGTACAGAAAGGAAGTGTGTTTGTGTGTGTGTGTGTGTGTGTGTGTGTGTGTGTGTGTGTGTGTAAGAATCCAAGAAGATATCGGATAAGAGGAAGGAATCTATTAGTCCAAATTAAAAATTGGATAATACGAATAGCAGAAATAGTGGAATAAATGTTTGTAACTCTTAAAAAAGTGTGCTGTTACTGCTTCAAGTTGAATTTTAAATCGAAACTGTGTATGTGCACACATCCATACACACAATCTGGCATGATTTTAACTATTAAATAGCTGATACAGAAGCATCTTTTATATTTAAAATAACTGGAAAAAATAATTTTGATCTTGAGCAATTAGATTAATAAGTTTGAGCAATAAATTATTTTCGTTGTTGCCTGAATGCTCAGGAATCATTTAAGGTAAGGTCATTTTATGGAAATAATTGATCTTAGTAAGTCATTTTATAATTTGTATATATAATCACCATCTTCTAATAAAATGATAATAGAAATATATAAGAAGTAGAATAAATTTAGTGGTATATTTAGCACATGTGTAGTAATTTATGGGTGTTCCATTATTAAGTAAAGGCTTTTTGAAAAAAGTGGAATTGTCAAATGGTTACTGATGTGAAGAATCTGTTGTACTACAGAAGTTAATACTACTATCAGCAGGTGCACCTAAGTTGTGTCCATCAACTGCCGTGCAGTGGCCTCATGTTAAACTGCATCTGTAGAACTAGTGCTTTTCTTCCTGATCCTTCATTCTCAATGTAAATACATTTGGAATTTTCTTGCATCAAGGGAGAATTTACACCTGAATATAATACTGTGCCACAAAATTGCAACTTCATGCTTCTTTTTGATATATGAGTATTTAAGTCATGGTGGGTTTTTTGAAATTGCTTATCATTATAATTTCACTGATGTAATATTTACAGTGTCTACTTCTATACCTAGTCCTTCATGCATTTTACCTACACTTGGATATGATGAGTAAGTTGCAGTTTGAGTTTCAGTAAAAATATTGATGGGTTCAGAATTTTCATTTGAATGCTTCAAACATATTTGAATATGTATAAGGTATGTAATAAAAATCCACTGTTTTGGCAGAATTATTGGGGGGAAATGTAAGAATTTAATTTTTTCTGTAGTAGATTTCATAAATATCTTTTGACTTCATCTTGAAAAACAAGTAGGTATGTCTATTTGCCATTCCCTTGTTTCAGAAAAATGAAATAACACTTGGCAAAATTAAAAGACAGGATAGTTAAGAATACAAAAAAAAATTCATATAATACACATTAGAATAGCCAAAATATCTGACTTACAGAAATATGATACTACTCTTTAGGTCATTGGCTACCAACTTTTTTTATGCACACACAACAGAAACTTGATTACATATCATTTTTGCAGGCTGCCAACTCTTTTGAATAGGAAGACCCTCTTTTTAACACCAAAAATAATTGTACCCCCTGGAAACTATAACTCACATACAGTAATAATTGTAATTAAGAAAACTTTATATCATAGATTCAAATGCTAGAATTTCTATATTGGAGGATAAATTTTTATCATTCACAGAACATGTATTTTAAATCCAGTTTTATGATGTTGAGGATTCTAAATCAAAGTTAAAAGAGACCTGCCACCATAGTAAAACAATAAACTAACAAAGATTTGACCTGTGGAATCTTCTTTTTAATAGGCCTGCTATATGACACAGGAAAAAATATTTCCTAAGTGAGGTTAGAATTAGAAACATACTTTTATGTCATTGGAGATAACATTTATGTTTTTGCCTATAGGAAGTCTCAATACCTACACCATGGGTCATATGATTTGAATGTTTTTCTTTTCTCGTGTTGATTGTAAGGAAATTCTTTGTGCTTTCATATTCTCAGATGGATAGATATATAACTAGATAAATATACACAAAATACTTTAACCAAGAAATATTGATTGAGCCATTGTATTGGGGATACTGTGCCAGGTAATGGGGATAATAGTAGAAAGTAAGAGCAAGAAGTCCCTATCCTTATGGGGCTTATATAGGAGAAGACGAATAAGTAAACACTACTAAAAAGATATTTACAGGTTGTGATCATTGATGTCAAGGGAATAAACAGGTGATGTAATGGAGCATATCTGAAGATGAAGAAAGTTCTCTCTGAGGGTGTTACTTGATCTGAGGACTAAAAATGGGAAGAATTTAGCTAGTTGAACAGAAAGGGAAGAATATTCCTTATAGAAGTGTAGAAATTGCAAAATTCTCAATGAGGAATTTAGTGTGTTAAAAAACAGAAAAGATACCAAGGTATATGAGATGCCATGAACAAGGAGAGTGGTGTGCAACAAAGTGGAAGAAATAAACCAGACCTAGATCATAGAGAGCCATGTGGATCATCCAAGAGCAGCGATTTTCGACCAGTGTGCTGCAAGAACTTTTAAAACATGCAGTGCCTGACTTTTTAGTCAGGGACACTGACCTCTTTTTCCTTAGATACAACAATAGCTATCTGGTGTGAATGAATTAGAATTATATCTATTTTTTTGTCAGATTGCCAAGAAAAACATTTTTGGGGTGTGCTGTAGAATTTTAGTAATTATGTGTGCCATTAGATGGAAAAGGTTGAAAATCGCTGTCGTAGAGTAATGAGAAGCCATTCATTGAAAGGGATCCGATTCACATTTTAAAAGCATCGCTCTCAGAGCTGTATGGAAAGTGGCTTGAGGAGAATGAAGTTAAGAGCTTCATTCTCCTTAGAATAGAAGAGCTTAGAATAGAAGAGTGGAAAGTAAAAGGCTTGCAGTAGTCCCAGGCAAGAGATACTGCTGACTTGCATTGGGTTAATGGCAGTGAGGATAGAGGGCATCAGAAGAGTCTATAATGTGTTTCTAGAGGTGCCTTTATTCTCCTGCCTTTATTTATCAAACTTTTGTGAGCACCTACAATGTTTCACATACTGAGCTAGGTCTGAGAAGTAGATAACTAATGCACAGTTAAGGAGAGAAAAGTATGAAGAAAATATTTAAGCAATAAACAATTCAGTTTTCAGAGTACAATGGAAACACAAATAATTTTACCTAGAGGGTTTAGAAAAATATTCCTGATATTTCCCAAAATAAATATGCATTTATTATATGTAAAAAAGGTGTACTGTATTGTTTAGATTTTGGTGGATTCCCTCCCTTAATAACTCTTGAGAAAAAAATTTATGTAATCCAAACTATGTAAATTTAAAAGTGTGTAACCAAGTTTAATAGTCCTGTGTACCCCAGAAAGCACCAACACAATCAGGACACCAACCATTTCATCGCAGGCCAAACACTGCTCACGTTCCCTTCTGTCCCTTGCCTCTGGCCCCAGACAAACCACTGTTTCTGTCACTATAGATTAGTTTGACATATATATGTATCTGGATCCATACAGTATGTATTCTTTTTTGTCTAGCTTCTTTAAATCAGCCTAATGATTTTGAGATTCACTCATATTGTCAGGTATGTTAAATAATTTATTCTTCTTTATTACTGAGTAGTATTCATTGTATGGGTTACATCACTATTTTTACTTTTTTAAAAAAATATTTATTTATTTTTAGAGGGGAAGGGAAGGAGAGAGGAAGAGAAACATCAATGTATAGTTGCTTCTCGTGCATCCCCTGCCGGGAACTGGCCCCTGCCGGGAACTGGCCTGCAACCCAGGCATGTACCCTGACTGGAAATTGAACCACGATCATCTGGTTCACAGGCCCGCGCTCAATCCACTGAGCTACACCATCCAGGGCTTTTTTTTTTTTTTTTAACTATTTTTACTTTAAATCCATTCATATTTGTAGGCATTTGGGATATTTCTGGTTTGGGGCTATTGTGAATATAGCCACTATAGAAAAACGCCAGCCCCAGTTTATGAAGCTGATTTTAATGTATAACTTTTCTAATTAATTTCGCAATAAATAATCAGCCAAATCACAAAATGAAAAAAAAAAATCAGGGCTAAAAGAAATAAGGTATGAGGACTTCCGCCAAGATTGAGGCATAGGTGGAAACACTGTGCCTTCTCCCACAACCAAGTTTGAATACAACAAAGGTTTGGAGAACAAAGACACAGCCAAAAAACAGAAAATTGAATTATACGGAAGTCCGACTACAACTAATTGTTCTATGGGGACAGTAAGAGGGGCGGAGCCAGCAGCAGAGCACGGTAGAAGGTAAATGATTGAACCAAAAAGCTATGGTACACTTACACAATGGAATTCTATGCTGCAAAAAGGAAGAAGGAGCTTCTACCCTTTGTTTATGATAGCCATTCTGACTGGTGTTAAGAGGTATCTCACTGTGGTTTTAATTTGCATCTCTCTGATAGCTAGCGATATCGAGCATCTTTTCATGTGTCTCTGGATCCTCTGTATGTCCTCCTTGGAGAAATGCCTGTTCAAGTCCTCTGCCCATTTTTTAATTGGGTTGCTTCATCAAATTACTTTTTAAAAAACTGTCTGATTTTAATTCAGTTCCATAATTCAGGCTTCCTGAAAAACATACTAATATGAACAAAAATTATGTGGCATATCTTCATTTCTTTCTTTTACTATAAAGCACTACATATTATTGATCTAACAAAGTTTAGGTGTTAAAAATAACGTATATTAAATGCTTATTAACTGACTCATACTACATTATGTGGGAGAGGAAGTAAAAAAATCATCTGGTGTTCACTCAAGTCACAGGTTGTCCAAAGGAGAAAAACCTATTCTGTTATTTTAGCTTTTCGTTGCTTATTTAAGATGGATTTTCAGGTCACTGAGGAAATGTTTTTGCTACTTATTTGTCACATCACTATGGTTTTGCTACTTTAAACCCAATTTATTTAAAGTCCAGTATGAGAAAGAAATTTATATTAGAGACCTACTAAAAGAAAAGCTCACTTTATTATGTCAGGAAATCAGAAAAATTTATATAGGACGCGTATAACTTCCTATTACTCTTCATCCTTAGAAAAAGAATTTATTAAAGGCAATAGTAAGAACAGTACCATTTTAATTTTATTGTACTTTTTATGCAGAGGAAATAGTACAAAGCAGTAGATATGTCTGAAAATTGATGGGTATACCTATGCTTGTTTAGGTGGTTTACTGAGAACATTAAAACTCAGATTTTCATATGGATTTGCTTAGTTTTACTAAGAATTCTGATAAAATCAAAATGACCTTAATTTTCCAATGAACAAAAAGGTTAAGGAAGTATTTCATATATTCCTCTTAATTTAGAAAAAATGACAAGAATAAAGAATCAAACATGGTAAAGCATGCTTATACACACATATACTTTTTTACATAAAATTTTCGAATTTGGAAATATAAAAAGGTTTTCTCTCATCACTTGGTTCTGCTCCATCTTCTCTCAATTAGGTGAAGTTTATTTTTGTGATTTATAACAGATTAAATAAAATGTTGGTTTAGGATGAGCTTTCAGTAAAATTCTTAGGACATATTCCTGTATCCAGAACTCTAAGAGCTAAACTATTAATACTGAAGCATAAATGTATTTAATAAAGTATATACTTATGAAAGGCTAACTTCTTCAAACAATACTTAGAGTGGACCAGAGACATAGATTTCAGTTCAACACTGTCACCAATTCAGTTGTTGATCCTTAAAAGTCACTTGAACTCTGAGGCCTATTTCCTTATCTATAAAATTGGAAGGGGTAGATTAGAATATTTCTAAAAGTCCCTTGTATTTAAAAAACTTGACAACTTCTGGGTGGGCTTATTCTTTTAATCTTTCTAATTTCTCAAAGTTCCTTGAATCTACATAATACATCTGAACATTTTGCTAAATATGAAAGATAACAAGCTTTCTGAGTGTTTATGACCAAAATGTATTAACATAAAGATACAGAAATTATCCACCAGCAATTTCCTCTTGCATATCTCAAAATTATTACTGCCCCCCAGGAAAACAAAACAAGCAACCACAACAAAACTCAGAAAAACATAACAAAACAACCTGCTCTTCCCTAGATCAGTAAACTGCTCCATCCTCTATCCAGCTGCTCAAGTCTCAGTCTAGGAATCACTCTTCATTTCTCCCTTACCTTCATTCCCCAGTCATGTACTATCTTACTAGTTATTTTCTGATTGTCCAAATTATTCTTTGTTTCTCTACCCATCTTTTTCTGCCTTTTGAATAAATTGGGTAGTTTTATTTCACTCATTTATCTGAATTATTACCTTGCAAATAGAACATATATAATATTTATTAAATAAATTCACCCCCCCACACACACACTCATTACAGTAGTAACCTCAAAGGTCACTGATCACAGATCACTGTAAGAAATAAAGTAAAAAGGAAAAAGTCAAAATTTTGTAAGAATTATCAAAATGTGACACAGACATGAAGTAAGCAAAAGCTATTTGAAAAATGGTACCAAAAGACTTGATCTACACAGTGTTGGCACAGACCTTCAAACTGTTAACAAAAAAGAGAGCGAGAGAGAGAAATGCAGTATGTGCACAGTGCAAAAATGCAAAGTACAATGAAATAAGGTACCTTTGTGTTGTAATATATTTTGTTTTTACATACATTAGAAATCCTGCAACATACTGTTATTTTCACTTTATGCCATCAGTTATCTTTAAAAGTATGTAAAAAACTGTTTAATATTTACTTTCATTTTTATGTTTATTTATTATTTATTATTTATTGTATTTATTACTTTCATTTTTATTTATTCTTTATTCTTGTCATTTTTTATTATTTTTATTATCTTTGTCTTATTTCTTTGGATAGATCAACATTTTTGTCTAGTGTTAAACACATTCTACCTGAAAGACTTTTTTAAAACATTTTTTTTGCATAACAAATTTACTGTTAATGAATTCTCTGAGCTTTTGTTTGTTTGAAAATTTCTTTACTTTACCTTAACTATTAAAAGATATTTTCACTGGGTATACAGGGTCCCTCCCCCCACCTTCTTTTTTGTACTTCAAAGATACTCTTCCATTGTCTTCTGGCTTGCATGATTTTGGATAAGAAGTCTGCCATATTCTTATTTTTGCTATTCCAAATATAAATATTTCTATTTTTTCCTCTGGTTCTTTTCCTGAGATTCTTTTTCTTATTTTTTAGCAGCTTAGCTATTTGCTGTGTATTTTTGTATTGTTTTCTTAGCTAGGGTTCTCTAAATATCATAGATTTCTGGCATGCTATCTGTCATTATTTTGGGGAAATTCTCAGCCATTATTTTAAAATATTTCATTTGCCCTGTTCTTTATTTCATTTTTTTCTGTGATTCTAATTACACTTATGTCAGGCCATTTACTGTTTTCTCTCAGCTGTTAAGGGCTTTGGGTTCCCCTTCAGTCTTTTGTATTTTTTCATTTAGTTTTTATAGCTTTTGTTGATCTACAGGATCACTGAGACTTTCCTTGGTTTTGTTGAGTTTACTATTCAACCTCTTGACATAATTTTTCTTCTTTGGCATTGTGTTTTTATTTTTAGCATTTCCATTTAATTATTTATAGTTTTTATTCCTCTGCATAATTCCCAACATCTATTCATGGATATTATTCACCTTTTACTTGGATCATTTAATGTATTTATCATTTTAAAGTTCCAGTCTGATAGTTGTTACATGTAAGTTGCTTATGAGTATCATTCTAATGAATGATTTATCTTTTGACAGTGAGTTATTTTTTCCTCTCTTTTAAAAATGCACCTATTAATTTTTTTCTATTGAATGCTGAACATTGTGTGGACAAAAACAGGAGATATTGTAGTATGGAGTGGAGGTCCAATCAACCTAGTCAGAAGTTGAGTTGGGTTTACATTAGCCATTGCTAACTTTGTTTCAATGCAGTAAGTCTTCCTAATCTTTCATATTGGGCTGTTCATGTCTTATGCTTACAATAAGAGGTGCTGATGGACTTTTTTTTTAGTCTTCCTGCTTTCTCTTCAGCACACGGATGTGCTACAGGTAGCCATCCATACATACCTGTAGTACAAGTGGATTCTCTCCATACTCTTGCTCCTTTCCCAGCAGTAGATAACTGTTGACAGCTGCCGTGCAAACAATCGATCACTATTACTATTAGTCTGTGTACCAGAAAACCATTTCTAAACATTTTAATGGGAAGCAGAGAAAAATTAAAGATACTAGACTAAGTGATGAGAAAAGAAACTGATTTTCCAATGGCTTTGCCCTTTTCACATTTTGCTACGTATGATTAATTAAAGTCTTATATTGATTGATTAAATAATTAAATATTGATTAAATAATTGAAGTCTTATTATCCTTGAGATATTTAATAATATCCTTGAGATATTATTAGTGAAGTCCATAATTTCTGTGACATGTATAAAACCTGAATATTACAGGAAAGGCTTACTTACATGCCAAATACTGATTTTTATTTTTGCAAATACAAAGCTCCAGCATTTCACACTGTTTATGTAAGAAGTGTATTAGTTTCTTAGGGATTCTATAACAGTGTACCACAGACTGTGTGGCTTAAAACAGAAACTTATTGTTTTACTGTTGTGGATGCTGTAAGTCCATAATCAGGGTGACTGTAGGGCCATGCTCCCTCCTATGGACAAGGAAGCCCTTTTTGCTTCTTTCTAGTTTCTGGTGTCAGGAGATCCTTGGCTTGTGGTAGCCAACTCTAATCTCTGCCTGTCTTTACATGACTGTATTCTCCCCTTTGTGTTTTTACATCTTTAGCTAGCATTCTNTTCCTAATCTTTCATATTGGGCTGTTCATGTCTTATATGCTTACAATAAGAGGTGCTGATGGACTTTTTTTTTAGTCTTCCTGCTTTCTCTTCAGCACACGGATGTGCTACAGGTAGCCATCCATACATACCTGTAGTACAAGTGGATTCTCTCCATACTCTTGCTCCTTTCCCAGCAGTAGATAACTGTTGACAGCTGCCGTGCAAACAATCGATCACTATTACTATTAGTCTGTGTACCAGAAAACCATTTCTAAACATTTTAATGGGAAGCAGAGAAAAATTAAAGATACTAGACTAAGTGATGAGAAAAGAAACTGATTTTCCAATGGCTTTGCCCTTTTCACATTTTGCTACGTATGATTAATTAAAGTCTTATATTGATTGATTAAATAATTAAATATTGATTAAATAATTGAAGTCTTATTATCCTTGAGATATTTAATAATATCCTTGAGATATTATTGTTAGTGAAGTCCATAATTTCTGTGACATATATAAAACCTGAATATACAGGAAAGGCTTACTTACATGCCAAATACTGATTTTTATTTTTGCAAATACAAAGCTCCAGTATTTCACACTGTTTATGTAAGGAGTGTATTAGTTTCTTAGGGATTCTATAACAGTGTACCACAGACTGTGTGGCTTAAAACAGAAACTTATTGTTTTACTGTTGTGGATGCTGTAAGTCCATAATCAGGGTGACTGTAGGGCCATGCTCCCTCCTATGGACAAGGAAGCCCTTTTTGCTTCTTTCTGGTTTCTGGTGTCAGGAGATCCTTGGCTTGTGGTAGCCAACTCTAATCTCTGCCTCTGTCTTTACATGACTGTATTCTCCCCTTTGTGTTTTTACATCTTTAGCTAGCATTTTTTCTGCATCTCTCTTCTTGTAAGGATACCAGTCCTGTTGGTGTAAGGACTTACCCAACTCCATTATGACCTCATCTTAACTATGGGAATACATTCTGGGAATTGCATTGTTATATGATCTTTGTCATGCTAGCATCATAGAAGTGAATGCACAAACCTGGATGATGTAGCATACTACTATAATTGTATCTGCTATACTTTTATATGATTAACACACATCAGGTTTGTTTACACATGTATCATCACATACATATGAGTAATGTGTTGCACTGTGATGTTACAACATCCCTTGATGGTAGGAATTGCTCAGCTCCATTATAATCTTCTGGGACCATTGTTATATATGTGGTTGTAACAAAAACGTAATTATGTGGCACATCACTATGATCACATCTACAATGACCCTACTTCCAAATAAGATCACATTCTGAGGTATTAGGGGTTAGGACTTTAACATAGATTTGGGAGGATGAGGAGACAAAATTTGACCTGTAATAAATAGGAATAACGTCTATGTCTCAAAAGCATAATATTTCAAATAGATTAAGATATTTAAATACTGACTCTGAGAGACAGGCTAAGAATATATACATAAATAAACCTACATCATGAATTTGCACTTTAACTTCTTAGGAAAAATTTTGGTATTTTCCAATTCGTGTAAATTTAAATATAGCAATGAACATTTGTAAAAATCACATTTTAATGAAAACATTTGCAAACTCCACCCTGTTTGCTGCTTATTTGGAGCATTATTTATGTAGTATTCTGGTAAAATTAAGTAATTTGATCAGTTTTTCTGTAATGGGATAGTTTGGGGATTTTCAGTAATATTTTTTATTTATCTTTCTAAGACATGTGAAATTCTAACACATGCGAAATTCTAACACATGCGGCCAACATACACTGAAAACTAATGATTTTAAACTAATGAAGTTTGAAATCTAGGATTCTAGTCTCAGTTGTAGTTTGATGGACAAAAAGACTCAGTAGCATTTGTAACCCCACATTTAAAATGGATCTAGTTTATGTTTTGAACTTCTTGCCCAGAATATGTCATGTTCTTAGAGGTTAAAAGTGGCAGAGTCTAAAGGAAAAGCCTTAAGGAGCTTGATTAAAATACATTTTATCATGGTACCTTTGTAATACTATCACTTTTTGCAAACTAATACCAGTAAGGACTTAAGTTATAATTGTTTTGACTTTAAGCACCTATTCTAAAATACCTTTCTCTTCACTCAGAAGAAACACATCAATAACTACTACTTTTAGATAGTATAATTTTTCAGAACTCAACAGGAAAGTATGACTCAGCCTCACAGCTTAGCTTATAAAAAGAATTTATAAGCTAAGCTGATCTGGCCCTGGCTGGTGTGGCTCAGTGGATAGAGCGTGGGCCTTTGATCTGAGAGGTCGCCAGTTTGATTCTCAGTCAGGGAACATATCTGGGTTGTGGGCCATAACCCTGATTGGGGGCATATAAGAGTCAGCCAGTCAATGTTTCTCTCCCTCTCTCCCTCCCTCCCCTCTCTATATAAATAAATAAGTAAAATCCTTAATATTAACATTAAAAAAAGAATTTCTGACTTATTTTCCATTAGTCTTTATAGTCTGTAGTAACAGTTGGAAAAAGAAAAATAAGTGCCTGATTTATAATGATTAATGATCGGAAAGCTAAAGCAGAAAAATTCAAGGGTTTATTATAATGTTTTAAAAAGAAAAATCACACACAGCATATTCCTTTTTGTGTGTATAAGAAGGACACAATAGAAACAGAAATGAATAAGAGTGTCAGATCTAAAAGGGTATTCAGCAGTTGTCTGCTTCTCTTCCCTTTTCTAGATGAGGAAACCGACATCAGCAGAGGTTAAGATTCTTTCTTATGGTCAAACCTAACAAAACCCCAAACTTTGAGGCTTTATAGTTATTTTATGTCATTACTTCAATAATATTACATTTTTTTCTAATATTAAAAAACTTATACCTTCTCAAATTTCTGAAGTTAACATTTCAAATTTTAGCTAACAAATTGTAATTCCCGCTCCCAACAACCAAGACTAGTCCTGGGATTTCATCATTAAATGTTCTTTCCATTCAGGTTTTTAGAGACCTTAGCTTATGACATATTTATAGCTTCCTTTACTTGAAGAGAAAAGCCTTACCTTCTGTTGAAATAAATATTCTCTCTTTCTTTTTTTTACCTTTAATTAGCTAGAACTGAACTTAAATTACAATATGAGATACTGGAAGTGATTAGAAAATGATATATATAAACCTGCATTTAATAGTGGAGAGGGTGAAAAAGTGAGGAAGATTTTATCTTCTGTAAATGTCTTCTCTTTCTCTCTGAAGCAGAAATCATGCTTACCATTAAGAAGGCAGAGGTTGCTTGGCTGGTGTGGCTCGATGTAATCAGTGTCAGTTTGATTCCTGGTCTGGACCACGTGCCGGTGTTGCTGGCCAGGTCCCCAGTTGGGGGCGTGTGAGAGGCATCTGATGACACATTTGCTGATTGCACATTGTTGTTTCCCTCCCTCTCTTTCTCCCTCCTTGCCCTGTCTTTAAAAATAAATAAATAAAACACTAAAAAAACAATGCAGAGGTTGGGGGAGGGTAGAACTTATAGAATAAGTCGAAAATATTTGGGTGGGTCGTCATGGGCAATGTGACAGGGACCTGTGAAAAGATTGTGCAGCACAACTTTAGGACTTGTTCATGCTTATAAGACCTATAGTTTTACAAGGTCAAAAGATTGTGTAATCTGTTCATTCTTTATAGTGTTTCTAAATATTGTTCTTTAAAGCACATCTCTAGGGGTTTTAGACATTTCTTACTTTCAGAATGGATTTTGGTAAATGGGTGTGGGAATCTGTGAATTTTGTTATGGATATGAAAACTGCATTATTGTTCTTTCTCTCTCCAAAGCTTCCCCATTATACATGAAATAGATTTTTGTCTGTTGATTTCTTTCTGTTGCATTTCGGACAGCTATTGTGTATATTGGTTTTAATATGGATACCCTAGGACTCATGGATACCCTAAAAATTGGGGGGAGGAAAGATACCAAAGAACTTTTCAGAGATGAATCTTCAGAAATTGATTCTCAATTGATATTAAGAATGCACTATTGTCTTTGCTGAATTGAATGGCAAAGATATTTCAATACGCCATTTTTAGTGTTTAATGAGGGAAGATTGAATTAGAATTCAGGTTTCCCAAGTTTTAATTCAGAATGGTGATATTTAATCAAAGTTTCTTTGAACAAAACCTGAGTTGAAGTATAAGAAAACAGAAATGTAGTTTATTATAAGTTACCTTATTTCACTTATCAAAGTATTATCTCAAGTACATATACTGTAAAAGTCATTTGTATCTATCTTCTAAGTGCCTTAGCTTTCATATTGGCCATCGGTAACCTTAAAAAGCAATCTTTAATTATGCCGAACACTCTAGCGCTTGCTGTAGTGCATGTTGTATGTGTGCAGCCTATGCACAGCCAACACTGTTAATTAACACTGAGAGTGTTACATGCAGGATGCTTTTATAGAAAATAGAGAGAGGCAGTGCACAACCTATGACAGCTTATGATGTTAAAGGTGAGCTCTTTTGATTTGCTAATAAACCTTTGAAAACGTGAAGGATGATTTATTCAATAGTGTCTGTACACACACACACTTGTGTTTTTGAGCATTAGTTTTTAACAAAATTTAGAACGCTTATTATGATCAGCTTCTGCTGTTTATTTCTCTCGTGAAGTCATAATTTTCTGAGGGGCTGCATCATAATTATCACCACAGTAACCATTCCTGACGTCACAAAGGATTATTACTTCTAGTGGGAAATAAGTAGGTTGATCAAATGGATAAACAGGGAACCAAGATTTTGTTACTATACAAGTAATTAGAGGGTGGGAAGGAAACTAATATCAAATATGTATGTAGGCATATTTTTAAATAGGTTTTTAAAACTGATAATTTCTGAGAAGAAATATGAAAAAGGTTTAAAAGGCTTAAACCACAAAAGTGGAAATAGTATGAAAGTTAGAGACTTTTGAATTGTAAGAATAAATTAGTATTTTGAAAAAATTAATTTTAGGTAGAATTTCCTAAGGCACATTATGGGCTGGTTTTACATCCAGCAACATGCTGCCTCCCCAACTATCTTCCTCAGTCTTTTCGAAGATGTAAGCCGTCTAACTTCTCTTTTGGGAAAGTTCAGGATGATAGAAATGATAAAAACATTATTATTTGCTGATGTTATCATAAGGCTTTTCTGTAAGCATGAATATCAAAAAGTTCCAGAATTTGCTCCAGTCATACTACTACATAGCTTTTATAGCCAATTTCTACTAGCTACTGGGCTGTCTTTCCATTTTTTCTTTCAAATTCTAAATCAATGCATGTATCTATTTATCTCTGTCTTTCTCTCCCTCCCTCCTTAACTTAAACTATTCTGGGTTTCTTTTTTTCATATACATGCTGCAAATTCTTGATATTAAATTAATAGCCTTACTGTACATAGAGTGAAGTGACTGTAAGCAAAGACCTGCTCCTATATATTCTGGAATAGTTTCATCCTCACCCATCAGATTTCCTAAACTTTAAAATTCAAATAATGTCCAAGCGGTAGTGAAGGGATGAGCAGCGGAAGTTTACACAAGTGCTGGAGGAAATGCACATGGCTTTGGAAACCTGTTTGTCATCATCTAGAAAGTAAAGGGTGTGCAGATTATATGAAACAACAATATGTTTATACATTGTAAATAAAACTCAGAACTAGGAATAATTCAAATAATCATTAGCAAAAGAACAGACAAATAATTGTGATGTGTTCATACTATGAATATTGTACAGCAAAGAAGCATAAGACAGAGTAGATGAATTTTACAAACATAATGTTGGGTATAAGAGGGTAGACACAAAAAATAAATACAACATGGTTGCATTGAAATAAAGTTCAAAAATAACAGAGCTAAATGATATTCTGGTGGTAAAAACATGGAAAAAAGCACATGCACACCCACACATTCGTGTTCAAAGTGAATGCCGATTTACCAAAATCTAACTAGAAGCCCCATTCATTCAATAAGTATCCAGGCCTACTATGTATTAGACATTTGCCTGTAAGGAGGGATGGCCTATTTGGGGAAACATACCAGTAATTTTGAAATTAGGGTATACTGAAATACAGGGGTGTTAAACTCATTTTCACCAGGGCCCACATCAGCCTCACGGTTGCCTTCAAAGGGCAGAATGTAATTTTAGGACTGTGTAAATGTAACTACTCCTTAACCAGGGGCAAGGAGCTTGGCGCTGCTGCCATGTACAAACAAAGTGGTGGGCCAGATTCCGCCCCCAGGCCTTGTGTTTGCCACCTGTGCTGTATAATACATCACCTTACCAGCTAAGTAATACTTTTCATTATTATGCTAATACAGTTGTCCTGATTTTTCTTCCACTATTACACATGTTCATGGGTCATACATGTAAGTTCTGTGGCTACCCCATTTCCCATACTGCACTTTACATTCCCATGGATAAAATTTGTGAGACATGAACAAAGGAGAGGGGATTGACTGGGTGAGCGGGGTGGGATGGGTGAATGGGGGGCAAAAGGGAAAAAAAGAAATTGGGACAACTGTAATAGAGTAAATAAAAAAGGAAAAATGATAAATTTGTGAGACATACTATCCATGGCATAAATGTTTTATTACTTCTTGCTTTTGGCTACTGAAGAGTAATGGAAATGCTATATCTCTTTAGATTTAAAGTCCTAGTCTTATCTAGTGTGAAGAAAGAGTATATTTGTGCTGGAAATTAGTTTATGTAACAGGTCACTATCAAAGACTGTAGCAGGGCTTAAAGAGTGGTGGGCTGTACTTTATCTGGTGGTTCGATACCTCATAATTATAGAAATTAAGATATAAATTATATTTCTAGAGGTGCCTATTTAGTATGCTTCACAATTAGAAGTTACATATGAGAAGAGTTCAAAGTGAGCCTACATTCAGGAATATGAAATTTGGGGGTAAGGAACCTTTTGGGAATTACTTTTAAGTGAACAATAATACTGCTCATTTTAATAAGATAAATCCATAGAGCTACAGTGACTGGAAAAGCAATTTCTATGGACTTGTGCAACGACTTATGTTTTAATATGTATTTTAAATAATTTGTAAGATGCTTTTAAAGACTCTTGCTGATTTTGGTAGAGTGAAAAAAACATAGCATTGATTTACTTCTTTGCATCCTCAAATTCTTTAAAATATTTTAATAAAATACTCTTTAACCTTATTTCCCTAGCTGATTGATCAAAAAAAAGAGGGGAGAAAGGGAGGAAGAATGACTATAAACTGTCCTGTAGTGGTGGTGAATATTTTTTCAACTCAAATATCTATTATTATTATTATTATTATATGTATTTTGCTTTGCTTTTCTTCTCTAATTCTTAATAATATAATTTCTAATACAGAGTTTGAGTTTATTCTCAGCAACCAGCTCTCAGTAACATGTGAGTGAAGAGTTATGTTGTAGACAATCCCGACAGGGCAAGGAGGGAGGGAGGGGATGGAAGAAGGAAGCAAACAAAGTAAGAAAACACTGCGGCTCTGGAACACAAATAGGTAATTTGCCTTCTAATTGTAGCTATATTCTTATTTATTTCATTTTCAAATTTGTTGAATACATTTGATTTAATTTATTCAGGTGGTTTTTAAAATATTGAATAGCTGAGTATTGAAAGGAAGTCAGCTTAGCTTTTAATGTTCACAGTAAATAGACTCTACAGTTTCTAAGCCTTAGTTTTCTAGTACAGGAAATTAAGGCTTAGTTGGCCTCTAAGATTTCTAAATCTAAAGCATTCACAGTTTATATTTTGAAAGTCCATATCTATTCAGCAATTAGAATCAAAAACTATTTGAGCTGTGTATTTTAGTGGTAAGATATACTGTATATTTATATTATTGAAAGTCTGAACATTTAGATTTGTAATCCTAATGTTCAGTTTTTCTCTGATGTCATTGAGTTACAAATTGCCCAACAATTTAGATAATTTATATTTATGTTATTAGAAAATAAAACTTTGGAAGTTAAATTTCTAAATGAAATATAACCAACTATGTTGGCTAGCACATGTGACTGGTTACCCTGGCAATTAAGAATTTTCTGTGATTATTAGCTGATTAGCATACAGTAAATCTAAGTGGACATGAACTAAGTGGATAAAAGTCATCTTAGTATGGATTTTCTTAAAATTTATCAAAATTATCAATCATTTATGAGGCACTGCTATTGAAGTTGTGTATATACTATAAGAAATGATATACATTGTCTGATATGATTTGGCAATGGTTGTATAAAGATATGAACTCAGTTTCAGTTCTCTTATTACAAAAATAAAAATCCTTTATTTTCTAACTTTAGATCTATAATTGCTTTATGAGCCATTTCTTTTACTGATCCTTTATTTACGCTTATATTGCTCCACTATCCAGTTCAAGAAGCTACTAGCCAGATTTGGCTCTTTGAGCAATTAAAATGTGAATTGATATGTGTGTGTAAAATACACTCATAATTCAAAGATTTACTACAAGAAAAGAATGTAAAATATTTCATTAATAATTTGTGTGTTGATTGTATGTTGGGATAATCATATTTTAGATATATTGGATTGAGTAAAATATATTACAAAATTTTTCACTTATTTCTTTTTACATTTTTATTGTGTCTACTGGTAAATTTGAGTTGTACATATGGCTCACATTTGTGGCTCTCGTATTTTTATTGGATAATACTTTCCTATATTTTATATAAGGAAGCCAGATTTAGAACGACATATTTTTTCATCTCCTTTCATTCTTATGCTCAGGAGTTAGTATTCTAAGGCTATTTATATGTTCCAACAGTTAAGTGACATCTGTTTGATATAACAGAATATATATTTGACCATCATTTGACTTCTGGTTGTAATGTGGAACTATATTGGTGTGTTCTAGATTGTAGAGAATAAGAAAAAATGAAATACAAACTAGCAAGAACTGAACAAGGAGTATGTTTATAGACTATAGAAAATGTCACTAAAAAGAGCCTTGTCCTATATTTAGGCCTTATATATGTTGTGATCTGGAATTATACTGTGCCACAGACAATTTTCTTTGATAGTATGTATCTAACTGTGAAACTAATGATAGAAAGATGTATGTAGTGTTTTCCAAGGTGAGAAAAAATTTCAATAAAATATTCCTATTTTTTATTTTTACACTGAATTGTCATTTGTGAAAGAGGAGGGGAAAAATTTCACGTTACAATTACAAACTCCTAAGACACAGAGAAGTTCTTTGAGCCCCTATATGATACCAATGCAAATAATCTTTTCTTCTTTTAGAAAGAGATTGTCTCTTTTCCCCATCCCACCCCCATTTCCATGTTTATTTGTTTTGCTTTGTAATTCCAAAACCATATTTAATGCCCTTCTTAGATGTATTTTCTATTTACTCACTAAATAAAGAATAACACTGTTATGTTTTGTATTTGAAATTGTAAGGTACATTTCTTTTTTCTTTTATTTTTAATTTAACTCTTTGTTTTACAGATGAGGGCAGAAGTGCAGTTGACCAAGCAGGTGGTGCACAGATTGTAATTGACCACTTAAGGTCACTGTGCAGTATAACAGATCCCGCCAATGAGAAGCTCTTGACTGTCTTTTGTGGCATGCTGATGAACTATAGCAATGAGAATGGTAAACAAAATTGAAAACTTGCTTTATCTCTGGGGGAAAATTAAAAATCATCAGTACTGTAGTATAGATCAAAAATATTTGGAAAAATGATGAACAAAGAATTCATAAGTAACATATAAAATTAATTAGTCAATATGAAATTACAATATTTTAAAAACAAAATGGTCTAATCTATTAAATGGGAGTAGTTTTACAAGGGTTGCCCATGTTAACCAATATCCAAAATAATCAAAATAAAATAGTATGGTATGGTTTAAGATTTCCTGCTATGAGCATTTTAAAAATAAACTATTACAATAGCTTCATGTTTATTACTTTATATTAACAACAGGAAACGCTTTAAAACACAAATACTGTCTATAAGTAAAATTATTTTATCTAAATACTAGATTTAGTAGTAAAATAAAAAATCTTTTAGTAAAATCTGACAAAGTTCAGAGCAATTGCAGATATCAGATTTGAAAAATTTAGTAAATACTTATAAACAGAAGTTTCTTTTTTGTGTAAAACATTTTTGGAACCTAGCAATAAATAATATGTCAATAATTTTCAGAGAGCCTATTTGGCTGTTAATCAAATGAACATAAAAACTGACATAAAAAAAAACTGACATGAAGGCTTCACAAATGGTCTTCAGAAACACCACTAATTCTAATCCAAAAGGGACTGTGACTGAGTCCGTGTTGTAGGAATTCACAATGTGTAGAGAAGTGCACTGAGAAGATAATGATTAAAAACATGAAAGTCCACAGTCTAGATGCATAATATATCACTTCTGTGGGAGTAGGTTTTTTCCTGGTGTGCAAGTATTCCCAAGAAATAACGTAGATACTTTGGAAAGCTAATTAGCTTTTCTTGGAACATTATTGGAGCAGTGCTGTTTATGTTCCATTATTCTAAAAGCTGCAGTTTGAATGCAGCTTTCAAAATTTACTAGATAAAATAGAAGTAAAGTTATTTTCATATTTTAAAGGAACAAATGCCAACCTTATAACTATCTTCTTTCCTCTGCTTTCTTTTTATATTAGTCTTTCATAGGGATCATAGTTTATGAAGTGATTCTTTTTCTCCATAGCACTATTTAACGTATATTTTATCCTTTTTTGTTTTGTGTGATTAATAAGCATCTTTCTTTCCTGTGTCAATTATTTACTTAATCTTTTCTTTTAAAATAGGCGATTAAAGCATTTCCAACTTAAATACTAGGTCTTCTTGGATAACTTTGGATCATTTGGTATTGCTCTTGTCCACCTAGATGAGTCACTGAAACAAAAATCAATAGAACTTTTTGAAATTCAGCACTCAAGTTTTCTTAGCACAGAAAAATAAATGAAGTTCCTTTTATGTGTGTTTACTGTGGAATTTCAGTTTACAGGCCTCTGCTATTACTTTCTGAGAGGAGTAGTTGGGTGATGAATACCTCCTTGTTACTCTAGCAGAAAAAAGTAACTCTGCCCTTGGACCCAGTAACTTAAGCCTTATTTATACAGAGTTACACGTTAGTCCCATAGATAAATATTTTAAATGCAAAGATAAGTACCAGAAGGGATCATAAAGACCCACCAACATAGTTTCTCTGATGAGAACATTTTCAAATTGTTTATTAACTCCTTAAAAGTGTACTGACACCAAGCTAAGACTTGGTTTATATTGATTCCTGGCTATATAGTGGACAGCCCTGATCACACCCAATTTTTAAATGCACTAATAAGGAATAAAACAAGTTTCCTATACATGTGCAAGACAGATATATTATGAAAATGCTTACTCAGTAAAGGCATTTTGTACCCTTTGGTAAAGTTGCATAACAGCTAAGGTTCACAAGTTTTAAAACATTTTGATCAGCTCAAGACTTGTAGGCTATGGGCTGAATATATTCATTTGTTTCCTTGTTGGTGAAGCAATTAAGACTTTTTATACTTAGGTAGGTGTGGGGAGTATCTGAATAGAAAAAGTTATAATTGCGTAGCCAGAAAAATCTTATCAATCATGTTATATAAATAATATGTTTAAATAGAGTAAGACAAAACATTTTATTCAGTAAAAATCATTTCAAATTTATCCTTTTGGAGGAAATCATAACTGTTTTTCACATGATAAAAAAAGCACTCTTCAATGCTGTGGCCCTTCAAAAGAGTCTGAGTTTTGGACAACTATGGTTAGACAAAAGCATATTGGCAATCTGTTATCCAAGTTGAGGAAATGTAGTGAACTTCCCGTATTTTCTTCATCTACTTACAACTTTAAAGTTTTAGTTATTTTATCAAGAAGGAATTATAACCTATTATTGTAGATATTTTTATCTCATTAATTTCTTAAATAACTTTATGTCCTAGCCTTTGTCACCCAATGCCAAAACATTGCAGGAAAGACTGAAAATTTTGTCCATATATCCATCTGTTTGCAAATACATTATCATTTTAGCACATAGTAGGAGTTTGGAAAATATTTATTGATTGACTTTTCTGGACACATACTATTGCCTAAAATTTTTTATTAACAAAATAAAACTTGGAAGAAAAATGTTATTGGAATGCTTTTTCTCATTAAGTAAATTAGAAGCATTATAAACTCTTGCCCACTGTATTAGCTGATAGTCCCCATTTATGTACATGGCAGTAGCAGAAAAGGACATGAAAACATGCTGATAGTTAACAGTACTGAATCTATGGTTAAATATCTACCGTAGATAATTCACAGACTTGATAAATCTGCAGTTGTGTTCTGGAAAGTTAATTGCAACTTGAACAGAAATAAACCAGTAATCTAAAGCAGCAATTTTCAACCTTTTTCATCTCCTGGCACACATAAACTGATTACTAATATTATGTGACACACCAAAAAATATGTTTTTTGACAGTCTGGCTTTCATTCATTCACACTGGATGACTGTTGTTGTGTTGACTGTTTTTTATTTGCCAGTCTAAGGGGAAAAAGGTCAGTGCCCCTGACTAAGTAGTCAGGTACTGCATCTTTTAAAAATTCTTGTAGCACGTGGCACATTGGTTGGCACTCGTTGATCTAAAGCAGAGCACCAGAATAGTTTAACACCCTGTTCAGGAATATATCAGTGGTCACCATTTTTATTATATTAACGAGTAACCACTGCTAATCAATAAATATCTTTTTAAAAGGTCTATAACTGAGAATTGAATCTTTTTCTTAATACTTACATTAGATTGAGAAACAAAATACTGGAAGAAGTCTATTATAACTCTAAAGCAAATTAATAATGATAATCATTAAAGCAGTGATTAGTTACTTATTTTATATAAACTATTTCAGAAGAGAGAAGACTAGGGGAAATAAACCTTCCATAAAGAAAGGAAAAATTAGCCCTGGCTGGTGTAGCTCAGTGGATTGAGTGCGGGCCTGCAAACCAGAGTATCTCGGTTCGATTCCCATTCAGGGCAAGTGCCTGGGTTGCAGGCCAGTTCCCAGCAGGGGACACACAAGAGGCAACCATACATTAATATTTCACTCCCTCTCTCCTTCCCTTCCCCTCTAAAGATAAATAAATAAAAAATTTTAAAAAAAGAAAGGAAAAATTAGTTTCCTTCTAAAATGAGTAATGTAATATATATAGTCAATGATTGGCTTCTTCATATGACCTTGTATATATCATATGACCTTTCTGAGTGTTTATGACCAAAATGTATTAACATTCTTCATATGACCTTGTATATATCATAGGACCTTATATATATCATATGAATGTAACACTTCTTCATATGACCATGTATATATCATACATGATTTTTACAAATAGAACTGATTTTTCTGTCATATCTTAATAACTCCCTGTTACTGAATTTCTCTTTGTGTGTGTGTATGGCTCCTGAAACCTCTAGGATATTCTCATGAATAGTCTCACATTTATTTGCTGTATGGACTTGCCGATAACTGAACTGTGGTTGAAAGGAAGCCATCTGTGATTTAGGAAATGTAGCTCATGGGATATGTTATGGGAGCATAACAATTGAATTTAAATAATAAGTCCAATACTTAAATTCAGTTGTTAAAAATAGGCCTGTGAATTATTTTCTCTCCTCTAAAGATCACTTAATAATGTAATTAATTTCATTTCAACCAATAGCCACAGTTTCACACTTCTAGTTGTACAGTTTATTTTCCTAGTGAATTCAGTCCAGTAATTTGGCTTACTTGTTTTTTCTTCACTTAAAATAGGAGGAATAAAAGTTATATATAGGAATAACTATATTGAGAAATAGTTTTGATTGAAAATTAAAAAGCGCTCTGGCACTGGGTATATTTTATGTTTTGGTATGACTTTATTATAAGTAAGAAAGAACATTTCCTAGATGTTAGATGTTTAGAAGATGATTTGCTTTGCATGAGTGAGGAACTATTTCCACAGGTTACATACTGTGGGTGTAAGCTGATTAATAATTCCATGTATTTCCCAAATACTAAAAACATTACCTGATATTAAGGGAAACAAACAAAAAATTGAAAATTGAAAATTTTATACTTGCAGTTCATTATCTTTTTAAAATTATATTGATTTTCTAATACACTATTTTCACTTCGCTGTTTTTTGTTTATAAAGGCATTAGAGACATACTTCTAAATCCACATCCTTGAAGCCCAGATTGTCAAATTAAAGTACAGTACTCTGATTGTGCAGCTGTAAAGTTTTTAGGCTTTAAAAGATAGTGGCAAAATTCTTTATTTACTTACTGTTGCACTCTTTTGTAAAAAGTTTCTGAAGTTTATTGTTCGTCCAATTGAGCTTTCTGATGAATTTACTGAAGCAGTTTGCATTCATGAAATTCTGCTGCAGATGTCATTTTCAACAAATTGTTTTACTGAAGGTCAGTGAAGTTAGTTGCTGTACCTTCTGCTATTTCCGCCTATTCATTTGACACATTAGACAAGGTTAGCTTTTCATCAGAATCCTCCTAAACCATTACTGTAATAATGCTGTTAATGGACAGGCTAAGAACTTGGTTTGTAGTAGAGGTATGCACATTTTGGTTTAATTCCATATGGCAAATACACTAATGCTCACATTTGGCCATTATAGAATGAACTTTATGAATGAAAGAATCTGAGATTTTGTTATAAAAATATTAAATGAATTGTTACGGTTCTTTTTAATGACTTAAAAGTTTGGCATTATATTACAGAAATAATACTTTCTCAGGTTATCAGCTTTTCAATTGTTCCTGATCATGACAGTGCATTCAGCATTGTTCCTGAGTACGATGGCAGTTAGCATTGTGATAACTAAATAGATGTCAGTTTTAACTGAGGAAGTGTAGTCACAAAGTGTGTGCGGGGCTCCTCATTCTCTTAACATGTTTTTCTTTTTTTTAATTTGCTTTATGTCTGAATTAGAGATGATTAATCATAGATGTTACTGAATATTATTTTTGAGATTTTCTTCATAGTGAATATTTGAGATGGCAGTTGGTATTTTGATTTTAATTCATCCTCACAAGATGTAGAGAATTCCCAAATTGAGCTTTTTCTTAAAAGATTCAAGGCCCCAATGGAATTAAGTAACTAAAAATTAAAAGCAGGGCCTAACAGTTATTTCATGTTGTAAATTCTTAAGAGAATAATTTAATCTCTATTCTACCCTCATATAATTTTTATGTTTGTGTAGTTTTGCCATTATAAGTATACATTTACATTTCAATGGATAGGATTTCAACCTATGAAGCACATAGATTTTCTTCATATATGGAATACTTATATATATTTAAAAATTAATATGTAAATAGTAACATAAAAAATTGAAAGGCCAGGCCTTGTTTTTACTATTGCTGTTACTACACTGTTGAAATATGATATCAAAGCATATGATTAAAGCCAGAAATATGATATCAAAGCATTGACTAAAGCCAGAGACAAATCATGAATTTTGGCCAACTATCAGTGTATCTTTAATTTAGATCACTTAAATTATCCATTCAGAAAGAAAGTCAGGGCAGAATAGTATCAGTTGTAAATTAACTTGTATAAAAATTAGTAATCTTGCTTTCTAACTACAGGTAAAATCCTGTTAATATCAAATTGCATATATTTTATTTATGAAAAATTTTTTGAATTAAACACTATTTGGAAAATGGGTATTGGCTAGAAATCAGAAATATTTGGTTATGTAGCTATGTCTTATTAATACAGTTGGTGTGTTGTTAAATAACTTCTGTGTAATTTTAAAGTGTAAAACTTAATTAATGTTCCAAGGTAACTAGTAATATTTTCTTTTTAAAAAAAGCCAGTAAATCCTTTTGTAAAACAATTTTTATGTTTTTAAACACGTTTGTAGATTAAACACATGTTGTAATGTAAATTAACCTGATTGTAGCTTAATTTACTATATGGAAATTTAGGTTTACATTTACTATAGATACGGCTTTTCTCTGGGTAGTGCCACGTGAGCGCGGAGGCTGGATTTACTTACTTCTCCCAGTAAGAGCTGCTTAAGCAACAGCTGGCAGCGTTCCTCTTCTAAAACCAATGCACACAAATCCACTATTAACCTGAAAAAACTAATTTCTTTGTGAGATGAAAATACAGGGTTTCTTTACTCAGATAGATACATCTTCGAATCTATCTGAGTAAAGATACAAGATAGAACAAGATAGATACGAGATAGAACTTTCCTTTATAGCAGTATTCATTATAACAAGAACTGATCTATAGTAAATAGTTTAACCTGGAGTGGGTCTAGAATAAACATGTTCTACTAGCTTCAAACATAATCACTCTAGATGTCATTGGAGTGAGAGCAGTAAATACGTATGCCTCTTAGGAACAATAAAACATTTTTTGTTCCTCTTGTGATTTTTGCTTTGGGGCTTTTTCTTGTTGCTGCTGTTTTGTGTTACACTCACTCATGTAATTTTGTTCTTACTTTTGGAAGAGGGAAATTTTCAGAACCAGAAAAAACCTTCTGAATTCTTTTCCATTTTCTATTGTTAACTTTTAGAAAGCAAAAAAATATGTAAATGAATTATTATTTTAAACTTTCAGTATTCTGAAAACTAATGAATCTTGATTCTATTTTATCTTTGAATTTTCTATCAGTAAAATGTACACTTTGGGGCTTCAGTTACTAGGGTGATTTTGGTGCAAAACACCTAATGCATGTTCTGTGTGAACAGAGCTTCTAAATAATTGATTTGAAGTTCATTTTAATCACACAAAGATTTTTAATTTTATATGCTCAACACTAGTTTACAGTAACAGCTCTTCATATTCCTTATCAGTAAACAAAAAGATACTCAGTAATAAGTCACCAAAAAGGCAGTCTTTATTTGAACCTTCACTTGTGTATGCATAAATATGAAGTTTTTTAACCAAGAAACTACCCTCTTAGTAGCTGTATTTAAGTAAGTTTAGTTTTTAGTGCTATAATAGAGCTATAACTCTTTTAAACTCATAATTTATCTTTTCTTGGAAATAAAGCTTTGCCATTAATTAAGGATAATTTTCTTCAGTCTCTATTATGCTCAAATGGTTTTTAGCCATTTTGTAATAGAACATCTCATCAAGATTTATATTTGCTTGTTTTTGTTGTTTCAACTGTATACAATTCACTTAACTGTAGGTGGGCTTTTTATGTAAGCTTATTGTAAATAAGATACTCTTATTTACAAGACTTCAAATCAATTATTTAGAAGCTATGAAAAATATATATACTATATGTACATACTAATGTAGAGACTGTATTTTGAATCGTGTGTGTTATTTTAAGTTTCTTTATTCATTTAAGTTCTATTTGGCAATAAGTTTAATAGTCTTATAACTTTGTAAGGGTCCTTTCTTAGGGATGGGATAAACATGTGTTATAATCTTAAGAAATGTTTTCTTTTTAGTAATTGTTTAACATCAGTTGAGTTACTGGAATTCTTGGCATACTTTTCTGGACCTATAATCTATACCATTGTTTTTAAACATTAAACTTAAAACTCAGGGGGAAAAAGGTTCTTCAACTTGAGATCTTCTCTCCAGATCTCCATTCTTTGGAGTGTCCATGAGTGTGACCCGAAGAACTTGGAACCATTGAAATTCAAATGTAGGTAGGTAAGTGTTCACACCAGCGCATGCATTGATTGCCTTATATCTCTTTTTACACGCATCTGTATTGCACCCCCTCAGTGCCTTTTCCCCCTCCCTCCCCATAGATCATGTAGGGCCCGTGTCGTCTTGGTATTATGTAGTTGTGTGATTCTGTATTTTGGTCACTACGTGTCTGTGATATATGTCACAAGCAATTTTAGAATGTCTTCAGATGTTTATAGGACATTGTGCTGTCTAAAGATGGTCACACATAACTGTTTGCTGTATATGGGCCTGAGTTGCATTTTTGTGAATCGTGTTTGTTGAGCTCTGAATAAACATTCCCCTGGAGTTGCTGATTCACTGAGGAACACAAAAAGTCTCAGTCATGCATTATTCCACTGACTCACTCAAATTTATGTAGAGAATGTGAACTATTTCTGGTTCTAAGAAATTCTTTCAGTTAGTTTTCAACTTAAAACTGATACTCCTTGATACCATTCATGATAGCATGAGTGTTGACTACAATCCTTTGAAGTCCTCTCTTTGGGCAATAAAAAAAGTGATTGAACTTAATCATTTGTTTTCAGTGGTAAGAATTCATACTAATTTAATCCGCACAAACAGGACTTCTATTTAGCAACTCCCCCCAAATATTTATTGATAGCATACTAAGTTGTAACTGAAATAAACAGACTAAATCATGGAATATTTTCCTAGACTTAAGTAGAGTTTCTACTCAGATAAGCAAAAGGAGATGTTTAGGTGCTTAATTAATTAGTATAATTTTGCTCAGAATATCTGAGCACCAAAATCTAGGATTCCTAACATACTTTTTTATTTTTATTTATTTTATTATCACATATGCCAAGTACATCATTGAATTTCAGAGTCTCTTTTCCATGTTTTTTTTTTCTGGTTTGTTTGTTTTTTGGTTAATCTCCTGTAAAAATTAGATAATTCTTTCACAGTGGTTTTTAAACTTTTGGTTTTAGGACTCTTTCAGGTACTTAAAAATTATGAAGGTTTCAAAGAACTTTTGTGTTTATGTATATGTAATATCTATCACTTTTTTGTATTTATACATATATATGTAATATCTAGCAGTATTTACTGTATTAGAAATTAAAATTGAGATGTTTTAAAATTACTTAGTATTGCATTTTAAAATAACAAAAACCCACTGTATGTTACCATAAATAACACTTTTATGAAAAATAGTTTTTCAAAGTTAGAAAATAGTAAGAGTAGCTTTTATTTTCCTGTGAGTGACGGTGAAGAATGTAATGACTGCTTGTACAGTTTGGCGCCACTGCCTGTGTTCATACGAAAGCTCCAGCAGTTCTACCCACCGTTGTTTTCCACCATCATTGCAAATGTTCATACGGTGAAAAAAGCAAAATAAATCTTGGTCATTTATTGAAAGTAGTCTTGATTTAGCAATCCTTTAAAACAGTTTTGGCAATTCCACTTTCAGAACCATGTTCTAGGAAGCCTGCCTATTTTGAAAGGAAAAGTTTTACCAACGTGTTTGAGTAAAGGTTCTTTTCCCCTCTTCTGGGCCTCCATTATGTAAGTCTCCTCGCAATTGGTATAAACAGGCTTTAGAGTTATTTGAGTATAAATTTTATTTTAGTTAGCATTATAGAATTAAATATTAAAAAAAGCAGCCAAGTGCTCTAAAATGAGTCTGTCCACTGGATTACTATATATTTTTCCTTTATACTTGTATGTGCTTTGTGTGTTGTATGTGAGTATACAATTAATTTGGCTCTTGGGCAGCTTTAAAACATTGTCATGCGGCAACAAGATGTTCATGAATTACGGCAGTTCACACTAAATGCCATTGTGCTAGTAAGCTACTTTTTTCCTGATCTACCACAGTTTCAGATACTCTGCTTCAATATGCCAAAGATTGTATGAAACTCTGAAACATTTTTTAAATTGTTCCTCTTTCCCTTGACACCAAAATTCTTAATACCGTAAAAACATTTAACTTTTTGCCCCTCTTTTCCCTGCAACCAAAATGCACAATATTGTAAAAGTGGTCCAAGAAAGTGGTAGAATAGGCCAAGAAAATGCCAAATTAGGAGAACAGGAAAAACATCTATCTTCTAAGTGTGGCATTCTCCTGTTGAGTTTTCTTCTTCATAAAATTTGTTATTCTCTTATGTCCCTAGACTGTTGGATCTTTATAGTTTGTACCAACAGTACTGAGGGGGTGTGTAATGCTTATGTACATACAGATACACCGTGGAGTTTGACTCACTCAATGCATGCGCTAGTGCTCACGCTTACGTACCTGAAATTAAATGACTCAACAGCTCTGCTGTATTTCAAGGGGTAGTCAAAATGAATAAATAAATAAATGAAAGTTTAGAATACTGATAAAGAACAAGGATCTGCAGAGGTGACTCAATAATAAGGAACTCTAGCTACTGGTAAGTAATCAAAATAATTTCTAACTTGGAAAACTTCTCGGGCATAACCATTATAAATAATGTAACCATAATACAAATATTCTGCCAGTACAACATATAGGTACAATACTATACCCTGTCACATAACTAATTTGCCTATTGGACTCATAGTGTGAATCGTTCATTAATTGCTGAATTGTGTAGTTAGAGAAAATATTTAACATCAAAAGAATAAAAATTCATTTAGTTGAATGTATTATTCTTTTATTTCTATCTCTATTTAGAACAGACTCCATACTTTCATTGAAAAATTTGAAATTGTTTTTAGACTATTTGAATTCTAGATGTAAACTTCCCTTTTTCTCAGGCCTGTTTTCTGTTCTTGTTTTGGTAATATGCCCATTTCTATTACAGATGGGCCCCCACAACTGCACCAAGCAATATTTGTAATTACCAATGCATCAGTTTTCAGGAAAATCAGCTTCTTTTGGCTATCTCTTCACACCTTACTCTAAAAGCAGGAAAAATTAACTATAAAGACCACCATAATCAGCTGGCATGTGATACAGCTCTACCCAGCCTTTATGTTGTTTTTCTGATAATCACCCAACCACCTCCTTATCTACTGCTTAAAAACTATGAAGAGTGATAAAGAGATTAGTAGGCAAACTCTGTCAAGGGAAGCATGCTACGAGGAAAATTTGTTTTATAAGAAACATTTTTGTCTTTAGATTATTAATAGGTAACTTCCTAGAATTTGGAGAAAATTATTTGCTTGAAAATAGCATGTGATTTTTAAAAGAAAAATTTTGAAAGCATTCCTGTATTTTGGATGAAATAGTTATTAACAGTAACTTTGTGTTTATGGCTTAGCTTATTCTAAGAGGCAGTACTTTTGTTTTGCATTTTGGTTTATTTACTTCCAGTTTTGTTACAGGTATTTTGTTCTTGTTAACGAGCCATTGTCGAAATCCAAGTCATACTAAGTACCTTAAAACTAATTAGTTTTTTTAGAAAAATAAAGGCAAGCAGTAATGACAAAGTCATAGTGATCTTATTCTCTTCACTTCTCAAGCCAAGTTTTCTTTTCTTTGCTAAGATGATTGTTATTATTAAATAAAATTTTTAAAAATTATTTAAGTAACCCTTTCTTTCTTTGTTAAAACTACTTTTCATGCTTGTAGTCATCAAGGAATGAATGCTCTGCTGCAATTAATCAAACGATTTCCGTAAATTATATACTTTCCATCATTTATTAAGGAATTCTGTCTTCTCTCTTGGTCTTTAATAAAACTTGCTTTTTTAAATGCTTTTCATGTGCTGGATGACTTTCTGTAATGCAGATGTTACTTTTTCTAACCTTTTCATTTAAAAACCAATGGTACTGTTTAATAATTTACACATCTTTAAAGCCTGCTCTGTAAAGGTATAAGACGCTGTCTTCAAAATTTTAAAAAGTGATATTTGACATACTATTTGAATTATTTTTATTTATACATTTTTTTAATTGTTGAAAAGGTTCAAGACTCAATTCTTCTGAAGTAGTATCTTAAAATTTTTCAAGACTAATATGAATGGGCATAATGTTGCTTTGCTGTAACTGAAATAATATTGAGTTTGCAATACAGAGAATAAGAGGTGTTTTCCTTCTTACTAATACCTAGTTGATACATAAGCACTATTTTTTGTTTGTTCTTGCAGATTCCCTTCAAGCTCAGCTTATCAATATGGGTGTTATTCCTACCTTAGTGAAATTGCTTGGCATCCACTGCCAAAATGCAGCTCTTACAGAAATGTGTCTGGTTGCATTTGGCAATTTAGCAGAACTTGGTAAGTCTTACACATGAACCGCTGAAGTAATTAACTTCTTAATGTGTTTAAAAATTGTAATATATTAACAATATAGAAACCCATGTTGATTTTATTAGTTTACTTTTTGAAGGATTGTGAATATTTGCCTCAGTGTATAAAACTGTAGATCCAGTTATATCTTATGAATGTATTATTTCAAATCGAGAGCTACAGCCATGACTGGGGTGTGGCTGTTCGTTGGGCATCATCCTGCAAAACAAAGGGTTCTGGGCTTAATTCCTGGTCAGGGCACGCGCCTGCATTTATAGGTTCCATCTGCAGTCAGGTCCCATACAAGAGGCAACCGATTGATGTTTCTCTCTCACTCGATGTTTCTCGCCCTGTCTCCCTCCCTTCTCCTCTCTCTAAAAATAAATAAGTAAAACCTTTAAAAAAATTGAGAGCTACTTTGCTTCGCTAATTATGTATTGAAGTTTAAATTTTACATTTGCGTATTATTTAATAGACTTGAACATTTGAAATGATCTCCTCTTGACTTTAGTACTTTTACATGGAGGTGGTCTTAAAATCAAGTAATTGTATTCCTAAGGCAAAAATAAAGGACTTCATAATTTATTACATTGTCAGGTGAAAAGGAATCTAGCAGACTGTGGTTCTTCCTCCTCTTTTTACAGAAATTCCTAAATGATAGGAGACTTTTTTTTAACTCACCAGAAGATGTGTTTATTCATTTTAGAGAGCGAGAGAGGGAGAGAAACTTAAATGTGAGAGAGAAACATTGACTGGTTGCCTCCCATATGCACCCTGACTGGGGAATCAAACCCACAACCTAGATACGTACCCTGACCGGGAATTAAACCACAACCTTTTGATGTATGGGAGCCACCCAGCCAGGGCATTAGGAGACTTGTTCATAAGAATATACTTGTAAAAGCATTAGAAAGATTTATGAGAAATCCTTGAAATGCAAAAGGCAGGCAAAAACAGTCCATAATAGAAGAGGACTAATGAACCCAGCCACCCCCATCTCTTTTCTCTGTTTTACTTTTCTCTCTGTCATTTATAGTAAGTACCCTTTCTTCTCTCCTCCTAGGATTCTTGACAGGAAGTTAAAACTCTTGGTATGAATCTTCTGCACAACACCTGTATTCATAACAAATTGTTTATTATGGGAACAATCAAACCAAATGATGTTTTGTCAGAGCTAAATATAATAGCTACAACAAAAAATTCATCTATTCTATTAATTATCCCCATTTTATAAATAAACAGAAACACCAGAACTCTTAGATTTGGGTTTTCTAACTGAAAGATCATGTCATACTACATATTAAAATCTTGATTTCGGTACTTTACTTTTGCATTGACTTCAGTTTAAGAGAATAGAGATTATCACAGTTCATTTCTAAAAGTCATTCTTTTCCAGTGGATCACCTGTTGGCATCTGTAAATGTTTCTTCTCTCCTCTGCTCTTCTTTTTCCTGCTCTCTTGGTATTTCCATCATTTAAGTAAGACTAAGAATGAAAAAACATTTATTTACTGTTCACAAGTTATTATTTTCCATCAAATGGAATGTAAGAGATTGTATTCATTGTAGTTTGTAAAAATAAAACATTATGTTATAATCTCTGGTAATGTCATATCTTTGTAACAGCAATATAAACAACATTTAATATGAGTTATCTGTGTAAAGATATCAGAATTTGTTTGGGAGATTGCATAGACCACCTCAATTCAACCTCATCTCCCTGATCTATGTTAAAAAATGGATATGTATTTAATATAGTTCAACCTAGTTTCATTCTCTGTTCCCAGATGTTACTGCCCTTAGCGCATTTAGAGGAAAAAAGGTAAAAGAGAAATACTCTTTCTTTTTAGAGTTTATATCATCATGAATATGTTACACCCAAGTAATAACTAGTTATACATCAGCGCCAACATAGAACATATATGCCCCAAAATACTTTTCAGTGGGTTTTATTGCTCATGAGTTAACAAGTCACATAGTATTATTTTTATTGACACAAGTCTTATCAAGTTCATATCACATTCCTGGTAGTATGAGTATAGAATTCTATGATGTTATCTGAGAACTAAAGTACATAATTCTCTAGATTGGGAGGGTCTATCGAATATCTAGCCTAATGTGTGAAAACAGACCCAGACCATAGCATATCAAAGTGAAATTTTAGAATAATAGGAACAAAGAGAAAATCCCACAAGTGTTGCATACAAAAGATGGTGAATCAATACCTATCAAATGTCTTTAAAAACACTGGCAGCCAGAGGAAAAAATGGATTTTATTTACAATAAAGACATTGTCGAACATGAACATCTCAGAAAATTGATATACTTAATACCTTCCCTTTGGAAACCACTGCAAAATGTATTGCATCACAAATTAAGAAGGCAGACAACATAGGAATCTGGAAACAGAATATTCAACAAGAAAACAAAAATTCCTGGTAGTATGGTGGCATGAGAGCCCCAAATAGTCTATTTTCAAAGAGCAACCAGTCCAGATCGGAGCACATCAGAAGCCTGCTGGAGGCAGACTTGGGAGAGTTCTTATAGGAGATAAACTGATCCAATGCCTTAAGTGAATGAGTGTAATAAGAGATGACTGGATGACCAATAAGGAGTTTGGATGTTAATTAGTGGTAAGTCATAGAAAACTTAGCAAATGAGATAACAATAAATCCAGGGAAAATGGAATAGTATATTAATAAAACACTAATAATTGACATAACCAAAATTACAGTATCATTACATTGAGAATATAGAGGGATACGGTAGAAACAGAAAAAAAAAAAAAAGAAAGCTAACGCTTCATCTTTTGTAGTAAAAAGTCCGTCAAAAAGTGGCAATACAAATGTTAGTTCAAGATGTGGGGGTAAGCCCTGGCTGGCATAGCTCAATGGATTGAGGGCGGACCTGTGAACCAAAGGATCATGGTTCAATTTCCAGTCAGGGCACATGCCTGGGTTGCAGGCCAGTTCCCAGCATGGGATGCATGAGAGGCAACCATACATTGATATTTCTCTTCCTCTCTCCTTCCCTTCCCCTCTAAAGATAAAAAAAAAAGATGTGGGGATAAGTACCAGTTAATTAGCTGAAAGAGCCTTATGTACTTGTTTCTCAGGGAGGAGAAATGGGGAAGAAGGACTACATTCTGCTGGTAACGCAAGTATTAGGACAGACTACTATTGAAACTAATGTATAATTTTTATAAAAATCAGCCCTTAGAAAATTAGGTTTCTGGCTAAAGGTTTCTTAAGGATATGGTGCGTTTAATTAAAATAAAATGTCCAAATCATACTTTATGCTGCCTTTTCTCTGTATCCATCTGTAAGGTAAATACAGATTTTGTTCTTTGACATCTGTGTTAATCATAGTACATTGTTTCCTTGTGCTGGCAAATGGCCTGCATATTAGGAGCAGATTTCTGTTTCCTCTTTATCTTTTAAAGTTGAATTTGCAATATTTTTATTTTATTTTGGCAGAACCTAACTTCAATTAATTCTTCATTCAGTTACACATTCATATAATCAGTAAGTTTCTTCTGAACACGTGTTCTGTACTGGATACTATACTGTACACTGTGTTTGTTGTAGATAAAATAATGTACACCGTTCCTGCCCTTAAGCATACATATAATTTAGTCAGATGAAATTTTTGAAATGAATTTTAAATAAGCATATCCCTATAAATTATGGTAAATGCTATTGTGGAAATGTATACAATGACATGAGGGACTAATTTAAATTAGAGGCATAGACTCTAAGTGGGAAAGACCATTTTCTGACAGGATTTCAAAATGTTTATCTCCCCTACTCAGTATGTAGTGCCTTTCCTGGGAAGCCCCTGGAGGATGCCATCGCCAACTCAAAACAAGTGGAGGTGAAAGGGCGTAAATAACTGAGTAGTACCAAAAGGGAAAGAAAAGATTCATCAAAATAATGAGTAAGAGAAAATTCCAGGATGTCAGCTGTACCCCTAAAAGGAGAGAGCAGTCAATCTAGATTTTCTTCAGAATTCTTTGAGAGAACCATCCAGATGAATTAATAGGATATCTGATGCAGCAAAAGAAATTTGAGAAGAGAATTGGAAAAAAATGAAAATGGATTCTGGTTGCATTTTGGAGACACATTAGTAGACCTTGGTAATCTGCAAATGTGGTGTTGACTGAGAGCAGCCAAGCAGTAATTACCAGGTTTCTACTTACATAGACAGATAGAGTGTTCATTTACCAGTTAAGAAAGTCTGGGGGAAGAACAGAAAGCAAGGTGTAATGTCAAAAGTCCATCTTAGGACTTCCAACCAAGATGGAGGCATAGGTAGACACACTGTGCCTCCTCGCACAACCAAAAGGACAACAACAAATTTAAAAACAAAAAACAACCAGAACTGACAAAGTCAAACATTATGGAAGTCTGACAACCAAGGAGTTAAAGAAGAAACAGGGCGGAGACAGGCAGCCAGGCAGAGAAGACTCGTAGTAAGGCAGCAGCTGGTGGACTGGTGGGTGAGTTGGTGGCTGGCAGATAGGTCAGTCCCACATTCACGTGCAGATAAACCGGGAGATAAACTGGGGAGTGAGACAGACCAAGCAACCCAGGATTCCAGCAGGGAAATAAAGCCTCAAAGCCTCTGACTGAAAATACCTGTGGGGGGTGAGGCAGCAACAGGGGAAACTCCCAGCCTCACAGGAGAGTTCATTGGAGAGATCCACAGGGTCCTAGAAGTACACAAACCCACCCACCTAGGGATCAGCACCAGAAGGTCCCAATGCTTGTGGGTAGTGGGGGAAGTGACTGAAAACTGGCAGAGAATAGAGCAAGTAGGGTTGTTCCCTCTCAGACCCCTCCACCACATACAGCATCACAACGCAGCAACGTGAATTGCCCCACCCTGGTGGACACCTAAGGCTCCACCCCTTACTACATAACAGGTGCACCAAAAAAGACAAAAGAAATGGCCCAAATGAATAAACAGATACAACTAAGCAATGAAGAGATAGCCAGCCGATAAGATGCATAGTTCAAAACACTGGTAATCACGATGCTCACAGAATTGGTTGAGTATAGTCACAAATTAAATGAAAAAATGAAGGCTGTGCTAAGTGAAATGAAGGAAAAGGTACAGGGAACCAACAGAGACAGGAAGGAAACCAGCACTAAAATCAGTGGTGTGGACTAGAAGGAAGGAAGAAACATTCAACCAAAGCAGAATGAAAAAACAAGAATTTAAAAACATGAGAAACCGAGGAACCTCTGGGACATCTTTAAATGTTCCACCATCCAAATCATAGGAGTTCCAAAAGGAGGAGGAGGAGAAGAGCAAGAAATTGAAAACTTATTTGAAAAGATAATGAAAAAGAACTTCCCCAGTCTGGCAAAGGAAATAGACTTCCAGGAGGTCCAGGAAGCTCAGAGAGTCCCAAGGAGGAACACACCAAAGCACATCATAATTACATTAGCCAAGATTAAAATGAAGGAGAGAATCCTAGAAGCAGCAAGAGATAAGGAGACAGTTACCTACAAAAGAGTTCCCATCAGACTGTCAGCTGATTTCTCAAAAGAGACCTTCCAGGCAAGAAGGGGCTAGAAAGAAGTATTCCACGTCATGAAAGACAAGGACCTACATTCAAGATTATTCTATCCAGCAAAACTTTCATTTAGAATGGAAGGACAGATAAAGAGCTTTTCAGATAAGGTCAAGTTCAAGGAGTTCATTATTACCAAGCCCTTATTTTATGAAATGTTAAAGGGACTTATCTAAGAAAAAGAAAATAAAAAACATGAACAGTAAAATGACAGCAAACTCACAATTATTAATAACCACACCTAAAACAAAAACAAACTAAGCAAACAACTAAAACAGCAACAGAACCACAGAAATGAAGATCACATGGGAGGTTAGCAACAGGGGAGTGGGAGGAGGAGAGAGGGGGAAAAAGGTACAGAGAATAACTAGCATAAATGATAGATAGAAAACAGACAGGAGGAGGTTAAGAATAGTATAGGAAATGTAGAAGCCAAAGAACTTACATGTATGACTCATGGACATGAACTAAAGGCAGGGAATACGTGTGGGAGGGGGTGTGGAGGGCAGAGGGGGATAAAGAGGGGGAATGGAACAACTGTAATAGCATAATCAAAAGATACAATTTTTTAAAAAGTCCATTTTAGATACGGGGTTTGAATTCAAGAGACATTTAAATGGAGATATCAAATGGCCTGGTAAGTAAGTAGCCTGGGGTCCAGAAGAGGGCTAGAGATGTAATTGTGTAACTACTGTTTTGATACAGTGGGATAGAATTAGATTGCCTCGGGTTAAAGACCGAAGAGGTAAGAAAGCAAAGGATCAAGTCCCAAGTAACTGGAACTTGGAAAAGGAGGGACAAAGGAAACTACAGAGTAGATGTGGGCCACAACTAGTTGGAAGTGAGTTAGTAATGCATTTGAGTTAAAAAATGACGAGAGTTTATGTAAACAGGACTATCAAGAAATTTGTTTCTGGCCCTGGCTGGTGTGGTTCGGTGGATTAAGCATTGGCCTGCAAATGAAAGGGTCACCAGTTCAATTCCCAATCAGGGCAGGGGCCTGGATTGCGGTCCGGGTCCCCAGTGGGGCGCATGGGAGAGGCAGCCACACACTGATGTTTCTTTCCCTCTCCTTCTCCCTGTCTTCCCCTGTCTAAAAATGAATAAATAAAACCTTTTTTGTTTTAAGAAACTCTTTTTCTGAAGGTAAATAGATTGGATGGTATTTGAGGAAAAGTGGAATAGAGGAAGTGTTTGTTTTTCACATTCCTTTTTCTGTGAGAAATACTAATGTATATTTAAATGCTGATGGTTAGGCTCCTAGAGTCAGGAGGCGAGGTTGGAGATGCAGAAGAGGTGAGAAGGAATGAGACCCCGAGTACATGGGAAGAATTGGTCTTTAATATTAGGCATATCAGGATCACTGCAAAAGTGCATTACTTTAAAAATGCAAAGATGACATAAGTCACCTTTAATTCAACACATAAAGTTCTGTCTATTCGGAGTAATTTTTTTTGTAGTTTTTCTTCTTTGACTAAAATCTTTGAAACTGAATTTAAAACTTAGTAATTTTATTGTTGCTATGGTTACTTGTATGTAATGGTACTGAAAAATTTTACAGCCTTGAATATAAATGGATTAGAACATTTTCTGTAAAGGCTTGGACATTTTTTCTTTACAGGAACATCAAAAAGTGGATTTGATCCTATATATGAAGAGTGTTTATGTTTATCAGTAATGGTACATAATGATAAAGTATTGAAAGTAATTGGAAACAATCTCTGTGTTTAATTTTGTTTGCTTACCCTAAATTTTTCTTTCTTTTTCCTTGTAGAGTCCAGTAAAGAACAGTTTGCCAGTACAAACATTGCTGAAGAGTTGGTAAAGCTCTTTAAGAAACAAATAGAACATGATAAGAGGGAAATGATTTTTGAAGTTCTTGCTCCATTAGCAGAAAATGGTGAGAATGTAAATGCATGTCTTGATTTTTTTAATCATGTAGGCCTTTTCCATTTTTTCTAACATTACTTAATTGCCAGCTACTTGATTGTTCTGTTAATGATACAAGTTTTATTTTGGATATCTCCAACTTTAGCTACATTGTCTACTTCATAACTACAAGGGGGAACCCGATAAAACTGGAATTTATTTATTAAAAATTGTGTGTTTATTCTTACATATTTAAACTTCAGTCCTTCAAGGTACTCATACCCTTTGATGCAATACACCTATCAAGACTTTTTTCCACTGCTCAAAACAATTTTTGAACTCATTAAAATGATGTCTTTCAGTGCTTCTGCCATTTTTTTGTTTCGCCTTTTCCACATCAGCAAGATATTTTCTTTGAGAACTTCTTTCATTGGGTAAACAAAAAAAGTTTTTTGGGGTGAGATCCAGTGAATGGGGAGGATAGGGTATGGGGGTCATACTGGTTTTAGTCAAAAACTGCTGAACACTTAATGCAGTGTGGGCAGGCATGCTCGTAAACCACCCATCATGAAATGGGAAAAGGCCTTGAAAGAATCTTCAAAAAAAATTCACTGAAGCTGGACACAGCCTCTCATAACAGCCCCAGCCAGTATAGATGGGTTCCTGTACTACAAGGGTCCCACCCTCCAGAAGATAATTCCAGGTTTTATGGGGCGTTCCCCATCATGTGTGTGTGTGTGTGTGTGTGTGTGTGTGTGTGTATGTGTTGGCCAAGGCTACTGTCCAAGTTTCTTTGACTTTAAAATTTTGGCAAAGATGCTTCTATAGTTTACACATTCTTATGCCAGTCTGGAAAAAGGCAGCTGAGTGGCTGAACTCCAGTTATGTACTCTTGTGGAGCAAAGGGGATAAAAGTTGGAGTTCCAAGCCTATGTGGCTTGGTAAACTCCTTTGCCTGGGGAATAAAAATTTTAAGGGACATACCCTAAGAATAAGAGTGAACCAGAGTAAGTAAACCATCTCATGTAAATAATTTTTCAAAGACAGTTTCTAACACATAATCAGAGAGGACCAGACACATGAAGAAACGACATTCTAAGAAAGAACCAACATTAAAAACAGGCAACAGCAGCAGATCTGGAGATACTGAATTATTAGATACTGACTCAAAACAGTTTCGCTTATTATGTTCAAAAAGTTAAAAGCGAGCTTTAAAAATTTAGAAGAAAAATGAAAATTATTTATAAAAAGTGACTTGGTAGATTTGAAAAAGGAACAATTGGAAATTCCTGTATTGAAAAATACAACCCAAATTAGGAATCTAATGAATGAGTTTAATGACAGTTGAACTCATCAATTATGAGTTAAACAGTTGAATTAGAGAACCAGTGAACTAAAAGATTGAAAGGAAATCCAGAAAGAAAAGAACCAATGTACATAAAATAAAATAAGAGTTACGAAGGATAAAATGAACAGCTCTCATATACATTTTCTGGAGTCCCCAAAAGGGTGGGAGGAGGTGGATAACAGGATAAATTTAAAGAAATTTTGGTAGAGAATTTACTAAGAATTATGAAAGATATCAAAGATTCAAGAGCCGAATGAATGTAAAACAAGATAGAAAGAAGTTTCCATCCAGATACATTATATTGAAATTGTAGAAAAATAATGACAAAAGTCTTAAAAAAGCCAGGAAAAAAACTAGTTTATCTTAAAAGGGGCAAGTGTTCAACCCATAGCTAACTTCTTAACAATGAAAGCCAGATGACAGTGAAGCATCTTTTATGCACTTAAAGAAAATAAGGCCACTCTCGAATTCTAAACCCAGTGAAACACCCTTCAAAACTGAAGCAAAATAAAATTATTTTCAGATGAAAAACTGAGAAAATCACCTATACTCATTCAAATGGGAGGGTTGCTAGCTTGATTCCCAGTCAGGGTACATTCCTGGGTTGTAGGCCAGGTCCCCAGTGGGGGGGTGTGCAAGAGGCAACAACACATTGATGTTTCTCTCCCTCTTTTTCCTTCCCTTCCTCTCTCTCTAAAAATAAATAAAATTCTTTTTAAAAAGTTAAAGGGAGAAATTATGTGAGCTCACATTCAGAAAAGCATTTAATATAAGTAACTGCATTCATGATTTTTTATCTTCAAATGAAGATGTGCTTACTGATTTTTAGAGAGAGGGGAAGGGATGAAGAAAAGAGAAGGAGAGAAATATCAATGTGCCCTTCACATGCACCCCAACTGGTGTCCTGACCCATGACATAGGCATGTGCTCTAACCCGGAATCAAACCCTTGACATTTGGTTTTGCTCATGGTGCCCAACCAACTGAGCCACCCCAGCCAGGGCTGCATTTATGATTTTTAAAAACTCTTTGCAAATCAGCCCTGGAAGAAAATGAAAAGTACGTATACTAGAGGCCTACAGAAAACATAATGATGAAACAAAAAGTATTTCCTTTGAGATTGAGAATTAAAAGGATTATCCCTACTTCTGTTTATTCTTGTAGGAACTATCTAGTGCAATAGAGTAAGAAAGAAAAAAGATTAGAAAGAATAAATAAAACAATATTTGTAAATTATATGATTATGTCCAAAATCCAAAAGAATATATGGATAAATTTTTTAAAATTAATCAGAACTAGTTAGATTGCTAGCCGAAACAAAAAATCAAAACACTGTATTACTATATATGAGGAAAAAAGACTTTGAAAATGCATAGATTGGAAACTTCAATACTGTAATGGTGTTATACCTCCTCATCTTGATCTGTAGACTCAGTGAAGTTCTAACCAAAGGACCAGGAATAGATAAGATTCTGTGAAAATAGCAAGGTAGCAGAACTGTTTTACTGTATAACAACAATTAAACTTTCCTGTCTGATAAAACTATAGTAATTAAAGAACAGTGTGGTATTGGTATAAGAATGGACAAGAAGACCAATAGGAGAGCCCAGAAATAAATAGATACATCAATAGATGTTTACTTTAGGGGTTAAAAAAGAAGTCACTGTAAAACAGTACAGAATGGACAATTTCAATAAACAGTACTGGCAATATGAAAACAATACAGTTGGAGAGACATATATATCCCCCTTCATACTATATTTTAAAAATTAATTTCAGGTAGATTATTGACCTAAATGTGAAAGTTAAAACCCCTGAAAGCTTGTCTTAAAATAAAGGTAGGAGGCTATCATCGTGGCCTTGGAATATGGAAAATTTTCTTAGGTCGCAAAAAACTTTTAACGATAAACAAAAAGAGTGATCAATTTGGTTATTTTAGCAGTAAAACCTTCCGTTTCTTAAGAAACCATTAAGAGGAGAAAGGAACACAGTGGGTGAGAGAAGATATCTATAATACGTGCAACAGAGAGAAAGTTTACATGTACAATATGTAAAAACTTCCACAAATCATTAGGAAAAATGTAGAAATCTCAGTGGGAAAAATGTGGAAAAGACTTGACAAAAGATAAAATCCAAATGGCTAACAAAACCTAAAAAGACGCTTAAGTTCATTAATAGTCAGGGAATGCAAAATAAAATACTAAATACCCATTAGAAGGTCTGATAATAGCAAGTGCTGGTGAAGGGGTGTCGCAGTGGAAACTCATCAGGTGCTGGTGGGTGTGAATTGGTGCACTGTAGAAAACAGTGTCTGCTGACTTGGAACTATGTGTTTCCTGTGATTTAGTAATTCCACTCTTAGGAGCACACCAGTACTCAGAAATATGTGCACCAGGAACCGTTATAGGAAAGTTCACCGCAGCATTATTTATACATGATTAAAAATTTGTTGCAAGTCATATTCATCAAGAGGAGAATAAATAGATCATGGTAATTTATATAATGGAAAATATATAATTAAGAAAAGAAATACAGATTTAAAACCAATAGTGTAGATGAATCTTTTAAACATGTGAAAAGGAAAAACCAACACTAAAAAATGTATATTGTAAGATTCCATTTATATAAAGTTTAAAACAAGGTAAAATTAAATTGTAGTTTTTAGAAGTGACTATTTGGTGAAACAATAAAGTTTGGATGTTACTACCATAAAAGTCAGGAGAGTGATTTGAGAGAGCTGGAAGGAGGGATTTGTTATAAGAAAAGGGAATGCACAGAGGGGCTTCCTGGGTTATTGGCAGTGAGTTTTTTTATTTAGGTGGTAGTTACATAATTATTTGCTTATTAATAATTAAGTGCATGTTTTAGCAGCATTATTTACAATAGCCAAATTCTGGAAACAGCCTAAGTGCCCATCAGTAAATGAATGGATCAAAAAACTGTGGTATATTTACATAATGGAATACTACTCAGCAGAAAGAAAGAGGGAACTCCTACCCTTCACCACAGCGTGGATGGAACCAGAGAGCATTATGCTAAATGAAATAAGCCAGGTGATGAAATACAAATACCACATGATCTCACCTGTAAGTGGAACCTAATCAACAAAACAAACAAGTAAAATAGAACCAGAGACATGGAAACAACAAACTAACAGGGACCAGAAGGGAGAGATGAGGGGGTAATAAGGCGAAGAAGGGCAAAGGTCAAGTCAAGGAACATGTATGAAGGACTCATGGACAAAGACAATGGGGGGCGGAGTTGAATGTGGGAGGTGAGGGCAGGGGAGAGTAATGTGAGAAAAAAACAGGTACAACTATAATTGAACAGTAAAAAAAAAATTTTTAAGAAATTTTTAAAAACTAAGTGAATATTTTATGCAGTTTCTGCATTTGTGGGATTTTTTTTTACTAAGAAAACATTTTAAAAGACACACATGACACATATATGTATGGATAGATACATACATGTATATGTAAAGGGCAGTGATAAAGATAGATGTCCTTGGGCAGAATGATGATGATAGATGTGTGCTGGCTATCTGCTGTAGCAGAATTCCTTGCTAATCCTCCTAATTAGGGCTATTTAAATCTCTCACATCTACATACGTGTGATTACAATCAAACCATGAGAGGAGAGATCTGAAACTTGAATCCTAACATATTTTTAGTTTTCTGAAGAATAGTATCTTTTGTCTTAGATCCTATTCTTAAGGGAGGAATTAGTTTTTCATCTCCTTTGGTAGTTTGGCCGAACGAAGGTTTTACTGTAACCTGCAGTCCATTTTTATGCCTGAGAGTTACCTGTAACCAGCCTTGCAATGTTTCAAAACACCAATGTTTTTATTTCTTCTTTTATAATTGTGAGGTATGTTGAATGACACCTTGGAAAACTTATTTCTGGACTATCTTTGGTTTTCCTTATATGCCAAAGAAAGTGATTCCAACATTTCAATTAGGATTTTGTATACTTCAAGGTTCCTTAGTGTTTTTTAGGCTTTTTATCATGGCTTTCCATTCCAGTCACTGCGCATTTCTACATCCTAGTATTCTGTAACCAAGGAAACGCCCTACTTTCAGCATGGCACAGTGCAAATGTACCTTTTTAAAAAATATTCCAGGTTGAATATTCTGTGTTTTCTGAGATAATATTCTAAAGATCAGTGGCCCTTCTGGTTTAAAAAATCTAAATTTTAAAATTTAAATTATTTTTCATTTTTTTATTTTAATTGTTGTTCAAGTACAGTTTTCTGTCTTTTACTCCCATCCCAGCCCAGCCCACTCCACCCACCCAGCCCTTTCCACCTCCCTCCCATTTCCACCCCCTCTAGTTTTTGTCCATGTGTCTTTTATACTTGTCCCTGTAAACCCTTCCCCTTTTCCCCTGAAATTCCCTCCCCTCTCCCTCTGGACACTGTCAGCCTGTTTTCTATTTCAGTGTTTTTGGTTATATTTTGCTTGTTTGTTTGTTTTGTTGTTTAGATTCCTGTTAAAGGTGAGATCATATGGTATTTGTCTTTCACCACCTGGCTTATTTCGCTTGGTATAATGCTTTCCAGTTCCATCCATGCCGTTGCAAAGGGTAGGAGCTGCTGCTTTCTTTCTGCTGCATAGAATGCCATTGTGTAAATGTACCATAGTTTTTTCATCCATTCATTTACTGATGGGCACCTAGGTTGCTTCTAACTCTTGGCTATTTTAAATTGTGCTGCTGTAAACATTGGGGTGCATAGGTTCTTTTGGATTGGTGTTTTAGGGTTCTTAGTATATACTTCTGACAGTGGAATTGCTGGGTCAAAAGGCATATTCATTTTAGTTTTCTTAGAAAATTCCATACTGTTTTCCATAATGGATGTACCTGTCTGCAATCCCACCAACAGTGAACCAGGGTTCCCTTTTCTCCACAACCTCTCCAACACGTTTGTTACTTTGTTTCTGATGGCCATTTTGATGGGTGTGAAGTGGTATCTCATTGTGTTAATTTGCATCTCTCTGATAGCTAGCGATATTGAGCATCTTCATGTGTCTCTGAATCCTCTGTATGTCCTCCTTGGAGAAGTGTCTGTTCAAGTCCTTTGCCCATTTTTTAGTTGAGTTGCTTGACTTCTTAGAGTGGAGTTGTATGAGTTCTTTACATATTTTGGAGATCAAACCCTTGTCTGAGGTACCATTTACAAATACATTTTCCCATACAGTTGGTTCTCTTTTCATTTTAATGCTGTTTTCTTTAGCCATGCAGAAGCTTTTAATTTTGATGAGATCCCATTTGTTTATTCTTTATGCCCCTTGCTGTGGGGGACATATCAGTAAAAATGTTGCTATGTGAAATATCTAAGATTTTTCTGCCCATGTTTTCCTCTAGTACTTTAATGGTGTTATGGCTTATATTTAAGTCTTTTATCCACCTTGAATTATTTTTGTGTATGTTCTAAGTTGATGATTCAGTTTCATTTTTTTACATGTAGCTGTCCAGTTCTCCCAACACCATTTGTTGAAGAGGCTATTTTTACTCCATTTTATGTTGCTGCCCCCTTTGTCAAATATTAATTGACCATAGAGAGTTGGGTTTATTTCTGGGCTCTCTTTTCTGTTCCACTGATCTATGTGTCTGTTTGTATGCCAGTACCAGGCTGTTTTGATTACAGTGGCCTTGTAATAAGGTTTGGTATCAGGTATTGTGATCCCTTCTACTTTATTCTTCTTTCTCAAAATTGCAGCAGCTATTTGGGGTCTTTTATGATTCCATATAAATTTTTGAAGTGTTTGTTTTATGTCTGTGAAATATGCCATTGGTACTTTAATAGGTATTGCATCAAATCTGTAAATTGCTTTGGGTAGTATGGACATTTTGATGATGTTAATTCTTCCAATCCATGAACAGGGTATATGTTTCCATTTGTTTGTGTCTTCCTTGATTTCTTTCTTCAGTGTTGTGTAGTTTTCTGCATACAGGTCTTTTACCTCCTTGGTTAGGTTTAATTCTAGGTATTTTATTTTTCTTTTTGCTATATCAAATGGGATTTTTTTCTTGATTTCTGCTTCTACTGTAAAAAAATCTAAATTTTTACACATTAAAATTGCCAGAAAGAAAAAGTCTTAAATATTTTTAAAAATCTTTGTTTCTTTCAAATAACACCGCAAAACTACTATTGCTATAGATGCATGCATATATAGCTTAGAGAAACCAATAACTAACATAAAGTTCAACTGAAAAATAAAACTTAAATTTAAAAATTCTGTGTGGCAAATGTATTCATAAGGTCAATTGTCAGCATTTATTCTAAATAGTTTTAGGTATACACAAAGCATTTTGGTAAGACAGATTAGGTTAGAATACAAAGATGAATGAGTTATATGTATAACATCTGCTCTGCTGGAAGAGACAGATAAGGATGCTCATATAAAATCTTCAATGATGTAAGTTCTGTAATGAAAAAATATTTAAGTTGTTAGGGTAGTACAAACAAAACTGACTTGAGATGGGAGTAGAATTTGCTATGAAAATAATTTTTGAGAATATAATTGGGATGTAAATTCTGTCTGTAAAATTCCTTACATTGTTGGTTACCTATCAGAAAGCTTGAAAGTTATTTTTCTTTTTCACCTTTTACTATGGAAATTTTAAAACCAATTCATGTGTATAGAGAATATAGTATAATGAACCACCATATATCATCACCCAAGAAAGTTTAGATTAATGAAAACCCGAAGCCATTTTTAAAAACATGACTTTTAAAATTTAGAAAGTAAACTGCCCTAGAAAGATAACATTTATTCAAATGCGTCCAAATATACTTGTGATACAGTTTAAAATTTACCAGTAGCTTTTTACTTTTAAATAACTTTGTATGCAAATTCCATTCATGGATATATTTTAACTTTATGTAATATGTATGTGTGTTTTACTTTAAACAATTTGGGATATCCTATAGTATTGACTTCTAAATATGAGCATAACTGGAATAACAGTGGAATGGCATTACTTACCTTCAGAGTTGAAAATCAGTTTGTTTAGGTGATGCCAGACATTGTGAAATATAATGTAATTTTAGATACAAAAATGAAATAAAGCTTTTCTGTATTTTGGCTGTATTGTCAGACACTTCCTTTTGAAACTGAAATCTTCAAAGGTATGTTATCCTAATCACGCATTTTCTTGTTTTCTCTCTTCATAATGAGTTCCTTATCCCAGAACTCCAACTTCATCTCAAGTTTTGGTTATTTTTTTTCACATTCTTCAGATGCTATTAAACTACAGCTGGTCGAAGCAGGCTTGGTAGAATGTCTGCTAGAGATTGTTCAACAGAAAGTGGATAGTGACAAAGAGGACGATATTGCTGAGCTCAAAACTGCTTCAGATCTAATGGTTTTATTACTTCTTGGAGGTAAGTTCTAATGAACACCAACCAAAGAACATGGTCATCAGATTCTTAAAAATTTATTGTCTCTTTTGTGAACACTGTATCGGGCATGTCCTCATTTTCCTATCTCATTAAATCCTGTCGATGTGACGATTTTGAAATCTTAAACATATGGAGAGGACTACAATAATAAACCTGGAAAAGAAGAGTCTTCACTGTCATTCATATTTAAAGAGCTGTCATATAGAAGAGACAGCTATGGCACCCAAGGACTAAAAGCCAGGTGGTTGCTTGGGACTGAGACTAGAAAAATTCTAAAGTCTTGTCCAGTCTCTACTAAAAATTTATTAAAGAAGTCATTACTTTTCCCCTTATATATTATATAGTCCTAGTTGGATATTCATTTTGAAATACAGATTTATTATTTGGAATTATTTTTCTCTTACCTGTTCGTTTTATTTACCTCCAGATGAATCCATGCAAAAATTATTTGAAGGAGGAAAAGGTAATGTGTTTCAAAGGGTGCTCTCCTGGATTCCATCAAATAACCACCAGCTACAGCTTGCTGGAGCATTGGCAATTGCAAATTTTGCCAGAAATGGTAAGCATATTGTTTTATTTTTAAAAGTTAGATGTTCTGTATTTTTCTTTGACATTACATGTACTAAAACTGAACAGTTCAGAATTATAAGTAGTATGTATGTGTACTGCTACTATTATTTTTCAGAGATCTGAAATATTTGTAGTGACTGTACTAACAAATTACATATTTTAGGCAATTCAGCTAAGTTCTGGTACTTTAGAGATCATGAACAGTGATCATGAAGTCCTTTGAGTGCTCTGTAATTCAGAGATCGATACACTCGAGTCCTATTCTAATAAACATCTGATCTGAGAGGATATATCTCTTGCCTGGTGCTTTTATTTTGGACTTAATAATCTGGGTTTTCATTGTAGGGTTATTGTGCCTTAATTCATACTTTAATACATACAAAACTTAAATGTGTCCAATTCTCTGGTTTACAGTGGGATATTTAATGTAGCTTAATATTTCAGAAGCACCAGACTACCACGTGTATTTCTGAAGTGTGGCACTCCTGCTGCTAGTCTAGAAACTAATGCCATGTGTAGGGAATAGGGGCTGCTTGTGTGTTTAGTGTGAACTGTTATTAGAATAGGTGACATTCGATTTTCTCTCCATTCGTTTGGGAGACCATCACTAACTCCTTAATGATGGAATTAAAACTTGAAAAATATTGATGACTGTTAAAGCTAAATGTGGGGTAAATATCAGTTCATTTTAATATTCCTTGTTTTATAAATGTTTCAGAAATTCTATCATTGAAAAATAATTTAGGTATAGGCTATGAAAACAAAATGTAAAATACTGTACCTGTAACATTGGCGGAACTCTGGCATACTTCGCTATCGGTGGACATCTAAGCATGTGGTTTTTACTGTTTCATTTTCTGATATATTATCAGGTTAGGTTAAAGAGATTTTTATTTTTAATATTTTATCTATTTTAAGAATTTTATAATCAGACTTCTTAGTAAAAAATATCTATAAATCTGATGGGAGAGTTAGAATTCATTCTCTTTTCCTGTGGTTCCATTTTCACTAATGTAAATAATTATCAGGTATCAGTATTACAAAATATTTATTGATATTTGTACAGAGGATGAAAAAAGGCTTTGTTTTGTTCAGATGGAAACTGTATCCATATGGTAGACAATGGAATTGTAGAGAAACTTACGGATTTACTGGACAGACATGTTGAAGACGGAAATGTAACAGTGCAGCACGCAGCACTAAGTGCCCTCAGAAACCTGGCCATTCCAGGTAAGGCTGAAGAGTGAAAGGCAACTCTGTAAAAAATAAAATCCATTGTTTTGGTAATGTAGTTACTTTATGCATCTTGTAGACCTGCCCTGACCATGAAAAAAAAGTCTTCAAATCATTAACATTTTTTTACTGGTAAATGGAGATAATGTGTTAAATTAGTTTTCTGCAATTATGCAAGCATAGTCTTTTCCTTTGTTCAGATCATTCAAATAACTCTGTTACCTTCTGTGAACTCCCAAGATTTTTGGAGTATCATATTTTATGGTTAAGCTTTTTAAAGCATCTTCAGTTTAGGTAAGAAAATGGCACCGATTAACAGAATCCCCTAAAGAATTACTTTTAAAGTTGTTTCTTTTTCCCTACAAGCAGACATAAAATTTTTAAAAATAGTTGGGGGGAGGAGGGTGAAAGGGGACTACATTGTAATGGAAAAAATACAATAAAGATTAAATTTTAAAAGATAGCCCTAATGTGTTCTTTTGGATTAAAAGTTTTTGAGCCATGAAATTACATTATCATGGGAAGTAATACAGGAGATGATTTAAACTGTTCTTTTATTCTACTTTCTAAAAATAAATTTCTGGTTAGATGAAGTAGTATAACTATCTGAACATAAACTCTGTATGAAATTAGTTTGTTTCACATACAGGTGACGTTTAGTAACATCTGTAACACCCATTTTATCACAGTAGGGTCAAGAACACAGGTAAAAAGAAACATTAAATTTAGGGATTATGTTTTTTGTAAACAAGAAGGCAACATTGTCAGATTTCCTTTACAAATTATTTAAGTAAGTATGTTGAGGTTAGGTTTGATTTTGTATGTTATGTTCTTATAGACAAACAGGATGCAAGATTTTTTTGTAATAGAAAAATGTAAAACATGGGGCGTTAGAGATAATAAGACCCTTAATAAATGTGTATTGAATTGAATAATTATCATCAAGAATGCTAAGAGCATTTTAACCTCTTTTTTTTCCTCTTTCTCTTTTTAGTTGTAAATAAAGCAAAGATGTTATCAGCTGGGGTCACAGAGGCAGTTTTGAAATTCCTTAAATCCGAAATGCCCCCAGTTCAGTTCAAACTTCTGGGAACATTAAGAATGTTAATAGATGCACAAGGTAAAAGAAGTTCTTTCTCAAAGTGCATTTTGGTTTCATAGTTTCGATGGGCCTCTAGTTGAAGAAGGACTTGTTTCTAGCTTTCAGAACTATGTAATCACAAAGATAAGCAGCAAGTAGAGTCAAAAAGAGAGTGCTTTTAGAACCCATGTGTATTTATTCCCATGCTTGTTATAATTGACTTTCAGTGGAAACTGTAGCACCTCTGTTAATTAGTGTGTATAGTCCTAGCATTAGGTTGATTAATGAGCAGTTCCTAAGTGTTTTTGTTTTAGCATTCCATACCCATTTTTACCACATCTTCAAAATCAACAGCTTCAATACAGTGACAGTCATTTTTTTAAAAATTTGTTTTGCAAACAGGGAGATCAATTTTCTGTGTACAGAAACAGCAATGAAAACCACTCTTTGAGATTAATCACGTATAAATTCTAAAAATCTTTCTCTATATGGATTCCTTAAAGACCTTCTAAAAATCCTTTATTATAGTTTGATAGAGTACTTACTAATAGACGACCAGGCTGACCTGAAAGAATTTGAAGTTGCTTATTTTTGTATTTTGTATGATAGTCCACAAGTTTATAGGAAAGGCCAGATAGTCCATCAGATATGAAGTGCTGTGTTTGTAGTTCTTGCTTTAATAAGATTCTGTTGTGTTTTTTAAGCATATAATTTTCTTTTATACTCTTTCATCTTTCCCAGTTATTTCAGTTGATTGCCTATTGGTGATTCATTCCTTGGTGGTTTACCTTCTTTCCTATAGCAGAAGCTGCTGAACAGCTAGGAAAGAATGTTAAATTGGTGGAGCGTCTGGTGGAATGGTGCGAAGCCAAAGATCATGCTGGTGTGATGGGGGAGTCCAACAGACTGCTGTCCGCACTCATACGACACAGTAAATCAAAAGTAAGTTCCAGAGGAAGCCATTCACTAAAAACATGTCAGTGGCCTTTTTATATTTATATATAAATACATTAATCAAAAATTCTGGAAAAAATTGAAGATTGAGCTTTTTTAAAGATTGAAGATTGAAAAAAATTGATTTTGTCATGTACCATAATAGTTAAGAGTAAGGCTTTGGGATCAAGCCAAAATGAGTTCACATTTTATCTTCACTATTTACTTGGTCAAGTGTCTTTACATCTAAGTATCTTAATATATAAAAACTGGGATAATACCTAGGTGAGAGTGCTGTGAGGATGATTCAGTGAGATCACGGATACAGAGTACGTGGTTGGTACCTGGAACACAGTGAGCATTCAGTGAGTGGAGGTGGCTGCTCTTGGCTGTTATTTTTTTTACCACCATTAGTGTCACCATTAGCAACATCACTGTCAAACATCTTGGTGCTAGGCTCTAACCAAGCTATCTACTAGAAATTAAATGATATGTGGGTAACATTTGATGTTCAAAACTCAAACTTGGGCAAAATCTATTCTCATGGCTGTGTTCAGCTGCTTATGTCTTTGGCACATGGCTGGTTTTGTTGAGTAAATGAGCATATGAACAAATAAGGATTTTAAGGAACACAGTAATGAAAACTCAGGCCAGCAGTTCAGCTGCTGATTTAGTGTCTAGATTGTGTACCTTTTATTTTTTATGACCTTTTTTTCTAAGGGGATCCTTTTGACCATTTCACTCATGTACAAGTGCAGAGACCAGCTGTACCCTGATGTCAAGAAAGGGGTGATGTTTTAGAGGTTAACTTGGAATCTCCCAGGAGGAGAAGGGAAAGATTCATTGATGAATTCAGTACATAAACTTCTGCATAGACTACAAATATTAAGTACAAGAATCTACATTTGAATTTGGNAATAAGGATTTTAAGGAACACAGTAATGAAAACTCAGGCCAGCAGTTCAGCTGCTGATTTAGTGTCTAGATTGTGTACCTTTTATTTTTTATGACCTTTTTTTCTAAGGGGATCCTTTTGACCATTTCACTCATGTACAAGTGCAGAGACCAGCTGTACCCTGGTGTCAAGAAAGGGGTGATGTTTTAGAGGTTAACTTGGAATCTCCCGGGAGGAGAAGGGAAAGATTCATTGATGAATTCAGTACACAAACTTCTGCATAGACTACAAATATTAAGCACAAGAATCTACATTTGAATTTGGACTTCTTAACCACTTAATCACTGACTTTGGACAAATTTCACAACTTAATCTGAGCTTCAGTTTCCTCATCTACAAACTAAAGATAATACCTAGCTAATGAGATTTTCTGTGAAGATAAAAATGAGCTAATATCTATAAGCTACCTAGTACAATGCCCAAGGTCTAGTCCCTGCTCCATACAGGTTGCTTTCAGTATTCTCTCCCATCATATGATACAAGTACAATGCTTCATGTGTCTCTTATCCCTCATTCTATCAGGCAAAGCAGCTTCATACAGTAGCTTTTTGATAAGTATTTATTGAGGTGGGAGGAGAGACGGCAGGCATTTTTTAGTATATTTTATTGAGTATGCTATTACGGTTGTCCCAGTTTTTCCCTTTGCCCCTCCCCCCATCCAGTACTCCCCTTCCCTCTAGCAATCCCCGCCTAAGTTCATGTCCACAGGTTGTACGTATAAGCTCTTTGGCTTCTCTATTTCTTAATACTACTTTTAACCTCCCCCTGTCTATTTTGTACCTACCAATTATGCTTCTTAATCCCTGCACTTTTTTATCCATTCTCCCTCTTCACCCCCCTGGCTGATAAGCCTCCAAATGATCTCCATATCTCTGATTCTGTTCCTGTTCTGGTGGTTTGCTTAGTTTGTTTTTGTTTTTTAGATTCAGTTGTTGATAGTTGTGAATTTGTTATCATTTTACTGTTCATAGTTTTGATCTTCTTTTTATTAAATAAGTCGCTGTAACATTTCATGTGATAAGAGCTTGGCAATGATGAACTCCTTTAGCTTTACCTTGTTTTAGAAGCACTTTATCTGCCCTTCCATTTTAAATGATAGCTTTGCTGGATAGCATAATCTTGGTTGTAGGTCCTTACTTTTCATCATTTTGAATACTTCTTGCCTGCAGGGTTTCTTTTGAGAAATCAGCTGATACTCTTATGGGAAGTCCTTTGTTAGGTAACTGTCTCCTTTTCTCTTGCTGCTTTTAAGATTCTCGCTTTACCTTTAACCTTTAGTATTTTCATTATGAAGTGTCTTGGTGTGGTCCTCTTTGGGTCCAACTTATTTGAGACACTCTGTGCTTTCTGAACTTGGATGTCTAGTTCACCAGATTAGGGAAGTTTTCTTTCATTATTTTTTCAAATAAGTTTTCAATTTGTTGCTCTTCCTCTTTTCCTTCTGGCACCCATATGATTCAAATATTGGTACATTTAAAGTTGTCCTGGAGGTTCCTAAGCCTTTCCTCGTTTTTTTGAATTCTTGTTTCTCCTTTCTGTTCTGGTTGAATGTTTATTTCTTCCTTTTGTATTAAATCATTGATTTAAATCCCAGCTTCCTTCCCTTCATTTTTGGTTCCCTGTATATTTTTCTTTATTTCACTTAGTGTATCCTTAATTTCTTCCTTTATTTTGTAAATGTACTCAATAAGTTCTCTGAGCATCCTCATCACCAGTGTTTTTGGACTCTGCATCTGATAGGTTGGTTATCTCCATTTTGTTTAGTTCTTTTTCTAGAGTTTTTTCTGTTCTTTCATTTGGGCCATATTGCTTTGCCTCCTCAATTGGCAGCCTCCCTGTCTTTGTATCTGTGTGTTAGGTAGAGTTGCCTTTACTCTGTTTTAGTAGCATGACCTGTAAATTTTGTGGGGTGGAGCCATAGGTAATTACCAGGGTGGGGCAACCAAGACGGCAGGCATTTTAAGAGGAAATACTTAGATATCTGTTGCAGAAATGGGAGACAGAAAGGAAGCTATGCTTGAACTCAAGAGGAGGCTATTTGTTTCTAATACACAAATTGCCTTCATTCATTCCCCATCCTACAATACAGCGGACTTTTAGGATAAATCACAAAATAAAGAATGAAATGACAGTCCAGGAACCTTTCCAGTGTGATTTATGTATCTGTGAATCTCTGCAGTCTTCCTTACTCAATAAGCTCCTTTGTGATTTTTATAAAAATCTTTACCAGTTTTAAGATTTCTGTATCCATTTCAAATAAACTGCCACTGAGTAAGCAGTATTTTGGGAGGCTTTCTTTTAATTAGAAAAGGTTTTAAAAGATAGTTTCTCACTTTCTAAAAAAGGTTGGCAGGAAAAGACCTAATTAGAGCAGGAACATAGCTACCATAAACACTCAGTACTTGGACTCCGTTGATTTAATTAAATCTATTTTTTTAAGATTTTATTTATTTACTTTTAGAGAGAGGGGAAGCGGGTGCAAAAGGGAGAGAAACATCAATTGGCTGCCTGACTGGGAACCAAACCTGCAGCCTAGGCTCATGCCCTGACCAGGAACTGAACCAGCAGTCTTTCACTTTGCAGGATGATGCCCCACTAACGGAGCCACGGCAGTGAGGGCGAGACTCCACTGATTTAGAATGTTTGCTTGCCAAACAAGAGTGGCCTCAAAACAAACATACTTCTATAAATACTGTTCTTCAAAATTTACATAGATGGAAGCATAATAGAATCCTTTCCTCAAATACTTTAGCAAATTAATTTTTAAACTATTTCTAAATAGGTTTATACCAATGAAGCTTAAAATATCCAGCTTACTTCAAATTACTAAAAATAGTGGAAAGTAGCAAAGAAAATTTTACTTTAAAAATATTCTCTAATTGAAACCTTCCCCTAAATTGTATTTAATCCAAGATTATTTAGGCAAGAGACCCCTGAGAAACAGAAATGGTTACTAGGAATAAATGTGACCATTTTTTCATCTGACCTTTATTATTATCTTCCTATATGTGCTTTTCATGTCATAACTATAATTATCACAGAAACCTGTGAGATGTATCTGTGTTGCCTTATGTCAACATAGATAAAGTCACTGAGGTGCAGAGAAGTTCAGTTATTTGTTCAAAGGCAGTGCTGATGTTGGGATTTATTCTGTCCCTTTGTATGTAATCCAGTTTTGTCAGTTTCAACAGGATAAAAGGTACCCCAAAAAAAGAAAATGCTTTACCTGTAGCACCAGGAGAACAATACCTGGTGCTGTAATAAAATATTGAAGAAAAAACATTTTTATTATTACCAGTTTCGTTTTCTTGTCGATGTTGTGGTGAGTCAACACTTGGGCCAGTGGCACTTGTGTTTCTTTGACTTTCGTAGTTTCTGGGACTGTTTCTTGATATGAACTGCAATGGTCTTTTTCACTCAGATAATTTGAAGTTGTCAGCTTTTGATGAATTTATTGAAAGCTAAAAGCTTTTTCTTCTATGAAGAAAAAAATTATTAAATGTAATGATTCATACAGGACACTGTCAGAAAACCACTCAACAGTGAACTGACTGATTATAATGCAGTTTCTTTGTGTTTAAAATTAAAGTTTATAATTCTGAGATATTTATTTATTGTAGGATGTAATTAAAACCATTGTACAGAGTGGTGGCATCAAGCACCTAGTTACCATGGCAACTAGTGAACATGTAATAATGCAGAATGAAGCCCTTGTTGCTTTGGCACTAATAGCAGCTTTAGAATTGGGTAAGTACCCTAGTGACAAACTTATTTTCTCCTATTTTTATATTGGAAAAAACGAAGCCCAAGAGTGGCACAGAAGTGCAACAGAATCTTGACTAGAATCATTTTGCCAGTGTGTGTCTGTACCTATATGTAAGTAGATGGAAAATCAGAGTCTACAGATTGTTACCACCACTGTCCCTTCTGGTTGTGCTTTTTGGTAACACTTTTAGGGTAGTTCAACTTTTAAATGTTATCTCAAGTTAATAAGCACTTGAGAATACAGAAAACTCTTCAGCAAGCCTCACAGAGAAATGAAACAGTTCTTAGAATGCAACTACAAGTTTGGGTTTTGCTACTTTTCCAGTGACGCAGACCTTCTCTTCCATCTCTGCTACTAAATTCCTTCTTGCTAATCTATCACCATGGTTTCCGTTGCTTCATAGCATCGCCTTCATTTTAAATTCTCACCTTCTGTGTCACTCTTCTGTGTGTTTTACATTCAGAATTCTCCAAAAACAATTTAAATAATTCATTTAGTATCTTTCTTGCAGCATACAGCATCCTTTTGGTCAAATTTTTCCTGAGAAACTAGCTCATAGACATCTAGCTTATGGATAGCAACCTTTGTCTTAGGAGCCAGTTTCTGTTGTAGTCTGCTGGGGACAATTACTGTCACGTGGCCTGTGGTTAAGGCCTGAGGCTGCCTTACTCAAAGGAGGAGTATACTTAGTGTCCTATTCCGATCAAAGTATTTTGTGTAAATCATGTGAACTGATCACCTCTTAATTTCCACTGATGATTTATGTTCATAATTTGCACCCTAGGGAGATGGACCCACCAACCCCTATCTCAGGAAGATAAACGTGGTATATCTTCTTTCACTGTCAGATTTGTTCATATTTGGGGTATGAGAAATTTGGGTCTTTGCCTCTTATAGGGTTGTGAATTTTAAAATAATGTATAGGTTTTTTAAATAAGTATAGGTTGGATGTAAAATGTTTTGCATTTTTTAAAGATTTTATTTATTTTTAGAGAGAGGGGAGAGAGAAAGAGAGAGAAATATCAATGTGCAAGAGATACATAGATCAGTTGCCTCACACACACCCCTAACAGGGAACCTGGCCTGCAACCCAGGCATGTGCCCTGACAGAATAGAACCGAACCGTCAGGTTCTCAGTGGCTCAATCCACTAAGCCACACAAGCCAGGGCAAATTTTTTGAATTTTAATGATAGAAGAACTTCAAAACAATGCATGCTTACTCTCAGTGACTTTGGTTTGTAGCTAGAGAGGCTGTGGAGGTCAATTTGAGTTCTGGCTTGACCTGTGACTTCCCACGTGGTTGAGCAGATTATGTGAGTCAGTGTGGAAGTCCACGTACCTTTAAAGGTGGAAGCTGTGATGGAGGGGTGGGAGTTGGTGAGGACATTGCCAAACTGGGCCCATAGGCTAATTTTAAATGGCTCAAAATATCAGAGCATTTTCAGAGTATCCTTGACCTCCCAGCCTCAGGTGAATCTGGTTTTGTGCCAGTACTTCCAAACAAGCTATAATTTTATCAGCTTCCTGATAGCTGAGCATTTGCCTGAATCTGGTCACCTTTCCAGAGAACTATATAAAATAGCAATGTATACCTTTTTAAAAATTTGTTATCTAGTGTTTTCTAGGCTCCTTGAGCTTAGGATAGAAAAATAAGCCTATATTATGTTTGTAATGTATCACACACTTTGAAAACCATATCTTCCAGTCTTAATCCCTTATAGGCTATTTGATATTAAGGAATAACCATTAGAAATTTTTTTAGCATGACTAACATTAAAGCAACATCTTTAGGAGTTACTGTCTTTTTCCCTGGCTGGTGTAGCTCAGTGAATTGAACACAGGACTGTGAACCAAAGGGTTGCTGATTCGATTCCCAGTCAGAGCACATGCCTGGGTGGTGAGCCAGGCCCCCAGTAGGGGGCATGTGAGGCAACCACACATTGATGTTTCTCTCCCTTTCTTTCTTTTTCCCTTCCTCTCTAAAAATAAATAAATGTTTTAAAAAGAGTTATCTTTATATAGGTAACTGTAGATTTACATGCAGTTTTAATAAATACTATAAAGAGCCCTTGTATAATTTGCTCAGTTTCCCCCAAGTGTAACATTTTGCAAAACTGTATATCATATAAATTCCAACAACTGATGAATTTGCCTATCTTATTTAGATTTCTCCAGTTTTACTTATACTCATTTGTATGTATGTTAGGTTTTATATTCTCCTTTTTCACATATGTGGGTTTGTATATTTACCACCTCTCAAGATACTGAATACTTACAATACCACAAGGATCCCTCCATTTATAATTACTCACCTACCTTCTACCCCTACCTCCCATGCTTTTCCTGATTCCTGGAAACCACTAATCTGGACTTCATTTCTAACTTTTCTAATGTTATATAAATAGAATCATATAGTACGTGACCTTTTGGAATTGGCTTCTTTAGCTCAGCATAATTTCTTAAAAGAATCATCAGATTTGTCTTGTGTCTCAGTAGTTTTTTATTGCTAAATAATATTCCATGGTATGTACATACCACAATTTGTTTGACCATTCACCATTTGAGCTGATTCTAGTTTGAAGCTTTAAAAATAAAGTTACTGTGTACATTCATGTATAGGCTGTTATGTGAATATAAGTTTTTATGTCTTGGATAAATGCCTAGGAACGCAGTGGCAGAGTTATGTGGTAACTGCATTATACAAGCTCATCTGTTTTTTTATAGAAAATCCTGCTGGCATTTTTATAGGAATAATGTAGCACTCTTTATCTCTTAAAGATGCATACTGAAATACATATGGAGGAAATCACATGACTTACAAGCTTTGCTCCACAATAATTTGAGATGTGTGTGAGTAGGTAGATGAAACTAGAGATAGATGAAACAGGACAGGCCATGATAATATAATTATACCATTTTTCTGGTTTTGTATACTTACATGTTTAACAAAAGATTTTTAACTAATTCATATTAAAAGGAATATGTTAATTCTAAATTTTAGATTAAGCTGAAATTTAACTCCTTTTTTAAATGGGTTCTGAATGTATTATCTTATGTCCGGGTCATTATTATTTACAGTCCCTTTTGGAAGGTTTCATGTGGTCAGTTTCTAGGAAGGGAAACAGATTGTACTGGATTTATACACAGTGGCTGTAACTGCTACTTTAATTATTGTATGTTCTAGGCACTGCTGAGAAAGATATAGAAAGCACTAAACTTGTACAAATTTTACACAAACTGCTAGCAGATGAGAGAAGTGCTCCTGAAATCAAATATAATTCCATGGTCCTGATCTGTGCTCTCATGGGATCTGGTGAGTGTTTCTTTATCATTTGTTTTCTATCCATCATTGTATGTTTGACATTATTAAATATAGAATAATAGGAAATGGTGATGTTGGGTTAAAAAACACTACAAATTAGTTTACAGAGGTTATAGGACTACTATTATTTATTTATTTTTTCAATTCTTTTATTAAAGTATAGTTGGCATATATCACTGTTTTTAAATTTAATCTTTATTGTGTTTTCCCATTACCATTTAGTCCCCTTGTATCATCCCTGCTCTCCAACAATCACCACACTGTCGTCCACATCCGTGAATCCTTTTTCCTCAATCCCCTGCCCCCTAAGCTCCCCCACAACCCTTAGCTGTCATCCTGCTCTCCATCTATGAGTCTGTCTTTATTTTCCTTGTTGGTTCAGTGTGTTCACTGGATTCCACATATAAATGAAATCTTTTGCTCTTTGTCTTTCTCCAACTGGCTTATTTCACTTAGCATAATGTTCTTTAGGTCTATCCTTACCATTGCAAAGGGTCAAGTTTTTCTTCTTTTTTTACAACTGAGTAGTATTCCATTGTATACATTTCCTGTAGTAGTTTTATCTACTCATCTACTGATGGATGCTTGGGCTGCTTCCATATCTTAGCGATTATAAATAATACTGCAGTGAACATATGGGTGCTTATATTCTTTTGAATTAGTGTTTTGCGTTCCTTTGGATATTCCCAGAAGTGGGATCACTGGGTCTAAAGGCAGATCCATTTTTGATTTGTTGAGGTAAATCCATACTGCTTCCCACAGGGGCTGCACCAATCTGCATTCCCACCAGCAGTGTAGAAGGGCTCCCCTTTCTCCACATCCTCACCAGTACTTATTGAGTTGTTAATGTTAGCCATTCTGATGGGTGTGAGATGAAAGCTCATTGTGGTTTTAATTTTAATCTGATGATTAGTGATGTTGAGCATCTTTTCATCTGTCTATTGGCCATCGTGTGTTCTCTTTGGAGAAGTGTCTACTCAGGTCCTTTGCCCATTTCTTAATTGGGTTGTTTGATGTTTCGGTGCTGAACTTTGTGAATTCTTCATAAATTTTGGATATTAACCCCTTATCAGATGTGTTGGCAAATATGTTCTCCCATCCTCCTGTGGGGTGTCTTTTTGTTATTTTGTTAATGATTTTTTTCCTTGCAAAAACTATTTAGTTTGATGTAGTCACAATTGTTTATTTTTTCTTTTGATTCTCTTGCCTAGAGAGATATATCTGATAAAATACTGCTTCCAAGCAATGTCCAGGATTTTGCTGCCTATGTTTTCTTCTACAGTTTTTATGGTTTCAAGTCTAACATTTAAATCTTTGATCTATATTGAATTTATTCCTGTGTGTGGTATACAAAGGTGGTCTAGTTTCTTTTTTCTACATGTATCAGTTCTGTTCAATTTTCCACAAACCATTTATTGAATAAACTGTCATTAGTCCATTTTATGTGTTTGCTTCCTCTATTGAATATTAATTGACTGTAAAGGATTTATTTCTGGACCCTCTGTGCTGATCCATTGATCTACCTGTCTGTTGCTATGCCAGCACCATGCTGTTTTGATTAAAGTCTTATAGTAGAGTTTTATATTAAGTATTGTGATTATATAGTAGAGTTTTATATAGTAGAGTTTTATATTAACTTATGCTGTTTTGATTATTATGGCCTTAGAGTTTTATATTAAGTAGTGTGCCTCTAACTTTGTTCTTCTTTCTCAGGATCACTGTTGCTATGCAGGGCCTTTTGTGGTTCCATATAAATTTTTGAAATATTTGTCCTAGTTCTGTGAAATATATTATTGGAATCTGGATAGGAATTGCACTGAATCTATAGGTTGTTTTGGGTGGTGTCAACATTTTAATGATGTTAATTATTCCTGTCCATGAACATGGTATCTCATTTGTATCTCCTTCAATTTCTTCCTTCAGTGTCTTAGAATTTTCCAAGTACAGGTCTTTTACATCCTTGATTAGGTTTATTCCTAGGTATTTTATTCTTGAAGCAATTGTGAATGAGATTGTTGCCCTATTTTCATTTTCTATTAGTTCATTATGGGCATATAAAAATGCAACTGATTTCTGGATATTAATTTTGGATCCTGCTTCTTTGCTAAGTTCATTAATCTGTTCCAGTAGTTTGTTGGTAAAATCTTTGGGATTCTCTTATGTACAGTATGACATTTTCTTTTTTGAGAATGTTGTACCAACCTTGCACTCCCAGAATAAATCTCACTTGATCATGGTCTATGATCTTTTTAATGTATTGCTGTTTTCGGTTTGCTAACATTTTTTTTGAGGATTTTAGTATCTATGTTCATCAGGGATACTGGCCTATAATTTCTCCTTTGTAAGGCCTTTATCTAGTTTTGGAATTAGGTTAATGCTGGTCTCATGAAATAAGTTTGGGACCCTTCCCTTGTCTTGAATTTTATGAAATAGTTTGAAAAGACGAGGTGTTAGTTCTTCTTGGAATGTTTGGTGAGCTTCCCCTTTGAAGACATCTAGTCCAGGGCTCTTTTTTTGTTAGGATTTTTAAAATTATTTCTTCAATTTCAGTTAGTGTTGTCTATTCAGATTCTCTAACTCTTCCTGATTTAGTTTTGGAAGACTGTATGTTTCTAGGAATTTATCCATTTTATCCAGATTGTTCGATTTGTTGGTATATACTTGTTAGTAATATTTTCTTATAGTTATTTTATATTACTTTGATGTCAGTTATTATATCTTCTTTTGCATTTCTGATTTTGTTTATTCAGGACCTCTCTCTATTTTTCTAGGTAACTCAGGTTAAAGATTTCTCAGTCTTGTTTATCTCTTCAAAGAACCAGCTCTTAGATTCATTGATTTCTTGTGTTATATTTTTACTCTACTTCATTTCTTATGCTCTGATCTTTAATATTTCCTTCCTTCTCACTTTGGGCTTTTGTTTGATGTACTTTTTCAAGTTCGTTTAAGTGTAAAGTTAGATTGTTAGTTGAGCTTTTTGTTTGTTTGTTTTTTGAGGTAGGCATGTAAGGAAGGCTATGAATTTCTCTCTTAGGAAGGCTTTCTCAGCGTCCAGCAGATTTTGGATTGTTGTGTCCTCATTTTCATTTGTTTCAAGGTATCTTTAGATTTCTTCCTTGATCTCATTGTTGACACATTCATTGTTTAATAACATGCTATTTAACTTCCATGTCTTTATGTACTTTTCAGTGTTCTTGTGATTGATTTCTAGTGTCATAGCGTTGTGGTGAGAGAAGATGCTTGATATGATTTCAGTCTTAAATTGAGACTTGTTTTGTGTTCTGACATGTGGTCTGTCCTAGAAAATGTTACATGTGCACTTGAAAAGTATATAATAATATAATATGTAATAATATATATAATAATATATATAATATATAATACATATATATTATATATTATATATAATACATATAATATAATATATCATTATATATTCTGCTGCTTTGGGGTGAAATGCTCTGAAAATATCAATTAAAACCATTTGATCTAGTTTGTCATTTAAGCCCGCTATCTCCTTGTTGATTTTCTGCCTGAAAGATCTATCCATTGAAGTCAATGGGGTGTTAAAATTCCTGAATGTGACTATTTCTGTCAGTGTGCATTTATACCCATCAAGATTTGCTTCACAAATTTAGGTGCTCTGTATTGGGTGCATAAATGTTTACTAGGGTTATATCCTCTTGCTGGATTGTCCCCTTTCCATTATGTGGTGTCCTTCTTTGTTTCTTACTATAGCCTTGGTTTTAAAGTCTATTTTGTCAGATATAAGTATTGTAACTCCAGCTTTTTTGTTCTTTCCATTTGCATGAAATATTTTTTCCATCCTTTTATTTTTAGTCTGTGTGTTTCTATCTGAGACAGGTCTCTTGGAAGGAGCATATTTGTTTGCTCCTTTTTGTTTTTTTTTTGTTTTTTTTTGTTGGGTCTTGTTTTTTTTTCCATTGCGCTACCTTTTGGTTTTTTTGGGGGGGTGGTTAGCATTTAAGCCATTTGCACTTAAGGTGATTATTGATAGATATGTATGTAGTGCAATTTTGTTACACTATTTTTCTCTTTTTTTTTCCTTTCTCCTCTTCTTAAAGCAAGACCTTTAACATTTGTTGCAGTATTGGTTTGGTGTTAACAAACTCCTTTAGCTCTTTGTTATCTGGGAAGCTCCTTATTTCTCCTTCCATTTTAAATGTTAGCCTGGCTGGGTAAAGTAGCCTTGGTTGTAGGTTCTTACTTTTCATCATTACCTTGAATATTTCATGCCACTCCCTTCTGCCCTGAAATGTTTCTGTTGAAAAATCAGATGACAGTCTAACTGGTGCTCCCTTGTGTATATATACCTACTTTTCTCTTGTGACTTTTAGGATTCTCTCCTGGTCTTTAAGCCATGTCATTTTATTCGTGATGTGTTCATTTTATTCGTGATGTGTTCATGTCATTTTATTCGTGATGTTTGTCACTGTATTCCATCTAGGCTTCTTTGGGCCCAGCTTGTTTGGAACTTGAAGCTTCCTTTTTCCTTCTCCAGATTTGGAAGTTTTCAGTTATTATTNACCTTGAATATTTCATGCCACTCCCTTCTGCCCTGAAATGTTTCTGTTGAAAAATCAGATGACAGTCTAACTGGTGCTCCCTTGTGTATATATACCTACTTTTCTCTTGTGACTTTTAGGATTCTCTACTGGTCTTTAAGCCATGTCATTTTATTCGTGATGTGTCTCCATCTAGGCTTCTTTGGGCCCAGCTTGTTTGGAACTTGAAGCTTCCTTTTTCCTTCTCCAGATTTGGAAGTTTTCAGTTATTATTTCTTCAGATAGGTTCTCAATCCCTTGCTTGCTCTGTTTTCTTCTAGTATTCCTATGATGCCAGTGTTCGTGTTGTCCAAAATATTTCTTAACCTCATTATTTTTTTTTAAATTCTTTTTTCTTTGTGCTGCTCTGCCTGGGTGTTTGTTTTTTTTTTTAATCTTGTCTTCTAAATCACTGATTTGATCCTCTGCTTCATCTAACCTACTCTTTATTCCTTCCAGTGTATTATTTATTTTAGATATTCTTTATTTCTTACCATTCCTTTTTTTTGGTTTCTATGTCTTTTTCCATGCTATCGAGTATCCTTTTAATTATTAGTCTAAAATAAACTCTCTGATAAATTATTTGCATTCATTTCACCCAGCTCTTCTTCGGAAGAATTCTCTGGTTCCCTTCATTTGGGGTCTGTTTCCTTGTCTTCCCATTTTGGCTACTTCTTTGTATTTATTTCTATGTGTTAGTTAGATCTACAAAGACTTTGTGAGATGCTCTTGTGACTGGCCCTGGGCAACCTGTTCCGAGCTATCAGTGATCCACAGCATGTAGCTCCCTCTGCTGGGCCTGTTTGTGTGTGGAAAGAACCTGGCTGTTTACCAAGGCTGGCTTTTATCAGCATCAGCTTTGGTGGATGGTCAGCTAAAGTCTTACAGAGTTCCCAGAGACCAGCCTTACTTGTTAAACTAATCCGTGATGTAGCCTCAAGCTGTAATCAGCAGCCTGGATTAAGCTCCACCGGGTGGGGCAGAGTAATTCTTGTGGGTGATGCTATTGCTTGCCCTCAGGCTGATGCCATTTGGAGAGGAGTGCCCTGCCTGAGAAAGATGACTTCGGCAATATGGGGAATAACTCGGCACTGGAATCCTGGCACCTGTTTCTTCAGTTCCCTGCCCAGAGCCACCAAACCCAGACTGTGCTCAACTGCCCAGACTGTGCCCAGACTGTCCTAGCTTCACTAGTCCACTGTGCCCTACCTCCTCCAGAGCCCAAACACAAGGTGGTGTGCATCTCTACCCATCTCACCCTGATGGACAGAAACCCTGCTGTTTTTCATAGCTGGATGTTATCTGAGTTCCTTTCTGACTCTAGTGCTATAGACTGAGAGGCCCAGCTTGGCATTTAGACCCCACACTTCTCAAGCGGAGCCCTCTCACCCCTGCAGTATCCCCTCTGAAACTTCAGCTTCTGCCCATGGAAGGCCATCCAGCCCTCTTGAGCCTCCTCCACACTCCCTACTGGTCTTGTGTTGGTGACGTAGTTTTTTATGTTTGTCTGTGGTTATAAGGATGATTTCTTTACAATTTAGTTGTAATTCCAGATTGATCCTGGGAGGAAGTTACTGTAGCTTCCACTTACTCCTCTGCCATCTTGGATCCCATCTGGATTACTTTTACCTTGAAAATATTACTAAAAGATTCTTGCAATAATTAAAAATATCATATACCAAATACAGGCAAAGTCAAGGTTAAAAATCAATACATATAAGTTTCGTCAACCTTAAAATATTATTTCATATAAAGAATAAGCTCTGATATTGCATGCCGTATTAGCTAAGGAATTTAAGAAGTCAGTGACATAATTTGGTATAAGTTCCATGGAGAATTGAAAAGAATGTGTTATTCTGCTATTGCATAGAGTGTTCTTTAAATGTCAGCTAGATCCTTTGGTTGGTAGTAGTGTTGAGTTTTCTGTATTCTTGCTGATTTTTTGACTAAAGAGAGGAGCGTGAAGTCTTCAGCTATAATGGTGGATTTATCCATTTCTCTTTCAGTTCTGTCTGGTTTTGCTTCACATATTTTGTAGCTCTGTTTATAGGTACATATAACTTCTAGGATTGCTATTCTTTCCTGGTGGATTGACCTTTCTACCTTTATGTAATGTGCCCCTCTGTCTCTGATAATTTTCTTTGCTTGAAGACTACTTTGTCTAAGAATAAAATAACTACTCCTGCCTTTCTTTGAATAACAAGCCTACTTTGTCCACTCTTTCAGTCTGTTCTTTCATATTTGAAGTAGAGACACATATTGTTGGGTCATATGCTTTTTATTTTAAGTATAGTAGGTGTACAGTAGAGTGATTCGACATTTTTATACTTACAGTGTGAACTGTCACTGTATAAACTTATCACACTATTAATTATATTCCCTTCACCTTTTTCATGCACTTTGCCTTCTGGTTACCCATCCGTGTCTTTCTTTTCTTTTTTCTTTTCTTCTTTCTTTTCTTTCTCCTTTTCTTTTTTCTTCCTTTTTTTCTATTTTTTAAATTATTTTTAGAGTCCACGTATAAGGGAAACCATACAGTATTTGCCTTTCTCTGATTTACTTCATTTAGCATAATGCCATCTAGGTCCATCCATGTTTTCAGAAATGGCAAGATTTCATTCCTTTTTATTACTACATAATATTTCATTGTATGTAAATATCACATCTTTTTTATCCATTGGTTATTTTTTTTAAAATCACTGGACACCTAGGTTGCTTCCATATTTTGGCTATTGTAAATAATGCTTCAGTGAACATAGGGCTGCATTTTGTTAAATTATTTTTTATTTTCCAGTATAGTTGACATGCAATATTAGTTTCAGGTATATACCCCAGTGATTAGACATTATGTAACATACTAAGTGATCATTCTGATAAATCTGGTACCCATCTGACACCATATGTAGTTATTAGCATATTGTTGATTATATTCCCTATGCTGTACTTTACATCTCCATGACTATTCAGTTACTACCAATTTGTACTTCTTAATCCCTTCACCCTTGTCACACAACTCCCCAAGCTGTCATTTATCTGGCAACCATCAGAATGTTCTCTGTATCCATGAGTCTGTCTATTCTGCTTGTTCTTTTATTTTGTATTTTAGATTCAGTTGTTGATAGATATGTATTTCTTGCCATTTTATTGTTCATATTTCTCCTTCTTCTCCCCCTCACCTTCCTCATTTACAGGAAGGGGAACTCCTTCCCCTTCCCCCTCCCCTTCCCTCTCCCCCTCCTCCTTCCTCCTCCTCTTCGGAAAGACCCTTCAACACTTCATGTAATGCAGGATTAGTGGTGATGAACTCTTTCAACTTTTTCTTGTCTGGGAAGCATATTTTCTGTCCTTTGATTCTAAATGATAGCCATATTTGGTGTAGTAATACTGGTTGTAGGTCCTTGCACTTTGAATATTTCTTGCAATTCCCTTCTGACCTACAAAGTTTCTATTGAGAAATAACCTGACAGTTTTATGAGAACTTCCTTATAGATAACTAACTGCTTTTCTCTTGCTGCTTTTAAGATTCTCTCCTTGTATTGAAACTTTGGCATTTTAATTATGGTGTGGCTTGGTATGGGTCTCTTTGAGTTCATCTTGTTTGGGTCTCTCTGTGCTTCCTGGATTTATATGTCTATTTCCCTCACCAAGTCAGGGAAGTTTCCTGTCATTATTTTTTCAAATAGGGTTTCAATTTCTTGCTCTCTCTCTCCACCTTCCAGCGCTCCCCACCACCCATGATATGCATGTTGAAGTTGTCCCATAGGCTGTTTATACAATCCTCTATTTTTTTCCTTTTTGCTATCCTGATTGAGTGTTTTGTGCTTCCTTATATTTTGAATCACAGTTTTCTCTAGAAACTAATACAACTAATATCATTCTCAGTTTCATCTACTTTACTGTTGATTCCCTGTAAATTATTCATTTCAGTTAGTGTATCCTTCACTTCCAACTGTTTTTTTTTCATGTCCTTTTTTTTTTAATGCCATTCAAGTTCTGAGTTCATCTCTTCCCCTTAGTTTTTTGTTAGCATCCTTACCTAGTGTTTTGAACTCTGCTCCTAGTATCTTTCTTTGTCTGTATTTTGTTTATCTCTTTTTCTGAAGTTTTGTTATCTTCTTTCATTTGGGCCATGTTTCTTTGTCTTCTCATTTTGGCAGCCTCCCTGTGTTTGTTTCTAAGTATTAGGTAGAGCTGCTAGGTCTCCCAGGCTTGGTAAAGTGGCCTAATGTAGTAAGTGCCCTGTACTGTTTAGTGGCACAGCCTCTTTGTTCAACTAAGCTAAGCCATTCAGGTTTGCCCCTCTGTGTTGGCTGTATGTATTATCCTCATGATGTAGTTAAGCCTTGATGGCTATTGGCCTGTCAATGGAAGGGAATTTACCCCCAGGTCAGTCAGCTACAAGGACTGGCTAGAACTTCCATGGAGAATTAGCTGTGCAGGGCCCATCCCACTAAGCAGGACTTACTTCAGCAGGGCTATTTCCCACTGAGTCTGCCCTTGAGCATGATGCTTTGGGTGGTGCTTCGGTGTAGTCTGAGGCAGTCCACTGGGTACGCTTGTTCTGGGGCCATCCGTCATGATGTACAAAGCAATGTGCATGTGGCTGCTACTTGTGCTGGGCCTGGAGGTGCAGAAGAGAGGGCATGCTGCAAACCAAGGCTGGCTGCTGCCAGTGCTGGGCCCGGGGCCACTTAGCAAGTGGTATGGGGTATGCCGAGGCTGCGTGCTGCTTGTTTAAGAGATCTTAGTAAAGTCTGAAGCATGAGTCAAGACAGGCCATTTGTATGGATAAGCCACTCATATCAGCTTGGGTGGCCCAAAGTTGGTGGGACGGAGTCTCAGGGAATCGCCTTGATGGGGTGAACAGTGAAAGCCAGCTTGATGGAAACTCGGATATGGGGCCCACCTGCTTGCTCAGTGTAGGTGTGGCTTCTTTATATCCTTTGTTGTAGGACTTCTATTCACCTAGATTTCAGGTGGTTCTTCACCATGATTGTTCTGTAATTTAATTGTATTTTTTATGTTTGTAAGAGGTTTTGAGAACCATGTTTACCTACACCGCCATATTGACCAGAATTGTCAATATGGGTGCATTTATATTTTTGAATTAGTTTTTTTGTTGTTTGCTTCAGCTAAATACCCAGAGGTAGAATTGCTTGTTTATGTGGTAAATCTATTTTTAGTTTTTTGAGGAATCTTCATACTGTTGTCCATAGTGGCTACACTAATTTGCAACAGTACACAGGGTTCCCTTTTCTCCACATCCTTGCCAACACATGTTGACTTTTTATAATAGCCATTGTTACTGGTATGAGTGATATCTCACTGTTTTACATTTCCCTGATGATTAGTGATGTTGAGCATCTTTTCATTTGTCTGTTGGTCAGCTGTACTATATATCTTCTCTGAAAAAATATCTTCATGTCCTTTGCCCATTTTTAATTAGATTGTTTGAGTAGTATGAGTTGAGTAGTATGAGTCTCAAATATTTTGGATGTCAACCCCTTGGATATATCTTTTACGAATTCTCTCATTCGGGTTGTCTTTTCACTTCTTTTATTGTTTCCTTCACTGTTCAGAAGGTTTTCAAAAGGAAAATCCAAAAATTTCCTTTTTTCAAAAGGAAATCCAATTTGTTTATTTTTGCTTTTGTTTCCTTTGCTTGAGGGGAAATATCTGAAAAGTTACTTCTCACATTAATATCAAATAGTTTACTACCTATGTTTTTTTCTCGGAGTTTTATGATTTTAGATCTTACATTTAAGTATTCAATCCATTTTGAGTTTATTTTTGTACATGCTTGTGCTACCTTATATTTTGAATCACTGTTTTCTCTAGAAACTAATACAACTAATATGATTCTCAATTTCATCTACTTTACTGTTGATTCCCTGTAAATTACTCATTTCTGTTAGTGTACCCTTCATTTCTGACTGTTTTTTAATGGTTTCCATGTCTTTTTTTATAATAGCACATTCTCTTACAACATATTTTTGTATGTGTTATAAGAGTAGTCTTCATTTTTCTCCATGTATCTGTCCAGTTTTCCCAGCAGCAGTTGGTGACTGGTTTGTCATTACACTATTGTATATTATTACCTTCTTAATTGGCAGTATAATTGAGGACTTATTTCTGAGCTCTCCATTCTGTTCCATTGATCTGTGTCTGTTTTTGTGTCAGGACCATACTGCTTTGATTATTATAGCTTTGTAGTATAGTTTGAAAATAGGCACCAAGATACCTCCAATTTTGTTCTTTTTCAAGAATGCTTTGACTATTTGTGGTTCCATATAAATATTAGAATTTTGTTGTTCTGAGAAGAATATCAATGGTATTTTCATAGGAATTGGATTGAATTTGTAGATTGCTTTGGGTTGTATGTTTATTTTCATAATACTAATCCTTCTAGTCCATAAGCACAATATATCTTTCCATTTATTTACTTCCTCTTCAGTTTTTTTCTTCAGTCTTATAGTTTTGAGAGTGTAGGGCTTTCATTTCTTTGGTTAAATTTTTTCCTAGGGATTTTATTCTTTTGATGCAATTGTAAATGGAATTGGTTTTTTCATTTCTCCTTCTGATTATTTATTAGTATATAGGAACACAATGGATTTCTGTATATTAATTTTGTATTCTGCTTCTTTACTGGATCCTCTAGGGTTTTCTATATATAGTGTCCTGTCATCTGCAAACAGTGACAAATTTACTTCTTCCTTTCCAATTTGGATGTCTTTTATTTCTTTTTCTTGTCTGATTGCTGTGGCTAGGACTTCCAATACTATATTGAATGATAGTGGTGAGAGTGGTCATCTTTGTCTTGTTCCTGATCTGAGAGGAAAAGCTTTCATCTTTTCACCATTGAGTATGTTAGCTGCCCTCTTGTCATATATAGCCTTTTTCAAGTTGAGGTAAGTTCCCCCCCTTTTTTTAGAGCCTCCCCCTTCTTTTCCCCATTACCCCTCTTTCTTCTACCCTCTAGTTAACTATCAGTTTGTATCTTATTTCCATGGCTCTAGTCGTGTTTTACTTATTTGTTTTGTTCACTAGGTTCCACTTATAGGTAAGATGATATGATATTTGTATTTCATAGCCTATACCCACGTCATTGAGAGTTTTATCATAAATAGATACTGAATTTTGTCAAATGCTTTTTCTGCTTCTCATGAGTGAATCATTTTTATTCTTGGTTTTGTCGATGTGATTAATCAAATTGTTTTGTGGATGTTGAACCAACCTTGCATATCAGGTATAAATCGCACTAGATGATGTTACATAATCTTTTAAATGTACTGTTGAATTCAGTTTGCCTATGTTTTGTGGACACTGTTGGCATCTATGTTCTTCAGGGATACTGGCTTGTAATTTTTTTTCTAGTGTCTTTGCCTGGTTTTTGGTGTCAGGGTAATGCTGGTCTCAAAAGATAAATCTGAAAGTGTTTCTTCCTCTTCAGGTTTTTCAAATAGTTTGAGAAGAAAAAATACAAAAGTAATCTCTGGTCCTAGGCTTTTGTTTGTGGGGAGTTTTTTTGATACTGCTTCAGTGTCATTGCTAGCAATTTGGTCTGTTTAGATTGTTTCTTCCTGGTTTACTCTTGGAAGATTGTGTATTTATAGAAATTTATTCTGGATTGTACAATTTGTACAATACTTATTCTGGATTGAATAAGTATAATATATGCCAACAAATTGTACAATCCAGAATACTTATTCAAGAACCATTCTTTAATGGTTCTTGTATTTTGTGTATCAGTTATACTTTTTATTGGTTTTATTTATTTATAGTCTCTTTTGCTACAGGCTTATAATTTAGTATGCCCTTCCAAAGATCCAGCTCTTAGTTCAATTATCTTTTCTATTTTTCTGTTTTCTATTTTATTTATTTTGGTTCTGATCTTTATTATTTCCTTCATTCTACTTACTTTAGGTTTTGTTTGTCCTTTTTCTAGTTTCTTCAGGGATAAATTTAGACTGTTTATTTCAGATTTTTCTTGCTTTTTCTTATTTTTTAAAATATATTTTATTGATTATGCCATTACAGTTGTTATATTCCCCCCTTCATTCACCTCCACCCTGCACACCCTTGACCCCACCATACCCCCTTTTAGTTTATGACCACATGTCTCAAGTTCTTTAGATTCTATATTTCCCCTACTATTCTTGCCCTCCCCCTATATATTTTCTACCTACTGTCTATGCTACTTATTTTCTGTACTTTCTTCCCCCTTCTCCTCCTCCTACTCCCCTGTTGCTAACCCTCCATGTGATCTCCATTTCTATGTTTCTGCTCCCGATCTAGTTGTCCTCTTGGTTTGCTTTTGGTTTAGGTGTGGTGGTTAATAACTATGAGTTTGCTGTCCTTTCACTGTTCATATTTTTATCTTCTTTTTCTTAGATAAGTCCCTTTAACATTTCATATAATGAGGGATTGGTGATAATGAACTCCTTGAACTTGACCTTATCTGAGAAGTGCTTTATCTGCCCTTCCATTCTAAATGAAAGCTTTGCTGGATAGAGCAATCTTGGCTGTAGGTCCTTGGATTTCATGACTTGGAATACTTCTTTCCAGCCCCTTCTTGCCTATAAGGTCTCTTTTGAGAAATCCACTGACAGTCTGATGGGAACTCCTTTGTAGGTGACTGTCCCCTTATCTCTTGCTGCTTCTAGAATTCTCTCCTTCATTTTAATCTTGGGTAATGTAATTATGATGTGCCTTGGTGTGTTCCTTCTTGGGTCCAACTTCTTTGGAACTCTCTGAGCTTCCTGGAAGTCTTTTTCCTTTGCCAGACTGGGGAAATTCTCCTTTATTATTTGTGCAAATAAGTTTTCCACTCGTGGCTGTTTCTTTCCCCCTTCTGGTACCCTTATAATCCAGATGTTGGAACGTTTAAAGATGTCCTGGAGAAATTCTTGTTTCTTAGATTCTTGTTTCTTCCTTCTTTTCTGTTTGGTTGTTTCTTTCTTCCATCTGGTCCACTCCATTGATTTGAGTCCCAGTTTCCTTTCCACCACTATTGGTTTCCTGTGCATTTCCCTTCATTTCAATCAGTTTAGCCTCCATATGTTCCTCTAATTTGTGGCTAAAATCAACCAATTCTGTGAGCATCCTCATCACCAGTGTTTTGAACTGTGCATCTAAAAGGTTGGCTATTTCTTGGTCACTTAGAATTATAGGCTCTGGGGCTTTGAGCTGTTCTTCAGTCATAATGTTTGGTCTGTTCACACCAGTTATGTTTGAGGGGTGGAGCCTTAGGTTTTCATCAGGGCCAGGTGACCCAGTAGCTCGATTGTGACGCTGTATGTGGGGGTGGGGTCAGAGAGGGGAAAAAAAGTGGTACTTTGCTCCACTCCGCTCTCTCTCAGATTTTTGCCCCCTCTGCGGCTTCTCACAAGCAAATTGGGCCCCTCTGGTGCCGGTTCCCAGGTGTGTGGGCCTGTGTACTCTCCAGGATCCTGTGGGTCTCTCCAATGAACTCTCTGGGAGCCTGGGAGTCTCTCCCAGCCCCTCGACCCCGAGAAAGTCTTTCCAGTTGGTGCTTTCAGGCTCTTATTCCCGTTGCTGGGGCCCTAGCCTGAGCGATCTGTCTCACTGTTTGCTCCTTCGCTTTCTGTGTGCAGTTTATCTGTGTGTGAATGTGTGACCGCAGTCAGCCAGCCACCCTGCGCCCTCACTGGGTCCGCCCGTTGCCACCCCTACGCTTGGGATCCACCAACCACCTGTGCCTCCGCTCCTGGGTCAGTAGGACCAAACAGTCTTTCCAGCCTTACCCCACTCAGCTGCTGACTCCGCCCCTTTTACCAGTGTGGCTGGGTGGTTCATTGTTGTTGGACTTCCGTACAGTTTAATTTTCACTGTTTTGGTTGCGTTTTTGTTTCTAAAACTTAGCTGTCTTTAAATTTAGTTGTGGGAGGGGGCACAGTGTTTCCACCTACGCCTCCATCTTGGCCAGAAGTCTCTTTTCTTGCTTCCAGAAGCAGGCCTGTATAGCTATAAACTTTCTTCACATAACTACTTTTGCTATACCCCATAAATTTTGTAAGTGTATGTTCTTATTTTCATTTGTCTCAAGGTAGTTTTTCATTTCCTGTTTGATTTCCTGTTTTGATCTGTTTGTTTCAAAGCATGTTGTTTAATCTTCATGTATTTTTGTGTTTTTTCAGTTTTCTTTCTGTAGTTGATTGCTGGTTTCATGCTATTTAGATCAGAAAATATGCTCGGTATAATTACAGTCTTTGATTTTACTGAGGCTTGTTTTGTGGCCTTGTGTGTGATATATCCTAGAAAATATTCCATGTGCACTTGAGAAAAATGTGTAATCTTCTGTGATTGGATGAAATACACTAAAAATGTCTATCAGGTCAAATTGATCTAATACTCCTCCAGTGCAACAACAAAAATACAATGTGATTTAAAAATGGACAATGAACTTGAATAGACATTTCTCCAAAGAAGATATATAAAATTGGACAGTGAGCACATGAAAAGATCCCCAGCATCACTAATCAGTAGGGAAAAGCATATACTACCTCATACCCATTAGGATAGCTATTATTTTTAAAAATGTTGGTGAGACTGTAGAGATAATGGAAGCCATGTGCATTGCTGGCAGGAATATAAAGTGTACAGCCACTATGGAAAACACTATGGTGGTTCCTCAAAAAATTAAAAATTATCATGTGGTCCATCAATTCCATATATATATCCAAAGTAACTGAAAGCAGAGACTTGAGTGGGTATCTGTACAATCATAACCATATATTCATAGCGGCATTATTCATGATAATCAAAAGGTGAAAAAAAACCACAAAGGTCTATTGATGGATGACTGAAGAAACAAAATAAGCTATATACATACAATGGAACATTCAGCCTTAGGAAAGAATGAGATTCTGACACATGCTAAAATNTCCTTGAATTTGACCTTATCTGAGAAGTGCTTTATCTGCCCTTCCATTCTAAATGAAAGCTTTGCTGGATAAAGCAATCTTGGCTGTAGGTCTTTGGATTTCATGACTTGGAATACTTCTTTCCAGCCCCTTCTTGCCTGTAAGGTCTCTTTTGAGAAATCAACTGATAGTCTGATGGGTACTCCTTTGTAGGTGACTGTCCCCTTAATCTCTTGCTGCTTCTAGAATTCTCTCCTTCATTTTAATATTGGGTAAGGTAAGTATGATGTGCCTTGGTGTGCTCCTTCTTGGGTCCAACTTCTTTGGAACTCTCTGAGCTTCCTGGAAGTCTATTTCCTTTGCCAGACCGGGGAAGTTCTCCTTTATTATTTGTTCAAATACATTTTCCACTCGTGGCTGTTTCTTTCCCCCTTCTGGTACCCTTATAATCTGGATGTTGGAACGTTTAAAGATGTCCTGGAGGTTCCTAAGCCTCTCCTCATTTTTTGAATTCTTGTTTCTTCCTTCTTTTCTCTTTGGTTGTTTCTTTCTTCTTGTCCACTCCACTGATTTGAGTCCCAGTTTCCTTTCCACCACTATTGGTTGCCTGTGCATTTCCCTTCATTTCAATCAGTTTAGCCTCCATATGTTCCTCTAATTTGTGGCTAAAATCAACCCATTCTGTGAGCATCCTGATCACCAGTGTTTTGAACTGTGCATCTGAAAGGTTGGCTATTTCTTGGTCACTTAGAATTATAGGCTCTGGGGCTTTGAGCTGTTCTTGAGTCATAATGCTTGGTCTGTTCACACCAGTTATGTTTGAGGGGTGAAGCCTTAGGTTTTCATCAGGGCCAGGTGACCCAGTAGCTCGATTGTGATGCTGTATGTGGGGGTGGGGTCAGAGAGGGGAAAAAAAGTGGTGCTTTGCTCCTCTCCACTCTCTCTCAGATTTTTGCCCCCTCTACGGCTTCTCACAAGCAAATTGGGCCCCTCTGGTGCTGGTTCCCGGGTGTGTGGGCCCGTGTACTCTCCAGGACCCTGTGGATCTCTCCAACGAACTCTCTGGGAGCCTGGGAGCCTCTCCCAGCCCCTCAACCCCGAGAAAGTCTTTCCAGTTGGTGCTTTTAGGCTCTTATTCCCGTCGCAGGGGCCCTAGCCTAAGCGATCTGTCTCACTGTTTGCTCCTTCGCTTTCTGTGTGCGGTTTATCTGTGTGTGAATGTGTGACCGCAGTCAGCCAGCCGCCCTGCGCCCTCACTGGGTCCGCCCGTTGCCACCCCTACGCTTGGGATCCACCAACCACCTGCGCCTCCGCTCCTGGGTCAGTAGGACCAAACGGTCTTTCCAGCCTTATCCCACTCAGCCGCTGACTTCGCCCCTTTTACCGGTCTGGCTGGGTGGTTCATTGTTGTTGGACTTCCGTACAGTTCAATTTTCACTGTTTTGGCCGCGTTTTTGTTTCTAAAACTTAGCTGTCTTTAAATTTAGTTGTAGGACGGGGCACAGTGTTTCCACCTACGCCTCCATCTTGGCCAGAAGTCTCTTTTCTTGCTTCTTGAAGTAGGCCTGTATAGCTATAAACTTTCTTCACATAACTACTTTTGCTGTACCCCATAAATTTTGAAAGTGTGTGTTCTTATTTTCATTTGTCTCAAGGTAGTTTTTCATTTCCTGTTTGATTTCCTGTTTTGATCTGTTGTTTGTTTCAAAGCATGTTGTTTAATCTTCATGTATTTTTGTGTTTTTACAATTTTCTTTCTGTAGTTGATTGCTGGTTTCATGCTATTTGGATCAGAAAATATGCTCGGTATAATTACAGTCTTTTTTATTTTACTGAGGCTTGTTTTGTGGCCTTGTGTGTGATATATCCTAGAAAATATTCCATGTGCACTTGAGAAAAATGTGTAATCTTCAGTGATTGGATGAAATACACTATAAATGTCTATCAGGTCAAATTGATCTAATGTGCCTCCAGTGCAACAACAAAAATACAATGTGATTTAAAAATGGACAATGAACTTGAATAGACATTTCTCCAAAGAAGATATATAAAAATGGACAGTGAGCACATGAAAAGATCCCCAGCATCACTAATCAGTAAGGAAAAGCATATACTACCTCATACCCATTAGGATAGCTATTATTTTTAAAAATATTGGTGAGAATGTAGAGATAATGGAAGCCATGTGCATTGCTGGCAGGAATATAAAGTGTACAGCCACTATGGAAAACACTATGGTGGTTCCTCAAAAAATTAAAAATTATCATGTGGTCCATCAATCCCGTATATATATCCAAAGTAACTGAAAGCAGAGACTTGAGTGGGTATCTGTACAATCATAACCATATATTCATAGTGGTATTATTCATGATAATCAAAAGGTAAAAAAAACCACAAAGGTCTATTGATGGATGACTGAAGAAACAAAATAAACTATATACATACAATGGAACATTCAGCCTTAGGAAAGAATGAGATTCTGACACATGCTAAAATATGGATGAGCGTGGGAGATACTATGCTAAGTGAACTAAGTCAAACACAAAAGGACAAATACTCAATGATTCTACTTATATGAGGTACTTAGTCCCATTCAAAGACAGAAAATAGAATGGTGGTTGTCAAAAGCTGGAGAGATGCACGTTTGGGAAGTTACTGGTATGGAGAATGAAGTTTCAGTTGGGAAGAAGAGGAAGGTCAGGAGACAGATGGTGGATGGTATTTGCACAGCAGTGTGAGTTACTTAATGTCCCTGAAATGTACATATAAAAATGATTAAAATGGCAAGTTTTATATATTTTTACATTAAAAAACATGTTAACAATTATGAGAATATTTGCCAGGAAATAAATAGACAGATTCTAGCAAGGCAACAAGTAAAGAAGCAAATGGAAATTTTACAACTCAAAAGTATAGTACCTGAAATAAAAACTCAATGGATAGGCTCAACAGCAGAACAGAGGGGACAGAAGACAGAACAGTAGCAATTACGCTGTCTGAATAACACAGAAGTTATGAACTGGGGAAAAAACCAGAACAAAGCCTTAGGGACTCCTGGGATATAACTAAAGATCCCACAGTTGTGTCATTACAGACCTGGAAGACCAGGAGAAACCAAGGTAGGGCTGGAAAAGAACCTGAAAAAATATGGTTAAAACTTTCTGTGTTTAGCAAAAGACATAACTTACAGATTCAAGAAGGTGAGGAAATCTTAAATAAGATAAACCAAAAGAACTTCATGCCAAGAAACATTAAAGTCAAACTTCTGAAAACTAAAGTCAAAAAATCTTGGAAGAGATGGAAATGACACCTTACCAAGAGGTGGAAAACAAAAGGGAGAGTTTGGATTTCTTATGTGAAACCATGGAGGCCAGAAGAAAGTTGCACTACAATTTTCAAGTGTTGAAAGTAGTGAACTATTAACCTAGAATTGTATACCCAGAGGAAATATTTTTTTGAAATGGAAAAATGAAGACATTCTTGGGAAGACAAGAGAATTTGTCTAACCAGAGTAGCCTAAAAGAATGGCTAAAGGAAGTTCTCTAAACAAAAAGGAAATGCTTAAAAAAGAATTCTTGGAACATCAAGAAGAACAACAAACATGGCAAAGATGTAGATAAACACAATGGACTTTTCTTCTTAGAGTTTCTGAATTGTTTTAATTGAAAAAATACAGTGTTTTAAGTAGTTTTAAATGTATACAAAGTAAGACAGTTGTCTGAGACAACTACATTGTAAATGAGAGAGAGCAACAGGACTAAAAGAATGGTCAAGCAATCCACAGGAACTCAGGAAAAAGAAATACGAAACAAGCAGAAAACAAAAATGTGAAATTGCCGGCTTAAGCCATAACATACCAGTCATTACATTAAATGTAAATGGCCTGTACCAGCAGTCCCCAAGGTTTTTGGCACCAGGGACCAGTTTCATGGAAGACAATTTTTCCACGGACAGAGGTGGGGGGCGGAGATAGGAGGTAGAGCTCAGGCAGTCATGTGAGCAGAGCTTCACTGGCTTGCCCACTGCTCAACTCCTGCTGTGTGACCCAGTTCCTAACAGGCCACAGGCTGGTACTGCTCTGCTGGCCCTGGGGTTGGGGGCCCCTGGTCTAAGCACACCAACTAAAAGAAACTGATAAAAGTGGATTAAAACATATGACCACGGCTGCTGACTGAGCTCACTCTCCAAGAACACACCAAATGTACACCTGTGAGTCAGTTTACCAGCTTCTGTACAACAAGCAAAAGAGAGGGACCACATAGACAAGGTTGGAGAACCACAAGAGCTCTCCAGGAGCTGAGGGAACAACCCTGGACTGGAGGAACTGGTGAGTGCCATTGTTTAATTTATCCTGAACATGGATAGCAGGCGCAAGCCCCATCCAGGTTCTCTGGCTGACCTGCAGTGTCCCCAGCCACACCTCCTAGAGCTAACTCCAGCAGAAACAGAAGGGCACTGTAGCACGCATACAAGCTGTCCCTCCACCTGGAGATTGACCCAGCAGGCACAGCGTGGTGCTGCTTTGTGCACCCACTGGGTTATGCATTCATGGGCTTCTCCACCTGGAGAGAGTGTGGAGCTAGCAAAATGCTGTCGTACCCACATGTAGGACTACCCAACCTAAAGAAGATGCAGAGGAAGCAAAACTTTGCAATACCCACCCACAAGGCTGCCCTCTGTGGAGCCAGTGGGGTGCTGCTGTGCATAGGCACAAGGCTGTCCCACCTGGAGAAAGGGCTGAGCTGTATGATACTGAGATGCAGAGTGACCCTGCCTACACCCTGCTCTGCCAGGGGACAAATAAAGAACCAGGACATGCAGGCAGGGTTGAGCACATGAGGAGCTGCACTGCCTGAGCAGGAATAGAACTAGCAGAGCGCAGCTGTGTGCATACAGGCCTGCCTCACCTGGAGAGGGAGGTGGAGCTGGTGGGGTGTTAAGATGCATGTGAAGCAGCTTGCCCAGGCCCTCTTACAGGAGCCATCTTACAGAAACAGACAGACTTTTGGGTCAACCCAGTACTATAATCACAGTGAATCAACCACTTAAAACGCTAATATGAAGGTTTTAAATGGATCACAGATATTTAAAGCAACAGGCCACACCAAAACCACACCCACCAGCCTCATCTACATCAGGTGACCCTGCCCAATTAGAATGGCAAGGAAGCACACACATACAGCGGGCTGCCCCACCTGCAAACCACATACCCACCCCAGTTATAACCAGCCTGCCAAAAACTGTTCACAGTTTACGCAGAGACCACTCTTTAAAGACTGTGAGATAGCAGATTAGTTAATACAGGACAGGTCAGCAACCAGGAAGAAAATAGTGGAAATTATCCAATCAGAACAGCAAATTAAAAAAAAAATTTTTTTAATATAGTATAAGAGAACACTGGGATGACGTCAAGCATCTTAGCATTCACATTGGAGAGTTTCCAGCAGAAGGGAAATAGAAAGGAAAAGAAAGTGTTTGAAGAAATACTGTCTGAAAACTTTCCTAATCTGGAGAAGGAACCAGACATGCAGGTCCAGGAAGCACAGAGAGTTCCAAACAAGATGAGCCTAAAGAGACAGTCAGCTGTCTCCCAGGTGGTAGAATGTTAATTGTTCTCAGTTACCATCTCAGTTTGATTGCTGTCAACTTCAGCTGGTTTACCAGACTATGGAGCGTTGTCCAGCAAGAAATCTCTACCACAAAACTTCACAAACCACTTTTGACACATTTGATCAGTCACAGCACCTTCGCCATTCACTGCACAAATCTTTTCCTTTTTTACATTTCAGTTGTGTTTTTACCTTTCTTAAAATAATAAATCATAATATGCCAAAAATTATGCGTATTTTCTTCCATTTTCAATAATAAAAAATGGCTACACAAAAACTAACCAATCTTGGTAATTTTTTAATGCACACCAATATGATAGCTGTCATAATACAATCTAATAAAATTGTTTCAAATGAAGTTATAAGTGCTACTAAGAGCCATCTTACAGAAACAAATGGACTTTTGGGTCAACCCAGTACTATAATCACAGTGAATCAACCACTTAAACAACTAAAACGAAGGTTAAAAGACAATAGTGGTAAAATTAACTGTAACTAGAATAATTGATCACGGGTTACACAGAGATAGAAAGCATGATGTCAAAAAAAGAGTTGAGGAGGCACTAAAAAGTAGTGCTTCTAGAATTCAGTTGAGCTTAAGTCCCTATCTGCTTAAAACAGACTGCTATAGGAGGTGGACATATATATGAACTTCCTGGTAACCACAAACCAAAAACATACAAAAATTCACTAAAAAGGGAAAGAAGGAGATCCAATCAAAACACTAAACAAAACCAGCAAATCTAAAGGAAAGAGATCAAGAAGGAACAGTAGAGAACAACAAAAACAACAAGAACAACAAAAACAAAAAAAATGGCAATAAGCACTTATCTGTTAATAATTACTGTAAATGGACAAAATGTAAATGGACAAAAATGTCCCAGTCAAAACACAGGGTGGCAGAATGAATTTAAAAAACACTATATGCGGCTTACAAGAGAGTCTCTTTAGATCAAAGACACACAGACTGCAAGTAAAGGGATGGAAAAAGATAGTCTCCACAAATAAAAACAAAGAGAACTGGGGTAGTAATACTCCTATAACACAGAAACAGACTTCAAAACAAAGAATGTAAGAGACAAAGAAGGATATTACATAGTTTTAAAGGGGTCAATCCAAGAAGGGGACGTAACAACTATAAATACATACTCTGCCTACATAAAACCACCCAAGTATGTAAAGCAAATGTTAATAGACATAAAGGCAGAAATTAACAGTAATACCATAGTGGTGACTTTTTTATTCTACTTATTTCAATGAATAGATCATTCAGGGAGAAAATAAGAAAATAATGGCTTTAAATACCATTCTTCTCTTAGAGGACTTATTTATATGTGTTGGTTATTAATCCCTCATTGGATATATAATTTGCAAGTACTTTCTCTCCTTCTGTGGATTGCCCTTTCACTCTGTTGAGAGTGTCCTTTGATACACAGAAGTTTTAAATTTTGATCAAGTCCATTCTGTCTGTTTTGTTGCCCATCCGGGAAATTATTGCAAAATTCAATATCATGAAATTTCCATATTTTTCTTTCAAGAGTGTTACTGTTTTAGCTTACATTTAATCTTTGTATACGATGTAAGGGTTTAACTCCATTCCTTTACTTGTAGGTAGTCAGCATGTTCAATACCATTTGTTAAAAAGACTATCCTTTTTCCCATTGAACAGTATCAGCACCCTTGTCAGAAATCATTTGAGTACATATTTGAGATTTTATTTCTGAGTTCTCTGTTCTATTGGTCTATAGGTCTGTCTTTATAGCAGCACTATACTGTTTTTATTTTTGTCACTTTTTTAGTAGGTTCTGAAATGGAGTGAAATCATTTGAGTACATATTTGAGATTTTATTTCTGAGTTCTCTGTTCTATTGGTCTATAGGTCTGTCTTTATAGCAGCACTATACTGTTTTTATTTTTGTCACTTTTTTAGTAGGTTCTGAAATGGAGTATGATACCTTGAACTTTGTTCTTTTTCAAGATTGTTTTGGATATTCAGAGTCCCTTGAGATTCCATGTGAATTCAACATGGATTTTTGTTTTAACTAAAAACTGGTTTAGTTCTATACCTCCATCTCATTAAAATAAACACATCAGTTTGAGGAATGCTGATTGCTTTAAACTTAACTGGATCTCAGTCTTCCAATGTAGTAGTTTGATGTGGACCCTGGCTTGTGGGGTCCCACACACTGTGGATGAGGGAGAGACATTCACACGGACTACCAAGTCCTGTGGAGGAAAAGGGACAGCATGGCTTTTTCTCTCAAAGGGAGCAAAAGCTGTGGCCCTCACTGGGTTTCTTGGCATATTGCATGATGGTCCTCATTTCCTATGCACAGATTTGCTTTAGGTGGTCACCTTTTATAAAAAACAAAGGAGATGCTGCTGCTGATCACATCACAGAAGGAGGATATTTGCAAATGAAAAGGGAAAAGTAGTTGAACCGGTTACACTCATCCTTGGAAGGTTTAGCATAGATTTTAGGAAGTTACAGTAGGCACTTTCTGCCTCAGTTCAGGGTGAGGGAGTTTTAGCAAAAGCAAGTCTCAAAGGAGTCTAGGTACATTGCAGGCCTGATTCCCCACGGGAGAACCTATCCGTGAGTGTGGGTCCTCTGCATCTCTGAGTGGGAACTGGGCCCACGCCATGCAGAATGGTCTTCTACAACAGTTCTCAGAGTCTTAAGAGTTCTGTATTTTCCAGTAACTGAGATTACATAGAACAAGAAAAGCCTGAAAGAGGAAGATAGGAAATCTACAAGGGAATGTAGTGTCACAAAGAATTGGAAGGTCGTAAAATATATATACCCTTTTTATTTGCCACAACATTAATTTGAAATAGATCTAAGAAAAATAGATTTTTCTTTCATTAACCTTCATATTCGAACTATATAACAAAACCTTAGCCCTGGCTGGTATAGCTCAGTGGATTGAGCGCGAGCCTGCGAACCATACAATCGCAGTTCGATTCCCAGTCAGGGCACATACCTGGGTTGCGGGCCAGTTCCCAGCAGGGGACTCACAAGAAGCAACCATACATTGATATTTCTCTCCTCTCCTTCCCTTCCTCTCTAAAGATAAATAAATAAGATCTTTAAAAAAAACCTTAAGATTATACTGTGTTTAATTATAACCCGTTACCCTAATCAACCTTACACTATAAAACTTGACATATGCTTTATCTTTATAGTAACATAGCAAGTAAATGTTCTCTGATGGTTTTTTTTTTATTATAACATCTCTAGAGAAGACCTTTATAGGCTACTGCCATCTTTTTCCAGAATTGTTCCTAGTTTTATGGTACCATCTGAATAAACATTTTGGATATATGTTTGTTATCTTGGTTTTTGTCTTCCAGAATCTCTACATAAGGAAGTACAGGATTTGGCCTTCCTAGATGTTGTGTCCAAACTTCGCAATCATGAAAACAAAAGTGTTGCCCAACAGGCCTCTCTCACAGAGCAGAGACTTACTGTGGAAAGCTGAGAATGCCCCTCCCCGGAACATGGCGTCATCCCTTCTCTGGTTTCCCCTCTGTCCTCCATCCAGCTGCCTCTTCTGCTTCATTCTCATCCACATCACTTGTGCATGCGTGTAATGTTTCAATACCAGTTGAAGAACTCTATGTACCTGCCCAGTAAGATTTCTAAACCCATAATTAGTGTGACCATGAATTTGTCAAAAACAAGTCTCCACCCATAACTGTTCTCTTCTATTCCTGTTGCTTGAGCTACATTAAGTAGAATGTGCATGTTATAGTCCTATGATGATGTAAACTTGGTACTAAATAATGACTTGCTCCTTACACTTGGTAAACTACATAATAATGTACTGGTAAATTAGAAACAAACAAGAATGCAGCAGGATCTGTCTAGCTTATTAAAGGTGATATTGAATACTAAAAATAGCTCCATTTTTTGGTGCTTGGTAAGCACAATGACCAGAAACTATATGGCTGCTCACTCATTAGTCTTACCTACTAATGTCAAACCTATGGTACCTGGAGTTAAATGAAACCCAGTGCTCTCACTCTTCACCCTATGGTTTTTCCTTCCTGAATATGTAGACTCTTGAATTGCCACAGACTTGGCAGAATTTCCTGAGGTTTTCATTTCATGTTTAATTGGCTGTCATCAGTAGCCTGATGTTGAAAACATTTGTAGTTTTCAGCACAAAACTGAGGGGTTGAAGAATATCTATTACACTAGTACATCTTGGCTTTTTGGCTATATTTTAGATTCTTATAATGTACAGTTCCACCTCAGAACCTTTTCCATCAATTAATCAGCATTGTCTAGCACTTGTCTTTAAAAGTCACTTAGGCATTGTTTTCAACTAAGGAACTTGAGTATAGGTCATTGGACACTGGATTTTTTTTCCTGTTTTTCATCATTCAGCTCAAAAGCAAGAGGTTTCCTCTCATAGTCCTTTTAAATCTTGTATTAGAATTAGCAGAGTATAGGGAAATAAATAAGAAATAACTTTGTCTAAAGAAAGGAAGCAAGTTATAAAGCCATAGTAGCCAGTCCAGTTCATTCTGCAGATGGCTTCATACCAGTAGCTGTTAGAGTTTCCTGCCTCCACTTTCCACGGAAAACTACAGTAGATTTTAAAGGCTCGCAGAAAAGGCGTGGCACCGGGTATGGAGCATGAGAGATGAGAAGACCTCCTTGGCAAAATACAATGTACTCTTCACTGCCACCACCAAATGGATTTTTAGAGCTTTGAAACAATCTTTGTAAATTAATCAAAACATCCCTGTGACACACCTGCCTTCTCCCCGTGTCCAAGTTTGACGGACACAGGCTGAGGGGTAGAATGGGCCCAAGTGGGCAGCCAGGGGTGTGCAGTTGCTCCTTCCCCCACTGCGAGACTGTGAACATCTCTCGGTGATCAAAGTTGGACTTTTAACTCTGAACAGCTATAATTCAAGAAAGTCAAAACCCCAGTGGAGGTAAAGAACCCTTTGACTTATTCCCTTTAATGTCCAAGAAAGGGACTGTTAAATGCTACACTTCCTGTAAGAATGATCTTGTTTATTGTCTTCTCCTGGGCTGGATCGTGGACTATATTTTATTATAGTTTTGAAAGACATCTGTAATGTTGCATAATAGGCTGTCCATATTAATAACTGAATAAATAAATTGTATATCAAACCATATGGCATCATTTGGTTTGTTTGAGTATTTTGCTTTTATTCCCACCTCCTAGAAGAGCGCTTACTCATCGCTGGTGCTCAGTACGTAAGTAGTATTCGTTGAATGAATTTCTATTTCCATGTAACTTCCACACTGCCTAAACAAACTCAAGATAGATTACTGGAGAAATTAAGATATTTGTCTGACTTCAGAGAATTTTGGGGGGGATTGTAAGATATGTCCCTGCTGAAAAGCATTATATAGAAATCCTCCGATCGGAAGGATCAAAAAAAAACCACGGATTTGAGACAAGGCTCCATGTGGGCCAGCTGCGAGCAGTCAGTTTGCTGATAATGCTAGAAACCCTTGTCTTCAGCAAAAACCAAGTGCCATTCAAATCACTACTTGTTCTATGGAGGAACCAGAGCTTGTGCCCTTATGGTGATAGAGGCCCACCACACTAGCTGCTGTGCTGCTGTGGTGTGGCAGTGGGTAGGAGCCTGCAGACAATACTGTCCCTTAAGCCCTATGGCTTAACAGAGGCCACCTTTAAATTAGTTTGCTACCCACTAAGGGGGCATTCTAAGGGAGGTCATGGGAGGAGCAGCACCACAAAACTTGATCACTTTATGTCAGGACTAGAGCACAGACGAAAAGCGAAACAGCCAGAAATGAAAGGGGAGATGTAATGCCCTAGAATGTCCTCCCTCCCTCCCTCCAGGCAGCATTAGCTCCTTGGAATCCTGTTAACACCCAAATAGCAACCTCATTGTTCTCACAGCAAAATTGTTTAAATATTGCCCATAATCCAGTGTTTTCCTCGCCAAGACATGTTTTGAATATAGTGATAACAATGGAGATGTGGAACAAAACGTTTCAGTTCTCAAACGATTTCCCCTTGGAGGGAATAGAATTCAGCTCTCAGGCACAAGCATTAGTGTGAAGTGTTCTGCGAAACCCTGCGTGTGAACATTTCAAAAAGAAGTGCTCTTTGGTGTCATCAGAAGGCTTATTATCTAATTCTGCTGAACATGAGGGGTGAAGATATCTATTACTTATGTGAGCATTACCCTTTATGTCCAGCTGCTATTAGAATCAGTAAGCTTAAAAGCCACTTCTTAACTCTAAGAAGCCGTAATATTTGAAAATATGAAAATACTGAAAAGCACTTAATGATATTTGGAAAGAATATTCATAACGAATCAGGAAAAATTGTTTAAGGGTTTTTCAAAGATGAGATCTCATACTTTACATACATAAATATGTATAGTGTGTAGTTTCATAGATACGTGTTTTATAGGTGTGTCTGAAATGCTGTGAATGACTATTTTAAAAATGTGATAAGTACAGCTTTGGCCAGTATGGCTCAGTTGATTGGGCATCACCTTGCAAAACAAAAGTTCACAGGTTTGATTCCCAATCAGGGCACGTGCCTAGATTGTGGGTTCGGTCCCCGATCGGTGCGCCTGTGAAAAGCAACCAACTGATGTTTCTCATATTGATGTTTCTCTCCCTCTCTCTCTCCCTTTCCCTCTGTCTAAAAAACCCTCCTTTCCTCTCTCTCTAAAAGCAATGAAAGAATGTCTTCAGGTGAGGATTTTTTTAAAAAGTGATCAATTTAATAATCCCTCCTTTCCAGAGTTTTGTGACATTGAAACTTACAGAAGTTGAAGAAAAAGTTGGATGAACCGTGATACCTTACAGCCTAAACTACACTCCTCTGTTCCCCCTGCAGGATTCTCACCTAAAGGAATTCAACAAGCAGCCAAACGGGAGATGATATGGCTGTTAAAAGTTTGAGGAACAACCAGTTATTGATGCAGAATGGATAACCCCTTGCTTCCTTCCCCCACAGTCTAGGCTGGGTCTGCAGAGCAGGCCTTGAATGTCGGTCCCACTAGTACTTCCTTCTCCTGCCTCGGACCTCATCATCCATCAGGTGGGAATATCAACAGTAGCTCAGCAATATACAGAAGCTTTAGTACTGTTTTTTCCTCAATATAGAAACAAAATAGCCCCCCTTCCCATTTTCAGTGCTACCCAAGTATTTATGAGTATACCTAAATAACACCTTTTTATATACATACCTGAACATGTATGTGTGTTTTTCTTCAATGTAAGTGGGACGTGTCTGGCATGAAGGCAGATGGTAGCTGTGCTCCGTGTCCTCTGAGAGCACCCACTTGTGATGGCCGCCTGGTCATTACGATTCTTGACTGGACTGGCAGTCTGTCTCTCTTTTATGTTGGAGGCTTCCGGGGGTGACTGTTCTTTTTATGTTACAAGGGGTTGGCTACAGTATTTGAAGGGGAAAAATGAGTTTTGCATGGAGTTTATGCTCATTTCTAAAGTGAACTAATTTCTTATTCTTTCCTTAGTTGACTTTTTAAAATTCATTATTTCCTTAGCCTCATGTTGTTTCTTTCTACCAAAACTTTTAGCTATAGTCACAGAGATTCTAACCTAAAGGTGTTTCCAAAATGGACAATATGTGCCCATTTATATCATCAGAAAGGGAACTGAGTATAAGGACAAGTCCTTTATCTATTGGAACCAACTGCAGTCAGACCAGACTTAGGCCATGCAGGTGCTGATGCCCACAATGCTCCTGATGTGTGTTCCCTCCGTCCATTGCTCTCCCACTGCCCGATGTCACATTTAGCCAAAGAGAAATGTAGAGTCTCCCACTTTCTAACAAACCGGAGGACCAGAGTGATGTCAGGAGCAGCCTTGTTCTCACAAGTGACTTCAGTTACTCGGACCCCTGGCATCATCGGTGCAGCTTTCGAGGAGCTAAAATGGAGCTCGTCCGACGGCGAAGGCAGGGAAATGTTGGCTCAAGGGAGAAGGGACTGAAATGCTCTCTACAACCTAAAAAACAAACCTGGCTTTCCCCTTCCCCCAGATCGCAGAACACATTTCTGAAAGTTGTCCATGTTCAGAGACCTGAGGTTTTTCTTGTAGGCACACTTGCAATCTTATTTTAATCTGCTTAGCCACATAGAGTTAAAACCACGTCCAGTGGTGCGTAGAAGAACTTCATGGTGTTTAATTAGTTTTGGTCACATACAGAGAGAATTTTCTATTTCAGGATTAGGTTGTAAGAACATTAGTTAGATATTTTTTTATCCTCAAGGACATATAAAGCCTAATCCTGTTGTTACCGAACAAGGGTCCGAGGAGGGGGGCAATACTTGGCCCACGGAGGGATGCCAAAAACTGCTTCAGAAAACAGGGGCCCCTCCCAAGGACAGAATACTAATATCTATTGGGCTCTTCTGTCCACCGCCAATTGGAAAGACATCTCTCAATACCAGAGATTTGTGAAAAGGAAACAAAATGTTTACTTAATGCTATTCAGGCCTAGTGCCTTCATTAAAATATCAAAGTCTTTAAGGGTATACACACACACACACACACACAGTGCTCCCTTCTCCCACTGTCCCAACTCCCGGTACCATAAATCAGGAAAAGAGCACACGACAATTTTTCAGGTTGCTGGCACGTGAGCTGTGTCGCCTGTCCAGGCAGGATCTCCAATTAATCCAAAGTCATGTGGCACCTTTCACTGGCAAGAGTTCTTTGTACCAAGTTCCAGTCAAAGTCTCTCCTGCTTTCCAGGCCACTTGGCCAAAAGGAGCATCCCAAAGCCACGTGGGCTTCTTCTACCAAAGCCACACTCCTCCAAAAGCGCATCTTTCTTCTTCACCTGGCCGCAGGGATCTCCATTCTGACAAAGCTGCGTGGTCTTCCCTTTCACCTGGCCAAGAGGGGGTCTGCCCACTGCTGAAACCGTGTGTCTCTCCCTCCAATGGCTGTCCTGTCTGGGTTTTAAATCCCCCCCCCCCCCCGTGCCCATCTTCCTCTGTACCCCTATTTCCGACTCCTCCCACGATCAGTTACACCTGCCAGTATTTCTGTATTATTATAAGTTTACTGGGCTGCCATTGTTAGTCTGGGGAGGTGTGGCCCCATGTCCTAGAGCCAATCTCCTCCAAGCCCCCACGCAGGTGCTGTAATTCAGGGGATCTGCCCCCCAGTCACATCTTGGGGGGAAGTGACTTCATTCCCCTAGCTCCAAGCATGGCCGCAGCCATTTAACATATCCCTGTGACCCGCCAAAGGCTATAGATATGTTAAATGACCATTCCAGAGGTTAGCTGCAAATGTTGCTATGCAAAACAGCTCTCAATGGCCCTGCTCCATTTGTCCCTTCCCCCAACTGACACCTGGGGTTGGGCTGAGGACATCTTAATAATATTTTCTCCAATATTCTTATACACTCTGAGATCTGGACACCATTCCAAATCTTTTTTTGCCCCGCCCCCCGCCCGCCTTTGGCTGCACCCTGTATCACTGTCATACTTTAAAGTCATAATTTCAAGTTTGGAATTTTTTTAATTAAATAATTCTAAATAATTAGATTTCTGTTAGTTTAAAATAAAAAATTTCAAAGCCTTAACCCAGACTTCTAGCACACAAATTTGGAGTGTAAGAATAGATCTTTTAAAAATATATATTTTCTATTTTCAAGTAAAATTGAGGGACATCACTTCCTGATTCCCAGAAATCCTGAAGACTCCAGAGGGAGAGGAACTCTGGATGTACCCTCAGATGGCTGTCGGATACATACTCCTACACAAATGCTCACGTGGAGTCTTATAACCACATCTACTTTAAAACAGGCCTCCCTTCTGGCCTAATGGTGTTTTTGTTGGCTTGTTTTTAAGACACTGCCGTATACAGAATAGAGCCATGCCTGGTGGGCAGCTGGCTACACCCCGCCCCTGGGGTGTCCATGCCCTCAGATGAAACCCCCTCTCCCATTAGGATGGTTCACGGTGTTCTCCAAGGCCAGCATTGCCCCACCACCAGGGCCAGAGGTCAGCCACCTTTTGACCTTGCCCTGCATTCAAATGAATACCTATAATTACTTAGCACTTACAAAGGAGGGGAAGGTTGAATAGTTCTTTAATGTAACATAAAGTCATGCAGATGGCAACCCAAGAAGACAAAGAGCTGCCCTAATCAGGGTGGAACAATGGGAGGAAATACTGATTTCCAGATAACCAGAGTAACTGATTTCAAACCCAAGTCTGCAGAAATCCAAAATAGTCCCTGACTTCCATGGGAGCCAACAATCAGGAGACAATTCCTTCACCTCACCTGCCCTTTCTTAAGGTTCTGGAATGTAATCTACTCCCCACCATACCCCGCCTCCAATGACTTCCTTTTTCATGCAGGTAAGAGGAGAGGAGCTATTAATGACTTGTATTCCACTCTTTGCCCACACCTACCTCTCACACCCTAGTGCCCAGCAGAAGTTAGAGCAAGTGACACAGCAAGTAACAACTGAGCTTCAAAATATCAGTCTGATTAATACCTGGGAGATCCCGTGCTTTCCCCTGTCCTCCATCCTGCCCTCCCTTCCCTCCCAGGATGATGGTGAGACGCAGTGTCTCCCGAGCCACCCAAGTCAGAGCAAGATGTGGAGCGACCTGAGAAAGGCAGCTGCTGAGAAGCGGGTATTACCCGAACAAACGGATGCTTGTAGCCTCATCTGACACTCCCGTTCTCTGTGACATGCAGCTTTGCTAAGATAGTGACTAATGTGTGACATGGTGGCAGCGGGGCGCTCCAGTGTGCGCTCTGCAGCAGCTGCCCTGCCTGGCGAATTCTGTGTGGTGCATGTGCTGTGCCACGTGTAGCTGCACCCGCTCCCCAACTTGCATGACACATTTTCTTACATTTCTGAGAACTCCGTTGCACAAACCTCATTTTTAAATATATTTTATTGAGTATGCCATTACAGTTGTTCCATTCCCCCCCTTCATTCCTCTCCACCCTGCACACCCCCTCCCTCCCACATCCCCCCTTTTATCCATATATCACAAATTCTTTAGCTTCTACATTTCCTATACTATTCTTGCCCTCCCCCGTCTATTTTCTACCTACCATCTATGCCACTTATTCTCTGTACCATCTCCCCCCTTCTCCTCCTCCCACTCCCCTGTTGCTAACTCTACATGTGATCTCCATGTCTGTGGCTCTGCTCCTGATCTAGCTGTCTGCTTAGTTTGCTTTTATTTTAGGTGTGGTTGTTAATAATTGAGTTTGATGTGCTTTCACTGTTCATATTTTTTATCTTCTTTTTCTTAGATAAGTCCCTTTAACATTTCATATAATGAGGGATTGGTGATAATGAACTCCTTGAACTTGACCTCATCTGAGAAGTGCTTTATCTGCCCTTCCATTCTAAATGAAAGCTTTGCTGGATTGAGCAATCTTGGATGTAGGTCTTTGGATTTCATGACTTGGAATACTTCTTTCCAGCCCCTTCTTGCCTGTAAGGTCTCTTTTGAGAAATCAGCTGACAGTCTGATGGGTACTCCTTTGTAGGTGACTGTCCCCTTATCTCTTGCTGCTTCTAAGATTCTCTTCTTATTTTTAATCTTGTCTAAAGTAACTATGATGTGCCTTGGTGTGTTCCTCCTTGGGTCCAACTTCTTTGGGACTCTCTGAGCTTCCTGGACTTCCTGGAAGTCTATTTCCTCTGCCAGTTTGGGGAAGTTCTCCTTTATTATTTGTTCAAATAAGTTTTCCACTTGTTGGTCTTCCTCTTCCCCTTTTGGTACCCCTATAATTCAGATGTTGGAATGTTTAAAGATGTCCTGGAGGTTCCTAAGCCTCTCCTCATTTTTTTGAATTCTTGTTTCTTGATTCTTTTCTGTTTGGTTGTTTCTTTCTTCTTTCTGCTCCACTCCATTGATTTGAGTCCCAGTTTCCTTCCCATCACTATTGGTCCCCTATGCATTTTCCTTGATTTCACTTAATGTAGCCTTCATTTTATCATCTAATCTGCGACCAAAATCAACCAGTTCTGTGAGCATCCTGATCACCAGTGCTTTGAACTGTGCATTTGTTAGGTCGGCTGTCTCTTGGTTGCTTCTTCTGTTTGAGCCATAATGTTTTGGTCTGTTTGCCCCTGTTACGTATGAGGGGCAGAGCCTTAGGTGTTCACCAGGGTGGGGCTGTTGCATCACTGGGTTGTGACACTGTGGGGGCGGGGTCAGAGAGGGAGCAATGGCGCTTGCTCCACTCTCTCTCAGATTTCAGTCCCCTCTGCCGCTTCCCACAAGCAAATTGGGCCCTTCTGGTGCTGGTTCCCAGGTGGGTGGGCTTGTGTGCGTTTGTGTAGGCTTGTGTAGGCTTGTAGGCTGGGAGTTTCTCCCAGCAACTCAAACCCCACAAGTGTTTCCAATCAGTGCTTTTAGGCTTTATTTCCCATCCCTGGGGCCCTGGGTTGTGAGGTCTGTCTCACTGGTCGTTTTCACCTGGTTTATCTGCACAAATGTGTGACCACGGTCAGCCAACCGCCTTGCACACCTCACTGGGTCTGCTCGTTTCATCCCCACACCCATGTCTGCCAATCACCCCTTTTTCCTGCCACGATCCCCCTCACTGCCAGCCACTGACTCCACCCCTCTTATTGGTCTGGATGAATGGCTCGTTGTTGGACTTCCATACAGTTCAATTTTCTGTCTGTTCTGGTTGTGTTTTTGTTTCTAAATCCTTGCTGTCCTTAAATTTGGTTGTGCTAGGGGGCACAGTGTTTCCATCTACGCCTCCATCTTGGCCAGAAGTCCCACCAACCTTATTTTTAATAGTTGCCTGTTTTTCAACTATATGGATGTCCCATAAATTACTTGGCTACTTTCCCACATACGGATGTGTAAGATGTTGATATTTTGAATTTTGAAAAGCAATCCCCAAATGCTAAGCTGTGAGCATTTGCAGATGCTAGGGTCATCTGGACTAAAAACTATCCATCTGACCTGCTGGCCCCTCTATCTCCTGACCCTAAGTCAGCAGCCCCTGTCTTCTCCAGGGCTCCGCATCAGTCTCAGCGGGCCAGCTTGCAGGCTCCAACCCCTTGTCCTTGTGTCTCCTCCTGTCACCTCCTGAACACACACTGCTCCTGCCAAGCCCTCCCTGGCCAACAAGCAGTGATTTTCAACCTTTTTCATCTCAGGCCCCACATAAGCCAATTATTAAAATTCGTCAGCACACCAAAAAACATAATTTTTGCCCATCTGACAAAAACAAATAGGTATAACTTTGATTCATTCACACCAGATGGCTGTTGTGTTGGCTATTGTCATTTTTTTTTTATTCAACAATACAAGGGAAAAGAGGTCAGTGCCCCTGAGGAGTCAGGCATTGCCTGTTTTAAAAACTCTCACAGCACACGGGTTGAAAATCACTGTCCTGACACAAGGGGAGGGGTCACAAGGCCAGAGTGGCGGCAACCCCTTCCTGGGAATCGAAGCATCGCACCCACTCACTATTGACCACCAGCCCTCAGCAAACAGGTCACTATGGGCCGCCTAATAAAAGGCGGTGCATGCGGACACCCACGGAGCTGGTGTTCAGCTCGGCTCGTTGGAGCCTAGCTGCCTCTCACCACTGTCAGCAGCCGCACCTGGCACTTGTGCGGCTCCTACCACCACTGCGACCAGCAGGCCTCTCCGGGCGCCACTCAGTGGAGAGGGGAGAGAGGTGGAGAGCCTCCTCTTCCACAAGAACCCTCAGTTAACACTCCTCAGGAGGCTATGGCCTGGCTCGCCCGTTTCTCCCTGTAGACTACAGACAGCAAACTGGCGGCGCGTGTGCATCTTTGTTCCGTATTTTGAAAAAAAAGAAGAAATGGAGGGAAAGAAACAGCTGTAAACTCTTAAAATTTGGGTGATTTTGCATAAAGATCTAGTTCTCTTTTAAAATGGGCAGGTCTGGCCACCAGGGGTGCTGTGTTTTGGGAGAGTGGCATGTGGCTGCAGCGGCCGTCAGACAGGGCGCAGGTCCCCACCTGGCCCACCTCCCCTGTCCTCTTAACTCCACAGCCGCCGGGAGCCTATGGGTCTGTGACGTTGTGAAGGGCTTGTGTATAGGCTGTCGGCTCCCAGAGCAGGAGGGAAGGAAAGGATTTCTCGGGGGAGAGAAGCAGCACTGTGGGAAAGGCCATGGCTTGTAAATAGCTAACCCACAGGAATTTTTATGACTTGACATTCTCAGGGCCAGTGACAGCTGCTTTGGGGCAGGTGTCAGGAACATGGAAACAGCTGCAAGCCATGCCTAGCCTGCACCCTCTCCATCCTTCTAGCAGGAGGGAGCTGGTGCTGACCTCCCTGTCCCCTCACAGGGCTGGCAGCACCCTGTGGTGACTGCAAGAGTTGAGAAAGCCCATTCTCAGCTGACTCAGGACAGCAGCCCTTCTCCTGAGGCCCAAAGTATCCTCACATTCCCCTTTATCCCATGAGCCAGGAGCTCTCATGCAAGAGGGGCCCCTGATAACCCAAGCTGATTATACTCTGCTTTGAGAAGGTCTCCCTTTAGGGAATTCTAACACCAGCCAACCTTGGAGGACCAGATCCTTGGTAGCATCAATGAACTTGAGAACCAGCCTTGTACTGAGGACCCTCAGACTCAACCCACGAGACACACACCTGCCACTTAACCCCCAGGCCAAGTTATCTGGGAGCAGAATGCCATCTTGATTTGCAAGGTTAGTCATTAAAACACCAGAATCTCCTGGGACAAGTTGTCCTGCTTACGAGCCTGGGCCACAGAACTCACAAAAACAAAGGCCAAAGGATTAAAACAACTGGGGCTACCAGCTTTAGCCCTCACACTGCAAAAGAAAAAGCAACCCCAACAGTCCGCCTCACTGACCCAGCAGCACCCCTCACTACACAAAGACTCCTGGAGCCCTAACTGTGGACCTCGGACGCCGTGCTGGGCTGTGGGTAGGTGAGGAAGTAGACGTAGGCCCTTGGGGGGGGAGACAGGAAGCATGTTGATGTTTACATTAAGCAAACAAGTTTGTGAGTTAACAGAGGATGGGGTTCTGAAGAGAGAGGACTCGGCTCTCCAGGCAGCCTGGGGCAGGGGGCCCTTATCAGAGAGGGTGGAAGCAAGAGGTAAGGTGAGCAATATGAAGCAGACCAGATGGCAGGGCGGGGCAGCCTTAGACACTTCAACTTGTTTATTGTGTAATGGAAAACCAAAACCTTTAAACAGAGGACTGGAATGTTTGCCTTATGTTTTGCTCCAGAACCAGAACTACTGTTGAGAGAGAGAGAGAGAGAGAGAAATGGCAGAGAGATTAACAGATCACTGTGACGAGCTCCGTATGTTGGGAGACAATCCTCCACGGGTGTCTCGTGTTTTTATACTTCTGTGCAGAGACCACTTTTGTCTCAAACTGTCTCTTCAAGGATGTTTTTGCCACGAAAGCCCCTATAAGACAGATAGCGCTGTCCCTTGCAGGCAGAGGATAATAGGAAGAATGTCCCTTCTCGGTGGCCACGGTGGGGTCCTAGGCTGAGAGTCTGTCGGAAGGTGAGGAGGCACACACCCACTGCAGGTACAATATCTGTCTAGGTCACTGTCCCCTCTGGGGCTAGGGGACACTATTACAGACATGAAACTCATGCCCCTGCAGGGCTGTAATTATGTCCTTGGTCTCTGACCCAGGAGTCTCATGTCTCCTCACGGCACGGGGGAAACTGAGGCAGGATAAGTCGTGAGCTTGCAAGGAGGGCAAAGCCTCGGAGCCTTCACAGTTCTTCATGCTTCAATTAGGGTTAGGTCGACAGAAATGGGTACAAAGAGGATTCTGAAGTGTCCGAGTCGGGTGACAGGGCAGAAGACAGTGGCGTGTTTACCGAGAGAAAGAACACAGGCGGTTCCTGCAGAAGAAAAGTGGGCGGGCTTTGCTGTGCTGGGGTCCAGGGCTGAGGGGATCTGGAGGAGGAGCCAGCCGTGGGCAGGTCCTCGGTCCAGCTGAGCCTTGACTACAGGAGATGCTCCGGGAACAAACTGCACCTCTCCGCCTGTAGTGCGCCCTGAACTGAGCACTGCCTACACCCACACATCCCTGTGGCACATCAAGGTCCCGAGGAGACACAGTAACAGGTCCCTTTAAAAAAAAAGTAAAAGGTGCACTTTACTCAAAACTTAGGGTGTCAACTCCCTGGAGCTGGAGCCTGGGCATCTGAACTGTCTGAAGCCCCAAAGGTGATTCTGATCTGCAACCAGAGCAGAAAGTGATGATCTGTTAGCACCAAGGGCAATTAAACTTTCCTTAATGTCCTCGGAGAGAGCCTGACTTAGCCAACGGAAAGGTCAGCACCCTATTTGGGCAGCAGGTGGCCATTTACTGCATCAGCAATCCCCATCATTTTCGAGGCCCCTGATGTCTGGCCCAGGGACCAATTACCACTTGCCAAGTAACCACTGCACTGAGAGTGAGCAGACTTCCTGAGCTGCGCCACTCCGGCTGGGGTCGAAGGGAGGCATCTGCCTTCCATCGCCCTGAACTACCTGGACCGATCGTTTTGCATGACGGATCCTCTGCAGAAATCATCTGGAAACACCCATGCGTGCCCAGTCTTACTGGGCCCAACCCCAGACACAGCTATCCACCCCCATGCTGTCTCCCATCACCCTTCTGAAAAGCCCAGACACAGCAGACTCGGGCTGACAGTCTGGGGGCTCTGGGCTTCCAGAGAAGGCGAAGGGAGTGGCGGTGCCCCTAGGAAGCTCAGAGCCTTCCTCTGTAGCTTCCCATGTGGCCCCATGCACCTCACAGCCTTTCCATGGGGTGGCTATGACTTCCTCTTACCTTGGGAAGGTTGGCCCCCTTTCCTCTGCAGAACAGCTGAAGGGGAACCATCTAGTCCAGAATGTACACTCTCAATAACTGTTGGGATGTAAACTCATGAGAGTCACGAGTGTTTCTCAGCTCAATTTGATCCCACCTCCTGGCAACACGGCTATTTCAAAAAATGATTGGTTCGGAAATCCTTCACGCCTGGGAGAAACTTAGAATTTATTAGCAAAGTAATTTCTTCCAAGGCTTAATCCTCACCCCCAGTTGCCTTCCCAGTTTGATGCTTACACAGGGTTGGGGACCAGAGGGAGTTGCCTCGGGGGGGTTAGGCACCCGCTGTTTGCAACACAGGCCAAGCTCATCCTGGCCCGGAAGGCAGTTGCCAGAGCCAGCTCATCTTTTGTGTTTTTAATATTTCATGTATGCCTTTTCAGAGAGAGGGGGAGGGAGGGAGAAAAAGAGGGAGAGAAGCATAGGTGTGAGAGAGAAACATTGATCAGTTGCCTCTCAAACACGCCCCTACCAGGGACCTGGCCCGCAGCCCAGGCCTGTGCCCTGACCGGGAATCTAAGTGGTGACCTTTCACTTGGCGGGGTCACCCAACCAACCGAGCCACACCAGTCAGGCGCAGTCAGTTCATCTTGGAAAAAAAATCTTACGAGAAAACGCAGATCCATTTTACAGAATAGAAGTCCATTCTGTAGGCGAGCTTGCACCGTCTAGCCAGAAACAGAGGTACTCCCACCCCTTGTGACATGCTCCAGGCAGCAGCCTCGCACACCCCTGGGCACTGGAGACACAGAGGTCAATGATACGGGCCAATGCCACAGAGAAAAGGTGCAGCTCGAGTTTGGGTATGACAAGTTCTTAAAAAGAGAGAGCACATCTTGGTCAGATGGGGGGGCGACCGAAATTCTGATGGGACCTCCCTGAGAAAGGCAGTCTCAGTGAGGCCAGAGCATGAAGGGCGTTTGTGGAAGGACAGTACTTCTTCCTCTGCATCCCATGGGCTGTTGCTACCACTTCCATCTTATGAGCAGGACGCCGAGGATGGGAGGGAGCCAGCGGCCCACGGAAGGCCACACCACGAGCCGCGGCCAAGCTCCAAGCGGCTCTTCGATGCATCGGCACAGTCACAACCTGGGACTTTCTGACTTTTCCACACATGGGGTTCCTTTTTTCTAAAATCACCCTAGAGAACTTTCCCACTAGGTATAGATTGCACAGTGTTAAAGACAAGACAATAGGCCCAATATGCTGAGCCCAAACCAAGACTTACTCTTAAACCAGCCAGTCAGGAATCTGCTGATCAGCACCGGTGAGGTCGCCTGCCTGACGGACCCCTGCCACGCCCCAAAGGAAAGTGACCTGGGCACAGCCGCTCTTCCTAGTATAACTCCTTGTGCCGCTCCCTCCTGCCTGTAACACTCTCATTTTGTACAGCTCCTGACCAACTTTCCACCTGCGAGCTGGGATGCTGCCAGATTCGTGAATTGTTGAACAAAGCCAGTAAGATCTTTAAAATTTACTCGGCTGAATTTTGTTTTTTAACAATATCCTTTGGGGCTAACGAGGGACCAGCCCCCTAGGGTCTTCACAGAGACCGTTCACTAAGACACATGCTCCAGCGCTCCACTGGAGTCCACTGGAGTCCACCTCCTTCCGGGGTGGCCAGCGAAGGCATGGGCACCTTGCAAAGGCTTCGCTCTGCACCACCTCGCAATTAGCCCGGTCTCATTCTTTGTATTTGTTTCAATGCTTCCCTCTCACCCTGCCCCTTGAGCAGAATGTTTGATACATTGTACATGAGACTCGAAAGTCAAGTGCTGAAAGTCCACATTAGCAACAGCAGTCTGAGGGAGGCCTTCGCAGTCAGAACTCAGGCGCAGAGGCCTGAGACGGTTCTTCCCAAGAGGCCTGACACACCCTGGAGCGCCATTTTCGTGTTCCTACTGTCACTCCAGGTGATGGGAAATGAGTGCAGCTCCTCGTAGGTGGTCTTTGCTTTTCAAAGTGTGGTCCGCAGGTGAATCAGGGTTTCCTGGGAGCCTACAAGAGAGCCATGGACTCTCCAGCCCCACTCAAGATCTGCTGAGTGAGACACAGGTGATGGAAGCTGCGTTAAGGTGACCCAGGATTCACGCACATTAAAGTGTGGAAACTCTGGTAGCTCATTAAGATAATCTGGGCACTTAAAAAGGCAGAGAGGAAGGGCTGCATGTGGGTTTTTTGTTTGGTTTTGATGCCCCTGGATGATCCTAGCAAGCGTCTCTGATGCTGAGAACCGCTGCTCTCAGGCAGGGGCCTGGCCTCAGCCTGACAGAGAACCTCTAGCTGCTCCAACGCAGAGTCCCTTGTGGCAACTTGTCGGTGACCTCCCTGCCAGCTCCCAGGTCACAGAAATTCCACAGGGATAGCGGACCAAGATGGAGGAAACCCTTGGGTTTCAGAACAAGAAGAAAACATTTCCTGTTGCTCTGCAGGGCTTTAAGGCCATTTTTGCAAGTTTGTAAAATTACAGTGACTTTTGGGGGAGGATGTGGAGTGAGTGTTATTTTATTTGCCTTCCACAAAATGCCTTTGGGGTAATTCTGGCAAATTTTGGGGGGTGGTTTTTAAAAATATTCCCATCACATAGCATGGTTTTTGTACCTGCACAGTGTCCCGCTTTACCAAAAATTCTACTTGGCATCAGTCCCCTCTTTGCTCAGAATGAGGGGGCTGCCCTTCTCCTCAATTACCAACACTCATCGTTCAGCAAGTTTTTCAGTGCCTGGCATATGCTCGGGACTGGGCTATAATTCCAGGGTTTTCTGTCCTTGACCTTGACGCTTCTCAGCACTTTTCCCCACGCCCACAGCCTGGAAGTCCTGGGGCCTCCCCTACTCCCCAGCAGTACTCACCTTCTCAGTCCTGCTCTGGAATGACTTCCGCTGTTCTCCACTTGACCTTGGGGCCTTGAGACTTGTCCCTGAGTTCTTCTGTCTCAGTCAGCCCCACCCGGGAAGAGTTTAGCTCTTGATGAAGTCTAAATTTTCCATGTGGGCTTGTCTCTCCTCAGTTTACATTTCCCCAAAAGTGCATACAGAGTGCTTACAGCTCAGTGCCTGGAACACAGTAAACTCACAGTGAGTGAGAGCTGTTATCTCGAGGGATAGATATAGCATTCACCGTGGCAGCAAGGAGCTGGGTAAACTAGTGGGCTGATTCAATCACAAAGTAATAAGACCAAAACAAAGCACACATCATGGAAGTATAGCTCTTTATTTATAAGACTTGAATCACTCGAACAAGTTGCATTTAAGATCACTGAGTTCCAATAAATACAGACTGTAAAAGGTGTCGAGGCTGTTTTCAAGGGCTTAAAGCAAACACAGAGAGTGTGCCCCAAGCCATGTGCAGGCGCACCCATTGACAGCAAGGAGCACATACACACTCATCGTTCTTCCAGTGAAAAGGAGCACATGGAACTCAGAGCAGAAACACCACTGCCAGCCTGGAAGCCAGCAACAGACAACCAAACTCAGTGTCAACTTCCTAAGTTGGCCATAGCTCAGTACCGCACAGTGGGAGGGAGGCTTAACTACAGAAACTTACTGTCTCGCAATTCCGAAGGTGAAATCCGAAGTCAGGGTGCCTGCAGGGTTGGTTCCTTCTGGAGGCTCTGAGGGAGGAGGGGTTCCAGGCCCCCTAGATTCTGGTGGTTTGCTGGCAAGATTTTTTGGCCTTCCATGGCTAACAGACGCATCACTCGACCTCTGCCTTCCTGCTCCCTGTGTGAGTCTCTGTGTCCAAATTTCCCTTTTTATAGGAGCACTGGTTGCACTGGCTAGGACTTCATCTTACGTAATTTATTACATCTGCAAAAACCCCTATTCCAAATACAGTCACATTCTGATGTACTGGGGTCAGGACTTCCACATACAAATTTTTGGAAGATGCCATTGAACCCATAACTACCTCCTAAAACACAGTGGTCCAGGACACCTCACACCCAACCAGTCCTCACGACCTCCACAATCAAGGTTGCAAATTCTCAGATCAAAGCAAACTCCAGGTGATCCACACAGGAGCTCTTAGAGGAAGTAGATGGAACGTTCTATTCATTGTTTTGGAAGAGTTACCTGCCAGACTGATGAGCAGTTTGAGGCCATCCCCACTTTTCTATAAACTGTGTGAATCTAGGCAGGAGCACAGTGCCCTTCAAAGTCCTGGCTGCAAGAGCAGGATGTAGGTGGTAAACTACCTGCTCCTTATCTCTCCCAAATAAACTATGTTATTTTCAAGAGTGTATAAAAGGAGTAAAACACCTACTCACCCTAAGCATGCAACGTAACAACTGTACACATGTAGCCTTCAAGTTTCTGCAAAGTGTGAGCACCTGCAGGGACTATGCCAGCTCCAGTCAGTTGTTCCACATGATCACCACTAGAGGGCAGCCCATGAAAATGTTCCTGTTAACCCAGCCGCTCTACAAAAGCAAAATCTGATAAGACGATAAACTCCAGATTTAAAAGGTTCTTTCTCCCACATATAATGCAACTATACATTCAAGGAAGGTCAGCAACATGGTAAGCGGTATGTTGTTTGCACATTACCCTTTTTGGAGTGTATTAATAGAGTGTATAGTCCATGCACTCACCTGCTCTTTCTGCAAGTTTTCTTCAGTTGGGAGTCCCTATTGCGGGGGACAAACTGCACTGGCCAGTGCGGAGTCTGGTTCGGGTTCATGGGTACCAGGAGTGGACTAACTCAAGCATCCTCTCACTGGGTGCCAAGCTCACCTGAACACGCCACAAGGAGCTTTATTTAATTCACCAAATTAAAGAAGCCCTAAAGACGGTAATTTCATCAATTCTACCTTTGTCACACACTCTTCCCAAAAGAAAGGCACAAGTAAGCGTAAAGTTGGTTTCAGCCCCTCTTCAGAGTTCAGTTTCTCTACTCCGCCTCCTACCCCACCCAGCTGTGTCCATCTTCTCTGCTGTCACGTGTCAATCTATGTCACCAGGACCAGGCCTAGAGAGTCTACTTCTAGACAAACACCATGCCTCCCTTCTCATTCCAAAACTAGGCCTCTCACTCCTGAGAGAGCAGCACCTAGAAACAGCCCCACAGCCAGGCTAGAGAGTGCTGGCCAGTGTTTATGGACAGGCTCCCAGTTCTTCTTCAGAGGTCTAAACAGGATTGTCCTAGAGAGGCAGGGCTTCGTGGATTCAATGACCAAGAGCACTGGGGAAGGCTGGACAGACCGCTGGGCTCCAACTCCACATTGTTCGGCCCACCAGCTTCCCAGGGCTCTGGTCCAAGCCAGCCGGAAACAGACCCTGAGGAGTTCCACCGAACTTTAGCTATTCCACTACTGCCCGCACAAACACAAGGCATGACTGAGAATGAGAAAAAGCCAAGAGACACTTTTCAGAGACTCCTTGAGAGAAGAATGACTGGGAGGACCTGTGGCAGGAAGAAAGCTGAAAGAAAAGTACAGGTCCGTTCCTTGGTAGAAAGAAAAAATCAAAAGTAGAAAAATTTTTCCAAGTGTTTCATGATGCAAAATTCTGTGTACTTCCAGTGTAATTCATTTTTTGAAACAGTATTAGATATTTTTAAATCACGGAAGCACTGACGCTTGCGGTAACCGGTCCAACAATACAGATACAGAGAAACAGAACAATCATCCTCCAAATCGTCCTGCGAGTCCACCATCTACACACAGCAGAAAGTGCCTGTAAGTTCGGGTTTTGTGGACAAAGCATCCTTTTCCTGCTGAGCTGTGATATTCCCTCCCCAGTTGGCCTCGAGTTTGCCGAGAGCAATGAGGATGGATTACCTCATGAGTATAAAATATCTACAGCACAGCTAAGAAAACTCAAGAAATAGGGATATTAGAGATTTCTCATCACCGCTGATAAAGTTCCTCTAAAGTCAAAATAACATTTTGGTCTCAAATATCCAGGGGAATGAGACAAAATGTTCTTCAAACAAGTCCTTCCTTGCACAGTGTCAGGGACTGAGAATGCCACATGAACCTTAGAATTTAATCTTTAAAGAACATCTTTAATACTTTTCTCTAGAAGTATTAAAAATCTTCTGCAATGATAACTCAAAATAAAAGTTCAGTATTTCTCAAATTGGTTGTTAAAATTCCTGCTCTATGGGACTATAGGAAATTATTTCCTCAGAAAAAGGTTGTTAATATTATTAAGATTTAGGTAGGTTCATGAGTTCTAATTCTCATTGTGCATCGTATTTTCAGTGGAACCTTCTTAAAAATATAGGCCCCGGCTCCCTCACTGCAGAATTGCTAGGAGCAAGGCCTGATAATCTGCAATCTGCATGGTCCCTGGGTGATTGTGACCAGCAGACAATGACCTTAGGAACACAGATTTCCTACACACCCAGCTCTGCCCTGGTCTCTCATTACTCAGCATCTAGTAGCACTAAGAGCTTTCCCTCCCAATCACCAACTTCCCCCTCCCTGTCCCTCCCAATCACAAACTTTCCCCCTCCCTGTCCCTCCCAATCACAAACTTTCCCCCTCCCTGTCCCTCCCAATCACAAACCTTCCCTCTCCTGCCCCCCTTAGAGAATCAGACCAGAACGGCACTTCTCAAATCATGCTTCCAAAATACACAGCGACAGTCACCTGAGAACAGGTCAAAACCGCACATTCTCAACCTCCCCCAGCCCCAGAACCACCGAATGAGAAATTGTGGGGATGGGGCAAACAGAGTCATCTCTGTTGCGACAAGCCATCCCGTGGTGCTGATGCACACTGAAGTTTGAGAAAAACTGGATCGGAGAGTTTTGCAATTCCGAGAGAGAAGAAACAAAGAATGACATAACTCCATGTAAGGTAGAACCAAGTTTATTAATGACAGCCTTTATTACAACCACTCCCAAGTGTAAAAAATAAAGGGTGATTCATTAAAATGTTAAACTCACTTGGACTTCCACTTGGCCTTTGACTGGATGTGCCAAAGGGTGGGAATCTTGCCTGGTTCTGAGTCAACGGGTCAGATGGAGCTCCCTGGAGAGTGAGGTACTGAACAGAAAAGACGAGAGTGCCCGTCGGAGAGCACAGGCCTCCCCCGTGCTGGCAGGGCACTGCAGGACAGCTGCGGCGGGCGGACAGGAAGGAACACAACCTTACAGCTGAAGTATGGAGTGAACACTTCTAGTTACACAGAGACACAAACACACACACATGCAGAGTCATACACACCCAAACTCTGGAGACTAGGTTTTCAAAGAATGTTGCCCTTTCTCTGAGCGCATTGACACATTCATCAGCCCCAGGGAAGCAACGTGGGGCAGAGATGGAAAACTTGCTAAATGTTCACAAAGTATGCTAACTGGCTGCCCAGTAATGTGTTGGCAAATGTGTCTTCACCATGAAATATGCCTGCGGTTTTCCCAGCATTCCACAGACCACTGTCTACTGCCCTAGGAGAATGACATCCTGGTAGACAGTGGCTGGATGGAAGTCTGGGTACAAAACTCTCCCTGCCCACTGGGGCAGGGGTGGGTGGCAGCGCCTGGAGGTGGTTTCCCACCGGTGACCCAGAGCGCTTGTCCCATGGATGTTCTCCCCTCCATGGTATTTGTGCTTTGTCACCATCCTGACGGCTAGTCTGCACTGAGAGAACAGAAGAAGCTCTGCCCCTGCACGCTTATTTTTTTAATAAAAGAAAATTAAAACCAGAAGGAAAAAAACCCGCTAGAGGCTTTCTGACTGTGTCCACATTGTTTTGGGATGGGGTTCAATTCCATTCGAAGAGAAGGAGGGGCAGGATGCAGAAGAGGCCATGACAACCAATACGATTAAGGGAGAGCTGAGTCCACGGAAGCATCTTCGATGGCCCAGCTGGTCCCTCCCCAGCCAGGGAGGACTTGCCGTGCCTCCCAAGTCCATGAACCTATCGAACAGATGCTGACCAAATCCCATCTATAAACGGTGTGAGAAAGACGGCAGAAAGAGTACCTGCTGGATTCAGATTCACAAGTCATGCAAGAAGATGACACAAAAAAATTAATATTTGAGCCTGTGAGAAAACACTTCAGGGTTTAAGAGAAACTGTAGCTTTCCCTTTGGGGAGAACAAAAAAAAATCAAAAAAGCCAAAATCCCAAAGTATTCCAGAGTTTCCAAGGAATCCAACGCCTAATTTGGTGTGCTGGGGGGAGGGAGTATTTGGCTAATACCTCATCATGAACTTCATTCTCTTCTTGGATCTCACTGATCAATAAAGCACAGGCCTACTTAGAAAAAAAGAGGTGTCCTGCTAACACTCAGCATCACGAGTGTCCCCATGTCCTCACTCACAGTGTGGGAAATACACAACTTCTCTTAGACAGAGACCGAATGTGCCCCGCCCCCCCGCCCCGAGTTACTCGTTAATGTGGTCACCAAGTCTGACCTTAAAGACAAGCTGCTTTCTTCTTGGGATGAGAGTTGTCACAATTCCTTGAGTTGTACAGCAAAGGGAGGCCAGTCCCCCGCAGACCACAGGAAAGGGGTTGAGTTTTAGAGAAGGCGCACTTCTTCAGGCCATGGAACAGAAGGCAGTCCCTTCAAGGTGGGAGGAAGAGCCAGCTGACCCCTCCCAGCCTTCCAGGTACTGATGTGGACAGCAGGGCTGTTTTCCACATACTCAAGTACACCTGCGTCCCTCACCCTCCCTTTTTTTCTGGTTTTGGTAAGGATCCAACCATCCATCAATTCATGGCTACAGTAGAGATTCATGGCGCGACGACTGTCATACTGTTTTTTGTGTTTTTTTTTAATTCTGTCAGTGAGCAGCATATCCCAGCTTTACCCCCCACCACAAGTTCTCGGCAGCTCGGTCGGGCGGGACAGTGGGTGCCTCTGTGACGGGGTCCATGCAGCGTGGATGTGGCTGGGCAGGCGGAGGGCCCGGAAGGCTGGGTCATCCAGTGTCTCGCAGCAGCGGTGGCAGGGCCTCTGCTCTACCAGCTGGCCCTGACGGCTTCAATGTCGCTGACCAAATTCTGGGCCAGGCATATCCCAAAAATCTGAGCAAGGGAGAAAAAGGACCAGTGAAACTATGAACTTCATTAGGTTTTTCCTTGGCCAAGGAACCCCATTTTTCTTATCTTTGCTTTTTTAAATGGACGTATAACTCACATACTGTAAAATCCAACCTCTTAAAGTGCATTGCTCAGAGGTTTTCAGTCTGTACACAAGGATGTGCAACTACAACCACTCTCTGACTCTGAAACATGGTATCAGGCCAAAAAGAAAACTGCACCCATTAGCAGTGATTCCCGTCCCTCGGTCTTCACAGCCCTGGCAGCCACACCCTACTTTCTGTCTCTGTGGGTGTGCCCACTCTGGACATTTCATATAGAGGGAATCATATAATACCTGGCCTTTTGTGTCGGTCTGCTCTCCCATAGCAAAGTGTTTGCAAGGTTCACCAGCGCCATCGTAGCATGGGCCAGTATTTCAATCCTTTTGATGGTTTGAATAATATTCCACTGTGTCCATAAAGCACATTTGGTTTATCCATTCAGCAGGTGATGAGCATGTGCAGTGTTCCCACTTTGGGGCTATTATGGATAGTGCTACTATGAACATCTGTGTATGAGTTTTCGGGTGAACATATGTTTTCAGTTCTCTTGGGTACATACCCCAGAATAGAACTGCTGAGTCATATGGTAACCGTTAAATTTTCTGAGGAATTGCCAAGTTGTTTTCCATAGAGGCTGCGTCATTTTCATTCCCTTCAGCAATGTGCAAGGGTTCCAATTTCTCCACATCCTCGACAACTCTTGTTATTACCCTGCTCTTTAATTACAGTTGACCCTTGAGCAGCACAGGGATTAGGGGTGCTGAAACCCTTCACAGTCGAAAATCTGCATATAATTACAGTCAGTTCTCCACATACTCAGATTCTCAGCCATGGAAATGAACCTTGAACAAGTCAAGTCAGCTGAACTACGTCAGTCAACGGAACTGTGGTCAACTGAAGAAACGTGCTCACGCTGGGCCCACATGACTCCAGCCCCTGCTGTTCACGAGTCAGGGGTCTGCCCATCCCAGCGTGGGCGATGTGGTACATCACTGTGTTCCAAGGAGAAGTTCCCTCGGAACAACCAATAACGACGAGCCTCTTTTCGTGGTACATCACTGTGGTACATCACTGTGTTCCGAGGAGAAGTTCCCGCGGAACAACCAATAATGACGAGCATCTTTTCATGTGCTTACTAGCTTTTGTATCTGCTTTGGAGACATGTCTATTCAAATTTTTGGCCAATCTTTAAACTGCGTTTGTCTTTCTAATTGTTGAGTGGGTTTTTTTTATATTATAGATACCTGATCCTTACCAGGTATTATGATTTGGAGATATATTCTCCCATTTTGCGGGTTGTAATTTCATTTTCTTGATAGCAGTTTCATCACAGAAGTTTTTGATTTTGATGAAGTTCAATTTACCTCCGATTTCTTTGGTTACTTGTGTTTTTGGAGTCATATCTAAGAAACACTATCTAATGCCCAGTAACGAAGAGTTATGCCTATACTTTCTCCTAAGAGTTTTATAGTTTTACCTCTTATATTCTGGCCTTTGATCTACTTGCGTTAATTTTTGTAGATGGTGCGAGGTACGTATGAGTTCAAACTCATTCTTTTGCACACAGACATTCAGTGGGTCCGGCACCACTGGCTGAAAAGACTGCTCTTTCCCTAGGGAATGGGCTTAGTTTGCTTGTCAAAAGTCAACTAGTCACTGATGCACGAGTTTATGGCTGGACTTTCTATTCCAGTCCATTAATTCTGATGCCCAGCCTTCGGCCTGTATTCACTATCCTGATTACCACAGCTTTGAAGTCTGGAATTGGGAAGTGTGACAGTCTCCAACTTTGTCCTTTTTCAAGTTGGTTTTGCTATTCTGGGTCCCTTGCATTTCCATATGAATTTTGGGATCAGCTTGTCTATTTAAAAAAAAAAGGCTGGGGGGTGGGGGAGCAGCTGGAATTTTGATGCAGATTGCACCGAACCTGCAGGACCTTGAGGAGCACCCGCCGCCGTAACAACAGTAAGCCTTTCAATCTGTGAATATGGAATGGCTTTCCGTTTGCTTAGGTTTTCTTTAATTTCTCCCAACCACTGCACCCTATTTGTGCTCAAAGAAAAGTACCACATCCCCACATGGCAAAGAAGCCTAGCCCCTCAGACTGCCCGGGAGGGTAGTGGGCACGCCTTTCCCTCACTAGCACTTGCCAAGGTGGCGCAGAGATGGGAAGGGGCACCGCACGTCTTTGAAAATCCAAAAAACTTAACGCTACATGGATCTACTTTCGACCGTCCCTGTCTGCCCAGCTGTCAGGTGCAGCATTACTGAGCTCAGGGAAATGCCGGCATGTCAGCAGGCAGCTACTGACCCAATTTCTCTATGTCCACAAGGAAAAAAGGTTAAACCAGAACTTTAATAAAATACAAAGTGAATAAGGCAGGTCTGTTTCCCAGCCCCTCCAATCGTGTCTTAACAACTATGGCACTAAGGCGATTAAGCAAAGCCCCTGTCCTAGCGAGGGTTCTCCCTACGGGCACGGTTTCCCCGTGGCACCCAGAAAGGAGCCCTGTCTTACCTGCAGCAACGCGATGCCTATGAATATACCAGCCACGATGGTCAAGTTGTCCTGCAGCCACTTTTCAAACTGGGGCACGCAGCCTTTCGTGTAGATCACAACCTGCTGGTCGACTTCCTTCACCAGGGAAGAGGAAAGCACAGCATCACCACGCAAGTTCAACAGCTCCTCCAACACCCTTTGTGCTAACAGACAAGGTGGTACTCCACTTACTGGTTTCTGCCTGGCGTCATAGCCACACTGAGTGTTGATGACATCTTCCTGGTGGAGAAAGAAAACAACAGTGAAACTGACGCCTGCTCCTGAGCCCACGGAGGAGGCGACTGCGACCACAGGAGATCCCCATTAAAGGTCGGCGACACGCTGTGTATTTGGGCCTCCAGACAGTTGAGCACTTCTGTACATTACCCATGCAATTACTGTAACAATCCTCCGAAGCTGGTATTAAAAAGTGAGGCTCGGGAAATAGCAGAAAGGAGAGCAAACCTATTATGTGGAAGGCTCATGATTCAGACTTGATGAGCCTCCATAAGTATATGGACTTTAGGGAACAGAGACATAGATAAACTGGGGTCAAAGGATACAATGACTATCTTCGTTTTTGCTTTTTTGGGCGGGAGGGGGATTTCTACTTTCTAATCTATATGTTTCTGTATTACTTAAATGGGTTTCAATGAAAATACAATACTTGGTTAAAAATAAAATAATGCCCTAATCACGCACCACATGGACTGATGTTCTGACACCGACAGGCCTGATCAGAAATGTGGGTTCCCCTCTTTTAGGTTTGTATTTTCCCCTCTGCAGGGCATGGGTGGAATTTATCAGCTTAGCACTTATGGGATAAATGCTAAGCTTATCCCAGAGGATCTGTAGTTGAAAGGGGGAGGTACAATGCCTTCTAAGAATCTTCAGAATTCATCTGATGGGAGACTAACACAGGGCAGGAAATGGAGACAGAGCACAGTTTGTATCTTCTGGCCGGATTGGGCACCCTTTGCTGGGCACTCCTGCCTTCTGGCCCCACTCAGAGGAAAGGGAGGAACAAACCAGTGGGAAAGGTCAGCTGTCCTGGCAAGGTCTCAGGGCAGAAAGCACAGCCCTTACTGATTCTCCGTCTCCTTCAGAGTAAGAGTACAGCCCAGGCTGACCCCCTCCCCCACCCCGCAGTGGGTGGCCTGCAGGGACCTTCTGCTTTTCCACCCTAGGCCACAGCCCCTTTTAAAGAGGCCCACTCCCTCTACCTGACAGGGGAAATGGCACTGAACTCATCGGCGCCCACTCGGTTCCCCTTCACGGGGAAGGGCAGCTCTGAGAGTGGAGGCCTGGGGACTAACAGGCCAGAAAGAAGCTGGAAAGTCCAAGGGAGATAAATGCTGGAACAACTGCATTTGTCATTCTACCACTCACGTCTGGCTTTTAACGTACAATTAAGAGACTATAAGTCATTCTATAGAGCAGGCACGTAACCGGACCCAAAATTATGCAAGCATGTCCATGGTAAAACACACACACACATGTAAAACTGTAATTAACTGTGGTCATTACAACAGACAGTCTGGGCAGCCACGGTCTCCCCACATAGCATTCTAGTCCTATCTTGTCTCGAACTCTCCCATATTCCCCAGAATTAAGTCAGGAAGAAAAGGGTTACCAACCCCCAACCAATGCAGAGCGCTCTCGGGTAAGCCCCTCCTCCTCTTAAAGAAGGAGCAACAGACCCTGGGTCTGAAGCTCAGCGCCAACACTTGCTAGCAATGCGAGCTTGGGAGAGTTTACTTACACTCCATGAGCCTTGATCTCACCCAAAAAGGGAAGATAATGGTGGTGTGTGCCAGTAGGAACGTTCTGAACTTCAGTGAGCCAAGGCACAAAATGGCTCAGAATAGGAACCAGCATGCAGTGCTAAATCAACGCCAGTCATTATTACTCCTACCGGGAAGAACTGAGAACTAGAACCCCCGCAGGAGCTGCAATTAGGGCTAAGAGGGCAAGAAAAGGTTTTAAGAAAAAGATCTCTGTGTTCCTCCCACACACGCCGTCCTGTGCGACGCGCGGAGCAGTAAGCGATGTGCTGGCGTCCACTTACCGCGGGATCCTTAGTACAGCAGGAAAAGGGTACGCCGCATCGCTCCCGACTTGCATTGGAATCTGTGCAATTGAAGTAAATATTTAGGTTCCAATCATCAGCTCCAAAAGCCCCACAGCACTGCCACTAGAGCAAACAGGAGAGAATTAGAACATCTCGAGGTGGAGGCCACCAGGCGCCTACACGCACACCCGCCAAAGCGCCGACACCCGGCCACTGCCAGCTCTAACCCTCTCTTCTGTCTCAGAATTTATTTCTAAACCAAACGGAACCTACACGGCCCCTGTAAAAGGTTTCAAAATAATGAAGGCTGAGGGTTTGTAAAGATGTGTTTGCACGTGATTGGTAAGGACGTGTCGCCACGGTGTTGGGTGGGGGAAGGGCAGGCATTGGACCCAGGGCTCAGCTGGAACCGAGGGGTTTGGTTGGCGCGCACGGAGGAGCGTTCGCGACGGGTACTCCAGACACTGAACAGTGGGGTCTGTCCGAAGGGGGCCACTGGGGCTGGGGTGGGGCATAACTAGAGACTTCCTTTTTTACAATTTTGATCTCTACACCTTAAAGGTTTTTTTTTTTAGTCCAATTTATTGAGGTACGACTGACATACAATAAACTGCACCTATTTAAAGTGTACAATTTTATAATTTTTCACACATGTATACATTGTGAAACCATCACTGTAATCAAAACTGGACATATCCATTACCCCCCGAAGTTTTAGAGGCTTACTCTTCATCACACATCTGTTAGTACCCTGAATTTGTTTTCAACAAAGCATATATTTACATTTTCACCGTAAAAATTCAGTTGTCTCATTAAAATATAATAAAGTAGGGTGTTAAATTCTCTGGGTCTTCAAGGGCCTGATTCAAAGGCTGTTTGTTCCCGAGTCCCCTGCCACCGCGCCCCTGGGCTGCAGTGGCTCTGCTTCTCCAGTGAAATAAACATCAGGCCTTGATCATCATAACACGTTCAGGACCAAGAGCTACTTCAAGACATGAAACTCCGTGACAGAGTAAGACAACCGCAGGAAGGCAGCATTGCCTTATAAAGCACACAGCAACTGAGGAGCTCGTGCATAAGCTCCTCCCGGGCCTGAGGGGTGCATCTCGGGGTCTGCCTGCGGAGCTCTATCAGATCTGCCGCGCAGAGGAGGCAGCCACAATATTTGGCAGGGTGCGAGCTTGCATCCAGTTACCGCCTAACAAAACAGTGAGGTCGGCTGAGCAGATGACACAGGCTCCCTTTCAGGCCTGAGGTATGACTTACTCCAAGGCAGTCCCTGCTGCCACCGAACAAAACCAACAACTCGTGGTGCCTCCCCCAGGGCGAGCGCTGATAGGGCCCTCTCCCCCCTTTATCAAAAGGGGCCCCAGCTCATTCTGGAAAGCTCATCCCCTGGGCTTCTGTGTGCTCTCCGGCCCTGCCACAAGTGTTAATATAATGGACTCCACTGTCCAGGTCTGCTCAGCTTATCCAGTGTTTCCCGGGTGCAAATAAACACCCATCCGTTTGTAAGACCATCAGACTGTAAGCCCAATACAAAGCCATGCACATTTTATCAGAGTGCCATAGGATGTCCAAGAGTTAAGCTGGAGCTCTTATCCTTTCCGCTTTACTGTTGGGGAAATAGGCCACGGTTCTACTAGCCCAAGGTGACTTAGCTCATCAGATCTGGGCCCTGGATCTGTGTCTTCTGAGCCCTGTCTCTCTCATTTCGCACTTTGAGTGGAACAGGGCGTCTGCTACTTCCTTTGCGCTGCTGGGGCTCTCACACAGAAACACCCCGAAACCCAGGTGGGAGGGTCTGCTGTACCAAGTCTTCACTTCTTAGAGGTCATCGGGGCTTAGAACATCCTCAATTTTTGGTTTTAACCACATGTGCTATAATGATACTTGAAGAATACTTGAATACATAGACTTCAGGAACTTTTTGGACAAGTATTTTACTGATACATATATTATTCTGAGCTGTGAAGTGTGGAGAATGACCAAAAATGGGCAAGGAACAAGAAAGAACCCATGTTCACCAAAACACAGCGTCAAACCTAGAGCAGAACAATATTCCTTAAATATCCACAGCAAAGGGCAACCGTGATTAACACCTTCTTGCTCTAGGGTTTTCTTCTTTGTTCCTCCCAGCAGAAATTAAGATAAGGGAAAATAGGATATTTCCATTTAGGGCACAAATCATATAAGTCAGAGAACAAGTCAGAGAATAATAAGTGGACGAGTGAACACAGCAAACACCATGCAGGAAAGTCAGAGGTGGGTTCCAGCTGGCAGACACCCAAGTCAGGGGGATGTGCTCTGGGGTCATCCTTCCCAGAAGAAGGCTTTCAACTTAAAAATAAACCAAATGTAAACTTACATATTCCTGGGTGAAGTCTATGAGGTTTTGCAAATCAATGTCATCCCTGTATGCTCTGATGTTGTTGTTTATAAAGAAATACAGCTGGTCTTTGATCCAGTCTTTGAAAACAAATGCCAGAACGCCAGCAGTGAGCTCCAGGAAGAAAATAATTCCCAGGAACACAGAAAACTAAGACAAAAGACACACACAGAGAGAACAGTTATAAAGGCTATTTTGATCATATACAATTAAATAGTTCCTTCTAAAAAGGCTTGTAATTACATTGGGTTGCTATACACATCCAAAGCAGATAACCTTCCGTTTCTTGGGATTTGTTAATAAAATATTACACTTCAAGAAAGTATTTTTAAAAATCATTTCAGAATCACACTTCGACGCTACGGTGCTCCATTTGGCAATTAACCAACGAAGTTCATAAGCAAACATGGATACCAGGAACTTCTCGTTGGATCCACATGAGGCCTCATGAACTTCTCCTGACTGATATGCTGCCAGACAATGACCTTTCCCCACCTCTGGTAGGTTTCTGTGACACTGAAAAAGAAATTATCCCAATATTTTAAGATCACCTGTCCTTCGTTACTGTGGCCTTGACCTCATACACAAGATATTCCTTCTGTGGATTAAGATGCTGCTTTAATTCCCTTTGCACCTGCCATACAGGGTGAAATGGCAGACATGTTCATCTTAGGTAAAGAGATCAAAGAGGAAGTTGTGGGGTGATTGTGGCGTGAAAATAATTTCCCATCGAGAAAACAAAACGAAACCGCTGCGTTGAGGGCCTTCCTTCGTGAAGCACCCGTCTCAGAATATTTAAATACCACCAACATACAGCCACTGGGAGACTTCTGACTAATGTATAGACTAAGGTTTTAAAAGGAAGGAGAGAGACCACAGGCAAGGTGGCACTGCCTATACTTCTGGAGAAAACTCCCTTCCATCTAGAACACTCTCAAGAGCCCCACCTTAGTCATATCAATATACTATTCACACGCACAGTTCCTTCCACTTCCTCCAACACCCACATTCTTACCCTTTGCAAAGTTTTTTGCTCAAACAGATTATGAGAAATGAGGCTATAAAAGACTAGTGTAAACTGCAGGCAAGCTTCTGGTGACAAGGACAGAAAGGCTGACACTGGGGCCGCACAGCTGAGCAGAGCTCCTGAAGGCTGCAGGACAGGTGTGGCTGAGGGGGCAGAGGGGCCAGCGCTGCCTGAGGCCTCTGTTCAGCAGGCAGACACAACAGCCAAGAGAACACTGCACTGCATGGGGGGAGGGCAAAAAGGAAACTACACAGTTACTTAACATTAAAAAAGCCAGACAAAGTGTGTATTATTCATTCAGCAAACATCTAATGAATGACCTGTAACAGATCAGGCCCTGAGCTGGTGGGCTTGGCAGAAGCAACGTTGAACAGGACCACACCCCTGCCTCCAAAGAGCTGACGTTGGTATGGAATTTCGGGGTAGGGGGGAGGAAGGGCAGTGGGGCGGAACCAGTTCACATCGGGTGTCAGTATATCTGACAGTGTTTATCCAGGGTGCCAAGGGCCCTTCTCGGACGGTGGGCATGAGGGGCGGACTGGGCCTGGCGAACTCTGGGACCCCAAGGTTTAGTTAGGCCCCCAATCTAGGCTGTCTGGCCCAGCCCCTCAGGTTCCACAGAGCTCCTGGTTATCCCCCCTTGATGAGTTCACTGGCAACAGAATCTAAAGGGCCCTTCACGATCACTAGTGGTACCGGTAATTTTAAGGTGAGCTTTCCTCAATCTACAAAAAAAAAAAAAAAAGGACAGAAAAAAAATCCTGTCACGTTTACTCCATGCCTACCCTATAGCATAAACAACCCCTCCCTTTATTAGGTGCCGCCATGTACACAACAGTTACCACACTGCAAAAAGGAGGAAAACCACAGCAACCTCACATGTGTGTACGTACACTGTACCAACACAGAAGTCATGCAAAGGTTTTAGTTAGATTTTTGTTCTGACCTTCATAAGGCTAGGCGAGTTCATTCTCTAGTTACCCTGGTACATTTTCTCATGTTACAAAATATACATATCAAAGCCTGAGTCCAAATTAAGTCCTTATCAAACGTTTGGCAGAATGCTGCAGGCCCCAGGCTCTGTGAGCTAATTTCCCCATTTCCAAAGGTGCAAAGCTGGCGAGAAAGTTCCATTTCCATTTCACACAGGTTGTCCCTAGCTCTTGGATTTTCCCTCAGCAATTCTCCAGGCATTATGGCTTGAGATCATTGAGACTTCCTACTTATTTAAAAGACCACCCTAGGCCATTTTTTACGGTATGTGCTAAATGGAGAAAGGGACCATTTCAAATATTTCCCAAGACTTAAAAGAAGTCAAGAAAAAATACAATTCTCTTTGTTTCCAACCTGGGACTTCATAAATTAAGGTGATGGTTTAAAGAAATGTATATATTTCTGTCTATTCAAGTTACCTCTAAGCATCTTCATTCATAAAAATACAAAAGGGACTACCCTTATAAACCAACATGACTCAAGTGAATCATATTCAAGGGGACCCCACATTTGAGGACATGGTGGTTAAAGCTGATTAAAAAATAGTGGCAACTGGTAAGTATGACAAGGCCCAAAGGGCTACAAAAAAAGCTCAGTGAGGTGAGGCTCCAACTGTAGAAATATCTCACGCTAAAAAGACTGGCAGGTTAGCAGGCTGTGATCAGGGACAGAACTGTCGTGTGTGTGTGTGTGTGTGTGTGTGTGTGTGTGAGAGAGAGAGAGAGAGAGAGAGAGAGAGAGAGAGAGAGAGAGAGACAGACAGACAAATGGAGTTTTGGGAAACCAGCTACTCCCACCGGGGGTCTGTGTACACAGAACAGAGATCTAGCTGCTCATCAGGTTTTACACAGGACCAAGTAGCCCTTGGTTTGCCCTATTCGCATGAGCTCCCAGTAAAACAGCCTCCAGACCCTTGTTTTGGCCGGAGCTGCCCCAATTCAAAACGGGCTGCCCTGCATGGGCAGTAAGGGGACAGTGAGTCTGCTCTTCTTAGCAGTCCTCAAGAAAAAATGCCAGACAAAGATGTGCCAGACGTGCTGGGAAGAGCATCACATTCCACACGGCAGCTGGGGTTGCTTCGGGTCTATGCTTCTGTTTTTGATGAAAACGGTCCTCAACGATGCCATGTCACTAAAGGATGAGCATCATTCTACAAACAGGTGATAATTACATTAATACCGCTCTCTAGAAATCCCACCATCTTTCCTCATCATAGGAGGTTGTAGTTTTTCAATCCTTTTCCTGTTTTTAGAAAGGGGAGTGGATGCTGCCAGGATACGGCCACCATGGGAATGCCCACCCCCAGACGGACAGACCCTGTGGCTGACCTCTGGCTACACTTAGCGAACCGTCTCACACCTGTACCAGCACGCACAGGCTGTTCTGTCCCCCTTTGGAAGGACTCGCCAAAGGAAAAGCTTTCACTTTTTATTCTCTGCCTGTATTTTTAATTCCTAACAACCCCCTAGGAAAACTCCTCTTCCAAATCTGTCCATGCTAACAGTGATCTCACCAAGCACCCTGCAAGGGACCTAAAAATTATGCTGGTCATAGAAAGGAAGACCTTGCCTTCTACTGTTTCTTCATATTCACCAAAACCTATGCTTAACAGATTTAATCTGGCCAGGCAACAGCCCCTGCGTTTATGTCTGGTTTCTCTAAACGAACTAGCTGAACAATTTTCTGCTGATTATGTGCTTAAAAGAAAAAGCAAAAATCACTTAAAAGAAGAAACTATATGTAGAGCAACCTGAGTTCTAAAGGCCTTTCCAGGACTGAAATGGAAAGTCGTGATACCCACGTAGGAAACCGCCACAGGTAACGTGGGTGGGGCAGGTGCAGACATTATTAAGGAGGCATGGGCAGGGGGCGGAACCAGCGAGTTCTGCAAAAAAGAACGGCATTACCCAGGCCATATTTTTGCCAGGGCTCTTAGTTCAGCTCACTCTTGCCTAAAAATAGAGTGTCCTCCTGGTGTGGCTATGTTTCGTTTTCAACCTGGGAGCAGGCTGTGACACTTACAAATTTGAGAAGGAACGTGTTTTCCCGCAGAGCTCCAATGCACCCTGCAAATCCCAGAATGAACATCACTCCTCCCACCACGAGGAAGAGCCAGACCGGGTCAAAGCCGCCGAGGTCGGTGATGGAAGAGATGTTGGACAGAACTCCCTGCGGGCAGCAAAGAACACACAACAGGGCACCAGGTGCCCGGTTAGTTCTCCGACATGAAAAGATGATTACAGCCGACTTTCCCCTCTCCCGAAGAAAAACAGCATAGGTCATCTGATTATTCGGTGTGATTAATGCTCAAGAGACACTGCAAAAAAAAAAAAAAAGAAAAAGTAAAAACAGAAAACAACTTTCTTTCCAAATCTAGATAGGGTCGTATTTTAAGTAAAACTACATAAAGCAAAGAAAGGATCCCAAGAAATCATCCGTAGACCCTGTGGGGAGAAGATGTGGAAGTTACCTTTGCTTTCCATGTCCACAAACATAAGTGTCTGGAGTAAACAGCACGTATGTAAGCAAAATACCTCCCCTGTATACCTGAAACTAATATAAAATACTACCGAATGTAAACTGCAATTGAACATTTTTGAAAATTTTAAAGGGGAAAAAAGGAAAAACACCTCCCTCCACCCAGAAAGAAAGAAGAGTCATCCGGTCCCGGGACGTGGGTAAGTCAGACAAGGACCTGCATCGAGCCCTTGGCATTTCTCAGGGAACAAGGGATCCTGATGCTGCTGACATAGCAGCTAGGCCCAGACACAGCCCTTAAAAGTCTTCCAGGCAAAAACTGAACGTCCGGATCTGCCCTTGAGCTTCACAGATCTGTCAGGCTGAGATCCTCAAAGCTAAGAACAGGGGTTTAAATGATTTAGAAATCAAAGGTTACTCCCTGGGTTTCAACCCTTTCGTTCTCCTACCAAAGGAACCCAGAGTAATCTCATTTCTCCACAAATAATGCCATTTCTTTACAGAGAGCTTTTCTCCATTAATGAGACCACATCAAATATCACCCAAAACTCTGTCAAAAATTAGGAGATGATTTTCCCGTAAAATGCATGATACAAATTTATTATTCCTTCCTACAGAGACCAGCTACTGTTATCTTCAACCTGGATATATAGGAGTCTCAAATACTCAGTATCACCAATATTTTTCTTATCTTATTATTTTTGAATTCTCAAAATAGCCACAGAGTATCATGGTACATAGTTGGCTATAAAGTCTTAATATTAAGCAATTTGTTTTCACAGCATTTTCAAGAACCTGGAAGAATACAAAGTATTCATCTGATTTTATACCTGAGAAAAATGGAACCTAGAGAGGTGCGGTGAGTGGCTAAAGGCAATCTTTTCTGTGTTTTGGACACAGAAAAGAATATTTACTTCAGCACGATATAAAAAAAAGAAAGATTTATTGTGTTTAGAGGGGAAAAGAGGAAAAAGAACACTGATGTGAGAAAGATACATCCATCAGTTTCCTCTCACATGTGCCCCAAAAGGGGACTGACCCACGACCCAGGCATGTGCCCTGACTGGGAAGCAAACTGGTGACCTTTTGCTCTGCTGGACACGCCCAGCCCTCTGCACCACCCCAGCCGGGGCTGCACTGTTTTCTACCAAGCGGAAGCTGTACACTTGCTTCCAAGCACTTCTCAGTCAGCACTTGCCAACACCTGACTCTGGGAGTTTTAAGGTTTGGCCCATTTTAAGGTAGAAGGAACATGTGAACAAGAGTATGTTGTTTATTAGGTTTTTATTTGTTTGGGATGAGGGGAGCATCACCTTAAGAACAATAATAGGATATTAATCTAGAACACATAAGAGGAATTAGGAAGTCTTAAAGTACAACTTAAGCCCTATGACAGAGGCCAAGGTTTTAACTAAATCACAGATGAAGGGTTGGGAGACTGTGACAGCACTTAGGAATGCAGGGCTTATTCACTGACTTCTGAGCTGACATCACAAAAGACAACCACACCCTTCACCAGAATGCGGAGACGGTGGTGGCTAGATTCAGTCTTGTGTGCTCAGACATCCCAGCTCTGAACTGTGAGTCCCGGTGGGACCCAGCAAAGAGACACAGCAACCAATTGTGCACCGACACAAATGAGGCTCGGACAAGTCACACAAAATCGAAGCAACAGTGCTGAGGATCATGTGGGAAATCAACCACTCTCTCCCCCTCAGAACCTTTAAACACAGGTAGGAAGTTTCAGACCTTAGCTAGGGGAACAGAGGTCTTTGGGAGTACACAATAACAGTCTTAAAATGTAAAAAGTCAACTTAAATATGGAAGACGTAGACTCGATGTACTCAGCACCAAAAAGAAGAGGCAGCAGAGGTGGAAGAGGCAGGAAGAGATGCAAGGTCCACCAAAAGGAGGCCTTCCCAACACTGGCCTGTCTGCAGCAGTGGGTCAGAGAGGCTGCCTGAGAAATTGGTACCCTTCTGGGGCGATGCTGAGACCTCCGTTGGCAGTGTTCCGGAGGGGGCTCCCAAGTTGGAGGGCAGACGGGGATTCACTAACTTTTAAGTTCCTTCCATGTTAAAGAGCATTCTGTGATTCCATGGATTTTTAATGGGCTGCTTATTTGTGATTCACGCCCCAGTCTGAGCAAAGAGCAGATTGTTCCCACTGTTCTGTGCTCCAAGGCCAGGCACAAAGAGCTCAGTGAATCACAAGGACGGTTCTCTGGGCAACTCGGGCCCACCTAGCAAGCCAGCGAACGCACCTGTGCTGAAACACTCAGGCTCTCCCGCCCCCGAGGCAAGAAAATTACCATCCCAGGTCCAAGCAGGCTCCTGAGTCAGCTGTCCTCTCTGGGTTTCATCTGGAGGATGAGAATTTGGCTTCTCAGACAAACTCATTTTCAGACTCTCACTCTCTCCAGCCCGTAGGTAGTTTTAATTGCGAGGCCTTTCACTGTTTCCATGGAAACAACAATCACTGGGGGCTAGTCGGACTGCATAGTCTACTCATTTAAACCTAAATTCCAGCGAAAGACAGGGCTGGAAACAGATACTGAGAGGGTGTGGGAAAAGACATTCTGCAAAGCACAGAATGACCAAGAACTTTATTTTCAATGGATTCAGACTATACTCAGGGAGTTACCAGGTGAAAACAAATTCAAGTCTTAAAACACGGAGTGTGGACGTCAATGCCCAGAGCCCTGTGGTTAGGACATCACTCTCTTCGCCTGTGGGATGTTTCCAATATGCACGAAGGGCCGGCAGCCCCAGTGCTGCTGCCTGCACAGGAGGGTGAGGGGGAGCTGAAAGGAACGCTGGCAACGACCGGACTGCAAAGACGCAGGTGAGCTGACAGCCCGGCCTTCTGTGGGCTTCAAGACGGGGTCTCTCCTTGGACTTTGTAATTCTGTTAAGCTCAATTTGACAAATGAATAAGAAGTGCTAGAACATGCCTGCTGAAGAACAATTATAATTAAAGCTTGTGGTTGACAAGAAGCCGGAAGAAAAAAATCTGAGATTACAGTTAGGTGTGCCAAGTGATTTAAAATAGACATTCATTAGTGCTAAATCCTCAGGAACGTGTAAAAACAACACCAGCAGACACCTGGCCTTCTGGGGACCTGTGGGCACCACCTTCTTCTTCGGGGACACACACGTCCCCCTTCCCATGAGAATTCCTTCTCCCCCAAATCTGCGCCTCAGACCTGCCAATTCTCACAGGACCCCACGGGCTCAATGAGAGTCGAAAGCCTGAATGCCCTTCCTCGGAAACCAGGATTCAGAACATGCATTTCTCTCATGTGGCTGCAGCTGTAAAATACCAGACTCGCAGCCACAGGCAGCATGGTGTCCACCACGTGACCAAAACTGGAGCTCACACGTTGTGCTGGGAGGAATGGATCGGGGGTGGGGTGGGGGCAGACAAGGGGTAGGGACAAGGGCTGGATTTAATGCGGTCCCTCTTCTCGGCTGGCTGATATTTCCAGTCAGCATAACCACTAAGCCCACGTAAACAGCTTTCCTTCACGTTGATTCACTAGCAATTCCCCATCATTAATGACATGAGCCCTAGATGGAAATGTTAGGTGATTTATCTGTGTCACTGACAAATAATACATGATCTGAGCTCTAATTCTGCTCGTAACCTTGAATGCTCGGTCTCTGGGTTGAACTGCCAACTTATTAGTACTCAAATTTATTGAAAAAAGAGTGCAAACTGTCATTTGGCTACCCTCTTCTATACCCAGAACTGCTGCTTATGCAAGAAGTGTGCACACAGAGCCTGGCAGTTGCAGCCCAGCTGTAACTTCTTGTCCTCCTCCCCGTGAATCCTGCGGGCAAGGCCCTGGGAGGGGAAGATGCCAAGGAGACTGGACTTCATGGAGGAAGTCTGAAAATGCCCCGTGGAGCTGAACTGAATGGGAATGAGGATAAATGGATGACAAGCAGAGCAATTACCCACGTGTGCTTATTCCTCTCGCCATTTCTTCTGGCCAACCTGAAAGCAGAATTCTGAACAGAAGCCACAGAGACAGAAAGGGAAAGTGTAAGAAAGAGAGCCAGAGGCCAAGGCTGCCGTCACAAGAAAAATATATTCAAATACTACAGAGTCAAAACTACAGGAGAATTTCCTACACATATATTCTTTATTGATACATTATTGAGATTAATGGGCCCTGGCCGGGTAGCTCAGCTGCTCAGATCGTTGCCCCGATACGCCATGGTTGTAGGTTTGCTCCCAGGTCAGGACACACACGAGACTCAGCCAATGAGTGCATAAATAGGCGGAACAAAATTAATATTTCTATTTTTCTCTCCCTTCCTCTCTCTCTCTAAAAGTCAATACATTTTTAAAGAGGCAACCAATGAATACTTAAATAAGTGGCAAAACAATCCAGGGTTTCTCTTACCCTTCTTCCCTCTAAAATCAATGAAAAATTTTAATGATTATATTGATGAACACTGATGTAAATGAACACTTAAGAGAATTCTATTCTTCATGTTCAGACTCCTTGCTCCCATATCTCTGGTCTTCTGCCCCTCAGTCACCTAAAGTCCATGCCTGCTGCGGCAGCAGGCGGCAGAGGCGGAAACAAGTCAGCTGGGCCACAAAGCACGGCCATAGCGATGGAGTGCACACCAGTCCATTTTAAAAGGTGAAAGAAACAAAACTACTCAGCAAATTAGCCATTCCACAAACTGGCCTTTGGACAACTAGTTCTTGGCATATCCATTTGGAGCCGTGAGGAGTGACCCTCCAGGGACATGGGAGATTCCCATGATCCACTGGGTGCCAGACAGTCTCTCTCACAACTTAGCATGTGTCTAAAGAGGAATAAAACAGGCTAATGCAACATGTCTAAGGCCATATCATATACCAGAAGTTTAGGGAGCCAACAAACAACTGTGTGGACGTGCACCCCTCATGGTAAAAGGGAGGCTCTGGTAGTCCAGCTCCTGAGACGAGCCTGCGCTGGGTGTGGCACAGAGCACCGCATCCTGCACGCGGTCCTACGTAGTACGCAAGCCCACCTGCATCACCGACCATTTACCTGGACTCCTGAAACACATGAAAAGGGTAGCCTGGACAGGGCTAGACGTGGGGCAGAGAAACAGGGCAGTTAATACAGACACAGTGTCGTGAATCCCAGTTCTACTGCTTGCAAGCAGTGTGATCTTGGGCAAGTTACCAAACCTGCCTAAGCCTCAGTTCCCACATCAGTGAAATGGTGCTCTATGCCATGCAGTTATGAGGATGGAGGAAATAGCCCAAGTAAATACAAACACTCTGCTGGTGTTTGTATATAAGGATTCAAACAAAGTTTATCACCACTGTCATAAGCATCCCTGCTGTACTAGACCAAGAGGAAGACATCAGCTGCTATAGAAGCGCATAGGAGGGGTGTCTAATCCCAACTGCACAGGGGAGAATCTGTTTTGCTCTGGCACTTGCACTGCCTGATGCATTTTTGAGAAAAAGCTTTGGCCACACCCAGTTATCATGCCAGATGCAGGTGGCAGTGACAAACTCGCCAACTTGATCTTCTTTCTTGGGGAATTGAAGCCACCTAACAGACACTCAGAATAGAGGCAGAAGGGAGAATCCAGGAGTAAGCAAAAGCCAAGAGAAGACAGAGGCCATGAGTGAGTGGAAGCGAAGAGTGCCCAGAAGTGGAGAGAGAAGCAGTGAGAAGCCAGTCAACAGTGGTGAGCACTCCAAGCAGTAAGCAGCTGTGCCGCCGCCGTGACGGTGGCACCCTGAACCAGGGCAATGGCACTTCTGCTGTGGGGAGGAGGAGTGGGCACACTGGTCGCCCAAGACTCGCTGCTCATGAATGACCTTTCAGTCTCCGAGCCTCTCCTGGTCCCTGTGAGATGACCTTGTTCCATGGTTTTACGAACACTGTATGTTTCACAGAGAATGAAAAATCAGCCCATCATCCCTCCGATCTGCATCTCCTCCACAGCACCTCACACATTCGTTTGTCTCTGGAACTTAAGCAGCTTCTTCCCCACAGCTCTACCACTATTTCTTCTTGGAAGAGGTTTTATGCACGTGCAGAAATGAAAAGGCAAACAAAGCTCCAGAAGGGCTTCAAACCAACAAACCTCAGGAGTGTCTGTGGTTTTTTTCCACCACCAGCACAGACCGTCCTCTGTGTACCACCTGGCAGGCTTCAGTTCCTTCTTTCAACCCACACAGAAAAGAAATGCAAAAATAGCATTAATAAGCCCCGAAGGTCTGGGACTCTTCTGCTCTGGCATAGACAAGCACATTCCTTCCAACTGCTGGATGAGAAACAGAGACAGGCATATGGAATGCGCACCCAAAGCCAGGCCAGATGGACCCCTCCGAGATTTATGAGACTGGGTCCTGATTCACCCACCCCTCTTTAAACCAGTCCCCTCTGGTTTAAGGCGAGAGTTTTCCTGGAGGGAGAGAAGCATTTCCTTACCTGACAAAGGATGATTAAATAGGCCATTTTAAAGAAAATGAGCTTCTCAAGGGGGGATGGTCCTGGAGTTGGAGATAAGGTTTTCAACAATGTCCCTGGGAAGACCAAACTGGGACCACAGCAAAACCTGCCCCTTAAAAAGTCATCAGGCCCTGGCCAGGGGGTCAGTTGGTTAGAGTGTCGCCCTGATGTGCCAAGGTTGCAGGTTTGATCCTTGATCAGGATCAGCCAATGAATGTGTCAGTAAGTGGAACAACAAACTGATGTTTCTCTCTCCCTCTCTTGTCAATTTTTTTTTTTAATTCATCAAAGATCTTCAAAGAATGTTATAGGGCAAACCACTCTGCAAACCCCAAAACATCCATCCATCTAAGAACTTGCTGCAGAGCCCAGAGAGAGGCAGCAGAATGTGAACACAAGGGTGGGCAACAGACCCGGGGCCGCCCAGGGCATTGTAGTTGCACAGGGGCAGCACAACTCAGGGACGCAAGGTTAAAGGAAGGCCAGCCATTCTAAAGACGTGGTCTCCCTTTTTCTTCTGTCCAAGTCACCAGTTGAGACTAAAAGAAATCCCCTCTTGTCAAAAGTGGTTACAACCTGCCTTTGGGGAGGAAAGGAAGAAGGGGCAGTCACCCTGTAGGTCTCCAGGAAAGCCTGCAAGCAAGCAGCGGCTGGGGAGGCTTCTGTGAGAGTCCCATCACTGGGCCGCTCACAGGCGGGAAACCACAGGCACCACCCTGGTGCGAGTGACTGCCCTTGAATATGGAAACACAACCACCTGCAAAAGTGTCACTTTTCAGAAATCTGCCGTGTTCCTAGCCACTCTCCAGATACTTTCGCTTGCATTTTCGGAAGACAGGAGACAGGAACATTCCTGTCTAAGTATAGAGTTTAAACTTGAAATATGTGATTGAGGCTCTGATCATGGTGCACCCAAACTAAAATAAAAGGAAGCAAAGTCTTACCTACTGGCAGGTAATCACTGTGTTCTGGGGCCTCGGAGATACATAGCTTGCTTAGTTACTGAGCAAATACTTTCATGGGGATCACCTGAGGGGTTCCAGGGACTGTGTTACTCATGGGTATTCAGGATGGAAGTGTGGTGACCCTCAGTAACTAGGCTAGGGGATGACGAGTGAGTAGGGACAGTGTTGGGCAGACATACTAGCTCATGGTGTCACAGGGGGACAGAGGGGTGGGGCAGAGGCATGTCAGCAAGTGCAGAGACAAAGTGACAGGGCGGAGGGGTCTGTGCAGACATGTGACCAGTGGTCAGAGGAGACTAGGAGGCTGGCAGGGTGCAGCTGGGTTTGAACCTGAAGGCTTTTGAGCAAAAGAAGGCCCAAATCGTTTGTGCATTTGGCAAGCTCATTCCATGAGTGGCAGGTGGGTAGGCTCTGTGGTCATCCGGGCCGGCGATGCCAACAGCCAGCACCACAGTAACATAAAGGCTACACTACTGATCAGAGGCTGGCACAGCCTGGACTACTGCACCCTCGCAACAAGCCTAGCAAGTAGGACTATTATGCATGGCAGGAAATAGACCCAGAAACAGAGTTACCTGCCGAGTCACCCAGGTAAGCAAGTGGCAGAATGGATGCGAGGCCAGGCTGCCTGACCCCAGAGCAGGGTCTGAACCACGACGCTCTACTATCTGGAAACAGTGAAGAGTAGTTGATGAGAAGATTCTCACTTCTACAGCAACATCACATACCTGCTTCTAAAATGTTAACAAAAATCTGTGACCACGTGGATCAGGTGGTTGGAGCATTGTTCCGTGCAAAGGTTACCAGTTCGATTCAATTCCTAGGCATGGTCAGGGCACATGCCTGGGCTGTGGGTTCGATTCCCAGTTGGAGCATATACGTCCCTTTCNCTATTATGCATGGCAGGAAATAGACCCAGAAACAGAGTTACCTGCCGAGTCACCCAGGTAAGCAAGTGGCAGAATGGATGCGAGGCCAGGCTGCCTGACCCCAGAGCAGGGTCTGAACCACGACGCTCTACTATCTGGAAACAGTGAAGAGTAGTTGATGAGAAGATTCTCACTTCTACAACAACATCACATACCGGCTTCTAAAATGTTAAGAAAAATCTGTGACCACGTGGATCAGGTGGTTGGAGCATTGTTCCGTGCAAAGGTTACCAGTTCGATTCGATTCCTAGGCATGGTCAGGGCACATGCCTGGGCTGTGGGTTCGATTCCCAGTTGGAGCATATACGTCCCTTTCTCTCTCTCTCTCTCCATCTCTCCCTCCCTCCCTCCCTCCCTAAAAATCAATGGAAATATGTTCCCGGGTGAGGATTTAAAAAATAAAAAAAAATGCTAAGAAAAATATGTGCCATGATGTTAGAATGATCTTCCCACCTCCGACTGACCACTGTCTGAAAAACAGGCACAGAGCACTCCTTTCCCTCGCGTGCCTCAGTGAAACCCGGTGGACAAAAAGGTCAAAGGGAGGACTGAGGGAGGGAACTGGATTTCTCTGGGGAGAGTGGTTGCTGTGCTATGTGACATCACTACCCTAAACCTAGTGAGGATTCTCAAGAGGACCCCTGGGGGAGCTCTGAGACAGAGTGACTGGGGCCTGACTCCACCTAGGGAGGAGCCTGGGGGGCACGTCATCTGACCCCTGGCCTGGAGCTCTAGGAAGAGGGGCAGGCTCCAGGGCAGATGAGGGCTGTTCTGGTGTGTGGGCTGCACCCCCAGATGAGTGTGTCCAGGAGAAAACATGAGATGAGCACAGGAAGGCACTTAGAATGAGAAAAGACCTCAAAGGCAGAGTTCAGAAGAGCACTGGCTGAGGATGATGGCCCAGTCTGAGCAGGGGCACCAGGCAGCCACCCAGAACAGTGATACCCAATACTGGGCAGAGGAACTCTGCAGGGAAGCCTCAAAAAGACCAGACAGAACCCACTTACCATCTGCCAGGCCCAGATGGCAAAGCCCTGCCCCCACTTCTGCCCTGGAAGGAAGTGGGCAGAGGAGCATCTGATGAGTGGGGGAGGGGCGACAGGCGGAATCAGGGAAGGAAGGCCTCGCCCTGTTCCCCTCTTCAGGGGCCCAAGGCAGATGGAGCTGGGCACAGGAGAACACTCTAAGCCACAGTCAGGTTTGGAGCTTTAATTATTACCCTGCCCCGTGTAGTAACCCAGCTTGGACTTGTACCTCAAAACAAGAGTGGGACGGTGGTATCTGAGAGTGAGTGACCAAACTGCTGAATTTTTGACCCCACCTGATTTTCATTCTTGAGAAAACCCTCTAAGTAAAGTTTGGAGGGACATAAAAAAAGAAAAATTAATTCTCAATCTACTTCATGTGTTTGTCCAATGCAGCGATGACAGCGCGTCAGGTCGCAAAGGCCAGCTTTCCGGGTACCGAACGAGAGCTGTTTTGTTTTTAGATTTTGGGCTACAACCAAACACTTGAGGAGATTACTTGGATAACTGAGGAAGAGAAAAGCAGACAAACGTACACCATTTCAGTCAGTAAAATAAAATCTTCAAAGAAGAATTGTCAGCATCTCAGAAATGTCTCCTTAAAGCAGCTTCAAAGCCAAGGCATCTCCTTTTCTGTTCAAGTTACCTCATCCCCTCCCCCGCCCTCCTCCCTCAGGCTACGGAAACTTGCTGCTATTGCTAGGAACGGCTGGAACCACTGAATCTCACAGTCTCTAAGGTGACTTCTTGGGGGGAAAAAGGGAGTTTTTCCAAGGTAAGTCTACCGTAGAGTTGTGACAGGAATCAGCTGGAAGGTTCCAATGTGAGACTTACAATTACAGACAATGGTAGGGGGAAAGCCTAGAGGAAGAGAGTCCCTGTCATCCCCGGGAAAGCCGATGACAAGGTAAAATCGGGCTGCAGTCGTTCTGACTCCCATTCCCAAAATGGGGTCAGGAACTGCCAACTCTCTCCTTAGAAGCAGCTCACTGCCCACAGAGCCCAGCCCAGCCAGTGGCCTGAGGACAATGGAGGGCTGGAGAGGGACCTGGGGGGAGGCTCTGACTTCCAGCGTAACCTCTCTGGGCCTCAGTTTCCCCACCTCTGACACAGCAGGTCACCCTTCTATAAACATTTCATCTTAAGGCTGTAGAGATCACAGAAGTGAAAATGAAACTCCTGTGTGAAAAGCTGTTTTTCCTATGTGGTCCTCCACAATGTATAAGGGTTTTTCAGGGGCGGGGGAGTATTGCATATTTCCATTCATTCAGTCACAGATGATGTCTGGGCCTCCATGGTGTGGGGAGGCAGGGTGCTAGTACTGAGCAAAGAAGGGCAAAGATGACAGGCCCCTGCCCTCAAGGGGTTTGCAGGCCCGACAAGCCAGGATGGGTTACACCCTCCAACCGGTATGCTTGTGCTATGTGTGGGGGGAGGGGGGACAGAAAGGAGGAGCAAAGAACCTTGAACTTGCACTGAAGAACACTAAAGGGCACCCTTCCTGCTCTAAAACGCTAAGTGTCTCCTCATCCCCAGCACCTCTGCTGGCAGCACCTCACTTGTGAAGATATGTCAGCAGTATATCACCCTGAATCTTGCCTCCTTCCACTCCAAAACTCAGTCATGAGCGTAAATGGTGGGCAAAATGGAAAAGGAAAGGTACCCCTACTTTTTCCACAAATTGAGACAATCATAAATAGATTCTCATTTTTGTGCCAGAAATAAATGCTTATTTTTCTTTCCTGACATCTAGAATTAATAATGGATGTTGTTTCTACCACTGTCCCACTATCAAATCAGACACAGAAACCACATGCAATTTTACTTTCTTTTATGCTGTTAACATAGTGTGATTGCTAGAGAGAGATCTGAGGCAGCTACTGACTTCTGTAACTGAGCCATCCGAACCACAAAATAGTCAGGGTTTAAAAGAATGCTTTCATCATTCATCTGCTCATTCATTCTTTCATAAGCAATGTTTTTTGAACACCTACTATGTGCCAGTTAAATGTTCTAGGCACTAGAGTATAGGAGTGAACAAAAGCCTCCACCCTCACAGGGAAAGAGCAACAAACTTCTTAGCATATAAGTGTAAGTCTTATGGAAATACAAGGGGAGAGACTCAGGGATGGGCAGAAGAAAAGGCCCAGGGTAGGGTGACAGTGCTTATGAACAAAGGTGACATCCGAAAAGAGATCAGGAAGGAAGAAAAATGACAATGTGAATTTTGGGAGGACACCACACCAGATAGTGAAGAGCAAGTGCAAAGGCCCTGGGGTAGTGAGTTATGTTTGAGATTTTGGAGGTAAAGCAAGATGATGAGTAGAGGCTTGTATGAATGGAGTGGGGGTGGACCGGGGGTGCACAGTGTGGGAAACAAGGTTCCAGAAGTAATGGGGCACCACATACTCACTGCTTTGAGTGAGAAATGTTCACCGTAGGGTTTGGAGTGGAGAAGTGACAGAATCTGCCTTACATTTTTGAAGGACCACTCTGGCTGCTGTATGGAAATGGGCCTGGGGCACAGGGCGGGAGGCGCACATGAGCAATGCAGGCAAGATGTGGTGGCAGTCTAGAGCAGGGCGTAACGGCGGAGATGGTCAGAAGTCAGATTCTCAATACCCTTCCAAAGGAGGGTTGACAGCAGTTGCTGACAGACCGAATGTGGTATAAGAGAAAAGAAAGAAGGGTGTCTGGAACACCCAAGCAAGTGGAAGAACAGAGTTGCTGTTTGTTACAATTGGGAAGGGCAGGTTGGGGGTGGGGGGTGGACGTTAGGAGTGTTGTCTTAGACTGCTGACTTTCAGAAGCCCATTGGGCATTTAAGTGGAGGTGGTATGTAGGCCATACAAGTCTGGAATTCAGATGAGGTTGGGAACACAGATCTAAATTCGGAAGACATCAGTGTTAGGCACCATTTAGAGCCCCGAGCCTCACAGGGGTGTCCAACCCGCAGCCACGGGCCGCATGCAGCCCAGGATGGCCACGAATGCAGCCCAACATGAAATTGTTAATTTCCTTAAAACCCTTTTCTGGCTCATCCGTTTTCATTAGTGTGTGAGTATTTAATGTGTGGCCCAGAGGTGCCAAAAGGTCGGACACCCCTGGAAGAGCGTGAATAAAGATTGAGAAGAGGTCCCAGGACCCAGCCTGGAGCATGCAAAATTTAGAGGTCAGAGAGGTGAGCTGGAACTGGCAAAGGAGTGTGAGAAGGCACTGCCTGTGAGGCAGGAGAACCAGAAATGTGGGCTATCTTGGAGGCCAAGTGGGGAGAGTGTTTCTAGAAGGGAGAAACGGCAAACTGTGACTTAGTCCTAGCTTTATTGATCAGAGTTTCTGAGTACCTAGGGGAGACAGTGATGTGCTCCATGACTCAGACAGGTTCAACAAGAAAGCGACAGGATCAATAAGTCCCTCGGCTGGTTAATCAGAGATAAATTGAAGGCTATAGTCTAGCTATAAAGACAAGATGCAGAAAAACAATCTGATGTCATGACAGGTAGATAGATTACAAACCACGTGGCACCCAGGGGCAAACATAAGCGAATGAGTGTCAACCCCAAAGAAAATTTCTAGTGACATATCACTGGGCTCTGTCCTCGGCCTGCTTGACATGCCAGTGGCTTTGATCAGTGATAACTAAATTTGACTGCAATCAAAACCATCTAAGAGGCTCGTGAAAAGCGAGCATCCCTGTGTCCAGCCAGACCTACTGAGTCAGGATTCCCCCTGTGGGCAGTGGGGCGAGAAGCTAAAGGAAGCCCTGAGCAGAGAAAGGAATTGAAGGAGCAGGCTGATCGGCTGAAATGTACAGCTAAAACCAAGTTGAGTGGAATGTAGAATGTGCTCGAAGATGACAACTGGGTAAATGTGGAATCCTGCATTTAACTCTGGATAGGGTACACCCAGCTGGATCTGAGACCAACTTGAACTCTCAGTGATGAACCATGTGACCTCAATCTTTACGGACAGCACATGACGGGAAAAGGCACATAACCCAGCCATACCCACTATGTCCCCCTAAAGCACTCTCTCAGTGGGACAGAGGACACATGGGAGGGCGGTCAGAGGAACATGACCAAGATGCTGACAGGACTCCACCCAAAGAGAAGCAGATGTTTAGCCAAGAAACTCGGAAGAAAACAGGACTCCACCCTGAATACCTCAAGGGCCAATATGGAGAAGGACTTATTTTGTGGGATCCAAGAGGGTAGATCCACAACCAATGAGTAAAAACTACTAGAACACGATTCTACTGTAGTGGAAGGAAGGTCTTTTCAACAGCAGGAGTAACCCAAAGAGACAGAAGTAGTAGGTGCTTTGCTGCAGGAATAAACTCATGCACACTAAATCAGCACTCACTGCAATGCTCTATGTGCACATGTGTTACAGACACATGTGCACCCTTGCTAGACTGGAAGTCCTGAAGAATTTCAACCCCAGCGTCCAGCGCCAGCCCTGCCCTGTGCTCTGTGCGCAGTGAATGTCACTGGAACGAACGAGCAGACCGTGGCTGGATGCCACCAAGCCTGCTGGGCAACTGCAAGTCACGCTACACAACTGTTTGTGTTCCTCCTGAAACAGCAGATCCTGCTCTTTCTCAAAAACTGCACGCAAACCACTTTGGAGATAACAGTTACCCTCTGCATCTTCACAGTCAACTTGGAATTCAGAAATGAATTATTTAACTGTTACGTATAACAGTCAATAGTAATATTAGCCCTAGGTTTAAAACTCGGCCTGGTATTACATAAGTACAAGCAATAATAATTTTTGCCTCCAAAGTCTCTGTAGATTACATAAAAATCTGTGTTGAAAAAATCTGAGCCTTGCCCTCCAGGCCTCCTCTCATGTAAATGTCACTACATCTCTCCCTGGGGGGATTTATTTACTGATTCATGGGCTGGAGTGATTGGCCCCCTGGAGCAAGCCACCCACCACCCTTGGCCAGCTGTGGTTCACCACCAATGCCACCCTGTCAACAGGCCTGGTTAAGCTTAGAAGTTAACCCAAAGGGCATCCACAGAGCAGCCTTTGCAGTTACCAAGGCGATGGATGCGCATCATATCCTCCTTAAGAGCTCCCAATACCAAACCAATTCTCTGGTCCATGAATCAGAGCTAGGAACGCATCGAAAACCGAGGTCCTCTTCCAAAGCCATATTCTGCCCTAGTCCCCATGCAGGGGCAGACAGGCTACAGCCATGCGTCCAGGAGAGGGAGCCATGTCTCCCAGAAGCATTTACTCTACTGCAGGCACTGCCTTAGGGGCCAACTCATTTAATCCTCACAACAATCCTCTGAGGTGGGATTGGAGCCCCACTGCACGAATGGGAAAAGGATATCTCGGAGAAGTTGACACAGGTGCCCCAAGTCACACAGACGGTAAATGGACAAGCCAGTATCGGAACTCAGGTCTGGTCGGCCCCTAAACTGTACACAGCAAACAAAACAATCTTAAAGCAAAAAGCCAGATTGGGACACTCCCTTGTCAAAATGCCCGGGTGACTTCCTCTCAGCCAAACTTCTGCAGGACCCCACCTACTCAGGCCTCTGCCGGCCTCTCTTGCCTCATGCCCTATTCTTCTCACCCTTGTTCTCTCCTTCCCAATCCTACTGGCCTTGCTCCTGTCCCTAAGAGTCCCCAAGTCTCTGACTCCGGGCTACCACTCCTGCTAATCCCTCTGCCCAGAATGCTATGCTCCCCAACGCCCTACAGGTCCCCCTCACTTCATCCAGGTCTCTGCTCCAATGCCACTTCCTCAGGAGGCCATTCCCAACTGCTCTATCAGAAAGAGACTTCTTCTGTCACCACTCTCTAACTAGCCCTTACCCCCCACCTTATGTTTCTCGCCAGCACTTACCAGTACTGGACCGTACACACTTGGTTAGTAAACTGCTCATTGTCAGCACCTCCGCAGGAATACAACCTCCGGGGGGCGGGGGAGTGGGCAGGGACTCTGCATCACTCCTGCTGCTCCCCTGCGTCCAGGACCCCCAGGCGGCCCGTGCATGCCAAACTGGGTTGCTGTGTGCCCTCCACCCTCTGCCAACTCCATCTGGTCTCAGACACTGAGGGCTGCTACACAGTAAGTGGATGACCTTGTCCAAGTAACTTCAGCTCTCCAAAGACATCTCCCATTTACTGAGAGCGGCCCTGACAAAGAAGGGACGGGTATTTCATCCCTCCCTGAAGACCGCGTCGCCCTCCTGCTCTGATATTTGCTACTTTTGGAATTCTGTGATTTTATCAGAGAAGAGACATTTGGTGCAGCTGATGAAACAAAAAGATAATTATATGTCACAAAAAGAGAAAAAAAACCCTTCAAAACAACCAATTGTCTGTTTATTGCTAGAACAGACAATTAGTTCATTTAATGCCTTCCAGTATCTGTTCAAAGCAGACAGAAATGGAACTCTTATTAAAGGAGAGTTACACAGAGCTGCACGATCCAGCACTGAACCAACCCGAGGGCTTCCAGAGGTGGAATTTCTGCAATTCCACCAATGCAAATCCCCAAGCTTACAAGGGGATTGAGGCAGAAGCTGGTCATAATCCAAGAGAAGACCGGTATTCAACATTAAAGTTTCTAGAGATAAAATTATCTCTGTTTGGGGAACTTAGTTTGTCTCTCTCCATTTTTCCATAAAACATTTTACATTCTGCACAGTGTTTTGCAAATAAACAGCGGCTTGTTAGTTTCAAAACTCAGGATTTACTGTGAGTTTTATTTGATGCATTCTATCCGAACATTGTTTTAGTGGTGGAAATTTATCCTGGCATCAGAGGCATTTGTTTACCGTGCTTTCTTAGTTTTTCTCTTTCTTTTTAACACATATAATACTTCAAAGAAATGCTTGGCTTCAGGCCCTGGTCAAGCTCAAAGGGTGAAATACCAAAGAGATAAGAGAACAATCTTCTGGGAAAATTTAAGCTAACCTCTTAGTTTACAACTTTCAACCAATCCATCCACTCCCTCATTCTTACAAGGTGGGAGATGATAAAGCTTTACTGTGTAGCCAAATACCGGAACAGATAAAATGCCGACAGCAATCTCACTTCCAAAAAAGGGAGAAAAAAAGAGTTTGCATTTGTCTTTGAATTCCAGTGCTTGGCCTCAGTAGGGGAAGTTATACAGAAAAGATTAAAAGGTGCGGATGGAAAGTAAAGAGCGAACTTAAGAGTATAAAATGCTCAGAACAGTGTATCTTCACTGAATCTTGGAATATGCCCTTCTTCACTGCCAGATTTTTTTTCCTTTTACTGTACTGTATCTGATCATAAATTTTGAATATTCCTAAGTGTTTTCCATCAGCAGACAAGTGTCCACACTCTGTAGCATTAGTGGTAAGTTGATCTAATTCAAACAAATTACACCCAGCTTCCTTCACAGGATAGGCTAACAGCTTATCCCATAATGCTCACACTAAACAAAAAAAAAAAGATCTTTATGGCTTGAGCAATCTTCCAAAAGGTTAAAAACAAATAGAAAGAAGGCTGCAGGTTGTTCAGTGATATTTATGAGCATTATTGAAGTTCTTGTGCCAATATTGGGAAACGTTTCATGGAAACACTCATCTCTGACCAACTGATAAAATTCCAATACACAGTCTGTTGCCCACATGTATTGTTACTTCTGTGATTATTCTGATATAGTGATCAATTTAGGCTCCACCTCTAAGGAGTCTTTGAAATATGGTATTATCTCGCAAAATACTTTCCTTAAAGAATCATGGTTTTTTAAAAAATTTTTGTTGAATGTACTTGAGTGACACTGGTTAATAAAATTACATAGGTTTCAAGTATGTAACTCCGCAATATATCATGTATACATTGTATTGTGTGTTCAGCACCCAAAGTCGAGTCTCCATTTATGCCCCCGAGCCCTCTTCCCCTTCCTCCTTCACCCCCTTTCCCACTGGGAATCACCCACTAGTATCTGTGTCTGTCAAGTATGTATTTTTTGTTGTTGAATTCTTTCACCTTTTCACCCTGTCCCCCAGACCATAACTGCTCACACTCTGTGGTTTCAAGGAGGAAGAGAAGACAACCTCCCCCAGTATAACGTGCGGCCCCGAACAGCCCAGATGCGCGAATTTCCTCGAGTCACTCACTTTTTCGTTCCACGCCCACAGTCCAATTCCGAGAAACGCTATTCCCAAAAACTGAAAGAGAGAGAGAAAGCAGTATAAATACAAGGGTAAACACCATGTTTTTACTGATATCAATTATAAAGTCTTCTATTAATTCTTTTGCCACTTTTACCTGGCTAAGAAATAGTTTTCTCTAAAATCTGAGTAACAGGCTAACAGAAAACAGAACAAAACAGAATCCCCTTGATTAAAGTTACCACAGCATTGAAAAGCATTGGTTTAAAAAAAAAATGGAGTGTGTACATATGCAATGGAATATTATTCAGCCTTTAAAAAGAAGGAAGTCCTACCAAATGTGACAACAGGGATGAACCTGAAGGACATTATGTTAAATGAAATAATCCAGACAGAGACGATAAATACCACTTGGCATCACTGGTACGTAGAATCTAAAAATAAGTAAGTCAAACTCATAGAAACAGAGCAGAAAAGTGGTTACTTGGTGTGGGGGAAGTAGGAGGGATGGGTGAGAGGGTGCATACTTTCTGTTAAAAGATAAATAAGATATGAGAATCTAACGTACAAAGTGGTGACTATAGTTGATAATGTACTGTACAATTTAAATTTGCTAAAAGAATAGAACTTGAATGTTCTCACCAAAAACAAAGGTAACCATGTGTGGGCATGGATGTGTTCATTAACTTGATGGGCAGAGTCTTTTCATAATGTGAGTGTGTGTATCAAATCATCATGTGTACCCTAAACACCTTACAATTTTGTCACTTACGCTTCACTAAAACTGAAAAATCCACAAAATTTTAAAATAAAAAAGGGGCTGGGGACACATACATAGGTGCTTAGAAATCATTCAGGTTATGAATAATAAAGAGGTAGAATTTTGAATGAGGTCAAGGTCATTCATAACGTTTAATGGTGCCTTTGAAGGTCAAAGAGGCACAGCACATGCCCCCACAAGTCCAACCTGGTGCTCACTGCGAGACAAAAACCGGGGACGTGCACTGGGAAGAGCTGGCAACTCTCTTCACCACCAAACCATTACAGATGGGCCAGGCCAGAGAGGGCACGTGGAAAGCCCCCTGTCCCTCCACGAGCTCTTTGTCACTCCTTCAAAAGGCAGCATGAATCTTATCAAGTCCAAAGTGACCTCAAGAAAATTCCTGGATGCTTCTGTTCTTCAGAATCTTAAATTACTTATACTTGAGAGGACTTCCATGACTGGGTCTGGTCAACCCAGGTCCGCAACTTCACGTGTGACATGGAGCACAAAAGTGACAGGAAGCCGAGTTAAAGGAGGACACGATGCACTCAGCTAAGGCAGAGGTGTCCCTCATCCACGAACATGGACCTCACGTGCTGCCCATGAACTGTGGTGAATATGGGGGCGGGGGGCTGGGGGTGGGAGAGGAACAATTGGTGACCAGGGGAACTTTCCATTCTAACTCATCTTCAGAATAGTCCATCTGTTCTAAGACATGCATTTCCACCCTCCCCATACTTTAACATCTCTGAAACTGGGACGTGTCTTAAAATCGATGGTACCTTATAGTTGTTTTTCCTTAATTGTACCAAAAAATGCTATGTGACTTCTGATAAGGGTGTCACAAGTTTGATGACACATCACACAGTGCTGTCCGCCCACAAAGAGCTCGGGGATCAGAACTGGGTGTAACTGGCCGTGAGGGAAGGCTCACTCCTCATCTCCGTCAACAATAGCAACTCAGAATTTCCTGTCCAAACACTAAAGTGAGAAGAACAGGCCAGCTGACCAGCAGCATCTGACGTCAGCAGCACACTGTTTATTTTCCTTCATTCTGGTGAAGTTAAATGCCAGGAAAGCTGTCCTCTGAGAGGGGTACGCAAACAAAGTGACCGTGAGGGTGGCCACTCTTTCCAGGTTCGGGGATACCCGAGAACTGTGCACCTGGCGAGGTCTTCACCATTCGCCACAGGGAGCGACACTTTGCAGGCATTGGCTAAAAATCCGACCGGGGCTGGGAAAACAGCAGGAGCAGAGGGGAGGGGAACTGAAAAAACACAAACAATGGACGGGCCCTGGAAACGTCGTGCTGTTTCTAAAAGTCGAACTTCCCAAATCTCCCCACAACCATGCGTCAGGACAGCAAGGGTATGCAACACGTTCTCAGCCCCCATGCAGAAAAGTTCCAGCAAGTCCTTGGTTTGGCAAAAAAGACCCTTTTCTTCCTAATTTTGCTCTTACATGTTTGAATTGTATTTAGAAAGATTTTTTGTTTTTGATATCCCATCAGAAAAACTGTGGTCAGCCACTCTACTCCCCTGGTCAGAGTGCTATTTCACTTTACGTTTCTGATCCAAAACAATGAGGTACCAGTTCCCCAGAAGGTAGAGGGGACGCTGTAGTACAACAATAAAGCAGTTCAGCATGTTACTCTCTCCCTGTCTCTCACATTTACAGGCCCTCGGCACCACAGGGTGACACGTGTACACGCAGGGTCCCATCAGGCCTAGAGATCACTGAACGTCTCATTCCACATGTATGACACCCAACTCATCCCAAACCAATGCCTGATGCTAAAGCTCGGATCCTGAAGCTCTTCACAGACAAAGGTTCACATTGCCCCCCGTGCAGTACTTAGTCACAGTGACATCACGAGATGAGTGGGATGTTGTGGCAGAGGACATTGAAGTCAGCATTCCTCCCTGTGGAAGAGGGTGGACATGCCTCTTCTGAGAGCCCTGCCTAATTGCTAACATTTATTTCCCTTCATCACTCACCAGCCATTGTGCTCTGTGGGCAGTGTCTCTCTCAAGCATCACAACAAGTTTATTTTTAAATAAACACAGAGTTTAAGAAAGAGAAAAATAAGGCTCACAGAGGCACACAGCTTCTAAGTGGAAAAGCAGAGATTTGAAGTAAGAGGAGTCTAGCATCAAAGTACATGTTCTTCCCAGTCTTGATAAATCCCCATTTTCCCCCCCAAAATAGAAGATCAAGGCATCCGGGTTAGAATCATGTGGAACAAGAACAACAGAGTATGCATTTCCTCTCCAGAAAGCAAAGGAAGGTTGAGGCAGAAAGAGATAAAAACCTGGTTGAAGAACAGAGATGCCCCAGGCTAGAGTCTGCAATGGAGCGACATAGAAAACAGAAATTCCATGGTGGGTCAACTGTCTCCTCTTCCTGTCACTTTGAAAACCCTTTTTCTTTTATGAACCATATCAGTGGATTGAAAACCAAGAGTCTTCCACAAAAAGGTGAGAGAAAAAAATATCGGGATCTGAAGAAGACTCACAGACAATTCCTTTATAAACTTGCTCCAATACTTTCTGCTGTAATGCTGACTTTCCAAACAGAGGTTTAAGAATTTGGAGAAAGAGCCCTGGATTTAAAGTCAAGGAAAGCACCTAAGCGAGCAAGTGGTGCAGGGCTGGGGCCTCAACACACACATACCTTCGGTGCTACGTCACTAGGAAATGTCCTCCTGATCACTCTCAGCCCATATGTTTTGTTTTAAACCCAAGTTGTTCCAGCTCCAAATAATTAAACAGAGAAGAGCCAAGAAACAGAGACAGGCACGCAGCACTCGCGGCACACCGAGTTTCTTCCTTCCCACCTCCCCAGGAGAAGAGGACCATAAACCACCAAACTGACCTCACTTGGAAACCCAGGGGCCAGCGTACACGGAACAGCTGAGAACACTTAAAGGCAACTCTCTTCCTCTGAAACAGAACAGATCTGACGCATCTTCCCACATGGCAGTGTATGCAAACACGCAGTACAAGTGTTTGTCCACCCAATTTTTGATGTTTTAAAATGAGCAACAATAATTTTGCCAACATCTGTTGAATGCGAGTATGAACTAGGTACTCTGTACTTTTATGAATTAGCTAAAACAGCTCTGCCTAATACAGTAGCAATGAGCTACTGAGCCTCTGAAATGTGGCTCGTTCAAATCGAGACATGCTTGCAGTGTGAACTGTACACCAGATTTTAAAGGCTGAATATGAGTGAAAAGAATGTAAAATACCTCATTAATAGTTGTTTTATTATTGATTACATGTTGAGATGACAAAGCTTTAGGTATAGAGGGTTACATAAAAGATATTAAAGTTAATTTCACTCCTTTCATTTTAGTTTTTTTTACAATACAGTTTCTGTAACACTTAAATCATATATGGCTTGCACTATATTACTATTGAACCATGCTGGTCTGAAGTATCCCCCATCAGTCCCAGGCAGTGGGCACTGACACCATCACCATTTTATGGATAAGGAAACTGAGCCTCAGAAACATAATTCTCCCAAGACCACAATGGTGCCTGAGCTGCGATGCTCAGGAAATGACTCCTCCGCCCAAGCTCAAAATTATTTTAATACTTTCCTAATGAGCACAAAATGTTTGTCCAGCCAAAGAAGGAATAGAGAATCATACTGACACTCCTGTCCTAACACTCAAAATTGCTCCTTTAATTTCTGGGTGTTGGAGGCAAAGAGATGTTTTCCTGACTGGCAGTGAGGGTGGCACCAGGTGCAAACTGCCAGAGCCGCAGGCTGAGGGAGGTCGGCCCAGCTGTGCAGACTGGAGCCAGCAGGGCTGATGCGTAGCAACAGCTGGAGAGGAAAATGGCCCTCAGATGTGATTTGGGTGACTGGGCGTCTTTGCCAGGAGGGACACATCTGCCCCTTTTTCTCTGAGGAAAGGAAGATCTCTTCTTCCATCTGTTGTTTTAGTCCTTGTTGGGCCTCCAACATCTTGGCAATGAACCAATGCTCCGTTCTAACTGGTGCACAAATGGGTATTTCAAGAAGCCACTCATCCGTCCACCCACGATCCTGAACAAACATTCTTGCGCTCCTGCTTTACGCTAGACAATGCTTTTCTCTTGTGATAAACAAGATATTTTTAAAAAATGATATGGTCTCTGCCCCCTGTGAGCCTGAAGTTCAGTAAGAGACAGATTTTAACCAAATAATCAAAGCATTAAAGACAAGCTTGCCCTTGATGGTGCTATAAAGGAAAAGAAAATGAGGCCAATAAGACTACAGGAGCGGTATCTGACCCAGAAAGCACTCCAGGAAGGCTTCTCTGAGTGAGGGACGTAGGAACCGGAGTCTGAAGGATGAGAAGACATTAACTGGAAAAAAAGAAGAGAAAAGAAAAGAAAAAAAGGAAGAGTTTTAAGCAGAGGGAAGAGAACACGCGAAGGCCCCGTGGTGGGACCTCCACTAGGGTGGAGGACATTCTGACCTCCACTAGGGTGGAGGACAAAAGGCTCTGAAAGGTGACTGGTGTGGGCGGTGCACAGAGGATGGGGAAAGAGAAGAGGGCAGGTTTGCAATTAGAGATGCAAGCATGACCCAGCCCATGCAGGGCCTTGCAAGCCCTATTAAGGGATCCAGTCATTACACTAAGAGTGGTAGGAAGCCATTTGTGGGCTGTTTGTGTGTAGGGAGCTGCGGTGAGGGGAGGAGGCAGGTCTGCAACAGATTTGGTCATTGGCAAAATGATGATCTGGGCTGCAAAAAAGATTAGATGCACCAGGAACCAGGAGACAGCTTCGGTCGTGCTGACAAGCCTGGATCTCGTCCTGGACTGAAATGTGGTAGAGAAGTAAATGGGACTGAGACTATTTAGAAGGAAACCTGTCATTTTCGGGGATGACTAGATCTGGTGACGGGCAGGGGAAGGGTGAAGGAGAGGGAGGTGTTAGTGGTAATGCCCGTGATTCCAGCATCTTCTACATGGATGGCATTTCAAAATCCATCTTGAGTCCTCTGTGACAGAAATAACTCTCAGGTGCTAATTTTCTCAGTGGCTTTAGATCCAGTGGCATTTCTGAAGGCCAGTTTTCTTTTATAGGTATTTTGGTTGCTATCTGCAGTTTTTTTGAAGAAAATTTCAGCTCGCCTACTTTAAAAAATTAATTATTTAAAATCCATACATACACATGTCCACTATGATTATTCATAAAAGGAAGCAGTTATGTATAGATGTGCATTAAAATTCACAGGCAATTCTTTAAAAAAATAACAATTACACTAATGGCATTGGCCCCGAATCCCATGAAGAGCCTCAAAATAATAATGCAGCAAGTAAACAAGATGGAGAAAAACAAAAATCAGGTCAGTCTTTTCACCTCCACTGGAGCCTCAAAATATTATCTTAAATAACAATGGATAGAACTGTTATTCCTTCATCATTCCCATAAAGTTTTTTTAAAAAATTTTAGGCTCTGCCTGAATAAACAGGAGAGATGCACTGAATACACCTGGCACAACAGAAAGGAAAAGCCAGCCAGCCATTAGGAGAGACGTATTCTCCTGCGACTGCAGCACATGGACTTGTCATTGGCTATTTTCTGACTCTTCAGCGTGAACACCACTCCAGTTCTGGCAGGGGTGGGTGGTGAGGAGGGACAGTCCACCCAAGTGTGCTGAACACTTATGTTAACAAAACATGTGTGGTCTTTCAGGAGCAGGGGCCGATTTCAGGCATGGTAGATGCCATTTCTGCCACGTCTCTGGAGTAAGTGAGGTTGGCGGAAAATTCAATACGCAGAAAGTCAATCCCAGTTTTGCCACTGGGTCCCTGTGCCCCAGTTTGTACATTCAATCTGTCCAGAATCCTCATGATAGGATGGTATGACAGATAAAGCTCAAACTTGTAAACAGGACATTCCACATCTGAGCTGGGTCAACCTCTCTCACTTCCCCTCTCTCTCCTGGCCTCCTTCATGTGGCCCGAACACACGCAGGCTGCTGAACCCCGGCTCCGGTGCAACATGGGTCTGTGATCTTGAGAAACACTCTTCATTCAACAGATTTACCGAGCACCTACCATGAGCCAGGCAGCCCTCTAGAGGCTTGGATAAATCAGGAAACAAAACAGACAAAAGTGCCTGCTCTTACGGCTGACACTCCAGTTGGGTTGTGGGGAGGCAAAGGCAAAGGAAAGGCATGAAGGAGCAGATTACACAGGATGATGAGAAGCGCTGGGAAAGGAGAGCAGCATAAGGGGAATGAAATGTAGTGCAGGGTGCAGGGAGGGGTAGCATTATTAAAATAGAGGAGACAAGGCAAGTCTCCAATAAGAAAGCTACGTATAAGCAAAAACAGGATGGAAACGAAGGAGGTGGCGGGCCGATATTAGGGAGTGGTATTCCAGGCAAAGGAACAGCCTGGCTGGAGGAAGAGGGGCAGGGGCACGTTAGAGGAACAGCCGCCCAAGGGTGGGCTGGAGGGACCAGGGCAGGAGTCACAGGAGCCAGGCTGGGTGGGTCTTTGATGGTCAGTGACAACTGTGGTTTCTACTAGAAGAAAAAAAGAACCACAGGAGGGCTTCCTGACTTGCTACAGTGTCATGGTTGTCATTTGTCACATGCACATAATAAAGGTATTTAAGGAAATGCATGACAGCTGCAGGGGAATGGGATCACGTGAGGTCTGTGTGAGATTCTGACAGCCTACCCTGGTGCCTGGTACAGCCAGTGCCACGCACAGTAGCACCCTCCCCCTTCCTCAAGCATTGCTCAGCCTGCCTCCTTGCCGCACACCTACCTGTGTCCATCGGAAACCTTGTTTCAGGACCTGCCTCCTCCAAAGTTTGGACCTGTTTCTCCAAATGGGAGAACATCCTCGTCCTCATGATCAGAAGCCCTCTCCTCTGAACTTCGTAACCACTCACCACATGTCCCCTTACCTGACACATTCACACAAAGGACATAAAGGAGAGATGTGACGTGACCTGGGCTCACACCACAGGAGGGGCAGGGGCTGTGTGGATCATCGGACGTGTGCCCATTCAAGAGGCAGCAGCCCCTGCCCTCCAGTTAATCATCTCTCTTCCCTGGCACTCGCCAGAGGATTCTTCCAAAACAGTGGATACAAGCATCCCCATGCATTTAAAATAAACTATTAAAAGGTATACCATTCAGAACATTGAGATTGTGTTTAACTTCAAATCTTTTCAATTTCTTTATGTTAGCTCTCTAGTTCAGGAATTCTGGATATATGGGCCCTGGAATCTAAAAACCTACTAATTTTGGAAGCCCACCTTAAAATAAGTTTTTTCCTATCAGGCTTTATCGATGTCTCTTCCTTCTACCTAAAATTATTCTTTTTGTTGTTGTTGCCATTCTTTAATGCAAAGGGACATGTTTATCGATTTTAGAAAGAGAAAGGGAGAAAACAAGAGAGAGAAGAAACATTGATGTGAGAGAGAAACATCAAGTGGTTGCCACCTGTATGCACCGCAAACAGGGACTGAAATTGCAACCCAGTATTGGGTCCTGACAGGGGATCAAACCCACAACCTTTTGGTGTAACAAGGCAGTGCTCCAACCAACTGAGCCACCCAGCCAGGCTCACTCCCTGTTTTTATATTACATCCTTTATAAACAGGTTTTGGTTTCATTATACCCATTTAAAAAATAATAACACCCTTTAGGAGGAATGTGGGATATAAATTATAACCAATACTTATTGGGGTAGTTTCTCAAACTATACCCACCCATTTTTGAACACTGACCCCTATTCTTAAGGGGAGCCCTGCAGCCACGTTTGTGAAGGGGGTCCCACCCACTCTCTCCCCTCTCTAGACCAAGGAGTTAACTAAAGTGGGACACGTGACTCAGAGCCATTCCATTGAACACTGGGCTGAGGTGGAGTCTGTGCCCCCAGGAATCGGAGTTTGGATGCAGGGAATGGTGGTCAGCCTCAGACTTCCTTATGCTGTAACAGACTAGGGGTGCTGAGGTGACAGCGTGAAGACCTAGAAAGAGGGAGAGACCACAAGGACCTTCTACTCCTGACTACCCTCTGCTCCTCCCCGCACGCCCTTGTTCTGACCTGGGGTTCCACACGATGCCCTGGGTCCCTGCTCTACCTCTCTTCTTCTCCCTGCTCCTTTCTTAGCTCAAGCTACTTTGGGGGCTTTTTGTTACTTGCAGCCAAGAAGGTCCTAAGAAATACTGGGTTGGCCAAAAAGTTCATTACTTTTATTCCATGAAATAAAAGACACATTTTTCATTTTCAGCAATAACTTTGCTCATTTGGATATCTTGAGTAGGTCGGCTATCTCCTGCTATTGGCTTCTAGTGGATAGAGGGCAAGGATGCTGCTAAACAGCTTCCAATGCATAGGACAGCCCCACAGCAAAGAATCAATTTGGCCAAAATGTCAATAGCACCAAGAAACTTCGTAACCCACTTTTGACACGTCCGATGAGGCACAGCACCTTCTCCACATGCTGCAGAAATCTTTTTTTAAAATTTCAGTTGCTTTTACCATTTTTTCTTTTCATATATTTTTCTTTTCAGATATTTTTACCACTCTTGAAACAATAGGGCATAATAAAACAAAAATGTTGGGTGTATTCTTTCATTTTCAACATTAAAATGGCTGCACCAAAATTCACCAATTTTGATAATTTTTTAAACGCATGCTGACATGACAGCTGTCAAAATACAATCTAACAAAATTGTTTCAAATGAAGTTAAAGACAGCCAAGCACTACTAGAGCCATCTATGGAAAAAATGTAACAGACTTTTAGCCAACCCAATAAATAAGAGACCAGATGAATTCCCTTAGTCAGGGACAAGTCACTGTTAACAACAGAGCATGCAGAACAGGCATGAGCGTGATGGTGCTCTAGGGACTAATAACAACCGGGCAGAGGCAGCTGTTCTTTCCATATAACCGAGTAGAAACACCAGTGGCTCTGAAGTGCCCCATAAGCTGTTGTTACCTGGTGTGAGAAGGAACACATCATTCAGCCATGCTTCCACCTGAAGGAAGGAGCTGCCTTCTGCTTGCCCGTGAAATGTTGGAAGAAGAATGATAAAGCCAGACCTCAAGAAATAGTTCCCAAAGCAATACCACACAGCAGAGCCTGGGAAAGGGCAAGAGGGAACAGGGGAGGAGCCTTTTCAGTGTTCCCAGGCACTGAGGACCCATGCTCTCTCCTCCTGCTTTTCTAGAGACATGGAAGGGCTCTCTGCCTTTGACCTTGCTCTACAGCCGATGAAGGCCAGAGCACCCCTTGAAGAAGTGTCTACAGTCCTGGGACAATTTTGTTCAGAAATTCCTTTGTTGAGAGTTTGAAGCTTTAACATTCTGGCAAGAACGTATAATCTGATAGGGAAAGGGAGAGAAAAAGGGAGGGTTATGCAGACGATGAAACCTATATTCTTCTTGGGAATTATGCAGACAAAGCTCATAGAAGGGAACCTAAGCGATGCAACTTCGGGTGGAAATGTGGAGGCTGCAAGTTTACAGCTCACTAATCCGAGTCAGAAAGAGCAAGGCTTACCCTGCCCAGGCTATGCTATCAGTAACTCTCTGATTAGATAAAGCCAAGGCTAAGAACAGACCAGAGAGATGTTCTGAAGGCTGAGGAGGACTGAGGGGTAGCTCAAGCATTTCACACCACAGGCAGGTTCAAGAAGGGAGGTATCTACAGACAACCACCAGCCTCTTCGGGAATAAGCTCCTGCTGTTCGCCTTAAATGTCAGGCCTTGAAAGTTTAATGCTCTCAAATATAAGACAGAAAACTGTACTTGAACAAGAATTCACTGGGGGTGTGGGGGTTGGGGGGGCAGGGCTGGGAATACAAGACAGAAAGTTTAATGCTCTCAGATGTATACTGATTTTTGTGTTGGAGTATCTTAATTTCTTAAAAAAAAACATCTTGGGCAACATTTAAAGGGTAATGCAAATAAAAATTAAAATAGGATTACTCTTTTTTAAAGTGCAAGTAGGTTTCTATAATTCAAGTCATTAAATAAGTATCGTCAGTCTATGCTGGGCATGGTGCTAGGTGCCCAGGACAGAAGGGTGAAGAATACAACTGATGATCCCTTTTCTTAAAGAGCTGTGGAGGGGTTGTGGGTGGGAAGCAAGTAACCAAAACCACAACTTACCCACAAGGGATGGAGCCTACCCCTGAGGCACGTTGCCATAGAAACAGAGAGCTGAGGCTATGGGATCACTGTGGGGCCAGAGGAAGCCTCCTAGGAAGTGATACTTGAACTGGGTTTTCAGGAGAAGGAGAAAGGAAGATCACTCCTGCAGAGGAAGCACCTTGTGCAAAAGGATCAGACCTGCAAGAGTGTGCCCATCAGGAGCCTGCAAGCGTGGCCAGAGCTGGGGCAGAGGCAGGAAGGCCAGGCCCCAGGCAGCCAATACCACCCAGTGTGGGTCCTGCTTTGGCAGCAGCTCCCAGGAACTTGTGAGAAATACAAATTCTCAGACCACCCCTGCAGTGGGGCTCAGCGAGCCCTGCGTTAACAAGCCCTGGAGATAACTTGAAACGTGGTAAAATCTGAGAACCTCTGGGCTAGAGGTGGCTAAGTGGGGGGCATTGTCACAGCAGGCTGTATGTGTGTCCTAGGTACCAGAGCACCAAGGCACCACCAGGCTACAGGGAGCCAACAAGGGAGTTTTAGCAAAACAATGATGATCACATTGCATTTAAGAACTACCGTTCCAGTACAGCTCAGAGAATGAATTGAAGGTAGACAGTGAGACGAGTAGGGAGGCTACTGTAGTAATTCTGGTGACAATGGCACCAGCCCCGAAGGGCAGAGGCAGAAGGATGAAGACAGAAGAAAAGACCGAGGAGGAGACTCTGTGGGACTTGGTAACGGGAAGCAGAAAGGGGAAGGTTAAGACCATGGTTGAACTACAACGCCTGGGTTTGAATCCTGAATATGTGACCTTGGACAAGTTAATCTCCCTATTTCTCAGTCTCAACTCTATAAAAGAGGGATATTAATTTCTACAAACTCCATGGGGGCAGGGATGTTTGTTCGTTTACTTCATTCTGAACCCTCCGAACTCAGATCTGTGTGTACTTCACAGTAGGCCTTAAATAACTACCTGCTGAATTCATCCGTGATTGCGCTGGGAGATGAGGAAGAGAGAAGAATCTAAGGACATTCCCAAGCCTTTAGCTTAAGCAATTCAGTAGGCTGTTGTGTCGTTTTCTGAAGTTGGGAAAGCTGATGGGGAAGAATATTTTAGGAGAAAGATCAATTTAACAGTTTGGTTTTAGACAGGCTGCATTTCAGACGAATGCCCAACATGCAGGAGAGAGTGTCCCGGTGTGTACATGTGAGGGTTAGAAATCAGGTTCCACCACTTACTAATTGTGTGAGCTTGAACAAATAACTTAACCTCTAAGTTCTCTATTCCCCCCTCTGTAAAGTACAGAGAATAGTGGTATCCATCGCATAGGGTCATTGGAAAGACTGAATGAGATAATGCATGTGAGATGCTTCCTCAAGTGCCTGGCCCGTTCCGTACGTAGCACACGCTCAACAAAGAACCATTATCGTGGTTATTGTTCAGGCCGTATAAGGAGTTTGTAGAGAAGAGGACCACGGCACTGTCTTAGAGAACACTTAGATTTATGGTGGGGTGCACAGACCGAACTTGGAGGGGAGACGGCAAATAAGTAGATAAAGGGGCAACAGGACACCAGGGAAGACAGGTGTCACCGAAGTCCACATAAGGAGAATCCACAGCCTGTAAGGGTACATCAACGCAGGGAGAAAAGGGGGCTGAAACAGTGGCGACTGCCTGTGTTCAGTCAAGTTGAAATGAAACATAGAACAATGAGAAAACAGTAAAGAAAGTAACTTCCCTTATTTCCCTGACTTTGGACACCACGGGCAGCACCGCCACCAGACAGTCCCCCCTCGTGTGGTGGCTGGGCAGGACCCAGTGTTACTTAAGAGGGCTGAAAACCACCAAAAAGGAACTCGGGGCTGAACCAGGGTCACCTCTACGGCCAGTCCTGTCCTTTGCCCTGTGTAGGAGACAAAAGGGAGACAGGATTATGCAATGGGTTCCAAGACCAACACATGGGGTGTAGGAAACCCCAGGTCCAGAGCCAACGGGAACATAGCTAGCTGGGTGAATTCAGTCAAGTCACTGAAGGACGAGTGTGCGTAGAGAATGCCACCACCCGGCCCAGCCACACAGGGCTTGGCAATCCCACACAAATGCCAGGGAGACATTTGGAAAAGGATATGCTTGCTATATATACTCAATGTGATTAAAATGTCACATTTTACCCATCTGTTAAAATGACAGAGAAAAATCACGCTGCAGCGACTGGCTATATCATCTGGCACATCTGTGGCCCTTAAAAACCAGCACACATTAGTAGTTTGCGGAATCTGTGCTTATTTAGTGTCTGTTTCCAGAGCGTTTTGTGGTGGGAGATAATTTTCTCAAGTTCCTGAACGTCTATTGAGGGAGTAACTGATTGGAATTATGAGTGTGTCATTTGTTGCAGACAATCGTTTCAAAGAAGTCTGTACAGCAGACAGCCTTGGAAGATGGAGGCTGTGTTTCCTTACAGGGACCCTGGACAAGGACCAGGCAGGCTTACTGGCCATTACAAAAGTCTTAAGCTCCCTAAACTCAGGGTTACCTCCGATAACGCTCTGCATACGGGCATCCACTGGCCCTCTGTGCATCACCAAATGGAAACTGGGGCTCAGAGAAAGAGTGTGAAAAATACTAACAGAGTAGCAACTAGTACTGCTGTGATTAACAAAGCCCCACGTCTCGGACCTAGGGGGCTGGAGTCTCTGCCAGTGCCCACGAGACTGAGGCGGGGCAGCTGTGAGCTGGCAGGTAGAGCCAAACCTCAGACGCTTCACAATCCTTGACATTTATGGTTTTAGAAGAGGGTGCTTCCCTCCCACCCAACAGACTTTTCTCCAGCAGCCATGGCCTCCTCCAGTCTGCCCCATGGAAGTCAGCACTGTTAGAGCCCAGAAGGCAGAGGAGATGTTAGCCTAAGACAAACACTTTCTGCCCACGTGTGTGTGTGTGTGTGTGTGTGTGTCTTAAAGTACTGTGTTTTTTCCTTATTTTTTAAAATTTGTTTTGCTAATAATACCTACTTTCTTTTTTAAGAAACATAAGGACACACATTTTTTGAGGGAAGAAATTGTGACTAATAGACACCTTTGCTATAGATAATGTATAATTCTTTCATTTTAAAATGTTCTCATTGAACTCTAAATATTAAAAGCACTAAGAAATAACTGTGTATTTCAGGTAAAATTTAGTAAACGTTGTACCTTAATTACAAACATTTATTAAAAAACACCAGGAGAATGTAACTTCAATCCCTTAGCTGATACAGAATGAGACTATTGTTGCCTAACTCACCCGCCCCTGCAGCGAGCACTCGCAGGTGCGCACACTCGCACTGGCGCGCATGCGCACGCACCGTCAAGCCACAAAAGAAAACTAGAATCAAGAGCCTGCTACACAGACTCCTTGGAATTCAGAATTTTTCTTTAAAATGAAACAAAAGTATGCGCGAAATCATCTTGGAGAACCTTGGAGAACCCTCAAGTTCATATTAAAACAAGAACTGAATTTTCTCCCAGGTGGCCTTTTGAAATGTTAAATTCTAACAAACACGCGATGTCCTAGAAATACCACATAGCCTTCTTAATAACTCTCACAGAAGTTTTAATTCTGATCAAATCAAATGAGCACCCTTACCCCCCCCAAAAGATGGCAGGTACCTTCATTTCAAGCTCTTTTTTACATTTCCATACTTATGTTTAAAATATCTTTAATATTTATACTGGACTGACAACTTTCTGATGCTTCATATTCAATCAAGACCCCAAACATCTTGACAGATGAATGCAGAAAACATGGAGCACACCCAGAAAATTCAAATCCATTGATTATCATGTGAAAGAAGGCCTGGAGGCAATTAGTCCTTTGTTGTGGAGGACCAAAAAGCCTCCGCAGAAAATGTTCTATACACTGAGGCACCTTTGATCAGTCTCACTGGCTCAGTGACTCACAAAGGCTGGGAGGGGGAGCGTCTGAAAACAAAAGGGCAGACTGACGGCACCGTTTAGTTATTTATTCTGTATGTTCAGCTCAGTTTTTCCTCTTTCCAGCTTCTCAGGACACTATAAAAAGAAATGAAATGGATTCTTTTCAACCAAAAACATCAGCACTGCATACTAAGGAGAAAAGTATGCAGTGGGTCCTTTATATGGGTCCTTAACACAGGACCCATATAAACCACTAAATATCAAACTGCTCTCTCTAGTTAGGTATTTTAATAGGGGAAATGGGTTTTGACAAATCGCTCTTTTGTATGTTCTTTTATATAAGAGTTTATTACACAGACTCTTGAAAATTAATTTACATGTGAGACAAACTGGCCAAACCATTCACTGTATCAGGGATGGAAGGCTGGATTCTGAACAGGCAATGCCTTGGACACTATCCGTGTGTGATCCCTGGAATTTTCCTTCTCTATTAGAATTGTTTGGAAGCCTCTCAAGATGAACAACAGTGTGAACAATGTGTGAGTAAGCTGTACTTATTTCCTCCCATTTAAAAAGGCCCACAACTTTCCCTTCTCTGAACAGAAGCTGTATGATAATAAAATGATTTGAAAACAACGTCTTTGGGATCAGCATGCTTCTAAAACGACTTATTAATTCAGGTGAACGTAAAAAAATCAACATGGAAGTAGGAATTATATCTTAAAGGCTAATAAGAACACTGATATTTTCCACCATTTTAAAGGGATGGTACAAAGGGGTCGTATGAATCATGAATAGTAACCGTAAAATGAGCATGGCCTCTGGTTACAAACCATGGTTCAAAGCTGGGCCCCGGCACTTAGTATGTGTGACCCCAGACAAGCTGACAGACTCAATTTGCTCACCTGTCAATGGAGGTAGTAACAGTATTCACATAATGTGAGAATTAGTGAGTTAACATGTGTGTTTTGTGTTTAGTATGTATGCATTCAGTAAATACATTATCAGTGCAATTAAAACTGTCATGGAAAAAGCATCATGGCTCACTTTTCTGATAACAAAAGGCAATTATGTCACCTGTGTATTATGGAATTAATCTAGTAGATTTTTATCAGAAGAGTTTTCTCACATACCATGGGAATAAAGATTACAAAGAGGATTTTAAATCTTCCTTTTGTTTCCCCCTCTGCAAGAAACTTTTTATTCTCAATATCAGATTTCTCTTAAAGCTGTTTAATCAGAGAGGGTCGCCACGGGAAAGTAAACTGCTGACAGCATATATTAGGTTCACACTAATTTATGGAGGTAGCATCATGCTTATGAAAAATTGCTGGCTGGGATCCCACCGCGTGCCCTTGAGCCCCTGCCAGCAGCGAAGTTTCCTGCAATGTGATCAGTGAAGGAGGAGACCTTGGATGATTAATTAATGCTCCAAGTCAATCCTGTCTGACAGGCTTTCAGGCCCTACTGTCAAATAAGCCAGCTGATTTCGACTTTCCTGTGAACAAGTTTGTCAAGCACTTTACACACGGAAGGAAGATCTTCTCAGTATCCCCTTTAAGACAAATCCTGCTTCCTTTGACACACAGTTTGCCTCTGGTAAATGGCAGACTGAATGGAAAAGAATCTAAATCAGAAAGCTTGTCTGCAAATTCTCTGAAGACTGAGTGAAACTGAACTCATTTCCTAAGTCCCTATAAGCATTTGATACTCAAAACAGAAAAACTTCCTTGTGGATGAACAGATTTACCAGAAACACCTAACGGTCCATCAGTCTCTTTAAAAAGGTCAGCATAAAAACTGTACCTCAGTAACTTTTATTAGATTTTACCACGCAGCTATCAGTGTGGTGCTTTTTTTTCTTTCTTTCTTTTCACTGTCTGCTTCACTAGATATTAACTTTGTAACGTAGGTCTGTTTTTTAACCTACTCTAGGTCTGTTAGTTTGCATTACTGCATAGGCAGTGCTCTGAAATCTATCACTACTTCAGTCAAGCTTCTGAAATTAGATTTAAAAGAGAAAGAGATAACTTTCCTAAATCAAACCACTTCCTTTAAATGAAGCTGACCTTTGGGTAGATAATTTGTGTAAACATCAAATGGGCCCTGCCCTCTAAAGCTCATCATTAGCCTGGGTCTCAAAACCACGCTCCGAATGGGAGGTGGTGGGTAAAGATACAAATACTCTACTCTGGTCTATACAATACTGTCTCATTTTACATAAAGGCTTTACAGGAATAAAGTACTGTGCATAAACACTCTCACCTACAGCACCTGTAGAGCAGTGTACACACAAAAAAACATCTACAAACATCTTATGCTATAAAATGCAGGCCTCGGAGGATAAAATCATCCGTTTCATGACACAAAGGCCCAAGGTTTAAAGGTGTCAGGCTGTGCTTAATCAGAAAGGAGGCTGTTACTGATCTCCGCTCATACATGATCGGAGCTGAAAGGAGCCTCTTAGATCCAGCAAAGTCACGTCAGGAAACAGGAGACTGAGAACCTCCACTTAGAAGCTGGAATGGCAATCCTGACCTAAGTTCATTGTCTGCTGGGAATCCAAGGTAGCCCACAGATGAAAACGTCCTATCTAGGCAAGTAGCTCCCAAGGGTCCACATACAAACTTGACTTCTATGGCTTTCAAACGTCAGCACAAAAGTAGAGAAGCATCCAAGACACCGGGCAGTTTTTCGACACACAGCTCAGGGGACGGGACACCTGCTACATACCCAGGTTGATGGGTGGCCCCAGGGCCCAAGCCCCGGAGACACTTACAGTCAGGAGATAAGTAATAAGTCACTAACTAACATGAAAGCCAATTTGCAGTAAATGTCATAAATGAGACTGAGGGGAAAAAATGGTAAGTTCAGGAAAGACTACCAGATCCTAAAAAGGATTTCATGCGTCTGAGTCTTGAGGAATGGGTAGAATTTCAGAAAATGGAGATGGAAGGCCTTCTAGATCAGTGTTTCTCACAGTTTAATGGATCAAGACCAGCATTTCCGTCCCCTGCCCCTTGTGAAAGGGTATTTCACGTGGCAAGATGGAGTACTGCTTCATGACACCTCTGGTTCACACGTAAATCGTATTTCATACTGATTTCATACTGGGGGTCTTGATCAAAGAGTTTGAGAGCCGCTGTGTTGTTTTGTGGAAAATAAAGAGTGACCTCTCACGGGCCGGATGACAGCAACTAAGCTGCGAGGTCATCCTGGGCCTGAGCACAGACGGTCTAGAACACAGCAGCCAGAAACTGGATTTTATGCTGCAGGGGCAGGGAGCTCATTGTCATGTTTTAGCTTTTTGCCCTTTTTATTTTTAGGTTCTATTGACATCTACTGTGCGTGGTATGTCACACACATTGATCTCATTTAATTGTAACACACACCCTTTGAAGTGGGTATTATTATCTCCACTATAGAGGGGAAAGTGAGAATCAGACAGATCACGTAACCAGCCCATAACATAAAGCCAGGTCTTTTGACTTCAAAGCTCCTGATGTTTAAGAAAAAAAAAAAAAAGAAGAAAATCATGATCAGAGCTGGGCTTTAGGAATATTAACTTTGCACCTTCAAACAGTGAAAATGAATAGACTTTACACAATTATATTATTAGAGGGGTTTCTTTTGATCACTCAATTTTAAAATATAAGATCAATTTAAATACGCTCCAAATCCTAGGCAAAAATCACACCAAACCAACAGTTAAAACTGTTCTTTCTTAATGACCCTAAAAGGATCTGAGTGAAGGCTCTCATTTCTCAATAACTACATTGGTAACCTTTTTACTTCATTCTGCAGCAAGGTAGTTAATGACTGTTATCACTTGAAAAATGCTTTGAAGAAAAAAATGAAAATAGGTGCAAGTGCAGAAGTCTGCCTAAAGCAGAAATGCTAACATAAAAGGAACGACCCACTGCTTTCTCCAGACTCACTGACTCCAGCCCTCTGTTCTCACACCCAGACCTTCTGTCTGATGCCACCTACCTCCAGGAACAACTGTGAAGACTCATGGTGTCTTCTGTGAAGGGCAGAGCTCCAGGGGAAAGGAAGCTGGAAAAGCCCAGATATTATCACTGCGGGGAGAGGACCTGAGAACTCACCAAGAGTCAACTTCCTAATATAAAAAGGTGAAAAGGCAGGAACAGGAGACAGAACAATGGTGTGTCTAATTTAAAAAGGAAAAAAATAAGAACTTGAATGTGGCTACATCTGATGAATAGAATATGGACGACAGGAATATTGAGCAATGACAGAGAAATATTCTTCTCCTTTCTGATAAAAGCACCCCTTCCCCAGAGTCAAAGAAGCTCCTCCACATGGCCCAATAACCCGACCACTTAACGCTCAAAGAACCCAGGAGGGTCAAGGGCTCCCCTGTCCAATGTGTGAGCTGGACAGAAAAATGCATGCTGAGTACCAGCAAATCAGAAAGATCTCTGCAGACTCCAAATGATCTAGATGGTGTTTCCTGACTGACTGACATGCAGACCCTCTTTAAGAGTCATTCACTGACTCGCGATGGTAATATAACTTATTTTAATTAAAATATTCCTCAAATGTGCAGAAACAAAAAACTGGTATAAAGTCCCAAATACATGTATAAGTCCACTGCAGACATTATTGAACCAACAGAATGCAAACCAGCAACAGATGATGTTTTTTTGTGCCACTAAAATGCTGACATAGCACCTAGCCTGGCTCTACATTTCATCTGTTTGGGTATTTTGACTTTCATATATGTTTACACAGGACACATTTGTTTGTGTAAATATGTTGAAGAAAACAGCAAGTAACTTAGAGACCAGACTGGAAGATTCAGATCTCATACTTAACTCAAAGTCAGCCTATTATGATGAAGTGTCACATGGTAACTCTACAAAGCTTTTATTTCAGAGGTCGTACTGCCGCATCATTGAAATTTGCATTTTTCCAGCTTTACTAAGGTATAATTGACAAAAAAAATTGTATGTATGTAAAGTGTACAATGTGGTTCGAAATGATTACTACAATCAAGCCAATTAACATATCCATCACCTTCCCAAGTTACCATTTTCCGTGTGTGTGTGTCTGTGTGTGTGTGTGCGCATAAGAATACTTAAAATCCACTTTCTTAGCAAATTTCAAGTACACTATAGAGGATTACTAACTGCAGCTACCATGCTAGACATCAGATCTCCAGGACATACCCATCCCGCCCAACCAAAGTCGTGTCCACTTGGACCAACGTTGCCCCATTGCCCCTCCCCTTAGTCCCTGGCAACCCCCATTTTACTCTTTTATGAGTCCAATATTTTTAGATTCCACACACAACAAAGATCATGCACTAAATGGGTGTCTAACCCAATGACTGCTAAAATGAGAAACATACTTTTTTCACTGAGCATTTACCAGCTATGCTACCACCAGTGAACTGCACTGCAAGGTGCGTGTGCATGCCCGGGCCTGCCCACGTCCTGCTGGCAGTGACAGCAGGTCACTGACTGCTGCCAGTGCAATAGGACCCCACTGCAGGTCGCTTCTCGTTCGTCTCCTTCAGTCTTCACTATCACCCTGGGGAGTGTACTTTGTACACATTCCACAGATGAGGAAACAGTTGGGTTAAGTGACTCACCCGAGGTCACACAGATTGATAGAGATGGGGCCAGGATGCAAACCAGAAGGCTGGTCTTACTCCAGACCCCAAGTCCTAAACCACAAACGCCTCTTGACCACTGTATTTTCCACGTGACCCCATCCGGAAACTAAGAACACAAGCAAATTAGAGGCAGGCACTGCCTTACAGCCAAGCCTTCACATATAATTGGTTGAGCACCTGATCTGGAAGATGCTGATATTTTTATCTCCATTGGGTTATTCTGCATTCAAAGAAGACAGGTGTCTTCAAAGACATCAGAGACTTTTCCTGCAAACTGGTAGGATCTTATTTAGGATTTGAAAATGATTACAACCATTTCTGAAGAGTAAAAAACTGCCAGATGTAGGCAGTGAGTTTAAAAATATGCCCAGAAATAAAAACGAGCTACCATTTATTCAAGTTCTTAAAGTGAACCTGATGCAGTTCAGTACTTTGCATGTATAATCTCACTGAAGTCTCACAACGCTTGAAGGTAAACACTGTTAACATCTACACTTTGCAAGCATAGACATTAAGCTTAAGGGGCATTAAGTGACCCGGCCTAGAGTGGGCACCCAGGCATCTGCCTCCAGAATCTCAACCCACTCTGCAGGACAGCTGGGAAAAGGCCTGCTGGCAAGACCCTTGCTGCCTCACTGCTCCTCAGAACGTGGGACTTCTGCAACCGGTTCAATCTGTAATGCACTTGTCCTATCTGGGTGGTCAAGAGATAGTCTGCCGCAAAACAACACAGAACTGTAATAATTTAGAACCTTCTTTTCTCTGAGACCCAAAAGTACTGGAATCCTAAGAAAAATCACTAATTAAAGGCCTGTTCGGATTTCAGGTAGGTTCAAGCAAAGAGATCCACACTGCCTTAGAAGCACAAAACTCAGCTTTGATCAGAAAGCCAGCCCACCATTTCTGCAGCTGCCACCCAAAACGGTGACTGGTTCCTCAAGGTGGGCATCACACGTCGCACGTGGTACCTGCAGGAAAAGGGGTCCTGAAACACTGCTGCTAACCTCAGGCACGCCCACTCCTCTGTCGTCCCCACAGCCATCTCCTCACTCATTGGGCATCTGTACGTAATGGACGCCTGCTGCCAGGAACTGACGAGGCCACTGGGTCAGGGTGGAAGAGAGATCCCAGGTAGACAGGGCGGAGGTGCCCAGGATGAAGTGCCCTTAGTGCCAAAAGACAATGGTAATAGTTCCCTCCTATTGGTCACCAGTCTGTGCCAGGAACTACAGGTGCCTTCTATTCAGTAATCATTTTCATAGCTTGTGAAGTGGACAATGTGATCCCCAGCACACAAATGAAGAAACTGAGGCTCAGAGGCAACACAGTTCTAGGGAACAGCTTGAGGCCAGAGCCCCCCAAACCCACAGCTGTTTCCACTTCCCACATGTGCTCTCCTCTCCCTCTGCGCTCCTGCTGCAGCAATGGACGTAAGGAGCCGGGATGGGTATTATGAGATTCACACAGGATTACACAGTGTTTAGGTTTTTAACTAGAATTACTGAACCCTTACTGTGTACCACACACAGCCCTGGTGACTTTAAATACATTAGCTAATTGAATCCTCACCACAACCCCCTGAGACAGATATCCCACTTTATAGGTGAGGGAGCTAAGGCATAAGGAGGTTATATACCTGATCAAAGATTTTTGCTGCAAGCCCTGTGCTCATCACGAACCACTATCCCCCCTCACAGTGAGCTACTGAACTAGCCAATGTTCATGTCTCCAGTGCTGTCTCTCCCTGTGAGAAGGTGGCAAGGACCCCATGCAGAGGTCTCTGCAGTCACGCCCCTCTGCACCATCACCCTGGTTTTGCTCCCTGTTTCTGTGGCACTGTTATCTGAGGCACTGCACCCCATGGACAGACGTGGGGTTTACGTTCTCCCGCACTCTGAGCTGGGTTGGCTGGATTCCAGCTGACACAGGACACAGCAGGCTGTGTGGCCGCCTGCAAGGGGCTCACCTAAATGTCCCGACATGGGGACCTGGAGGGCCCTGTATGGTGTCACTTCCTGGCACGGCTTTTCCTAAAGCATGAGCAGCAGCAGCGAAAAGCACACTCCTAGGAAGGCTTGGGTTCATCACCCTCTCACAGGGGGGCCACATCTGCATCCAGTGGAGGACACAGCTGTTCCGAGGCCAGAGAGCTCACTGAAAATGAGGATGCGCAAAGGGCTCCAGAATCAACTGTTGCTTACGAAGTTGCTCCATTTTTACAATGATTTGGAGCACTTAGCCTCTCAGGGTCCGGCCGAGGAGTAGCGGTAGTTACTCTGTGGCTGTCCTGCCTGCTGTCCACCCTTGGCCAACAACAGGTCTGGCCAGAGGTGGAATAAACCATGGGCCTCTTCTCTGAGAGAGGCAAGGCAGCAGGTCATGTTGGTTCACTGCATTACCTCCTTAGTCTGGCAGAGGGGCCCCCAGATGGGCAGGGAGAGGGGCAAGGACCACTCAGTTGACCAAAGGTAGGGTCTGCGCTAGTCCCCTGACATGTAAGATTCACATCTGAATGACCACAGCTCAAAGCCAGCAGACTTGTGGTCACTAAATATTAGGTTCAAGCCACTTAGGGGAAACTGATTGTTTCTCTCCATTACTTGGTACACACACATTACTGTACTATTCAATGAAATACCAGATTTTATTGAATGCACGACATAAAAAAAATTTTAATTAATATTTTGTGTTATACTTTGCATCTGTTTATGTTGAAATATTTATCAACATGTTTTGTGACTGCCTGTGCAGGAATTTATTCAAAGCTAGTCCATTTTGCTCTTTGTTTTGTGTTGATTTTACTGATAAATTTCCTTTGTATGTACTATAAAAGATTCCATTCATATTTATATGATATTACAGTTTGCTTTTGCATTACTATTAATCACCAAAATATAAGTAGGTACTCTTTGTGAAAGCTCTGCATGTGTGATATAAAATTGTCACCTACCTGCTCTGCACCCATGAGTTTCTTTTATTATCTGTATGATTTAATAGTTGGGAGGAGCTATAGAATATTATTACTTATCTAGATATTATGATTTCCTTCTGGACTTTACAAGACTGTTATGGCATAAACAAAATTCCCCCCCCCAAAAAAAAACACTTCAAGTCATTTTCAATACATTTATGACTGATGTACATCATATTCTTCAAATAATAATTTGTAAAAATTGGAAAATCTCTTACAAATCTCTGCTTCTGAGCCATGAGCCTCTCAAGTTTCACCTGTACTGAATCCTAAACTCCCTATCCTCGGGTCCCGGAGGAATTTGTGTTTTGGGCCTCAGATTCCCCAAAGTACAAATGACCTCCGGGCCAAGTGCACCCAGACCCTTCCGCCCACTCTCCTGCCATGACCCCCGTCTGCCCCACACCACACCCAGCTCATGGTGGCCTAGAAAGAAGTCAGGAGGTTCCTCTCAGGTGGAAGAAACATTAAACAGTTTAGTGGGCCCTGGCTGCTATAGCTCAGTGGATTGAGCACAGGCCTGAGAACCAAAGGGCTGCGGTTTGATTCCCAGTCAGGGCACATGCCTCGGTTGCAGGCCAGGTCCCCGCAGGAGCCACAGGAGAGGCAACCACACACTGATGTTTCTCTCCCTCTCTTTCTCCTTCCCTTCCCCTCTCCTTAAAAATAAATAAATAAAACCTGAAAAAAGAAAGAACGAGTTTATTGGGGCTTTCATCCCTCAGCGCTGCATTCCCTTCCGATTTTTTTATTCTAGAGATCTTTTGTATTCTGTAATACTCTCTGGATAGGGGAGAGCTGTGGATAGTAACTTACATAACTTATTCTAACAAAATTTTAATGTACAAACTGTGGTACGCAGCCTCCAACTTGGCTTCCAATCATCCTCACCTCATGGTGTTCACACCCTTGTGTAGCTCTCCTACAACACTGTACCTGGGTTGGTTGTGTGCCCAACGGAATTCAAGAGAAGTAAGGAAATGCCATTTCCTAGACTAGCTCATAAAAAGATTCTAGCTTCCGCCCTGGCCAATGTGGCTCAGGTGGTTGAAGCGTCTCTTACAAACTGAAAGGTTGCAGGTTCGATTCCTAATCAGGACATATAACTGGGTTGCAAGTTTGGTCCCCTGTTGAAGTGTATTTGGGAAGCAACCAATTGACGTTTCGTTTACATCGATGTTTCTCTCCTTCTATCTCCCTTCCTCTGTCTAGAATCAATGGACATATCCTCAGTTCAGGATTTTAAAAAAAAGATTCTAGCTTCTCTCCTGGTCACTAGTGCAATTTTTCTTTCCCTCAGATCAACACGGTGCTGAGAGAAGCCACCACAGTGAGCAGCCCTGTGGAGAGGCTGCACGGTGAGAAGTGAAGCCTCTTGCCAACACCCATGGGAGTGGGTTTGAGAGTGGTCCCTCCAGCCCCGGTCAGACATCCAGGTGACTATAGCCTCCACTCACAGCTGACGATTCATGAGAGAACTACTCAGCTGAGCCACTCCCAGGTTCCCGACTTTCAAATCCCATGAGGTAATAAAAGTTTCTTGCTTTACTCTGCTAAGTTTGGGGACAATGTGTTACATGGCAATAGATAACTAATACACATGTAGGTTTTCATATTCCTCTGTCAGTTTTCTTCAGTTCTCAAAGCTTCTACTGTAAACCTGGGAATTAGTTTCATACACAGAAATGTCAGTTCCTGGCATAGGTTTGATGAAGATGCTACACGGAAGATACAAGCATGGATAACAGCAAGTTGAAATAGGTTCCTTCCATCTTAAGATTCTACTGACACCCAAATCCTCCCGATCTGTCTTCTTTACATCACCCAGGCAGGCTCAAAAATATGCATCCAAGATGTAATTTCACTCACAAAAATATAAGAATTATTACCCCAAATACTATGATCAATTGCCTCCAGTACCGACTAAGGACTACAGAAGGATTTATATTTAAGAGATATTTAGTATTAGTTTTAGGAAGAACTTCTTGCCAAGAAAAGCCTGGTGCCGAAGAACTGTTCGGAATGAACAGTCACCCTACCACCCACAGTGGATGGATGCATCGGCACGAAGACCCAGGCCGCAGAGGCAGCCACACTAAGTTCACGCCCAGGACCCATTTCTCTCTGGCTGTACAACTTTGGATAAGTCACTTTACCTCTCTGAAGCTCGGGTTCCATACCTACAAAACAGTGAAATCCTCATCTACCTTGTAGGTGCACAGCTGTCCTCATGCCCCCCTTCTCTAGACAGGACGGATAAAAACACATCTCTAGACCCTTTGCAGCCCTCTGGTTCTCTGGCCCAAGCTTTACACTGGCTTGAGATGGCCAGATGTGGATTCATTAACACTCGGGAACTCATGTCTACCAACCTTCCTTCTCTCTAGGCAAACTCTGACTCTCGTTTCCTGAATATTTCTCTCAGGAAGATTACATGCCGCCGCTACGCAGCCCTTCCCTTGGAAGAAAACATGACCTAGCCAGGACACTAAATCTCGTGAAGAACAGGACACTAACTAGCTGGGGGGCTCTTGAAGCAAATTGTCGCACCCCTCTGGGGCTCCATCATCCTGTTGGGATACGGGAAAGTTGGGATAAATGATTATCTAGGTCATTTCTACCTCTCCAAGCCTGGACTCTGATTTTGGGGCAGATGGAGAACGCTTCAGAAGTCTTTATGTTACAGTGGGGTTTTCGCTTAAGGGAAAGCTATCTCCGTACAGTTTCTCTCTGTCTCCCTGCCTCCCTCGCTCTTCCTCCTCTTAATTTAACTCCATGTCAAATGCTCTCATTCCCTTTGCAAAACATATTTTGTGTAGTTGAGTGCTGGCAGCCAGCAGGCTGAGAACTCAGGCAAATCTCCTACCCTCACCATGTTTCATTTTGCCTCATCTACGAAAACGAAATAAAATCTCCCCTGACTGGGGCGCGGTGAAGATTAGATGAGTCAACAGATGGAAAGAGCCGAGCACACACAGCCAGCCCCAGAGAAGGGTCAGCGGCTGGTGGTCGCGGTGCCAGCACACCTGCTCCCACCGCTTCCCACCAACAGAGCGCGTGCTTCTGCCAGACGGGCCGTGCTTCCTTCTCAGACCCTTTGTGCCAATGGTATTTGCTCTGCATCTATACTAAACAAGCATCGTGTCAAAGCGATGAAATAGGAATGTGAAAAAAGTCACTGCTGTAAAAATTAAACTAAATTGCCTCCCAGAGGCTCCGTGAAAGCAAACCAGGAAAGGTCTGCTGTTGCACCAGCCATGAGAGAGACAACTGGGGACAATGGGAAGAGCCCTGGATCCCAACCAAAGATGGCTTTGCAAATATCACTGCTGAATTCTAGACCACTTAAATAACTGGAAATGGACACTGTGGCCAAGAAATTACATCCGGAGTTTATATAAGAAAGAGACTTCAGTCAGAGGATCCTTCCTTAAGAAGAAGATTTCAGGCCAACAGTGGAACATTTTCGGTACTCAAAATTTTATAGCAAGTGTCGGAGATGACGGCAGGGTCTTCGTGTGTATGGTACGGGCGTGGAAACAACAAAATGCTAATCAATGTGTTGCTTAAAAATTATGTTTTCATTCAAAACAACATGTTTAAAGCATGTGTCATTTTTCACGTATCCCCATCACTTTAACGGACTCTTCGAGGCAACAGACTTAGTTGCCCATAGGGCTCAACTGCAGGTGTGCACCTGTTTTCACACACGTGGGTGTGCCAGGGGGGCCACCAAATTCCCATCCAACCACAAATCCCATCTTCTCTTGGCCTGTTATTTAATATACTTACATAACACATCTATACGCACTCACATGTATAAACGTGTAAGTAAAAATTTTGAGACTTTCATGTTTTTAGAGAATCTCCTAATTTTGCCTCCAAAATAATAGACACTTTGAGAATAACTAAACGTATACCTTTGTCTATACATGGACTTCACAATGTTTGGTTTATCAATACTACACAATTCCCAGCTATTAGATTATAATATTGAGCTTAAAAATAGAGGAGTGTAAATAATGGGCAAAGAACTTGGACACGCATTTCTCCACAGAAGACATATGAATGGCCAATAAGTACATGAAAAGATGCTCAACATCACTAATCATTAGGAAAGTGCAAATCAAAAGTACCAGGAGATACCACTGCACAATGATTAGGATGGCTACATCAAAACCAGAGCAAACAGCGTTGGCAAAAATATAGAGAAATCAGAACCCCCGTCAGAAAATGTCACTGCTACTATGGAAAACTATATGGCAGTTCCTCAAAAAATTAAGAATAGGATTGTCATATGACCCAGCAATTCCACTTCTGAGTATATATGCCCCAAAGAATTGAAAGTAGGGTCTTGAAGAGGTATTTGTACACACATGTTCCTTGCAACATTATTCACAATAGCCAAAAGATGGAAGCAACCCAAGTGCCCCTCACTGAACGACTGGATAACCGAACGCAGTACACATACAATGGAGTATTATCCGGCCCTAGAAAGATAGGAAATTCTGCAGCATGCTACAACATGGACCAACCTTGAGGACATTATGCTGAGTAAAATAAGCCAGTCAAAAAAAGATAAAGACTGTATAATTCCATTTACATGAGGTACTTAGAGTAGCCACAATCATAAAGACAGCCGGTGGTTGCCGGGCCTGAGGGCAGAGAAGAATGTGGAGGGATCATTCAACAAGCGACGCGTTTCAGTTTCACCAGTGCAGAGTTACAGGGACTGACAGCGGCGAGGGCTGTGCCGCAACGTAAGGGTACCCAATACCACTGCACCGCACAGCCCAAATCGCTTAAGACAGCAATGGCTATGTACACATTACCCCAGTAAGAACTAAAGGAGTGGTCACTTGGCATCTAATTTAACTAGTGGGCTGACAGTACCTTGTACACGGCAGATGAAAGGCTCTGGGATGTGCCCTCAGCGTGGCTGGCCCGAGACCCACAATTCCCTTAAACGACCTGGCAGACGCCATTCGCCATCTGGAGCCCCTATCGAAACAAAAGTGCCCAGCGACTACTGTCCCATCTGTGTCCACGTGGATAAATGCGTGTGTCTGTGTGAGCACGTACGCAGGCACCGGGGAGGCCAGGGCTGTCCAACCACTATAGGCCCAAACTCCCGGAATCCGGTACATCAATCAGCGAGCCTCACTTGCAGCCAGAGATGAAAGGGTGCTGTGCAACGGGGCCCTCGTGCGTACCAAGGCTCTGGCGCTCAGACTGGCCCGGCCACAGAATGGGAGCACCTCTGAGGGGGGTGAGACGCCACATCTCAGCCTGCACATTGTTTTTCATAATAAGATCAACGAGTGCCAAAAGCTTGGGACAGCAGATTAAGTCTCAAGAGAAGCATAAAAATAAGATAGAACGGAATGAGTTTCATGCAGCAACAAAAAGATGGGGTGACTGGAAAAAAATTTTCCTTAGCAGTGGTCAGAGCATCACTTAGAATGTGGCAGGGCACATCTCTGAACACAGCTGAACTGTCAGAGTGAAACAGAATGCAATTTAGAACAGGAGTACCTTGGTGTCAAAACAGTATTCCCAGTGATTATCCAAACACAGCATCTCACATAAAAAGGCCTGCCACCCGAGAAGGAATGGCTGGACATGCACAGTGGACATCCGCCGGGTTCCTGCACACAGCAGCCCACCCCCGCCCCACCCCTGTTCATGTGCTTGGGGCGCAGCTGAGCCCACAGAGGAGGGACGTGACCCGAGTAGGCACCATTGCCTCCACTGGCTTAGCCACTGAGGTGGCAGGCAGATGGTCAGGAGGGGTGACTCGAGTCCGGCGGAATCAATGGCCCTCCGATGCAGCACTAAGTTGAAGTGGGATATAAACCAGAGCAGCTGGTGGCTGTTTCTGCCACGGCTTGGGGCAATCCCGCCTGAAAATGAAGCCAACAGGGAGAGGCAGAACAAGAAATGAAGAAACAGAGACTTCTGGAACCGTCAGAGCAGCTGGATGTGGCCAATGCCTAAGGCAACACTCCAAGACTTTTCCGTTACGTGAGTCAGTAATTTCTTGGTTTTGATTAAGCTAGTTTGATTGGGGTTTCTGTCACTTGTAATTGAAAATGCCCTGACTAATTCAAGATGTAAATGTATGGTTTCAATATATTGTTTCCATTTAACCACAATCTGTGCTTCGGAACATAGGGTTTATTCCTACACATAAGCCACATACTCTTAATGAGCTGAGTATAAACTATTCCAAAGGGCAGAAGAAAAATGCAATCCATTTAAGGGATATTTGCAAACACTAAGATACAATATTAATAGCATTAAGAGCAAACATTTGCTAAAAGTTACTAAGTATTTCTACTAAATGTTGTTCATATAACTCAAGCTTGATAACATTTCAAGGTAAGTGTTCTCATCATCTCTATTTTACATGTGCAGACACTAACTCTGCACCAGAAACACATGGTGCTATCACAGGTCAGGTGTGAGCAGGGTGTGCTGACCGGCACACTAACCGCTGTGCTCCGCCTCCTCCAGGAGATCACAATGCTACCAACAACACACGAGGCCACTCGGTTCTGCGGTGCCACACAAAGAGGCTCGCTCAGCCCCAGAGACACAAATGACAACGTGACACAGAGCATTCCTACAGAGCATCCCTCAAGAAGTAGCTTTCCATCCGCAGGTTGCAAACCATTAGCAATTAAAACCAATTTAGGAGCCCTGGCAGGTGTAGCTCAGTGGATTGAGCGCAGGCCTGCAAACCACATGATCGCAGTTCGATTCCCAGTCAGGGCACGTGCCTGGGTTGCAGGCCAGTTCCCAGCAGGCCAACTCCCAGCAGGGGATGCACAAAAGGCAACCATACATTGATATTTCTCTCCTTCTCTCCTTCCCTTCCCCTCTAAAGGTAAATAAATAAAATATTAAAAAAAACACTTTAGGGAGTAGAGACTGCAAATGTTTTCCCCCCATGGAACAGAAAATATACTATCAGTACAGCATATGTTACACGGGTAAATATTGCTTTAGGAAACCTTTTTAATTATATCCAGGAATACATTTGTATACATATGCACTGGGTCATGATATAAAATACATCTTTCTGTATATCACTATCAAGAAGTTTTAAGGCCGTTGATACAGAGCAAAAGGCTCTGTGCATGTCGGCTGTGAAACTGCCTACACCAGGATTCACACCGCCAGCGGTGGGGAAAGCGTTGGGCATCAAAACCAAAGGGATGCCAGCGAAGTCAAAACAGGAGGTGTTGTGTGTGAACTACTGAGGCCCAGGCAGCAGACGGTGTGAGGGCCAAAGCTCTAGGCAGCACCCACAGCCCTAAGGCTGACATTTAAAATCACTGGGGAAACTTGAGTTTTGGGAGAGCAAATCAAAATGGATAAGCACAACAGGCCCTGACTGGGTGAAGAGAAACATCAAGCTCCTTCCCCGTCCCTCAGTAGTTCCAATAGTTCACAGGTAAGTCCGCGAAGAGATGCGGAGGGCCTGAACATCTGACTCTGATCTCCCGCTGAGGCTTCCTGACCCACCTCCTCCCCCACAGAAGAGATACTTCTTAAACTTTCATGAAACTGTTGTCATAAATTGTTTATGAGAGCAAAGTAACATTGTGTCACTTTCCCTTTACTTCCAAATGCCGACAGGTGGACTGTGCCTGCTTCAAAGCACCAAGCCAAACCCAGCTGGAGCCAAACCCAGCTGGCAGCACACTTGCAGCCATTCATAGCTAACCAGCAGCACGGACGAAGCCAGTTTCATGACAGGCTCCTCCATCGTGTATTTTGTTTGAACTCTGTTCAAACTCAATTTATTAATGTGAGTTAGCAATTCATCCCAAAGCCTACATAAATGTCTTTGTGTTTCTCCAAAGTTGCTTCACTCTTGTAGCTTCTCCCCTAAATAATAAATTGTTTAACCTCCTAAAGTCAGGAAACATTTCTTGTCAGCATAAGATACTTTCATCAGTGGCCCTGCACCTTTTGTAGAATAGGGTCTCCTCTGAGCATATACTGAAAGCTATGGACCCTCACTTGAGAAAAATCCATACAGGTGTACAGATGTAGGTGCATATGCATGCACACACAATTTTGCTAGGATTTTATGGGGTTCCTAGACACCCAGAAAGTCCCCCAGGGTCTTTTAGAAAGCCTATGAACCCCAGGTTAATATTCTCAGTTCTAATCCCTATCATCTTTCACAGTAGTAAATAAATATGCTTGTAACAACAACAAAAAATATGTCAAGTTATGTAGTGAAGTGTTTTCTCTTAAACACATACCAAAAAACAAAACAAAATAAAACAAAAACAACAAAAAAACCCCAGTGATGTCAACATCTCCTACTTAACTCTATTATGTTTCAGAAATGGCCATCAGTTAAGCATTGGGGTCAGTTATTTGGGACCATGCTTAGTGCTAAAGTGGATATAAAAATGTAGAAGGCTTGGTCCCTCATCTTATGAAAACTATTGTGCAGATAGCAGGCACAATAGTGGAAAAAAGAAGTCTACACACAGTTCTCTACTAAATCACATGGCACCAACTACAGGGATAATGGGAATTAGACTTCACTCTTCACTGACCTCCACAGTGGACATCCACAGCCTTTTCTGCTTAGAGTCTGTTTCCCTTCTTCTAGTTACAGCACCTTCGTTTCTGCTGGGGCAACACACTGGTGCTTCAGGTGAGCAGGGAAAGATGTGACCCAACCCTGGTAATCACAACATTCCACCTCGCCTGCCACATTGAATTGTCTGGGAATAACAAGTACTCAGTGGTAACCCAGTTAGACTCAGTACTGGGACAGCTACCCAAGTGCTTGGAAAGAGAAACACTCATTTGCTAGAGTTACTAAACTGGCAGGACAGACGCCAGCAGCTGCTGGTGGCCGGCTTGAAACCACGTGGGAATACCTAAAAGAGGATGAAGCCAATCCGAGAGAAGGCAGAGTCCAGAGACAGACATGTGTGATCACTGAATACAGCTGCAGCGGCAGCTCTTCCCAGGCATGTGAGCTACTCGCTCCTCCTCAGCCTCACAGAGCGCATGGACCGCCACGGCCAGCTCAGGTTCTGCACTGCTGCGTCCCTTCCGCAACTTGTTCACCTCTCAAAGAGTACCTGTAGTTTACTAAGTTGCCAATAGGGTGAAAGAGTTAAAATAATGAATGATCTGTTTGTTGTTACTTTACTGGATGCCATTACAGTGCTATTCAACCACGCAAGGATGTTTATCTAATTAAAGGCATATAATTGCAACATCTTATTTAATATGCATGTACATTATAAATTTTTGTGAGCTAACATTTTAAAATACAACAGTAAGCAAAACATATTGCTGGATAATAACACTAAGGTAAGATCACCTAACTTGTCTGAAATATCAGAGGAAAGGAAGTAAAAGCTGAAAGAGTATGATAGCATTTTAGGACCAACCTAAATCTTCAAGAGGAAAATAATTAAAGTCCATGACTACAATGCTACATTGCATCTCAATATATTGAGTCTTAGACAGTTTAAAATTGATATCAATATTACAGAAAATTAGAAGAAAAAAATCCCTGCATATTTTCCAAACTATCCATCCAGATCATATCTTGATAATGGAAGAAAAATTGAGCTTTTAAAATAAAAGACAAGATAATGATACAGATTGAAAATAATATGCCTCTCTTTCAAAATGCCGTAGGAACAGATTGACTTCATTAAAAAACATATTCATAAGCTTTTACTGAAAGAACCTTCAAATGGTAAAATAGGCATCTGTGTATTTTCAGGTATCATGTTTCCAGAAAGGTTCTTGGCATCACCAGATCAGAGGGCCAAAACACGTAGCCAATAGTTTGGGCAAGACTACACCAAACAAAATTTCAGACTCCAGCTAGTTCTCCAAAAGCCTCCCAAATAAAATACCGAAGGCATTTTGGGTGCTGTGTTAAATGCTAACGTCTTGCAATCAATAGTTTCCTCAAAGTGAAACTTCAATTCCATTTTATACTTGATCCCTTCAAAAGTAAAATTATCCTTGCACTATAAAAAGAAACATCTTGTCCCAAATCCCAAGAAGGATATAAAATATCTGGTTACGTAACTGCCTTTTAACTTTTTAACGGTGTTTTCAAAAATTTGAAACTCATCCTGATTTGAAACCTGAGCCTAGGGACTCCAAAAGCCATCCTATGATAGAGTGAAGTTCAGTGCCCCACACTTTGTGTGTTCACAGCACGAACCATTATGGAGAAAGCTTAATAAAAGCTCTCATTTTACATTACAAATCCATAATCAAACATACTAATTATATCCATTCGGCTACTGCATAAATGCCATTGTATACCATAATCATTAAAATTCACCATGGAGTAGTAACTTTAAAATCTCATCTTGAACACAAAGCTATTTTAAATGACTACATTATCTTTAATTTATTTCTGTCTTAAGTTTGGTTAAATGTCCCTGCAGGCTTTTTATATGAGAATCTAAATATGATAAGGCAACAAACGGTAAAATATTCCATCACCACAGAGAATATAAACTCTATTAACATGCGTAAGTTCTTAAAGAAAACAAAAGTTTCAGCTTGGACCTAGAGGACACATCCACAAATATTACAAGAAAGAATTTTCTGAAAAGACAAGCCTTATTTTGTAAAGAAAAAACTTTTGAAAACAAAGGTGTCCTACCTACCAAATAATTCCTGGGGTGAGTTGGGGAAAGACCTGGCATTATTACAAAATCCCATAGAAAAATACCTTTTGTGCTGCTAGAAGCATTAGGCTTTGGAAGATTTTTTTTTTTTTAAAAGGCTCAGAAAACCAGAAGTTCTCCCAAAGGAAGTCTCAGAAATTCAGCTGGACCATACACACAAGAGGGCAGCAACAGGAGTGAGCTGTAGTTCCCAGGAGCCCTAAACGATGCTTCCCATTGGTAGGGGTGTTCAGTTTTTTCATCTGGATGCTGGTGACACAGGTACGCCCACCTGCCCAAACCCATCAGTACGAGCTCTTTTCCTGCAGACACATCGCACCTCCTTACTCTGAGAGTCTCCACGTTCTCCTTCCCACCGCTTCACCAATGGCTCATCACACCATCCTCTACAGTCTCATGGGCCCACTCCTTGACCACACAAAGCAATTCCCCGCTTCCACCTTCGTGCCAACTGAATCTCTTCCTTCCCTCTTCCTGCGGATGGATTATCACCACTCAGCTCCTCTCAGATGACACCTCTTCTTTAACCGCCCTTGCTGCTGTCAGCGCACTCACCCGTTTGTGCCTCCTTCTCACCACCACATCCTGAAATGACCTCCCCTAACTACGTTTGTAGTTGCGTCAGCTGTTTCCGCTACTAGCCTGCATATGCCTCAGGAGAATGGAGACTGTTCATCTAATCCACTTAGGTTTCTCCAGCACAGCACCTAGCACATAGTAGGTGTTTAAAAACAGACTGGCTGAAAAACTGATCCCTCACATCAAAAAATCTTTCCAGGCATTATGCTAAAAGGCAGATACAAAAAACCATGTAGTTATAAATTAAGACTTCGTTTGAACTAAGATAGAATTAAACTGCTCTCATGTGTCTGCTTACAACACTGTTGGCAAAACAGTGAAGTACCAGCCTCACAGGAACCTAACCCACCTTTTCCATGAAAAGACTGACCACATTGCTGAGATGCTATTAGGGAGAAAAGCAATCCTAATATTCTGTTTCCTGCAAAAAGGTGGAAAATCACTTCAGGCATCTGTGATCACGTGTACACACACACGCACACACATGCTCACACACACTCACACCCATACACTCCTGGCAGGCACAGCCCTCTAAAACCAGCCGGGTGTCTCCACCCACAGCCCAGCCCACCGGGGACTTCATAATCCTCACACATAATCCTTGGCCTGAGATGCAGAGAAATTTTATGCCAAGTTTGTGGGCGGGAGACCAATTCCATCCTTCCTGCAGAAGTATTGTAGATACAGACAATTATTACACAGCTTCAGGATGGCCCAGGCCTTCCTGTCTCAGGAAGCTCCCTGAGGCTCCTAATTGTCTCACGCATCAGGGCAGTGGGTTTCAAACTTGCTCGGAGGATGAAGCACCTGGAAGTCCCACAGCCCCCAGAGGAAAACATGTGATACCAAAATAGTTTCTACTTAGGACCAGGAACAAGTTTTCCTGCAGAAAAGGCAGTAGGGGGATGCCTTGTAAAACCACAGCCTAAACTCATGTGTTCTCCACAAAATACCATAGAGACAGATATTGAACTAATTGGCTCTATGAGTTTTTCTGCTACTAGTCGTTTGCTACACATCTGCTCATGGCTGCTGATACTCACAAAGGGCGTGTGGTGGCCAGTGCCAAAGGCTTAAGAAGAATTGACAGGAAAAAAACTTGAAAATGAAAAAATGATCCCCCGTTTACCCATTTTTCCCTCCATGAATGAGGAGAGGGCCTTAATTATTTTTAACAATAAAATATATTTATTTATACAATTATATATAAACATAAAATCTTTTAAAACCTTTTTGATCTTTAAAATCTTCATACATATAAGAATAAGAAAATGTATATAAATATACAAATATATGGAAACGTTAACACATACTCCTGTATAAGGAAGAAACTTCCAATTCTCACCATGTATATACTTATCAAAAAAATTAGGGAAATGGTTATATTTTAAAATAATTTTGTTTAAAATAACAACAAAATTTTTAAAGAACCAAGAAACAAGATGATCCCTACAATCACAGTGTATTATAATGTGCACAAATGTTAAGTATGGAGTCATTGGGAAGTTGATTGTACAACTTTTCATTATACATGCTTACTGGAAGTGACAAAGTCAAAGCCAATGAATAGACATGAAAGGATGTCTTCAATACTAATGCTCTGAAAATACATAAAGGGGTCGGAATAGTTCAATCATAAGAGCACTCTTCTAAGCAGGGTATGTCTTCAACATCAACTCACACAGGTCCATGGCCTCCAAACATTACACTAGCACAGCGGAAGCAGAAGAAAACGCAAACGGATTAACTCTGGACACAGAAATGAGAGAGGGCGGCATCTGCAACCTCTGGCCTGCCTGAGAGCAAACACCTGCAGGGACACAGTTCTACAGCCTCCATTCAAGGCTGCGTGGTTTCAGTTTGGAAAGCCCATTTCTCCCTTTTGGAATAAAGCACCCCTCAAAAGACATCTGTAAGCCCTGGCCTGCGAACCAAAGGATCGAGGTTTGATTCCCAGTCAGGGCCCATGCCTGGGTTGCAGGCCAGTTCCCAGCAGGGGATGCACGAGGGCAACCATACATTTATATTTCTCTCCCTCTCTCCTTCCCTTCCCCTCTAAAGACAAATAAATAAAATCTTTTTTTTTTAAAGACGTTTGTAGGTAACTGTAATGAATACCATGGTAACTGCTCTACCAGCCAAGTAGCTTTTAAAATTACACAATTAAAACCACGTCTGAGAATTCCAGATAATGTAGGTACTCTGGCCTCAGTGGGAAAAAAGCCATAATTTCCATTCTTTAAGTGTAGGCTGTGCCTTGTGACTTCCTTCAATGCCTACAGGAAGTTCTCACTTAATGTAATCAGTAGGTGCTTGGAAACTGCAACTTCAAGAGGATTGACTAATTTCACCATAGGCTAAGTGACGGAAACAAGAGTAAGTTTCTATGGTATATCTGGTCACAAAAACATCAACAAACATTCAAATAAAGACCCAGGCCTTGACTGGTGTGGCTCAATTAGTTTGGCGTCATCCCACAAAGCGGAAGGTCGCTGGTTCAATTCCCAGTTGGGGCACATGCCTGGGTTGCAGTATCATTTTGGTTGGGGCGTGTACGAGAGGCAACCAATCAATGTGTCTCTCTCACATCAATGTTTCTATCCCCCTCTCTCTCTCCCTTCTCCTTCAAGTAATTTTAAAGTAACAAGAAAGATAATTCTTTTCCAACTCACTGATTTCAACACATGGTCACAGGTGGCCAGAGCCTGTCCCAGCCGCTCAGGGCACAAGGTACGACCAGCCCTGGCCAGGACGCCCTTCATCTCAGGGCACTCACACATACTACACTCCCTCAGCCTGGGAGAGGGCAGACATGCCACTGTCACTGGCACACCTTTGGGATGTGGGAGCAAACTCGAGTCCCTGGAACAAACCCACAGGGACATGAGGAGAACGTGCAGGCTCCACACAGACCAGGAATTGATTTTTTCCCCCTCACCAATGTTATAATGAAACTATGCTGAATGAAATGACACTATTTGAGGACCTGCTGTGTGGTGTGGAAAAGGTGGTGGGGGTAAGGGGGTGGAAAACTTTGCACTGGAGAAACCTGGCAGACCCTCCATCAACCAAGCGATCAAGCCCAGCATCAACAGTAACAAGTCATGTTGGTACCATGACAACAGTAGGTACCATTGATATGACCAAAATGGCACCTATGTGGCCTTCCCCCCCAAACTGATCACCCCAGTCTGATCATGAGAAAAACATCAAACAAATCTGAATTAAGAAACACTCCACCAAATACTTCAACAATGTCCCTCCAAACTATCGTGATTATCAAAAACAAAAAGTCTATGAAACTGCCACACACAAGAGGAGCCTAAGAAATGGTGATGAATAAATACAATGTGCTATTCTGGATGAGCTACTGGAATATAAAAAGGACATTAGGTAAAAACTAAGAAAATCTGCCCTGGTTGGTGTAGCTCAGTGGATTGAGCGCAGGCCTGCGAACCACACGATTGTGGTTCGATTCCCAGTCAGGGCACATGCCTGGGTTGCAGGCCAGTTCTCGGCAGGGGACACACCAGAGGCAACCATACATTGATATTTCTCTCTCTCTCCTTCCTTTCCCCTCTGAGGATAAATAAATAAAATCTTAAAAAAAACTAAGAAAATCTGAATAAGGTATAGACATTAGTTAGTAATGTATCGACACCAGTTTGTTAGCTGTAAAAAAGTGCAGCATATTATCACATAAGATGTTAATAATGGGAAATTGGGTGTAAGGTAAAAAAGAAGTCTGTACTGTGTTTGCAATTTCTTCTGTAAATCCAAAACTCTCCTAAAATAAAATTTATTTTAAAAACTAAGACTGAGTGTGATATTTCAGTTCCCATAGAGCCACAGACAAGGGAGAAATGTGTTGACAAAAGTTTGTTGAGCTCTGAAACTTGTTTTCATTGTTGTTCAGATGGTTGTCTTTCTAAATCAAATTAAAATAAACGAGATCCTCACAGAAATCATGAAGAACAGGCAGTCTGAGGTAAGCTCATTCTGGTCTAGTCCCCTCTCAGGCAACAGTGGTACATCTTACACTCCTGGACTTGACCGGCATCTCCTTACTTCCTGTGCAACTGAACCCAGAGCCCCTCGGAAAGCTCCTGACAGTGTTTTCTGTGGACTGCCGGTTCCACCGAACCGAACCATCAGAGAGATGAGATGAGCGTGTTGGGCGAATTCAGTTGCCGCAATCTCTAGGCAAGCTTAGCAATGTCAAGGTAAAACCAGATCCTCTCCAGGCAAACTTCTCAGGGTCTTTAATTCAAACGGGCACAGCGAAGAGGATGATACGTCACACCATTTCCAAAATTTCTATGACCAGAAAACTTTGATGGGTGTGTGTAGGGAGAGGTTAATCTCCAGTTTCACGGCATCATTTTGGGAAAGCCAACTCTGGACAGTGCTAGAGCACCCAGAGGTAGGGAGAGGGGAATGCAGCCCGTGGCAGCTCCCGCAGACCCGGTCCCTGGGAGGCACCCTTCCTCACAGCACCCAGGACGCTTGGCTTCCCCGACACGCAGTCCCACAGTGCTCATCCCTCTGGGTTGTTTTGTTATTAAAGCAGATGGATTTCTCGGTTTTCACTTTTCTAACTAAAAGATAGAAAATTTTCACAATTTAAAAGTTGGGGGTGGGGTATAACACGCTTTCATCGGGAAGGAAGAGAAGCTTACAAAGAGTGTGTCTCCTCAATGCTCTGCACCCCTGCAGATGTGAATACTGACTTTAATTTGGAAGGGAGAGAGAGTCTTTGGGGGATATTTCTTCAGAAATTGTGGACTAGTCACTTCAGGTAAGAACAGGCTCCTTCTCAGTTAGGCCACCAGGACCTGAAGTCCTTCTGAGTCAGTCCTCTGATACTGTGAGAGAGGTGTGAGCAGGGATGCACGGTGAAAACTAAACATTTTCTACGTACATCTATTTCTCCTTTCTTCACTAAACAGAACAACTGCATTCTTAAAAAACCAAACATATATATCATGTGAGGTCTGTATAGCACTCCCAAATATTAATTAGATTTCATTTAATTACGGTTGAAAGGAAGCATCTTCCCTCATAGCAATTAGATCCATCACCACGATGGAGTACTCAGACCAAATGACACCCATCATCAGCCCTGGCTGAGGAAGACTTCATTTACCACACTGCTCCACCTCTCGTGCGGCCACACCCCTGAGGACACGGGAACCCGCCTGGGAGTCCTCTTTGAGGTTGGGGCTATTTGGCCGATCACTCGAATACCAGCTTGAAAACCCAGCTGTTTGAAAGAAGCCTTACAGAAATAAAAGGCATGTTGTTACTTCTAGTAACAGAAAACTCAGTTACCTAAGAGAAGACATGTTTATTTTCCCAGTTACTATAGGTGACAACTCGTTAGCACTGGTTGTTCATATTAAACTGGCTCTTGACTAACCAGAAAAAAAAAGGCTATGTTTGTCTCAGAGAATGGAGAATAAATCAAAAGAAAAAAATTAAAATTTTTCCCCAAAATTTCATGCTGGTAGAATAGTATAATCTTTAAAAGCCACTAAAAAACTAAAAGTATCTCAAGTTTTACCAGAATGTAAGACTAAAAACTGGAAAGCTAAAAAAAAAAAAGACTTGAAAAGTACTTTCTAACAAAATTAGCAATCAAAGCCCATGATTTACATTACTGCTGGATCTCGGTCTGCTGCCTAGTGAAACGCAGAACTGAGATTCTTCAGCGGAAAGTTTTACGAGCCCCAGACCTGAAGGCANAAAATTTCATGCTGGTAGAATAGTATAATCTTTAAAAGCCACTAAAAAACTAAAAGTATCTCAGGTTTTACCAGAATGTAAGACTAAAAACTGGAAAGCTAAAAAAAAAAAAGACTTGAAAAGTACTTTCTAACAAAATTAGCAATCAAAGCCCATGATTTACATTACTGCTGGATCTCGGTCCGCTGCCTAGTGAAACGCAGAACTGAGATTCTTCAGCAGAAAGTTTTACGAGCCCCAGACCTGAAGGCAGGGGTTCCCACCCAGCTGCTGGCTGACTCTCACTCCCTGTCCCCACCGGGAGTCCCCGTGGGCCGGCTCCAAAGACCTGCTCTGCCAGCTAGGTCACCACTACAGAGAATATTTCAGTATCTCAAAGTGCCTTTAGAAAGGGTCCCCCCTATCTGGACGCTCCAGAGGGCAGTTTCTAAATTTTGATATTTAGTGTCAGTTTTTTCTCACTTCCACTTGAACCTTCCTTGTTTACGATCAGCTGTGCACACTGAACGAGCCACCGAGCAGAGAGGCTGACATCCACCTGTGCAGGCAGACACATCTGCGCGTGGACAGGCCAGCGTCGTCCGAGAGACAGCCAGATTTTTCACTGTTCTTTAGACAATGAGTTGGAAGCGTCTGTTCCTTCCCCTTAGCAGCAGGGACCAGAATCCCTGCCTACCCTGGGCTGGTCCTCAGTATGTTGCCTCATTTGATCTCCCAGCATCCTATGGGGAATGGTCCTCTCAATGTCCCCACTTTAATTAGGATGACACGGGATCAGTAATGTATGATAACTCTCGGAGCTGCAGAGCAGAGTTTACCCAGGCCTACCCAAACCTGTAGTCTTGCTGACTGACATGTTCCTTTCCCTGAACACAAGGCAACAACACACGGATGGAATCAAGCCTTTTGAGCATTACCACAGCATCAGTAAGGACAGTAAGACAATGTCCATCCTGTGGTCTCTGTAGCAACAGGCATCCCTGTTTGGGAAAATGTCTAACAGGCTAGGTCTCCCTTCCCAACCTCTCAAACTTGGAAATCATAGGTGGGGATGGCCGGGGTCAGGGAAAGTGGTGGTGGGGAGGAGGGATGGAGACAACTGCACTTGAACAACAATAAAAAAAAGAAAAAAATGTTTTAATTTTAAAAATCATGCTAAAATAAAAGAACAGTTCTAAACACAATACAGATGGCAAAACATGACCAGATATGCCAAACAAACACTGCTGGCATTAACGATCTAATGGGGCACTATTACTATGTAATAAAGGGGACATGTTCTATATCTATCCTTATTTACCCCTGCGCTTTTCCAGAGAGGAAGGAAAATGTATAAATCTGGGTAAAAATAGAATAAAGAAATTGATGATGAATTCATAAGACAGTTTAAGCCTTTCTACACACTAAATTATGACACACACTATTCTCTCGAACACTGTTTTCAGCTTTTTAACTATCATTAGATACCGTTGTTGCTTGAATTAGCTTAATAACCACTAGTTGGAAATACTTCAAAATGCGTAGGCTCTGAAAGCATTAGTTTATTTGCAAAGATTAGTAACTACAGACAGCCACAGCTACATTGGTTAGCCCCTGCGTCTTCGGACACAACCTGAGCACGAGGTGCTCTTGAAATTAAAGCTGCATTTTCACTACTGGTGGAAAGCAGAAGTCTGAGTCAACCAATGGCTACAGCCTGCTGAAACCCACAGGCTGTTTCAGTCATTCCCTCAGTGCAGAATGGGTTGACAACTATATTGAGCCGTTTTTGTGTGTTCCCCTCCTGAGATGTCACTTCTTGGAGAATTTCTACCCACACACAACCAATCCAAAGACAAGCATTCCCCCTTAAATTGATTTTAATCTTTTCCTAATCTAAAACATCTTAGAGTGGAAAAAGCAATTTTCCTAAGCAGAAACATATTTCCTTTTGTCCCCAAGTAGACTCCAAATTCTAATCAGATTCTATCCAAATGCCACTTAATCACTACGTGTTCCAACCCAGACAACAAGACATGCCACTAACTCACAACTTGGTGACAAACGACTCTTTATGCAAGTGTCCCCCACTGGTGGTATTATTAGCAATGAAGAGAGGGACTTACAGGCAGACTCTTTCAAAGGCTAAAGCAGAGTGGGATGGCTTTGCATGCCAAGTTTCCCCCTAAAACTGAGTAACATGTTCACTGCAGAGATTTTCTAAGTACGCTGCTAACGAATATTCTCATTCCACAAACGTATTAAATGCTTCTAAATGCTAAGCACAAAAGAAAGTTGAAAGAGACACTGAATAAACTATACACTCCAGGAGGGCAGAGGCCTCAACACCTCACTCAGCATGTGTCTCCAAGGCCGCCCAGCACAAGGCGCTCCATGTCAAATACCTGTGGAAACATGTATGACAAAGCTCCGCCTTTAAGGAGCTCACGGTCCCTGCAGTGCCAGGTTCTATCCTAGGCTCTGCAGTACAACGAAACAAAACTTGTGCTTTGGGAGCACTTATATTTTACTGGTGATGGGACGGGGAAGTGAGAAGGACAATAACTAAAACTGTATCTAGGACACATAATATACTGTGAGGAATGGGGAGGGACACTCTTGTAGACTGGTGGCTTTACACATGGAGATCTTTCAAATAAGGTTGAGATTTAAATGGAGAAAGAGCAAGTCTTGCAAACATTTTGGGTGAACATGTTCTAAACAAAGAAACTACCTAATATGTAGGCATCTGATGAGACACAATTTGCAACCAGTGTAACGAGGTGGGTGGACTCGGTCTGCCACCTGCCGAACTACCGAACTCCCTGGGCACCATTCCTTCTCCCTGGGCACCCAGAGAGGCCTCAACGACCCTTGCAGTGGAGGAGCCGACGAATGTGAGAGCAGTGGAGTGTGTAACTGCCGAGACCTGGCTTTCAGAAGCTGTGTGTGGACTCTGCTCCTTCTCTTCCTTCCACATAGAGGAGAAGATGATGGGCTCAGCAGAGCCACGTGGATGGGGCCTGGGTTCCTGCAGCCCTGCATGGAGGACAGGTGCCACTGACCAAGCTCCCAACGAGGCATGGACAGAATGCTCTTGCACCTATTACACTGAGACCCTTGAGGACAGGGAGCAGGCCTTTTTCATCTTCTTATCCCTAGAACCTGGCATGATTCCTGGAAAATGGGAGGTATGCAGTATTAACTGAATAAATGCTACTGAAACAGTGAAAAGGACCATTAGGTTTGTTAAAAGGTAATTGAGGAAAGGAATTAGCGAGAGCTCACAATAAGAACTTTTTAAGAACAGAGTGAGTGGTTTATAAAAGATGGTGGGGTGTGAGGATAGATTCTTAGCAGAGGGAAGACCATGAGCAAAGAAAGGAAGAAAGGACAGGGTGCGTGCATTTCAGGGACCAGAGGACGGAGACACCTCTACTCACATGCACTCATCGCTACACAGTTAACAATTCTCCCTGGCTGTCAAGAATTATGAAGCTAGACTAAAAATCACTTCAGGGCACTTTCAAATGGCTCTTCCAAAACAGAAAATAAACCTAAGGAACGGAACACCTATAATGGCACAAAAAAGCCAATGAGCTTTTACATCAAGATTCATTAGTTCAAACCAGTGGCTCTGAAACAAGGGTGATGTTGCTTCTTCCCCAAGTGATATATGACAATATATGGAGACATTTTTAGTTGTCACAACAGTAGGGACAGGGGTGGGGAGGTGAGCAGAGGCCAAAGATGGTGCTAACACCCTACAAGGCACCAAACAGCCCTCGGCACAAAGAATTAGCTGGCCCAGATGTCACTGGTATCAAGGTGAAAAAAAATGTGTTCAGTTATATGCTTCTTGAGGCTTGGGACCAGTATTTCTTGATGTAAAGAAGATTCTCAAAAATGTTTCCTAAGACAAATTAAATGGAACACAGTTATCACACTATATTGAAGAAATGGGCAACAATTCACTTATTTTCCCCCATCTCCTTCCTTCTAGGTTCCCAATTCAAAATACAGAAGAAGCCAATAAAAACCGTTAGAAATCTATGTGATAAATATAGTGTAAGTTCTTTTTGATAAAGCAAATTCTATAATTTCTATCAAACTCTTATAGCATATACTAAATTTATGCCCAAAGCAAGATGTTCAAAAAGAATACCTCTTCCTGTGTAAAGTTCCATTACTATTTTCCAAGAGTCACATGAATAATAAAAGTAATGGTCCACATAAAATACAAATAAAAATACCTCTTGATCACTGTTCTACATATGGAAGAATGCAATTCTGGCAGTTAATTTAGATGAATGAAAAAGCAAACAGACTGGAACAGAACATAAGCTACATGCAGGTGACCTCAGTTAATCTCCGTCTTTCATGCCATTACTGATTACTGCTCCCTGCACCTGACCTCAATAGCCATTCGTCTGCTCAGAAGTTCAGTGCGAGTCCATAACTTGCACACATTTTGTAATGAGGCATCTGACGTAACTTCCGACGACATCTGCTCAGGAGCTGGCATTAAAATTGACTATGTTCCTCGTTTTTAAGGTTCTACTTTAATTTCCACTGTAACGAAATAAGAAACAAAAGCTTTTTTCTTTTAAAAAAAACTCTAGACCACTGTGTTCCTGCTTCTCCTGGAAAGGAGCCAAGACATCGTTAACCCCATACAGCACCCTTCAGGAACTGAGGCTTCCTGTCCACCCAGCGGCAAGGCGAGGGCTGCCCGATGCGCCAGGTACCGGGGAGTGCCACACCTGCTGAATGGATTTCCATGGAACAGAAATCACTTTTCCACTACCTGCCACTTACAAGCCTGCTTCCCACGAACCTTGGGCCCTGCACAATATGACTCATCATGTCCCTTCAGACAGCTAGAAACCAGTGACCCTTTGCCGGAGCAGATAAAGGGCATTTTCCCTTTTGACACTAAGGATTCCCCCGCTTGTACAGTGAAATTTTTTATGGAAATCACAGGAATATCCAATTCCCACATGCCAATTAAATTTTAAAATACTTATATACTTGCACGTTTCATATAACTGTTGAGCATTTTAATGGGATTTAGAAACACATTTATCTGTTATTTTCCTAGGATATTTTCCAAGTGCATCAGATCTGCTGCTCTTACGATTTTGCATGAGAACTTTTAAGCAACTTTTCATCCCATTTGGGGCCCGTAAAGGACCAAGGACACAGACCCACAGTTGACTCCACATTTATGTGGAGAAATTTCTGACTGAGAAATTTCCCCCCAGACGTGAACTCCGAAATTCACTTAATCCTCTTGAAAATGGAATTGCTGAAAAGAACAATGATTCAAGACACTGCTGTCGATGTGACATCATTCGTATCCATCTAATTCCAGGGCTCATATTAAATTCAGCCTGCTTTGAAGGAGGAAAGTTATATATTCTCCTTCAGGGACTGAGGTCACCTGCTCTTTTTGTGGCCCTCATCCCAAGCAGCTGAGGATCCCAGGGGCTGTTTGAAAGTCACACAAACAGCATCTCTCCTGAGGAAGTCCCATCTGTCCATGGTCAGCCTGGGCACCCGTGCTCTCTCCTTCTCCCCGGCCCAGGGCATCGCCTCACCTGCATGCCCAACACACGCGTGAGCGGATGCTGCTGCAGCGAAGCGATCCAGTCACAAAAGCAACACTTCTCTGTACACCAAAGGCTCTCTGTGCACCAAACCGCAGTGCAATTTAATGCGCGCTGGGATAAAGAGCCAAGTGAGTAGTTATGAAGCCAAAAGGAAATACAAGAAAAGTTCCTCGGCTTTAGTGAGAAGGAAGTAGCAGAGAGCATCTTGGGCACACTTGGATGGGAAATGAGAGGAGAGGTGAGGGGACAGCTCCCTGCCAGGTCTATTTTAGGAAAATGGTGAAAAAGTTTCCCGCACTCTGGCTCCTGAGGTTAGGAGTGCTTATCATCTCTGCTAACAATTCTAAACTCTTTCTGGTGTCAGGAGAAGCCAGTGACATTTCACATGACTGAAGCAGAATATGCTGATCTTGCTAAAAAAAAAAGAGAAGGCCCAGCATTTCCTGAGAGTGACTGGAAATGGGTCTTTGACTCGGCACGTAAAAACCTTGGGAGGAAAAAAGCAGCAGCCTACCCAAATCTCACAGGGAAGGCACACCTGCGCAAGAAAGGACCTCTGCATCACAGAGAGATGGCAGTAGGGATGTATGCTGACAACCCTGAGGATAATACCCAAGGCAAGAGCCAAAACATGTGATTGCAGGGTCAGGCCAGAGCCCAGCTGGAGCGGCCATGGGAAAGAAAGATGCCATACAGAGGAGAAGCCGAGGGCCAGCGCTGAGTGAAGTGGGTGACAAAGTGGTGCTGAGGCACCACAAGCGACAGGCTTGTTCTCTCCCGTCCAAGGATGTAAGCTGTAAGAGGCTTTCACTCTGGAAGCCTGGATGCTGGGCGGGAAGGCAGACGGCATGTGCACAGCTGAGCCTTACTCTGAGGCAGCGGGAGGCTGTCCACGCCAGTGCAGAAGGGACCACGTGACACAGAGACGCCAGCCCCTGGGACAGGTGGATGTGTGGCCCTGGGCAGAGGCACAGCAAGCGGAACAAGAGGTTCCGAATCCAACACAACACATCCCCCAGGACCCACAAACATGCCCTGGTCTGGAGAGGAGGAATCAAACACTGTGGTCAATTGTCACAGAAACAGCTGCGCTGCAGCCCGCAGAACGAGTGCAGGACGGCCTGACATCTTCAAGAGGGTGCAGGCTCCTGAGTAGAGCAGAAACAAAGCAGCCCTCAGGGTCTTGCCGGCCAAGTCATGCGAAGTGGCACTCAATAAGTGACTGTGTAATTGGTGGGAGTACCCTCTGCCCCACCATGAAAATCCATCAACCAGAACCGACTGAGTGTCTTGGAGCTTGTGAGGATACACAAGGATGGAATCCTCTCTCCAACCTCCAAGGGTTTATTGGCATCTAAGCCAGATGGTTTTCTCTAAACTGTGGGTAGTCTCCCATAGTGAAGTTACAATCAATTAAATGGGTCAAAATCAAGTATTGCTTTTAACATACACACACACACACACACACACACACACGAAGAGACAGGCGAAAGCTCTTATAGAACTTTTTTTAACCTCACCCGAGAATATATTTATTGATTTTGGAGGAAGAGGAAGGGAGAAAGAAACACTGATGTGAGAGAGAAACATCAATCAGTTGCCTCCCATATGTACCCCAACTGGGGATAGAACCCACAACACCTAGGTATGTGCCCTGCCCAAGAATCGAACCCGCAACCTTCTGGCGTATGGGACAATGCTCCAAACAACTGAGCCACCCAGCTAGAGCTCTTGAGGAACTTTTGATTCACATATGAGTGTTTGAAACCACCAGTTCATGATGTTAAAATACATTCCTCACTGTGGGCGAAAGTAAAAATACATTTGAAAGTAGCTGATCATTTGAAGAACATGGGAACAGTCATTCACAAAAAAACTTTCACACACTAGTTTATGAAATCATCCAGAAACCAAATGAAGCGACTGCCATTATTAGGCCCATGTTTTCAGTAACTCAGAGAGGTTAACTGACTTGTTCAAAGCAGCACAGCAGAGCCCGGATATAATCCTAGATGGCTCTGACTCTGGTACATTCTCAACTACCGCAGGGAGTTCAGAGTCGATAGTGGGCAAAGAGGGCCGGAGAAGAAAGGAAAGGAGTGAGAGAGAAAGTACAGCCTGGAAGGGGCTTGGAAAAGTGGGTAGCTCTTGACTGAAAGAGAGGGGCAGAACAGCAGAAGTGAGCAGGGCTAGTTTGGGGGTGAGTTGAGAACTCAGCCTGATGGAGCAGAGGCACTGGGAGAGGCAACAGCGTTGAACGGACCCAGGCATCCCACGTCCGTCCTGAGACTTTGGGCTCAGAAGTAATGTCTTTGAGCTTTACTACTCTCCTGTGTAAAATGGGATAAAAATAGTACATACTTCAGCCCTGACCGGTGTGGCTCAGCTGGTTGGGCGTCATCCTGCAAAGCGAAAGGTCACCAGTTCACTTCCAGGTCGGGGCACATGCCTGGGTTGCAAGTTTGTACCAGGTTGGGGCACGTACAGGAGGCGGCCGACCAATGTTTCTCTCCCCTCTTTTTCCCTCCCCTTCCCACGCTCTAAAAATAAATGAACAAATTTTTTTAAAAAAATAGTACCTACTTCAAAGAAGACTAAGTGAAATAATTACAGAAAGTGCTATGTTCAACATACAATAGCTTAAAAAGAGAAGTTGCTTCACTCATGCAGGATCCTGCATGATTATTCATAAATGAACTTGTACCACTTTATTTGGCCCTGACAATAAACCTATGAGATAGGCAAGACAGATTGTCAGAGCTCAAGAAACTCCAGCAGAGACACAGAATGACCTAGGTGGGGGCTTCTGCTCTGAGCTGTATTCAACAGGGAGAAGAGCAGAAAATAAGGCTGAATAGTTCAGGGAGGCTGACAGAGGACCTGGAGGCTAGGCAGGGAGAGAGTCAGGGAGTATAAAAGGTTTCCGAGGAACAGAGCTTCTGGGTGTGGAAGCATGTTATACAGCAAGGCTCTGAAATCAGAAAAATAATGCTCTCAGAGCTAAACTTTCAAAGTCAAGACATGTAAAGTCATCATAGAGAAACAATTCCAAGGACTACAAAATAAAAAGCATTAAATCTAGGGGCAACGAATGTCCATCCCATGGGGCTGGCCAGACCTGAAAGTGGAGAAAAGAGAAAGCCGCCCTGGCCTGGCGACTCAGAGCAACGATAGGGAGAGAAAGAGACACAGGCAACATCCTTAGTCCCTGGAGGGCGCAGGACGTACTGGCAGCACAGTCAGCCCCCAGCAGGGCAGATGCGGGCAGCTGGAGCCAACTGCCTTTGGAGAGTCCCACTGGCGAGCCTCCTGACCATGAAGTGGACGCCTTGGACTTCACCTGATGCTGCTAACACTTAACTTCTCTGTGTTTTTATTCCATACTGGCTAACAAAGCATCTAATTATGATTTGGCTTCCCACGCAGGCCTGGCTACAGGAAGAGAGTGAATGTGTATCGACTTTTCCCACACTAGCATCCCAGGCCATGAAATGGAAAATAAGAATAGTTCTATCCTCACACTGAGTCAGTGGGCTGGCAACACAGCCACCTCCTGACCCGGGCTGACACGAGGAAGGCCTGCCTGTTACGTTCGTCGAACTCTTTCTGAGCTTACAGAGCTGGGGGTCATCAGGCGACCAAAGACGTCCACTGGATTATGCTGCTCTGCAAAATTCCCAAGGAAAACCCACCTGGGCCACCTACAGGCTGACCTAAGGGGGTGGTAGAGGCGGCCCTGTCTGGCTAACGCAGGGTGCAGGGCGGCCGGGGGAGCATGGGTCTCGTGTCAGCAAGGCCAGCCTACGAGTGACCGAAAATGTAAACTAGAGCAGAGGCAATAAGGCGGCGGAGTGGAGAGGTAGGAAAATATAAGAGAAACTTAAGGGGGCAAAAGAGATGCAAAGATGACAGGGATTCAGAGCAGGACCTTCACCTCCAAAACACAGGGAGGTTTGTTGAACGCAGGTCTGACCTGGGATCTTCATTTAAGAGGATGCTACAGTAGCTCTGTCCAAATCAACGACCTGGTTGGGACCATAAGAGTATCCGTTATGTTGCGGGTCTTTTCATTCACAAAGATTTACTGAGTGTCTACAGCATCTCACATACTACTCTACCACTCACCAGGGATGCCTGCCTTCAAAGAGCTTACTGTCTGGGGTGTTGACAGAGAGGTGAGTTTAGTACTTGGGTGAGCACAGGTGCTAATGACAGCAGTCTGCACAGAACACAATGGGAACATCTAAAATAATGAACACCATGGGGCAAGAGGAGGAGGAGGGGGAAAAAACAACTTTCTCCAGCCAAAGGAGAGAAATCATTTTTATTTTTTTATCCTCACCTGAGGACATGCTTATTTGTTTTTAGAGAGAGGGGAAGGGAAGGAGAGAAGGGTCTATGTGAGAGAGAAAAAAAATCGGTTGGTGGCCTCTCTTATGTGCCCCTACCAGGGACTGACTCCAAAACCTAAGCATGTGTCGTGCCCAGGAATCAAACCCACGACCAGTCGGTTCCCAGAAGAATGCTCCAACCAAGTGAGCCGCACTGGCCAGGGGGAGAACTCATTTTTAAAGAGAAGGGTCAATGTTCTCTTTTTACTTGGTTCAATTTCTGAATCTGTGGAAATGTGGAGTTTAAATCAGACAGCAAATTGCATCTAATTGTACTTCCTTTCATTCCATCCGTGGTGAAAAAGAAGTAACAAGAGGACTGGAAAACATTTCAGCTGAGAGATTGCATCAACATAAGTAGGAAAAGCCCAATAATAACACAAAGGGAGATTCCAGGGCTGTGGCAGCCCACGGCCAGGCAGACCTCTCATATCCAGGCCAAGCCCATGCCCACGAGGCACTGTCTGTGTAAAGACCACAAGCTCACCTCGTTTCGCCACCTGGTATGAATCCCCAACTGCAACTCCTATTAACACCTTAATTCTTCCCTTCACTGAAAACTTACCAGATCCCAAAATCTCAAGAGTTGAAAGAAAGGCAATATTAGCAAGCAGCACAATTCCAGGGTATTTTTTATCTTGCAACCCGGCAGAATTTTCCAAAAGAATAATAATGTCAAGTGTATAAACCAAAGAAAATATCCTAGAGCCACCAAAAATTGAAATTTTGGAAAGACAATAGGGTCTTCCACAATCACCATAACAGGGTCAAGCGAGGCACATAAGAAAATACAGAGCTAACTAAGAACATTGAGCGGCGGACATAAAAAGTGCAGAGACAGATATTAAAAAAACAAAAATAAAGAGAGTCTTGGTTGGTCAGAGCTCATACCTCTAATCTATACCTTTTCTTCCCTCCCCCCACCCTCCCCCCTAGCCTCAGTAAAATATACTAGCTCTTTTTACAGAAGACTGGAAGATTTGGGAACAAATATTTCCAGTACACATTCTATGGAATATGCCTTTAAATATGCTTTGTCCCTGGTAGACTCTTTCTGAGACGAATTTTTTGGGTTGTTCCAGAGACTTCGCTGAAGCTGTCTCCCATGGTATCCACATTCCCAGGCGGTATGACTTCTCTAAGCGGGATCACATACTTTGTAACATGAGGCTATGGTTCCCTTTTTGCACTGCCTCATGGGAGGCTCAGAAAACATTTGAACACACGTTTGGCAAGTTCAACTACCCACCACGGTACACTCTGATCTCTTAGTTTTCCTTCACGCATTCCCCTAATTTACTTAAAAACAATAAACAAAATAAGACATGTGTGGTAGTTAATAGCAAGTATAGTTGAGTGCTTATCAGACATTCTAAGGTCAGTGTACCCACATCTCCCTTACCTTACATCATGACTCTTCAAACCATGTAAGAATTTTAATAGATGTAGTGTTTTATATACTTAAATACTGTGTATTTAAACATTTTAAGTTTTGTTTTTAGAAAAGGTAGGGGATAAAGAGGTGGGCACCTGGATGAGTGAACTGACAGATGGGAGGGGAACTAGATCAATATCTCATATTTCTATGTGGCTTTTCCACCAAATCATAGAGAAAAGGCACTAATGATGGAAAGTGAATGGAGACACACTAGGTGGGGCCTGGGGCCCCCTGGGCTGCGGGGTCTAGAGACCCCCCACCAACAGCAGCTTTAATTACCATCTGGGATAACGAATAAACAAAACAAAAGCTGCCAGTCCCCTGGATTAGAGAGGCTACAAGTCAGCACAGCATTTTATTTGTACCTTAAATTTGCCTTGTTTATAGAGCACATATAATAATCAATCCTGACCGTGAGTTTCAGCCCTGCAGGGTCAGAGGGGGAAAAGCTTCTACCAGAAGACCCAACACAGTGTCTGAACCAGCTCTGGGCCAGGAGAGCATGGGCAGAGGGAGAGACACCAACAGCAGGAGACGGGCCTGAAGACACATCGACAGGAAGCCACCTTTCCCCTTAGTACTCACTCGGCCTTGACCAGTCAGTGCTCTTTCATTTTGCCACTTGTTTCTTCCCCTCTACTCTGTCTAACCCACCTCACCCCCTTAAGACCACAACGCACCTTCCCCAGAATCCAGAAAAACTAGCTGGTGTACGATGACTACCTGACAGCAGGTACTCTGGAAAGGCCCAAGAACTGTGGACACAATACTCAACCTCCCAAATTTCCGCTGTCCGGTGCGCGAGACGGACAAGAAAAGTCATTGCCCATACAGGGAGCGGAGCGTTAGAGCTGTATGCATGGGAGCAGCGTGTGTGGGGTCACCTGACCGTTGTACAGAGGAGAGAGGGCAAAGTCTACAAGGCGGCACAGCTGAGAAGATTAAAGAGGTTTTCACGCCTCAATTAATTATATCTGCACATACTTCAACGTCACTGTGTGCCAGCACTGTGCTGGGGACCGACACCACAGCAGAGAACAGTCCAAGACCCCTGCCCTCGTGATGCTTACTTACACTTGCGGAAAGAGAGGTAAAATAAATACTCAAAGACAAAAATATGTGATGATTGAAAAGTGCGAAGGAAGCTCAAGTCAGGAAGAGGGAGTGCCAGGAAGGAGACGCAACCTTATGCAGACGAGATGGGTGAGAAGGCGCCTCGAGCTGCCTGCGACAAGTGCCGGGGCGCAGAGGAAAGCCTGCGGGAGCGCCCTGAGCGGGAGGCCTGCCCGCACGCTCGCCTCACGGGCTTACTTGTGTTCCGGACGCTGTTTCAGAGGACAGCGAAGACTTCAGAAAGCGTTCCGTTCCAAGGGATTAAGGAGCAGTGTTGCTGTTTAATGGAGAACCGCATCAGCTCTCCAGAAAGCTAGCTGTCCGAAATAACGCCCTCACGGCCTAAGCCGAGGTTTTACCGTACTGCCTCGTTTAATGTCTTTCTTCTTTTTTTCCTTTAGCCCCTGAAATAAAAATGGAGATGAAAAGAAGTTGCAAATAGATTTCCCTCACACAGCACCTTCCCCGTTCGCCTGGAACATGTTTACCTGGTGTGTCAATAAACAGCCCAGACCGTCTGACTCCTAAGAGCGAGCCATGGTGCCATCACAGGGGTTTGTTGGAAGAATTCTGCCCACTGCCTGATTAGCCTATAGGTCGCCATCTGTCTCTAGGTCCTCATAAAACTAACCATATGTTGTTTTCATCACGGGCTGCGCGGGAGTGGCATACACTCCTCCCCTCAAGAAAGACGCTACAAACTTGTTTTCCCTCCGGTGGAGGGAATGTTGGGGGTTCTATGACCTCTCCATTAACTCCAATTTTTTTTTAATTTAAAAATTTTATTTATTTTGTTCTGTTCTTGCTTTGCCCATGACTGCCAACCCAAACAACCCGAACAACCCCAACAATTTCTAGGAACTGCTGAGAAGGCTCTCCCAGGAGACCCTGGGCGGACAGGCTCAGAGCCCTAGTTTTCTCCTGCGGTTTCACCTGGCGACAGGAAGCAAAAGGCAGACAGCAAATGGGCCCTACGAACAACTCTCCCGATGTGCTGTCTACAAGCCACGAAACATCAACTTCTCAACCAGAGTAACTCCACTCGCATGCGGATAACAACTACAAAGGAACTGAAACCGGCATTTAAAACAGCACAAAAGCCGTCATCTAAAGCTATTTTGATTTATGAGAACAAGGATCCTCAAACTGCTGAGCTCTGTTCTCATCACACCACCAACCGCCAAACAGTCTTAATAAGAAGCAGCAGTACAAAATGTTCTGGACTTCAGTTTGATTTAATTTACCTTTTAAGCAAAAGAGGAATAAAAATTACCCCCCCAAAATGTGACTGCCGTTTAAAATTACTCTAAAGCATTGAGATAACTCAAGAAGGTCAGACTCGCGTGGTGGAAGTGGGTAACACCCCCGCTAAGACCCAGAAAAACCGGTCCGCCATCGACGGACTTCCCTCGGTCCACAGAGTCAAGCATAAATTACATTTACAAAAATGGCCACAATTTCACCATTTAAAAAAGGCCAAGAGAGTCTGACAAGGCTAATGATTCCCTTTGGCCTGGGAAAGTACTTGATCTAAATTTAATGGTGCAAAGAAGAGAGATTCCAACCTTGTTCACCTCTGCACTCATTCATTCTTAAGTGAATCTTCGTCACTGAACTAATCAACCTCTCAAACCTTTAAAGGTTTTAGTGCATCGCATTCCACTTCCTTATTGAACACGAGTCGCTTCTCTAAACTTACCAACGGGTAAAGATGGACAGGTTCCTCCTCATATGTCAGAGATTTCAGGTGAGCTCTCTTCTGCACCCAGATCACTGACCTGACCCATACGCATGTAATGTAAGACTAATTCTTGCTATATTTTTAACAGTTATCCCTCAGAGATTTCAAACATTCTCCAGAGACCTCTTTAACTTAAGGTATTTCAGGACTAGGTCTTATTATGAATATTTCCAGTGAGCAGGACCTTGTGCATCGTTAGCACAGGCTGTGGTGGCTCATGGAGTGCCTTGTCAAGATTCCTCCCCATCCTCCTCGAATGGCAGTGTCCCAGTGAGTCCCAATTAAAAGAATCAGTAGCATGATCTAAGGACAAGAGACAGAGGCAGCTTCCAGTCCTGGCTCCACCTCGTATCTTACTTTCAACCGCGACTTCATCTTTTCTAAAATGAGAATGCCACCTCCTCATTAGGGTAATTATGAATAGCATGTTAAACCATGAAGGGCGCTCAGCAAGAAGCCCAAGCCCCAAAGGGTACCCGATAATGATAACATTCCTGAAGAGGTTAGAGATTGTCCTGCCTAACAAAGCCGATGTTTGTAATCCAGCTAAAATGGTCTTTGCCCACTTTCCAATGCATTAAAATCCATCCAAGTCAAAAATAGTACCACAAAGATTAAGAGGTAGCTGGGTGAAGAGGACGGAAGCCAGGGCTGAGGATGCGAGCAGGGGAGTCGGGGGGCACTGAGTGCCAAGGAGACGTGGGCAATCGGGGCTTTCCAGCCCCACAGCCGTGGAGCTCACGAATCCCCCTTTCAGAGAATATTGAGTGACACAGCGCAACACTCACTATGCAGCAGCAAACTGAGAAAACAAAGTGCAGGCTAAGTATAAAAAGATATGGAGACATATACACAAATATTTGGAAGATAAGAATACAGGAAAAAATTTTTTTAATCTATAAATCAGCAAAGATAATCAGTACACACTCACTCATATCTATATGCAGGTTTTCTAAACTTGGGGAATAATTGGAACACATAGGTATCTATAATGGGGGTGCAGTAAAGCAACAGCCCGCACTGTCAGTTTCCTTCCCAGTGAGATGACAGAAATGGTGATCTTTCAGATCTAAGCTCTTCAGTACACATTACACCTGAGAGGTTTGTAACGCCCCACTGAGGGCTGGTCCCCAGCTCTTTCTGTCTGGGAGGCGTCAGTGATTGCTAAGTGGGTGATTCTGCCAGTCGGAGCCACAGGGGTTTCTTCAAACTCAAAAGGAGGATCAGGAATAATACCAAACTCTCTTAGATATCTCAATTAATGAAAAACTGGCCTAGTGGTTTAAATATTTTCAATAATCAGCACCTTACACAACATTCACAGAATGTTCTGGGAGCTTTTTCTCTTTCATTAGCAACTACCACATCCTGAATATTTTATATTCAATGCCATCCCCATCCATCTGGCTTGGGGAAAAAAAGATTATTTTATTTCCTTTCTCTGTCTCTGAAGGCTTAGTGTGTTCTCTCTCCTTATGGATAGTCACATTATTTATAAGAGGACTTTTTAAAAAATCAGATAGTATTCATTTTTTCTTTCTCTTTATGTGTACACATCNGTGGTTTAAATATTTTCAATAATCAGCACCTTACACAACATTCACAGAATGTTCTGGGAGCTTTTTCTCTTTCATTAGCAACTACCACATCCTGAATATTTTATATTCAATGCCATCCCCATCCATCTGGCTTGGGGAAAAAAAGATTATTTTATTTCCTTTCTCTGTCTCTGAAGGCTTAGTGTGTTCTCTCTCCTTATGGATAGTCCCATTATTTATTCTCTTTCCTTATAGATAGTCACATTATTTATAAGAGGACTTTTTAAAAAATCAGATAGTATTAATTTTTTCTTTCTCTTTATGTGTACCTATCCACTTTTCTAATGTTATTAAAGCTTCAAATTAGCCCTGGCTGGTGTGGCTCAGTGGCCTGAGTCCCAGCCTGTGAATCCAAAGGTCTCTCGTTCGATTCCTGTCAGTCAGGGCACTGGCCTAGGTTGCAGGCCAGGTCCCCAGCTCTAGGCGTGTGAGAGGCAATTAATTGATGTTTTTCTCCCTCTCTCTCTCTCCCTCCCTTCTCCTCCCTCTAAAAATAATAAATGGAACCTAAAAACAAAATAAAACCTTCAAGTTATACAATCAACTCAAAACTCTATCTGTAATGCTAAAAAAGTTAAAGTTGAATCGCCATGTCTATAATATACACAAATTCTGCCTTTTTAAAAAAGAAAAATATTAACAGTTGCACATGAACCAAATCAGATTATCTGAATACACTCATTATCGTTGATTATCTAGACACTTTGATTAAAGAAATGCCATGACTCACACTGATTTCTTTTCTAGCATAAACACAGCTATTGTTTTTTACTAAGCCTTCCATCCTGGTAGTGATGAGCATTTTTAAAAATGCTTTATATTCTGCTTTAAAATAAAACTAAAATCTAAAACTCAAAAACTTCTTCATCCTCTTTTTCATATTGCTGTTAATACAGAAGAGAGATGAGGCTCATTCCCACTTATCAAGCACAATGCCCGCACATTGTATTTAAGTGTTGTGACATACCTAAACGTCTCATCCAAGTTACTGCTCTACTGAATTTACACTGTTGTCTGCCCTCAAAATTTTCCAAGAGGCTTGCCGCCCAGAATCCTTAATTCCCTCCCCACTGAAACTCCAAGTCCCCCCACCATGTGGCTTCTCCCAGCCCAAAGGTAGTACATACCTTCGCCTTGTAGCATAGCTCCAAAACTGACCTCCAATGCACTACGTGATCGCCACCTACCATTATGCAAGGGAAATGATTTGTCCAAACCTTTCTCAACCTGTGTTACAGTGTTGTGGTCTACTTATCTGTACTATACCCACTCGATGTTATCACATGTGACAAGGGTGTTGGCATGACAGACGGCAGAATTAAGAAGACGGCAGGGAAATGGGACCTCCTAGAAGAAAAGAAGCAACGTTGGCTGGGCTTCCAAAGCCTGAGTGTTCCCACTCAGACCCAGGTCTCCCACCTACTGACTTTGAGCTTTGACTTCATTACTTGGGGAATCAGCTCTCACAGCTAGAAATGAAGATACTCATAGTGCTAATTCATAGGGTGTTTGTGATAATAAAATATGAAAAGGAAGGAACAAGATGAGGTCTTCAGGACAATGCCTGGCCTATGATAAACGATAAGTATTAGCTATCTTCAGAGACCTGTTTATCGATTCAGGAACTAAGGATCCCCTGAAAGCCTCAAGATCATTAATTACACCTTGTCAAGGAGCTGCCGCACCACTTCAGATCACAAGATTCAGCACACATCCTATTTTTTGGCACTTTTAATTCTGGAGAGTTAATTAAAAAAATGAAATTTATTTTAGGAAAGAAATGCAAACAACTATGCAGACTTAATCAATTATGCAAAGCTGTGTGTGAGTCCCACATAACCCTGAACCTCCCCCTGAGGCGTCAGCTTGGAACATGAGCTGGAAATACCATCACCTTTATTCCTGCAGAGCCAACCCGCCTGCGAGGGAAGTTCACTGACAGGCCCCTCAAATGCTTGTACGTAAAAGAAAACAATCCTGGAATCATATTCAGTTTACCTACTAAAAAATGAATTCTCCTCTTAGCTCTTAGCCCAAAAATAACCCCTGGACTTCTTTCCCTTCTGCAAGAATTTATTAGCACCTATCATATGCCAAAGCCTGTGCTGAGCTTTGGGGATCAGATTCAAGCAGAAGTCGCAGGTCCTCCCCTTGCGAAAGCTCAGAAGAGTCCCCTGTGTCTAGAAAATCCACACCCACTGGATTTGAGTTTTGGTGGTTTGTTGGTTTGTTTATTCTCACCTGAGGGCATTTTTTTCATTGCTTTTTAGCGAGAGAGGAAGGGAGCAAGGAAGGCAGAGAGAGAAACAGCGATGTGAGAGAGAAGCATCGTTTGGTTGCCACCTCCCACGTGTGCCTGGACCAGGGATCAGACACACCCAGATGGGGCCTGTATGTGACCAGACAAGGCAGGGAACTCACAACCCAGGCACGTGCCCTAACCAGGAATCTAATCCACAACCTTTCAGTTACAGGATGCTCCAACCGACTGAGCCATACTGGCCATGGCTGGATTTGAGTTTTTAAACACTGACCTCAGAGTGTCATGAAATCATGTGGAATAGATTAACTGCTGAGCCAGAGAAAGAAACAAGCATTGACACAAAGGTCCTCACCACGCACTGCAGCCAGATAAGTCAACAAAACGACACATCCACCGCGACCGGAACATTCGATTCTTCCCTGTGAGTGAGGGGATACTCCCTTCGCTCTGACTACTGACCATGGAAGATAACGGCATGCTGTTTCTGACACCACACTCTCAAGGGGGCTGTGCCAACCCGCTCCTCCCAGATCCGCAGCAGGCGCACACCGCCACCCACCCCGGTCCTCCTCAAACCATCTCAGGAATCCTTTCCTCTAACCTGAATGTGGCGCTTTGTAAGGCGAACCTCTCCCCACCGAGGGGAACCAAAGTTCCGCCACCCCAAAGTGTGCCTTTTGGGATATTGATTTCAAGCAGGTTATTAACAAACAAAAGACTCAGAAAGAACCTTTGGTACTGCTCCTTTCTAGCCTAAAGAAATTCAGATAGGAGAACCTGCTTCAGGAAGGGAAACTTCATGTATTCACTTTAGTCTATTCACCTTAGCTGATATAAATTAAGTGTGACAGACAGGAAGGATCCAAGAAGAAAATCTGTTCCCTAGATTCCCCTCTGTGCCACACTATTCTGGGTTACCTAGCAAGAATTTGTTTACCCCATGTTATTTACCTGTGAATTGCATACTTTTCCTTTGAAATCCTAGTCCCCTGACTTTCTTTTCCTTTGCCCAAAATGACACATAAATCTCAACTGCCCTGTGAGTCTTTGGGTCTCATGTCTCATGACGCCCCTCAAATGTAGTTACAAACCTCAGGGAAACATGGAGACATCTGGGTGAAGTCGGGGGACAGCTTTCCTCTGAATAAAGCTGCCGAGAACAGCTGCCACCTTCAGGTCCCCCAAAGTGCACTGCCAACGGCCCTCTACAGTACCATCTGCCATGGCACTGCACTCCCAGCCCAAGCTGGCCCTGGTCCTTCTTGGCTTCGTCCTGGCACTGCCCAGCGTCCTCACACATTTTCCTCCTTCTGTGTCAAACACCACCATATACACTCAGTCGAAGGAACAAAATAAATGCTCCCTCTCCACAAGCCTGTGCCCAAGGGCAGCCTTTCACACACGAACCAGGAGCAAATGAGAGAAAGAGACAGAGCAAGACAAAGCCAGAGAGGGAGAGAAAGAGGGAACTGGCCGAGTAGATGAATGTTTAACCAAAGGCCAGAGACTCATTCTCTGTTAAATTTGATCATTTTTAACCACTTCTTTGAAATAACAGTCTAATTACTTTTCCCACTAAAATTGTAAGAATATAAGAAAGTCGAGAAAGCAGCATTACAAGAACCTACCTCAACATTAAGGCTCTTATCCCATTACCAATCCTGCTTCTCATGAGTTTCTCTACCCCTCGCTCTCATATGGAGCATCAGGATGGCATTGGGCTTATCATCTACAGAAGGCAAGAGCTCCCGGGTTGTATTTATTCGGGTTAGATCTTCATAAACAATGTAAATGACAGACATGGGGAAATACCAGCTTATCACTTGATTGCAATTATTGTGTAAAATTCTATGTGACAACTTATGTGAAATTTTTCACACATTTGTATTTAGATGTCAGATAAAGATTTTTTTAAACTATTGACCCCAAAAGATGTTTAAATCATCCTTTAGAAGAATTTATATGCATATATGATGATTGGCTAGGTTATCTGCTTTGTGACATTTGAACAGTATACAACAGCATCTTTTTCATTTAGTAATTCTCTCCACGTTTTTGTCTAGAAAAAGACTTGCACACCTATTTGCGGAGAGAAAGTAGAAATACTAGTTCAAACAAAAATTTCCATTATTGTCTTTAAGAAAAATAAGCTCTTGCCCATCACAATTGTAAACACACACATGTAGATGTAGGTTTTGCGCGTAGAAGTCTCCAAGAAATTGTCGTAGGTGGTGACCACCAACCACGATCAGGCTACAGCAGATGCAGGCTGAAGATGCTGGCTGCATAGACAAACCCATCTGACCCAGAAAAACGGTCCATGGAAACATTACCCACACAGACTGCTTGGTTCCAGCGAGGCCGAGCTGTCCAACTGACTTCTTTCACTCTGATGCAAACTGTGGAGAGATCTTGAGGATAAAATGACTCTGAGCTCAGACTTCCCAGGCAGGCCGGAGGCCTCACTTACACTTGCTCCCACCTTCCTGCACAGAGCAGTAGGGGCAGCACAGGAGCCCAGCCTGGGGATGGCTGCAGGGAGCAAAGTGGAGGAGAAGAGAGTAGACCCCACAACTCCAAGGCCATGGCCGTGAAGGTCAAAATGAGTAACAGCGAAAGACAAATAACATTTTTAAATATGTCTAATTCACTCATGAATAAATCAAGTTATTTGATTTTAAAGTCAAACATCAGAATTTTAAATAATACCAAAATGAGAATGCTGTCACTTTGTCATCATCAGTATCAACTAATTATTATTAAAGGAAAGAGCACAACGGGACTTAGACATTGAGCTTAATAGACTGGGGAGCAGAAGCCTGTTCGCTACAGCTTCACACCCCAGGGATCAGAGCATTGCTCCACCAAGGAAGTTAACTCTCCTCCTTATCCCCCTCCAGTACTGGATCCTCGTGGGGGGCACAGGGGGAGGGGCTGGACCACAGAGCGCTGTCAACCTAACTAGGGGCTGTAAACCTATCAAAAGCCCCAGAAAGCTTGGGAAGTTGATTGGTCATTTTGAAAAAGCACCTCATCCATCCCAAACCCAAGCTAACATAATCCCAGGGGAACAAAGAAGGTCTGTCTCTCTCCTCCTCCTTCTCCTTCATGCCCTCCAGGTCACGCACTTTCCCCATGCACTCATGTCTCTCCCTCCATAGCCACGGGACCTTAAGAGTCTCGTGGAAGGGAGCCACTCCTATGCTGTCACCACAGCAGCCGGGAACAAGCTAAGCTCCCTGGATGGGGGCAGAGACCACATAGCAGCTGCACACAGTGTCCAAAAGGAATAAGCTTTAATATTCTGGACACTGCCTTTTTCTTTGGCCTTGCTGAAGACACAGGTGGACCTTTTCCACACAGGAGAGATGGAGATGGGAAACTGGAAACCCAGGGGCAGCCTTCTACACAAATATCCCATTTTGCCACACCATAATCTACCATCTATGGGTTCTTAGAATGCTTTAGTCACGATACCATGGAAGTACCTTTTTCCACTGACAACAACCTCAGAATATTGACAATGTCAGCCAAGCAAAGACAGAGAGCTTCCTCTCTGCTTCCTGGGCAAGGGCTCTGAGGAAGGACACGGCCAGCCTCATCTGCTTCCTGGAGTTTTTTCCAACTGTAATTTTGGTGGAAAATGAGATTCTGGCTAGATCTCCACTTTCTCCTCCTCTCCTCAAATCCTTCTTATTTTGGTCAAAGTTAATGATTTCAACCTGGAAGCAGAAGCTGAGCCTCCGAAAGCCCAAAGCCAATAAAAGGAACCAGAAAAATCAACTGGAACAACGGGTCGGCCCCAAGAGGCCCGCCATGCTCTCATAGAAAACCAAATATTGTTGGGAGGAACGCCTCCTGATCGGGCTTTCAGTTTCTAAATGATGACCCAAATGGTGTTTTAATATCAAAAACATGGAAAACACAGAGACAAGACAGGCTTTCTGAGAACACAGCAAAACCCCAACTGAGGGATGGTAGCTTGGATGGAACATAATTCTTGCTGATCCACCTCAAAACACCACCATTTCTAATACTTTTTACCTGTATGACCCAGTTGGTTATCACTAGCAGATGTGAAATGTACAATTAGAGTCAGGAAAGCAAAAAATCACTCAGAAAATCCCATGCCTCAGCACTTTCTACATTGCCCTGGTCTCCTCGCAACTCAGTTCTTTTCCCCTCGCTCTCCCACGTCAGTCATCACTGCTAATCCCTCTGTAGGGTATTAATTGCTCTGTCACAATTACATTACTCCGCAAACAAGGACACCACAAAGTCCAAAATGGATTAGCTTTGTATTCATTGTGTTAACTACTTAATCTACTGTAATTGCATCATTAGTGCATTGTTTGCTGCACATTAGAAAGAAAAAGGTAATTCTTTCCCTTTGTCGTCAGCTCCACTGACTTCTATGGTTTTCCAAAAAGGACTATTTCAAAGTAACCTGTGCCGCCAGTAATCTGCCTATAAATGTGATCTCTGTTTAGAGGACCCACTGCAGAAACCAAATGATACTATGTTTCACTAGACTGACTAGAAATTGAGTTCACTTAGGAACCCAGTAGGGAAAAAACTCATGTCTAGGCCTGAGTGATGAGCACTAGTAATCAGGTTCAAATTGCAGTGCTGTCTAGGATCAAATTCATGCAAACCTGCAAGGAAATTAAGCACATACTACACACGCCCTAATAGAGAAGATGAGATGCAAAAGTGTGCAAAGAGATCTGCTTTCAGTTTTCATACCAAGTACAGGAAGCCATTCTCTACACAGTGGCTTGCCTCACACGGATCTGAACAGAAGCCCACCACCAAGAATCTGACAACGATCAGAACACTAAGCTGAAAGTCACAAGTTTTTTTTTAAGTTTTTTATTCTATTTTATTTATTTGAGAAAGAGGAAGGGAGAGAGAAACACCAATTTGTTGTTCCACCCATTTATGCATTCATTGGTGGATTCTTGCACATGCCCCAACCAGAATCGAACTCACAACTTCAACACATCAGGACCACACTCCAGCCAAGCTACTTGGGCAGGGCTAAAATCACAAGTCTTGTGGCAAACAATTCTGCAGAACAATTATTTGAGTAGTTCCTCAAGATCCTTGTAAAATGGGGCACAAAATATCTTTATACTTGCTTCTTTTCTACATCACTCAAGTTTAAATAGGAAATCACACTGTGTTCTTTATCCAAGTTTCCCACTGCATTGTAGCCATGGCCCCCCCCCACCCCATTAAACAAACAGTCAGCTCTCCGAAGGCAGGGCTTATGTTGGCTTTGCTGTATCGAAGGACTCATTCCTAGAATGAGAGTGCATGCAGTTCTTGCAAAAGAGGAAAAAATAACTACCATTCATTGTGAATTCCCTATGTGAGATGAGAGCAAAACGTACTCCTTGGTACCATACAAAAAGAGGGGGGCAGATCTAGTTACACCTAGAACACAGAATATTGTGTATACCCAGAATCACTATCTCCTACTCCTACCACCCTCACCCTAAGCCAAGTTCAATTTGTCTAGTGAAATAATTAAGGCAAAGTGAGCTGGAAGTCAAAGCAATATGTGGTGATTCATTTCTTCTTCATTTTACCAGTTTGGTCCTAGATTCTACTTTTTCTTCTTGATCCTCCAGCATAATTGTCCTTCATTTCATTTCCCCTCTAGGGCCCACAGAGACACTATTTTAATGATGAGAATTAGTCCTGAGGTCCTGACAAATTTTCAGCTTGTTAAAAGAGGATAGAGCATTCTGTGAAGGCCAGAGCGAATGGGCTGGATGACAAACAGCCCTGATGACAACACACCTGCTCCTCCGTGTGGCCCCAGGACCCCATCAATGTTGCTGATCCTCACAGCACGTGTCCTTATCGGTGACATGGGAACATGTCACTATACCACCCTCACGAGGCTGTTAAGAAGGATAAATGATGAGACTTCCAGCCAAGGCGGAGGCATAGGTGGAAACCCTGTGCCTCCTTGAACAACCAAGTTTAAAGACAACAAAGTTTTAGTAACAAAAGCGCAAGCAAAACACAGAAAATTGAACTATACGGAAGTCTGACAACAATGAACTATTCAGCCAGACTGATAAACCAGGCGAAGGAGTGAGCAGTGAGACAAACCGCGCAGGCCCCAGTGGTGGGAAGCAGCAGAGGGGATCGCCATTGCCCCTCTCTGACCCCACGCCCACATACAGCGTCACAACCCAGCGACTGAGATGCCCAGGCCTGGTGAACACCTAGGATTCTGCCCCTGTAACAGGCTCGAACAGAACAAAACATTATGGCTCAAGAAGAACTCAAAGTCCCAGAGCTAATAACTCTAAGTGACCAAGAAATAGCAAACCTATCAGATGCACAGTTCAAAGCACTGGTGATCAGGATGCTCACAGAACTGGTTGATTTTAGTCACAAATTAGAGGAACAAATGAAGGCTACACTAAGTGAAATGAAGGGAAATACACAGGAAACCAATAGTGATGGAAAGGAAACTGGGACTCAAATCAAGGGAGTGGACCAGAAGGAAGAAAAAAATGATCAAACAGAAAAGTATAAAGAAACGAGAATTCAAAAAATGAGGAGAGGCTTAGGAACCTTCAGGACATCTTCCAATGTTCCAACATCCAAATTATAAGCACACCAGAAAGCGAAGAAGAAGAGCGACAAGTGGAAAACTTATTTGAACAAATAATAAAGGAGAACTTCCCCAATCTGGCAAAGGAAATAGACTTCCAGGAAATCCAGGAAGCTCAGACAGTCCCAAAGAAGTTGGACCCAAGAAGGAAAACACTAAGGCACATCATAATTACATTAGCCAAGATTAAAATAAAGGAGAGAATCCTAGAAGCAGCAAGAGATAAGGGGACAGTCACCTACAAAGGACTTCCCAGCAGACTGTCAGCTGATTTCTCAAAAGAGACCTTACAGGCAAGAAGGGGCTGGAAAGAAGCATTCCAAGTCATGAAATCCAAAGACCTACATCCAACATTGCTTTATCCAGCAAAGCTTTCATTTAGAATGGAATGGCAGATAAAGTGCTTTGCAGATAAGATCAAATTCAGGGAGTTCATCATCACCAAGCCCTTTTTATATGAAATGTTAAAGGGCCTTATCTAAGAAAAAGAAGATAAAAAATATGAACAGTGAAAGGACAGCAAACTCACAGTTATTAACAACCACACCTAAAACAAAAGCAAACTAGGCAGACAGCTAGATCAGGAGCAAAACCATAGAAATGAAGATCACGTGGAGGGTTAACAACAGGGGAGTGGGAGGAGGAGAGAGGGGGAGAAGGTGCAGAGAATAAGTAGCATAGATGGTAGGTAGAAAATAGATAGGGGGAGGGCAAGAGTAATAGGGGAAATATAGAATCTAAAGAACTTGAGACATGTAGGGGGTGTCTCAAGGGGAGGGAATGGTAGGGGAGGGGTGTGCAGGGTGGAGGGGAATGAAGGGGGGAATAGGACAACTGTAATGGCATAATCAATAAAATATATTTTAAAAAATAAATAAATAAAATAAAATATGTAAAAAAAAGAAGGGTAAATGAGAAAATACAGAATGGGGCAAAAGTAGATTTACAGTTGTTCGTATAAAAAATAATGCATTAAAAATAATGACATAAGAATAAACTCTGTGCTTCACATACCCACAGCTGTAAGCCTATTTTTGCCTCACCCTGTATAAAAAGCACCCCCTAGGGAGGTGTGGACCACAGCAGGTGTTATAAGAAGTTGCACCTGCTGTCACTACTATTCATCGCTTCACCACTCTCTCTTCCTATCTGGTCTCCAGTGAAGTCAATACGTAGGTCACTCAGGTAGCAATTACATACATATACAGACTCTGAAACTCCACTATAGTTGGCTCCAGGTCCCTCCCTGCCCCCACCTTCCAATCTCAACCCCCAGAGCCAAAGGCCTTGGGGCCCCACTATACACTCTGGCACCAGAGCTTGTTTTGAAGAAAATTAGAGGTGAGATCTTATAAATTATTCTTAGGATAATAAGGACACTTAAACTACTGCCATCTTACAAAAAAGATAAGTAATCAGTCCTTCACATTAAATGCATGTAGTCAAAGCGCTCATCTGTTTTTATTGAAAATGTTCCAGTTTCTGAACAAACACATATGTCTAAATATTACTGTGGCCAGAGATTGCATATATGCAACCTGCTTCCCAAGCCCTGTCATAGTCTGTAGCACTTAGCACAAGCTCAGTAACTGTTGGGTGAATGAACGAATAACAAACAGGTAGGAAAACGTATTGACAAATGAGGAGCAAATACACAAAAGGTAATTGTGATTCCTATTTTTACCTGCAGATCTTCCAGTTCAAAGTCATGACCAGAATCCTATGTCGTATTGAATAAACTATTTCCTCGCTAAAAGTCTCTTTTCCAAGATCCCATGATCCCCTCAGGCTAGCTTTTTCCTGTCCCAAGTTTTCAAGCAGAAAAGGCCAAAGGACCTTTTGTTACCTCATACTACAGGTCTACCGCCCCTGCAAAGCACCGCACATGGGACGTCAGGAAACACCGCATTACCAAGAGAACTGAAGGTGCTTTGAATGGCAAGGACATTTTTCACAATTTATTCTCAAAGTACCCAAGGTTCCAGACTGGATCTAATTCCTTCTGTTAACAATAAATACCAATAAGAGGGTTTTAAAATAGGAAGACCCAGTTTCTCCTCCTTCCACAGTTTGCCAAGCAACTTGACTGGTGGGTGGCTTCCACAGAACAGCATTCTTCTCACACTTGCTTCACTCAACTTCACCTCTGACAGAACTCAGAGCAAGTGATTTACTGAGGTCAGGACGGCTGTGGAAAGAGCACTCGACTTGGAGTCAAAAACTGGTTTTTAGTCCAGACTCTGCCCCAGACCAGATGTGTGCATTGGGCAATCCATGTCATTTCCCTGGGTGCTAATCTCCCGCACTGTGCACTAAGACTTTGTAGATCATGAGGCTCCCTTGCCGCACCCCAAGACACAGGCTAAATATTCAGCTGGGAAGATGCGCCAATTTTGCTCTCTGGCTGCTGACTACATCCTAGTTTTAAATCTTGCTTCTCCATCTCCTAAAAAAGTTGACCTGAGAAAAGCAAAACAAGTCCACAAAACAATCTGGAAGAACCAGTGCTGTTAAGCAAAGCAGTGAGAGTCTAGACTCCCTAATTGGTAGGTTTGGAATCCAGGGTCGATTGCAGCTGATCCTGCATCAGTGCTGCCAAAGGGTCGGGAAAGTTCTTCGGTGACAGCAGTCTCGAGGCACAGAGGCCACACTACTCCTTTCTTTTTAAATCTAGGTAAAACTGCTTCCAATTAATTTAAAAGTAGCCCTCTGGAAATATTACCGGAAGAATAAATCTCTGCCACTTTTTCTCCATCCTCTCTCCTTCTTGCTAACTACTGAAGACATTCTGAAATAATTCAACCTTTCCCCATGAACGGCCTTCTCAGGGTGAAGAAACCTACTGCAGATTTGCAGCAAGCCTCATGCAATTTCTGAGCCAGGGCATCGTTTCCAAGGTAACAAGGGGAGAAAAGTACAGATAGGTCTAGCCCATTTAATATGTAGATGAACTAGGTCACCCAGTAGTATTTCACGAATAGGCAAGAAGACAGATGAGCGCCTTCTACTTTTTTCTTCTCCATTTATACCAGGAGGAATTGATTTGGGGTTCTTACAAAAGACATGCTGATTCTTCTCTGGCATCGTGGTTTCCAAAATACAAAACTCCAAAGAGAGTTTGTTACAGTTAATCAAGCGAAAAGCAGCTTCTGTTGAGAAAGTCTAACTGGAGAAAGGGAAGGGGTCCTGGCACACTGAATTGAATTCTAGACACTTGTTTTTGCGGCTCCCTTCCCAATAACAATGGCACAGCACATGCGGTGTGCCAACTCCCCCACAAGCCTCAGCCAGACTCCCCATTCTGATCTCCCCACCAAGCCAGGGCACACACAGGAACCTCACAGCACCCCAGTTGGGATGAGTGGCTCTGGCTTCCAAACAGGAAAGGGGAGCCAAGGAGGCGGTGCTCTGTCCTGCCCCTGGACAAAGGCAGGGGACCGAATCATGGGCAGTTGAGAGGCTGAGCAGGCCAGGAGCGCCAGGGTGAGGGTTTTTTTTTTTTTGTCGGCCATCCTCCGTGGCCAGCATGCTGTGCTGCCACCACACACGCCAGCCCTCCTTCCAGAAAAGTGAAAGAGGCCAGAAAAGTGGAGGTGGGGGGATGGGTTGATTTGGAATACTGCAGTAACAAAATACAAAGAGATGCTGTGGAGGGGCACGGGCATGGACAGAGATGACATAGAGACATTTGGGTGGCCCAGGGGTCTAATTAGATGCAGAGGTCCCTGTGGCACAGGCAGGGCGAGGCTCCCCCAGCTACAGAACCTCAGAGCACTGGCTTCTTAGTCGCAAACAAAGACCCATTGTGTTTTCTCAGGCAGCCATGCTGCCAATTTGTCTCACACCTTCCAAAAAGGCCTAATTATTAGTCTCATCCTTGGCTGTCTGCCTTTTTCTCAGCTCTGTGCAGAGTCACCATACATTTCGATACTCTGAAGGAGGTGGGCAGCGGTACAGGAGACATAAGCAAGTCCGGGAACACGGACTCATCAGTGAAGTAAGGCACTCACACCATCTCCATAAAGACAGGGCGCTCGGACCCAGGTCCACCCGGCCCAACCATTTCCAAGTTTTCTAATAATACTCGGCCTCTTTGGCATTTCCCCGAAGGCATTCCCTACACTTCCCACCCTGTTCTTTCTCTTGGAGTTCTTAAGTGATGCCCCCCCCACCCTCATCCTCTTGCCCGGCACAGGCCTGCACTGTCTGTTCTGCAGATGGGATCTTCTGTGTCCCCTTTTGACAGTCCTTCTATTTTCCTGTTTTGTAAGTCACTGTGTCTCCGAAACTTACAAAGAAATTAACTTCATGAGGGCCCGCGAAATGAAAAAATAAAATGAAGAGGCATTAGGCTTCCAAGACGTCGCCCAGTCTTTTCAATGAGCCAACCACACCCACGCCACGTGGTGGGGTGACGGGTAACACAGAGGATCGGGGAAACCTGTTTCTGCCATGTGTCTCACTAAGCGAAGGAGGGGCGGGGCTGAGTGCTCGCTTTAATTTTTTTTTAAGTTAACAACTCTTTTCTGTTCCTGACTCTGTCACTTCTGAAAAAGGAATTTTAAAATTACCGTTGCTTATTTTTTAAAGAGTCTCTTCTCTCTACTCATAGGGCCCTCAACTTATTTTCAATCACTATTTGTAAAAAATCTTCCAATTTTCCCATTATTCCCAATGTGTGATAATAAAGGGCAAGGATAATAAAATTAAACAATGGAAACATGAAGCCAGAAGTCCAGTTAGGATATTCATAGAGATGAGTTTGCCCCACAGCACATTTATCTGCCCTTAAAGATCTTCCCCAAAGGGACGTTTGAGCTCTGCAATCATTCGTGCACCCCCAAAAGACTTCAAACAGTGTTTCTCGAACGTAGGTACTGAAATAATCTCACTGAGTTTCAATTTAATAACATCTTACATTTGTAGAATGCTTTGTTTTTTAAGGTGTCTTCATTTATAATGTACCATTATAAATGTCACATTTATTTCACAAATTTTTGATGAAAACCTTTAGAAAGTCGGCTGGAAAATAAGCTACCACTATCACAGATGCGAAAACTCCTGGCTACGACTATTCCACAGAAGAGAAAAGTGAGGCCCAAAGCAGGTGAGAGGCCTGGGAAGTGATCCACAGAGACAAGGCGGCAGTTCTGTGACGAGACTCCACACCCTGACCCCCACTCCTGTGCTGATTCAGCAGCACCTCCCCCTCCACACACTCCACCTCTGCACTTTCATGGGACACACCTTGTCTTTAATGCCAGACCATTGCAGGCCGCTGCATGTGCATTCCTCACAGCAGACACAGGCCAGACAACGGCCTCGAGCGTATTTTTGCACTACATTTCTTACAGGTCAACTCATCTCCTAGAGCTAAGGCCGATCCTGGCCGGGAAAGGACAACTGAAGCCCCTGCAATGTGGGCGTTTACCAGCCGGACCACGCGCCTCACTTACAGGCCGGAAATTCTCCCAGGACTTTTACTTAAGGCCTCCCACAATGGGTCTAGCAGACAAAGGAGGGTGAAAGTGGGCAATTACCAGGGAGTTTAATTCCCTATAAACACCAATTCGGAGTAATTGACAAGAGGGTGAGGGGGCACCTTTCTTTCCTCTTTAGCAGAATTTCTTTACATTAACTGGATAATTGCTTCCTTTTCCCAACTGCCTAGACCCACAACTGGGACTGGTGGGCCATCCACATATAGACAACTAGAATTAGGCTCAGAGCGGAAGCACCAATAATGTAATTAGGCTTCTCGCAGGTACTTTACCGGGGCACAAAAATTTTCATTGCTTTGTGTGAAGTGTTTTCTCTGATCAAACTGTAAAATGTTGGAGCAATATACACCAAACATTCTGCCTGGTGCCGCATTGCCTGTAGCAGTGTATCTAGGAAATGCTGCCGGGGAAGGTGAATGGGAAATTTTTTTTACCTGTTTTTTTTCTTTTTCTTTCAAGAATCTACTGAGTGATTTCAGTAGCACATCAAGTTCCAGTTGCACAACCGGACCTCCTCCTTCCCACACCCAAATCACGGGTGACGAGCCTCCAAGGTCAGATTATTCTCAGCACCGGGCCTGCTGTGTGCAACTCCAGTCCCATCAGTGCAGAGCAGGAAGGCAAGGTTCACAACACAAACCGGGAAATCAAAGCACACCACTTCCATTTCAAAAACACCACAGATCAGCAAAAATTTAATACATAGTCTCAACCTCTTCTCAACTCATTCTCATCCATCAGGCATTTTGTAAAATGAGTATGGAGCTACTGGACATACAATTATATGTCATACAGAGCAGAACCAGGAAGCAGCTTTGACAAAGAAGGAAACAAACTCAGGGTTACCAATAGCGTTATGTGCCAGGTACAGACCAGCAGAAACTCAAGTGGAGCCCTGGATGGTGTGGCTCAGTGGACTGAACGCTGGCCTGCAAACTGAAAGGTCACAGGTTCAATTTCCGGTCAGGACCTGGCCCGTGCCTGAGTTGTGGGCCAGGCCCCCAGTTGGAGGTATGCGAGAGGCAACCAATCGATGTATCTCTTGCACATCAATGTTTCTCTCCCTCTCTATCTGCCTCCCTTCTTCTCTGTAAAAATGAATAAAATAAAATAATAATCTCAAGTGAATGTCTTCATATTACAAGTGAATTAACTGAGGCTCAAGAGATGAATTACCTTGCCCAAGGTCACAGGACTGGCTAGTGTCATGATTTAAACAAGGTTCAAAAGCCAAGTCTAGCCCTGGCTGGTATAGCCCAGTGGATTGAGTGCAGGCTGTGAACCAAAGGGTCACTGGTTCAATTCCCAGTCAGGGCACATGCCTGGGATGCAAGCCAGGTCCCCAGTGGGGGCCACATGGAGAGGTAACCACAATTGATGTTTCTCTTTCTCCCTCCCTTCCCCTCTCTTTCTAAAAAAAATAAGTCTTTTTTTTAAAAGGCATATAATGTTAAAAGCCAAGTTTAGTGCAATTTCTACTCATCACCTAAACCAGGCCCACCAAGGGATTTCCTGAGCCTAGTTACTAGCATTAAGGAAGACGGGAGCTGATTGGAAGATAGTTATATGGAATTATGCGTGATCTAACCTTCTGTCCTCATAGGGCAATACAGGCCGCAGTCTGGTAATACAGCTGGACTTGGTCTCAGGCTCCAACATTCAATCTACACAAACAGACCACCCACACTGCCCTAAAAATTCAACAATTCACCCTAAACCACATCAACCCATGTTTTACACGCCAAATATACAAGATTCTGAGTTCCTCAGGCATCTAATTCCCTTTGATTTGGGCTTCATCTAATTCAGGTTTACACTGACAAGATAATAGCTATGGAATTTTGAGATCTTAAACAATGAGTTCTGCAAATAGCTGACTCTCCAAATAACCACCCGTCAGCAATGGCGGAGCCTGAGGAGGCAAGAAGGAACGCACATTTTGGGTAACTCCGTAAACCTCAAATATCTGTGGGTCCGTTGGTTAGGAAATTGACTTCCCCAGTGTTTTGCTTCAGTGACAGCATTAGAAGCCAGGAACTCTGTCCTGCCAGCCTTCTACTAAACACAACGTGTTTTCCCTTAATTTTAGGTCTATGTCGGACTGTCTGTTTTTCTAAGTTCAAAGGCAGGAGCAACAGGAACTACAGAGTTAACTTGACATAAAAAGAGCAGGACAAGAGGAACATGTGCCAAAAAATAATTCTGTCCTGCTCTTATTTATACTCCTCAAACAATAAAAGTGCAAAGTTTGCCAAAGACCTACAGGAAAATCCTGTTAAAACATACACTTTAAAAAGTGTCCAGAATCTTTCTGAAAATAGCACGTAATCCAGAAGCCTGGTAAGAGAGAATCAAAATGGACCAATAATACACAAATACAAATACTCCCCAATTTTGTACAGATTATAATCTGAAAATTCATGTTCAAATTGTTTTTTAACCTTGGAATATAATATCTTTCTATAGAAACAAGATCACATAATTAGTACTATATTTACAAGGAATGCCACAAATGTATTTACTTTTTAACAAAAGCTTAAACAAATCAATTCTGAGATATAATTTACTTAATATATATTCATTCTCAATTTATAGTTAAGTGTGTTTTGACAAGTGTATACACCATGCAAGCATCCTACAATCAAGACTTAAAACGTTACCACCAGCCTCAAAAAATTCCCTTGTTAATTCCCCCAGGCCAAGCCCCAGACGACCTTGATCTGCTTCCTGTAAATATGGGCTAGTTCTGCCTATTCCAAAACATCCTGGAAATGGGATCATAAAGTATGCACTCTTTTGAGTCTCGCTGCTGTGACTCCACACAGTATTTCTGCAATTCGTGCGTGTGGTGTATGCCCACAGTTTGACCCTTTTGACTGCTGAGTGGTACTCCGCTGTAAAGATATACCACAATCTGTGGGGCCATCCACTGGGTAATGGACATCTGGGTTCTTTCAAGTTTGAGGCTGACGCGAATGCTGCTGCTATGAACATTCACATACAAGCCTATTTGTGGACATGTTTTGGGAAACTGCTAAATGGTTTTCTAACATGATTATACCATTTTACACTGCAATTAATGGTAAAGCTTAAAAGCCATCCACAAATGTCTTTTCAGTCTACTCTGGATGGGAGGCTGCCATCACTGGGCTAGTAAAAAGGAGGTCTGTGGTATAAGTAGGTTGATGAGAGGATTTTCCTCCCCATTTTTCTATTGGCAAACCAGAAACACTTTGCCTATTTCAAAATTCCTTTTTGACAAAGCCCCATTTGTGCACCTCCTTGCCCCCCACCTCCACAGACGCCTAGGTGCTCACAGCCCGAATACTGACCCTACTCTAAATCCCTGATGAAGCTACAGGAACTGCCCCACGGCTCTTTCCAAGTGTTCCATTTTCCAAAGCGACGTACTCCCCTTTCCTTCCTCCCCCCTTACACGTCAAAACTTCTGTCCCTCACTTTAACTGCTCATGTTTAGGGGTCAGAGAGGCAATTGCGTAAATGAACCTTGCATGAAGGACTGGTAACCCCTTTTAAATGAAGACGTTCCCACAAAGGCTGCAGAGATGGCTCCCTACAGCTCTGCAATACTGCTCCTACTCCAAATGAGCCCCTGACGTGCACGCACACAGCAACGCAATAAAGTGAAATAAGAAGCAGGTGTGTGAGGTGAGGCAGGGGAAGATTTATTTTTCATTTCAGGACAGGAAATACATAGCTCACTGTGTTTATAAGCTGGGCCTGCCTAGTCATATTCTCTGTCCCCCAACGTTATTTCTGTTTTTCATAGTTTCTTCCCATCTTCTATAGCTCTGAACTCACAAATTCTCCCAAACTCAAGTTCTTTTTACATTAGAATCGATAGTGAGGACAGCATGGGGGTGGCAAGGAGAAGTCACCTGTAAGTTGGATGTTGCCTCTGTACTAGGGTAGAATAAGATCTTTAATAACCAGTGGACCTACTACTAGTTCCTTCAGACTCCACCCTCCCGGGCATTCTGCTACACAGCATTCTCCACCTTCATAACAAATCACGCAGACTCTGCCGAGGAATCCTGCAGCCATACCATTTGCATCACACATTTTCATGATGTTGATAAAGGGCATTTGCCGTGGATGTATCATAAAAGATCAGGTTTCAGAAACTCAAGCATAAAAGCAACCAAAACAAGCCTGTTGTCAACAGCTGTTGAGTCTAAAACCATTATGAGTTAGCCAGCTTGCACTGGGGCATGGAAGAAAAACAGAATCAGTGCCTTTGATACATTGATGCCACAGTGGTTTCTGTCTTTCACAATCTCAGTGACTGTGAATAAAGTTACCTAGAGAGCTCAGATATCAGCAAGGAAATGAACAAAACATTTCTGGCTTATGCAACCGTCACGCAGTTCCGGTGACAGAAACACATTCAAGTGGACCAGAACTGTTTCAATAAAATAAAATAAAGTGACTGTATCATAAGAGACCAACTTAATTTGGTGGGTCAATCCTGCCCTGTGGCAGGTTACAGACAGCTCTCATTCATGATGGAAAAGATGTTCACAGTAGCACCCCAAGATTTTTTTCATTTTTTATAATTTTTATTTATTGATTTTAGAGAGAGAGATCTAATTTTTGTTCCACTTATTAATACATTTATTGGTTGATTCTTATATGTCCCCTGACTGGAGATTGAACCTGCAACCTTGGTGTATCCGGGGCGACGCTCCCTCCGTCAACTGAGCTACCCGGCCAGGGCTTCCCCAGGGTTTCTTATCTTAACTGCCCTGCTACTTACTCTGGAGCTTGAAACCAACTCCAGCCATCAGATTGGAAAAGCCACAAAACCCTTCTACTCACTTCAGAGCCCTGCAGACTCTAAGGCAGCCCAGCTGTAATCGGCACTTGAGAAACAATCACTTTCTCGAATTTCTGGAATTACTTGGTCATTCTGAACTGCTGCTCTGGTTGCCTGCCATTTCCCAATCTCTGCCTGATGCTTACTGAGCTCTTGCAGCTATATGAAAATGTGGTAAACCAGGATGAAAAAGAAAGAGAGTATTAGTACAGGCACACCTTAAACACACTGCAGGTTTGATTCCACCCCACTGAAATAAAGCATGATGTAACGTTGGTGCTGGTGNCCCTTCTACTCACTTCAGAGCCCTGCAGACTCTAAGGCAGCCCAGCTGTAATCGGCACTTGAGAAACAATCACTTTCTCGAATTTCTGGAATTACTTGGTCATTCTGAACTGCTGCTCTGGTTGCCTGCCATTTCCCAATCTCTGCCTGATGCTTACTGAGCTCTTGCAGCTATATGAAAATGTGGTAAACCAGGATGAAAAAGAAAGGGAGTATTAGTACAGGCACACCTTAAACACACTGCAGGTTTGATTCCACCCCACTGAAATACAGCATGATGTAACGTTGGTGCTGGTGGAGGCTCTTGCCTTCAATTAGTAAAAAAAAAAAAAAAATGCATCATCTGTGAGGCGCAATAAAGCGAAGCTCGCTAAACCCAGGTGTGCCTGCACTCAGCATCACTGGGCAGCGCAGGGAGGTCTGGGCGCTCGGATCCTGTGGTGCTGCAGCGCCAGGTACACTCATCACAGCCCTCTGGGAAATGAGGCCCAAACCCAGGCCATATAATAACGCCCCATCACCAATCACCCGAGCTCCGAAATCTCTATTCTTGATACCAACCCCCCCAAAAAGTTATTTTAGGCAATTCCTGGGCTTCATGAAGATCTCCTTCCACACACACAAATGATTGCTTTGTCATGCTAAGCAGATTTTTACACTGAAAACTATCCTAACATCTCCTCCTCGTCAAAATGACAAAGTCACTGCTTCTTCGACACTATGCTGTTCTGGAACTGAAGAGCTGAGATGAATCAGCATGAACCGTCTTATGAAACAATGAACATGGCATGAGACATATTCATAGAAGTCACATAGGACTCTGAAGTGAACTCTCTACTGTAATCCAGGCGGCAGGCGAGATTCGTACTTGCATCTATACACAGCCTGAGGTTCCAACTTTCAGGACATGTGAACAAACTGGAACAATCCCAGGAGACTTGCATTTAGAGAAGGATGTGTTCCTAAATACGTTTTTAAAAAACTTTTAAAACTATACTCAAAACACAAAAGGGAAATGGAAAAGAGTATTTATTGAGCACATATCATGTTCTTAGTACTCCTTACATGACTCTTCATTTCACCTCTAACACAACCGAAACAAAGGCCTCACGCCTTCTGTGTTGGGCGTGAGACACGGAAACCAAGGCTCGAAGACACTGACCAGCGGGCCCAGGGACACCGTGCTGCGGTTCCCCAACCCTTCTCTCCCTCTGGGGTTTCGTTCTCACAATATCCGCCACCACCAGGCACTCCAAACCCAGCAGATCCAGAGCTGAATTCACTTCCCATTTGCTCTACATTTTATACATAGATGCAAAATACAAACAATGTATTTTAGATAAATATGTCCATGAAAGAAAATAGTTCACGATGGCTTACCAATCAACAATAGTAACTTTTTACTCACGCTTCTGTCCTTCTCTCTGGGTTTTTGTTTTGTTAAAACAAAGAACCATTTCAGAAAGCCTGGTGGTCTGCCGATATCATCATAAACCTTAAAGTTGAAAGAGTCAAGCAAACATTTTAATGTAACCTTGAAGCAGTAACTGGACTATTAGCATGTCAGAAAAAAATGGGTCTATTATCAAGCAATGACTTGGCTACAGTACACTTGTGGGGCGCTAATTAATTCACTGAAAAGCAGGCTCACCACCCTCCCAGAGCGGGTGCCAGGAGGGGTCTGTGGACAGTGCTGCTGACTTACAGGGAGCGGGGGAGCGGGGAGCAGGTGGGAACCGACCTTTGCCCTCTGCCTTCCTTTCCTGGCACCTGCTACTCACTTGTACTCTCCTGCATGAAACACTTGAGGCTGTGACCCCAAGAATGCCCAGGCCACAAGTATTCAAATTTTCAAGCAAAATATTCTTCGGATTAGTGGAATCAGTTTATAAGGTTAATTCAATATGCCTTCAGTTTACAAAGCCCTAAATTATCAAGCCCTCTGAATATTTCCTCCCTGTGAATGACCAGAAGGGGAGCCAACTTTTAATGATTTCTAAACAGTCTAAAAAAAGAATTGTACTTGTGGCAATTTAAAGTCCACCCATTTTGAGTTGATGTGTGTTTTTTGCACTATATCTTAGCTGCCTATCCAGGATTGCTCAGGAAAATCATGGACCACTGTGTAACACCCACTTCCCCCAGCCACTTGGTGCTGTGTAGACTTTGTGAAGTTGCCCTCATTAGAAGCAGCTCAACAGCAACGCTACCCTTGAGTGCAGGGTGTTTCCCAGTGCCCTGATGGGGGGACTCCCTCTGCAAACACTGTTTGTTGTCCTGCTTGTGGTATCTTTATGACAATGGCATGATTCTCCCAGAGGGCCGCAGAACACGTGTCTCTATAGAGCAGTCTCAGCTGCTCAGGGCAGTCACCACCATGTAAACCTATGCACATCGCTCTCCTGGAAAGCAACCAGAGGTGACCTCTGAAAGTGGTTAGTCACCTGACCCAGCAAACCCTACAAAAGCATGCAAATCAAGAGGTTCAAATCTCCGTGTTCACTTTAAGAACACTAATGAAACTGCCCAGACCATCAAGCATATGCATATCTGAAAAGCCGTCAAGCATTTTCAGGATGTCACTTTATAGAAGCAATGTGTGCTCTTTCCCGGCTGCAATGGTGCCGTTGGTGGGTGTGCCGGGCCGAACAGTGGGGCTGGACACAGGGCCAGTGGCCCAAAATAAGAGTACTGAATTTCTGCTGTATATGCTTCCAAAAGCAGAGAGTAATGCTGAACTTAAGGTGTAGATGTAGATGCTCTGGTCACTGAGCGCATCCAGGCGAACAAGGCTCCCAAGATGTGTTGCAGAACTCACAGAGCTCACGGCAGATTAACCCCTAAGGAGCTGTCCCTGCCACCTTGAAATGAACTTACCGGAAAAGAGCAGATTCTTTCTGAACCGGAAGAGGAGGTTGCACAGAAGAAAATAACATCCCAGAAGAAACAAACAGTTATGGCCCAGGTGTAAATTCAGCATAAAATAAATAACAATAAAAATTAAAAATAAAACAAAATTACGCTCATCACAACAGCCTACTATCATAATACTATGCCTACTCTTCAAATGAAGTGGAAATCTATCAAGCCAATCTAAAATTGTAATGAAATGGAGGAATGAACCAAAAGAAACTCGGTTTTATTTCTGCAGTTTACCTGCACCCTATCCAGGGTCTTTGCTGCATAAAGCAAGTCATCACATTCAGGTCTAGCTTTTCCCCTGTCAGAAAAGGTTTGCCTCACACCTGCACTTTTCAAACGATAACAGGACAAACACAAAACCCTCACATACAAAATGTTTCAAAGCAATATGAGGTTCTCCTCCTGAGCCACTCCAGGAAGATAAGGAAACATCTGTCTGCACCGTATACTATTTCTGGATAAAACTGTAATGGGAAATACAGGTAAAACTATGTAAGGGTTTAAATATTTTCCATGCCCTCCTCCATCCTCCACCTCTCACCCAGATCAAACACTATGAGCAAGAAAATATATTTTAAAGTATTTATGGATTGAGATACTTGTTCTTAGTCTTCCAAAACAATGTAAAGGTATTTTTAACCATGGCTTAAGTGGGAAAGTTCATACAACTTTTGAGCACATATGGAAAGAAATAAGAACTTAAAAAGTCTTTTTTACTCCTGAATTTTTGTGACTTGTTTTTGTTTTGTTTTTTAAGAGAAAAAGGAGCAGAAGAAGAAAGCCTTGCAGTTTGGCAAAGAAATGTGTAACTTGATTCTAAAGAGACTTTACTGTGATTCTCATTCCAAACTAAAAAATAAGTTTCATCTTTGACGCATCTATTGTCACAGAGTGAAGGTGCTTTGCCATTAGGTGAAGGAAGAGTTTTTCCTGAAGTGGCAAGGCACAAGCTGACCACAGCAAAGGGCCTTCCTGCAGCTCTGCTCTCAGCAGGCCTCCGGGCAGCACCCTGAACTTCCAGAGCAGAAAATCACCACTGAGCCCAGCGCATCCACAAGGAAAGCACACTATCACCCTCCTCATTATCCACACGCTGGGCAGTTCCAGCGAGTGCGATCTCGCATGGTAGGCTACCACAATTCCTGGCAGTTAAGACAACCGGGTTCCTAGCAAGATGGGGAGAAAGCTCAAAGAACCACATGCTGGGATCCCATTAGCTAGGCATTCCACACGGAGAGTCCCCTTCCTCCCCGCAAAAAACCCTGCTGAAGTGGAAAGCAGTCGCAAGAAAAGCACTTCCATAGGTTTGGTAAAAGTGCAGAGCATGGCACATAATGGGAGACATGCTATTAAATCTTAGATTTCATACATTAATCCCAGAATATCTCATCTAATTTGCTTTAATTAAAAAAAGAATGCTGAGCTCTGGCTGGTGTAGCTCAGTGGATTGAGCACGGGCCTGTGAAGCAAAGGGTCGCTGGTTCGATTCCCAGTCAGGGCACATGCCTGGGTTGCAGGCCAACTCCCCAGTGGGGGATACGTGAGAGGCAACCATATATTGATGTTTCTCTCCCACTTTCTCCTTCCCTTCCCCTCTCCCTAAAAATAAATTTTAAAAATATTTTTTAAAAAAAGAAGTATCTTACGCTTAAAAAAAAAAAGAATGCTGATAGCCACCACCTTTCTCTTTTTACCTTGGTTTCCAGGAAGCTCAGACTTAAATGTAATGTTCATTTGCAAAAACTTCACTAGCCTAAGTGAAGCTATTGGATATAATCATGACCCCTGTCCTCTGTGTGGATTTTATCACTTATTTGTGTTTTATCGGAACTATTATCCTCATATATATTTTGTTACAATCTTGTTTAAATACTTTTCACCTGTAATTAGAGTACAGCTTAACAAAATCTGTAGTGCCTGAAATAAAATTTATATCCACTGTACCTACTAGCATTCTATTTTTTTAGAAAACTTCGGAAAAAGTTTAACTTTGGAACCTTGCCCATTAGAGCATAACATGCGAGACATAAGCTGCTCAAGTGTGAAGGAACAAAAACAACAACAACAAAAAACCTCTGAATTCACAGGATTTTCTACTACATTGTGTGGACATCCCTTCCCCATCAGATAAACACGCCCATGATAGGGGGTCTTCCCTTTCTTCCCTAGTCACCTGACTCCCTTTAAGATTTGGATTTTAAAAAGCCAAGGGACTTCCCCGGAAAAGAAAGTGCACCCTCACACACATTCCCTCCACGCCTGACACAATTCTAAGGCATTCACAGACCCCTGGCCCCAGCCGGGTTCCTTCTTGCTACATAAACGGCAGGAGAGACAGTGAGCCCGCTGCCCACAGCCACCTGCAGCCCTTCCGGCAGCCGGCACACTCACTAGTGCAGCCACTCCCGGCCCCTAACCACCCCCCTCTTCCCTGGTCCTGTCCCCAGAGAACTGCCACTGAGAGGACCAGTCTTCTGTGACAGTCCCAAGTCTCAACACTGGCGAGCAACAGTGGCAAAATAAAGTCCATCCTTTCTGACCCCAAACAGGAATTCTGATGGTGTTTGCCCTCTGTGTTATTAAGTGGCATAACGCTTCTCTCCAGAAAAAATCAGTCTGTAACACTTTGCCACTCTTACAGACCAGGCATTATATAAATGCACTGCCTTATTTGTAACCACAAAATGCACACAGTGCTTCTTCCTTCAGGTTCTCCACCCAGTATTTGTCTCTGATATAAAATTTTGAATACTCACCCTCAAAGATAGTCCTTTTAAGTTCATTTATCCCCCAGATAAAAATGCAGTTACCTATGAGGGATACTTATTCTGTTTACTGAGCAAGATATCACTTATCATAAACCCAGGCTTACATCACTCTCTGTATAAGACAAATTTAGATGGTTTTCTGTAGCAAATCAGGATTAGGCTAGAAAACCACAATGGTCACAGCGGTGTCCAACCCAGGGCCTGTGGGCCGCACGTGGCCCAGGATGGCTATGAATGCAGCCCAACACAAAATCTATTTGAAAATGAGAGAGAGAGATGAGGCCCAAGCCTCATCCATACTAATTAACCCAGAATTGCTGGGGGTGAGATTTTTCAAGCTCTTCATGTTAGTCCGCCGTGGGGCTAAAGAGGGGTACACCCACCCCAGGTCATTCCCTGAGGAAGAGAGGCAGTGGGGAGGGCCAGGGCAAAAGCAGGGTGATGGCTGGAAGGCTAGAAAGAAAACCGCATGTGTCTCTGTGTGTCCCTTTTTGCTAGTCCTCTCAGGTAGACACGATCACTCCAGCAGGTGTTCAGAGGGAATGCGTTCTCTGAGCAACACTGGTGGCAGCCAGCAGCCCATGCAGCACAGGGAACAGGAGCTGGGCAGCGAAGGAAGCTCCTGGTGAGCTCGGCCCCCAAGCCAGGCTTCGTCACCTCTGTCTGGATGCAAACCTAGTTCTGATCCACTTTCTTTGAACTCCTGGCTGTGTTCAAGGACAATGTTTCTAGCAGCTTGTTCACCATGGCCACCAGCACCTCGAAGTTCAAAGGGCTCCTAATGCCCCAATTCTCTGCACAGTAGGGCAGAATCTGCCCCCTACCTCAAGAGGACAAGGAGGCCACTGTCCCTGGGAGAGACCAGGGGAGACAGGTTCAAGCCTGAGGGAAGATAAGCGTGACAACCAGCTAGTGCTGAAGGGCTCTGGGCAGAAGGTAAGTAAGCAGCTCACTGATGCCTACGGTACCACCAGCACAGCACCTTCCTGTAACAAGTGGGGGGCCCTCATCCAACACACAGGACCAACAGACCTGGCGGAGTCCTCAGCCCAGCTGCTGCATGCCCCAGGCCTGCACAGCCCTGTCTCCCCCACAAGCTCCACTCAGTTGCCATCAGTAGCAAAAATCTTTCTTTTAAAACCTGATGACAGGTAAACCAACCCTCTGCCACGTGGGGGCTCGATACTCACTGCAAATACAGAACCGTTGTGATGAGCTGAGCTGGCCCAGGCTGGTACCATCGATGACTAGACCACACGACACTCAGGTGAAGAGCGAACAAACTGGACCAAGTAGCATGATCGAGCACATGTATGAAAAGTGGTCTGATAAATTTAGAGCTGCGGAAGAACCATCATAAAAGGTTCTGTGGTAGCCACTCATTACCCGCCTCATTAGCCAACCACTCCCCCAGCATCCCACACACAGTCTAATGCTACCTTCAAAAGGGATGAGGGAGAAAAAAAATGGGACAACTGTAAAGCAAAACAAATAAAATATACTTTTAAAAAAAGAAGGGATGAAAACTAGTGTGTTTATAGTCCCCTGGCACCCCACCTTGCTCCTTTCAGTATTCAGCTCCCCTATTTTTAGGGAGGAGCTGAGTACTGAAAGTAACCAGGCCCCTGGCCCCCAGTAGACCACCCTCCCCGGGTTCCCCTGGAGCTAGGTAAGCTCCTGAGACTATCCGTGATACGATATGACTTGAAGTGATGTGTTAAGTTGGCGGTCTCCTTCTTAACGACTAAGCCATGCATTACTGGCCAAGACACGGTGATGGAGTCACACGGCCAGGGTAGAAAAGGCAGCGAGTGGCAGCCTTCAGCCCTCGCCATTCACCACTGAACTACAATCTGTCATCAGGGGTGTTCTTGTCACAGGAGATTAATCCACACCCTGACTGATTCCAGAAGGAAGAAAGAATCCATTTTCTAGCCCTGACTCCAAACTCTAATTTGTGTGGGGCAAGCCACTTAATCTCCCAGGCCCACGGTTTCCTCCTTTATAAAATGGAGATAAAAGTACCTGTTCAGTCTGATTAGTAAGAAGAATTGAACGCAATATTAAAGCACAAATGCTTTGGAACCTTGTGTGAGGTGGCCTCTGTGAATGAACGTGATGTAACTACAACCCGGGCACCACACGCTTGTGCAAAGCACTGCCCCAGCTGGAAACGAGGCTGGAGTTGTATCAGATAACCACTATTTTTGACAAGCTAAAGTGTGATTTCAGCATGGTGATGAAAATATTTCAAAATACATTAAATGCTTACAAAAATGATTTATATGCCCTGACTACAAAAATATGTCCATTATAACCAGTAACACACCAGGGGGGAAAAGGCGCCAGCCCTGCGTGGTGTAAAGGGGACCAAACGCTGGCCTAGTCATGTCTCAGCAGGACAGAGCAGGGCGTTGCTGGGCGGCAGTCATGACCCAGAGCTCACTGACGCCTCCCCTAGGTAGGGCCACGGCCAGCCTTTAGGGCACCTCTGGGGGATTTCAGAAATGGGCTTGGCTGGCTAAGTAGCTTTCGTGAGAAATAGAAAGACTCCCCCTTCCTCCAGGCTGGTCCGCCCAGGCCTTGGACAGCAGGCTGCACATACCCAGTGGGCTCAGCCCTCTACTGCCCCTCAGCCGGGGCCCTTGGCCCAGAAGACACCTGACAACAGCACTCAGGGCCCTGTCCCAAATTTAAAACGCACATGGTATACTCAATAATGTGACTGTCCTTAATGTTTCCTAGGGATCTTTATTCTGGAGAAAAACACTACCTGTCAATAAACCCACCAGAACTCCTGCATTGGCAACGGAGGTTTATTTCATCCCAAAAAAAACACCACTAAGTGAACTTCTCCTTCCCATCTCACTTCCGAGCACTCAAATAAATAAATAAATAAATAAGAAAAACAAAGCTGCGAGAATTACAAAAAGACAGGCGTTGGGAGGTGAAGGGTGAAGGCTTGTAGCCCAGAACTCCAAGCTGATGACTGTGAACACAGAGTGAAAAGGCCAGAAGACAAGGCCCAAGCCAGGGATTTGCGAGAACAATAACACATTCTCCAATTAAATTCTTTTATTTAAACTAATCTTTCAATTCTTGTAATGTGCTCAAGTGAAACCATTGACAACTCTCAGAGCAAAACACACACCCTAGAATTTGCTAAGCAGACCCAGCAGTGACAACCACTGTGACCTGCGAGGACCCCCTTGCCAGCAAAGGGACATTTAGGTAGGTCATCTCATCATCACGCCACTGAGGAAACACAGAACAGATGCAGCCGTCTCTCCTGGAAACATGCCCTCTCTCACTCCTCACTCTCCAAAACCCAGCCTCTGCCCACTCCAGGCCTTCTCTATACTGTCCCCGCCCCTTGTCCCCCCACTCCCCCCCCCACCCCTGCCTGACGGACCCTGCCCCCACTCTTCACACAGATAACCCTCTCCATCTCTCAGTTTTCAGCTACGATATCATTTCCTCAGAGAGGCCTTCCCTCCCACCTAACCTGTGTTCTTCCTGTTTTTCTCTTTCACTGTCCCCTGTGTTTTCTTTCTCTCTCCACAGCACTCATTGCAATTTATTTTTTCCTTGCAGTACTAATGTATTTCTTCCCTGGGACCCTCCCAGAGGTGTGAATGCCAGGAAGTCAAGAATCAGTTCTGTTTTGTTCATCACTGCACGCCCAGTCCTGTGACAGCCACCAAGGTGAGTCTGTACCATACTTTGCCGTGTATAATGTGCACGTTTTTGCCCAAATTTTTGAGGGAAAAATAAGGATGTACATTATACATGGGTGGTACTAATTCTGTGTCTATATAAATGTTTTTAATTCTTTCACTTATGCGTTAAAAGTGTATCTCTAAAAAGCAATAACTATACCCGTATGCAAAATAATACCCTGGAATATAATGATTGGTTTGTTCCTAAACGTAAATTTTAAAATATTGAATTAAAAAATGAAAATGAAAGACTTTTTCCTGAAAGTTGGGGCCAAAAACATGGATGCATATTATACATGGCAGAATATGGCATTTGCTGCAGAAATGAAGGGGGGTGGAAGAGAGAGAAGAATCAAGAAGATGTGATGGGCCCTGACCGGGCAGCTCAGTGGGTCTGAGCGCTGTCCCGATACACCAAGGCTGTGGGCTCCACCCCCAGTCAGGGCACATACAAGCACCAACCAGTGAGTGCATGCATGGGTGGAACAACAGATCCCTGTTTCTTGCCCTCCCTTTCCACGCTTTCCTCTCTGTCTCTAAAATCAATGCATAAATTTTTTTTAAGGATGTGATGGGCCCAGCCCTGGAGATGAAGTCAAACAGCCCTGGGCTGAGCCCAGGGGCTATATTTCCATTGCGCATCGCACCAGTGACTGAGATGCACAATGCCCCAGAGAGCGGAGGACCAACCTGACGTTTTCCTGGCAAAATAATATATAGAAATACCAGGCTGGCTGCCCTATAATAAACAAACTTGAAGAAAAACATATAGGAATGCCACAGTTTCTGATAAATACAATGTGTCCACAAAGCAGCAGGCTTACAAATGGTGCCTTTGCTCTGCTCTCTGACAGTGTTTTCCGAGATCTTGACTGTGCCATGGGTGAGCAGAATGAAACCTACCCAGGATGAACTGCAACAAGAAAGGCTATTTTGTGAATGAACGACCACTTTACCCATAATCATGTGTTCGCTAACCACATAAATGTGGGGTTTGCAAAACACCAAGGTCCAAAATCCCTTCTGTCATAAGGCACTGGGGTCCCAGATTACTTATTTCAAAAACTGTTAAGATGCCAACCTCTCCACATAAAATTTTCTAGTCCCTGTTGCAGACATCAAAGCTTTGGCCAAACAACAAAAAACGGTGACTCATGCAACCCAGTCCTAGATATCTCCTGGCGGTGGTTATAGCATAAATTATTACAACTTGATAAAGATAAATGGGGAGTATGAATTTAAAATGCATAGTCACTGTTACTACTAAACGTCAGTTTTCATTTCAAAGCTCCCCTAGCAATGACATGAGCTACATTTTCGCACTGCTTTCCAATTTTATCCCCCCCTAGGCACAACCAATTATCGCTTCAGCCTCCATCTAGCCGGCTACAGGGCCCCTCGCATCTCTCTACATCCTCTCATTTCTGAAACTGTTTTTCTCATAAAGCTGTTCACTCCAAAGTTTTACCAAAATGACTGCCAACTGCCTAAACAATTATTTCGTTTTTTAAAAGTAGTTTAACAATGGCTGGATAGCTTAAAGCGTAAATGAGTTTTGCAGTCTTCACAGTTTTTAAAAGTCATTTGGTATTACTCATCTAAACGTTACCAGGGTAGATACACAGAAATGAGCTAAGCTGCCTAGAACTTCGGTGATCCCACAGCTGAATCAGAGTTCCACCAAGGGCCTTACTTACAGCTCAGACTTCCAGGTGTCACATCTTCAACTCAGCCCCAAACCTGCTACACATACAACACCTCTGGGCAAAGGGCCCAGGCTGTTCAATGCACCAAGGGAAAAAGTCTTCTATAGCGTGTGATGGCCCTACCCCTGGTTCATTGGACCAAAAATGAGCACACGACCCAGGACAACCAATACAAAGACTGTTCAGCTGGGCCTTTCAGAGGTCAAGACAGCCTTGCACCACTCAATTTTAACACTTCTAGTTACATTACATTTTAACACTTCTAGTCTCAAAGAAATGAGACTTCCAGTCAAGATGGACATATAAGTAAACATGGCTTGCCTCCTTGCACAACCATAGCAAAAATTACAAATAAAATACAAAACTATCACCCAGAATCCTCAGAAAATTGAGCTGCATGAAGTCCGCCAATCAAGGAACTACAGAGTTCACACTCACCTAGATGGGTAGGAGGAGCAGAGACAGAGAGACACGGAGACGTGGAGATGCAAAGATACGGAGCGGCAGTCCCACCCCCACATGTGGTAGAGGTAAAAGGGAGGGGCACCTCAGGAGTGATGGATCCCAGCCCCACACCACCACCCAGCGCAGGGCTCCAGTGCCAGGAACATAAGTCCCCATAACTTCTGGCTGTAAAAATCCATGCGGGTTGGGGCAGAGGAAGAAACTGCAGGGTTCCCAGGTGTCTCCTCTCAAGGGCACAAAACAGACTTAGGACTTACACAGACTCACTCCCTCTGGGCTCTGGCACTGAGGCAGCAGTTGGAAGGGCACCAGTGGTATATGGGGAGAAACTGAAGTATCAGGCATCAGGGCAAGTGATGGAAACAGGGGACTGTTTCCCCCTGGACAAAACCCCAGAGGACAGGCAGTGGTCACCTCTTCCTGAGCCCTCTCCCACATACAGCTATATCCGAGAGATACCATATCTGAGACTCCATCAACCTGGTTCACTTGGGTTGTCCTGCCCTGGCAATTACCCAAAACTCCACCCCATCCAACTTACAGGTGTGCTTTTCTACAACAGGCTACACTATCAAGACAAGGAGTCAAAGCAGCTCTACCTAATACAGAAGCGAACACAGGGAGGCTGCCAAATGAGCAGACAAAGAAACATGGCCCAAACGAGATCAAAACTCTAGAAAAAGAAGTAAACAAGATGGATATAAGCAATCTGTCCAATGCAGAGTTCAAAACACTGGTTATTACGATACTCAAGGAACTCATTCGGTACTTCAACGACATAAAAAAGGCCCAGGCAGAAATGAACTTTGCATGAAGTTAAATAAAAGAAAATTTACAGGGAACCAACAGTGTAGTGGATGAAGCCAAGAATCAAATCAATAATTTGGAACATAAGGACAAAAAAAACATTCAAAAAGAACAGCAAGAAAAAAAAAGAATACAAAAAAATGAAAATAGGCTAAGAAGCCTCTGGTACAACATCCAACATACCAACATCTGAATCACAGTAGTGCCACAAGCAGCCAAGGAGCAAGAAACTGAAAACTTATTTGAAAAAATAATGAAAAAAAAAGTTCTCTAATTTGGTGAAGGAAATAGACATACAAGTCCAGGAAGCATGGAGGGTCCCAAACAAGTTGGACACGAAAAGGACAACACCAAGACACATCATAATCAAATTGCCAAAGATTAAAGATAAGGAGAGAATCTTAAAAGCAGCAAGAGAAAAGTGGAGTGTTACCTACAAAGGAGTTCCCATAAGACTATCAGATGATTTCACAAAAGAAACCTTACAGGCAAGGAGGGGCTGGGAAGAAGTATTCAAAGTCATGAAATGCAAGGACCTACAAACCAGATTATTGTAACCCGCAAAGCTACCATTTAGAATGGAAGGGCAGATTAAAGTGCTTCCCAGACAACGTAAAGCTAAAGGAATTCATCATTACCAAGCCATTATTGCGTGAAATGTTGAAGATCAAACTATGAACATTAAAATAAGAACAAATTCACAACAATCAACAACTGAATCTAAAAAACTAAGCAAACAAGCAGAACAGAAAAACATCATGGATATGGAAATTATTTAGAGGGTTATCAGTTGGGGGGGGAGAAGAGGGAGGATGGGGGAAAAAAGTGCAGGGATTAAAAAGTACAAATTGGTAGGTTCAAAATAGACAGGGGGATGTTAAAAACAGTATGGAAAATGAAAAACCAAAGAACTTACATGCACAACCCATGGACATGTACTAAGGGGTGGGGAGGGGACTACCAGAGACAATGAGGGGTACCAGGTGAATGGGGGCAAAGGGAGAAAATTTGGGACAACTGTAACAGCATAATTGATAATAATATATATTATATATATATTAAATATATATATTCTTTTTAAAATATATATATTAAATATATATATTTATATAATATAAATAGAGTCTTGCTGCAACAGCCTCAGACATGTGGTGAAAACTTTCTGGGCCTCAGTGTCCGTGCACCATAAAGGGGCTGACCACATGGTGCCATTGCAGTACTGTGCTTTACATTATTTATATAATATAAATATATATATTTAATATATATATTAAAAAAGAAATGAGCAGTTTAATGTCTACATTAAACAAATTAACATGTAACACCCAAATAACACTTAACTCTAATTATGCTCTTTATAAGACAGTTCAAGATTGATAAAACATAGTAATTCATAGCACACCACAGACGTTAATGAGAAACATATCTAAATTTGCATGATGAATGCCATCTTCTTTCAACCCCGCCACTTTGTCTCTGTGGCTGAATGTGTAAGTTCACATGCAGGTAACACTAAACGAATAAATTTGAGCCTCCTCATGGATGTGAGGAGCAAGCTAAATGGCCTCCACCATCCGGAGAGCACACATAACACCCTGCTGGCCAACAACACAGGACCAAACATTTCATTCAAATTCTATGGTAATCAGCCAGACCCGTGTGAAGTCATCACAGCAGGTTATGCCAAGGAACAGGCACCAGGGACTCCCACTGGGGACATCTCCAACTCGGCCATGGATCTATCTGGCACCACAGTGTGGGTGAGGCCTGGCCACGACAGTTTGTATCCACGGATATTCTCAGGAGCCCCGTTTCCCCTGCCACATGTAACCTTAGCAATAACCCCTGCCACCGAGTTTTTGTGACCTTCAACCAAGAGCGCCTAATGCCTCGACTTTCTTGAAAATTCTTGAGAGGCTGCCCCTGTGCAAAATTTACACCGGCCCGAAAATCTCAGTGGGGGGAACAGAATACCTTCCACTTCTCTTAGCACATCGTCCCCACCTTTACAGTTGTTGTTGCCCTTCCTAGTCCTTTTGCTTTCAATCCCTGACCTGCTTTCTTCACTAAGAAAGTCCACCATTTAACTCCCATTATTTCCAGACTCTCAGACACAGAGATTTCCTAACGGTGCTTGCGGGAAAAAGAAAAACACTACATTAAATGTGCACATTGATTCTTAGACTCGCTGGAATTCCACGCACATTTTTAAAAGTTAATGTCTTAGAGTAAAGAAAATAAGGCGTGTGTGTCTATTCCAATGAGGGAGAAGTGATGGAGACAGGTAGAAATGGCCAAATCTGGCTGGCATCACATCCTGGAAAATGTCACATGGGGCACTTGGTGGCTACAACAATATAAGAAAAAGAACGAGAATCAAAGTAAGAGAAACATGCTATAACTCGTGACAACATACATGCAGCCTCTAGAGAGCTTCCAGTTTTCCAGGGCTCTGCAGAAGAACCTTTCCCAAACACTCATCGGATTTGCAAGGGCTCCGGGGTCACACTTTTTCCGCACGATGGTTCCTAGGTCCCTACGTAAACCCAGTCCACTCAGCTCTGGCCTCTCTCGTGTTCCACAAAAATCTGCATCACTCCTGAGACTTGTACCTCTGCTCCTCTCACAAATTAAATCCCTCAGAGAAAGAAGCATTGTTGGGGTGGAGGTAAGAAGTGACTTCTCATGAAGAACACTTCCAGGGCCTGCACCAGCTCCTGAGCAGCAGTGCATGCCTACACAGACCACAACGAAGAGGGAACCCAAAGCTCTTACAGTGCCCTCTATCTTGAAATAATTCCTCAGAGCACAGGTGACTGGGCATTTCAGAACCTAGCGGGTTAGAGGACGGTTAACATGAGAGGTCCTTACCTAAGGTTGCTGACAAGCACTAACAAAGAAACCAGCTGGATCAGATGCCCAAGAGGCTCTGGAGAGGTCAAGATGTACAAAGTACAGCCTTGGCCCTCACAGAGTCTAGCTGCAACAGCCTCAGACATGTGGTGAAAACTTTCTGGGCCTCAGTGTCCTCACACCATGAAGGGGCTGACCTCATGGTGCCATTGCAGTACTGTGCTTCTATCATTCTATACTGCGTATATAATTCCACACTGTACTTTACCAACAGCAATTGCAATCAGTTTTTCCCAAGAGTAACTAGGACAAGATCATTTCCAGGCTGCCGAAGGAGATGAAATCTGAGTCCTTGTCCCCATAAAATAATGGTACTGCCTCTAATTTCCAAACTCTTGAATACTAGATATGGGGAAGCGCCATGTGAATCTTTAAGAAAGAATTTAAGAGCAAAAAGAAGGTTTTACATTTCACCTTGTAAAAAATAAATTTGTGGAGTCCACTTTTCAAAGAAGCAAATACCAAAATATACAAATAGATACATAAAATATCTTACTCAGAGTTGGGCAATAAAGGCATCTCATACCTATGACATCATCTAGTCTGGTCCCTTTATTTTATAGATAAGGAAAGTGAGACAGAGAGATTGAGTAATTGCCCAAGGACACCCAGCTACTGAGATGCAGGCCAAATACTAGAACCCAGCCAAGGATGATTTAATCACTTTTTAAAAGGTATCAGAGGACGTTAACAAAATCTGGGATAAGTTCCTACTCTTCAGAGGCTACTATCAATGAAGAGAGCCAAACTCTCCCACAGAGCACTCTGCTTACTGCTCTGCACGAGCAGGGACACCAGGCTAGCCCATGTAAGATGCACACATCTTTGGCTCCCACACTCACACATTTCCATCTATGCCAAAGGTGGCATAAGTCCCACAAGGCGTAGTAGCTGACATCTCCTCTAAAATAGTCCAACAGCTCCAAAATGGCCACGGCCTTCTCAGATTCCAAGCTGGGTTTCTTACTTCATTGTTGTCACTGAACCACATACAATCATCTCATCAAACCCCGAGAAGCCCAGGCTGCGGGGGGCCAGCCCACCAGCAGAGCAGCCGCAGCTGCCCCAACAACATCACCCTAGGAGCTCACTTCCCGTTCTGGCAATCAAACTGACATCCGCGCCAGATCAGGGTCTAGCCCATCGTTTTCAAAGCTTAGAGCTGGACAGGGCCCAGATATCCAAGAAACCATCTGCTACAAAACCCTGCCTCCTCCAAATTCACTTCACAACAGAGCATGGCATCTGCCACCGTCCGTGGTTAACATAAGTAGAAATGAACAAGAGCTTTCTGATCCGAAGGTACAGAGCTCTTACTGGCGACCCTGCGGAGACCCTGCCCCAGCCCATTCCAACCCCACCCAGAAACCAGGGAGACGCCAGTTTCCGACCAGACGTCCTGAGACAAACGCCTCCACGCACTCTGTCTGGCATTGGCTATGGTAGCTTTTAGAAAAATGCATTCAATTTTCTGAAGTCCTAGAATTTTTAACCATTTCTCTATTTCAATGTATAATTACTTATTCTTTACTAGACAGCATTCAAAGCAAAATCGCAGTATTAAAGACAAGGTAGAAATCATCACACTAATAATATACTAATATCCCAGCCTAAAACAGCATAAACTTAACGTCCCAATTAAGACCAAAACCAGAATAAGATGGAGATCTCTTTGAAAGCTGTTCCAGTATCTCTGTATTTAAATTCCAAGCAAAGCCCAAGCAGTCACGTTCGTGTAAGAACAGTCACGACAACTAGCGAGGGTTGAGCATTCACTCTGCACCGAACTGCACCAGGGTCTTTATAGGTCAGATCTCACGAAACCCTTCTAACAGCTCTAGCGTGATCTCGTCCAACCACCCCCCCTTTTTTTAAGTGAATGAGGCACATTTTTTAAATTGACAAGGGTTACTTACCTAAAGTCCCATCAATGAGAAGTGGCAGGATCACGGTTCAAACCCAGATCCCTGTGACTCCAAAGCCAGTGTTCTAACACTACCCCACACTGCCTTGGGGTCTTCGGTGTGGAGAAGCCAAAACTGCAACTGCATTTTAACTTACTGAACCACAGCCTGCTGCATTGTAAGAGGCTCTGTGTAAATGACTGCCCTAACAACCTTTCAGGCCAGGACGAGTACTGGTGTTCATCTACCAAGTCTGTAGCACAGACTTCAAGCCGCTGCGCAGGCGCCAGTGGGCCTGTGACCTGTGTGCCTGGGCAAGGCTGTGTGTGCGTCTGCCTCAGACTCGGAACTTTTAAAAGACATGAGGAGCCGAGGAGGCAAGGAGATGGGAGGGAGAGTCTCATTTTTAATTCTGCCAAGTGTTAAATAAACATGATCAGCCCCATATAGCTCTGATACATTCTATTAAAAATAAAATGTAAAAAGCGGTAGGTATCCCTTACTATACCCTTTCTTCACCTAACAGCACAGAATTCCACGAGCACACACACAACCCCTATTAGCATTAGCCTATTTAATTTAAACCTTCAATTTTTGGCTTCACTTATACTTATGTTGCTACGTTTTACCAAAGGCATCAAGGTGACTTCCGCTTGGGTAGCGGCTCTCAGGCATTTCATGTGATGTCACTAGTCACAAGGTAGCCACAGATTTACTGCCGAACAGCTGAGATCTTGGGGATGAAACAATAAAGCCACGGGCCAATGGCCATATTTCCTAGTGACCAATTCTGGATCAGCTGCACAGCTTGTGTTGTAAGTGAATGTCTTTCCTCGCTCAACCTTTTCTCATGCTTCACAGTCAACTTCCACTTCAGAGTCTTACCAAATGCCAGTCATTGTGTTAGGTGCTGGGAATATTATGGTGAGCAAAATAAGCTTTTCATGTGGCTAAAAAGGCAGAAATTGGCCCTAAATGGTGTGGCTCAGTGGACTGAGTCCCGGCCTGTGAAATAAAGGGTTGCTGGTACAATTCCCAGTCAGGGCACATGCCTGGGTTGCAGGCCGGGTCCCCAGTAGGGGGTGTGCAAAAGGCAACCACACATTGATGTTTCTCTCCTTCTCTCTCTCCTTCCCCTCCCCTCTTTCTAAAAATAAATAAATAAAATCTTTTTTTAAAAGGCAGAAATTGATCCAATAACAACACAAAAGAATGAGTGATCTATGAAGGAGCTCTATGAAGAAACAGAGATTGATGAGTATTGGGGCAGTTTTTAAACACAGCAGCAAATACTCATGCTGCTCCCATTGAGAAGTAAGGTCTCTAACTCCTCCTTGTGAATCTGGGTGGGCTATGACAGCTTCAGCCATTGCGACAGAGTGGGAATGATGCTTTGTGACTTCCAAAGCTAGGTCATGAGAGCGATCCCACTTCTTGCTTCTTTTTATTTGCTGGACTTCTATCTCGGAGCTCTGAGCTGCCCTGTAAGCAGTCTGCCTCTCCTGAGGCTGCCCGCTGCGAGCCTCCTGAAGGAACCTTGGGTGGGAACTCTCGTCAATCAAAGACAGAGTGTGTAACGAAAGAGGCTCTCTCACCCGGGGAGTCATGCAAGCACTTGCCATGAAAGTAACTTGAGAGCTGAGACCCGAATAGTGAAAGGCTTCCAACAAATCCAAGGGGAGGGGAAGGGGAGAAAAGTAGGTTGTAGGCACAGGCCCTGAGGTCTGCAAGACGTGGCTGACCCAGGAAACCAGCCTGCTGGCCAGAGCGCGCAGAGAGAAGAGCAGAAAGGCTGACGAGAGGCAGGCCGAGGCCAGATCATGCCCAGGCATCTGGTATCTTACTTGAGAACAGTTACAATTTTCTGGAGGGTTGATTTTTGGTTTGGGTTTTATTTTTGAGGTAAAATTCATATAACATAAATGTCACTATTATGAGTTGAGTTACATGCTTCAAAAATTCATAGGAAGTCAAAACCAGCACCTTGAAATGTGACCTTATTTGGAAAGAGGGTTGTCTCGAATGTAATTCATTAAAATGGAGTATTTGAGGCAGGCCCTAATCAAGGACTGTATCCTTATAGAAAAAGGACATCTGGACACAGCAAGAATGTCATGCGGACATCAAGGCCAAGACTGAGGTAATGAGTACATGAGCCAAGAAATGCCCAAGACTGCCCGCAAACCATCAGAAGCTCGAGGCAAGGGACAGAATCTCCCTGCCTGCCCTCAGAGGGGACCAGCTCGGCCAGCCACCTGAGATCAGACGTGTGACCTCCTGAGCTATGAGACAAAAAATGGCTGCTTTTTATGTCACCCAGGTTGTGGTACTTGGTCACAGCAGCCCTGGGGAACTAATACAGTCCCCACTTTAACCATTTCCAGATGTACAGTTCAGTGGTTTTTAGTATCTTCAAAACAGTGCATTAACCTCCACTATCTAATTCTAGAGCATGTTCACATCCCACAAGGAAATGCTGTTCCCTTCTCCCCACAGCCCTGGCAACCATGAATCTGCTTTCCATTACTCCGGATTGGCCTGTTGTGGACATTTTATAGACATGGAATCAAACAGTATGTGGCCTTTCATGTCCTATTTCTTTCACTCTACATAAGACTTTCAAGGCTCATCCACGTTGCAGCACCCATCAGTACTTCATTCCTCCACGAAGCTGAATAATCTCCCAGGATATATACACACCACATATCCGTTCATCGCCTGGCAGACATTTAAGTGGATTCCACTTTCTGGCTACTATGAACCACATTGCTACTGAACATTCCTGTACACACTTTACATGAACACCTGTTTTCAATTCTCTTGGGCATGACTCTATATTTAACTTGTGGAGGAACCACCGAAGTGTTCTCCACATCACTGCACCGCTTTCATTTCCACCAGCAATGTGTGAGGGCTTCTCAGCAAGTTTCAGGCAAATAGGGTAAAAATCAGAATTGTGCTTTGAAAAAAAGAGTTAAGAACCCGCTTTTACGAAAGATTATGAATTAGTTTTGGAGCAATGAGTTTGAGATGCCTTTCAAGCCATTCCAGTGGAGATGTCAGGCAGGAGAGGCTTAAGAAGAGGCTGGTAGGCTTAGGAGTTAAAACCGACTCTGCAGCCTGGAGAGTGAACAAGATTCCTCAAAAGAAAGTACAGAGACTAGAAAGGGCAGCTTGGTCGGAACTTCGAGGCGGTCCAAATGAACGGCAGAGTAGAGCAAAATGAGTGTCTAAAAAGGAGCGTCGACAGAATGAACAAAATTATAAAACTGGTGGAATAAGAAGAAAGTGACTGAGCAAAGACAAAAGAGAGTTACCAAACTGTAATCAGAGGCAAAGGATCTGAAAATGGTCTAAATTCTGACATTTTAACAAAGAAGGTATGTATCATCTCCTTTCTTTCTACATCTTCCCTTTTATTTCCTCTTTTTTGGGGGGAGAAGGTGGGAGGGTAAGAGGGGTGTCATGGTGGAGAGGAACCACTTTAGCTCCCTCCGTCTTCTGTGTAAGATGCTGAACTACTTGGCGTTTTTATCAGAACTGGTGAGAAAATGCGTGTCGGTCTGGACATCAAAACTGTCTAACTTAAGACAGACCTCCCTTAGGGGGCTGTGTGGAAGAATCAGGTTACGCACTTAACAAGTTGCTACTGTCTCATCCAACCAAGGGTCTGAAAGCCGGTGCAGACAGTTGGACCGCACTTCAAAGGGTCACTGAGAAATCAACAGCGATCAAAGCAGGAGAACGACCATTGTTGCTCCCCACACCCGTCTGCCCACCTGTAGGCATTCAACTTCAGAGGCAAATCAAAGATGAGAATCCTAAGAATAAAACCTAGAACAACATCCCTTGTCCCCTCTCAAAATTATAGTTTCGATGATTGTGTTCCTCCAAAGCCACAGTTTCAAAGATTACAAAACTCTCTTTACATACCAGTCAAGAGTGTAGCTAATCCTTTCAGGCCTACATTGCAAGGAACTGAATTTTAACTTTGTAATCATGCGAACAAAGGACTCTTGTGGTGAAAGAAGCGTTGCCCATAGAAGAGCACAGGACTGCTGCCGCTCTGGACACAGTGTGCCCCCACCCTGGCTGAGCCACCACATTAATACAGAGTCAGGGAATGGAAAATCGCATTACACTCAATTACTTTATTTGAATAAAATACACGCACAATCCCATATTGACTCTAAATCCACATTCTTTGAAAAATTTAATATTATCTATTGACAGAAGAGTGTCCTTCCAGAGTAAATTTGGACAGTAGATATTTAAGGTAAGTCTATGTCAGGCAGAAGTCCAACAGACGTGAGGACCCTGAAAGATGTCTTCCTCTGCTTTACATGAAAACTACGAAATGGGTTTACATTTCCAAATGGAATTGCATTGGAAAAAAGGAATAAAATCACCGTATTAGCCACAATCAGCTACATATGCTGGCACGTGTGTCTGGTATTTGCTATACAGGTCATTCAAAAGGAATTACTATCCATGTTTTCAAGACAAAAGTCCTGAGATGCCGAAGCTCCAAGTCTTGCCTCTGGTGATGCAGAGTTAAAGCACAACCTTTAGAACCTTCTGACTCAGCACAGGTGTAACTGCTGCATCAGGCCGAGAAAGTGAAGTCAAAGTGAAAGGCGGCGATAATCCAGAGAAAAAATAATTAGTAATTACTAAATAAGTCACATTCTACTGCTAAGGGTTTTACAAGAAGTTATTATTTCATTAGTTTTTGTTGTTGGAGAGTTACAGAGCTTTTAGAGGTGAGAAATAAGACTCACGTTGTTTCCGATACCGGAAGTAATGCAACAGCAGGCGTGGCATAAAGCACCGTTCCCCACACGGGGCATAAAAACGTCCTCTCAGTGCCCATTTCAGAGAATCAGTTTGATGGCGGTCCTCGAACAGACTGTAAGAGCAGTGACTAATGCTGCACAGAACTTAAAGGGACAGAGCCATACACATTAACTTACTCATTAATTCTCAACGCACATCCCTAAAGCAAATATGAGAATCCCTCTCTTATAGAGGGGGGATATGTCATATAAGTGATATCAGACAGCTTGCAGAAAGTGCTGGTCACAAATACAAAGGACAAACTACACTGAAGGCTTTAAATTCCTCATATACATGAGGCATAAATGAGCATATTCTTATATACAACCAAGAACTACACTCTTCCCAAAACAGCAATCGTTGAAAATTTATATTCCAGAAGGCAAAATATGATTTGAAAACACTGAAATATAATAATAACAATAATAATAGGAGGAGAAGGAGAAAATGCTAACAATTGTTGAATGCTTATAATATGCCAGACCCCATTCTAAGTAGCTATGGGTATTAACTCTTACTCCACACAATGAGCTTGCAAGGTAGGTTCAGTGACCCCCCACCTACATAGCCACGGAGGCATGTAAGTTGCACATGTGAGAGTTCAGAGGAGAATTTGGAGCCAGTCAGGACCCACAGTCCCTGCTCTTGGCCACGACAGCATGACACAGTTAAACAAGGAACAGCTTGTTTTCATGTTCAAACCAAGATTACTCACACAAGAGTGAACTTACTCCACCAAGGAGCAGAAACAAAAGTCCCTTAATGCTTTGCACTTAGTCCTGTTTCCAGGGCTCCTCTGACACATGGCCCGTGGACCTCTGGTGCAATAAAATGCCAGGCCAGATCTGGTCTATTCGAGCTCTAAAATAGACATTTGTACCTAAAATATTCATTTGTAACTCAAATACTGGCTGTTATCTTTAATGGCTTCATCCAACCTACTCCCTGAATCCAATTTCCTCTAGAATACATTTAATAGCTTCTTTGTGAGTGAATGCTATTAGAAGCATGTATTCAGTCCTTCTGAAATCACGTGTTTGGAGGCAGGAAATGATTTTATTACTGCATGTCAGGGTATTAGGTTTATTTCATAAAATACACATCTCTTAAATAACCTTGCCTCATCAGATCATTATGTACTAGATAAGTCGTAAGAGGAAATTTTTACTACCACATAGATTTTTTTTTAAGTTGAGTAATATGTTTATAAGAAATAAAGCAATAAGAGTGGAAGCACTTCATATCTAAGTATTTCTAAAGGGCTTTCCATAAACCAATTATTCACTCATTCCAAAATCACTTCTTACTTATTATTCATCAACCTGTGGCTCAAGCACCATCCACATGAGAATCTCCAGGAGGTGGTTCTTAAAAATTCAGGTGAGGCCAAACGGATTCTAGTTTCTAGTGAAGAAATCTGCACCGCTCATGAACAGCCGTTGGAAGTCTTATGTAAAGTGTGAAGTCCACCAAGTCCCCTCCCTATGCCATATAGGACACACTGTGCAAAATACTTATTACACCCCCTTTCTAATCAGTCTCCCTGCTCCCCCTCGTCCCTGTCCCCATATGCCTGCTGTTCTCTGCACAACACAGGGTTCCTTTTTTAACCAAAAGTCAGGTCATGTCACTTGTCTGGTCAAAACTGTCCAAGGGTTGCTCCTGCCCCACCGTGGCCAAAAGCCCCAATGGATCTCACACTTCACCTTTCCTACCTCGCTCCCCTCCCTCTGCTCCAGCCCCATGCCACTGCCTTCTCTCTCACTAGGCCTGCCCAAGGCAGAGCCTTGGCTCCCTACAGACTCCCTCTGTCCCCACCGCTTTCCTGCAGATACCTGCATGGCCTGTTACCACACTTCCTCCAGTCCTGCTCCAGAATCACCACCATGGGAGGCCTGTCCTGGTCACACAGTCAAGAATCATAGCCTCTCCCCTTTCCTGCCCAATTGTATCCTCTTTAGCACCTTTTTGACATACCTGCTAGTTACTGATTTATCTTGTTAGTGGGTTGTTACCCTTACTAAAATGTATGCTTCATAAAAGAGGGGCATTTTTCCTTCAGTCCATTTTTGTTGGGAACTGCCCTGATAGTTTCAGAAGCTGTAACCCCCCATGAATAAGGCTGAGTGAATGACCTTAGGACCCTAAGCCACTAAGGAGACAAAGCTTATCTCCCTGGCAGGGCGTTGCCTCTGCCTCTGCCCACTTTACTTCACCCTGCTTGGCCCCAAGTGGATGACTGGTTAGCCAACAACTGGTAAGATTCCTCAAGAGAGGAACAACCTAAGTCAGGTACAGTCACAAAGGGACGCTCAGGGAAGGACTTGGGGGCTATAGAAAAAGCAGGTGATGGACCCTTGCCCCTTGGCTTTGACACAGCCTGAGTCCTCATTCTGTCTGCAAGATATATCCTAATCTTTTGGCTGCCTTCCCCAGGCCTGCCTTAAGCCTGAAACAATGCTGGAGGTGGGTGGGGCTCTTTACTGGAAAGGGCCAGTTCCCCAGGGCAATCAGGCTGAAGAAAGAATGCATAAAATCTTGTGAAACCTGCTTTGCTAATACCCTCAATTTAAATGATAAGGGTCTAAGCATGAAATGAGTTTATTTCCCAAAGTTTTATGGACCTTTAACTATCTGACCCTGACTCAGAATAAGCCCTCATAGTTCTTTGAATGTTATCTATTGTTAGATCCTTACTTCCTGACAATGATTGATGAGCTTTATGTATACGCCCTGTATTCTTATGAAAATGAACCCAATAAAATCCCATTGAAGAAAAGGCTCCTGACCCTTCTCCTTTGAGAGATCAGCCACCTTTCTTCCTCAAGCAGATCACGTTTTGGTAGACTTGATTTACCAAGTCTACGCCCTGTGGGTGGACCCCCCCCCAACATTTTATTCTTAAATGTATCCCACTTAGCATACAGAAGTGAAAAAGTATTTGCTAAATGAATGAGTGAATGAATGAATATAAAGGTATTAACAAGGTATTAAATGAATCTAAAGGAGAGAGCAACTGATTCTTCACAAGAGCAGCCCAGCCCTCCTCACAGAAGAAGACACCAGTTGGGTTTTGAGGGAGGAACAGAGAATACTCTCTAAGAAAAGGAAGGGTATTCTACATAAACAACTGGCCTGCAATCTTCAAAAATGTCAATGAATGACAAAGAGACAAAGAGGAACTCTTCCCGACTGAAAGAGCCAAGAACATATGATAGCTGGGTGTGATGCGTGCTTCTGCAGTTGAGTCCTTCTGCATTTTCAGGAGAACTAGAGAAACATGAATGGGTTTTTTCAGTAAAGGTATACAGGAGCTTTTTAAAATATTCTTACAACTTTCTTGTAAGTTTGGAATTATCTCAAAAGAAGAAGAAAAATGTGAGGGGGGTAGCTAAGAAAAGACAAAAGGAACTAGAATTATAGGACCATAAGTAATGCATCAAATAATCTGTAAGTGAAATTCCCAACAAATAATACAGGGAGGAAAAGGACTGTTTCTTTCAAACACGTCTCTGCTCCTTACTCCCTCACTTCTCCAAGAACTTTCGGTCTATATCATTGTGGCTTGGAGTCAGCCCAAATATCGTCATTTTTCTCTAAGCATAACACAAATAAGCCCAAGGATCCCAGTGAAAACACAGCACGCAGCAGGACATCTGTCTGTATAAGCTCCGCAGTCAATGACATCTCTCTTCTCCCCACAGAATGGAAGCCAGATCCCCACGAATTGCTGTAACTCAAAACATACTTTTTACATAAAAATAATGATGAGGCTGGAAACAGAAAAAGTAAATCTTTGGGCTCGATTGCTGTTGTGAGCCAAAGGGAATGATTAAATATAAAACAAGAAGGGAAAAACATAGCAATAGCACTGGGCTATAAAGAAACAGATTGACATAGATTTTTTTTTGAAACTGGAAGTTACAGGCAACATGCCTAGAATTTAGACACCAGTATTAAGGACGGAATACTCTTCCAAGCATCTACAGTTCCCCTGACAGGTCCAACCTCATTACAACAAACACCACAGCCATAAGGATCTCTGAGGAGCCCAAAGCATGCCTACTCAACAATCTCCTGAACTCCAGCAAAATACGGTATCTAACCGTGGCCCTCATTTTAAGCCTAAGAAAGTACAAACACAAAACAAGTGCACTGAGTGACCGGTGGCTATACCAAGGACTCATCCGAAGTGCCCTGATTTTCCATAAAAAGGAACAAGGCTAGTTTTAAAATATAGGGCGGCAATAGCTTGCATCAACTTTTCTGGGATATAGCTACGGACTGGATAACCAAAATGTCAAGAGGCAAATGCGAGCAGGAGTTAATGCCACAGCAGGGAATCTACGGGTAGATAGAGACCTCCTCCACATTCCATGGCACGTGGGGTATGCCACATTCTCTGGTACTGCTTTGTTGGAAATTTGAATTTTCAATGTCAAACTCAAATTTTGGAAGAAATTTGACTTTTCTTCCAAAGCACAGAGCTGAAACATTTCACGTTTAAAAAATAGGGAATTGCAACTTCTTCTGGGAAATGGTTAGATCCGGCAACAGAGGTGCATATTCTCTGGTCAGCCACCAGCTGGAGGGAAGCAGCTGCCTCTGCACCGGGCAGAAGCATGGCTGACCCGTTACCACACTCCCTGTCGCTTTCCCACCTGCCCTCAACAACTTGGTCTTCTGTCTGGTGCCTCCAAGCACAGGACTCGAACCCCACCTTCAAAGAGCAACAAAGCACCCAACTTACTGGGATACCAGTGTCTGAGAGCTGTATCTCACACATTCTGCCGTAATAAGACTTCAGAGAGAAAAAGGTGACTATAAATAGTAAAAAGTACATTCACGTGTTTCCAAATGCATTCTCACAAGCATCAATGGCAAGGCGGCACATTTTATCATTTTTAACTGAAACTACTTTACTTGGAAAACAGGAATGCTCTGCAAGTCTCTGAGCTTTTCAAAACACGGAGTTACCTGTTTTAGAAACCCTCTAAATGAGTTCAAAGCTAACCATCATTGTTTATGTGTATATGTATATGTATATGAAATATGTGTATTTCACAATTTTAAAAAGAAAAACTATCATAAACACACACATACTGTAATGGAACAATTAATAAACATAATTGCCGTAAACTGTCAAAAAGAATGACTATGAAAACGTCTTGCTGAATATTTCCCAATCTCCCAGTTGCATATTGTACGGCATATAATCGGAATGTGGTCAGTCTCAGAGGGGCTGTTTGTGGGCACACCTCCCTGTGCCCCAAAGTCCTCGTCAGTACAGTGTGGGCACCGGGAGGACTGAATGTGTGAACACACATGAGCAGCACTCAGAACAGTGCCCACGTCATAACTGCTAAACAGAATGAAAAAGAATCTATTTCCATTGTCCAGCCTTCTGGCACTTGACACACCTACCTAAGAATTGCAGATAAGCTGTTTTTCTGTGGGAAACATCCTCACCTCTGCCCTGGTTTGCCAAGCGAAACACAGTCTCCCAGTTTTCTACGAAAGTTCACTCCATTATTATCAATTTCAGTTGCTGCCAAATCTCAGAAGTCATTAATAAAAATGGGGATGTCTCAAATGGTTTATGGTCAGCCACTCTAAGAAGTACTTAATGGAGAAAAATTCACTCTAAGCCAGTATCCAAGAGATACAGATTACTCAAAAACAATGATCAAATTTAAAGAATAAAATCCCCAGTGCAGGAAAAATGCAACATTCAAAAGAAGTCAATGCAAAAAAAAAAAAAAAAAAGGACATTATTATTTCAAAAGGTAGAAGCTGTCAGTGAGTGAATGAATGAACACTGAAATGATGATATGCTGCTGACCACAGACTTGTGCTTTCCTTAAAATAAAATCAGACACTCTGTTTATGCTTGAGTGTCACTGCTGAATGGTCCTGCCATACTTGCATAGCCAGGTAGTAACAATGTATAAAAATCCCTACCTTTCCCTAAATACTTGTGGAATGCACTGTGCATTTGTGCTTAATGCGGGTGGGATGGTCCTGCTCTCACCGAGTTTAAAACCTAATTGGGTAGAGCTTCCAGTGGCAGGGTCTGCGGAAGGGGCGTCAGGGGCCATGTTCAGCTGACAAGACGACGACCCTGAAGCAGCCCAAGAAGCAAGCTAAGGAGATGGTCGAAATAAGGCACCGTAATCAAGCAGATACAAATGAGGAAAAAGTCCAGGTACTAAAAGTGAAGGCCGCAGAGTGAAATTAAGAAATCCGGCATGGTGAGCAACACGGTCACATGCAGGCTTTCAGCGAGGGCGAGCTTACAGGATCGAAGCTAGCAGAGCGAGCATCGGGTGTGAAGTCCCGGTCACTGGCAGCGTCCGCCGGCGGAGGGGCAGGTGACAGTACTGAGCCAGGCAGTGCAGTGGCGTGGAAGCCCAGCAAGGTCCGAAGCGTGACCCATGGTTCAGCCAGGCTCCAGCACGGGGTGGTCAGGGCTCTGAGCTCTCACGGCCTGCCACAGGTGGAGGTCCCAGTCCTATCACCGTCCAGGTCTAGTCCTTATCCGAGTGTCCAGACCTGTGGTTTCGGGTGTTCGGGACCCATGCTGAGGGCGTTCATTATACCCCATTACTTTAGTCTTGTGTGTGTGCTTTACTTTTGGGGGGTGACATTGGTTAAGATTATATAGGCGACAAGTGTACAATTATAATACATCATCTGTATATTGTATTATGTGCTCACCACCCCAAATCAAGTCTCCTTCCATCACCATTTATTGCCCCTTTACCCTCTTCTACCTCCCCCACCCCCTTTTCCCTCTTAAAATCACCATATTGCTGTCTGTGTGTATGAAGTTTTTTTCTTGCTTAATCCCTTCACCTTTTTCACCTAGCCCCCCAACCACCCTCCCCTCTGACAGCTGTTTCTTTTTTATTACTTGATTTTGTTAATTAGATTCCACACGAGTGAAGTCATATGGTATGTGTCTTTCTCCTGCTGGCTTAACACACTTAGCATAATGCTCTCTAGGTTCATCCATGTTGTTGCAAAGGGTAAGATTACCTTCTTTTTTAGGGCCGAGTAGTACTCCATTCTGTACATGTCCCATAGTCGTTTTATCCACTCACCTACTGATGGACACTTGGGCTGCTTCCAAATCTTGGCTATTGTAAATACTGCTGCAATGAACAAAGGGGTGTATATATTGCATATATTTTTTTGAGTTAGTGTTTTGGGTTTCTTCAGATATATTCCCAGAAGTGGAATCTCTGGGTCATAAGGCAGATCCATTTTTAATTTTTTGAGGAGGCTCCATAATGTTTTCCAGAGTGGCTGTATGAGCAATGCACACGGGTCCATCCCAGGTCTCCACATCCTCACCAACAGTCCTTCTGACAGATATGAGGTGACAGCTCATTGGGATTTTAATGTGCATCTCTCTGATGATTAGTGACACTGAGCATCCTTTCATATGCCTATTGGCGTCCTATTGGTGAAGAGTCTATTCAGGTCCTTTGCCCACTATTTTAACTGGGTTGTTTATTTGTTGTTATGTAAGTTCTTTATAAATTTTTAATATTAACCCCTTATCAGACATACCATTGGCAAATATGTTCTTCTAATCAGTGGGTTGTCTTTTCATTTCGTGGATGGTTTCCCTTGCTATACAAAAACTTTTTAGTTTGATGGAGTCCCATTTGTTTATTTTTTCCTTTATTTCCATTGCCCACAGTGACGTATCAGAAAAAAATAATGCTGTGAGAAATGTCTTATACTTTACTGCCTATGTTTTCTTCTAGGGTTTTGATGGTTTCAAGACTTACATTTAAGCCTTTAATTCATTTTGAGTTTATTCTTGTACATGGTGTAAGAAGGTGGTCTACTTTCAATTTTTTTGCATGTATTGTCTAATTTTCCTATCACCATTTGTTAGACTATCTTTATTCCATCATATGTCCCTGGCCCCTCTGTCAAATAGTGATTGACCACAAAGATGTGGGTTTATTTCTGGGCTCTCTAATTTGCTCCATTGACTGGTATGTCGGTTTTTATGCAAGTTCCATGCTGCTTTGACTGCTATGGCCTCGTAGTGTGATATCAGGTAGTGTGATTCCTCCAGCTTTGTTCTTCTTTCTCAAGATTGCTGTGGCTAATCAGGGTCTTTTGTGGTTCCATATACATTTTTGGAATATCTGTTCTAGGTCCAGGAAATACGCCACTGGTATCCTGATAGGAACTGCGCTGAATATAGATTGTTCTGGGTATTATGAACATTAATGATGTTAATTCTGCCTGTCCATGAACACAGTATTTGCTTCCATTTATTTGTATATTCTTCTGTTTCTTTCTTCAGTGTCTTATAATTCACCAAGTACAGATCTTTTACATCTTTGGTTAAATTTATTCCTAGGTATTTTTTATGCAATTATGAATGGGATTGTTTCTTAGTTTCCCTTTCTGACAGTTCATTACTTGGTGTATAAAAATGCACCAATAATGTAGTTTCTAGATATTTCTTTTGTATCCTACTATTTCACTGAAATCATTGATCAGTTCTAGTGGTTTTTTTTGGTGGAATCTTTAGTGTTCTCTCTGTACAGTATCTTGTCATCTGCTCCTCTAGCTCAGACTTGACACAGCACTGATGACATCACTGTCATGGCCAACAGCGGCCGCACACTGGCTTGTCAAAGGTGACCGGGAAGTCCGCTCTGCTCTTACTCCATACCTCTGGCAAAAAGTGAGTTCTTTGTACCTGGGACAGTGGTGAGCCTTACCTCCATTCCTGTTTTAACATCTGTTGCCACCTATAGCTAGAACGAAGTGCTGTCTAAACTTCTGTAAAAGTAATAATCTTGCAGTGGCTCATCTCTGTAGTTCCTCTCAATCAGCCACTCCAACCTCAGCTGTGAGTTCAGAGCAAGCCCAGCCCAGACTCCTGCCAAAGCGTGTGTGCTTCAGTCTGTTCTGTCCTGAATTCTGTACTGCCTGAGATTAAACAAACTCATTTGAAAAAAAAAATCTAGTTGGGTAACAAAACCAACACAGACAAACTAAGTGGTAACCTCTGAGTATCAATTATTCAAGTTCAAGGAAAGACACAACTAGGCTAGGCTGCAAGAGCCCTCAAAGTGAACAGAAACCAGATAAAGTCAAAGGAAGACAGAAAAACAGCCCCTTTGCCCTCAGAGTCCACCGGGCTGCACACAGCAGAATGTGCAACATCCGGCCCAACTCGGCATCCTAGCAAGTTGGGCAGGGGTCCTTGGCTGCCGGGGAAAAATACAGCAGGTGGTGTTCTATCCAGCAAATCCCTAGTCCTCCTCAAATGCACAGCAACACTGCCTGCTTGGAAGCATTCCCTGATCACTCCATCCTCAGGCTTACACACCCTGTCCCTTGTATGTGCATATTTATATGCAGGTCTTTCGCCCACAGGACTAAAAGCTCCCAAAGTCCAACAATGATCTGAAGACACCATCCTGTACTGTGGTTCCAGGCCTGCACCTTGCGCAAACATCCCTGAATGGAATGAGTCACAGGGAGGAACCCTGAGCAGAGGAGAGAGTTCCATAATTACCACTGGGGAACTGAGGTTGTGCAAGTGATTTACAAAGGGTGGAACCCTCGGAATCCAATGCCAAGCCTGCCTGCGCATCAGTATTCCCAGAACGAGGGACAGCCTTGGCCCTCAAGGAATTTCGAGTCCACTTAGAATACAAAAACTGTTCTGAGAAAGCATTTTAAGTGCTCTACTGAGACACTCATTTATCACTGGAAATGTGAAGACGATGTCTTTCCCTTAAAGTGAGGTGTAGTGGTGTTTCCAGGCTACGGACTCCAGCACGACGTTCCGCTGGGGCTTGGCACAAACAGTGAATAAGAGTTCACTGGGTCACACCAAGGAAGGGAATCATCCTACTCATAAAATCTCAACTGCTCCCTCGCTTGCTCACTGGCTGAGAAACTGCCATCTGGAAGGCTTAGCAATTATCGTGGTTCTGCTGGAATATTTCTGGTAGGCAGACAACACGAGATGCCAGAACTCAAAAAAAAAAAAAAATCACAAAATTCTGATTACCTCATTTCACTTTTCTTTTTAGCCAACCCAAATTTGGCTGCTACAGATTTTAACTATTACCGAGAGAAACCTTGCAAATGCTTTGCTGAACCCTGTGACTGTCAAACTCTCCACGAGGCCTGCCCTCTCCACCCCCCCTTTCTAATGCTCTGAGGACCTGGGCCACCTAGGCAGGCAGGCAGGCAGCAGCCCTCACACACAGCCATCCAACCGAAAGGCCGTAGAAAAGCGAGAAAGACTGTATTACATTTCACCAATGCCATCATGGTCTCTCAGTAGGTCCACATCAACATCTCAGAAGCGAGTGACCTTCGCATGCATTTTCCCTCCCTGACTCTGGGCGGATGTGCCTGTATCTACACAATGAACACGCCACCCACACTCGGAGAGACACAGCGGGTCTGGGGTTTGTTGCTCTGTTTCCAGCACCTCTGAGGACTCCCCACCCTGCAAGGCCGGCAGCAAGGAAGCTACCACGCTAAGGCTCCGTCCAAGGGTGGCACACAGAAGTCTGGCCTGAGAATGGCCTATTGCTGTTGTTGTTTTGAGACCTCAGGCTACAGAATGTGATAAAAATTATATTCGGACTGGTGTCACAAAAAGCGCTTTTCCCCTGAAGGGGCCCAGCACTTTGAAAGTGTCTTGCCAAGCATGTTCTTGCTCCATTCTTCAGAGCCTTCCCTGAGGCAGGTGCATGTCCGCTCCAGTCAGAGAGGAGGAAACTGAGTCTCTGGGGGCCTGGCCCGGAACAGGGCCTCCTGCTGCCATCTGGACTTTTTTTCTTAGCTGAGCACATGATCACAAGAACACTGTCCACATCACCTTCTCTGAGTGCGTGGGTGGGCAGGGAAATTAAAGCACACAGGAGCCATGTGCTCAGACAAGACCTCCCCTCCCGCTCCAAAAACCCCCCTCAGAAAACTGGAGACCTGCTCACTCTCGAGTGAGGAGGACAGCCAAGGCCATGTCTGCTGGTCAAACAAATGTAATAACACCCTCAACCCCTCACAATCAAAAGCACGTCGGCCTCTAGCTGGAAGAAGCGCCTACCCACAGCCCCCACCCTGGCGTCTGTTTGCCATTTCTGTAGCGGTTGTGATGCCTCCCACTCGCATATTCTAAAATCCCAGGTGCACAGGGAATGTTCTTGCCTCTTCAAAATGTTAAAAACATGCACGTCTGTATATGTTTTCACAGAGTTTCAAGAACCTAAATTATCTTCAGCCAGAATGTGAATTTAGCAACAGTCCCTCGCCACCTGTGCCCTGCACTGGGCCTCCCTGTTCTAGGAGCCTGACAATGGAATCCCTCGCCTCACTGACTTAACAGCCTTCGGATCCTTTAAATAAGATCACTATACATGCCATCATTTGAAATGAATAATTTTCCCAGTGAAAGGGAGATACTATTACTCATTACATGGGGAATAAAACTGTCACGGAGAACCAAGACGTATTGAGCACGTTGAAGGCCCTGCCCTGGGTACTAATGTGACCATCAATGTGGCATCATGAACAACACCCTCTCAAAGCTGAATAATTAGTGCAGAACACAATCAAGTAACCACACAAATAACTAATAATGGCCTAGCCTAAATATGATGAGCGCTCAGAAGGAAAGTGTTGGAGGGTATGACAGAATATTATTACACGGCTTTACCTATTTTGGGGGGAATCCCATGTGCTCTGGGAATAGTTTATCTAAAGGCTCTGAAGCAGGAAGGATTCCAGGAAGAAAAAAGGCGCGAGAGGGCTGGAGTGGAGGAGCAAGAAGAAAAGGAAGGGGTAAGGACTCAGGTGGGCACTGGAACCCATGACAGGGGGCGTTTCGGGCTACGCCAAGGACCGTGGGAAGCCACGGGGATCACTCATAACATGGGAGTGTGCTCATCAGACAGAGGTGACACAGAAGAACCGTGGCACAGGGTGGAAAGTGGACCAGAGGGAGAGAAGCAGGAGGCAGAGAAACGGCAGGAGTCCTGAGGTCGGAGGCTCAGATCAGGGCAACAGTGTACGACGAACTAATGAGGGCAGGTGCGAAAGAGATTAAGAAGTGACATCCAAAGACTGTAGCTCAGCCAGAGAAAAGGGACCTGACACAGGACAGCCAAGCAGGTGGCCCTAGGTATGCCTTATACGCTTGTTCACACAGCCTCAAAAAAACCCCTTGCATAATGTCAAAATGAAATGCAAATGCTAAAACTACCCACTAGTTTCTCCTCACCCACAAATCAATTAATTTTTCAATCATCTAAACAAGACAAATTCGTCTAAACAACTCAATATTCTCAGTGTTTCCTATGACCTCTTTTGTAATGTCACCCAGTAATACAGCTGAAGAAGTAAGGAGAGTTCTGAGTGACACAGGAAGTTTGCCTTTCATCTTTACAGATGGTATTCCAACCTCAACTCCTTTCTAGGATTGAAAAATCTGTACAATCATATGGTCCCTATTTACTTCTTCAGTTCAGAGAACAATTTTGTTTTTAAACAGAATTTAAAATGATTGGTAGTCACCCTTTGAGATGACCTGATAAATGGAAAGGAATTGCTTAGGTTACAATGTTCGCACTGCCCTGTACACTACTCCCAACCAAAGACTGGGCTTTCATGAAATAAATCACAAACAGAAAACAGAACAGTATCCCACCTCTTCGGTATGTCAAGCCAGGATTTCCCCTGCACTTACATAACGACCAATCACAACAAAAATTACTAACAACTTCTATTCGAATCATACTCTTAGTTTGTAAACCCTGGACTTTTTCAGTGACCCTGACAGCACAAGCAAGCAAATACATACCCATGTATCAAGATTTGTCACAGGGCTCAAGTGCTGGGAGTGACAGAGCACTCCCATAAGGTCATCTCTGTGACAGACAGGTATAATCGGCTTTTGCCTTTCCATACCTAAGTCAACAAAGGAAAACTGTCTGGGACCAAAGTCCTGATTACAATATACAAAGTCTTCCTACCCAAGAGTGTCACAGTCCAGATTTTTCTAGAGAAGTTTTCATTTCAAATATTTAAATACTGTTAACAGAGATGCAAACATATGTACTTTTTCTCTGATAAACACTTTTTTCTTTTTTGAGTAATCGTGTAATTTGCAATGAAATAAATTCATTAAAGGTGATTTGGTTTGTATGCTATCATAAAATATTTCATATAAAAGGAGTCCATAACAGGGGAGGGGGAAATCCTGTGTTAGATGCTTTGTCCCCATTTGAATGTTTTAAAATATACAGTCACCGCCACTTTATGTGACCAGACATACCCTAATTCAAATAGGGTCCCAGAAAATATCTAGGAAACAGAAAGGAGGGGTCTGTGGCTCTGAGAGGAAAAATGATATCAGAATTCTCTACAGGAGAAAACAAGAAGAGAGATGGTGAGAAGCAGGTGGAGAGGATTAAAGGGATAATAAACCATACTGGAGGGGGCAGAAAAGAGGCAAAAGATGTCCATTCTTTGGAAAGTCCTCCAGGTTTGAACTAAAATAGGTCACAGAAGTCAGGATGATCGGCTACTCAGGGCTTGGTCCACAGCCGGGCAGGATAACCTCTCACGGAGAGAGATGGAGGAGGACAGAAGCGCAAGCAGGAGAAGGCCACGTACAAGAGACATTTTGCAACGCCCCCCCCCCCCAATCTCCACTGTCAGCCCTCAGTCCTTTGCACATCAAAAAAGGAGGAAACAGTTCACACTTGGGTTAACTAAGCACTCTCACAATTTTGCAGTCATTCATGCATTCAAAACAATTTGTGGAATGCCTTCTGGGAGCCAGCCCCTGCAAAGACCTAGAATGAAACCCCATGCAGGTCCTGTGCCCAGGACCTCCAAGACCAGGGTGTGGATGCCATAACCAAATGGACACCAAAAAGGCTACTGTGGCAAGCATCCTAGTGGGCTGCAAATGCAACAATGTAATCCCTCCATGAGGGAGGAATTTACTAACTGATGTTTTTACCTTTTCATCATTGTTTAAAATGGTTCCAACAATGGGCCCAGCTAGATAGAACAAAATCCGTGATTTGATAGCTTGTAAAACAACTTAATAGCCAAATTTTATGTTAACCATTTAAACCTACCTTTGATATATCCTTTAGAAAACAGACCATTTGTTGTAAATCAAAGACCATTGGGTGGAAAATGGGCTGTGAAAGAGGGGGCAGAAAAGACTGCAAAACAAAACAAAACAAAACAAAACGGACTGCCCAAAGCCACTGAAACTGAAAAAGGCGATTGCCATGCAGGCCCTCTTGCTAAGAGCATTCCCCAGACCCTTTCTACGGATGCCATTCAGCTGGCCACAAGGAAAACACATAAACTCCTTTTCGGTATTATAACAGGCTCTGGTGCGTATCTGATGATTTGAGAAACATTTCCAATAAAGAGCCGTAAGGAATATATACATGCTAAAGGAGTACGCGGCTAAATGTGGTGCACCTGAATGATGGGGAGGGGTGGGAGTGGAGGAAGCATAGCAAGGAATTCCCAAAGGTGGTGATTCTGGAACCAACTCCTGTAAGAACAACTGCAGCAGCTACCAAGGCCCTGAGGTAAGTGCTCTGCACTCATGACCTCTTTATTCTCTATAAGTCTGTGGCAGATAGCATACTTTCTGTAGAAGCTAGACAGAAGTGAGGGAGATGTCACTGGAAGCAGAGGAAAGCACCAGGTTAGTCAGGAAACGTAAGTAAGTTCAGAATCCACCGGTTCCTAAGCCCCAATTCCCACAGAGTGATGGGAAGCAGACCAGGGGACATTGACATACACAGAGGATACATCACAGCAAAGGACCCCTGAACTTAGGGAACCTGAGTATTTCATAATGGCACTAAGTATGCCTACCCCTTTCCTCCACACAGGGATGGCTGGGAAAGAAAATATGAATATGGGAGGTGAGAAACAGACAAGATCCCTATAATAGTTTGGTTTTACTCCTGTCCAAATTAAGAGCCATTTAAGTCTTTATAGCAGGGAAGTGTGGCATGATCAGATTTGCCACTGGGGAAACCTCCCTGCAGTAGAGTGGAGAGAACAGAGTGCTGGGGAAGGAAGGGAGAACTACCACAATGGTGCAAGTGAGAAAAGGTCACAGTCTGAACCAAGGCAGGTGCAGGTGGTGGAAAGGAGCACGAGATAGCCCGAGATTACTGTTCAGGGTGCAGATTTTAAACCTACTTAGAAACTAACCCCTTAGCCTATCAGTTTCATGGATGCTGGCAGGAGACATGAAACTCCTGGGTCAGAGACAAAGGGCAGTTTTCAACAAATCAATAGTAGCCACAGTATCAGCATCTGTACCATTTCCTCTAAGTAACAGTTCCCATAGGACATTAAAAAGAGTATTCACACAGTGACACTATAACGGAAGACACCTGAACTTATGGAACCCAATTTTTTTAATGGGCATCTTCCCTCCAGAGCTTTTTATTATACAAACATCCTTGAAAAAAATAGTCCAGAACAGAGGCAGTCAGTACCTCAGCTGGCAAGATGCGCAGAAACAAGAGAGACCTATGGAGAACTATTTCCCAACATAATTCACCTCTAAGGAAACTAAGACTCAAAAAGCTTAGTGTGAGCCAGGATAAAAGTGGGGTCAACACATAGGTCTCCCATCACCTTGGAAGAGAGCTGGCCAGGACTCCTGAACAGAAGGAATGTGCATTGTTTTGGGAATGGATTATAACTCTCCTTATCTCCTTTTTTTTTAAGATTTAAAAGATTTTACTTATTTATCTTTAGAGGGGAAGAGAAAGAGAGGAGAGAAATATCAATGTATGGTTACTTCTCGTGAGTCCCCTGCTAGGAACTGGCCTGCAACCCAGGCATGTGCCCTGACTGGGACTCAACCGCGATCGTGTGGTTCACAGGCCTGCGCTCAATCCACTGAGCCACACCAGCCAGGGCTCTCCTTATCTCCTTTCAGGAGTGCGTCTTGTTCTGTGACTGCTTCTTGACCTTTTCCTTCTGTACATGCACACTGACATAATGTATCTCTGGGCCACACGCAAGTTTGTGCACCTGCACCTGTGCTGCCTTCGTCTGGGACCCCTTATAACGAGCCTCAGACTGGAGGAGGTGTGGTCTCTCTCGCACCAACCTGCCACAATCAGTGCCCTATTATGTGAGTAATAAATGGCATGTCCACATCAACTAGTCCTCTGGCTGTTTTTTTTTTTTCCTGGAATATTATGAACACTTAAGCAGCTCCCTATTTAGGGGCTCCTGTGCCACAACTGGCATCACGAACGGAGTACTCCAGAAAATACCTGTCGGGCAGACTGCACATGATACCATGTTAGGTGGGGGTAACAGGCCAGGGGGTAACCCTGGAAGTAGCAGAGGGGATTCTGGGGTGGTGCACCAGTATTGGGGCCACACCCCACAACCTTCCCGTGGTCCTGCAGAGGACCTGCATGAGAGAAAAGGAAGCAGCAGCTGAAGCAAAAGTACAGCAGTTAGAGGGTGAGTTTAAGTTAGAAAAAGAAGATGAGATTCTAAATCTACTCCTAATTCCTTCTTGAAATTTTGCCTTTTCTTTAGATTTTGTCTTTGTTTCTATTTTGGAAAGGAGCATCTTAGACTAATGAGAACTGTTCTGCTAAAGGTCTAGTATATGGGGTAAGACTTATGAAGTATATTCATGAATTTGTCAATCTAAAGAATGCTAATTTCATTTAAGTTGGAAAACTATATATACAGCTTTAGTAATAAAAGGTGTAAATGATGGCAATACATTTTGAAGGAAATAGAATTAAACGTATATTGTTCTAATTTCTGGATGAGTTAAAAGGGCAAACTAAAAGGGACTAAGTCACAGAAGGACTGTGCAGAGGGAAGAAGCAAAAAGACAAGGAAATGAGAACATCTTTCGCTTTCTCTACCCAAAGTAGTAAGTCAAATTACATGTATAGTAGTCTTAATGTGTTCAGTCTCCATGTGTATGGTCTTTATGTAATATATGTTTGCCTGTGTATTACATGTGGTGTGTTTTCTGCCTCCAGATGGCATAATTACGGTATAATATTTCACTGGCCTAAAAAAAGTAAACACATAAATTAAGCAGGTTTCTGTGGTCTGGACAAATTATTTGCTATGAAAACTAGATTTAAGTTTAATTAATGTCTTTTCAAGTTATTACTATAACAACGTGCATTATTTTACAAAAAGTTTATGTTCTACTCTTGGTTAAGTTTCTTTGACAGCGTTCCCAAAGTTAAAATCTTAAGAGACTCTTTAACTGAGAAATTACTGTATTTTGCTGTGTATAATGTACACCTATGTTTTTGTGCATGTTATACACAGGATTATCGTGCCCATTATTATTCCCATGGTATGTACTCATACCCATGTGTAATAGGCATCCTTATTTCCCGTCAAAAATTTGGGCAAGAAAGTGCACATTATACATGGCAAAATATAGTATTTGGAGTTATTCCAATGGGCCCCTGAAATACCTCAAGGATTTGTACTCCCTCTTTTATTAAAGTTTTTGAACTAATTAGGCCTACTTAATATGCTTAATGCACATGGAAAACTTTGACAAATAAAGAAATAAGTATGTTCTACCTGTATACACATATTTTTATTATTAAAGTAGATGTTCTAGAGATTATGAGTTCTGATATACTTTCATTTGTAATTTTAGTTCTCTTAAAATGTTGTTGCAGCAAAGCAAATTCTTTTGTCAACTGCATTATACTCAACTCTGTAACCATGTCGTTTTAAGTTTTGTCATTTATAAACAATCCCTTTTTTGCTCTAATGTATTTGCAAAAATATATTATGTCTTGGGAGGGGTTCCTGGAGAGGACTCTGACTTGTTTCAGATTGCATATTTCTGAAAAGAGATTTTTGGATCATACCTCTGAACTGAGTGAAGATTGCTGAAGCTCTGTGAAATGACTGGATTTATAGTGGTGTTTGCAGATAACAGGATAAACAGAAATTACAGGACATAATATACTGAAGATAATTGCAGCATATATAGCTTTTTGCTGAAAATATTGCTAATTTTTAATCACTTGTTTTTCAAACATAAAAGCTTTTTCTTAAGGCAGTTTGGTAAAGTATACTTTCATAAACAATAAGGAGGCATTTATAGTTTTCTCCCTACCTGATCCTTCTAGAATTTGAAAGCTCACAATGAGCATCATTCTTTCCATGGCAATGTTTGCATAAGTTCAATAGGAATATGATTTCTTCATAATAGAATGCATAAAGCCAGTTTCCATTTGTCATGCAATTAACTAAGTCTTTGACTGCAATGTCTTGCCTGAAGGAGGCATGCCTGGTTGCTACCAAAAAAAACTTGAGGAACTGAGATTGACTTTTAAAGCCAATAAAAGCTTGCTGGAGAAATGGTGTGATACCATGTTTGGTCATGTGGTTCATAGCAGTCTTTCCAGGTAGGAGTGAAAGTTTCTTTCCTGTAAGATGACAAGGAGGAACCTCAAGACACTATGGGAACCTCAAGGACTTGAAAAATGTAGGTACTGCAGGCAAAGCCTAATGGCAAGTAGGTATGGCTTGGGTTCTGTGCCCAGGAGGGTTGAACCCCAGCAGAGCAGTCTTAAACAGCCTGGATGATCAATTGTCATTCATGTGGTGTTTATGCAAATAATCAGGCCAAACTGAAACTGGACTTAACACAGTAAATGAATTGGTCTTGATTTAGCTTTTTGACAAAAACTAGAGTAATTTTAAAGGAAAAATTATATTTTAATATAATCTGTTATACACAATTATGGAAAGTAGGCTCTAAACTCAGTAAATTGTCTGTGAAACTTTATTTCTCACCTATCAACTAGACTGGGTCCTGAATTTCTCCAGCTTCCTTTCAAATTAATGTTTCATTTTTCCTTTATCATTTCATTTGGAATTACTGAGAACTACTGATGCAATATCAACCACATAGAATTTACCTGAGCACCTGATAATATCACCAGGGACATTTAAACTACAGATAAAAGAGGATCTATCAGCCTGGCTGGTGTGGTTCAGTGGATTAAGCACCAGACTGCAAAGCAAAGGTTCACCAGTTTGATTCCCAGCCAGGGCACATGCCTGGGTTGCAGGCCAGGTCCCAAGTATGGGGCACATGAGGGGCAACCACACATTAATGTTTTTCTCCCTCTCTTTCTCCTTCCCTTCCCCCCTCTCTAAAAAATATATAAATAAAATCTTTTTTTAAAAAGGGGGATCAAATTGGCACTGATTGATTTCATTACAACAAAAGCCTTACATTTGGGAGTCTTCTCATCTATCACTCTTGCAGACTATGAAACTGGCTTATGATTTGCTGTGTCCATTAAACTTTGTCTTCTTTCTGTTTTCATAGAATGTATACTATGCCCTTGTTTACCTACTTTCTCTATCAAATTCTTGGGGGTTGTCTGGCGGGAGTCTGCAGAATCAACACCTTCCCTCAATGGGTGGTAATACTGGCCACTGAGAAAAACCACCCAGACTGTTGGGTCTGCACAGATTTCCTGACCATGGCCTTTGCCAGCCTGCCAGGGTGGACCCACCCTGTGAACCAGATACACTGGGACTGGCTGCAAGGCTAGAAGGCTTCTGACCTCCTCTTCAAACAGACATGTGAGAAAGGGTTTTCCATCTTCAGAAAGCAGGCTAACTGTATCAAGCCATAGCTCACATATGCAATTTGGGATGGTGTGAGGAGGCTGTCAGCATTACAGCTAGAAGTATGACAGTCCAGTCCAGAAACAGGACTGCAATTGAAAGTGTGCAACTCATGGAGTGGATGCCAGCAACCCTGTGCAAGAATATTATGGTACTGACTGCTACAGACTATTGGTGATGTTCCCTCCTCCTGGGTCTCTTGGGCTTCTTCATTATATTTTTAGTCTTAGAATGTAGTCTTTACTGTATCTGTGGTATATGGATGCAAAGTGCCAACACGCTCCCCACACTGGTCGCCTACTGGAAGAATTAACACAAAGAATGTGAGATGGAAGAGCAATGTTGGGGTGAAGTGTGGGGCCAATACATGACTCTCCCACCACCTGTGACCACCTGTCGCCAGAAGGAATGTGTTTTGTTTTGGGAATGGTTTGAAACTCTCTCCTTATCTCCTTTGGGAAGTGGTTTCTTGTCCTGTGACGTGCTTCTTAACCTCTTCCTTCTGTACATGCACACTGACGTACTGTAGCTCTGGCCCACACATAGGTCTGCACAACCTGCACCTGTGCTGCCTTTGTCTGGGGACCCCTTATAAAGAGTCTCAGACTGGAGGAGGTGTGGTCTCTCACGCACTCTGGTTTGGGGTTCTGTGCTACAGTACCATAGCTAGAAAGTAACAGAAGTGGGATTCAAACCCAGACTTTCTGACACTGTGGGGTAGCTCAAGACATGGCCCCTCCACTTGGAAGAACAGATGGCTACCTGGCCAGCAGCCATAAGGAATGAGGAAAACAGTCTCTCAAGGCCCCTGTGTCTCAAGGCTCCTGTGTGTTATCACAACCCTGCAGCACTTTCACACACTACAGCAGCTCCCTCCCTGCTGCCACTGCTCCCTCCCTAAGCCTGTAAGTAGCCACCAAGGCTGGAGGCAAGGCTGCTCTAGGACACCATCAGTGCCCTTGTGATGTATAGGTCATCCACCTCTGCATTACTTACAGAGGTATGCACTAAAATAACTTTCCATATAAAAATGATCTCTATTAATCTGTGCATTTAAACTAGCCACCATCAGTGCCTTCCCCTGGAACGTAATAAACAGCATGTCCACACCTACTGGTCCTCTGGGTGGTATGTTCAGAATATCACAAACACTTAAGCAGCTCCATGGCTTGGAGCTCCTGCGTTACAGATGCCAAGTCTCACTGTCTCCTACTATTCAAAATCCTATTGCACCAATCATAGCTACTTCTGCTCCTGCTCAGGGAAGAGGGTATGAGAGTGAGATACAGGTCATCCAGGCTTCTTGAAGGTGGTCAGCTCACCCTGGAAGAAAACAAGGAACATACCTGGGGCTGGCAATTCTGCCTAGCTACAAGGACAGAAGTTTACTTTGTGTTCTATGTATCAAAATTCAAATGGCAGAGCAAACTAGGCTGTTGTAGAAGGCAACATTAGTGTCTCTATGTAGTGGGACAGAATTCCACTCCCAAACCCTTTGTAACTACTAAAGCCCTAAATCCACCCTGCAAAAATTTCAGTATTATATGAGATCGTCTTCAGAATGGTGAATAAAAGTTTGTATGTCAATAATTGGCCTTTATTTCCTAAAATCACTTGCAGAGGTATGCATAAAAATAACTTTCCATATAAAAATGATCTCTATTAATATGTGCACTTCACATATATAAAAGAAAGTAAATTAACTGAATTAAGAAACTGACAAAATTTGGTCGGCAATATCTTCATTTTGATAACAAATATACTGGCTTCAAGAGTCAATGGCAATTGCAGACAATTATTTACAAACAAGGGTTAATTATTTTGAACATAAGTGATCAAGTTTATTCATCCATTAACATAAGCAAACAAATGGTTTACCTGACTTCAAGGGTACAATAACAGACGGTAGGCAACTGCAGGTCTTTTGGACTCCTTGGACCCCATAAAGAGTGGACCCTGGACTGAGGTTTCCTGGCCCAGCCTGCAAGGCCCCCAGGCACCTGAGCAATCCTTGTCAGACTGAGAAACACTCCCCCTTGGCAGGGAGCTCCCAGCCGGCAACTTCACCATTCTCACCACCACCAGGTTCCTCCTCAAGGGTTTACAGGCACAGGTGGTACTTATCACACTATTAGAAGGACGGCCTGTTTTATATGCCTTATTTAAACCTTCAGATGCCTGCCCACAAAGCTGCCACCACACTGTACCACTGCAGGGAGCAGCAGCACACCCCCAGGAGCTGGGTGGCTCACAAGCCTGGGTGGTGACATGCAGCGATGGCCCTTAGGGAGAGGGGGTCACTCCCTCAGATAATTCCCTATTAAAATCCACTTCCTGACCATTTTTCTACTTAAGCCATGAATTGCTAGATTCCAGAAGTCACCATAGATCTAAATTGATGGCTGAAAGCAGTTAATAACTTTCACATATTATTAAACAAATGAAAAACACTATTTAGAATTTGGTTCTGACTAAATGCCAGTAGGATTCATGTTAGAAACAACAGGAGTAGGGTTTCAACATCTTATACATGTGAGCTCTGAGAGTTCCCTCTCCTAGAATTCCACCTAGAATCTTAATGCCAAGCCTAATTACCACTAAGACATTATTCTTTTTGATGGTGGAAGGAGCAAATACCTATTGCAGATAATAGGCACATACACTTTTACACATACATTGCAAAGGAAAAACAAAAAAAAAAGTACTGTTCTGAACAAATGTTCTTACTTGGCTTTCATCAGTGGCACGGCTGTTAATTATAAATGCTTATCTCAATTGCCCAAACCAGCTTGGAGGTGATCTCAGTGTCATTTTCCAAAAGGTTGGTTAACTGATTGCTTGAAAACAAATTCATTCTGCAAATATCAAAACGCAAACAAATTCTCTTTGCTAATCCAACTGCAGCAAAGCCAGGCTGTTTCTGAGGCGGGCTCTTCCGGCCCCTCCTTAGCTCCGGCCCCTGCCTTGGCCCGGACTTCCCCACCTCTGCTCTTTCAGAGCCAGGTGTCTGGCGATCTCGGCATCCCGTCCCGTCTGTGCGCGCCAGGGGCTGCCCAGGCTCCTAACCTTCTGGGCTGTCCTCCCCCTGCCACCAAAAATCTTAAAATTGTTGTTCTGCACTCTTCAAATCAACCACTCACGTGTGTCAGCTTTACACCTTACCTCTAACTCTAGATGCACACTTCTTGGCAAACTGCTTCCCTGGAGAAGCACTGGTCAGTACCACAGAGACACAGGGCCTCAGAAGCCCTCATCCGGTCTCAGAAACCCGAGAAACTCAACGGAGCCACCCACCATCACCTTCTGAACCCCACTATTTGCAGGTTAGACCCAGGTGATTATGTTCTAAATAGGACACATCTGAACACATTTAGCTGGCTATGTCCTGAACTTTTACACAATATACCTATGTCTGGGCTTGATTTGTTTAACCTACCTACAAGGTAATAAATTAACCTCTTACTACAAGCATACTTCAATTTATTGTTCTTTGTTTTACTGCACATCACAGATACCACGTGTTTTATAAATTAAAGGCAAGGCACTCTATCAGCAAAAAATTATGACTCACTTTATTGCGCACCTTGCTTTATCGTGGTGGTCTAGAATGAAGTGCGTAATACCTCTGAGATATGTCTGCATTCACAGGAGCTGGCAGAAGACACAAGACTGCTGGGTCAGAGACAAAGAACTTTATTATTCATTCACAGCACAGCAGGCAACAAAGCACCATGTTTGTGTCAGTTCTCCTGGACACCAAAATCTAACGGGGGTGGCATTAAGGGCCCCAGATGGAAGCTGCATGTGCTGCTTATGTTCACATCATAGCTGAGAAACCTGTGCTTAGCAAACCTGCTGCTTTATACTAAGCAGTGAAATTGCTCTTTGTTCCCAAGAGATACATCATCTCATCCTTCAAGGTTGCTCATTGCAAACATAACCCTAAGAAATGGCCCAGTACAGAGCATTGATGGCACACCCAGGAAAAGACGGAAAACAACACAAGGGACCTGTGAAGGGGTGTCTCCCCAAAGCCTGTGTGTATTGCTAAACTGAGATGAAAACCCTTATAGGGTTCATGGTCCCAGCAACTACTTGCTCCACGTGGATTTCCACCACAGTCTTCGAGTCAGGAATTGTCAAAGCAGCAGCGTATGCCCTGCATTGGGAGGGGACTTTCAAACACCTATAATTTCATTGTTTAGTCCAATACCACAGTGTGAGATCAGCTTCTCTCCCCCCCCTGTACAACGGCCCCACACAGCCTGTGTCTCCTCCTTTCTGTCTCACCACCTCCACCTTGGAAATTTATCTGTATTTGGACATGTATTTTTTAAATTAAAAAAATAATGATAAACTGATAGTGGACAGGACAGAAGCTGGTTTCGACCTGGGCAAAACTTTAGTTCCAGAAATTCTCATCTATAGAGTTAAAGGAAGAGAAACGACTTACGATGTCAGAAAATGAAAAACACTGAGGAAAAGTTCCACTTGGCAAATGCTCACACTCTGAAAGGTACTTTAGAGAAGGAGACAGCTTCTATTTTATAAGGTCAGCAATTTTTCCAAACATATTTTTTACTTCCTGTATACTGAAAAACAGTTTAAATGTCTGACTGTTTAAAGTTCAACAGCCCATAAAAGCATACATGTAAATACAAATTCGCAAGCATGTAAATATAAATTCAATGAGAAAATCTGTAATTATCACAGAATAAATTGCACATTAATAAATTAAACATCATAAACATACCTACTTGTGCATAACAAATTTTTGCAGAGGGGCCTAAATGGATGGTGATTTTGTTCCTATGTTAAGAAAATAACTTTAGCTTTAGCTGATATATTTCAATAATTATTGGATATCTACTATATTTTACATATTTTTCCAGGCATATTTGTATTATTAGAATGGTAATGTTCTACATATACTACCACTACAACAACATTAGCAGCAACCAAGAAACGACCCTCTCGGCAAGACATAAGATACGTTGGTGTCTGTGACAGGGAAACAGAGGTCTGGTCAGGCCATGCCAGGGGTGGGCACGGTGGACAGCTGCAGCTCACCATGAGAGAAAGTTAAGGTCCAAAAGATAGGGCAATGGAGCAGCTGCCCAGGCTAGAAAATTCTCAGCTAGATCCAGTTACCAAAGGAAAGCATGGAAATACAGTCTCCCGCAGTGAGTAAAGGAGAACAGAAAACAAAGGTTGGCATGAGTGAAAAGTTCCGTCATACAGCGTGCATTTCCCTAACATGGAAAGTTGAGGTTCTTGAACACCTTTCCTGGGCGATAATGCCCCAAAGCCTGCATCTGTGCTGAGCAGTCATCCGTCCCACACATGATTACAATATCAGCACCCACTGAGCACTCACCCTCTCAGGCCCCGTGCTCAGAGTTGTATGTGCATCATCTCACTGAGTCGTTACAGTTTTCCCAGAGGTAAGGCACTACTGTTACCCACTTTGTGCCCCAAAACAACAGTTCAGAATGATGAAGTAATGGTTCATGGTTACATAGCTCAGAAGTATCAAGGCCAATAGCTCACCCCAAGTAGTTTCGTGATTGCCGTCTTATATGCTACAACATTCTATGCATAGTTTGGGGAAGGGGGGTGGAAAAGGTTAGAAATGAAGAGTAAACATCCCCCTTCTTTTTAAAAATCACCTTGTCCTACCTGGAGCTCATCAGCGCAAAACAAACAACAAAATTAATATCATGGGGACTTCTGGTCAAGATGGCAGCATAGGCAGACATGGCTCACTTCGTCACACAACCACATCAAAAATACCACAAAATTATAGAACAACCATCACTCAGAACCATCAGAAATCGAGTTGAATGGAGGTCTGTCAACTACGAAATTAAAGAAACTACATCCATCCAGACTGGTAGGAGGGGTGTGAACACAGAATGGGATAGTCCCTCACCCACGTGGTGGATAAAAATTCAGGAGGGATACCTCAGGAGTGAGGAGTCCCAGCCCCAAACCAGCCCCAAAGCAGCCCAGGGTTTCAGTGCCAGGAATATAAGTTTCCACTTCTGGCTGTGAAAACCGGCAGGGATCAAATAGAAGAAACTGCTGAGTTCTCAAGCAGTTCTTAAAGAACCCACACAGGGACTCACCTACTCAGACTCATTCCCTCTGAGCTTCAACACTAGCCTGAAAGGTACCAGTGGCATACAGGGAGAACCTGAGGTGCCTGGCATCAAGGTAAGCAGAGGTCATTGTCTCTTTTCCAAAGCCTCCCCCTACAAAGCCAGCAAGCTGGTCTCATTTTGAAATTCCATCAACCTAGCTAACACTATATGACCTGCCTCGGAGATCCCCAGAGATCCCACCCCCACCCAATTTAAAGGTCCATCCAAGTTGCTCTTACATATGAATGGCTAGTCTTGGCTCCTACTTCACAACTTCCTAAATCTTCTCAAATAAACTACAGCTGGCCCGAGGCCCAGCACTAGCAGCAGCCAGCCTAGACTCACAGCTTGGCTTCACCTGGGAATCTCCAAGCCCAGCACAAGTAGCAGCCATCTTAGATTGCTTTATAGCTCAGGCAGGGTGGCCCGAGGGTGTTCACTTGCACACCCAGTGAACAACTACAGACCACATTGGAACACCAGCATCCTGACCCTGCACGGCTGATCCTACAGAGAAGGCAGAGGTTGGTGGTAAGTGGTCACAGCCAATCCTTGCATCTGACTGACCTGGGTAAAGTCCCTCCCATTGACCTGACAACAGCAACCAAGGTTCAACTACAAGAGATATACCCACAGAGAGGGTGTACCTAGAGTACCCAGCTTGGGTGATGGGCAGGCTATGTCACTGGCCCCTACAGGACACCTATTATTATATCAGGCCACACTACCAAGATAGGGAGTCAAAGCAGCTCTACCTAATACATAGAAGCAAACACAGGGAGGCTGCCAAAACGAGGAGACAAAGAACCATGGCCCAAATGAAAGAACAAATCAAAACTCCAGAAAAAGAGCTAAATGAAATGGAGCTAAGCAATCTATCAGATGTAGAGTTCAAAACACTGGTTATATGGATGCTCAAGGAACTTAGTGAGGACCTCAGCAGCATAACAAGATCCAATCAGAAACAAAGGGCACACAAATTGAAGTAATGAACAACTTACAGTGAAACAACAGTAAAGCAGATGAAGCCAAGAATCAAATCAATGATTTGGAACGTAAGGAAACAAAAAAAAAAAAGCCAATTCGAACAAGAAGAAGAAAAAAGAATCCAAAAAATGATAGCATAAAAAGCCTCTGGAACAACTTCAAGAGGCCCCACATTCATATCTTAGGGGTGCCAGAAGGAGAAGAGAAAGAAGAAGGAATTATAAACCTATTTTGAAAAAATAATGAAACAAAACTTCCCTAATTTGGTGAAGGAAATAGGCATGCAAGTCCAGGAAGCACAGAGAATCCCAAGCAAGATGGATGCAAAGAGGCCCACTCCAAAACAATCATAATTAAAATGCCAAAGGTTAAAGATAAAGGGAGAACCTTAAAAGCAGTAAGAGAAAAGCAGAGAGTTACCTACATAGGAATTCCCATGAAACTGTCAGCTGATTTCTCAAAAGAAACTTTACAGGCTAGAAGGGATTGGCAAGAAATATTCAAAGTCATGAAGAGCAGGGACCTATAGCCAAGACTGCTCTATCCAGCAAAGCTAACATTTAGAATTGAAGGACAGATAAAGAGCTTCCCAGACAAGAAAAAAACTAAAGGAGTTCATCATCACCAACCCATTGTTATTTGAAATGTTAAAGGGACTTATATAAGAAAAAGATCACAACTATGAACAATAAAAGGACAAAAAATACATATCTATCAACAACTGAATCTAAGAAACAAAGCAAACAAGAACAGAGACAGAATCATGGATATAGAGACCATTTTAATGGATATCAAAGGGGAGGGGAGTGTCGGGGAATGGGTGAAGAAGTGAGGGGACCAGGAAGTACATACAGGGAGTTGCAGAATAGCCATGGGGATGTTAAGCACAGTATAGGAAATGGAGTAGCCAAAGAATTTATATGTTGACCTACGGACATGAACAATGGTGGGGGGGACTGCCTGAAAGACTGGGGAGTACTGGGCAGAGGGGGGAAAAGGGGGGAAAACCAAGACAACTATAATAGCATAATCAGTAAAATATAATTTTAAAAAAGGAAAAAATTTCACTCCTTTCAGTAATTAATTCCTTTCAGTGTTCACATTTGGTAATAAAAAAACAAATAGGACATAAGTGAATTCATAAATTATGTTAACCACCACAGAATCTTCAAACACCTAATAGCTTGTTTAAGTGAAATATGAACAATATTAGAAATGACAAAGAATTTCAAATAATATCTATGCCATCAAGTTTAATCTACTCAATATGCAACTTTATGTGCAAATTAATTGGAAGCCTGTGTGTTTCTGCTAACTTAAAAGCCACATATGGAATACATATAAAGCAGTTTTTGAGCCTGCTCATTCCAAAGCATGAGAGTAATACATAATAAATAACCTGAATACTTACTCGACATAAGCAAGGTTGATGTTAATCAAATTGACTGCACCAAAGCTGCTTAGCAGAGCTAAACGGCGCCAAAACGCTCGGTCCTGGAAACTCGGGCAACTGGCAAGCACACAGCCTACAGATAGCACAGGCCAAACGCAACCTCATCCCAGTTCAATGCATAAATGGTAAACAGATGCCTTCTCTCCCACTCCCCCTCCACACACTCTCCCCACACAGCAAGGCCGGGCAAGAATGGCTGAGCCCACTGAGCCCCCAGCATAGCAGCTGTTCCCTGCTTTAAAAATTGGGCGTTCTCTTTAAAACTTTGTTTGGAGGGAGAAAGCAGACTTGCGGGGCAGGGGGGGAGGGGCAGGTGAGAGAGGGGAAGTGGGAAGGAGGTAAAACCAGAGGGCTTTTTAAGGTCCCTTTTAACATATAAATTCTAAGATAATATAATCAGGACGGCAAAAAACCAATGAAAAGATAGTTCCAATAAGTGGGCACTAAAATAACCCACAAGAACACGGAATTAAGTATTTGCATTCCTGCTGAAAATAACGCCAACCTGCTGTTCTCTCATCAGCAGGTTAACCTTTTAAAAAGTGAGAGCGAGATATAGCTTTCCTAAAAGCAAAGGCCCTGTCTTCTCAATTTGGAATTAGAACCACAGAAAGAAGGGAGATGAAAAGAGGAAAATTCAATAGAATGGACGCTTAAAATTTAAAAACTGCACTTGAAAGGTTCTTAGCAACAATTAATGATGTCTTAGTGCCTCCAGCTAAAATGTACTAATTTCACTGCTCAGAGTTTATTTTCCAGTCTTCATCTAAGAACAAAAAATATAATAATAGTCTATTTTTCTGGTTGTGGCTTAGTATCTAAAACTGATCTCTGGTTTTTATTTTTAACGTAAAAGAAGATTTCATTTAGTTAGCATATTTATCATAGTATGTACTGTGATAACGAAATTTTAGTCTTTATGCAAATGATAATTTTTAGAGGTCATATAGTCACCTAGGTAGCTTCATTTCTCCAAAGAGCACATTATCTCCTTAACAACCACAAAAAAGATTCCAAAGATATAGATGAATACATCATATGCATGAAGACTATATACTGATAATATATACATTAAAAATCAAAGGATATATATCAATATTTAAATGGAACATATATGTATTTCACAAAATAGAAAAAAATATTTCAACCCTCTTTTTAGTGAACCCCGATCCCTTCATTTCTAAAATCTTGATTCTGCATATTTTAAAAAAGATGAGTAAAACACTACTTTTGCACCTTTTATGTAACAGTTTTAAATCCTCACCTGAAAGCAACTTTAAAATTCTCAAATCATACAGCACACACATTAGGCATTATTAAATCTCACAGACTCAGGATAAAAGTGAAAATGCCACACATAACTGCATCCTCTAACCATCTCTTCATTCAATTTAGTCTTTCAAAAACCAATAGATGAACCTAACAGAACAGGTATCAAAGAAACACTATTTTCAACAGGATTCTAGTTATGAGATTTATAAAAAAATACTAAGTAGCATTTCTCACATGATATGGCATGTAGGCACCGATAATAAAACGTGCTCCAAAAGATCTCAGCTACATTTTTTTGTTTACATAAAGGTCATGTTGAAAAGAAACACTGAGCTAGGAGTCAGGTTTGAGTTATCGTTTTTCAGTTACTTAACGCTGTAACTCCTTTAGAAGTATAGGTTTCTCTCAAATGACTAAAGCAGACTTATTGATTTTTTTTGGTTGTGTGAAATTGATTATTTATTCACAAGGTATTTGTTCTGTATGTTGAAAACAGTCTAAATGTTATCCTGAGGTGAACATGCTGGTAAATTCAGAAGAAACACTAAAGGTAATGGGGAAAAGCACGTTTCTCGTTTACAAACTTAAGTAACTCAGGTTTGCTAAAATCAAATCTCTGTAAGTGACTACAACTGCAGCTCTACAAAAAATTTTGGTTGTCTGTTTTAGGGTATTTGCTCACAGCTCTTAGAGCATTTGTCTAGGAGTCTCCACTTTTACTACAATTAAACCAAAAGAATTACTAGAACTGTACTGAACTTCTTCTCCAAAAAGAGGTGTATTGATGTTGCTGAATTGTTTTTACAATAGAAAAGCATAAGTGTCTTATTCTAACAAATGCATCAAATAAATGGACTCATTACAAAATGTAACATAATTGATATAGTAACTTGAAGAAAGAGGAGAGGAGAGAACAAAAGTCACTGAGACAGACTTCCTAACTTCCTGTAGCCTGAGATACAATTTTCCAAAGTATTTTCATTTTTATACCTAAGATGTCGCTAGCTACTCCCTGGAGCTGGGGTGGGCAACAGTTCAGAAATGGGGGATGCCCTTCTTTTATCACTAATAAGAAGTAGAACCTGGAGTAGGCAAAAATGTCAACACATACCCCCACCCACTGTACTTCTAGGGCTCTATCCATCTCACTAACGGGGTTCAGCTCACAAATGTATGCCTGCCTGTGAATTACTTGAAAGCAGTGTTCCCCCAAGTGTGATTCCCTGGTGACCTGGGGTGCCAGAAGAGACAATTTTAGAATATAGCATTCAATAACTTTGAATAAGAACGTCATTCCCTGTTCTGCTTTTTTCATCCTCTGCTCTAGTCATGGAGAAAGTCTCCATTTGATGCCAGGGTGCCGAACACGCTGCACACTTGTTAACCTCCCCAGTAACAAAGGAAAAGCTGCCTGACTCAGGCCTGCCAGCAGGCACCAAGAGCTACCTAGAAGTTAATAAGCCATATTATTGTCATTGTATGCACTGGAAGAGTAATATTTTTCTAGTTTCCTTTTGAAAGAAATGTATTTAAGCTTTAAAATGGAGTCAATTTAAAAGAAAATTAGTTTGAAATGATCTAGATCCTTGCAACTCAAAATGAGATCAGTGGACCAGCAGCTTCCACCTCAGCTGGGAGCCTGTTACAGGTGCAAGATCTTCGGCCCCTCTGATACCTGCTCCGTCAGAATCTGCTTCTTAAACAAGACCCCAGTGTGATTGTACGCTCATTGAAATCTGAGAAACACTGGGGTAGCCCAAGAGCTCATCCAAAACCGTGCAGGCAGTTTGCAAATGACCGAGCACTGAGATGCACAGGTACCGATCATCAGGCGGCTCTCCCCAACACTCTGGGGAACCAGGTGGAGGAGGGCAGGACAAAGAGCAGCTTGAGCTCTCCCAGTGGGGAAAGCTCTCCATCAGTGGAGTGTGAGATCAATGAGCAAATCTAAACCAGGAGTGCTGGGGGTGTAATGGGTAAGCTAAAATCACTTTAAATACGATCCTAAAACATCCTGTCATGCTACACAAATCATTCTTTTTACCAATGGCTATTACAGTAAAATTCTACTTAGCCCTCTCCTTCGTCCCTCCTTTACCACCTTCGAGGGCTGGGGTTTTCTGCACACCTGCTGCCTGAGAATGGTGGCAAGGCTCGTGCCCTGGCTTTTTCTCCCAGGGATGAGCGCAGTTACGGAGAAGGTTATTCTCAGAAATAGGACAGCCTGGGTCTTCTGCTTCAGGTGATAGTACTAGAGGCAAAATACCACAGCTGTCCAGGCATCCCACTCATGCCCCAGAGGAGAAGCCAGGCAGCTGCTCACCCACCAAGATGGGTGACCCACTTAGGCAACGATTCAGGCAGTTCAGCCAAAGTCCTGGCTGTGAATCCACTGGAAGAACACGCAGGGAGAAACGTGAGGTATCTGTACCACTGACTTGAGGATCGCTTTCCAAACCTAAGGAATTTATCTGAAATACATGAAGTAAAACAAAGACCAAAATTTGAAGGACTTGTGATACCAGAGAAGATAAAAAAAAAAAATAGTTACAGCCCTCTAGATAATTCCAGAATATCCAGACTTAACAAATGTTAATAAAATGTTTCCATTCCCCCCCCCACCAGGTGCTTGGCTAAAACTCAACTTCCTAGTACAAAACACTAACATAAGACAGTTTGGTTTTGCAAAGAAAATGAAGAATGAATCTAACTGGGTAAAGAAAAATGGGAAAATTAACAACAAACAATAGACACGAACTCAGAGTCTGGTATCCATGATAAGAATTACATGCCACTCATTTCAATGAAAAGAACATTGTGAACATTTGTTAGATCTTTCTTCCCTTTAGTTATCTTGAGAATGTACTTATGTAGGCAGAACATTAAAAAGAACAAACAATATATGTGACAATGTAAGATTATTTTCATGGTTCTGAAAGAAATTAGGAAAAACAGCCAAACAGCAATTACGGGTCTTGAGGAAAACAGAATAATAATTGCTAATACCTTTTGCTTATTCCAAGCAGTTTATACATATTAACTCCTCCAATCCTCACGACTGGAGATAGTGTTTAGGCCTTACTACTACCATTGATAACATTAACACTAAGCTAAGAATGCCACTTTGCAGATGAAAAAGAAACAAAATGCAAGGAAGTAACCTACCTGAGGTCACAAGCTGGAGAAAGGGGCTTGGTAAAAGTTCACACGTACTCAGTGCCCAAACTCCTTCCCACCACCCGCCTCGCACAGGAGGCTCTAAGGATGCCCACGGCAGGATGAGACTTTCCTTGCTCTCTAACACGGTACTCCACAAGGCACTTTCCCGAAAGCCCAATGCCTGTGCAGTCTTCATCAGTCAAGGAGCTGGGCCACACTGATCCAACTATACCTTAAAACAGGAAATCAAATACTGGGCCTTAATGCTTCATTCAACAGTGATTAGAACTACAGTACTCACTTGGCAGAATTAAGTTTTAAGGCTGCTTCAGGGGAAATGTTAACAGTTGGGGGAAATTTTTGTTGGAAGCAAAACATCATACTTTGAGAAACGCTTCAGTCAAGTATTCCTTTTATTGGGACTACTTAATTAAGTAGAAAAGCATTAAAATAGTTGGCTTGAAAATTTTCAGAGCACCAGCTGTTCCCTCCAGATTTTTGGAAATCTGAGCTTCAGTGACAAGTATAACTTAGGGAAAAAATCCAGCAAGTAAGAAGAGCCCGTTGCCTTGCAATGCTTACCTAAATTGTGAACAGGAGCTGCGAGGGCTCTAGAATGTCACTGTGATTTTCAGTGAGGGGAGCCAGCATGTTTTCTCATCCATTTCCAAACACCATTTTGTTATTGTGGTTGGTAAGTGCATTACTTAAAAATTATACACTGCATTTCATAATTAACAAACCCGTCTGTACGGGGTTGGCCAAAAAGTCCGTTATGTTTCCGTATGGTGTCTCTAGCCGTGTTTTTGTCTTGAACATCATTCGAAACAATTTTGTTAGATTGTATTGTGTCAGCTGTCCTATCAACAGTGCATTTTTTTTAAAAAAGTATCAAAGTTCGGGAATTTCTGTGCAGCCATTGTAATACTGAAGATGGAAGAAAATACGCAACATTTTCTGCATGTTATGCTTTATTATTTCAAGAAAAGTAAACATGCAACTGAAACACGAAGAAAAGATGTGTGCAGTGTGTATGGAGAAGGTGCTGTGACTGATCCAATGTGTCAAAAGTGGTTTGCAAAGTTTCTTGGTGCTATTGACATTTTGGCCAAATAGTTATTTGCTGTGGGGCTGTCTTATACACCTGCAGCTGTTAGCGGCACCCCGGGGCTCTACCCACCAGAAGCCAATAGCAGGAGATAGCCGGCATACTCAAAATATCCAAATCAACAAACTTTTTGGTGAAAATAAAAAGTGTGTCTTTTTATTTTATTGAAAAAAACGTAATGGACTTTTTGGCCCACCCAGTACATACAGATAACATCACAGTGCTAACCACAGGGTTGGTGTGCCCATTGGGGTTTGTTTTTTTAGTAGTGATGGTGACCATGTCCCACTACAACATCTCCTAGAGATAATTTAGATTTTTATTCAAAATTGTATTTCTTTCAAGACTTTTTTACTTGAGGGGTCCAGCCATAGTCAAGCACCTAATTTACTTTTAAAGGGGGTAAGGGAAAGGAAGACATCAAGAAAATCATGGGAAAATTCACTCTACATATACTGAATATTCTACATTGAAACTTTTCTTTCTAAAGAAAACTGACAGAGATCAGGGCTGGGTGTCGTGTATTTACTTCACTGCCGGCTCTTGGTGACAGTGCTGCAAAATTCTGCAGGCGGGAAGAAATGTCCCCACTGCGCCGTCAGGGCGCAGTGAAGTCCACATAACTGCTATGGAGGTGCAGGAAGCACTCCCCCCCACCCAGAACAAGGCTAGGGAGGCTGGGGGCCCAGGAAGCCCGGGAAATGGGCTACAAAGCAGAGCGCCTTGGGCAGGGAGGCTGGTTTCCTAGGGAAGAACGGCTGGCTTGGGCAGGGAGCAGTTTGCGGCCTAAGCGTCTGCGCTTAGACCAGGTCCACTGCGCTGAAGTGTGCAGGGCAACAAGTCCAAACAACCAAAGTGCCTTACTTCTTCCTTGTTCCTGTGGAACAGACAGCTTCTATCCCCAGCTGCGCTAATTTTTAGCATACCAATTGCAGCTCAGGTGGTTCTCTTTAGCAGAGATTTTCTCATTGTGTTTTCAAGTTTGCCTCCAGGTTTAAAAATAAACTGGCATTTTTAGATTATTAAAAAATTCCACAAGGGATGAAGTGGGCCATACTATTTTTTTTCTCATAAGCAAGGAACACTGGCAAGGTGGCTGGTGAAGTCAGACACCTTTTGGTCAGAACCCTGCACCACCCACTCCCACACCTGTCCCCCCCCCCCCCACAGAGAGCCACGGGAGGAGACGCCACAGCTTGCCCAGAAAAACAAGCCAGAGCTACTCAACCTCAGCTGAGCATCAAAATCACCTGCAGGGATTTAAAAAACAAAAACCACGAATACCAGGGCCCGTCCCAACCTACTGAATCTGATCCCGGCTACAAAGACGGACATTTCCTGACTAACAACTTACTGTGTGTGCAGCTACACCTACACAGGGATGCAATATCAACCAGTCCTGCAGGAGGCACCCTAGTCAGTGACAGACTTCCTATGCAGAGGAGAGAAATCCACACCAGAAAAAATTTTTTAAAAAACATGTCTGACCACCAAGACTAAAAACCATCTGAAGGCTACAGTGGTGGTTTTCAATTGTTTAAGCTGTAGACCCCCTCTTCTTTTCCAAGCAAAACCCTCATGGTACCCCAGAATATCAAACCTAATGGCTGACTTTTTCGGGGGCAGAGAGGTCAGACACACACCCATTCAGGCCCCTGCACACTCAGGGAAGCCTGAGGCTGCTGGCAGCACAACTTGAAAACCACTGGCCCAGAATAAGACATTTAAATGTTTAAATATATAATTCTAAATTCGAATCATTAACTAGAGAATTAGGGTTCTGATTAGCACTTAGCTTAGGGAGATGGGTTTAACAGAAGTTCACGTGAAAAAAGAGGGGATGGTTTCGCTACACTAGAAATTCAACGCGAGCTGACAATATGCTCTGGCTGCTAGGAAAAGCATGTGCGGTGTCGACTGGGTTCGTAACTACTCTCTGTACCGAGAGGTTTACCCTTTCCAAGGCACCTCCATGAGTGTGATCTCTTTGGATAATAACTCTACAAGCAATCGGAATTATTTCCCCCATACTGTAGGTGAGCAACTGAGGAACTAGTGACAAATCAGGCAGTAGCAGAGGCTTCTGCCTCCAGGTCCAGCATAGCCTGGAGACTTAAGGGGGAGTTGGAGAGTTAAGGACCCACAGCTCTCTGGATGGTTGAAACAGCAGGTAAAGAATGTGTTCCATGCCCTAGCCAGGTAGCTCAGTGGCTTAGAGTGTCATACCAATATACCAAGGGTATGGGTTCAATCTCGGTCAGGGCACAGAGAAGAATCAACCAGCGAATGCATAAATAACTAAACAACAAGTCAATGTTTCTCTCTCCCTTCAGCTCTCTCTAAAACCAATAAATTTAAAAAATACACATTTTTTACAAGAATGTGTTCCATTCCAATTTCTACTCTAATGGAAATGTGTCCAAACAGGACCACCAGCAGAGTACCATGACCAGGGCAAATAACAACGTGGAAAGAATGAATAAAAATCACATAAAGGAAGAGCTTTTAAAGATATAAAACAGGATGTTTAGGAATAACATAATGGCTATTTTTAATCAATGAAGGGCTATGGAAAAGGGAGATTAGTCTTATTTTGTACTATACACATGTAACCGAGGTCATTCTCCTTCTCCTCACTGAAAAATTCAGTCCTAAAGCCATTACTGGGGAGGTCCAAGCATGATGGGCCTTTTGCTCAGGAAGTGGTATTGGGAGGGATGTGCACGTCCAGAGCAGGGTATCACAGTCTGATCAGAGTGAGAAGGGCAGTCACACGGGGGTGGGGGTTGTGGCATGGCATGTTGCAGCACCAGCAGGTACGGAGGAGGACAGCCACGTGAGGGGCTGGGCGGCAAGGGGAGGCTGGCTGCCCACAAGAGCCTCCATCAAATCAGTGAATGGCCAAGAGTCATGGGAGCCAGGAATCTCACTGTCAAAGAAGGTAGTTACAAATATGGAAAAGGAAAAACTGAGAATATACGCTGTGGTATCAGATAGGGATCTGAGGTATCACTGTGAACTTACAGTTTCCAAAATGTATAACTGTATTATGATATAGAAGTGAAGATGTAAATGTGTGTATGTGTGCACTTGTGTATATACACACACACATTCTATTGTCCATCTACCGAGAGATCCCAGGGCTAGTGATAGCCTCACAGCAATGAGCACACTTAACCACTAGATCTTGGCTTCTAAATACCATTTTCCACTCAAAGGAAGCAAGGTTCCCTGGAGAAATGGCTGATACATAACAGATGACACAGTAAAGTACAAGATGAGTTTGGAACACGCTGTTCTACCAGAACACAAAGAAGTACTCAAAGAATGACTAGAGTTAGGGGCACCGGGGGCGGCCGGAAACAGCTGCTTCTGCCAAACCTGGACCAAAGGGAACATCAAAGTAAGTAACAAGAGTAACAGTTTAATGAAAACACACTGAAAGGAAGAAAACCCTAATTTCTTAGTGATGTAAATCAATCACTCAATCAATCAAAAATTTGATGAGGAAAGGGCTATTTACATAGTTTCAAATTAACTTGCCACAGAATGACAAAAATTACCAAAAAAAAACAAACCAGTAAAGAGTGACTTTATGGTAGAGAAGCTTGACAGACAACACCTTAATCAAGTGACCATTATCCGTAGTAGCACAAACAAAAACCAGTGCCACCTGAGGCTAGCTGGGAAAACCTCCTAGCTTACAGACAACATACACTGAAGTGTTGGTATGACAGCCATCACGCTGGCAACTGACTCTCAAATGATTCTGGATAAAAACAATTTGTACCACTTGCAATTTTTCTACAGGTGTGAGATTATTTCAAAATAAAAACTAAAAATCAACAACAATAAACTAGAAGGATAGAAGTTACAGGAAAACAGCCCTGGCTGGTGAGGCTCAGTGGATTGTGCACCAGACCGCAAACCAAAAAGTCGTGGGTTCAATTCCCAGTCAGGGCACATGCCTGGGTTGTGGGCCAGGTCCCCAGTAGGGGGCACATGAGAGGCAACCACCCCACGGATGATTCTCTCCCTCTCTTTCTCCTTCCCTTCCCCTTTCTCTAAAAATAAATGCATAAAATATTTTTAAAAACAAAAACAAGAAAAGAAGTTACAGGCAAATAGATTATATCCAGTTTGAGGATAGATGAAACTCTCCAACAATGAAAGTGGTCCAAAAAGAGATCTATCCTTAACAGGGTTGACAGGATGTTCAGGAGAAAATACTTCGCTAAACAGGAAGTTAGAGGAGATGATGTATTTTACAATGATTTCTTCATTCAGCAAACATGTATTAAACATCCACTGTGTGCCAGACATGGCCTTATGACAATGACTGAGACGCAGTCCCTGCACTTGACGTTGCATAATCCAGCCAACCATGATGATCTGGAAGTTAGAAATTTTAAGAGAGTCTTTGGTGTTAAAATAGAAAGAAGCATGCCACTCGAGAACATTGTCTTGAATACTCCAATTTTCTTTTATGAATTTTTAATAGATGACATAATAGTTTGTTTTTCTATCATATTCTTTAACTACATTTTCATCCTAACATTTTTATGCTTGTGGGTGGTGTTAATTGAGGCACACTCAAAAACTTTATCACTTTTCAATTATGAACAGATGTAAGTAACTAGACGTTTTATTCTAAAATAGCAAGCATCTTCTAAAATAAGTTTCAAAGGAGAAGCTAGGGCTGTAGTTACTGGAAGAGACTTCACACTCCAAACGTGAAGCCTGACATGTTCTTCAGCGCCTCAAGAGTCACTTCACATCTCTGTACTCCAGTTTCTTCATCTGTCATAATAAGCTTGTTAGCTGGTTTGAGATGCATAGAAGAAAGACATCATAATTATAAAGCTCTGTTCAAATACAGGTTGTTTTCACGTTCTGCCGGGGACTAACTATTATTGTGGCCATATTAAGACAGAATGATCCATCTAAATGAGCTCATGTTGGCAATTTTATGGTGGGTGGAACATTAATTGGTTTTCCAACTTTTCCCCTTGGCTTCTTTTCCGTCTTCCAGCCATATCATCAAGCAGGGATGCCTCAGTGCCTTCTCACTGACCCAGGAGTGAGCAACCAGAGTAAGCAAGTAAGTATTCCATTACTTCCCCCACTGAGGTCTGTATACCTTTCTTATAGTTTTTCTGTATGACACTTTCATAACCATATTTAGCTTTCTCCTACCATCTCCCTGTAATTCAAAAGGCAGTTTAGACTTCCATATGGTTGCCATCGGAGCTAACAGATGTCTAACAAATTAAAGCAAAAATTATGCCTTATAAATGGCTGATGTATCATCATTCGAGAACATCTTCAAATTTATAGTGAGTCATAAGATAAGGCTTCCTACTTGATGCCCCCCGAGGTTCCTCAAATCTCCTCCCTGAACTTAAGCCCTGTGGAAACAAATTAGGTACAACATTCTGCCATCAACCCAGGATAAACCTCCACTTAAAGACATAATGTAGTATTTGCAAGCACATCAAAGAGAATTTGGCCTCAAGTACCCAAGGCTGTTCTAATCCTTGTATAGCAAAGAGAACAGAAAAATGAATCATTTGGTTCTTCCAAGTTGTTCAAGGTTTCCACTGATCCATGAGACTTTTTTCTAACAAGTGATGATTAAATCTACAAAATCCATTAGCTTCATCTCCTTTTGATCCAAAGAGTATCATTATTACCTGGTAGTCATGATGCCAACACACCATCAGGCTAAGGTATTCTAGAAATTGTGCCCTGGCTGGTGTGGCTCAGTGGACCGAGTGGTGGCCTACAAACCAAAGGGTTGCCGGTTTGATTCCTGGGCATATGCTTGGGTTGTGGGGCCTGGTTCCCAGTGGAAGGCAAGTGAGAGGCAACCACGCACTGATGTTTCTCTCCCTGTCTTTCTCCTTCCCTTCCCCTCTCTAAAAATAAATAAGTAAAATTTTAAAAAAAGAAATTGTAAAGTCTATGATGGAACTAGTATGAAATCTGAGATGATAACAAATAATGATATTCACCTCTTAAATACTGAGACATCGTGCTTGGTAATACATTTTCTCATCCAACCCTTCGATCTACAGCTACATTAGATAATGTTACTCTTCTCTTATAAACAAGAATTTAAGGTTCAGTACAGCGGACTGCATTTTCCAAAGATGGCCACAACCCACACAACCTACACAAATGTCCATCAAAAGATGGAATTCCTTTCTTCACCCTTTTTAATTGAGCAGGCTCTAATGCATGGTTTAACCAGCGAAATAGATGTAAGTGACAGTTGGCCAGTTTCAGGTACAGTGTTCAGAGGCTGGAGCTTCTTCCATCTCAGAGACAAGAAGAAGCCATGGGTAGAGACTCCAGCCAAGGACTCTGGCCGAGCTCTCCACAAAGCACGCCACCCCAGCTGAGTCTTCAGATGGTTCCAGCCCTGGCCACATCTCACTGCAACCGCAGTTGAGGTCCCAAGGGCCAACTGCCCAGATGTGCCTGGTCAAATTACAGAACTGTGAGCTACTAACAATAAAGTTCAGTATTAAGCCACTAAGTTTGGGGGCTCTGTGTTATGGAGCTATAGATAGCAACAAATACTGAACTAATTTACTTGCCTAGGAAAAGCTCAGATTCACAGCCAGAATCCAAAAGGGTCCAGAGCAAAACATCTGTCAATGGTGGGTGATGGGATTTGGGTGATGGGATTTAGGGATACAGTACCCCAAAGACACAACTGTAAAACAATATTTCCTTTTTCTTCCCTCCCCCCCTTCCTGCTACACAGCCTCAGGGTTTTCCGAGAAATGTCACAGAATGGTAACACCCTCAATAATAGCAATTCCCTTCTGGCTTGAGTTCTTCCAACATAAAATAGGGATAGTAAGATTTTTTCCCACCACCCAGTGATAACTAATGGGAAAGGAATCTGTACAAGATGTTGACTTTGTTACTCAGAATATCATTACCACTGTTATATAAAAGGAATCAGATTTTACATAAGAAATTCTAACTCCAATAATAAAAAGATATTTAATGACTCAAAGGACTATATTTGAGATTCGCAATGGGCACAGGGGAACATGCATTCTATATCAATTAATGAAGAAGACAAGAAGAAATTTGAAAAATATTTTAATAAAGAATCTTTGAGGAAGAAATGAAATAATAAAATTGATCTTCAGACAAGTCTCAGTAAAAGGTCTATAATTTAACAAACATCCCAATACATGTTACTTTCATTATATATTAGGGCCCACCACTAGAATTTTTTTCCCCCAGCATATTGGAACTCAATAGATTCATTCTTTTTCAGAACCAGAAAGAGCCTTACAACTCATCCAATTCCTTCATTTTAACTGCTGAGAAACTGAGGCTTGGGACAGTGGACTGAGCAGCAAGAAGTCAAACTACTCATTAGTAAGAGAACCAAACTCTTAGTCCTGGTGATACTATATTTTCCATTTTTATTTTACCAGAATTTTACCTCCAAGTATCTTCAATGCATTTCAAATTTATTCTAGCATTTCACAGTGTGAACATGAAAGATTAGGAAACCATGCTCTTGTGTTATCAACCTCTTCTTCATAACTGTATGAGCTGTGCCAGGCCTGCCCTTTCTGGAAGCCACAGGGAGAATGTTGACTCTGCAGAGGGCACAGGTGTGCACCTTTACAGACACAGGCTGCCAAGTTACCGACCCCAGTTCTTCCGTCACTAACCTCTTAGTCTGGATTACTTTCATCATATGTCATGGCTGCCTTCCTGTTGATCGCCACCAGAGACCAGGGTACTGACAAACTGGGAGGCTTAAACATGGGGTGATTTTGAAGCAGAGAACAGGATGGGAAAGGTATGGGTGTGTGGGAGAGGGCAGCTATCTCAATGGAAAACTTCAGGCAGGGAAAGGAGTAGGAGGATGAATTGAAAGCAGAGTCCAAGAAGGGCCCCTATAATAAGAAGGGCATCTACATAACAATTCTTCCTTGGGCATCACATTTAGTTCCAAAGCCTACATCTGCTTTCCGGCTTCTCATAAAATTTCCCCCAGAGATGAAGACCTTCAAAATCAGGTAAGATGAGGCTCTATTCTGGAACCGTCTGTGCAACTACTCTGCAACTCCTTGAAGTCATCCACAATTCCACAAGTTTTGCTACAACCTAATCCACAGAAAATAGTAAATTCTCCTCTGTGCACTATACAAAATTATACTAAGCTGTCAGGAAAACAGGCCCAAATCCCTTTATTTCTTTCTACCTCCTGCTATGAAGATGCAGAGAAAATCTCTGGGTGCTTTCTGTTGCCTGGCAGCTAAAATGTGCAACTTTTGGAAGCGTCCAAGTGGGATCCAAAGGACTGGGTTCACTATCCAACACGGTCCAACCACAGTTCTGTGGTCCCTGACTCTCAAAGTCAAGAAGTTCTGAGTTCAGATAAAATCCAAATACCTCACTGAGAAATGTCACTACCTACCACTTTTAAACCCAGCAGGGGTGGGAAGAAAAAAGAAGCAAAGAAAGAAAATAATTTCTTCTTCCTGTATCTGTAGCAGTGTTTATAGGGACAGGGGTGACTGCTAATAGAAATGTGTATAATCACTGGCAAAAAAAAAATCCTGCTTGTGAATGACTGCATGTAATATTCATTTATGTGTCCCTCTCATTATCTTTATCCTCCCTGAGGAGAGATGACATGCTGACACAGAAAGTGGTCCCCAATCCCTTCCATTTCCTTTGACAAAACGGGTATGACCAAGGCGAGATACTCCTATAGAAAACAGAAAATAAAAATAGCCTGGTAATTGTGTGATAGGAAAAAAATACTGAGAGCTATATTGACAACTACTCTCATAATGTATATGTTTACAGCAAATTGCCAAAATTAAAGGGAATCAAAATAAATACACCCTGTGTTCAGAATGCTGCGAATTATTATTGATCCAGCCTTTGCATTATTGTTTATCACACAATGAACCTACACTGGAACAGCAACTTGTAGAACCCCCCCCCCCCCCAGACAGCCACCATCTTTACTTTCCATGGGGCAGGGGAGTGCCCGGTAAGGAAAAGGATGGGTTGGGATGGGATTGGATGGGATGAGATAGGGAGGAAAAATAACACGGTCTTTGAACCGGTTTCCCCTGGCCCTAGTGAACTCTTTGTCTAGTTGCTGAACACGTTTGTGAGATCAAGGAAAAGAATCCAAACAAAAGAGTAGGCGTCCCAGCCCAATTACAATGGGTGCCAAGCATATTGTAGTGCTAGCAGAGCATGGTTTGAATCTTGCGTTCAAGCATTTGCTCTCTCAGTGCCTCCAGTAGAACATGTCTCGCACCCCTTCTCCTTTGCATATCCCCCAAACAGCCCGCTCGATGTCACTCCTTTAAAAAGGGCAAGAGGCACGACCACATGGAAACAAATGTTGATGGTGTCTTCTTATTCTGACAGTAATATATTTAGAAATAAATCCATCCACCTCACGCGCCCACTGTCCAGTCCATTACGCAAAAAGGAGCGCTTTCCAGCCGAAGGGGAAGAGCTGGCAGCAAGCGTTATTTACGTGTGCATTACAGAACCATATAGCGCCGCATCTGCATCCTACACAAAGCCCGAGATGGTGCAGGAAGATACACGCTGAGCAAGGCAAAGACCAGCCGAGGCAACACTGAGCCAAGCCCTCATCCAATCAGAGCCTGGTGAGAAGATGGACCTCAGGGTCGGCTCTGCCCGATTAGCCTTCCCTGTTAAGACACCACGCTCTGCCCAACATCCATTTCCCACCGAGAGCAAATTTAATTCGTGTGGTTGCTCATTTCTCAAACTGCCGAGACCTTTCTTTCATCTGCATCCCCTAGTCGTCCCTTAAAAAGCCACCCCAAGGCCTGGGTGCTCCCTCTCCAGCTCGGTTTTTCTTTTTACCTCTTCCCATTTCCATAAAGCATGAAATGTTTCTCCAACACACAATTTGGAGAGGCTGAAGGCAAATGCCTCTCCAAGCTCCGGCACGTGCCCGAGGGGCTGCAAAAAGTAAAAACAGCAAACAACGCAGGGGAAATCTTCGCGAATCGATCGGCCACGATAGTTGAAATCCCAAAAACCTCCAACTTACCCAAAATATGACATTGAAGCCAAATATGAAATATTTGATGCAACAACTGACTTCAGGACCCTTGTAGTGCTTCCCGGACATCCTCTGGGTTCATGAAGACACTTGTCCCGGCAGCCCGAGTTTGGAGCCCCGGAGCACTGGTGCTCGGAGCAGCCCGGCAGGGAGCAGGGGCTCGGAGACGCCGCTCGGAGCCGCGGCGCGGCGGCCCAAGCTGATCCACGCGGGGTCCGACCGGCGGAGAGCGGCTCCCGTACCTCCAGCCCTGGCACGCCGAGGCCGCCGGAGCCGGGGTGGCCACGAACAGGCAGGGAACCCGCGCGCTGCAAGCCCAGAGCCTTGTCGAAGCTGACCCCGAGCACCAGGCGAGCGCCCGCGCCCCTCCGCCAGGCGACCTCTCCGTCCGTCAATCTACGGGCTTCAGGCAAACGCGGCAACGGCAGATGCTTGAGGGGACGCTACTCGCCTGCTCGCCGGCTCGAGCGCGCCCTCCCACTCCTCGCTCCGCCCGCCGCTCGCTCCACCCGCTTGGCGGGTCGCTCCTCCACCCGCGCAGCCCGCAGCTCCGCCCGCCGCCCGCTCCCCAAGCCTCACTGAGGCGCGCGCGCGCGCGCACGGGCTCGGGTGCTCGCGGGTGGCAGTGGCACCACGTAGCCGCACCGCCGCCTCTTTCCACCTCTCTCCGCTCCGCCCGCTCCCTTTCCCCGCCCCTTCTCTGGCGGCTTGAGCCCAGAGGACCCCCGAGCGCTGCAGCGGGTACTTGGGGAAGACTGCAGGCGGAAGGAAGGAGGGAGGGCGCCCGGGAGCACGCAGCTTGGGAGCAGCCTGGCGGAGAGAACGCGATTGATGAGCGGCGGGTCCCTATCTGTCACCCGCACCAGCAGCAGACAGCTTCTGGACGCGCGCAGGGGAGAGGGTTGCTGTGGGGCGAGAGGGCTGGGTGAGTAGGGATCCGGCGAAGCCCCTGCCCCAGGACAAACCACCTTCCGAGTGTAACTACACTCACGCCCTCTCTTTTAACACTAGGTTACCCTGCAGGAGAAGACTCCGGGCCCCTGAGCCTGGTAGGAAAAGGTGGTAGACTTCGCTGGGGGCGAAAGGGGAAATGGGGAAAGTGAATCGGGAGGGTTGCAAAGGAAAGTCTCTTGAATCCCATAGTGGCTCCAACCCAGCTTTCCTGCCTGCCAGAGAAATGAAGTTTATTCTAGAAGTAAAGACAAGGAGGGAGACACAGTCCAAAGTAGTCCTAATCTGGATCATGACCCTCACCCCAGGATATGATGCAGCAACACAAACCCAAACATTAAATGCCCCCCCGCCCCCCGCCCAGATGGAATAGTGCCCAAGGAACTTGAGAGGTTCCTAATTCTTAAAAAATCCAAAATGAGTTTCAGGATGGCCATCTGAGGAATCCGAACAGTGTTTCTAGATCATGAACCATTAAGCATTTGACCTCTGGAGAAAGATAAGAATGCATGTCTGGAAATTGTTTTAGAACTCTAGCTGTGAAGGCGTTTCCTCTCTGCCCTCCTCCTGGAGCACTGTCATAGGTGCTAGCCAGCAGGTACCAGTATGTCGTGCAAGAAAAATAGAGAAGCGCTCAGACTGTGTAAACACCAATGGGTATTTTTTTTAAGGCTTCGAAAAGCTACAAAGGGAGATGAGATCAGGAAACTTTTCCAGCACCGTCCCGTGTAACCTGGCACTGGGAACAGAAATCTCCACGTTTCCTAAGCTCCCCAGGTGATGCTTAAGTACGTTTAAGTTTGAGAACCTTTGGCAAAGTATTTCCCTAGTTAAGCACCTCTCGCTTTTCTCAAAAACTGGCTAGCTAGTTGACAACCTACAGTCTAGCTTTGGAGGGACAAGATGTTACTTTTTCTTGCAATAAACCACACTTTAAGGTAGGTTTGATCTTGAAAGGGATTGATACTAGCTATACTGAGGTCACAGGGGGGAGCCAGGGTAGTAACAAAGGTGGGAAAGCCAGGAGATCCCACCCATTAAGTAACAGACCTATGGCAGTAGCTAACTTTGGATGTAATAATCAGCGTTTGGGATGAAATAACTCTCCCTTAAAAGCACCTTCTACCCACCCCAAACAGCATACTACCACCAATCTCACAGTCTTCAAAGGTAAGGTCTGCCCCCAGCAGCAGATTTCCAATTAACAGGGAAGCATTAACAAGGTTTGCCTAAGCCTATTAGTGCTGTATTGTAATTCCTCCTATAAATAAAACAGTCCTGCACATTCCTGGATAAGTCAGAGGAAAAGTCTGTCTTAAGCTGATGTGACACAATTCAGAAAAGGACTCAAAATTAGGTCCCGTTGCTGGCTGAGTTGATCCCTAAGCAGGATTCATCTTTAAAATAAAAATCAGTGGAGAAGAGAAAGTTCAGATAACATAACTCATTGGCAATTTAGAGAGGGGTGGAAGGGGAACTGGTCAACATATCATTTCACATGTCAAAAGTAGTTTCTGTCCTGGCTGGTGTGGCTCAGTTGGCTGGAGCATGGTCGATTCCTGGTCAGGGCATATGCGTAGGTTGCTGGGTTGGTCCCCAGCTGGGGCCCTGGGGGGTGGGGGGGGGGGCCGCAACAGATTGATGTCTCTCCAGCACGCTCATGCATGCTCTCTCTCTCTCTCTCTCTCCGAATTAAAAAAAAAAAAAAAGTTCTAGTAGGATTAATGAATTAAATATATTTCCTAAAGAAAACAGAATATTTGTTAAACCTCAGGCTAGAAGTATTTCTCAATTTTAAAGCAACAGAAGGAAATGATCAATGGGTATGACTGGTTAATAAAACTTCTATGTGTCAAACATTTTTTAAAAAACAATCCAAACCAGAAAAAGAAATACTGACAGAAACATTTTTAAAAGTCTGAATACGTATAGTATACAATAAGTAGCGCTCATACAGCTAAAGTATGTAGAGTCCCAATGATTGAATATAAACAAAACAAACAAGCCACATACAGAGAAATCAAACAGTAAAAAATATACTGTGAAAGTTAACCTTGCTGCTATCAGAGAAATAAACATTAAAGCAAAGATAGAGATATAAAGATCATGAGCACTAGTCAGCTCCCACACTACTGGTGCTGCTATGAAATGACATTGTCCATTTAGAAAGCATTTCGGCTGTACATCTCAGGTCTGCGTGCTCCTCTGTTTTGACTCAGCAGTTCCCCTTCTGGGTATCTAGACAAAGAAATACTCCAAAACGGGGGAAAGTTATGTGCTGCAAGTTGTACATCATAGCATTATCTATATTGCAGACTTGGCCACAATTTTAATGTCCTAGTGTAGGGGCTATACCCGGCCCCTTGTAGCCACCTGGACCACAGCGTCACTTCCCGTTTCCATGCCTTTGCACACATCTCTCCTGGTCTGTGCCTGAAGCACTCACCCTGCTTTTTGTCTGGGAGCCGCCTTTTCTTTCTCCTACACTTCGATCAGCACTTTTCCAGACTACCTCCTACAGTCCCATTTCCGCACTTGGAGACTGCCTGTAATTACTCCTTTACCTGCTCTTCTCCACTCCGCTTTGACTCCCTCAGGGGTGTGGTCCATCTCTCTTTAATCCTCTTAATCACTAGCTCTCCACTAATGTGGCAGGTGTTTGATAGATATTTATTAAAGGGATGGATGAATTACTTACTCAAACCTTTTACAGTCATTAAGGATAATGATTATAAACAGTACTATAGATGGCACTATGTATGGAATTATCTCAAAGTAATGTTGTTAAATGAAAAAATCAAGAAGCAAAACAGTATATCCAGCAGACTAACATTTTGTAAAAACTGTGTTGGTAGATTGAAATGAACAATTTATTTACACATATTTCCTTGTTAATGGGTAGGCTATCTAGAGATATGGATGGGAAGAAGACCTTTATTTTTTTAATATACCCTTTGTTTTCAACTTTTGAACCAGATGCATGATATACCCATTTCGAAAAATAAATCACTGTAAAATCATACAATTATGTTATATGGAGTTAATTCTTGCCAAATAATAACAGTTGTTAGATTGTGAGTGATTCTGGTTTTATGTTTCTGGTTTCCATTTTTTAATGTGCTTATCTTGCTTTTATAATCGTGAAAGTAAAATTATAAGCAAAGATAAATAAGAAATGAAATAGTCCTTATATTTATTTATCACAACTCCTTCATGGCTCAATGAATTCTGGTCTGTTTTAAGGAGACAAGAATGTGTGAGTACTTTCCTCCCTGGAAACTGTTATGGCTATCTCCTTTATAATTCTCAGGTTGAAAAATAGTTAATAAGTTTAATTACTGAAAAGCTAATTAGCCTTGCATCTGGCGGTAAGAACAGGTAAAGCATGTTCTAATGGTTGCTAGCTGAACACCAAGATATGACAACCGCATTTTAACCAAAGACACCAAATTTAATGAGCTTGTCTGTCTGTCTGTTTCACTCTTCCTGCCCATCTGCCCCCCTCCCACCTCTCTCTTTCACCATCTCTCTCGCTCCTCCCTCCAGTCCTGTTTTCCCTTCCTTCTCTGTAGCAAGCTCTGCAGATTGCCCGTACACATGACCTCCTTCCCCTCAGAACCCTGGTGCAGTTCCAGTGCCCACCACTCTTAACAGCTCTATGCTTTGGGAAAACCAGCCCCAAAGTCTGGTTTAGACATGGGCATGTGGCACCGTTCTGGCTGCTGCGATGAAGGGAATCCGCTAGGGACTTCCTCCCATCTAAGAGACAGTTTCATTTGGGGCTTGGATTGGCTCGTGTTTGGGTGTGACAACTGAATCCTCTACATACCAGGATGAAAGAGTGAAAAATGAAACAAAACTAGGCCTTCTCGACACAGTCACAGGCCGACAAGCCCACCTCAAGACTTCCTGTCCTATGAGACAACTTACTGGGTTAAGGCACTGTGAGAAAGGTTTTCAGTTTCATGCTGCTGACAGTATCCTGACTTCAACCCTCTCCTTCTGATGTTCTCTCCCAACCCTTTGATTTTCTTGTCTTGAAAAACCACCAGTGTTTCTGTGTTTCTCTCAGCACACCTTCTTTTTCTACTTTTCCGTCCCCTCTCTACTCTCTCCCAATGGCTCCTGTCTCTCTTGAACAACAATACGGGGGAAACCTCTAGCTTTGTCGGGCCAGAGACACCCACTCCTTTCTCTCAGACTTCTCAGCCACAACGTGCTTCCCCACCTCCAGCCCCATTTCTCCTTCATGGCTGACAGGCCTGGATAGATTCAGGTGGGGCCAGCCGGAGAGTCTGTCTCACTGCAGTTGGCATTCAGTAACAACACGATCCCTGCATGTGGCTGAAGGGGAGGCACTGTTTTTAGGAAAGCTGGGGGCCTGTGTTTCCAGGAGGAGGCCACAACGCTCACTGTCTCTGCAGAAAGAGGAAGGAAGCATAAACACTGAGAGAAACAGCAGCAGAGTGTGACAGCGTGGGCTGCAAACAGTTGTGCATTTTGTGCTCTGAAAGGCTTCTGGCCCTGCCAAAGGCATTCTGTCTGCCTGTGGATTGCTCCAAGAGGTGCCGGTACTTGAGGCTTATGAGATTTTTTATATAGATTTCTTCCATCATATCCCATGTTAGCTTTAGCTGCTTTGAAGTGGGCAAATCAAAGAACCTTGATTGAAACAATAGGTCATCTACCTCAAATCCATTTGTCATTTTTTAAATTGGCCATAATATAGCCCTTGCTGGTGTGGCTCAGTTGGTTGGAAAATCATCCCATAAACCAAAGGGTTGCAGGTTGGATTCTCAGTGTCTTGTGGACTGAATGATTGAGGGTTCGGTTCCTGGTCAGGGTACATGCCTAAGTTGTAGGTTCAGTCTCTAGTCAAAACATGTGTGGGAAGCAACTAACAAATGTTTGTCTCTCACATCGATATTTCTCCCTCTTTCCCTTCTTCTCTCTCAAAAATCAATAAATGTATTTAATTGGCCATAATATAGAAGTATATTTTTGTTGTATATAATAAAGATCATGCCTACTGTTCCTTAGTTGAAAAGTGAGCAAATTGAAATGCTATATTTCTCTAAATATACTGCTCCTCTGAGGACCAACACCACATTTGTGTCCCTCTTGCCCCATAGCCACACATACCTATTTAAGAAGATCAGTTTGCAGGACCCCAGGAAGGACATACAGAGAAAGTGAATCTGTCAAAAATATGATTAAAGAAGCTTATGTAGAACACCAACCGCTGTTTCACTTTTAAAAATCAATTATAATTGCTTATGCAATAAAATGAATTCTATATTTACAAAATATGACATCAGGCACTGGTGTTTCTTTTATTCTGTCTTTTGGGGGGCGGAAGTAGCACCTCATTATCCTCCGACTTTGGAATTAGCTAGGTCTGTGAACCAGGGTGCCAGGCCCTCACCTTACCAGGGCCTAGTGCATGACAGCAGTTTGGCCAATCAGGAGCTCCCTTGGTGTTACTGAGAAGAGGTGGTACGAGTCGAGAACTACGTGAAGATCATTGATTGTAGCCCCTAGACAAACCTGAGCCTGCCCTTTTAGACTTTGAGATCTGGTTCTCCTACCCTCCCTTTAGCCCCGTAAGCTAGGTCATCTCTTTCCACTGAATCCACTTTCTGATTAAATGACACAATGCCTGTTTCCACTGCTCACACAGAAAAACTCCTAATTAGTACTATATGAACTTTAAAAACTCTATTTTCAAAGAAAAATAAATATTAACTTTTTTCTGACTTAAAAGGTAAGATACCCTTACCATTCAGAAAACATTTCTAAAGAATTGCCCATGACACTTCCAAAGAAAGTGTAGCCAATTATTTTAACATATTTTATTCATTAATAAATATTTTTACACCATTGATCTCATTCTTCAGAGGGAAAAAATTTAAAACTAGTATATCTTCCATTTGCCAGTGCCCAAAAACAGCACAGAGAAAACCTCCATCGGAACAGAAGCAGGTCCATCCCAACTTCCGGAGTGGGGCTACCTGTCAGGACACTCACCTCACCACCCCACGCATCTAGACTTGGAATGTTGTACTTTGCCACCTCATCACTGTTTCTGTTCTTCTAGGCAAGCCTGCTTGCATGCTCCCTCACATCCACTCCCAACTCCAAACAATCTCAAAGTGCCATTCCCACCCCATAAACTTCACCCTTCCATCTATCACCAAATCAAATTATTTTTCAGTTAGCCACAATTCAACTCCTTATGAAATCTGTTCCCAATTAACATGAGGCATGTTAATCATACCCAGTAACTCCCTTTTTTACCATATGGTTTCTTTTAAAGAGCTTCTTAAACTTTGCTGCCCTGGCTGGGTGGCTCAGTTAGTTAGAGTGTTGTCTCATAATCCAAAATGTTCCAGGTCCAATCTTCAGTCAGGGCACGTACCAAGGTTGTGGGTTCAATTCCTGGTTAGGACACTTGTAGGAGGCAACCAATCGATGTCTCTCTCTCTCTCTCTCTTTCTTTGTCTTTCAAATCAGTAAAAACATATCCTCAGGTGAACGTTGAAAAAAATTTTTTTGCTTCTGTTACATATTCCTTTCCAATGGAACTATAATTGCTGGAACATTGAATTTATTTCCAGAAACAGGGACTAGATCTGAGCACATTCATCAGTTATCTTTTTAGGTTTTATTTGCAGAATCAATTGCTACAATGGCAAATATTTATTCATCCTGGCTGGTGTAGCTCAGTGAATTAAGGGCAGGGCTGTGAACCAGAGGGTCACCAGTTCAATTCCCAGTCAGGGCACATGCCTGGGTTGCAGGCCAGGTCCCCAGTAGTGGGCACATTAGAGACAACCACACATTGATGTTGCTTTCTCTCTCTTTCTCCTTTGCTTCCCCTCTTTCTAAAATAAATAAATAAAATCTTTAAAAAATTAAATATTTGTTGAACACAGCTCCTGCCCTAAGAATGCAACTGGAACAAATAGAGGGGGTACAACTCAGAATGGATCAGGTGCTATGATTCCAACAAAGCTCCATGTGTATATAAAAAGTGATCAGAATGGAATCTGAAATAAACACCTCTTCCAGTTCTGTTTTTCTCTTTTTTTTGTAGTAGCAGTAGTAGTAGCATTAAAGTACCATCTCCAGGAACAAAAACTAGTTATGTTAATCCAGGCTCAATGTCTTATATCTGAATCATTTATTTCAATGAGGTCAAGACCCTGAAAGTGTAAGTTTATACTTAACCACATGGAACAGCTGCTGTGGAAAACAGTTGGCAGTTCCTCAAAACATAAAACAGAATTACCATATGATTTAGCAATTCTACCCTTAGATACATACCCCAAAGAATGGAAAACAGAGACCTAAACAGATAATTTTATACCAATATGCTTAGCAGCACAATAACTAAAAGGTGGAAACAACTCAAGTTTCCACCAACAAATGAATGGATAAACAAAATGCAGCATACATGTATTGATGGAATATTACTCACCCTTAAAAAGCAGGAAATCCTGATACACATTCCAATGTGGATGAAACTTGAAAACATAACAAGTGAAATAAGCCAGACACACAAGGACAAATACTGTCTGGTTCCACTTATATGAAGTACCAAGAAAGGCCAATTCATGGAAGACAGAAAGTAGAATAGAAGTGACCCGGGGACTGAGGAACAGGGGAACTGAGAGTGTTCGTTTTATAGGTAAACATTTTCTGTTTGGCTGTTGAAAAGGTTCTGGAAATGGATAGTGGTGACTTTTGCACAATATTGGGAATACTTACTGCCATTGATCTAAATACTTAAAAATGATAAAACTGGTTAATTTTCGGTTATGTCTGTTTTTCACAATAAAAGGTCTACACTTACAACAAATAATAAAAACTGGGGAATAGTTCAAGATGTTGAAATATTGCTCTCACAAGTCTAAAGATCATTAAAATTAAATGTCCAGTACATGCATTCTAAAGCTATGAATTGTATGTGCCCTCACTTCAGGAAATCTAATAGAATTGCAAAAACAAAGAGGCGGTTGCACTTGCAGAGGGATTTATCCAAGAATTCCTTGTAGCAAGGAACTTCCCTAGTAAACTTAATTGTCCCCTCACTGATCAGGAACAACCCAACAAAGACTGTTGAGGGCAGAAACCTCTCTGGAATGCAGTGTCAGGGGCTGGGGTCCCTCTCTAGCATAAGGTCTCACACAGAAGACCAGCCACCAGCGTTTTTCCCCTCTCAGAGGACCTCTGGCCCCTCTCAAGCCTCCTAAAATAATCCTGCACCCCTTAGGAGAGCTGGAGATGTGCGAGGGAGCACAGAACTCCCAAGCGGATGACCTGAGTTTTCATTTCAATAGTTCAGCTACTTTTTCTATAAGAATGTAAACCCCTTGAAGGATCAGGTTTTCTTTGTAGTGTGCTGCCTTGCAAGCATTCTATGCATAGTGGGTGCATAATATTATTTACTGAATAGGTGAATTTAATATTCGCTTATGGCAGTGGGGGGGGGTCAAACAAAAATTGTTACAAAGCATTGGTGAAATCCAAATATACAGGAAATCTACTTGAGTCTTATGTTTTAAAGATTTTATTTATTTTAGAGATAGGGAAAGGGAGGGTGAAAGAGGAGAGAAGCATCGATGTGAGAGAGAAACATCATTTGGTTGCTTCTCATTCAAACCTGAAACCCAGGCATGTGCCCTGACCAAGGATGGAACTGGTGACCTTTGCTTTGTGGGACAACACCCAATGGACTGAGCCACACTGGCCAGGGCCTACTTGAGTCTTAAAAGTTCAAATAACCCACATGGTCTAAGAAAAACACTCCTTAAAACACTAAGTGAGGAAAATCTATGTTCAAGTGTATCAATCCTACCTTCTACAAAAGAAAGGATGTATTTTCTACTGCGTTTGTAACGCTGCCATGCACCCAAATCAGCACATTCGCTGGGCTCACAATAAACACTGTTGACAGAGTAAATGACAAGGCAAAAAATAGCTTGCAGAACTTTTCATATTTTACAAGTGTAGAAAGCATATTAAACCATCTGCTGATTAAAACTATGCATGTTTTGACTTGCATCTGAATCCAATTAACATACATGAATCCAGCATCTCCACATCACTAGATTCACAGTCATAGCCAATGTAATTTTCCATGTTTCTTCAAATTCATCAATTCCAGAGTGGCATAATTACGTTATTAAGCATAAATACACAGTAATAATTTACAACTAGAAGTTATTTTTGTTTTAGCTCAGTTTGACAATTGTTTATCCTCTTTAAAAAAAGGCATAAGTTCATTTAAAATCTAAAATTTGATGTTCAGGTTTGCTTTATAACACCTAACATTGTTGGTGGTGAAATGACACCAGGTGTTTGACTGGTGAAGTCAGACTGGACCTTGGTTCAGCGACCTTGGTTCTTGAGTTCTGCTAAGAAAGAATTCAAAGTTAAGATTCAAGCTAAAAGCAAAAGTTTGTTTGGACAGTCACTGAGGCAAATGTGACCTGAAAATGGGCTCCGGAAACAAGTTACACCAGCAAAAGAAGGGTCCTTGGAGCTTAAAAGAGAGAGACAAGAAAAATGCAAAAATGTGCCCGGGGAAGGAGGTGGGGAAAAGAGCAGGTGGGTGTACTACACAGGGAAAGTACGCTGGGTCCTCCCTCTTGAGGATGTTTATCTGGAGGTCAGAGGTCGCAGGGAAGATCCCAATAAAATATTCGTCAGCTCTCCAGATGGGCCTTTTCAGAGTCCTAGTCTCTACTGATTGGTCAGTGCCAGGGCGGGGAGTCATCAGTCACTGCACCTGGTCCTCAGGTCAGCCATGGCATTGCTTATCTGGTTTTGCTGCTTTTCTGGGCCTGGAGCTGAAACACAACTGAGGCCCAGATGTTATCTCTAGGGCTTAATGCTTAAGGAAGAGGCTGTGTATGGGCTTGTATGAGGCTGTTCTCTGGATCCCCTGTTCCTATACCAAGGGGGTTTACCCTGCATGACTAGCAACACACCAGACGAAGAAAAGCCAGGGGAGGATCTGAACCGCACAACCAACAATATTAGAGTTCAGGGGGTTAAACCGCATGACCAGTGAAATGCTAGGGGAGAAAAAGTTGCCCTGGGATCAAGGTCCTTGTTTTCCCAGTTTTGCTTGTTGCTAGGCACCCAGGCCTTAAAGCCCTGATGACCTTCTGTGCCTGGCCCATTGTCCTTGTTCTGCTATGTCTGTCTAACTGCCTAACAAAATACCACCATGAGAAACTAAAATGTGAGGTATAGAGCAGGAACTATTATCCCTCAGAATAATAAATTGGAATTGACCAAAGTAATACATGTTGCTTCCTAACACCTTGCTGTTTTATGTAACACCAGACATGTGCAGTTTTCCAAATTGCAGCTTCTATAACCTCAGGTTCTACCTGTCTCTCTGCTCCTGCTTGTCCATCACCACCTTCCCCTCGTAGGCCCCGTCTGGGACAGGGAAGATTCTCTATGAAGCAGAGGAACAATTTTGTGTACTGTTACCCTGATGGGCCAAGCAGGTGCCCCAGGGGGAAGGACACATGCAAACTGCCAATCCGGATCAGATGTACCATCAGGTCTGGGCCAGCCATTAAGAGGGCTCCAGTTTCTGCCATACTAAGAGACACCTGTCCCTCCCTCTTAACCCTGTAGGCCCCCAGGACTCACCACCATCTGAAGCACCTGTCTAGGAGCAAGCATGTAGCCTGGATGGGATCTCCAGCACCCAGCATCCCCTTGTATCCTGCTATTGACATACCTCTGACACTCTGGTCATTGGGTCCTCCCAGGACAGCTGGCATTGAGCCTATGAGAAAAACAGGAGTCTTTCTACCACCAGGTTTCCTAGCCTTGTCTGGTAATAAGTATCATCTAGGACTGTTGATATAATCACAGATTCCCAGGCCCTTTCCCTAGGTATAGATATTCAGTAGGTCTATTTTGGATTCTGAGGGTCCAGAACAAGGTACCTATGATATGCTTTAGTAATAGGTAGAGTACTTGAACTAAAGACAATTTTAGCTACAAGCTCAGGAGAAATTTGTGCCCCTCCCCTTAAACTAAGGAAGAATTTGACCTGAGGCCTTTCTCATAAGAGATTATCAGAAAAAAAAACTTATTTTGCCTATTTGTAGGGCAGAGAAAACTACTAATTACAGAACTTCTGCTCTTCAGCAATGCACTTTGGAGCCCCCAAGGGATGTTACCTCAGTCCCTACCTCAGGGCGTCTTAAGTACATCAGTCCCCCTTTCTATCTCTGAGCCTCTCCTCTGTGCACAGGGTCCCCGACTCCCTCACACATGCGGGGTTCCCATGTGCATGATATGAAGTTTGATTTTCTCTCATCAATCTACCTCCTATTGATTTGATTATTCAGACAGCCAAAAGAACCACAGGAAGGAAAGGGAACTTTCCCCCCCTTCCCCACAGGATTCAGGAATCTGAATTTTTGAAACTGTCCAGGTAATGCTTTTCACCAAGGAATTTTGGGAAATACTGAGTTCAAGCACTCTTCAAAATGTTCTGGAGTCTCCAGTGAGGGGAATTGCCCTGCATGTACTGAAGCCTTGCCTTCTGCTGGGATAATAAAGGTGAGTATGTTTTGGATACTAAAGGTGAGTGTGTTTTGTACACTAGGATGTCTTTGTAAATCCAGGGCATCTTGCTATTATCATGATCATATACCTTTAGCAACAGCCACCAGGATGTCATGCACAGCCAGGGGGAGCCTCTCAGTACCCAGGTCTAAGAGACCAACTATGTCCCTGAGGTCCTAGAAAATGGAGGGGATGTGGAGTGGTCAAACCAGAGGCCAGAGAAAGAAAGCAGAGTAAAGCCTGGAGTCTGGAAATTACCACACAGGAAGTTCAACCTACAGGTACCTTGGCTGTTAATATAAATCATAGGAAAAAGGAGGGAAATTGAGGGGGGTGAGATATAAGCAGCATGCATTTTCAGATATTAAAGACTAAATACATTAGCTGAATTATTCATTTATTGAACCTCCAATTTTATTTTTTAGTGCTACTATGTGAATGAATGTGAGTTGGGCTCTGAGACACATCTAGGTGCTGAGATAAGCACTGACCTGATGGGCTACTGTACAAAGGAGAGGGCCTGTGAGTTCGAATCATCCACCTGAGGTTGCCAGAGCTAGGGAAAAGTTTCTATCCCGGTGGTTTGCTGTTGACTTAACATAAATTAGAGATGGATGTAGTTAGAGTGTGGTTTTCCTTTATGGACACAAAGACCAGGCCCTTCCATACAATACTGATGAAGAAAATTTGCAGTGATACCAGAAATGAAAGTAATGCATATTCCTGCAGAGTGCTGGAAGATTACTTAGAAATAACAGTCACTCTCTTTTTGAAAGCTGGATATGAAGTTTTGAGCTAAATAGTAGCCTTCAGGATCACAGAGCATTAAGAAAAGGAAATTGTAACTTGCCCTGGCCAGTGTGGTTCAGTGGATTGAGCACCGGACTGTAAACCAAAGAAAAGGAAAACTATGCTCCAAGTTTCCTGAAAAAGACGAATTCAGTCTCTGTGATTAAGTTCCTGCGTAGTGATGGAGAAATTGCCTGGCTTTTTACGATCCCATCTAAAACCATGAGTATACAACTAGGTATTAGCAACTCCACTCAGCAGAGGCACGTTTTACAAATAAACAGCATGAATGAGTAGAACAGTTAAGTCTCCCAGATGCAACGTTTGGGAAGGTGGGGGAGGAACAAATTTTTCCCTACCCCCAAGGTTCTTCTGGCTGGTCTAATAGTCAAATAGATACGAGACAGAGTGGCAAGAGAAAATAAGCAAGTTTAATACATACATATGTATGGGAACTCTGCATACACGAGTCAAGAGACAGCACATGCAGAAGAGGTCCACAGATCTAAAGAGAATATGAGTATATAAGATATTCTGAGATGGGGGTGAGATAAGTTGCCTTGGGGGCTCCAAATTTCATTACAGGACAATAAGAAGCGGTGTTTAGTAAATAGAAGTTTGCCTTGCCCTGTAGATAAGTAAAAGGAAATTACCTCTGATTATCTCTAATGGGCAAGGCCTCTAACTCAAATTTCTTCTAGGCTGAAGTTTCTCTTGAGTCTGAGGCTAAAGTTGCCTTTAGCTCCAAGTAATTGCATAGCACAGTGGGACATCTTGTGGTGACTGTTTTTCGACCCCCACAGGAAGAATCCTTCAAGTTTCTGAATAAATTTTTATTTCTTTATTTTTAAAAGATTTTATTTGCTTAATTTTAGAGCGAGGGGAAGGGAGAAAGAAAGGGAGAGAAACATCAATGTGTGGTTGCCTCTCATGCACCCCCCAACTGGAGACCCAGCCTGTAACCCAGGCATTCCCCAGCCTGACTGGGAATTGAACAGGCGACCCTTTGGTTTGCAGGCCAGCACTCAATCCACTGGGCCACAACAGCCAGGTATGAAGAAGTTTTTTTGAAACAAAGGAATTCAAAGTTAATTCAGGAATGTATTTTAGCCTCTTTAGAAGCTGTGGTTTCTTCCATTGTGACAAACGTTCCCAAGCACTTGAGTCACAGCCAGAAGACAGCTTTGGAATAATTTGGAAGCATATTAGATGCCAAAATACGTTAAATACCAAATATACCTCAAATTGCCCTCCTTTGTCACATAAACTATGTGAAAGACACTTAATAATTTTCATTTTCAATTATACTTCCTTAGGTCTCATTACTTTTTCCTCACGTATATATAACAAAAAAAAGTTTTTCCATACCCATCCTGCTGATAAAATTTCAATCACTGAAACTTTCCCTTTAAAACTAACAAGGTTTTTTATCTCCTGGAGTTGGCCAGATAACGATTTTGCAGGCCACTCACAATTACCGGTGGAGCTGAAACTGGAGCAGCACAGATAAATGAGATCCCTGTAGATAAGCCACGGAATTCAGGGCAGTCTGGAGAAGCAGCCTCTCCCCTCACTTAACCTTGTACTGGAGCTACCTTGGGTAATTTGATTCCTGATGCACCTTTCTCTGTCAGAGTGGAAAGTAGACTTTAGGGAGATGTTAGACTGTAGAGGAGGAGGAAACACCTTGTGAAGGAAGGAAAACTGTGTGAGGACATAGAAGACCTACCCCAACTAATGTGCCACCTCAGGTCAGTTACTGCACTACTCAAAAACCTTGTTCCTTTGTGTCAACGGGAGGAGGTTAGACTGAACCTTCGAGACAGAGATGGTGATGGGGAAGAACTCTCCAAAGTCCCTGTTTGGGTGCAAGTGAGAATGTAACTGGGTTCCAGGCTGTGGTTCTCTCCAAATTGTCTACTTTCATCTGTTTACACAGTGGGGTTTCGTATATGATTTCATTTTCTGAAAGGTATCGCATGCTATAGAAAGTTTGCAAACCCCTGGACTAAATAAAACAACTGTTTACTTTCAGCTCTCACACCCTCTGAATCCATGATAAGAAGGATGAATTCCTGCTAAAGCAACTAGATATTGATGGAATCTGCAAAATAAAGACATTCCTGAAGAGTGTGTAAGAGGAAACGAAGAGAAGCCCAGATGGTATGCCTCTTCCAAGTTAGGAAAAAGAGTTGTATCTCTCTTCTCTTCTCACAGAAAACTTCTCCCCACTACCCAGTGAATTTCAGCTCTGGCCTTCCAGCAGAATTACCAGGGGTTTGTGCTCCAGCTCTGGGAATTTGAGCCAACAGTTGTGAGGATGGAGCTTTCTCAGCTGTTTCAGTTTGGGGTATGTGTTTGTGTGTTTTACAAGCCATAGGTGATATTGATGTTAACTAGGACTGAGAATCTCTGCTCCATTTAATCAAAAGATGTTAGTGGCCTCTCATAATGTCAGTTATCAGTTTTAGACAGATGACTACAAATCGAAATCTCTAGAAACAACCAGCTTCCATCTGGGTGTCTCAGCAGCCAGCCTTCCCTTTAATACCATTCTGTCAGTGGCACGGCCCTTCTTCCGGTGTCTCAGGCTCCCAGTGACCTGCAGGCATCTCTGACTCTGTCACTTCCTGTGCGGCCAGCATCTTACCTGCCCAAACTTCACACACCCACCCCTGTATCTGATCCCGAATCAGGCTCCAGCTTTCCATTCCTACTGCCACTCTTCAAATCAGGCTCCCTTTGTAGACATATTATTTATAGACACTTACAGAGGTCTTACTCTCCCATCTTCATCTACTTTGATCCGTACTAATCTGACTTTGTTAGCTCCTTGTTTAAATAACTACGGTGGTTCCCACTGCCTAGTCTTTCCAAATAAACCTCTTCATCTATCTTTTAGATTCCACAGTCTGAGCTTCCAGCCTCATCTTTGATTACGCAGCAGCATGAACACAATCCATCATCAGAGAGTATTTGCTCTTTCTGTTATAAACACATCCTAGGCTTTCCTGATTATGTGCCCTCACCCTTGCTACTCCCTCAGCCTAGAACACCCTCCTCATTCTATGCTACTTCCACCCTAAAGGCTCTCCAGAGCTTTCCAAGTGAATCTGTAATTGTGCAGGAACCTTATTTTCTTTAATTTGCTCTTTTAGTTTGATTTCTCCCCTTCGACTCAAACTGACCTCACCTAGCATTCTCACTCACCCCCCTCCTTCTCCCTTGCTCAATTATGAAGCCCTCAAGACAAGGAGATTCTGGTCAGCATCCAGTGGTCTTAGAAAAAGAGCCTCAGGTCTATTGGCCACAGAGAAAGCATTTAGTCAAACTAGAGATCATATGTAGGCCTCAGACGTGTTTCCATTCCAGACCTACCCCACTGACCCCGTTCTTGTGAAACCAAATAAAGCAATGCCATGGCTGACATCAGGACCAGAAGCAATGATCAACTAACCCCTGCCCCAGTGCCAACCAGTCAATAGAAACCACAGCACTGACAGTGACTCTAACGCCCTTAGTCACTATGTTTAATGATTTTCTCCCTATATAGTCCATCCCCTGGAAGCCATCAGGGAGTCAGGTCCTTCAGCATTAGCTCACCTATGACTCTGGGCATGGCGCCATCTTCTTAATCCTTATTTTCTTGCCTGCAAACTCATGTTCATGTCCTACTAGGCCTTGATGCTCACAGGCAAACAGACCACTTCAGTCAGGTAACAAATTTGAGGCTCAGTGAAAAACACTAGGCTTGACCCTCTGTCCTGGCAGTCACTATATTCTATCTTGTAACAGGGTTATCTATAGCTGTGTCTCATCCCCTTCACTGAGCTGTCGCTTCCTCAGAGCACTGCCCAGTGAGCCTTGTAGCTGTCTGGAAAGAGAGTGAATTTGGGCCAGAGAGCCCTCTATTTAAGTTATAGCTCTGCAACCTAACCACTGTTTGAACTGTCAAATTATTTAACCATTTCCTGCTTTAGGTTCCTCTCCTGTAAAATTAGAATATTAATATCCAGTTCCTAGGATTAGCATGAAGTCTGAATGACATAATACACACAGAAGGTGTTCAACACACACAAAAGGCTCTCAACCAGTGGTAGTTCCCACTAGCAAATGTTGAATGGTGCCGTGATGGGCTGTTATCTGTAACGAAAGGTGATGTTCCACTAACCCAGACTTATGGAAACCTTTCTCTGCAGACATTCACTATCTTGTCTTTGTTACTCTTTAAGAAGATGGCGGGGCTATTTTTATTTTTGAGATAAGACTCTGGAGCAGAAGTAATGCCTTCTTCTCTCTTATCTATTGGCCAATATAATAAGTGTTAGTAGTAACAGTGAAATAGCAGATAAACAGGAAAGAAGAAGAAAACAGAAAAATCTGAATTAAAATATCCAGAAATACATTTTAAGAAACATAAAATAACCACAACTTTGCAAAACACATATTACCAAGTTACATCATGTATATAAAAGAATAAGCCACTATAGTCAGGAAGGTAGAAAACATTAGATAATAAAGAGCTAGTACTCTCGAACATCAAATACTATATATATATATATATATATATATATATATATAATTATATATATATAATTGCTTCTACAGATGCTTAAAATACATTTGATAAGATTCAACAGCAATCCCTAATAACATTTTAAAAGTAGAAATAAAAAATATTTCCTTAATATAATAAAAAGTATAAGATTGAAACCAACAGCCAACATTATGTTTATTAGTAATATTATTGAAATACCCATTAAAATATCTACAAAAGAAGGAACATTATTTAATATTGTCCTGAAAGTTATTTTCAAAGCAATAAGACATGATACAATATTAAAGGTATATTATTATTAATGAAGAGATAAGATGGTATTTATTTTTGGTTGAAATCATTATACAACTGTAATTCCAAAGCAATAATTTAAAAATCAATTAAATGCAAAGGGAAGAATATATAATAAACAGCCAGAAATAAAAAATATTCCAATATAATTGCAATAATCAGCTAGAAACTTTTATATGTATATTTATATATGGTTCTATAAAAAGATGTTAGATGGTTTTGAGAACAATATTAACAGACAGCCCGTACACAGTAACAACAAAAAATAGAAAACATCTTAGAAGTAGCCTTAGTGCACGGTTTCTTTCATCTAGTCACAGAAAAGAGCAAAATTTTATTAAGATATACTTATTAAAGCTTGAGAAAGTGGAAAAATATACTGTGTTTCTGAGCATGAAGACATTGTTAGAAATATTTAAGTATTTTCAAAATAATAAGGTTTAATCAAGACATTCAATAAGTATTTATTGAGTACATATTATATGCCTAGCAAAATCCTAGGTACTAGGGATAATCATACAGGCAGTGAATAAGATTAAGACTTTGCTTGCATGGTGTTTAGATTCTCATGGAGCTGATGAACCAAATAAAGTCTTACTAAAATACTATGTCAGGCAATGATGTGAGGCAATATGACAGAGTTAAGAGATAATGAAAGGAGGGAGATGCTGTTTAGACCAGAGTGATCAGGAAAGGCTCCCGAGGAAGTAACATCTGAAAGGTATTTGAATAAACTGTAAGGCAGAGCCATGCATCTGTCTGGGAGAAGGGTGTTACTTGCAGAGGGAACAGCAAGTGCAAAGACCCAGATGTGGAACTATGCTTCATGTCTTTCTGGAACAATAAACAATTCAGTCTTGCTAAAGCAGAGCAGGTGAAGTGGAGACTAGTAGGCAATGAGGACAGAAATAATGTGGAACAGATCATACAGGGTCTTATAAACCTGTAAGGACTTGTGGTTTTGTCCTAAGTCAATGGGAGCCAATTGAATATTGTGATCAGCTGAGGGTGTGATCTAATCAATTTTTTAAAAGAATTGTATGGTCTCAGTGCTGAGACTAGGGTAGAAGTGAGGGGGGACGTAGCGAGAGCCATGAGGAGGCTATTTCAGTAATCAGTTGGAGCAAATGTGCTTGTATAGGGTAGAAAGGGGAAAATCAGAAGCATGTCCCAGATATATTTTGGAGGGAGACACAAACTATTTGCTGATGGGTCAGGTAAGAGGGGTGAAAGGAATAGAGGAATCAGGATTGGATCCTAGGTCTTCATCTTAAGCAACTATTTGGGTCATAGCGTTAATTACCAAGATGAGGAACACTGGGAAAGGAACAGAAGTTTTGGAATTAAAATCAAGAGCTGTGTTTTTGAACATGTTTAGTTGAGATCCCAAGAAGAGATGTTGAGCTGGCAGTTGCTATGAATCTGAAGGCCATCAGCAGATAGATGGAGTCGAAAGCCAATGGACTGGATGAGGTCATCTACAGAGAGAATGCGCACAGAGAGATGCCCAGGGCTCAAGTACATTTCAAATTTGGGACAAGGAAGAAGACCCAGCAGAGAACACTAAAAGGTGGCACCTAGTAAAATAGGACAGAACCTGGGAGAATCTGGAGTCTCAGAAGCTAAATAAGTGGTTGGATATAGCCCCCACCAAATATCAGTGATTTATTTTTATTAACTGACAAAACCATTCTAAAACATATCAGAAAAGCTTAATACACACCTAGGATAATGGACTGTCATGCCACATGCTTCTATTGTAACACCTGATAGAGGCATGCTATTGTTATAACCTTGCAAAATGACAATGAAACCGTTCTTCAAAATAAGCTTATATAAGTGTTGTCTCCTGCTATATAAGCCCTCCATTTTTATATTGGCACATTTGCTTCAGTCACCTTGCTGGTATTTTTATAGCAAGTTAACAAAATGTAGCACATACTTGAGAAAAATTTGTCTAAAAAAATTTGCTTCTGATACACATAAATTGACCTATTTTATATAAGAATCTATTATGCCATAAAGAAGCATATTAAATCATTGGGCAAGGATGAATTATTCAATAAATGGTACTGGGAAAAATGTCTAGAAATATGAATACTAAATTAATTTCTCACTCCATCCCACATACCTTAGTAAATTCTAGATTGATTAAAAACTCAAATACTTAAAATTCTAATAGAAACATTTGAAGAAAGTACAGATATCTATTTATAAAACTTGTAAAAGAGGGAAGATTTCCTAAGCTTAGAAATAACCAAAGAAATTATAAAGTAAAAGATCAGCATATCTGAATCTATGAAAATGGAAAATTCTATGCACAAAAGACTATGAGATAAATTTAAAAATGAGAAAATGTCTTTAATAAAATTTCAGAGTTAATATATTTCCTGCGTAAAGAGCTCACACAAGCAAACTGATAAGAAAAGCAGCAGTAGGGCCTGACAGATAACCAGTTAATAGAATATTCATAAAAGAGATTAGTACTCAAAAAAGAAAATCCTGCTAGTTGACTCACATGCAAGCATGTTGACTCCTGATAATAACACAATAAATAACATATTAAGTTATTAATTTTTCATCAACCCTGTTACTAAAGATTTGTTTTAAAAATTATATAGTCTTAGGAAGAGTTCAGTAAGAAGGGCCATCTTTTACTCTGACGGTATACATTTAGACAAGCTTTATACAATTTGATTTTGTATCAAGGTCCTTAAAAAAAGTCCATAGTCAATTGATAACCCATTGTCTCCACTTACAGACTATCTTAAAGAAATACTCGTTCTATGAAAAAAGCTTTTTATTAAAAAATTTCAGAATATGATTATTTATAATAGCTTCCAAAAAGAAATAACATAAAAGTTATGCAGATCCAATGGACATGAAATGGTTAAGTAGAAAACAACCTCCCAGCTACTGCTAGAAATGATTCTTAATGTTACAAAGGAAGTTTCACCCTGTGCATATTTCAGCCCATTTGGGATCTCTTTGTAGCTCTGACCCCAATCAGTAAGTTACTCTGTCCATCAAAAGGAGAAGAATTACACTTGCATCAGCAATGTGGGCAGAACATCGAGGCCACTGACCAGGGAACAAACAGAACCCAGATTAAAGAACTAGAAAGCTTCAGGGTCATGCAAATACAAAGGGAGTCTGTCTGACAATAAATAAGCAGCTGTAGACATCTTTACAGAGCTTATTGAAGGAAAACAAAATCTCCCTTGCAATAAAATTGATAAAGACTATTATTTTGAGCAAACTCAAAGCGAAGAAAGACAGATTTTCTGTGGAAAAATAAGGGTCACAATAAAAGAAAATGACATTCTGGCAAATACTGGCATTGCAAAAGAAGATGAAGATCATCAGCAGAACTCCAGAGTCCTAGGTAGAGGAATCAAGAAATGGCTAAGTAGAAATGGCTCACTCAGTCACCCATCCACACACATTCATTTATTCACTCTTTCATTAACTTATTAGTTGATTCATCAAATATTTATTGAGCAGCAAATATATGAGATTTGTCTAGAAAAAATGCATTATTAATATAATTAGGACAGCTTCCCTGACATGGATGTAACCTGGCAGCCAAGGAGAGTGAACTCGGATGTGCATGCATGTACAATGGTGACTGGAATGTGCACGCATGTACAATGTGCATGCATGTACAATCTGTACTAGTCAGTGAGGACAGTAGAAACCCTTGAGTGAGTATGTGTACAGTGTAGCCATTGCCTTCAAAATGGCAGAGCAAGTAAAGCAACGAATCTGCATGAAATTTTGTGTTTAGCTTGAACAGTCCTCTGAGGACTATTCTGATTGAGTCAGAAGGCTGCAACAATGGACAACTGGTGATTGGCAGCTTCCTCAAGACAACGTGCCTGCTCATGCATCATGTCTTGTGCAGAGTTTTTTTGGGAAACATCTAAGCACCCAGGTGACTCAGCTTCCTACAGTCCAGATTTGGTGCCCTGTGACTTTTGGCTTTTCACAAAACTAAGATAACCTTGGAAAGAGAAGAGATTTCAGACTGCCAAGGGAATTCAGGAAAATACTACAGGGCAGCTGATGGCGATTGGGAGAACTGTGTGAGGTCTCATGGCCTACTTTGAAGGGCATGGAGGTGTCATTTTCCTATGTACATGTTTCTTGTATCTTCTATCTTCTTCAATAAATGTCTCTATTTTTCATAGTACATAGCTGGGTACTTTCTGGGCAGACCTCATATACTAAACTCTAAGGAAGTCCTGGTGATTATATTAGTGGAAAAGCCAAAGATCTGTTTTCATAGAACATACAGTAGTAGCAAAGCTAGGAATGAAATGCGATAAGTACTAACAAAAAGGAAGTTTTGAAATCCGCAAGAGTGACAGGAGAACGCAACCTCACTCAGAGGGTCGGAGAATCCACCTTTGGGTTTCATGAGACTTGAAGTTTTAAATGAAAGTTGAAAGTGAAAAAGATTTAGCTAGGGTAAGGATTCTTACCAATTCCTTAGTGGAGAAGGAATCATTGTTTGTGTTTTACTGAATATACAATATACATATGTTTCTATACAGTTAAATTAAATGTAATTATAGTTTTTGTTCCATTTTATGAATTTCATCATATTCAACAAACTTGATGAATTTTACCAAGACCTAAATTATTCTTTTGGGTAGATTTTCAGGCTTAAAAATCCTGAAATCGATTCAGTCTAGATTCTGGTATTTAGCAACACTTCTGCCTGGGTACTCTAACCATTACCAAAACATGACCATTTAGTATAGGCATTTCAAGATCATATTTTCACTTAAAACAACTAAGTGTTGAGTGCCTATTGTATGTTAAGCTCTATTTTGATGAAGTTAGAATGGAGAGGAAGACAGACAAGGTCCCTGAACTTCTGGAGTTTACATTCTAGTTTCTAATATTCTAATTAATTCCCAAAAGCAATATGTAGGGATGACCACTTTACAGCATTCACACCAGCATTGGGTATTATCATCACTTGCTTTTGTAATGGAGAAAAGTACAAAATTATTAAGGTATTCTTTTTGGTTGAATTGTGCCCACCACCAAAAATCTGTTAAACTATCAATTAAAGCCATTCCTTAACTAAAGTGTTAGTTAAGATGAGGTCTTTATGGTGGACCCTAACCTAGCACAACTGGTGTCCTCCTGAAAAGGGGAATTTGGAGACGGACACAGACACACACGCAGGGAGAAGGCCATGCGCAGGCTGTGCAGCTGCCGGCCAAGGAAAACACCAGCAGGAAACCACCAGAAACTAGGAGAAAGGCACGAACAGATTCCTCCTCACAGCACTCAGAAGGAACTAACCCTGCGACACACAATCACCTCAGACTTCTGGCCTCCACCACTATCACACAGTAGGTTTCTCTTGTTTACGCCCCCAGTCTGGGTGCTTTGTTATGGCCGCTCAAGGAAATACAACAGGCAGATTCCTTACTTCAGGTTCCCCTGAAAGCAGAGATTGAGAAAAGAATCGGCTGCTAATTAATGTTTGACGCATGCTCAGAATGTAAACCTCACTTTCAGAAGTATCACGATTTCTGTTAATTTCTTCTTATTTTCCCAGTGGGCGTAGACAAAAAATAACCAGGCAAACCCTGGGCCTTCAGTGAACTGTAACAGTCTCCAGCCAAAGCCGGGTAACCCGTGAGTGGAACTGGATACATGGGTAGATCTAGGTGTTGTGGAGCTTGAGGTTTATTCAATAGTCTGTAAGAGTATGAAATTATAAATAAAAAATTGGGTATAAAACTAAATATTTATTTAGAATAAAAAGAAACTAAAACAAGTTACAAATATTAGAAAGATAATAAACAGCAAATACTCCTAAATTTAGAACCATATAACACTCTTTTAATCATCTCACATCCCTTTATAATGTTTTTGTTCTACATATTTTGGCTGCATATCCTTTGATCACCTCCTTATATGACATCAATTTTGTAACATGGCTTTCTGTACAGAGAAAAGAAAATTGTCTTCTTCTAGTACGGGTGGTTAGAATTTGTGTTTCATTATTGGTAGATGGCATGCATAAAACATGCAATGTTACATGTAGCTGTAGTCGCTGCTATAGGGTGGTGAGCCAGAAACACAGGAATTCTAACAAAGTCTATTTGAAAGAATTTTATGAAAACAAATTTGGAGTTCATAACTATAGGTAATGTATTATTAAGTGCATTTCTGGCAGAAGAGACTGTCTTCTTGTTGATGACTGAATCCCCTGCCTCTAACTTTACACCTCTGATGTTTGGAGGAATTTTCCAGAAAGTTACTTCTGGCCATAATCATTGCAAACCTTGTTTCTCTCTACTCCCGACGTACTTCTAGCGCTGGGTGTTGCAGGATACTTTCCTCTCCTGACCTGATCTCTGACTCTGGTCCTTCAAGTCACAATTCCTGATAAATCAATTGAATTCAAGGCCAGGAAGAGTACCCAGAAGCCATTTCTATAACAGGCCAGCCTGTAATAGCTTAACTATATAAGGAAATGACTGTGACACTTATAAATATACCGTACTAAACCACAACTTAATGTGCCCCCAATTTAACTACCCCTGACCCAAATCCCCAAAATACTGTTGTCCACAGTAACACCACTTGACTGCAGTGTGATAAGTGGGAAAGCAAAATGGAAGGAGAATGGCCTTTACGAATTGCAAGGAAAGCATTTTGCTTTTGCAAAGTTCACACAAGTCCGGAACTGTGTAGACGTGTCAGGGTCCTTTCCAGAGCCTTAGAAAGAATCCACACATGAGAGGGGTTTGAAATTGAAGTTTCACTCACTTCATGGTAAACCTGCCTTTCACAGTGTTAAACAGATGACCTAAAGCTTCATCACAGGTCTGTCTGTCTTTATATGTTTAGTTTTTGATTACTTATACTTTGGCAACAGGCAATAAAGTTTAGACAATCCTTTGGGCAATGGTAGGCTGTGATGAATTGGAGAGTGGGTCAATGAGAGAAGGATAGTTACAAGGGCTGTTGGATGACAGTGTAGCTGGGAACAATAAGCTACAAGTTCAGAATAAGGTTTTACATCTGGTATAAAGGATGGAGGATACCTTCAAAGGCAATAGATTATCCATCTGATTTATTAACTGAAGGAGCCAGAGAACTTGGTTTTGTTCAATCCAGAGAAGTTTGTGATATAAGGACCTACCCGCTGGAAATTCATTTGAGCTATTACTTTGTAACTTATTTTCATGTGGGCCTCAAACCAAATTATTTCCTTAAGATGTTTATAATTGGCAGGTTTGTTTTTAGCAAGAGTGGAAATAAATTGGAAAATTCCCAAATCTGCATAATGATAATGATGATAAAATTATCATACTGATATTGTCATAGTGATGATAATGATACTATTAGTTTGCGGATCCACTGAATTTTGTTTGGTTTTGTATTTTTTCATTCAACTGAAGCCATTGGTATTAAGGTCAAACTAGTTCTTGATTATTTGGTAGATTTCTTTATATTAAACGAAGTGTTCTTTGATTAATAGTTAAATTGCCACTAGAGATTTTCAGGTAGATGAAGACAAAGAAATAAATTTTCAAATGAATTAACATGCAATTTATTCTTTTAAAAAATATATATTTTATTGATTATGCCATTACAGTTGTCCCACTTCCCCCCTCCATTCCCTTCCATCCTGCACACCCCCACCTCCACCATTCTCCCCCTTTAGTTTATATCCATGTATCACAAGTTCTTTAGATTCTATATTTCCCATACTATTCTTGCCCTCCCCCGTTTTTTTTTCTATCTATCATCTATGCTACTTATTCTCTGTATCTTCTTCCCTCTTCTCCTCCTCCCACTCCCCTATTGCTAACTCTCCATGTGATCTCCATTTCTATGGTTCTGCTCCTGATCTAGCTGTCCTCTTAGTTTGCTTTTGTTTAGGTATGGTTGTTAAAAACTGTGAGTTTGCTGTCCTTTCACTGTTCATATTTTTTATCTTCTTTTTCTTATATAAGTCCCTTTAACATTTCATATAATAAGGGCTTAGTGATGATGAACTCCTTGAACTTGACCTTATCTGAGAAGCACTTTATCTGCCCTTCCATTCTAAATGAAAGCTTTGCTGGATACAGCAATCTTGGGTGTAGGTCTTTGGATTTCATGACTTGGAATACTTCTTTCCAGCCCCCTCTTGCCTGTAAGGTCTCTTTTGAGAAATCAGCTGACAGTCTGATGGGAAGTCCTTTGTAGGTGACTGTCCCCTTATCTCCTGCTGCTTCTAAGAATCTCTCCTTCAGCCCTGCTGGTATAGCTCAGTGGATTGGCCTGCGAACCACATGATCGCAGTTCGATTCCCAGTCAGGGCACATGCCTGGGTTGCGGGCCAGTTCCCAGCGGGGCACTCACGAGAGGCAACCATACATTGATATTTCTCTCCTTCTCTTCCCCTCTAAGGATAAATAAATAAAATATTTTTAAAAAGAATCTCTCCTTCATTTTAATCTTGACTAATGTAATTATGATGTGCATTGGTGTGTTCCTTCTTGGGTCCAACTTCTTTGGGACTCTCTGAGCTCCCTGGATTTCCTGGAAGTCTATTTCCTTTGCCAGACTGGGGAAGTTCTCCTTTATTATTTTTCCAAATAAGTTTTCCACTCGTTGCTCTTCGTCTTCCCCTTCTGGTACCCATATAATTTGAATGTTGGAACATTTAAAGATGTCCTGGAGGTTCCTAAGCCTCCCCTCATTTTTTTGAATTCTTGTTTCTTCCTTCTTTTCTGTTTGGTCATTTTTTCTTCCTTCTGGTCCACTCTCTTGATTTGAATCCCAGTTTTCTTTCCATCACTATTGGTTTCCTGTGCATTTCCCTTCGTTTTAATTAGTTTAGCCTTCATTTGTTCCTCTAATTTGTGACTAAAATCAACCAGTTCTGTGAGCATCCTGATCACCAGTGTTTTGAACTGTGCATCTAATAGGTTGGCTATCTCTTGGTTGCTTAGAAGTATTGGCTCTGGGGTTTTGAGCTGTTTTTGAGCCATAATATTTTGGTCTGTTCACACCTGTTATGTATGGGGGGCAGAGCCCTAGTTGTTCACCATGGCGGGGCAACTCAACTGCTGGGTTGTGACACTGTATGTGGGCATGGGGTCAGAAAGGGGCAATGGCATTTGTTCCACTGTCTCTCAGATTTTGGTCCCCTCTGCTGCTTCCTGCAAGCAAACCAGGCCCCCCTGGTGCTGGCTCCCAGGTGTGTGGGCCTGTGCACCCTCCAGGACCCTGTGGGTCTCCAACAAACTCTCTGTGAGCCTGGGAGCTTCTCCTGGCACCTCGACCCTGAAAGTTTGTCCAATTGGTGCTTTTAGGCTTTAATTCCGGTGGCTGGGGCCCTAGCCTGCATAGTCTATCTCACTGCTCGCTCCTTCACCTGCTTTATCTGAGTGAATGTATGACTGCAGTCAGCCAGCCGCCTTGTGCCTCACTGGGTCTTCCCATTGCCTCTCCACACCTGGGATCTGCCAACCGCAGCCTGTGCTCCTGGGTCGGTCCAGCCGCTTTTTCCTGCCCGACCCCGCTCCACCATCCACTGACTCCGCCCCTCTTACCGGTCTGGCTAAATGGTTCGTTGTTGTCGGACTGTCATACAGTTCAATTTTCTGTGTTTTGGTTGCGTTTTTGTTACTAAAACTTTGTTGTCTTTAAACTTGGTTGTGCGAGGAGGCACAGTGTTTCCACCTACCCTCCATCTTGGCCGGAAGTCCTAATCTATTCTTTAGTGAGTACAAAAACAAACAATTTGATAGATCAATAAAAGCATTGAGGACTTTAACAGACATTGACTTTAGACCAGGAAGCTAGAGGTTTCTTAGGGGTTCTTCCTATGAAAGAAGTATCTTCCTAAACAAGAAGTATCCTACTCCTGGTTTAACTGCAGAGCTGTAAGGTGGAAGGATATGCTGACACAGAGGTCAGGTTCTCTAACTGCTATTTAACAAACTCTTTGGACTTTAAACAGCACAAATGTATTATCATGCAGTTCTGTTGGTCAGCAATCCACTTGGGCCTCACTGGCCTAAAATCAAGAGGTCGACAGGGCTACGTTCCTTTTCTAATGGCTCTAGGAAAGAATTCATTTCCTTACCTTTTCCAGATTCTAGGAACTGCCCACATTGCATGTTTTGTGGCCCTTTTATCTTTAAGGCCAGCAATGTAGTATTTCTTCCATGGGCACTCTCCTTTCTGACCACAGCTTGGGAAGGTTCTACATATTGCAGGTCTTATGTGACTAGATTGGGCCTGCCTGGATAACTCAGGCTAATCTTTCCATCTTAAGATCCTTAACTTTTTAAAAAATGATTTTTATTTATTTATTTTTAGAGGGGAAGGGAAGGAGAAAGAGAGAGAGAGAAACATCAATGTATGGTTGTCTCTTGTGCGCCCCCTTCTGGGGACCTGGCCTGCAACCCAGGCATGTGCCCTGGCTGAGATTCGAACCAGCAACCCTTTGCTTCACACGCCGGCATTCAATCCGCTGAACCACACCAGCCAGAGCAAGATTCTTAACTTAATCTCATATGCAAAGTCCCATTGCCATACAAGGTAATGTGTTAATAGGTTCTGGGGGTTAAAAATGGATTTAGGGGGCTATTTTTCTGCCTACCACATTTCCCTGGCTGAGAATATAGACTGTGGGACCAGTTTTCCCACAGTGCAGCAAGGACCATTCCATGGCATATTCTCATTCTCAGCCCTCCAAAGGGAGAGGTTTTCCAACATGGCGCTGTAAGAGCGAGGTAGATGGGAATGGCCGTTCTCTTTTAAAATTAATAATAATAATAATAAAGATCATTGGTGACATCTCTCCCCTTAAGAAGTATTCTGAGGGTTGTATTTTGTTTAAGTTGAGTGGCTATCTATCCTGCACATGGGAACAAGAGATAAAATACTACTACTTTGATTGTTATTTGTCTGGCTTGATTTCCACCACTGATTATACCACAAAAGCAAGGGGCATCAAAGTCCATTTCCAGACTCCTGGGTGGTCCATTTCCCTTCCTTGCTACTTTGTTATTTTGTGCTTTCATGATTTTGCCCATATATTTGCAACTGGGGTGGAAACCACAGCTTACCAGCCAACCGAGAATTATTTTCACCTGCATGCTATCATTCAACTTCCAAGTAACAAAATTCCTTTGAAGTTTACATATCAAAGAAAAATCACTCTTCTTTAGACTATCCCTGAACAGAGCGGCTCAGCATGCCTGGAGAGAGAGATCCCGCTGAGATCTTCTGGCAGACTGTCACCTATTGACTGAAGATCGTTGATTTTGGAAAATGATTAGTTTTATTTAGATGTTGGCCTTGGCTAAGTACTCTTTCCTTTTTATGCTTTTCCATTAAAACTGTTTACAAACCAGACACTAACCTTTAACTTATTCTTCCTTTGAATTGTTTTGTTAATTGTTACACACAGATACTATCCCACCATCAAGGCTGTTCTTCATGCGCTACAATAACGGTGAATAAATCAATGAGTGAGCAAATGCAACAGTGTTGTGTGGTTGATAAGCCCAGGGCTATCATATCTTGGCTCCGTCAATAACATTTCAACAGCTTTGGACTTCAGTGTCCTCGTCTAGAAAAGGTAGATAATAATATCTACACTGTGAGTTTATTGTGAGAATTTGAGATAATATATGTAAAAATCATTGAAACAAAGAAACTGGAAGTAAATCTTTCTCAGTAGGAATCATTACCCAGTGTTTTTCTCTCTGGGGATTACATAGCTAACCCTCAATAATCCACATGTGGGTTATTCTCTTTGCAAATTGGCTTCAGCGAAATTTTGAAAGTAAGTAGATTTTCCCATGAACTCTTCCCTTACTCTTGGCTGACTTCCTAGTACCAATCTCGTGTGTGTTTATAGAATGCAAACAATTTAATACTAAGCTACGTATTGCATTAGTCGAAAGGTAAATTTGCGGCCACAAATGGAATACATTAAAAAACCAAACAGCTATGACATTTCGGTTCTCTAACTTGCTGTTACTTGCCAAGTCTTCTGAACAAGCCAGATGTTAAAATTTTAATTTTATTGTATTAAATGGGGGGGACAGGATATCCTGGCCAAATAATTGTAGGGTTCTGTATTTTTTTTTACTTGAAACTCTTAGATCATGTCTGTATATAAACACCAGTATTAATTTTCACCAAATAGCTTTTCTGACATCTGAAATGTTCGCTGCCACTGGCTCGGTCACATCATCAGGCCAGTCACGTCCGAGCTCAGCCCCTTCTCCAGACCCCTGGGGAGAAAAATCATGCAATCGCGGCTTGCTGATGAGTTACCAACAATCCTATGGAGCTGAATCCCATAGATTAATGGAGAAGTAGCAAGGTTAATGCCATGGGAAAAAGGCTGAAATGTAAATAATTGGGAATAGTTAATAATGATGGTAAAAATTTGAAAATGAGAGTCTTAACTTAGAGTCTAGAAGGGCAAGGCATCACAATTCCAAACCAAATTAAGATATTGCACTTCTAATACATTACCAGAGGCTAGTAGATAAAGATTTAAGAAGAAGAAGAAGAAAAAACAATACATAAGTATTCCTGGTTTTTTTAGGAAGAAGAAAAAAATGAATTTTAAAAAAGACCAAGGCCAAGTGACCGTTAGTGGGAAGAGCACGGATGTGATTCAGCATCGTGAGCAACCTCCACCTCATCCATCTGTGCTGACTAGTCCAACACCCAGTTAGGAAGAACAGTGTGCCTGTCCTGTGCTCACTTTTCTTTTCTTTTTCAAGCAACTTTATTTAGATCAAGCTCACATACCATAAAAGTCACCCACCTAAAATATACAATTCAGTGGTTTTCAGTGTATTTGCTGACATGTGCAACCATCACCACAGTCGGTGTTAGAATATTTTCATCACATCAGAAAGAAACTTTGTGCCCATTAGCTATGACTACTTATTTTCCCATTCAGCCCCCAGCCCCAAGCAACCACTAAACTACTTTAGGAATCTATAGATAAGCTATTTCTAGACATTTCACGCAAGTGGAATCGTATAATGTGGTGTCTTGTGCCTGGCTTTATTTTCACTTAGCATAATGTTTCGAAGGTTTATCCAAGTCGTAGCATGTATCAGTACTTCTTTCCTTTTTTATGGCCAAATATTCTGCTGCATGGATAGGCCACATTTGTTGATCCACTCATTAACTGAAGGACGGTTGGGTTATCTCTGCCTTTTGGCTCTTATAAATATTATGAATAAGACTTCTGCCAAGATGGAGGCATAGGTGGAAACACTGTGCCTTCTCCCACAACCAAGTTTGAATACAACAAAGGTTTAGAGAACAAAGACACAGCCAAAGAACAGAAAATTGAATTATATGAAAGTCTGACAACAACAAACCGTTCAACTGGGATGGTAAGAGAGGCAGAGCCAGCAGTGGAGCAGGGTCGGGCAGGAAAGATCCTCTGACCTAGGCACGCAGGTAGCCCGGACCCAGTCAGGGTGTGGGGCAGACTGACCTCGGTCGCACATTCACGCACAGTGAGACGGACCACACAGGCCCCAGAGGGCGAAGCTAGTGGTGGAGGGCTGATAGCAGTGGCACACTCGAGTGCAGTGGGACAAAACACACGGGCCCCAGTGACAGTGGCAGCTGCGGCACCTGTGGTGGCAGCGGCGGCGGGGGTGGGGAGGGAGGCAGCAGACGGGACGCCATTGCTCCTCTTTGACCCCGACCCCACATACAGCGTCACAACCCACCGACTGAGTTGCCCTGCTCTGGTGAACACCTAGGGCTCTGATCCTACTATGTAACAGGCACAAACAGCCCAAAAGATGGCGCAAGAAGAACTCAAAGTCCCAGAGCCAGCCAATAACTCTAAGCGACTGACAAATTGCCAGCCTCTCAGAAGCACAGTTCAAGACACTGTTTATCAGGATGCTCACAGAACTGGTTGATTATAGTCACAAATTAGAGGAACATATGAAGGCTAAACTAATTGAAATGAAGGGAGATGCACAGGAAATCAATAGTGATGGAAAGGAAACTGGGACTCAAATCAATGGAATGGACCAGAAGGAAGAACGAAACATCCAACCAGAAAGGAATGAAGAAATGAGAATTCAAAAAAATGAGGAGAGGCTTAGGAACCTCCAGGACATGTTTAAACATTCCAACATCCGAATTATAGGGGTACCAGAAGGGGGAAATAAACAGCCACGAGTGGAAAATGTATTTGAACAAATAATAAAGGAGAACTTCCCCAGTCTGGCAAAGGAAATAGACTTCCAAGAAATCCAGGAAGCTCAGAGAGTCCCAAAGAAGTTGGACCCAAGAAGGAACACACCAAGGCACATCATAATGACATTAGCCAAGATTAAAATGAAGGAGAGAATCCTAGAAGCAGCAGGAGATAAGGGGACAGTCACCTACAAAGGACTTCCCATCAGACTGTCAGCTGATTTCTCAAAAGAGACCTTACAGGCAAGAAGGGGCTGGAAAGAAGTATTCCAAGTCATGAAATCCAAAGACCTACACCCAAGATTGCTTTATCCAGCAAAGCTTTCATTTAGAATGGAAGGGCAGATAAAGTGCTTCTCAGATAAGGTCAAGTTCAAGGAGTTCATCATCACCAAGCCCTTCTTATATGAAATTCTAAAGGGACTTATCTAAGAAAAAGAAGATGAAAATAGGAACAGTGAAAGGACAGCAAACTCACAGTTATTAACAACCATACCTAAAACAAAAGCAAACCAAGAGGACAGCTAGATCAGGAGTGGAACCATAGAAATGAAGAACACATAGAGGGTTAGCAATAGGGGAGTGGGAGGAGGAGAAGGGGGAAGAAGGTACAGAAAATAGTATAGACAGCAGGTAGAAAATAGATAGAGGGGAGGGCAAGAATAGTATGGGAAATATAGAATCTAAAGAACTTGAGACACGTGGTTATAAACTAAGGGGGGGAGAATGGTGGGGGAGGGAGTGTGCGGGGGGAGGGGAATGAAGGGGGGGAATAGAACAACTGTAATGGTATAATCAATAAAATATAAAAAAACAATAAAAAATACACATAAAAATATTATGAATAAACATTAATGTCTAAGTCTGTGTGGACATATGTTTTCATTTATCTTGCATATATACCTAGGAGTGGAACTCTTGTGTCATGTAGCAATTTTATACATTATCTGTTTGAGGAACTACCAAGTTGTTTTCCAAAGTAGCTGCACCATTTTATATACCAGGAGCAGTTGTATCTACTCTTATTATCTGTCCTTCTATGTGACGAAAGGGGTGATATGAAAACACAGAATTTACTTTTGGGGCAAAATGGCCCAGTATTATTAATATTCTAAGAAATGCTTACTTTCTACGCCATCGTTCTACTACAACTGTGAGCTGAGTTTTCTTCAGCATGTGCTGTGATGATTTAGAAGGTCAAAGGAAAATCTAATGCTAGATACAAAATACATTTAAAAAATAGTTCCTATATTACCACCTAAATAATAAACAGCCCAAAGTCCCCCTACCCCACCACTTCAAATGGGCAAACTTTTCCTCATCTTTTGCTCCTCTGGGTGCTTTCCCTTTGCCAATGGCTTGAGTTTGGTTACCATGGAGTGAGCCTCCCAGAGCCCTTCTACTTCCCCCAACATAACATGCATCAGAGTTTATTTTCACTACTAGATTAATATTTGTCTTGTTTTCCAGTCTGTAAGGCACTGGGGCAAGGTGACCTTGGCTATCTTCCCCACATATTCACAGCATCTAGCATATGTGTCCACTTCATAACTATTTGTTGAGTGAAGGAGCAAGGAAGGTTTTTCACTAGAGTTTTCCTGCTTACTAAACTTTTCAGTGAGTGTGTATAAATTAGGCTTTACCAAGGCGTTTGCTTGGCTTAGATACAAAAAGCCCAAGCTGCACTTTAGTTTTTTGACATGCTCCAAAAACAGGCTTATTTTACCAGCAAATTTCTCCCTGCATCAGCTAACACTAAGCTGTGTTCAATACTTGTCTAAAAACTATTCTAATCTTCCCTAACAGAGGCCAGAGAGTAGCTGAAACAGCTCTGCTGACATTTGGGAAGCTCTGGTTCTGTCAGTCATTTTCTGTTCTTTATCATGTTTGGTTTTTTTTTCCAAAGGAAAAAGCTGTTTTCCTGTGTGTGAGAACATTCTCTCCTACCTAATAACGCTCAATTGTCTTTCTCTTCCATTACTGTGTGGGGAAATCTGTCCAGCTGAAATCAGAGCTGTGCATGTCAAAGTGTCTCATTCTATATAGATATGCAGCTGTCAGATCGGGGGAAGGATTGCCTTTAATGAAAACAAGTCATTTTTAACCGATATGACTGTAGAATTTATATGACTACAGCTATCTAGATCAAGTGATTTGGCATTTGTACTTCGAAAGCTCCCCCCATTTAAACAATGACTTGCAATGTAAGGCTTTCTGGATCCAAGTCATGCCTTTCCCACATTCTGCAGTTACTCCAACACAGTGCCCAGCACAGAGCCTGGCTCAGGGAAGGTACTCAATTCACAACACTGTTTCTACAAAACAACCACCCAAATGACTATGTTTCCCCTTAATGCCACCACTTGACAGTCCTTCCACCTGGAACAGCAGCTGCAGTCCACCAACCCTCCCTCCTCTACTTACCCTCAGGTCACGTCTTACATGCCCTCCCCTTAGACCACTTGATCCCTTAGGCTACTCTGACAGAGTTTTTGGTGAGACTTAACTCTTGTAAGTGCCTACATAGCATTTGCCAAGTGCCAGGCACTGTTCTAAGTGATGTGTACCTATATTAGTTTATTTAATTCTCTTAACAATCCGATTCCAAGTTTCCAGAGGAGGAAGTGGAGGCATTTGAACCCCAGCAGTCTGACTCGGGATCTATGTGTGTAACCAGCTTCTTTAATGTCTTTTTGTTAAACTGCCCCCTGCCCAACACACACACACACAAACCACGAGCTAGGAGGCTCTGGTTGGACAGGGTCAATCCCACCCTGTCCGTGTACCCCATGCCCAAGCCCAGCGCCTGGCATAGAGTAGGAGTGTTTATAAATGGACTTTCAGAAAACAGATGGGCAAAGGAACTTCAGGGGAAAAAGAGTAATCTGTACCTGGGTCCCTGCCCTGACTAAGCTCTGTACTTGATATTTTGCATCAAGAGATGCACCTGTTAGTAGCCGACCTCAGAGAGCCGAGCGTGCCATGCCCATGACAAAGCCAGTTCCTGCCGCTCTGTGTCACAGGGGCCTCAGAGCTAGCTGTATCTTCCTCAGGAGGCAGGGGACATAGGAACTCCAACTCTGGGTATGCGCGTCCTGGTGTCTGCTCTGACACCGGCCATTGAGTGGGATCCAGGAATGATGCTCAAGAAGGTTATCAACTTATAATAAGAAAAGAGCTGGCATATACTAGGCCCTTCCACAGGGTTCCAGAAACTCCCACTGTGGGCTCAGATCCTTACAACAATTCTTCCCTGTGGGGATTTGAGATGACGAGGAAACACTCCATGAGGGCAGCACTGTATCCCGTCCCCTGGTACAGCTCAGAGTGGCCCAGAGTCGATGCTCAATAAATATCTGCCGAGTGAACTTTGTAGATGAGGACACAGAAGCTCAGTGCATTCCAGGGGCACACGCGTCAGCACTCAGCTGGTACACTCTGCAGCTGAGATCTCACTGAAAGGCTCTCTGCAGCTAAGCCATGTTCTTCCCACATTCCACACTTACTCCACACACTTTCCCCTTCCCAAGAAACTTCTCGATAGTCTTGGAGTCTTGAGGGTTCAGGGGTGACTAACATGATACCCAGGGTCCAAAATGTGAGTCTTAAAAATTGTACTTGTGTGGCTTGGGGTGGCTGTGGATGTCAGAGAACCTCAGACGTTCTTCCATCTGAAAGGATAATGGGTCTGTGGGAATGTGGAAACCAGATTCTGAGAGGCTGGTGCCTCCCTTCCCCGCAGTTCCTCAGACCTGTCTCTTCTCCTTATTGTCACTCTTCACAGACACACACAGAAGTCAAAAAGGCTCTCTTTGCATCCTCTCTTTTCCTGGACATTCATGTCAGCAGGTTCTTTTTTTTTCCTGAATATTCGGGCACCGCTGATGTCCCTGTTAAATACACTGCTTCCAGGGCCGACTTTCAGGCTGGCTTCAAAGACAGACAAGCCTTAACTCGAAGCTGTGCAATGCTTTTTAAAGGCCCAGAGAGCAGCCGAAATGTGAAGTGATGTATCTTTTACAAATGACTGACCTCATTTCGCTCTATAAAAATGCTGGGCTCATTATTTATGTGGACTGCCTATCTCCTCATTATCAATCTTGGAGAGAAATTTTCATCTTCACACTTTAATGTTACATATGTTTAAGATTCTGTTTCTCTTACTTGCAAAAAAAATTAGCAATCTGTGAAAGTATCGTGGATAACCAGGGAAAAGATGGACCATTCTAACTAGTTGTAGAAGAGGTGCTATCAGTCTCCTCACCTGCAAGGTCCTTTCTTGTTTGGGATGTCTGTCTGTCTGAATGTCCGTCTGTCTGTGAGGGTAGTAATGGGTACAAAAACCCTGCTAACAGCTGAATTGGGTAGCCATGGATCTCAATTTACACATTTAAAAACTGGTAGCAGCTAAGTTCAAAAATACATTCCTATGCAAGAAACTGACTATGCTGGCCTTATATGTAAGGGAGACAACCGGCTACTACATGGTACAGTTTGAGGTTCACACTAAAAACAAACTCTCTAAATTTCGACCCTGTCCAGTCCGAGTCGCTACCCTAGCTCACAGACTGTTACTCTGAGAGTTGAAGAGGCATAGTGAAATCAAATGTAGAGTGGGCCAAACTGGAGAGACAGACGGTATCCCAAAATAGAAATTGCACATGATTTAGAATCTCAGCACTGCTATTTCTCACTGTGTGTCCTCTGTCACATGACTCAGCCTCTCTGAGCCAAATCTTCCCCATCTCTAAAAGAAGTTTAATGATATTCATATCACAGGGTTGTGGCAAGGGCAAAATGAGAGAAAGTTAGCTAAAGCACCAGTGCCCTCCACCTTAGCCTACCTGAGGCTGCAGCTGTGGACCGCCCAGTGCCTGCAAGATCGCATCCCACTCTCCTCGGCTTTCCTCACCTTTTCCTCAGCCTCGAGTATCTTCCCCTTTGTAGTTCCCTCTTATTCTCAATATTCTTTTTGAGGTATATTTTATTGCTATTACAGCTGTCCTAATTTTTTCTCCCCTTTATCCCCCTCCACCCTGCACTCCCTTTCCCTCCAGCGTCTTCCCTCTTAGTTCATGTCCGTGGGTCATGCATATACGCTCTTTGGCTTTTGTACCTACCATTTATGCTTCTTATTCCACGTACCTTTTCCCCTATTTTCCCCTCTCCTCCTCCCCACTGATAACCCTCCATGTGATCTCTATTTCTGTGATTCTGTTCCTTTTCTAATTATTTGCTTAGTTTGTTTTTGTTTTTGTTTTTAGGTTCAGTTGTTGATAGTTCTGAGTTTATTGTCATTTTACTGTTCACAGTTTTGATCATCTTCTTTTTCTTAGTAAGCCCCTTTAACATTCCATATAATAAGGGCTTGGTGATGATGAACTCCTTTAAGTGGACCTTATCTGGGAAGTACTTTATCTGCCCTTCCATTCTAAATGAAAGTTTTGCTGGATAGAGCAATCTTGGGTGTAGGTCTTTGGATTTCATGACTAGGAATACTTCTTTCCAGCCCCTTCTTGCCTGTAAGGTCTCTTTTGAGAAATCAGCTGACAGTCTTATGGAAACTCCTTTGCAGGTAACTGTCTCCTTTTCTCTTGCTGCTTCTAAGATTCTCTCCTTATCTGTCATCTTGGCTAGTGTAATTATGATGTGCCTTGGTGTGTTCCTTCTTGGGTCCAACTTCTTTGGGACTCTCTGAGCTCCCTGGACTTCCTGAAAGTCTATTTCCTTTGCTAGATTGGGCAAGTTCTCTTTCATTATTTTTTCAAATAAGTTTTCAATTTCTTGCTCTTCCTCTTTTCCTCCTGGCACTCGTATGATTCCAATGCTGGAACGTTTAAAGTTGTCCCAGAGGTTCTTAAGCCTGTCCTGAATTTTTGAATTCTTCATTCTGTTCTGATTGAATGTTTATTTCTTCCTTCTGTTCCAAGTCACTGATTTGAGTCCCAGTTTCTTTCCCTTCACTGTTGGTTCCCTGTATACTCTTCTTTATTTCACTTTGGGTAGCCTTCACTTCTTCCTTTATTTTGCGACCATACTCAGTCATTTCTGTGAGCATCCTGATTATCAACATTTTGAACTCTGCACCTGATAGGTTTTCTATGTCCTTGCTGCTTAGTTCTTTTTCAGAAGTTTTGATCTCTTCTTTAATTTTGACCAAATTTCTTTGTCTCAGCACAACCATTATGTTGCAAGGGGCAGAGCCTTAGGTCCATCCAGGTAGGCATCCCACTTGGTTGCATTGTGGTGCTGCCTGTGGAGGAGGGGTCAGAGAGGGAATAATGCTGCTTGCTCAGCTCTCAACCATCTTTCAGTCACTATTCCTGCTGCCCACAAGCAAATTGGGCCCTCTGGTACTGATTCCTGGTGGGTGGTTTTGTGTACATTCTAGGATACTGTGGGCCTGTCCAGCAGACTTTCCTGTGAGACCGTGAGCTTCTCCCACCACTGGAACGCTGACAGGTTTTGACTGCCAGAGATTTTGAGGCTTTCTTTCCCCACGCTGCAACCCTGAGTTGCATGGTCTGTGTCATTCCCCAGCTGTTCCTCCAGGTTTATCCGCACACAATCATGGGATCCCAAGTCCACCAACCACCACCCTGCCCACCTGTTACACCAGCTACCACTTGCCATGCATCTTCTCTGCCCCTCTTACCAGTCAGGGTGAATATTTCTTCTTTAACTCTTTGGTTGACAGACTTCCATACAGTTCAATTTTCTGGCTGTTCTGATTGTTTTTTTGTTTTTTAATCAGTTTTTATCTTTCCTTTGGTCACATGAGAAAGTAAAGCATATCTACCTATACCTCTATCTTGGCTGGAAGCCCTTATTCTTGATGTTCTTAGGTGGTCTTGTATTTGCCAATCAGAACGTGGGGAGAAAATGAATAAACATTAGCTGAAAAGTATGAGTGGCAGGAGGGAGAGGGAAATGCCAGTGTAGACTGTTTTTGCCAGTCATCACACTATGTGCATTTTGGGATCTTACAGCAGCCTCCAACCAGCCGCACAGTTCGGGGAGCCTTGGTGCTCTACTCCTCACACTCTGTGATGCATCATCAGTGAAGAGCCATAGCCCCCATCCTGGAGTGCATTCTAGAGTCACAGGAATGCAGGATCAAATGGCACAGAGGTCAAGTGCGCTTGCCAACACGGGACTGCAGGCCTTACCAAACGATCATCCTTATGTCTCAGCCACCTCGTATATGAAATAGACAAAGGAAAGTTACTTTCTTATTAACAAATTGATAATTGTTATGCACTGGATATTTTCATCCCTCCACCCCAAATTCAAATGTTGAAATTCTAACCCCAGTGTGATGATGGTATTAGAAGGTGGGCGTTTTGGAGGTGACTGATCATAAGAGTAGAGCCCTCGTGAATGGTATTAATGACCTTATAAAAGAGACCCTGAGAGAAGATGGCCACCCATAAATCAGGAACAGGTCCTCACCAGAAACCCAATTTGCTAGTCCCTCGGTCTTGGACTTCCCAGCCTCCAGAACTGTGAGAACTGTTTGTTGTTTAAGTCACCCAGTCTGTAGCCTTCTTACTATAGCAGCCCAAACTGACTTAGACAACCTTAATATCAGCATGAATATGATTTTAGCTCTTTGGTCTTGGAAAATTTACTTATTCAGACAGATCAGATTCTGCCGATTACAGAGGACAGAAACCACTCAAACAAGGTCGAGTAAAAGAGAATCATAAAGAGCTATGACAGGATCCCAAGCAAATGTAGTACAGGAGGTACAGCCAAGCTTCACAGGAGCTGGAGAGCCATCTGTCTTTCCCTCTCCCCTCACTTGTGCACAGACACAGAAAGAGAGAGACAGAGTTTTTCATCATTGCTTCTGTCTCTGCATTTGCCCCACTGTCGACACAGCAGATCAGGGTCCTCACGATTCTCTATGCATCTTCAACTTGTAAGTGGCATTGACCTGCCATGGGCCAACTCTGGTCCTGGTTCTATTGGGTCTAATGTCCAATTTTTATGGCCCTGTTACTACAGGAACTGCATTTCTTAGTCAGACCCCAGAGAGAAGAAGACTGGATTTTGGCCAGATTTTGGGTTGGCTCTTTGAGATTAAGCTATTACACTCCCCAGTCTAATTGTCGAGTGTGGGTCATACAGGATGAGAGTCACTCTTTCCTGGCATGTGGGTAAGACCTGTTAAGCCAAAAGAAGGAGATTTACTAATAGGACAAAAGTCACTTTCTCGGGCCCCTTTTCGCAGAGCTGGCTGGACCCCATAAAGCATGACTGACTGACGGACCATAACTATTTTATGAGCCTTTATCTTCAGGTCTAGAAATTACTGGAAGTGCCCTGAAGGTGCAGAGGTTCTGGGAATCCATGGAACAGGACATGCTAGTCCACAACGATGGGACTAGACCCTACACCCAAACATAACATCGAAACAAGTTACAGCCTCACTGAAACATCCTGCTCTACAGCCACCTCATTTCCCAATAACAAGCCAAAGCCCTGACCCAGGCACCCTTCTCCACACCGAGCCCTTTCCCTGCTCTTGGGAAAGTGAAAATAAAACCTTTGCTCTCTGCATTTTCTTCTCTCTGTGAATTCTTTCACAGCCCATATCATCAACCACCCTAATAATTACCACAAGTAAAAATTTCAGATTACAAATTTAATTTAAGAAAGGTGTTAAATTTTAGTTTTCATAGAAAAATCTTTTCATAATACGTTATTCATTTCTCCATGTTTTATAAATTTTTTCTGATGAAAATACATATATATTTTATAAATTTAGGAAATGTACAAAACTATTAAAAATAAAAGTTAATCTCAATCTTTCTACTTAAAAATTAACCTGGTTAACATTTTTATACGTTTCTCTCTCTTTCCCTAGTGCATTTTTCATGGATAGGCTTGTAATATTTATTTTGTAGCACGGTTTTTCTTGGTTTTTAGTGTCCTGGAAAAAAATTCTGAAATAAAGATTCAAAATCACATAATTAATTTTGAAGGTGACCCCAGGAAACACCAGTAGGAAAGTGGGGGAGTGATACAGGGAAGGGTAATGTTCCAGTCACTACTGCTGTGGAATAGGTAACTTCTTCGTTGTATGAAACAGCTATATTTTTTTAGTTGTATGAACCGTACAGCCTAGTTGTATGAACCATTGTATTTTGCATACAATGCTGTGCATCAGAAATTTGTAAAGCGTTCAACAGTGACATGTCCTCAGCCTGCAGGCATTTGAAGGTTCTCTGGGCCGCATGTTCCAGATGGCCCACTTCTACGGCTAGCGGTTGACCCTGAGGGTCTGTAAGGAGCTGTTTGGTTTCTGGACCAGAGCATCTACATGTGGGCTCTGTAGCATGGCAGCCTCAGTGTACTCAGACTTGTTACCTGGTGACTAGTGTCCCCAAGGTGAGTGTCAAAGAACCCAGCAGAAACTGCTGGTCTTTTGTAGTCTAGTCTCAGAAATCACGTAGTGTCACCACTGCCATGCTACTTTGATCAAGGCCATCGAGAGCCCGCTAGGGAATGGGACATAGATCATACCACTTAATAGTAGGAATGCCAAAGATTTGGGGGCCTTTTAAAAAATTATTACAGGAAGGAAGCCAATAAGTTTGTATAATTAACCCAGTTGGCACAGTGTTGCAACTGGAGCTGAGTTCTGCTGGAGAGCGCATGGAAACTGTAGAAAACATTTCAAAATTGTCCCCAGGGAGGACTGAGGAAGCTGAAATGTTTAACCCAAAACTTCACATCAGTAATTAGTTAGGGCTGGGAAGTTTGAGGAGGAAGCAATAATTTCCCTAGGATTTGATGGGCACTCCCCTAGCATGGACTTCTAGCATGCTGCCTGGGCAGAGGAATGCCTCAGACGGAGAGCTTCGCATGGTCACAGCAAACGGCCTTTCAGGAACAGAGAACTGCACAGAGATGAATGCTAAGGGGGTCTGAGGATGGGGCGTATAGTACCTCCTACAGTGTATCTAAACCATTTTTCCTGCCACTGAATATTCTTTGTGAGGACTTTTAAGTGCCACATATATTTTTTAATTTAAGTTTTATTTTTAAAAGATTTTATTTATTTATTTTTAGAAAGAGGGGAAGGGGGAAAAAAAGACAGGGAGAGAAACATCGATGAGAGAAACATCCATCAGTTGCCTTCTGTACATGCCCCAACCTGGGATGGTACCCACAACCCAGGCATGTGCCCTGGCCGGAAATCGAACTGGTGAACTTTCGATTTGTGGGATGACGCCAACCAAATGAGAGCCACAACAGCCAGGGCTATATAGATATTTTGTTGTTTAATTAACACCTCTGCACATAAAGCTGAGGGGTGTACCAAAACATCGCACCACCATACCAATGAAAGCCACTACATTTTCTTTAACTTTAAGACCACCGGTTATTCATCGTTCTAATTTTCAACTTTCACCTCTCTCTCCATGATTCCTTTTCAATTTGTACCACCTTTATTCTAGGCAGATAACCTAATCTGGTTCAGTGACAAAATAGAAAAAAAAATCAGATGACCAACCTCAACTTTGTCCTTTCCTACCTACCCATTTTCCTATGTCTAATCCCTTTGTCGTTTTCTTCCAACCACAGAAGCTGAGGAGTCCCGCCTTCAGTTCCAGACCAACCCTATCCTGCCTTCCTCTATATGAATCCCTGCCATAACCCCACCTGAGTTCTTCCTGCCTCCTCCTAGATCTTACCTGTTTACTTCTCTCTCTACCACTTATTTTCAACCTCTCACTCACTCTTTACTCCTCCCCTGCTCCCTATAAACATATCCAAGCATTTCTTCAGGCTAAAATCACATGTACTTACCCACCTGGTAACTGTGTAATTTCTCTCCTCACTTCCCAGTCATTTCACAACACACTGCATTTGAGCTTCTGCCTCCATCAGTCTTTTGAAACTCTTCTCGCCATGGCCGTCCATCAACAGCCCACTGCCAACTCTGGAGGATAAGTCGTAGTGTCTGGTTCTTGGATCCCTTCTGCTGATGAGTCATGGAGAGCTTTCCTCTTTTTGGAAGCCCTGTTCTCTTGGCCTCCATGACTCTGATTCTGGACCCTCCTGATGAACCAGGCCTCAAGGACATTTCTTCTTCCTTTTGTCTGTCACCATTCCTTCAGCTCGCACAAAATGTTGCAGTCCCCTGGCCAGTACTGGCTTTTTGGTTACATTTTCTCCCAAGGCGATCTTATCCTCTTTCACACTTCCAATCATATATCTGCAGTCCTTTGTCTAAAACCCTTGGTGCCATATGGATTCAGAATCCAGGATTTTTCCAATTTTGGAAAGGTAATAAGGAGCATATACTGAAAATTAAATACTGTTCTCAATGGAGTCTGAAACAGCACCTTCTGATCAAATACACAATTATTTCTGTAGCAAAATATAAACATTCACACTAAGGATTTTTAAAGGGGTGATAAATAGTACATTGAGTTCAACTTTTGGTGTCAAAATTGCTCAGATCAGGTCAAGTTTTGCCACCAAGTAAAACTTTTAACGACTTTTGGTTTTTATACTTTCTTGGATTTGGAGATTGCAAGTAAGGGAATGCAGATCTCTGCCACCGGGGAGCTGATATGTTCTCCCCCAATTTTTATTTCCAGGTCACGGTTTTCTCTGAAGCGTTAGGCTTAGCTGTCCACAATTCTGCCTAGATATAGCTACCTGGATGTCTTACAGGCATATCAAGCTCAACTCACCCAAAGCTGAATATCGGCCACTCACTCTAAGGTCTGGTCCTGTGAGAAACAGACTCTGAAACATATCTGCATACAGGAGGTTTACGGGGAATGCTCTAGGGTACAGCACCTGGAGGCCAGCATGTGGGATGGGACAGCAGAATTAGGCACAGAGAGAAGCTGAAGTGTGATGCAGACAAAACAAAGGACTCTGTTGATCTTTGGGAAGGTCCTGGGCTGAAAGGACCCCTCAGAGTTTTCCTGAGTTGAGAAAATGGGACCTAGTTTTTGTGCTTCTACATTAACCAGGCATTGAATATAGGTTGCCCTTGCAAGGGGGCCTAACCCTGAGCAAAGTAGCTCCCCTGGGCCAAAGAAGACCTGTGGGCCATCAGTTGCCATTACTTCTGGAGGCTAGGGGAGTGGTGGCTTCTTCCCCATAGCATCCACTGAAAGCTCTCCTCCTGGTTTCTCTGTCTGCCACCTGCTCAGACACACAAGCTTCCAATGATCCTGGACTCCTCTCCATCCCTTACTGCTTCCATGTCTGATAACTCATGCTGTCCTGTCAACTTAGTCTCCCAAATATATTTTTAAAATCTGCCTCATCTCCTTCATCGTCATGTCCAATGTCCTAATTGAGACTCATACTGTCTCTTTGTTGCCTGATTTATGGAAATTGTCTTCTTCTGACACATTTTCCTTTCTTCCATTCTTTTCCCAATTATATTCATTTTCTGTATATGCAGCAGAATGAGCTATCCCAAACCTCAAATCTGAACAGGGCATTCTACTGCTGAAAATCTTCTGATGGCTCACAATTCCTATAGTAGATGTCCTTAGCCTATTATACAAGGACTGCCTAGCTCCTCCCCACCCCTATCCTAACACTGACTGTACTAGCATCTCTCTTCAGCACACTCTCTTCCTCCTTCATGCTATGCTGCTTCTTGTCTCCATGCTTTTGTTCATGTAGTTGGTCCTCTCTGCCCAGATGCCCTTCACTCCCCTCAACCCACCCATTAAGACTTGGCTTAGCTATCACTTGCGTTGAAAATCCTGCCTAACTCCCCATCTCCAGTCTCGGTTGGGTGTACCTTCTCTGTGCATTTCTAATGTCCTGTGCATACATCTCCCATTATATTTAACATTCTGTGTTTTATTAGACATGTTGCTTCCCCTTGAAAACAAGGACAACAGTTTCACCTTTTACGCTTCTCACCTTACACACAACTAGGGACATAACTGTCTCTCAAGAAAAGCCTTTTCAATGAATGAATAAAACATTATAACAATAATTATAATATCTATTGTTTATTAGTGTGCTGAGCGCTCTGTTCAGACAGTCACACTTATTTTCTCCCTTTATCCTTAAACACTTTTATGAGGAAAGTACTATTATTCTCATTTTTATATGAAGAAACTGAGGCTCTGGGGGCTTAACTAACATGCTTAGAGTCACACTGCTGCAAGGTGATAGAACTGGGATTTGAATGCAAGTATGTTTGACCCCAAAATGTAAGTTCTTAACTCACTGGCTTCCAGGAGCCAGTGAGCATCCATCCACAGCCCCAAAGGTGCAAAGGCTCTTGGGAACCAACACCTAGTAAAACGAGGCTTACAAGGTCAGTGTGCAGTTCAAAGTTTAGAGCATGAGATCTCTTACATTAAGCTTCAGTGGTCTCCTACTGAATATTCAATATGGTCCCATTTCTGAAAAATGGCTTAGAAGGACAACTGTTCCCAACACACTGCTGTTCTCTGAGACCTGAATGCTTCGAGCTCTTTCTAGCTTGGAGGCCTTTGCACATTCTGTGCCCCTGCCTTCCTTGTCTTTTCTATATTCTTCTCTTCCATATAGAGAGCTCTTTTGTATTTCTTTGTAAATGGTACTTCTTCAAAAATGTTTTTAAAGTAGGTCCCCATTATTATCTGTCTCATCTCCCTGTTTCCTTCATAGCATTTACCTTGATTTGTATTTTACTTCATTTGTTTATTATTTTAAATATATATTTTAATTAATTAATTTATTTTTTGAGAGAGAGAGAGAGAAACATCAATTTGTTGTTCCACTTATGTATACATTCACTGGTGATTCTTGTATGTGCCCTGACCTGGGATCGAACCCCCAACCTTCACAAATCAGGATGATACTCTAACCAAAAAAGCTACTCATCCAGGGCTCATTGGTTTATTTTTGTCTGCTCTTTTCCCTAGAAGTATAAGTTCTGTTACATTAGGGTTTTTTTTTTTTTATTGTATTCCCAGAGCTTAACACAGTGAATGAACAAATAGGAGCTTCCACCAGTAGGAGGGGTGGAAAGGGCAGAGAGGATGTGAGGCAAGGCAGCAGCTGGCAGATAGGTGGGCAAAGTGGCAGCTGGTGGACTGGGCAGTCCCACACTTGCATGCAAATAAACTGGGAGGAACAACTAGGAAGCGAGACAGACCTCACAAGTCAGAGTTCCATTGCTGGGAAATGAAGCCTCAAAACCTCTGACTAAAAAAACCCGTGGAGGTTGAGGGAGCAGGAAAAACTCCCAGCCCTACAGAAGAGTTCCTCAGAGAGACCCACAGGGTCCTAGAATGTACACAAACCCACCCACCCAGGAATCAGCACTAGAAGGGCCCAATTTGCTTGTGGGAATCAGGGGAAGTGATCGAAGGCCAGTTAAGAGCTGAGCAAGTGGCATCGTTCCCTCTTTCGCCCCTCCCCCACATACAGTGCCACAAATCAGCCAAGTAGGTTGTCTAGCCTGAGGCTCTGCTGCTTCCTGTGTAACATATGCACTGAGAAAAAAAAATGTATGGCCCTAGTGAAAGAACAGATCAAATGTCCAAAAGCAGAACTAAGCAATGAGGAGATAGCTAACCCATCATATGCACAGTTCAAAATATAGGTAATCAGGATGCTCACAGAAATGGTTGAGTATGGACACAAAGTAGAGGAAGAAGTAAAGGCTATGCAAAGTGAAATAAAGGGAAAATATACAGGGAACCAACAGTTAAGGGAAGAAAACTAGGACTCAACAGTTTGGAGCAGAAGCAAGAAATAAACATTCAACCAGAACAGAATGAACAAACAAAGATTCAAAAAAAAAAAAAAAAGAATTAGGACAGTCTTAGGAACCTCTGGGACAACTTTAAGCTTTCCAACATCTAAATTATAGGTGTGCTAGAAGGAGAACAGAAAGAGCAAGAAGCTGAAAACCTATTTGAAAAAATAATAAAGAAGAACTTCCCCAATCTGGTGAAAGAACTAGACATGCAAGTCGAGGAAGCTCAGAGAGTCCCAAAGTTGAACCCAAGGAATCTCACATGAAGGCACATCATAATTACATTACCCAAGATGAAAGATAAGGAGAGAATCTTTAAGGCAGCAAGAGAAGAGGAGACAGTTACCTACAAAGGAGTTCCCCTAAGACTATCAGCTGATTTCTCAAAAGAAACCTTGCAGTCAAGAAGGGGATGGGAAGAAGTATTTGAAGTCATGAAGGGCAAGCACCTACATTGAAGGTTACTCTATCCAGAAAAGCTATCATTTAGAATGGGAGGGCAGATAAAGTGCTTCCCAGATAAGGTCAAGTTAAAGGAGTTCATCATCACCCAACCCTTACTATGTGAAATGTGAAAAGGACTTATCTAAGAAAAAGAAAATGATGAAAAAAATATGAAGAGTTAAGTGACAACAAACTCACAACTATCAACAAAAAAAAGTAACAAAACAACAAACTCGCAACTAAACTTAAAAAAATAACAAATTAAGGGAACAACTAGAACAGGAGCAGAATCACGGAAATGGAGATCACAAGGAGGGTTATTAGGTAGGAGGAGGAGGAGGGAGAATAGGGGAAATGGTACATGAAATAAGAAGCATAAAAGGTAGGTACAAAATAGACAGGGGGGGAGGTTGAGAATAGCACAGTAAATGGAAAAACCAAAGAACTTATATGTATGACCCATGGGCATGAATGAAGTGTGGGTGGAGGAGAATGCTGGTGGGAGGGGGTTCAGGGTGGAGGAGAATAAAGGGGAGAAAAAATTGGGACAACTGTAATAGCATACTCAATAAAATATATTAAAAACAAAGTTGAATACCTATATAACAAATTTAGTATTAAGACAAAGAAAGCAGGAAATAACATGTCTGTGAGGATATGGAGAAATTGGAACACTTGTGCACTGCTGGTGAATACATAAAATGGTGCAGCCACTATGGACACATGCCAGTTCTTTGAATAAATGAAATCAAAATTACCGTATGATCCAGCACTTCTACTTCTGGGATATATCCAAAACAATCCATGGTCTAGTGGATCTTACATTTCTAGAAGTAAGAGCAGACAAAAATAAGCAAATGAAGTAAAATGCTTACAAATCAAGATGAATACTATGAAAAAAAAAAACCAAAGGAGAGACTTTTTTTTTCAAAAAAAAAAATGAAAGCAGAGACTTGAAAGACATTTGAATACCCATATTCACAGCACCACTACTTGCAATAGCCAAAAAGTGGAAGCAACCCAAATGGCCACAGATGGATGAATGGATAAACAAAATGTGGGACATACATAAAATGGAATACTATTGAGCTGTAACAAGAGAGGACATTCAGACACATGCTACCACATGGATGAACTTTGAGCACATTATGGTAAGTGAAATAAGCCAGTGACAAAAAGACAAAGATTGTATGATTCCACTTATATGAGGTACCCCAGAAAGTCAAATTCAGAGAGACAAAAAGTAGTACCATTGTCCTTGGAAGCTGGAAGAAGGCAAAATAAGAGTTATTGTTTTTTTTGACAACAGAGTTTCAATGTTTTAAGAAGAAAGTGTTCTGTAGATGAATATTGGTAATGGTAGTGCAATATACAAGATACCAATGAATTGTGCACTTAAAAATAGTAAAGATGGTAAACTTTATGTTGTGTATATTTTACCACAGTTCAAAGGAAGAACAGAGAGAAGGAGAGAGGGAAGGAAGGAAGGAAGGACGAAAGGAAGGGAGGAAAGAGAAAGTCATACACCTGATTAGCAGCATTGCTGGTCTCCTAGCTCCCAGTCCAGTATCCTCCAATTTATGTATGCTGGCCCCCATCAGAGCACATTTTATTAACTAAGTTTTACAACTATCTCCTTTCTGATAAGAGTAAATATTTCTAGGATATATCAAAAAGGGATAATACTTATTTTGGAATTAGAAGACAGTTTAGAGTTTATTTAAAATGTATCTTCTGTAGCAGTCAAGACGAGGATAATGTTAACACAGGCAGGAAGCCATTACTACCCTGACACATTTTGGGTAAGTGGGGAGGAGTGGTCACTGAAACTTGAAGAGCTGAGGTTATAGGAGAGGCAATGGCCTTTTGTAAAAGAATGGGGCTGTTGCCATGCACTGCTAACAAAAAAAAAAAAAAAAAAAATCAAACAAATATGCCTTTCTCTGATCTTCTACTAGTTCTCCCCATTGGTTGAACCCATCTGGAAGTGAGAGGGCAAAAGAATTCATTGAGGCCATTCATAAAGACCCCAGGACACAGAGTAGAGGCAGAAGGCAGAGAATGGATCTAGAGGTGACTTCACTATACTGCACTTCATTTTAGAAGTGAAAGCACTCAGACTCAAGGAATTAAATGACTTGCTTAAGGTCTCCCAGTGATAGATATGGGACTATCATGGTATTTAATACCCAATGAAGTGTCTACCCATGCATCAATTAGAAATGAAAACATTTGTCTAAATCTGGAAAATCTGCCACAAACCAAGCAAACATCTGAAGGAAGTTTTGTTTTTTTTAAAAAAGTATGCACAGCTTCCACAGAATTAGCACTCATCAGGAGCTTTTATGCTATAGGCTTCACTAGCCTGATTCATCCCACATGATGAAGGAAAAATTTTAAGATCATGAGTTTTCTTACTGGTGTGTCCTAATGATCACCACAGTGTATGGGACATTTAGAAGAAGCTAAAGCAGAGTATAGCTTATAGATGTTTAATTAAATAAAATAAGACAGCTAAATCAAAGAAAAATTTTTAAAAGATTCAGACTTGGATCCTCAAACCAGGATTTTTCACAATTTAAGGACCATGAGACAACTTAGCAGACTCCTAGAAGTTCACAAAATGCTAAAATATTAATATATCTAATATTAAAATAATATTTAAAATATCTATAGAATACTTAACATGTTGCCTCTCTGGCACATATTACATGCTTAAAAAGTGCTAGCTGGTAGTGTTATGGCGTAAAATATTCTTTTCCCTCCAAGGTGGTTATTCAGCCACATTGTGTGACTAATTCCTCACAGTTTGGGCTGACATTGGTCTATTGATCTGTGAAGACCACCATGAAGTCCAAGTGAATTATGACAGTCATAATGATGGTGATGCATCTTAAGTAGAAAACAGTGTCTGGCAACGCTGAATTTGATGAGGGAACAGGAGGAGGAATGAAAGAAGAAAGAAAAAGAGAAGCTGTAGGAGAAGAAGAAGAAAGAGCCCGAAAGGTAGATCTTTTGAAGGGTGAGGAAGAGAGGATGTGTCAGCCTGCCACTGTGGTTGATCCCAGGATCCAGGGCTAGACGTATGTTGGATCAAGGTAGAAAATCATTTAGGCTGAAATCAGTCTCAATGTGTCATGCATAGAGGACAGTGCCATACTAAAGATGCCAACATTCAGAAAGGGATTCCCTAGAGGATCAGTTACCGCCTTCTCTCTGCAATTTGTGTGGGAGGCCTACATGTGCAGGAGGAGATTTCCTGTAATTCCACATTTTAATTTGCCCTCTTCGCTTGGTGGAAACTACTGTCTGATATCATTAGGTAGGACTGCGCCAGGCTGTAGGGGGCCCCCTCCTAATCATCTTTTGAATGTGAAGTTCTCTGAACATCTCTAGGGACTCTAAAGAATGTGAAAATATCACCAAAATGGATCTCATCTTCAAGGAACTTGCAGCCCCAATTTGCTTGTTGAATTGCTTACAGATTTCTCCCCGGTCAAGTGCATCAACATAATCAGAAGAGTTAAAAAAAAACCTCTCATATCTGTTTTTCTTCCCAAAGAAGAAAATGTACTAGCTACATCATTTGTGGCAATAACAGAAAAGCAAAATAAGGAAAACCAAGCATTTGGTGTGTTTGTTCTGGAATTAAAATTAAGCTGTCCTAGCTTAGTGTGCCCATCACTAACTATATTCTGAGAGAGCTAGCATTTCAATGGCACTAAAACCATCTAAGCATTTCAGTTGTTTATTTGTGAAGCTGGGTGACAGCCTTCCGAGGCCCCTTCTATTTCCTGTTGGGGAGGTGACAGCAGTTTTCCTTCTGTCCATGGTTTCCTTTACTTTCTTTGAGCAATAAAGTGAGGCAAATCTCATTGGTGCTGTCAGGTTTCCAGTTTCCTGATTCCCCTGGCTGCGGTTTCAACTAATTCTCTGTTTTATTTCCTTTTTTTGTTCCCTGTTCTATGCCACCAATGTTGTTTGTTCCAAGAATTTGTTAAATTATGGGAACTCTGTGATCTTTTCTGGTAGGCTTCTGTGGTTCCTGCATGAAAAGAATTCTGCATTAGGGCAAAACTTATTTATACAGTATGTTTCACATGTGAAGCAATCTAGCAATCTCCCTTTGAAGGAATCACATTTTGAAACAGAAACCTAAAAACGTGAGACCTAACATGTTCCAGGATAGGTGATTTAAGTAGGAATCTAGAAACTCACAGGACAATAGGTGTTAACTTCACGGTTTTTTAAAATAATCTAGAAGATTGTTCAAATTGGAGGATTTGATCATTCATTTAAAAGAATACTGCATGATATGGATGGACCTAGAGGGTGTTATACCAAGTAAAACAAGTCAGAGAAAGACAAATACCATATGATTTCACTTATATATGGACTCGAAAGAGGAAAATAAACAAGCAAAATAGGAACAGATGCATAGGTACAGAGAACAGACTGATGGTTACCAGAGGGGAGAGGGGATGGGAAATTTAGGGGAAAAAGTTGAATGGATTAAGAAGTACATATTGGTACTTCTTAATTGGTACTATTCTGTAGTACTAATTTGAAGTACAAATTGGTACTACAGACTAGTCACAGGGACATAAATTACAGCACAGGGAATATAGTCAATGATATTGTAACAACTACATATGGCGCCAGGTGGATACTTGAAATATCGGGGGGACTACTTTGTAAAGTATATGATTGTCTATACATAAATCAGAAAGTCAAGCCTAGTCATGTTAGTGATTGACTACAATAGGGAAATAATGAAGAAGTACTGTCATAAAAAGAGAGATGACGTCAACCACACACATGTCACATATTCTACAGGGAGGAGAAGGGAAAGGTATCACTACAAGCCTTTCACTACCACAACCTGTTTATAAAAGGAAATGGAAAGGTTAAATAATTTTCCCAAGGCCACATGGCTAGGAAGTAATGGAGCTGGGATCCTTCCCAGTCAGATGCCTAAGTTTATCTTGATGCCACTAAATCATCAAAGATATTTTATATGTATGTAAGTTTGGTTTTCCTTCTATTAAAACTTGCTTTGCACACCTACTGAATGATCGAAATCTGGAACACTGACAATGCCAAACGCTGGTTAGCATGTGGAGCACCAGGAACGCGCCCTTGTTGCTTCCAGGAGCACAAAATGGTACAGACACTCTGAAGATACTGGCGGTTTCTTAAAAAACTAACACACTCTTACCACATGATTAGCAATCACGCTCCTTGGTATTTACCAAAAAGATAACAACTTATGCCTACACAAAACCTGCACATAGATGTTTAGAGCAGCTTTATTCTTAATTACCAAAACTTGGCAGCAACCAAGATGTCCTTCAGTAGGTGAACAAATAAATACATAAACTGCGGTCCATCCAGACACTGTAATATTATTCAGCACTAATAAGAAATGTACTGTCAGGTCATGAAAAGACATGGAAAAATTTTAAATGCATATTACTAAGTGGAAGAAGCCAGCCTGAAAAGGCTGCTCCAGGTTCTGGAACCAATGTCAATATGGGACAAAAGGATATTCTCCACACTAATGAGCAACTTGCTGGACACCAGCTGAGTATCCTGCGATTCAACGTGATCCACCTGAAAATAGTATCAGATTCCATGGGTTAAGAATTCAGTCCTACAAGACTGCTTCCCACCCCACCCCCATTGACTTCAGATGGCCGTTTCCTATGCTTCTGACCAACTGGCTATAGACTGGGGGCTCCAATGACCCCTACCCCCTCTTTAGGTTTAATTAATTTGCTGGACTGGCTCGCTGAATTCATTAAAACATTTTACTTACTAGATAACTGGTTATTTCCAAAGGATATAACTGAGGCCCTGTCTGGGTGGCTTTGTTGGTCAGAGCATTGTCCCATACACCAAAAGGTTTCAAGTTCAATTCCTGGTCAAGGCACATACCTAAGTCGCAGGTTTGATCCCCGTTTGGGGTGCATACAGGGGGCAACTGTTCAATGTCTCTCTCTTCCTTCCTTCCTCTATCTCTTAAAATAAATTTATAAAAGAGAAGAGTATAACTCCGGGACACCTAGGTAGAAGAGATACATAGAACAAGGTGTGGAGATAGACCCTCAGAGCATGCTGTCCTCCCAGCACCTCCAACAGGTTGTTTCACCAGCTTGGAAGCTCTCCAATCCCCATCCTTTTGCATTTTTATGGAGGTTTCATTACTTAAGCATGACTGATTCAAGTCATTGGCTATTGAAGATTGAACTCAACCTCCATCCCTCTTTCCCTCCCCAGAGGTCAGGGGGTAGGACCAAAAGTTTCAACCCTCTATACACAGGCTTGGTTCTCCTGGTAACCAGCCCTCATTCTAAGATGCTTTCAAAGTCACATTAACCTACCAATGGACACTTGCTTATATCACTTAGGTAATTCCAAGGGGTTCCAAGCTCTGTGCCAGAAACCAGAGGAAGATCAAATATGTATTTCTTAGTATAAACCACAATGTCACAGCTACATGCTATATTATTCCAACATGTGATGTTTTTGGAAAGGCAAAACTATGGGAAGAGTAAAAAGATCTTTGGTTACTAGGAGTTGGAAGTGGGGAGAGATGAATAGGCAGAGCACAGAATATTTTTAGAGCAATGAAAAGACTCATCAGTGTGATACCGTACTGATGAATACATGTCACTATACATTTGTCCAAACCCACAGAATGTATAACACCAACAGCAATCCTAATGAAAACAATGGACTTGGGGTTTAAATGATGTCAATGCATGTTCATCAACTGTAAAAAATTTACCACCCTGGTGGGAGATGTTGGTAAGGGGGCGGGTTACACATGTGTAGGGGAAAGGGGTTGTTAAAAAACGTTCACTTCCACAGCCCAAAGTCTTTTTGTAAGTAAGGTTTTATTAAACTGCATATACTAGCCAAAAGACTGGTCTTGGGGCACAGAGTTGAAACCACCAGTAGCGAGGTTAGGTAGAAAAGAAAACACGTCCGTCCTCCCCAGAGTTTTGCAAACATTTTTTAAGCCTCAAGTAGGGGGAAGAGGGAAGAAAGAGGTAATCTGGAAGAGTTTACATGAACTATAGGCAAGGGGCGGGAGAAGGTGAAGTGGGGCCGGCCATGGGATCGCAGGTTCTGAGGAAGGAAATGGCCGGCTTCTGTGGAGTGGCTGGGGCCGCCGTCCAGAGAGTCTCTGTGTAAACAAGTGGGGAGGCTCCTGGAGCTCAATGGTGCCTGGCTAAAATAATCTGCAGAAAAAGCCACCTGGAAATTAGTCCAAAATTCCGACAGGCAAAACAGGAATGTGAGAAGTCTTTTGTGAGCTGGTCAGCAGCCACTAACAGACTAACATTCCTCCCTCTTTCTCTCACTTTCCAGCTATTGTAATTTAATTGAGAAGATCTCAGATCTTTTCCTCTCATCAGGGTATATGGGAAATGTCTGTGCCTTCCCCTTAATTTTGCTGTGAATTTAAAACTGCTTTTTTATAGTTAATTTTTTTTATTTAATTCTTGTTCAAGTACAGTTTTCTGTCTTATAAAAACTGTCTTAATTTAAAAAACATGTTTATATTGAATAATGGACAGTTCCGTGTCAAATGGATAGGTTTCTTACCTTGATGGGGTACTGAACTCACTTTAGAATGATATTAGCAAGTAGAAGAGAAAGTATGCACTATTTGTTCTTCACTAAATAATCTTTGCCCTGTACTTTCTAGGTCATGGGTGTTTATGAATGAATGAAATCTGAACAGTATCTTCATTTAGATTATTATTCCCTGATCTGAGTGCAAATAAATTAAAAGAAATAATAACATATCTGTAGTCATTATTTATCGAATTTATTGGTCAACTAGGTTATACAAATCCCATTGTAACTGACATGGACTCTCTTGTTAGAAGACAGCCACATTAAAGTTGTGGTTTGGGGAGCTGTTTCATGCTCCTAAAGAAGGCTTATGAAGTGTGTGTGACCTCAGAAAAATCACCTAACATCTCTGAACTTAATTGCCTTCCATCACCTTAGCCCGTTAGTTGTGGCTGGTTGAATATCAAAGAACATACAGCAGATTAACAGAAGAAAATAAAAATTTTAATACATGTGCACAGAGAATTCACATAAGCACAAAAATTCTGAAAACAATGAGGCAACATTGGAGAAAGGCCGAGTATTGGATTTTTGGACAAAGGAGAAAGGCAGGGTATTCAATTTCGGAAGTGAGAATGGGTGACGTACAGGTGGTTTTAGAACAGTGGAACACACATGGCAGGAAGATCCTTGCTAAGGGACTCAGAAGCAGGGGACACATGGAAGGAACAGGGGTTGTCCAGCTTCGTATGCTTAGAGCCTTCCTGACAAACGCTAGAGTGAAATTCTTAAGGTGATTAAGTCAGGGCTCCCTTTCTACAGCAGGTATTTCTATCTAAATCTCTTTAATAAAAAGGAGCAGCCAAAACTCTTCCTGAGTTTGCTGGGCTGCATGCCAGGGTGACACATTTTGGGAATATTCACTCCCAATCCCCACAGTTCCTGATTCAAATGGAAACAATGCCATATCAGCCCAAAGACAGGGAGGCTACGTAAATGGTTTTTTAACATTTTGTTTTTTCATTGCTAAAAAACATTTGTTTCATACAGTGTATCATAAATAAGTCAGTAGAGGTTTCACTCTGCCATGGATGCATCCATGAAGTAAGATCCCTGTGCCATCCATGTGCTGAACGCCTGAACAATGTGTAATTTCTTTTCCTACTAAGAGCATACACCTTCCACATCGTTTCTATTCATTGAACAACAAATCTACACACCCAAACAGTCCTATGTCTCCAAAGTAGGCTCAAACCATTGGTCCAGGCATTCCAGAGTCTGCACTCCTCTTAAATTCCAAGTAAATCAATAGAGGAATGAAGTACCAGCAGATGGCAAGCTGACTGCCGTTGAAGAGCCACTGTATAGAGAACTTATCTGCGTGGCTGTGGTGAATGTAGCGCAGCCCCTGATTCAGAAAACTGGTGGGGAGCGAGTCGGCACACAGGAATCAAGCCCACGGATAGGTTTTCCTGTGGGGAATCAGGCCTTCATTGTGCCTAGGTTGCTTTGAAGCTTGCTTTTTGCTAAAACTCCCTCACCCTGAATCCCTGAATTGAGACAGCAAATGTTTACTGCATATCTTTAAAGTAACTTCCTGAAATCTATGATAAACCTTCCAAGTATGGAGCGTAACCAGTTCAACCGCTTCTCCCCTTGATTTGCAAACATCCTTTTCTTTGAAGTAATTAGCAACATTCTTTCCTTTGTTATCTGCAAAAGGTAACCACCTAAAGCAAACCTGTGCATAGTAAACGAGGACCATTCTCAATGTAATGTACCCAGAAAAGAAATAAAGGCCGATCCAGGCAGGGGTCAGAGCCCTCCCTCACTTAGAGAACGGCTGTGCCATCCCATTTTCTCCACAAGACTTCTGTAGTCCGTGTGAATTTGTTTGTTGCAGCTACAACACACAGACCCCACTGGCTGGAGCCCGCATTACTGCTGCAGCCTCTGCTGGGCTTTTTTGCTTTTCTTCATCATGGCAATGGCCAAGGTGGTGCCTGTTGGGAGGTCTGTGATATGAAAGTCCCAATTCCTTGATGTGTGATAGGGTCCCACTTCACTGTCCAGCCAGTTCTCTTATACTCCCTTTTTGCAGTCCACAGACCTCAGCAAAAACAGAATTGTATTTCCTGATGCCCAAACAGGCCCAACTTTCCCACTCCAGGCCTTTCTCCTACTAGAATCCCTTAGAATCCACAATCACATCCATGTCCACATCTGCATTCACTTCCCTCCCTCTCTCTCTCTTCTCTCACTCCCACTCTCCCTCTTTCTCACTCTCACTCTCCCCACCCCTCCATATCCGTCAGGGCACAGGCTGAGCCTTGCTGCCTCTGTGTTGCCCCACATCTCACACAGAGCCTGAGCCTGGTATATAATGCTAACCCAATAAATATTGTTGGAATTATAGAAGTGAACAAAAATGAAAAACCTAGTAAATGGAGAAGATGGCAATATCACTAGTTGGTGCCAAAACACCACTACTACTTTTCTACTTGGTGATATCAGCCTCTTCCACACACAATCCACACACAAGTTATACTTTGTCCTTACACATTATCTCATCCCGCTCATTCCCTTTCTAAGCTGCCTTTTCACAATTTCTCCTAAACAAAACACTGGGAAGTCAGGGCACAAGTGTACTTGCCCACCTCCACAAAGCAGCTACTTTGGAAACAGTATTAATTAAAACAAAAATAAAAAGGTAACTAAATGTGGCATATGAGACCCTGGCTCCTGGGGTCTGCGGCATTATGGATGAGACAAGACAAATTCACATGGACTACCAAGTCCTGTGGAGGAAAAGGGACAGTGCTGCTTCTCTCTCATGGGAAGAAAAAGCCTTGGAGTGCTTCAGCCACTCTCTCAAGAGGAAAGTGCCCCAACCCTTGCCTTGACAGGCTTCTATTGGGTTCAATTTGCACAGGAATGCAGGGTGTACAGGTAAAGCTCATCAATCATTGTCAGGCAGAAATGATTAAACAATAGATAACATTCAATGAACTCTGAGGGCTTATTCTGAGTCAGGGTCAGATAGTTAAAGAGCCATAAAACTTTGGGGGAAAAACTTACTTCCTGCTTGGACCCTTATCATTTAAATTGAGGGTATTAGTAAAGTAGGTTTCATAGGATTTTATGCATTCTTGCTTAGGTCTGATCATCCTAGGGAACCTGCCCTTTCCAGCACAGGGCCGCACCCACCTCTAGCATTGTTTCAGACTTAAGGCATTGTTTCAGGCTTACGTCAGGCAAGAAAAGTAAGGTGGCCAAGAGATTAGGAGACTTCTTGCAGACAGAATAGGACTCAGGCTATGTCAAAGCTGAGGGGCTTTGGTGGGTCCATCACCCCCTTTTCCTATAGCCCCTAAGTCCTTCCCTGGGGGAGGGGGCCTTCACGACCGTGCCTGTCTTAGGTAGTTCCTCTTTTGAGGACTCTTACCCGTCAATGGCTAACTAGTCATCCGTCTGGGGGCCAAGCAGGGTGAAGAGAAAAGGGGGCAAACGTGGTACCCCTACAAGAAAGATAAGCTTTGTCTCCTAAGTGGCTTATGGTCCTAAGGTCCTTTACTCAGCCTTAGCCATAAGGGATTACAGCTTCTGAAACCAGGCAGGGCAGTTCCTAACAAGAAATGACAGGAAAGAATAATTATCGATGTGGGACAGAATTCAGTTTAAGAAAAACTAGGGTAAAATACATCTTTTCGAGTAGCTATTAAACCAAAGAAATCACTTAAAACACTGAATGTACAGAACTCTGTGTCCAAAGAAATTCTTTAGAATGAATTCTCAGAAACATCTGTAGAAGCCAAGCTTCCCCAAGAGTTCAGGCACCAAACACGAGGGTCTAGAATATGTATCTAATCCCAAATATTACTGAATAGTCACTGTGTGATAGAAACCATCCTAAGCTGATAGCTACTATATATTGAACCCATCCTGGTGCTAGGAAAATAATAAATATCATCACGTTTTTCCTTCTAGTAATGCTAGTGAGATGATTACCACTATTCCCATTTAGTAAATAAGTGGTTGAATCCCATGGAAGGTGATTCAGTTGCACAACATCCCACAAGTTTGTAACAGAGCAGGATTTGAATCCAGGTGTGTCAGATTCCAAACTCATCTCTTTGTACCATACTTCACAGGGAATTCACACTTATATTGCAATATAACTGAAGAGACTGATCTCATAAAACAGTCACAGGATAGGATAGTACATGATGAAGCTCTACTTTTTAAAAAATTTATTGATTTTTAGAAAGAGAGATTATTTTGTTGTTCCACTTATTTATACATTCATGGGTTGATTCTTGTATGTACCCTGACCTAGAATCAAACCCGCAACCTTGATGTATTGGGACCACATTCTAACCAATTGAGTTACCCAGCCAGGGCAAGAAAGTGTTAGTTTTAAGCACTAATAAAACTTGCTGATTTCCAATCACACCCCCTTTGCCAGTTACTGATTTTGGAATAGGCAACTGGCTCTGATTATAGCCAATGGGATATGACCAAACATCTTTTGGAAACTTCTGCATAAAGGAACCATAGTAGGAGGGTCACCCTGGTTTTCCTCTGGATACAGTTGTGCTTGTGTGACATACCTGACACATTTGCACTGTCTTGATTCCAGCCTTAGGATGAAGACATCCTGGATATCAGAGCTGAGAGATGGAAAAAACTGTCATCCTTGATGACACCAGTGAGCCACTGTGTCAATCAACCAAGCCTAGTTCTGAACGACTTTGTTATGAGATATTATATTTTGGTATTACCTAAGACAACTTGAGGCAGGATTTCTATTACTTACAACCTAAAGCATCCTGATCCATGATCCCCTTTTGTAGGTTTTACAACTTATCCTTTTTAGAATAAAGGACCAAAGGGTCAGGAAATGTTTCCAATGTGTCCAAACAATAAGTCCTATATTCTAACACTCTTGGCTGGAGGAAAAAGATTTGGTAGGAGGAAAAATAATGGATGAGAAATCAATTCTGCAGTTATAGTAGAAAACAAAAGTGTATATTGATTTATGACATGAAAGGAAACAAATTAGTTGAGGAATTGTGAGTGCAAAGCTATGGTGTCATAGAGTGGAGTTTTTCCACCTTTAGTTTGTGACCTGCTCATAAGTCATGTAAACAACTCAGTGAGTCTAGAAGAGCATTTAAAAATGAAATAGAAAGAATAGAATAGAATAGAATAGAATAGAATAGAATAGAATAGAAAGAATAGAAAATATGAGTCCTGGCTGGGTAGTGGAGTTGGTTAGTGCATCGTCCAATATACCAAGGTTGTGGGTTCAATCCTCGGTCAGGGCACATACAAGAATTAACCAATGAATGCATACATAAGGGGAACAACAGAAAAATCAATGTTTCTCTCTCTTTCCCTTCCTCTCTCTCTCTCTCAAATCAGTAAATTTAAAAAATTTAAACAAAATATCAGAACATATTGTAAGTATTATTATCTTGTGGAACTTTCATTTCAGTTATATATTTACATATGTGTGTACTGAGTCTGTAAAATGTATGTCTTCTTCTGGGTTATGACCTTTTGAGAAACATTGTCTAAGAATAAAGTGTGGCACTGACTGTCCCTCACTACACACAACTCTCTAAACCACCAGCGTTGACTGGTGAATTTGCTTTTATTACAAATAACTCTGAAGTCTTTTCTAATGAAAAATAGTCTCATCATGTGACTGTAATAAAATGTTCCTTCTTAAATAAAATGGTGCCCCAGATGTGTGGAATCCCCAGGGCATCCAGGATGCCCAGCTGAGCCCCTGTGAGCTGCCTGGGTCACAGACCAATTGGTCCCCTGGGGCTTGCCCTTGAGTTCTCTCCCAGGAGTCTCTCTGACAGCATCTTTTGTTTCTGCCTGATTTTTGCTTCTTATGCTGACACTGGGGAAAGAGGCAAAAGAGAGTTATTTCCATGCACTGTTGGTGAAAGTACCCTTGTATTGGTATAGATTCAGGTTAAAAACAATTGTTTTAATTTCAAAGATTTTAGAACTCACTCCCTAAATTTCAATTTCCAGTATAGTACTTGTTCATTAGAAAGCCCATCATGGAGCACACATTCCCATCAAGTAGCCGCAGCTGTTCTGAGAGCTCTTGTAAATCATAGTTGTTCATGGTATGAAAAGCTTGATAGGGTAAGGGAGTCTGTGTTCTGCATCATCTTCCCTCATCCCACTTCTCATTCCAATGCATGGACAGCTCCACGTTGGGTTGACTCCCTGTAGTACGTGCCAGTGTATCCTCAGGGCCTGTCCGAATACCTGCCACAGATCATCTGCCTTTGCACTTATCAACCAAGAAGTACTGGGGACTTAATACTCATGGGAGAATTCTTCAAATAGGAGGGATGGGAGCTGATGGACACACTCTGGCCTAACTGTCCTTCAGGAGACAACCCCATAAGGAATTCCACATGCTTCTCAGAGGTCCTTGAATCTCAGACATTAAATTCCCGCTGCGTGCAGCTACTCCTGATGACAATGCACCTTTATATTGACTTCTCCTCCTTCCCCATCCCACTCTCCTTTTTCCTTCAAATAGCTTCCCAAACAGAATGCTTGCACCCAAGTCCTTGGATGAAACTCTGCTTTAAGGGGAACTAAAAGAGGATCTAAATTAAATAGAATCTAATTGACTTAAAGAAAAACATGACCATAGAAATTATTTTATGAACCCAAACAAAGTTTTGCAATGTGATACATTTATATACAAATGTTTTAAAAGATTTTATTGACTTATTTTTAGAGAGAGGGGGAGGGAGAGAGAATGAGGGGGGAAAAAGCATCGATGTGAGAGAGAAACATCGATCGGTTGCCTCTTGTGCACATCCGAAATCCAGGCATGTGCCCTGACCGCAAATCGAACTGGCAATCTTTCACTTTGTAGGACAACACCCAACCAACTGAGCCACATCAGCAAAGGCATATACAAAATTTTTAAACGAATAGGAAGGGATTAAACAGAACTACTAGGGAGACTTCTCCCCGAAAGACAAGTAAATGGCCAACAGATATATGAAAAGATGCTCAACTTCACTAGCTATGAGGGAAGCTAGCTACTTCACTAGCTACTTCACTTGCAGATCAAAACTTCAACGAAACACCACATCACATTTGTTAGACTGGCTATTATCATCAAGATACATATATAATAACATGTATTGGAGAGGTTGTGGAGAGAAAGAAACCTTCATTCACTGCTGGTGGGAATGTAAAATGCTCCAGCCACTATGGAAAACAGCATGGAGGTTCCCCCCATAACCAGAAACAGAGTAGCCATGTGACCCAGCAACCCTTCCTCTCCTGAGTACCTACCTGAAAAATTTGAAAACATTTATTTGTAAAGATATGTGCACCCCTCTTTTCATTGCAGTGTATTCATGGTGGACAACACACGGAAACAACCGAAGTGCTCTTCTACAGATGACTGGGTAAAGAAGTTGTGGTACATATACACTATAGAATAATACTCAGCCATAAGACACAATATTGCCATTTACAACCACATGGATTGACCTTGAGAATAGTATGCTAAGTGAAATAAGTCAGACATAAAAAGTTAAGAACCATATGATTTCACTCATATGTAGGATATAAAACTGAAAGCAACAAATGAACAAATGAGACAAACAAAAACTCATAGACATAGACAACAATGAAGTGGTTACCAGGAAGGAAAACAGAGGGGTGGTAAAGAGCAAAGGGGGTCAAGTCCTCATGTATGGTGACAGAAGGAGATTTGACTTTGGGTGGTCAACCCACAATGCAATATACAGATGATGTATTACAGAATTGTACATTTGAAACCTATATAATATTATTAACTAGTGTTACTCCAATAAATTTAATTAAAAAAATTTAAATAGTCAAATTGGGAAAAATAAGAAACTCTCACCAAAAGTGGAAAGAAATAAAAATTATAAGAGCAAATATAAAGGCACACAAAACCAAAAGTATCAGTATCTCTATCCAAGTAATAGGATTTCTAAAAACAGATTACAAAGATTCCTTGCCTTTCATGACTTGGAATACTTCTTTCCAATCCCTTCTAGCCTGCAAGGTTTCTTTTGAGGAATCACCTGACAGTCTTATGGGCATTCCTTTGCAGGCAACTGTCTCCTTTACTCTTTCTGCTTTTAAGATTCTCTCCTTATGTTTAATCTTGGCTAATGTAATTATAATGTGCCTTGGTGTGTTCCTCCTTGGGTTCAACTTCTTTGGGACTCTCTGAGCTTCCTTGACTTCCTGAAAGTCTATTTCCTTTGCCAGATTGGGGAAGTTCTCCTTCATGATTTGTTCAAATAAGTTTTCGATTTCTTGCTCTTCCTCTTCTCCTTCTGGTACCTCTATGATTCGTTGGGATGTTTAAAGATGTCCTGGAGGTTCTTAAGCCTCTCCTCTTTTTTTTTTTTTTTTTTTGAATTCTTGTTTCTTCATTCTTTTCTGGTTGAATGATTTCTTCTTCTAGTCCACTCCATTGATTTGAGTTCTAGTTTTCTTCCCATCACTATGGGTTCCCTGTACGTTTTCCATTATTTCACTTAGCACAGCCTTTATTTTTTCATCTAATTTGTGACCAAATTCAACTAATTCTGTGAGCATCCTGATTACCAGTGTTTTGAACTGTGCATCTGATTGGATGGCTACCTCTTCGTCGCTTGTTGTATTTGTTCTGTAGCTTTAATCTGTTCTTTCGTTTGGGCCATTTTTTATGTCTTGACATGTCTGTTACATAGTAAGGGGAGGAGCCTTAGGTGTTCACCAGGTCAGGGCAACCCAGTTGCTGGGTTGTGATGCCGTATGTAGGGGAGGGGTCTGAGAGGGAAGAATGGAGCTTGCTCTGCTCTCTGTCAGTTTTCAGTCACTTCCCCCTCTTCCCACAAGCAAATTGGGCTCTTCTGGTGCTGATTCCCATGTGGGTGGGTTTGTGTACATTCGAGGACCCTGTGGCTCTCTCCAATGAACTCTTCAGTGAGGCTGGTAGTTTCTCCTGCCTCCTCAACCTCCACAGGTGTTTTCAATCAGAGGTTTTCAGGCTTTATTTCCCAGAGGTACAACCCTGGGTTGGGAAGTTTGTCTCACTCCCCAGTTGATCCTCCTAGTTTGTCTGCATGTGAATGTGGGACCACCCAGTCCTCAATCCGCTGCCATGCCAGGTCCACCAGCCACTGCCTTGCCCATCAGCCTCAACTTTGCTGCGAGTTTTCTCTGCCCAGCTGCCTGTCTCTGTCCCTCCTACCAATCTGGATGAATATTTCTTCAACTCCTTGGTCATCAGACTTCCATACAGTTCAATTTTCTGTCAGTTCTGGTTGTTTTTTGTTTTAAAATTTGTCTTTGTCCTTGTTTTGGGTGTGCAAGGAGGCACAGTGTGTCTACCTACACCTCCATCTGGCTGAAAGTCTAAAAATTTTTATGTATAAATAAATACAACATTATTGATTCAGAAAAATTATCACTGTTTTCCAGAAATTCGGAAGTTAATTGGATTAATACAAGCTCTAAGGTACAAAATATATTTGAATTTCAAAATGTATCATTTTCAAATACTCACAGAAATATAGTCTGGTTTAGTAAACTAAGGCTTAAAACAGTTCCTTAGGCAAATTGACCTCGTAAAATGTTAAAAACAACTTATAATGCGTGGTATTGGTTATTTTTCAGTTAATGAATATTTGAAACAGAATATTGTTCTAAGCATTTTAAATATCTTCCTGTGCTTCTCTTTATGTTACTTATGAGGGAAAAGATGTTTAAAGTGGTAAATTCCCATTCAGCCTTGCTTTAGAAAATCACAGATAATGCATTAGAGACGTCTGGATTAATGACATTCTTCTGCCCTGAAATTCAATGTGGGTCAGGTCTGTATTAGGGTTGAATGGAGTTTTGGTTTCTGAATTTCTAGGGAAGTTGGAAAATGTTTAAAGAGGAACAATAGGAACCTTTAAAAGACAGCGGAGAAGACCTCTGAGGAAATGTTAGACATTGGACTGGCTTCACCTTGAAAACTGCAGGCCAGGGACTGATTTAATAACTTCCTTTGAGAAGAGGATGGTTTATTCAGAGGAGGGTGCTGGCTGTCTGTTTTCTCCATCTCTATAGAGATGAAAACCAGACAGAATTGGATTAGAATGCAAGAAGAAATTCTCTGTGACCTGAGGCAGAGCTCAGCTGCAAAGGTGACTGAGCTCTGTCATCACTAACACTGGAGAGCTTTGAAGATTTGTTCAACAACCACGGTTAGCTCTGGGTAGATGAGGGAACTCACTGGAAAAAGACATAAAGAGATCTGGCCAAATCTATGCTCCCGTGTATAGGCAGTCCCCAGCTAACGATAGTGAAACTTAAGATTTTTTAACTTTAGGATGGTGCAAAAGAGATATGCTTTTAGTAGAAACTGTACTTTGAATTTTGAGTTTTGGTCATGTCCTGGGCTAGTGGCGTGCAGTATGACTCTCTTTCTCATGCTGGGCAGTGGCAGTGAGCTGAAGCCCCCAGTCAGCCATGCAATCACAAGGGTAAACAGCCCGTACACTACTGTGCACTGTGTTGCTAGCATTTTTGAATATTGTGTTATGTGTTTTGGCATCCCATCATGTCTATAAAATACCATCTGTGTCTCCTGCTTCTGGTGAGAAAGGCAATTAATTACTCTTCAGATGGTACAAGATAATGGCTGAACTTTGACTAGTGTAAGTGTTCAGAGAACTTTTAAAAAATCCTCACCGGAGGATATGTTTATTGATTTTAGAAAGAGAGAGGGGCAGGGAGGGAAGAGGGTAGGGAAGAGAAAGATTGATCAGTTGTCCCCACTGCCCCAAATGTACCCTGAGCAGGGATGGAATGTGCCACCTAGGTGTGTGCCAGGGATTGAACCCACAGCCTTTGGTGTATAGGATGACCCTTCAACCAACTGAGCCACCTGGCCAGGTAGATTAGGCTGAGCTATGATGTTCTCTAAGTTAGATGCATTAAATGCATTTTCTTTTTTTTTAGTATTTTATTTATTTATTTATCTTCAGAGGAGAAGGAGAGAGGGAGAGAAATATCAATGTATGGTTGCCTTTCGTGCATCCCCCGCTGGGAGTTGGCCTGCAGGGAACCGGCCTGCAACCCAGGCATGTGCCCTGACTGGGAATCAAACTGTGATCCTCTGGTTCGCAGGACCGCACTCAATCCACTGAGCTACACCAGCCAGGGCCCATTAAATGCATTTTCAATTTATGATATTCTCAATTTATTATTGGTTTATTGGGATGTAACCCCATATAAGTGAGGAGCATCTATATTTGAATCCTCAAAAGCCAGCTTAAAAGGTTTCTTTAGAGCATAGAGGAGACCAGGTTTCCCACACTGGAACAAGGTCACAGGAATATATCCTCTTTTATTCGGATGCTAGAAAGATTCAACATATGCTGAAGTAATGCAGCTCTAGGAGATGGCTTGCATACTTTACTAACAAAATTAGTATTTCCCAAATTGTATAAAGGGACTAGCGGGAACCAAGTTGAAAACATATCTAAGAGAAACTGTGGTTTAATAATAGTTACTGTACATCTATTGAACACTTGCCAAGTTTCAAGCAATTGTGCCAGGCACTGGACATTCCAAGGCAAATTCATTATGATCACTGCCCCCAGGAGTTAATGATCTGGTGAGAAGAGGGCCATGTTAGGGGCTAACTCTAGGATAGGGAGAAGCATGGAGCACTGTGGGAGCGCCTGGCTGGGATCCCTAGTCCAGAAAGACTGTTCTGGGAAGGCTTCCTGAGAAAGTGCCTAGAGGAAGAGTTTTGGAAATGTATTGGTATAAAGTTGGCACTAGATAGATTTTTTTTTGCAAAGGAGGTGCATGTTAATAGAAGAATAATACCAAGAACAAATATGTGTTCAATGCTGTGTGCTAGGCACTCTATCAAGTAGTTAATCAGCTGGCTTTGATTTAATCCTCCTGACCTCCCTCATCAGACATTTGAGCACCTGCTGTGTTCCAAGAAGTGTGCAAACAATGGTAAGTCAAATAGGTTCTGGTCTCCTAGAGCTTAGTTCAGTAGGGGATGCTACACAATAATTCAACAATCATGCAAGTGTGATGGAAAAGAAAAGTTGTTAATTACACCATTTGCAATTTCCTTCACTCTTTCAACCATCAAATAAAATTCTGCTTTTTTCTTCTAAGCTTCTGCAATCTCACTTCCCTCTGCCCCACTCCAAAAAGATCTTTTTTTCTGTCAGCTGGGCGTCTGAGCTCATGTGATGCCAAATCCAATTAATGGGGAAAGAGAAACTAGACTGTAGAAGTGAAGGTGACCAATTTGTGCAGGAAAAGAAAGAACAGAGGAAGATGGAAATAATTAATTTAAAAATAAAATTAAAATGTTTAAACTGTTGCACTTAATAATTTGTATTGGACACTTTTATTATATTTCAGGAAGCATACAAGGCACTTTTCTAGCTTTATTTTTTGTAGTTCTCCCCAAAACAATGGGAGAGGCACTAACTTTATCTTCACTCTGCAGATGTGAAAACTGAGGCAAAAAGAAGTTAAGTCAATTGCACAAAATTATAGAGTTAAAAAGAGGAGTAGCTAGGATTCAAAACCAGGTGATGTGACCTCAGAGCCCATACAGACTGCAAAAGAGAAGGCCCTTGGGGAAGTGGGACTGTGAAGGAAAGGAAGGAAAAAATGGATATTAGGAAGTATAATTGTGAGTTACCCACTGGACCCCCCTGATATTCTCTGACTGATTTTAGTAACAATTTGAATTTCTTTTAATTAATTACATTGAGTTGATAGGGTTTTTTGTTTGTTTGACTCTTTTTCTTTTTTCTAGTGACTGTGTACTGGGACTAGACCGTGTGGGATCCCAATTTTCATTTGGAACAATGCTGTACGTTATGAAGCAAAACTACAGGGCTCCTCAGTCTGGCCTACAGGGTCAAGAAAGCTCTCCCAAGGAAGTTACATTTGAGCCCGATCTGAAGGCTAAGTGATGGTTACCTGAGTAAGCTGTTTGGAGGGCTGGGTGGGGTAGGGGCAGGTGTATCCCAGGCTGACAGAACAGTGTGTAGACAAAGGCAGTGAGGAGAAGCTGCAGAGGACTCTGAGAAACTAAAAGACAGTGTAGAGCTGGAGCACTGACAGTGCCGGGAAGAGCAGCCGCAGACGAGGCTGGTGAAGTAGGCAGAATGTCAGGTCAGGGTAGCGTTCCATGAGGCGGGGAACCCTGAAGGAAGGCCAGGTTTGGAAGGTTCATTCAGATTCCTTCATCATCCTTCCATCTTTGGAGTTAAAATGCCCCTTTCCTCTAGGTGTTAGTAGGGTAGCTCTCACATGAGGATCTTATGACCTGCTTCAGGGAAAAATCAAAAAGTCCTTCCTACATCTGCCATTCCCCAAATATCCTCATCCTGAAATATTCAATATGCCAAGGTGCTATATTTTGGGGTATTGTGTCCTTATCAGTAGGAACACTGTATCTAGAGCCAGGCTAGTTTGGTGTGAGTCTCAGCTCTATCTCTCACAAGATGTATGACCTTGGGAAAGTGACTGGCCTCTCAATGCCTCAGTTTTTCTCATCTGCAAAGTGGGGTTAATAATATTAATCATAGCTAGGGTTGCATGAGCATCAAATAAATAAATGTATAAATATTTGCTCATTACTGCATGACTTTTGAGTATGATTAAGATTATTATTAGTACATGGACATTTAAGTATGATTAAGATTCCATGGTGGGGAGGTATATAACTCGAAGAAGCAGTATTCAAAAAGGATGGATATGGGAAAGCAGAATGTGTTCAGAAAAATACTGGCTTTCCAGTTTGTCTTAAGCAGAGGTTGCATGTTAGGAACAAGAGACATGGAAGCGAGAATGTTTGGTGAGCATGATATAAGATGCTCAGCTGAGCAATGTCTACTTAATTCCAAGGAGCCTGCAGAACTTCCAAAGGCTTTTGAGCAGGTATGTGATAAGACTGAGGCTTTATTTTGAGTGAAGTAACCAGTCAGTCAGATAGTGAAAATTATGGGAAAGACTCACTTCACACTCACTTCCACACTCATGGAAATCTTGCTAGAAATTTTTTTCTTAAGTAGATTCTCGTACAGGCAAGCAAATATATTGAGCAGCTGACAAAATAAGCTGGTCTATCTGGCAGTCACATTTCTCAAGGTAAATTAATATAATCTATGCTTTGTAAATCAGTCCATCCAAATATATATATCAATTTACTTGTTTATTACTTAAAAACGCATTTCCTTCTAGAAATGGATTTAAGAATACTTGCAAACATACACAAATACAACAGTTAAATGAATCAGAAATAAAAATCAAAAACCATGTAGGGGAAATGGAAAGGTAATTATCCAGGATAAGGATCTAGAATAAGATGGTAAATTCAACTGATTATTATATTAGCTCTTGCTTCCTAAAAGCCAAGGCATAATGAAAATCTAAATTGTGCCATTCTTAATGCCTAATAAAAGAAAATGTATTTGCTTTTTAGGTAAGACTAGCTTTTTCTTCCTGGAGTCTAATGGAAAATAAGCATGTACTTTCTAGTGAAGTCCAGTTTTTAGACAATGAAAAGTCAATCTTTATATAGTCATTTCTAATAACTAGCTGGCATGAGTGATCCCTCAGAGCCTGGTAATTACCCTGAATTGGCAGAGAAGATTCTTCTGAACTTATAAAAATCAAAAAGAAGACTCAAAAAGAAGTACCATAGGTGTTTATCATATATGTATAGACACCCAGGGGAGAGTAGCAATGGGAAGGCTGGGTTTGGCCTGTCATGGAGGATGAAGTCCAGAGGGGTCGTTGTCACAGAAAGTGTGGCTAAGTTTCTGTGAGAAATGTACATTATTTCAACTCAATTTGGAAATATAAGGTATTTTAATATATAGAAAAATAGGGAATATTATCATAAATATCCATATTTCCACAACCTATATTTAGCAAATATTTCTGTATTTTCATATTTGAATACTTCTTTCAAAGAAATAAAATTTGAGAGAGAGGGTCGAAGTCCCCTTTGCACTTTACCTGATCCAATTGGCGCCTTTCTTTTTTTCAAATATATTTTATTGATTATGTTATTACAATTGACCTATTTCCCCCCCTTCACTCTCCTCCACCCTGCATGCCCCCACCCACCCACATTCTCCCCCTTTAGTTCATGTCCATGTGTCATACTTATAAGTTCTTGGCTTCTGTATTTCCTATACTATTCTTACTCTCCCTCTATTTTCTACCTATTCCCTGTACCTTTTCCCCCCTCTCCCTGTCCCACTCCCCTCTTGATAACCCTTCATGTGATCTCCATTTCTGTGGTTCTATTCCTCTTCTAGTTGTTTGCTTAGTTTGTGTTCGTTTTTGTTTTAGGTGTGGTTGTTAATAATTGTGAGTTTGCTGTCATTTTACTGTACATTTTTTTAATCTTCTTTTTTTTAGATAAGTCTCTTTAACATTTCATAGAATAAGGGCTTGATGATAATGAACTCCTTTTACTTGACCTTATCTGAGGAGCACTTTATCTGCCCTTCCATTCTAAATGAGAGCTTTGCTGGATAGAGTAATCTTGGACGTAGGTCCTTGCCTTTCATGACTTGGAATACTTCTTTCCAGTCCCTTCTTTCCTGTAAGGTCTCTTTTGAGAAATCAGCTGACAGTCTGATGGGAACTCCTTCATAAGTAACTGTCTCCTTTTCTCTTTCTGCTTTTAAGATTCTCTCCTTATGTTTAATCTTGGCTAATGTAATTATGATGTGCATTGGTGTATTCCTCCTTGGATCCACCTTCTTTGGGACTCTCTGAGCTTCCTGGACTTCCTAGAAGTCTATTTCCTTTGCCAGAATGGGGAAGTTTTCCTTTATAATTTGTTCAAATAAGCTTTCCACTTATTGCTCTTCCTCTTGTCCTTCTGGTATTTCTATAATTCAAATGTTGTCCCAGAAAGATGTCCTGGAGGTTCCTAAGCCTCTCCTCCTTTTTTTGAATTTTTTGCTTCTTTATTCTTTTCTGATTGGAAGTTTCTTTCTTCCTTCTGGTCCACTCCATTGATTTGAATCTAGTTTTCTTCCCATCACTATGGGTTCCCTGTACATTTTCCTTCATTTCATTTAGCATAGCCTTCATTTTTTCATCTAATTTGCGAACAAAGTCAACCAAATCTGTGAGCATTCTGATTACCAGTGTTTTGAACTGTGTGTTTGTTAGGTTGGTTACCTCTCTGTTGCTTAGTTGTATTTGTTCTGGAGCTTTGATCTGTTTGGGCCTTTTTTTTTTTGGTCTTGATATACCTGTTATGTAGTGAGGGGCAGAGCCTTAGGTGTTCACCAGGTCAGAGCAACCCAGTTGCTGGGTTGTGATGTTGTATGTGGGGGAGGGGTCCGAGAGGGAAGAATGGCACTTGCTCTGCTCTCTGCCAGTTTTCAGTCACTTCCCCCTCTTCCCACAGGCAAATTGGGCCCTTCTGGTGCTGATTCCCATATGGGTGGGTTTGTGTATGTTCTAGGACCCTGTGGGTCTCTCCAGCAAACTCTCCTGTGAGACTCAGAGTTTTTCCCAGCACCCCAACACCCCCAGGTTTTTTTCAATGGGTGTTTTGAAGCTTTCTTTCCCCCACTGGGACTCTGGGTTGCAAGGTCTGTCTCGCTCCCCAGTTTCACTTGGTTTATCTGCTTATGAATGTGGGACTGCCCAGTATGCCATCCACTTTGTGCACTGTGGCTCTCCACAATCCGCTGCCTCGTTGGGGTCCGCCAGCTGCCACCTGCATGCCTCAAGTCCACCAGCCACTGCTTTTTTTTCCCATGACCCCTCTCCACCTGGCTGCTGGACTCTATTCCTCCTACCAGTCTGGATGAATATGTTTACTTTAACTCTTTGGTTGTTGGACTTCCATACAGTTCAATTTTCTGTCAGTACTGGTTGTTTATTGTCTCTAAATTGTTGTTGTCTTTATTTTGGTTATGTAAGGAGGCACAGTGTGTCTACCTATGCCTCCATCTTGGCTGGAAGTCCAATGGGCACCTTTCTTTACTGGAGTCAACTAGTATCATGAAGTTGATGTGTGTGCTTCCCATCTGTTCTTTCTAGTTTTACTAGAGAGGTATATATACACAAATAGTATGTGATATTGATTGGTAGCAAGCCATAGGAATTATTCTGTAACATTTTAATTCATTACTATGTATTTGCCACTTAATCATCACCATCCAAATGTAGATGTAGTCCATTCAATATTCTATTGTGGAAATTATACACACACACATATATATATGCACATGTGTTATATATATATATATATATATATATATATATATACTGCCAATATATATATATATATATATATATATATATATATATATATAGCTGCCAATCACCAGTTGCCCATAGCCATGGCCTTCTGAATCATCCAAATGGCTTCTTTGGAGGGAATGTTTAAGCTTAACACAAAATTTGATGAAGATTTATTGTTCTACTCGCTTAGTCATTTTGAATGTGACACACAGTACACATGCTCACTCAACAGGGTCTACCACCCCCACCAACTAGTACAGTGAAGTTGTCATTGTTCAGGCATGTCCATTCCAGTCCACTTTCTTTGGCTGCCAGGTTACATAGATGTCATGCAAACCATTCTATTAACCATTCAAGGCATTATATTAACGATGCCTGAAGTTTTTCCAGACAGACCTTCATGTATATGTAACCCACATTCAATTAATGCTTCCAATTTGCATTATTATAAATAATACTGCAATGAACATCCTTATACATGTCTCCTTGAGCATCTCTGCAAGTTTCTCTTGGGAATATATTTCAAAATGGAATTTCTGGATTGTGAGGTATGAATATCTTAAATTTCATTAGTGTCAAATTGCTCTCTGAACTGACTGAGCTGGTTTGCCACTGAGAGAGGATAGCTAGATTGAGGTACTAGGCCACTCTGCCCTTCCCCTCTGCACAGAAACAGGCTTTTTAAGAAGAAGAAAGCTTACAAGGGAACACTACAGAGACAAATAAGGACCAGTTTTATCCAGCTGGGCCAGGCACCCTGACCGAAAGGTGACCCACAGCCAGTGGGTCAGGGTCACCCATCAGCCAATGATATCTGATGATATCTTCAGATGCAGATAGACAAGCACCCATCATGCACTGACGCCATGACAGTTCTGAAAAGGAACAAATATGGATAAATACTCTCTTCCTGTTGGAGTCCTCTCACCTCAGCTTCACTCAAAATGTATCCTCTTATGAGTTGTTCCCCACTAACTCAAAATATAAGCCCTACCCCTGAGACCCTTTCACACGTTTCACTTCTCCAGGCTGCCTGCACTCCCTGTCTGAGTGGGTACTGTATCTTTAATAAAACCTACATGCTTTACTGAATTTTTATGTCTCCTCTCAAATTCATTCTTGTGCAGAAACAAGAGCCCAGACACTGCCATGGGGTCACGGCCTCTCTCGGCCTCCCCGTGAGCCTCCAACATCACCGACATTAGCAGAATATCAAAGCTCCTGATATTTGGAATTGCCATACTTTTTTAAAAAAATAAAAATGATGTAACAGAAACCTGTACTTGAACAAGAATTAAATAAAAATTATATTAAAAAATAAAAATTAAAAAAATAAAAATGATGTGTATAATGGTGGCTCATTGCTTTGGTTTCCAGGATTATTGGTAAGTAATTTTACTTTTTCAAATAGTTATTGGCCATTTAGGTATGTTCCTCTGTGAATTGCCTTTACTCATTTTGAAAACTGGTCATTTGTTTTGTTTTGATTTTTTCTACTAATTTTTATGAGTGCCACATATAATCTTCTCATATTTTATATTTGAATTTTATAATTTTTAAGTATGTTCTTCAGTGTGACTTGTTTTAAAAAATATTGGTACCATATTTGGTCTATGGAAGTTTTAAATGATACCTCCTGAAATCTAATGTAAGACAAAGCTCACCAAAATGATGCATATTTTCTGCTTTTTGTTAGATAAACACAATCCTATTTTTGTTAATTTCATAACTCATGAGAATAGAATACAGTGTGGGGTGACCCACTAGGGTAGGTGGGGCAAAGGCAAAACCCACCTTCAGAAATATCGTACCCACTGGAGCCTGTGGGAGGGGCCTACTGGGCTAAAGTACATGGTGACCTTAAGTCCCTTCTCCTCAGCATGAAAAGGAATTGCTGAAAAACACATCCTCAGGCATTGAAGACCGGAAAGTCCTCCAATTAAATTAGGCTCTAAAGAACCTACAAAACAAATTGTTTGTTTGGAAGCTGGTGGCCCAGATTAGAAGGATATAGATTTCACTGTTCCAGGGAGCTTGTGTTGTCCAGCCACGGAGTGTCCAGGCCCCTTGGGACAGAGCCCTGCATCCGTTTCCTTTCCTCGGACTGACATCCCCAAACCCACTCCCTGAAAAGACCCCACTTCCCATCTCTTTCCAGCAATAGCAGGTATCTTGATAGAAAAACAAATGACCCACATAATAAAATGCATAAAACTCTCAAAAACAGGTTTAGCAAGAAACACCCAGATGCACTCACTCTACTGAGGAACATAAAAGATATCCATTACTGGAGAGAAATGCTGCAGTGCTGAACGAGGACAATCACTTTGGAAAAGATGTCAATTGTCCTCAAAGTAATATATGTATATGCTTCATATATTTACCAATAAAAATTCATCTGGAAACCAAACTGGTAAGCATAGCCAGAACACTTCTAAAAACCAGAGTGATGAGTTATAACTGTCTTACCAGATATCTAAATGTGCAAAATTGATGGCAAAACATGAAGTCCAAAAGTCTGTAAAAGAAATTATTAAATGATGGATGTGACTTTGAAATCAGTTTGAAAAGGATAGACAATTCAATATATGAGGTCAACAGGCATTTAACCAATACAAAATTAGATCACTACTTCACACAATTTGCCAGAATACATTACAGAAAATTAAGGGGTTAATTGTAAAAAAAAATGCCATAAACTTATCAAAAGAATATAGAGTTGGATGGGTATTTACCTGTCCTTGGAAGTACAGAGGGCCTTTCTAAGAAAAGCTAGGAAACACAATAGAAAAAAAATCAATAGAAATGATTACCAAGTTTCTTCACAGTCAGGTCATAATGATGGTGAAAATGATAAAGCTGAAAGAAAAACTACAATCTTATCTTTATCATTAATATGCAAGTAAGTCTTATATCTAAAATGACACATACTTAAGGCTGACAGCTGGAATGTAGGGGAAGAAGGGGAAAACATTCAGGAAAATGTGGGGGGATTATGGGTCATTTTTATTTTTATTTTTTCTGTATTTTCTAGGTTTTAATTTCTCTATAACAAACACAGAGTACTCTATCAGAAAAAAATCTATACTTTAAAGACAACACTGAATTTTAAAGTAAGCTAAAGGCTAAACTAACTCTAAGAAAAAAAAACTCTTAAAAATCAATTTTCAAAAGTCAGTCACCCCTACTGAAAAAGAGGCAAAGGACACAAGGATAAGAAAATGTGGGAGTTTAGAATGAGCCACCCCAAGGTGTGCTTCTGTGATATGCGGATTATTTTGAGCTAAAGGCAATTTTAGCTTTGGACTCAAGAGAAACTTCTGCCCCTCCTAACCAGAAGAACTTGAATTAGAGACCTTGCCCATAATTAAAGATTATCAGCTATAACCTTTTTGACACACAAGGGCAGCAAGGCAAACTTATTTTTTAAATATCTGCTCTTCTTATCATCCTGCAATGACCCTTTGAAGCCCTCAAGGCTCAGGATGTCTCCAGGGATACATTCCCTTTGTACCCCTAGATTTCTCCCATATGTGGGGTCCCTGACTCTCTCAGATATGCAGAGTTCCCATTCGCATGTGCATATTAATCTTTGTTATTTTCTCCTGCTAATCTGTCTCATGTCTATTTATTAGACCAGCCAGAAGAACCTTGAGAAGAAAGTTTGTTCCTCCCTCACAGAAGCACTCGTAAAAGAAGTAAATATGGCTTAAAGGCATAATGAAATTATATTTAATTTCACTGGTAATCAAAGAAACACAAATTAGCCTTTGTTGGTGTAGCTCAGTGGTTGAACGCGGACCTGTGAACCAGAGGATTGCAGTTCGATTCCTAGTCAGGGCACATGCCTGGGTTGCAGGCCAGGTCCCCAGTGGGGGACACATGAGAGGCAGCCACACATTGATGTTTCTCTTCCTTTCTTTCTCCCTCCGTTCCCTTCTCTCTAAAAATAAATAAATGAAATATTAAAAAAAGAAGACAAATACAAATTACAACAAATGACTAATAATTTTTAAAAGACAATTTATTCAAATAACACTAAATTTTGGATTTTTTTGGAAAATAATTTAATCACATTAAATATTTTTATGAAAATAAAACCATTTGCAATTCTAATACTAAACGTTCATCAAAATGCCAATGTAAAAATTAGCATCTCAATTATGTCCATGTGTGTCTAGACAAGTGGTTTTCCAACTTTGGCGACTGAAGGAGTCTGAAGACTCCTTTAAGCTACTAAAAATTATTGAGCCTTTGTTTACATGAGTTAGTGCTGTTGACATAAGAAACATTCAAACCTGTAGAGAATTTTTATGAGGAGATTTGGGTCAAACCGATAACAGTTGCCACACAGCAAAATCTCAATGAAATGAGAAAATACTGTAGAGAATGGCAGTTTTACAACTTATTTTATACAGTTAGACAAAAAGGAGGTGGCGCACAGAGGTTTACATTAGACCCACTGACAGTAGATTAAAGGGATGGGAGAAAGCAAAGTGGGGTTGGGTATCTATGGGATTGGATGAACATTACAAAAGATACATAATTCGTTCACATCGGTGGGGATAGGATAGTTAATAATAATTAACATTTAGAGCACAGAGATGGTCCACACGGAACAAGATGACAATGAGGGGTTCTGTGACCATGTGCCAGATATTGTGCTCTGAGGGACAGGAGAAAAGGAGATTGCTCTGAGTTTTCAAAGGTATGTTCTATTAGATACAAGGACAGTAGACAGTCTCACTTAAGGTACAGACCATTGTCAAGGAAGCTACAGGCCTAGGACCTGACTACAGCCATGACCTGAGTTTAGTTTGAAATTTTTATGTTCAAACAATTGGGTCTACGTGGTTACTTGTGGTCTCTGAGTGTGTAAGGCCACCATGTAGGCCTTTCCTGAGCTTGTAGGTATAGTATGTTGTTGGGAACTGTTCTGCCTGGTTTCAGGAGTTGTAACTGGACCCCATAGCTAAGGCTGAGTGAGCGACCTCCGGAATTCGAGCCACTAAGGAGACAAAGCTAGTCTCTGGCAGCAGCGCTGCTTCTGCTTCATCCCCTGCCCCCAAAGCTTGGTCAGCTAGTCGGTGACAGGTAAGACCCCTCAGAGGGGGGGCAACCTAAGCCAGACTCGATGTCCATCCAATCCCATAGATACCCAACCCCACTTTGCTTTCTCCCATCCCTTTAATGTACTGTCAATGGGTCTTATGTAACCCTCCGTGTGCCGTCTCCTTTTTGTCTAACTGTATACAATAAGCTGTAAAACTGCCATTCTCTACAGTATTTTCTCATTTCATTGAGATTTTGCTGTGTGGCAACTGTTATCGGTTTGACCCAAATCAGTTTGCCCTCCCTCACTTGGGAGGCCCTCAAGGAAGGACTCGGGGGGCTGCAGCAAAGAGAGGGTGAAAAACCCTCACTCCCCAGCTATTCTGACATAGCCTGAGTCCCCATTTCCATCTAGGAGAAGTGCTTCATGGCTCTAATCCACTTAAGCCTAAAAACCTATGATAGGGAGGGCAGTGCAGCCCCTTGCCAGCTAGAGTGGGATCCAGGGTGATTTGGTACAAGAAAGAATTCCTGAAAGTCCTGTGAAGTCTGCTTTGCTAAGAGTGCTTTCATTCATATGATAAGGGTCTGAGCAGGAAATGAGTGTCTCCCAAAGTTTTTGCAACCCCCTTACCTGACAGACACTGACTCAGACTAAGCCCTCAGATTTCTTTGAAATGTTATCTATGGTTTGATCCTTGCCGCCTGACATTGACTGATGAGCTTTACCTGTATTCCTGTGTATTACAACCCAATAAATGCTGTTGAGGAAGGGGCTCTTGGTCTTTCTGCTCTGAGAGATTGACCACCTCTCCTCCCCAAGCAGATCATGTCTTGGGAGTTCCACTTTCATCTGTGGTGGATGGGGAGACTTGCTGGCAAAGTTGCCCCCACAGTATGTGGCTGCTTTTTGCCTACACTTCTATCAATATTTACATGTTAGAATTAATACTGGGGAGTTTTTAAAACACAAGAATGTATAAACAAGATTTCATTAGCTCTTAGAACAGTGATGTCATTACATGTCTTATGACCTCTAGAAAATTTTACCGTATACTTGTGTGAAAGCATGAGAATGAAAAAGGGAAATAACATATTATCATTATTTAAAAAAAAATAGATCGACCTGAAAGGGTTTCTGGGTCTTCAAGGGACCCCAAAACCACTGATCCAGAACAACATAACACAAATTTAAGTGTAATATGAACTGTCTGATGTTGCAACAGGCTCCCGGGTCCTCTTGTGCCACTGTTTTAAATACTGTGCTATTTCGTGAATATGTTTGCATCCATGAATCTGAAGAGAAGCAAGAAAATGGGCACTTACCACGAGCACTAAATGATACTTCATTATGCAACAATCTATTGCATTAGACCATCTAATAGGAAGGCTTTAACAAGTTCATTTGTCTTTTCTCTTATTTAAGTACTTCCCCCATTTTCCCGGGAGCCCAAAGGGTGTTTATATCTAGAGATGAACCAGCTCTCATTGTCACTGGGTTTTTCTATCTTCCCCTCTTTCTGATCTTTATCCTAAACTCCTTGGAGCTTATACAAAATACTGAGGGGGGTTATTAGGGGAGAAAAGTGGATGTGCTGTGGTCCCCTTCTATAGCAGCCCCATATTCTATCCCAGGTAATCTGGGCTAGCAAAGTTCTTGGCACAACACCCACAGGTCTTGCTCCTAGAAATGGGGAGAACCCAGTTGCATATGGTGACCATCTTGCTCCCACTCAGCACCTTGGGGCCGACGGTTCCCCCGAGACTGCAGGAGTGACCTTGTTCCATGGCTGGCATGGGCCTCCTACCCCAGGCCTTCTGTTGCTTGGTCCTTCACTTGGACTGGAGTAATCCTGGAGCAGGCCTGCTCCCTCTCTTTCTCTGAGTTAACATCTTCACCTGCAAAATCTTCTGGACCCCATTCCAGGCCTCATGGAAGTCACAGGAAACTTGGGGCAGTCTCTGACCTTCTCCTGCTTAGATCTTCCATGCCATTGTCCTGTTGGCCTTCCCTATACAGACCTGAAAACTCCAGATGAAGGACAGGCACCCGTTGTCTCTACTCTTGAGCTCCACACCCCCACCTCAAGCTTCACGGGACATGCAGTCATGGTGCCCTCTGCCCAGGGTTTATTTCAGAGTGTAGATGCAAAATACAAGGACTTCACTCCACATTTTATAATTTTCCTCAACTTTGTACATCTCTCCCTTCTCATGCTAGAGCTCTCAGTGTTTGCCCTAAAAAGCTAAGGTTGACTTTCTCTTTGCCTCTCTTTTCTTCTCCTTACAAGTCCTCGGTGGAGAAAATACAAGACCCACACTTCTGTGTCCTAAGGCAGAGTAGTGGAGAAACTAACATTGGAGACCGCATGACTATTCTGCCACCTATATCTTATTCACTAGCTTTTGCTTCCTTTCCCATTTCTTTTTCTTTTTTCATTTTTCAAAAATAAAGGTAAATTGTTCAATGTTCAACTAATTGCTCTTTATCCATGATCACAGATCAACAAAGGCTCTTTTTCTACAGGATCCTTTGGGGTTTCTGGTACATTCATCAGTGGCTTTGAAAGTATTCGCTCTGGAAACAACACGGGAAGAGGGGCGGTGAAGTAGGATGCATGTGCACAGTGCTGCCTCTGGCCAGCTGGGCTGGGCTGGGCTTTTGGCTTGTAATACTTTCACGGAGGTGCTACATCCAAGTTTTTAGGCCTCCCAGCCTGGCTTTTATCTGTTCTTCCTGCAATCCTCTCACTTCCTCCTCCTAGTCATCATAGTTGCTTCTCAATTGCTCCCTGAGGAATTTAGCTATTTTTCCCTAAGGTTTTTTCAAAGGGCCTCTTGTATGTGCACCCTCTGAGCTTTACACGTTGAGGATTGCTTCAAAGGCTCGGCAGCCCTGGGAAGGGAAGGACGGTAAAAGATATCACAAGTCCAGGAACATTTGCTTTGGCAGCTGCTTGATTATTCTGTAGGTGGCTGGGTGGCGAGCTGCCTGCTCCGTCCTCTGAGGCTCACTTGCCCTTGTAGCTCATTACAGATGTTTTCCTTTGGTCTGGTTTCCTCCTGTTCCTTCTGGGCCTGTGTGCCCCTACTTCCAGCAGGCTTATGTAAATTTCGGAGAGGCCTCAGCTGCTCTTTCTCCACAGATCCCTTTATCTGTTGCCAACATAAGATTCTCCTAATCTTGCTCTGAGCCACACTTAGAAGGGGAGAGGCTCAAACATTCAGAAGCCGTGGCCCTTGGCTATTTAGTTCTGTGATATTCTTCAGCATGAATAAGTGAATACGCTGTCTATCAGAAAGCCTGCCCCATCACGTGCTCAGGAAACATTTGTGGGCCTCAACCCAAATCCTAAACTTTGGCAAGAGTACATGTATAATCACTTTGTGCTGAGGCTGCAAATATCTTGAAAAATTAATGCACCCTGCAAGCCAAATGGTAACTGGATGAATTCACCCTCCTGATCACTTGTTTAAAACCCCTGACTTGCCTGAACTAGGAATTCTTCAGCCAACTGAAGTAATTTTGACCTTCTCTTGCAGAGCTGGCTTATTTAAAGTGCTTTTTAAAAGGTTTGAACCATGAAGAAAACCATCCAGAGAGCCCCCAAGGTCAGTGTGTGCTTTAGCATCAGGAGGGTGCCTTTCCTTCAGATGACCTAGGAGGTCTGGTGAGGGTAAATATTGAGTCCTTCTCTTCATGGAATGGGGCCCACAAAACATCCTTATTTCCCTGCAGACTTTTCCACAATATGCTGAGTGGGTGACTCTTTCACTGTCACTGATATCAAGTGGATTCATCAGCAAGAGATGTGAAAACCTCAGACACCATGGTTCTTTCTGGTTCTGTCCCGAGGCTGCTTATCCCCCTGGTAACAACCCCTGGACCACTGCCTTTCCCATCCCCACTGACTCATTCACTCCATGAAAGGTCAGGGAAGCCGGACAAATACAAAGTTCCAGAATTAGAGTAATAAAGGCTTTCTCTGGGTCCTCAAGCTTATTAACAATGTGAGATCATTTCCTAAAACAAAACAATCTCCTGGAGCCTAAGCCACCTGTGGAAGGGCTTCCTGCTGTCTCATATAGTTCACGAAAAAGCTTGTATAGAGCATTCTGGAAACTTCTCTGAACTGGTTAGAGGGTAAGTTGTTCTAGCATTGCATTCTGTTTGCAGGGAGCTAACTCAACAAGTAATGGGACCATAAATGGCCTACGTGAAGTTCTCTGCCTGTAAACAATTACATCAAGACATGGGCCAGCGGAGCAATTTCCAAGTACCAATTTTTCTCTCTCTCTCTCCTTCCCTTCCTCTATGTGTGAGCATTTTTTTCTTTTTCAGAAAACAGCAGTGGAAATGTAGTAAGATGGTGAAAATTGTACTCCCCAAATTCCTCTCCTCTCCAGGAAAGTACTGTATGCATTTCAAAGGCATAAAATTCTTATGTAGCTGCTTGCTCTGGGAATTAGAACCTTTAAGAGGCATCCTTAAGTAGTTGGTCAATTACCGCCTAAGGAAGACAGGTGCAATTAGTTACTTCTGTTTTCCTGGTGAGGCAGGGCCAGAACAGAATCGCCAGGTTAATGGGGGAGATGCCGGGTCCTGTTGCCCAAGTTCTCCTGCTCTACCTGCCTGCCTGAGCATTTGGCAACTCCCTCAAACATTGAGCTGAAAAGTCTAGAGTACTTTTAAAATAGTAATTTGAAGGAGTGCCAAGATGTGGGCTTGCCAAAGTAGCCATACATCTGGCTGACACCCTAAACCTCAGGAGTTTGCCATATTGGAGATCTGAGTGGTTCATGCTGTGGACATAGCGTTACTTCTCTGGGCAGTTTTTAAACTAGGTGACTCAAGTGTGTCCTAGTTCCAGACGTGCCTCTGGGGAGTGGGTGACAGTTGGGGAGATCTGGAAGCAGATCTATACTTCAGAGGCAAAAGAGAAAGTAAGACTTCTCTGCAGTTGCTCAGCCAATTTTCTCTGAACAATAAAAAAACAAAGTTTAAAGTTACCAAACTCCCTGGTTCCACTGCCCCAAGCATCCTCTTATTCTGGCAAAGACTGGCCTGACATGAGTTGGCTCCACATAGAGAGTCTCTGGGCTACACACCTGACACTTCCCTCAGTAGGAACTAGTAAGGCAGGTAGATACAGGTGAAGGAACAAGGTAGAGGAGAAAGGGCTTAGAAAATGAAATCACTTCTGAGATGCTGGGGACACAGCTGGGGCATGCGTGAGCTGCTCGCTAGAGGGACGAAATGTGATTGGCCTTTGGGCCCAGTCATCTGTGTGAGGTCCCTGGACGTAGAATATAGCCCCCAAACCCTATCGAATGTATGCCTTTACAACAAATTCAAGCCAGAATTCATGAATTCTTCCCCATGTCATTTTCCATTCATACCACCAACTCACCTGGCTTTATAGCTCTAATTCATGACTTACGTATGTATCCTATTTTTAACATGGATATGTCATTTGTTTGCCCTTTCTCCCTTCCTCAACGGTTGGGCTCAGAGCAGAGGCCCATGCACAGGGGCAGCGAGTGCTAGAAGCTCAGATTCACAACAAACCGGGTCTTGCCTCCCCCTGCCAATCCCCCTCTGCAGTGAACGATCCTCTTGTGCTTTGCTCAAAATTTTCACTAAAATGAAAAGTAAATTCAGTGATTACAGTTGGTCTTTGTTTAGGCAAAATAAATGACATTTTGCCAAAAATTTAATGGAAACTTGGCAACGACCTTAAATATTTTTAAAATAAGGGAGTATTCATGCACAGATGCTTGCATGTGGATGCTTGGTCCTTGATTGGTGTCACCGGTTGCTTGAATGTTCTTGAACACCAAACAAATATAAAAGAAGTTATCGTGATTTGGTCTGAATATGGGGTTGGGATTGTTCCATACGCATAAGTCCAGGAGACAACATCCTGAAGAATGTCACCATTAAGTAATAAGGAAAAAACAAGAAAAGAAACAGCTTAAATTGCTGAATGAGATCTTTATATTGGCGAAAGCCATTATATTTTGAAATAGGATACATCAAAAGAGGATATGGAATCTTCTCTAAGGGTCACTAAAATCAAGTTTACCAGTTACTAAATAGTTTAGTGCTGGCCTTAACCACAGGAAGAAGAAACATCTTCCCCCTATTATTTGTTGAAGGAAAAAATCACAATAATGGTTCTTCTAGCTTTAATCTATGTATCTTCTATGCATTTGTAACCAAGTGCAAACTGATTCTATTAGAAGGTCTCTTTTAATAATTCACTATTTATGGGAAAAGCTAGTTCAGCAAAAAAATTTTATTTGTAATTTACATATAATCTTATTGAGACAACATTTTGAAAGCCAGGCATGTCAAAGAAAAATTGGGAGTAAACTATATCTCAGTACCTTTCAGACACTTGAAAATTATTTGAATTTTTGCACGGGCCTGCAAACCAGAGGATCGTGGTTCGATTCCCAGTCAGGGCACATGCCTAGGTTGCAGGCCAGTTCCTGGCAGGGGACACACTATACATTGTGTCTCCTCAGCAGAGGCAACCATACATTGACATTTCTCTCCCTCTCTCCTTCCCTTCCCCTCTAAAGATAAATAAATGAAATAAAATAAAATAAAGAAAATTATAAAAAAAAAAAAAAAAATTATTTGAATTTTTAAGCTATACCACTTTCATCCTATCACTTCTAGCCCATAGTCATACTCTATTGGAACAGGCATCGAAGTGAGTACAAACCTTGACATGTCCTACAGGGCTCATCTTCCCCGCTTGGCCTCTGCAATAAAAACAAAGGCCCATTAGAAACCGACCTGAGGATTTGTAAGTGATTGTTCACAAAGTGATCTTGTGGAAATTGTTTAGTTATTTGGAAAAAGAATGAAGTTAGATCTTTATTAAAGCATAAACCAAATTAAGTTACTGTATTTTGGGGGCTATAATATGCACCTTTTTACCACATTTTTTGCATCAAAAATTTTTTCCTATTTTCCTCTAAAACCTAGGTGCATCTTATGGTATGGATTCCAGATGTACCTAGGTTTTAGAGAAGAAAAATAGGGAAAAAATTTTTGAAGCAAAAAATGTGGTAAAAAGTGCGTCTTACAGTCTGAAAAATGTGGTAAATGTCCAAAATAAAAACATGAAATATCCATCTAGTCTGTCAATCAGGAAACCAATTGTAAATGAAACACAAAAAAATATAACAGAAAAGATTAATATTGGCAATTTAAGTGCTAAAAACTTTGTTGATTAAACATGCTCACACACAAAATGAAAGATAAATGGCATACTAGATAAAATCTAGTATAACTGTGAAGAAAAATAGCTATTATTGTTAAAACTGGTCTTTTAAATTAATAAGGAAGGACAAGAGATCTCATCAGTAGGAAAACAGACATAGGACACAAACGAGCAATTCTCAGGAAAAAAAGGCAAACAATGAATAAAATATAAAAAAATGTTTAGTTTCACTATTTAAAAACAACAGAAGAAAATTGTACAAGTAATTTACCGAGCTACCATTTTCAAAACCCAACACATTGACTAACATTGAAAAAAAGAATAACATAACAGTGGCAAGGGTATGGGAAGGTTGTGGGGGGTGTCTAGAATCAGTGACCCCAGGGTGTGCCTTGGTGGTATTTGGATTACTTTGAGCTGAAGGTAGTTTTAGCTTCAAGCTCAAGAAAAACTTCTGTCCCTCTTACCTCATTAATTACCTAGAAGAATTTGAATTAAAGGCCTTGCCCATAAAAAGAAATGAACAGTGCTAACCTTTTCAACCCAACTATGTAGCAGGGCAAACTTTTATCTTATGAACATCAGCTCTTATCATCCTGCAATGACACTATGAAAGCCCCAAGGTGCATTACCTCATCCCTAGCTCAGGATGTCTTACAACCTCAGTCCCCCTTTCTATCTCTGAACATTTCCTCTTTTCAGGGTGTTTGCACATGTGAATAATATTAAATTTGATTTCCTCTTGTCACTCTGCCTTCTATTGATTTGATTATTTGGCCAGCAAAAAAAAAAAAAAACAAAACCCAGAGCCCTGGCTGGTGTAGCTCAGTGGTTGAGCGCAGGCCTGCGAACCACATGAATGCGGTTTGATTCCCAGTCAGGGCACATGCTTGGGTTGCAGGCCAGTTCCCAGCAGGGGACTCACAAGAGGCAACCATACATTGACATTGCTGTCCCTCTCTCCTTCCTTTCCCCTCTAAAGATAAATAAATAAAATCTTTTAAAAAAAGCAGAGAAAGGGAAGGGAATTGTTCTCATCTCTCCTACTGGTGGGAGCAAAACAGACACTTTTCTGGATGGCAGGCTGGTGGTATATACTAATAGCCTTAACATATCTGGCCCTGCAACCTCACTTCTGTGGATTTGTGATAGGAAGACAATGTTTGTACAGGCTAATTATCACATCATGGTTTAAAATAGTAAAAACAAAACAAAAAAACCTGGAAATAATCTAAATGCTAAAAAGAGGACATTCATTATATCAATGACTATACATCTATAGACTAAAACACTAGTCATCAAAATTATTCTGCAATGTCTGTATAATAGGGATATCAGAAGGAGAAGAAGAGCAAATGATAGAAAACCTGTTTGAAAAAGTAATGATGGCAAACTTCTCTAATTTCATGATAGAAAAAGTCACACAAATCCAGAAAACAGAGAGAGTCCCAATCAAGAGCAACCCAAAGAGGCCTACTTCAAGAAACATCATGATTAAAATGGCAAAATTCCAAGGCAAAGAGAGAATCTTGAAGGCAGCAAGGGAGAAACAGGAAGTAACATACACGGGAGCCCCAATAAGACTAGCAGCTGACTTCTCAATGGAAACACTACAAGCCAAAAGGAAATGGCAAGAAATATTCCAAGTAATGAGAACCAGAGGCCTGCAACCAAGGCTACTGTACTCAGCAAGGCTCCCAATCAAGATAGAAGGCCAAATGAAGAGCTTCCAAGACAAAAGAAGTCTAAAAGAATACACCTCCACCAAACCAGCTCTGTAAGAAATACTAAAAAGACTGCTTTTAGGAAATACTAAAAGGAAAGGAAGGAAAAGAAAGAGACAAAGAGAAACACGGGTATAAAAATGACAATGAATAAGTGCCCATCAATAATAACCTTAAATGTAAATGGATTAAATGGTCAAATCTAAAGACAGAGAAGAGCTGAATGGATAAGAAATCATGACCCACATATATGCTGCCTATAAGAGACTCACCTCAGAACAAAAGACCTACACAGACTGAAAGTGAAGGTCTGGAAACAAACATTCCAAGCAAATGGACAGGGGGGGGAAAAAGCCAAGATAACAATACTCTTATCAGACAAAATAACTCCAAAAAAGGGGCCATAAAGAGAGACCCAGAAGGTCACTTCATAATGCTCAAGGGAAGAATCCATCAAGAAGACATAAACATTGTAATATATATGCACCAAACATAGGTGCACCCAAATACGTAAGAAAAATCTTGGAGGACTTTAAGAAAGATATTGACAGCAACACAATAATAGTAGGGAATTTTTACACCCCACTGTCAAAAATGAATAGATCTTTCAAACAAGATATTAACAAAGATATTGTGGCACTGAACAATGTCCCAGATCAAATGGACTTAACTGATATATAAAGACCCTTTCATCCCAAATATGCAAAATACACATTCTTTTCAAATGCACATGAAATGTTTTCAAAGATAGACCACATGATAGGACACAAAACAAGCCCCAACAAATTCAAGAAACTGAAATCATATCAAGCATTTTCTCTGACCATAAGGGACTGAAACTAGAAACCAACCTCAAGGAAAATACTCAAAAACACTCAAACTCATGAAGATTGAATAGCATGATATTAAACAAGAATGTGTCAAGAATGAGATTAAGGAAGAAATCAAAAAACTTTCTGGAAACAAATAAAAATGAACTTATAACAATCCAAAACTTATGGGACACAGAGAAGGCAGACCTGAAAGGGAAGTTCATAGTGATAAAGGCCTATTTAAAAAATATAGAGACATTTCAAATAAACAACCTAACCCTACACCTATAAGAATTTGAGGAACAACAAAAAAGACAGCCCAGAAGGAAAGAAATAACCAATATCAGAGCAGATTTAAATGATATGGAGACTAGAAGTACAATGCTAATGTTGCATAAATCCAGGAACTGGTTCTTTGAAAAGATAAAAAAAAATTGACAAGTCTTTAAGCAGACTCATCAAGAGAGAAAAAAAAAAGAGAGGACCCAAATAAACACAATCAGAAAGTAAAGAGGAGAGATTACAACTGATACCACAGAAATACAAAAGATTGTAAGAAATTACTACAAAGAAGTATATGCCAAGAAATTTGGAAAAGTAGGTAAAATGGACAAATTACTAGAAAAATATAATCTTCCAAACTGAATGAAGAAGAAGTAGAAAGCCTGAACATAGCAATAACAGCTGACAAAATTGAAGCAGTAATCAAAAAATTCCCAACACGCCTAGCCCTGGCCTGGATGGTTTCACAAGAGAATTTTACAAGTATTTAAGGAAGAGCTAACCCCTATTTTTCACAGACTATTCCAAAAAATCCAAGAAGGCAGAAGACTCCCAAACTCTTTTTATGAAGCCAGCATCATCCTAATGCCAAAACCTGATAGACATAACAACAACAACAAAAAAACTTCAAATTATTCCCCCCATGTCACTGATGAACATAGATGCTAAAATGCTTAACAAAATATTGGCAAACTGCATCCAGCAATACATTAAAAAGATCATACACCATGATCAAGTGGCATTCATCTCAGGGATGCAAGGATGGTACAATGTTCACAAGTCAATAACATAATACATCACATAAACAAAAGCAAAAACAAAAATCACATGATCATACCAATAGATTTGGGAAAAGCATTTGATAAGGTATAGCACCCATTTATGATAAAAACGCTCAGCAAAGTGGGAAGAGAGGAAGAATTCCTCAACATAATAAAGGCCATATATGAGAGATCTACAGCCAACATCATACTCAATGGGCAAAAGCTAAAAGCTTTCCCACTAGGATCAGGAACAAGAAAGGGATGCCTGCTCTCACCACTTCTATTCAACATAGTATTGGAAGTCCTAGCTACAGCAATCAGACAAGAAAAAGAAATAAAAGGCATCCAAATTAGAAAAGGGGAAGCAAAACTGTCATTGTTTGCAGATGACATGATAGTGTTTGTAGAAAATTCTATAGACTCCACCAAAAAACTACTTGACCTAATAAGTGAATTGGCAAAACAGCAGGATACAAGGTCAATATTCCAAAATCAAAGACATTTTTGTACACCAACAATGAAATATCAAAAAACAGAAATCAGGAAAAAAATCCCATTTGATATAGCAACAAGGAAAATAAAGTAAGTAGGAATAAACCTAGCAAAGGATGTAAAAGACCTACATTCAGAAAACTACACAACACTGAAGAAAGAAATTAAGAAAGACACAAAATAATGGAAGTATGTATTGTACTCATGGATTGGAAGAATTATCATCAAAATGTCCACACTACCCAAACTAATTAATAGATTCAATGCAATCCCTATTAAAGTACCAGTGATATATTTCACAAATGTAAAGCAAACATTTCAAAAATTTATATGGAACCATATACAACCCCAAATAGCTGCAGCAATTTTGAGAAAGAAGAACAAAGTAGGAGGGATCACAATACCTGACATCAAACTGTATTACAAGACCACTGTAATCAAAACAGCCTGGTACTAGGGTGTGAAAGACAAATACCACACGATCTCACCTTTAACAGAAACCTAGTCAACAATGCAAACAAACAAACAAGGAAAATACAGCCCAAGACACTGAAATTGAGAACAGGCTGACAGTGACCAGAGGGGAGAGGGAAGGAAATTTCAGGGGGAAAGTGTGAAGGGTTTGCAGGAATAGTTATAAAAGACACATGGACAATACCAAGGAGGGCATGGAAACAGGAGGGAGGGAGGGACGGCTGGGGTGTTGGGCCAGGGTGGGGGGAAAAGGCAGAAAACTCTACTTGAACAACAATAAAAAATTAAAATAAAAAAAAACAGCTTGGTACTGGCATAAGAACAGATACATGGACCAATGGAACAGAATAGAAAGCCCAGAAATAATCCTGAGTCTCTGTGGTGGATTAATATTTGAAAAAGGGGGCAGAATCATAAAATGGAGTAAAAATACCCTCTTCAACAAATGGTGTTGGGAAATCTGGACAGCCACATGCAAAATAATGAAACTCGATCACCAACTTATATCATACACAAAAATCAATTCAAGGTGGATGAAAGACTTAAATATATATGTAAGTTGTGACACCATAAAGGTCCTAGAGGAGAACACAGGCAGGAAAACCTCAGATATTCCACGCAGCAACATTTTCACTGATATCTCCCCTAGACATAAAGGAAAGAATATATAAATGGGACCTCATCAAATGAAAAAGCTTCTGCACAACTAAAGAAAACAGCATTAAAATGAAAAGAGAACTAACCATAGGGGAAAACATATTTGCCAATGATGCCTCAGACAAAGGTTTGATCTCCAAAATATATAAAGAATCCACATGATTCCACTCCAGGAAGATGAACAACCCAATTATAAAATGGACAAAAACTTGAACAGACATTTCTCCAAGGAGTGTATACAGAGGGCCCAGAGACATATGAAAAGATACTCAGCATCACTAGTCATCAGAGAGATGCAAATTAAAACCACAATGAGATACCGCCTCACACCGGTCAGAGTGGCCATCATAAATAAACCAGCAAACAACAAGTGTTGGATAGGATGTGGAGAAAAGGGAACCCTAGTGGGAATGCAGACTGGTGCAGCCACTGTGTAAAACAGTATGGAATTTCCCCAGAAAACTAAAAATGGAACTGCATTTTGACCCAGCAATTCCACTGATAGGATTATATCCTAAGAACCCTGAAACACCAAATCATAAAAACCTATGCACCCCGATGTTCATAGCAGCACAAGTAGCCAAGTACTGGAAGCAATCTAAGTGCCCATCGGTAAATGAATGAGGCAAAAAGCTATGGTATATATACATAATGGAATACTAAGCAGCAGAGAGAAAGAAAGAGTTCCTACCCCTTGCAACAGCATGGATGGAATTAGAGAGCATTATGCTAAGTGAAATAATCTAGCTGGTAAGGGACAAATAGCATGTGATGTCACCTTTAAGTGGAACCTAATTAAGAAAACAAACAAGGAAGCAAAATATAACCAGAGACATTGAAATTAATAACAATCTGACAGTAATCAGAGGGGAGGTGGGAAGGGATAAGGGGGGGAAGGGGGAAGGGTTTTCAGGAAAAACTATAAAGGACACATGGAGAAAACCAAGGGGTGGTGGAAGCAGGGGAGGGAGGTGGGGATGGCTAGGGTTGTGCGGGGTTGGGGAGTAAATGCAGACAAGTGTACTTGAACAATAATAAAATAATTTTAAAAATCATTCTGCAAATGAGCATGTGTTGGCATGAGAAATGATTGATGTAATGCCAAGGCTAAAAATTATGAGGTGTGACAATATTAAATATATTGTGTGTGTATCCTAAAACATGCACAACCAAAGGTTTTCCCTAAGAGTGAAAGTATGGTTTTTGTTTCTTTTAAATTTTTTTGCTATTGTTTTCTGCAATTCTGTCTGTACTGTGCATGTAATACACGCTAGGAAGAAGGATACTTTTTATAATAATAAAAGGGACAAAGTAACCCTAATTTAGGTTACTGAGTAACTACCTACTCAAAAGTGTACTAGTGATCCCACAATTATTTTGCACTCTAAATTTTAAGCAGCTTTGAAATCAAAGGTAAATCCTTGAGCTGACCACAGTGCCCTGCTCTTGACCTCCAAGCTTCCATTATCTCTGGCCACCTTTCCATAAGGTGTGGGTGATTCTCATTTGTTCCAATGCACCAAGTGCTGAGCCAGGAGAGTTAAAATCTCTCCAAGGAAAGGAGGTGCCTGAAGCCCCACATACAATGAGAGATTGTGCCACGCAGGCTTTTACATTTTAGAAATTGCACATACGAAATATATGCTTGCCTTCCCTGCCTGCCTTGTTATTTATAGTTGTCATCAGAACCTTCCATACTATAGCAACTGAGGAATTATTAAGGAGTCAGCTAATTAATAGAATTTGTGTAGCCAGTTGCAAGAGAAATACCAAACAAGAAAGCATAAATCAACCAAGAGGTGTTTAGTAATAGATAATCACTCATTTGTGTCCTGTCTATTTTCCTATTGGTGAGTTCCTCCTTTTCTTATTAATTTGAAAGCCCAATTTGAACCACAACCATTTTTCACATATGTTACAAAGACTTTCCCTAGCATATCATTTATTTTCTGTTCTGTCTGCATGTATGTAAATAGACCGTGAGTACCCAAATTCAAAATACACATCAACTTTTAGAGAAGACTTCTTAGGGAGGAAAGCAGCAAAGTACACCACTCTATTGTGCCCCCTTTGAAGTGTTTTTTAAGGTTTTCCTAACATATATTATTTTTAATTAGTAACTTCATCTGACAGATAACAAGCATTTTCTTGTTTGTTTGTGAGGGTCAGGAGGTGGCAGGTTTCTCTTGTAGCGTCTTGCAAGAAAGGGTTATTTAAAGCCACTTGCAGTGATATATTGTTATATGGCCTTGGTTTGTAGGGCATGGGAGTACAATGAACAAAGACTAAACACAGGATGTTTTCTTCACTCTGAATTGTTCAGTGATAAAATAGCACACTGAGTGGCAGCTGGTGCTTCAGTGCTAGGCATTTGCACATTTAGCTTGTGCCCCTTTTCAGGTCTGTAAGAGATCTGTATGCAACAAAGGAGGCCTAGCACTGGGTACTCCTCTCTTTGGTAGGTATTGGGGATAGAGTTCTGGGGAGTGTTGTACGGGACTCTTAAAATCAGGGTTAAACTTTCCCAGCATACATTGAAAAAAAATTCTATTCACATTAATAATTTGAGTTTATCTAAGGTGGCAACACGTGAGAAAGCACTGAAGGTTCTGGACTTAGACCTGGTTCAGATCTTTGCTTTGTTTCTAATTAAAGGTATGGCCTTAATCTCAATGAATTTCAATCCCTGCAGTTATAAAAGTGGCATAAAATTGTTTACAATAAAATATTCATAAGGTGCATAGAGCTTAATGATGCGTTTTCAAATACACTACCTCATCTGTTCTTTGCAAACAATCCACAAGGAAGATATTGTTATTCCCAGCTTACAACTGAGGAAACTCATGCTCAAACTGAAATGCCTTTTCCAAAACCACATAGGCTAAAAACATCTATCTTCTGATTTGTAGCCCTATATTCTTTTTCACAAAAATGTACAAAATATATTTTAACCAACTGGTGATAGAGAAAAATGGGTTAAAAGGAAGATGAACAAAATGTGGTGGGTTGTCAGTAGTCCAAGCAGTATTCCTCACTTTGACGATTTGTATGCCTAGTCAGGAGGACCTATCATTTGCCAAGCCCCCCACTCCCCACCCCACCCCTGGGCTGCAATGCCCTGAAAATGGAGCCACCCTCGAGAGGATCTCAGAGAAAAGAGCAGTTAGGTGGTCTGAATAGGGCCTCTCTCTGGTTGACCCCAGCAGCAAGTCAGCCTGGGCAGATAGGCTGCATAGAATACCTTCACATGACTATGAACATGGCCCGCTACTTACAGACATGAACTGAATCTAAATGGGAGAAATCAATTAGAAATCTGATTCGAACTACGGGAAGAGAATTTTATATATCAACATTCATAAAATTGTATGAGTGGAAGATAATCTCAATCAACTTGTATAACAAAAACTAAGTATCACCTGAGACTAAGGTTTCAAGTGGTCTATTGTACACAATGGAAGCTCAACAAAGTAAGAGCTAATTCCCTGAAACTGACTTTGCTTTCTGCAATCCTGGGTAGTTTCACGGTGCTGGTCTGGATCATTAGCTCGTTTTATTACCTGTGGGGTCTTTTACCCTCCACTGGGTCCTTTCCCTGCCAAACTCTGCCTCGTATTATAATTCAGGTGCTTTGAGAAACATGAAATTTATGATCTGGGATTTTTCTAGTTGTAGAATGCAATGCTCTCAATTTCGGTTTTAAAAACCACTTCAAAATAACTGTGGGGGGTATATTTTATGATGTGGGACATATTCGTGCTGAATTCTTCCCAGGATCAGTGTCCACACTTCAAGTCTAAAATGCCCCTTCCAGATTCAGTTCTTTTGATAGCATTAGACTTAAAAGCTCCAAGTCCAAAGTGAGAAACAACTGGGTTTTAATCTCAGCTGTGTCTCAGCTAAGATCTCTGTGAGATCTCAGATGCATTAACTTCTTTATGCTCAGTTTCCTCATCTGTAAAATGGTGACAATTACTGCACTTACCTCATTGAATTATTACGAGGATTTAAAGGATATAATGCATGTAACATGATTAGTGACTCCCAGCCAAGTCATCATTCAAGAACATTACGGCTGTCATTATTCATCAGGTATTTATTTCCTGCCATGAGCCAGCCATGGTGCTCACAGCTGGGGATTGATTGCAGTAGCGGTAGATGGTTCTCAAGAGGCCGAATTAACTGGTGCCTGATGCATGGTAACCTCTCCAGAGCACCTAGCTTTTGATAGAAGTAGTCAGTTAGAAGAACAGCTAAAAAACCCAACCCCAAGCAGAAGTCCTAGTTCCCATAAAACCAGTTCCCACCTAGAAAGGTCAATTGATTTGGGTCAATCTCCTTTATTTGTAATGAGTTCCAACTAGTAATTTTAAAAATGCAACAAGCCAATGGAAAAATGGTCAAAGATTTTAGACAAAAAAAAATCACAAAAAGAAATAAAATAATCAAAAAAGATGAATGCATCAAAATGATATAAAAATAAGGTTCCTATGTTTTCTAGTTTTACAGATTTTCCAAACTTTCTGTGAACATGTATTACTTTAATGACTATTTTTAAGTTATTATTTTTATCTTACAAAAGCCTCCTTAGAACAAAAACCTAAAATAGCTATCAATTAAACAGACACTACCCTCCTCTAAACTCCCCCAGCTACAAACCCGCTGTAAAAAAAAGGCCTGCGTGGTGGGTCGTTTCAAAGATGAGATTCTGGCAGGGCCTTAGTGAGTTAGATCATCACTGTTAAAAAACAAAAGGAAAGAAAGGGAGATTTGGTTATTGGTCACAAGTCAGTTAGGTGGGGGTTGTCGACTGGTTCTCGGAATACCTGTTTATTCCCTTAAAGCTTATCAGAAAATTGCTTACACATTCTACCAGAGAATGTATTCATTTCTCCCCAGAACAAGGTTGTAAATTAAATCAGACCCAGAAGAGGTTTGGGACCATTATCCTTTCACATCTTCCATCCTGTTCTGACAATTCTCTCTCCCAGGATGGGCTCCCTCTTCACTTGACCCAGAAACCTGGACGTTAATCTCTCCTTTGCACTTTCTGGTTGAATCACCGAGTCCTGGGTCCCAGTTCTTGAATAAATCTCTCAACACAGTGCCCTCTTTTCCAGTGTGGTGCCCCCCACCTCAGTGGAGGACCTGACTGGTTATTGCACCCATAGAGTTTTGGGATAACTCTGCTTAAATTGGTCTCTAAGTATCTGAGTCCAAAGAGCCTGGTCCCAGCTCATAGTTTCTGTATTACCAAAAGGTAAGCTGATGCTGTGTCCTCATTCCAATCACAGAGACTTTCACTTTATTCTTCAGTCACATCTGCATTATTTAACATTATTTTTTCATGAGCTCTTTTAAAGGATGACTTATAATCAGGGGGAAAAGATTTTAAATTCTGAGAAATGAAGGTTAAAAAAGTATCAAAGCCATCAAACCAAGATGAGCCTGATGTTATTAAATCAGTGTGTATAAGTTATAAGAGTACTTATAAATACACAGCCTGTATATATTATAAGAGTACTGAGAGAACTGTTAGAGACTTAATTGAGGATTTTCTATGCAGTTTGGGGTAAAAAAAAAAATAAAGGACCATGGTGTGTCCATGTAGCTCTCCCCCATACGTAGGTTGGCCATGTTTCCCTGGTGGCCCAGGACAATTCCAGGTCACGCCTGTTGTCCTAGAACAATTATTATTTATCCAGTTTGGTCAATAAATCATATGGAAACTACACCTAGAGTGGACAGTTCATATAATTTCCTCCCTTTTTCTGGTTTAAAAAAAAAACAAACCCTGAAAACAAAAACCAAACCTTTGATTGGGAAGTATTCATCTACAGGATCAAGCAGGGCTAAACCCCAACACTGCTACTCCCGCAATGCCCACCCCCCAAGATGGACACATGCCTCCAGCCTGGCCACGTAGAACACTGCATATCTTGGACCCCAATTTAGAGATAAATGTATGACCCAAATTGCCAATTACAGTCCCTCCTAGAACCATTTTACAGAAGCTATCTTAAAAAATTCTCTTCTATTTGGGTTTGCTCAGGTGGTCAGATGATGAGTGTTGGAGTGACCGCTTAGCCCACCATGAGGGGAAAGCCTGTTTCAAAGCAGGGGAGCACAATGGTATCACTGAGCTCCTAGGTCCAGCTACACCCCGAGTCAGCTTCATTCCAGACTCCTCAGCTCAACGAACCAATCACCTTTTTAAAGTATGCTTACAATTAAAATAGTCCTGATTAATGTGCTCTCTCTCCAGCTTCCCTTCCAGTGCATATCATGAATCTCTAAAAGAAACTAAATATTACATGAAATCCCACAAAAGCAGAGGTTTCCATTCTTGAGATTTCTCTAGTGGAAAATACAGCGCAGATAACACATGTAATAATATTTATTAACTACAAGTAAATCATTGTTGCAATTGTAACCGCAAGGGAGTGACCAAAGAATCTGAGGAGCAGCTCTTGCAAAATACAAGGGAACTCTCACAAAAGAAGTAGTTAGTATGCTTAGGGCATTTTCAAGCTCCTTCTGAGATAGCAACCTGCACTGGGCCCTTGATTCCCGGTCACATGTGGCTTATCTGCCAGATATCTACTTCTCACCCTCTTTCAGACCTCATCTCTAACCTCCACAGATTCAGGAGTTGGCCTGGGGTAAGGTTCTGCAATGAGATGAAATGGCTGTTTTGCACATCACCTAGTAATTTTTGAGCTGAAAATGTAAATACTTTTAGGCCACCCAAAAATATCCCTGAGTCAAAACACCAGCTTCAAAGAGTCAGATATTTGCTGCCTCTTCCCATCCTGACTTGCTTCCTTAATTCAGTCTCCATCCAGACCCCTGAGAGATTTTTATAAGATGAAAATCTGATCCAATCATACCATATTTAAAGTCCCTTGGATCCCTGCTTTCCTTTCTCCCACCCCTTCCCCAGTTACACGGAGCTATTTGGTTCACTGAACCACGTGAGTCCCGCCTCTGTGCCTCACAAATAGCTTCCTCTGCGTTCTTCCTTCTCCCCCCCTCCTGCCTGACAAACTCCTTATTTTGGCTCATTTCCGCAAGAGGTCCTTCTGTGTCTCCCCAACAGGGCTAGTCAGGCCCTTCTTGCTCCGGCCTCCAACAGCATTCTGCGCCCGTCCTCTGAAGTCACACTCGCTCCTTCAGTGCAACTGCTTGCTTTTGTGTTCTCTCTCTTGCTAGGCTATTGTGTCCCTCAAGGGCAGAGGATGCAGCTTCTTAATTTTTGTAGCTTTTGAACTTGGCATAGTACATTGCATGGCGATCATTCAATAAATGTTTGTTGAATGTGTGAATAAATACATGAATGTGTGAGTGAATAAATGAATAATAAATTGAGCAAAAGAAGCCAACCATAAAAGGATGATGACATTGGGTCCCTCTTATAGCCACTCATTTTCAATTTCTTCACATAAAATCTTAAATTACTGATTTTCTGCCTTTCCCACGAGAAGGGAAGTTTATGCAGCTTGTTAAGGTTTGGGAATAAAATTCTGTTCATCTTTCGTTGTACTTGAATTTGTCACGATAGCTGATTTGCCAGAACTATAGGGACTCCAAACTGATTTAGATGAGATACTTCCTAGACATCGAATGAGGCAAGACATGAGATGACATATGTGAAGCACAGTGCATGGCACAAGTAAGCACTAAGAATGCTAGCTATTGCTATCACCATCATCATCATTAAACATCATTAATATCATCATTAAAAAATCACCCTGTTGCATATGCAGCAGTAGAACACAGAGGTTCGAGAACACAGGGTTTGGAGTTTAACTGCCTGGATTTAGAGCTCGCTTCTACCACTTACTTACCAGCTGTTGGTCTTTAAAAAGTGCCATAATGATTTCTGAGTCCTAGTTTCCTAATCTGTATTTCCTAATATTCATTTCACAAATATGTATTGCTTGCTTTCTCGGTGCCTGGAGTTGTTCTGAGTGCCTGGGCTCCACACTGAATAAATTAAAGATCTCTGCCTTCAAGGGATTTACACTCACCAAAATAAAAGGTAGCAAAATGAATAAAATGTATCAAAAATTTTGGTGGTGGTAAGTGCTATTACTGAGAGTGAAGCTAGGATGAGATGAGGGAGTGGGGCAGGACTGCAATTTTATTTAGACAGGATGGCCAGGACAGGCTGGATTGAAAAAGGGACTTGTGGGTGAAGACCTGAAAGTGGAAGGGAGTGAGCAGAGAACAAGTGAGAGTAAGGAGCCGAGGTGGGGGTGTTGACGCAGTAAGCAGACCAGTGCAGCAGAGGGAGAGAGCAGAGGGGACGACAAAGTCAGAGCAATGTCAGGGACAGGTCTCAGGAAAGCCCATTGGAGGGTTTGAGCAGAGGCCTACCTTGACCAGAAGCACAGGGTCGCGCAAACTGGGAATGGCTGACTGAGGGCAAGGTGGAAGCAGGAGGCCATGGTGGTGATTCAGCTCAAGTGGTGGAAAGGACCCTGTAATTGTCACGTTGTTCCCCCATCACTCAGAAAATTATTACAGTGTCTTATTTTATTAGAATTGACAGCATCTGGAATATTACTATATTTAGTACACAAGTCTATGGTGCCTCCAATGTAAATGGCAACTCCTTGCTTTGTGCAGCGCACAGCCTTGGAGAGCAGGCGGGAGAATTAAGGATCACTTTTTGGTATGAGAAACAGGAAGGATGAAATTCCTATGAACTGAAAAGATTAAGACCACTATGAGGAAGTTCTGTGGTAGGGGCAAGCAAGAGATCAGTTTTAAATATGTTAAAGTATAGATGTGTGATGTTAAAGACAGTACTAGAACCTGTCTCAAGATTACTCAAGACAGAAAACTATACTTGAAAAATAATTAAATAAATTTTGAAAAAGATTACTCAAGATTATTGAAGATTGAATGAGTTAGTATACATAAGCATTAGACATAATGCATAGTACACATAGTATATGTGAGCATTAGTAGTTGCTCAATAAATGCTACACTTTAACCCAGACCAATCTTCTATCGTGAAATTGTCAACGAGGAAGTTATTTTACACACACACGTACATATATTATACGTGTTTAAATAAAGCCATGTGAATGTGAGTGTTCTTTGTTCTTTTTCCCTGGTGCACTTATGGGCACTTTATCCTGACAGGGCAATAACGTATAAACAAGCAAGAAGCCACTTAGGAAAAGAATAGATTATTTTTCAAAATGTTATCGTGTCCAATCAGACCTGACAAACGAGAAATACTCAGATCTAGGCTGCAAGAATGAAATTATATTTTTGTGTTTGTTACCTGTACTACCACTGAAGCAGAATATTTTGATGTGATTGCTTAAAAATTCCCTGTCAGTATGTAACAACATGCTCGTTACAGTCCAGTGTGGCAGGTGTCTCTCCACTGACCCCCGTTCTCTGGACCACACCAAGCTAGGCTAATAAGAGAGAGTTCAGTTTTGGGTAAGGTTAAATGTAAGAAACTATCTTAAAACAAAACCCAAACGAAATCGCAGAGTTAAGCCAAGTGGTAGCAATTTTAGAAGTCTTTGAGAAGGGACAGAAAAAAAGACAGAGATGCTAAATGGTTTAGTATCAAGATGTTTTAGTGCCCGACTCTACAGGACACTGCCCAGGGGCTGCACAGGTCCTGTGCCCCACAGGAACTGTGACCCTTCTCTAAGGCTTTATGGCATTGCCTGTTTGGTACATTAATAACTTTTAAAGCTACTGAATTTTTAAAGCTGCTGAATTTAAAGCTAATAATTTTAAGGCTACTAAATTAACTGAAAAGTTAATATTTTTAAAGTACATTTAAATATGCATGTAGAAATACATAGTTTGGGGAGATATATAGTCTGTTTTACATAGACATTCATATATTTCCAGCAACTTACTTAAAAATGTTATAATGAGAATATATGTGTGATACAAAAAGTAAAATAATGAAGAAATGAATACCTGTGATACCCAACTTAAGAAATAAAAACAAAACAAAATAAAACAAAACAAACAAAACAATGTCTTTGGTACTCCCAGCATGCCCCTTCACGATCACGCTGTCTTCTTCCTCCAAAACGTAGCCATTCTCCTGCTCCTGCCCTTGGCTTTCTATGTCCCCTTGCTTATCTTTCATTGTATCATGTGCATCTATAAATAAGAATTTAAATTTGCAAGCTTTGTGCCTTCACATACAGGTAATTGTGTTATTGTTATTTTTCTGCACAGGCTTTTTTCATCAACATATTTGTAAAATAAATAAATCCACATTGAAATGTGTAGCTCTCTTTCGATTGTCTCCATTATGTGAATAGATGAAAATGTCTATTTCGTCTGACATTGTGTGTCGGATGAAAATGTACTTTTCTTTTCCTCATTCATGGGACATTTGGGAGATTTGCAGTTTTTTTACTTTTAGCAACAATGTTGTTATGCATATTCTTGTCTCCCGGTACACCTGTCCAAAAGTTTCTTGGACGTATACCAAAGGTACACATACATCAAAGACATACTTACACCAAAGGAGGGATCAGCATGTTTTTTGTTTGCCAGGCACTCTCATGGACCGGCAACAATGTCAAGTTCTGACAACGCCAAGTCTTGGCAAGGATATGAATCAACCAAACACGGTTACAGTGCTGCTGGTTGCGTAAGAAGGTGTAACTGTCCCAGATGGCAGAGGCTTGGTGAAAATGATCACTCTAATACAAAAGCCTTATGCAAACAACATTTTTTGTTGCCACAAGCCGAAAGGATACATTATCAATAAGAAATCCTAAAGCATACTAAGCTGGGGCTATTCAGTGAGAATTCTGTTAGAGCCTTCCTTTTTCCTCACGAGAGGCACACCTGGGCTGGGGCAAGGGGTTTGTCGTGTCCATGCGAGGCCTCTGAGGCACTGACACACTCGTGATAGAGAAACACTCCCTGTAGCAATCCAAGCCACCTAGATCCAACACCTGGGTTCTAGGTACTATTTCTAACCAAAGCACTAGAACGTTCTCGCCACACACCTGCATAGTTGCAGTGCCACTCGGTGGCAGTGACCAGACTAGACAAGCAAGTCAGTTCCAGGCCTAGAAAGGATAGTGTGAAATGCTCCAATTTACTATAAATGACAAATTCCTTTCGAAAGTGGCTACATGTTTTAATTCTGCCACAGACTTAGTATGGTGCAAATATCTCCCCCAAGATTGTGACTCATCTCTTTACTTACTTTATGGGATCTTTCAATAAACAGAAGTTCTCAAGTTAAGGCAGTTAGATTTATCAATGTCGTTCATTTTATTAAGCATTTTCTTTACAGTTTGTACTATTGGGATCATATGTAAGATATCCTTTCTTACCTCAAAGCAAAAAAATCTTTCCTACATTTCCTCTAATGATATTAGAGGTTCTGATACTCAGAACCCAGTACAAAAACTTAATTGATGGGGTAAATAGGGTGGGATGGGGGAGGTAAAGCAGAGATTGTAGTAATTTTGAATAGAGAGAAATGGTCATTCAATAGTGTACATGGAATCATCAACACATGAATGTATGGGAATCGACTAACTTAATAAGGCTGTTTTTCATGTACAGCTTTGCAAAACCACTGTCACTAGTTTGCAGTCAAACCTCACAGAGTTCTGCACTTCATGCGTTCCTGGGCTGCTATGGCGACCAGTATCACTGCCTGTTGGGCAGAGTGTTCTCTGTCCTGGCAACGTACAGAGAGCTTCCAGGCCGCAAGCTTGTGAAGCACTGTTGTACCCAGGGGAACTTGGACAACCTACTTTACTGATTTCTCAAGTCTCCAGACATGAGAACATGACTTTCTCTGTGCTAAAGTGGTATTTCAGCATGACCCTGAGGAGAATAACTTTCAGTCCTTTAGTTTTTATGCCTTTCTGGCCAGCAGAGGTCAATATACAGAAATTAGTAAACCGGTATTGGAGACACCATATAATGTGTCTAATAATGTGCTCTCAGAACACTGCTAAACCCCTAGCAGAGTCACAAGGAAAAAGCAAAGAAACTTTGTTTCAATGTACATTCCACAAATTTGAAATAAAACATTAATTGTGACTTTCACAGAAATGCTATTATAGTCTTAATAACCATTTTATTCTTCTAGCTTGTAGTATACTTTATCAGAGGAGTGAGCTCATATTTAATATTATTATTTGTTTTATTATTTCTCTAATTTTTAAACATGGGCCAGAAGCTCAAAACTGACTTCTGAAATAAATAATTTAAATGTATCATAAATATAAGCACTCACAAAATGCTGCAAATGTAAATGGTAATCTAAAACTCAGTGCAATTATATAATGTGCATTGTATGTACATTCACAGCATTGAATGCCTATGAATAACTGTAGCAGTGTGAGGCAGGTATTGAGGGGCAAATTCTTTAACTGTCATAAAAATTCCCTTCCCAGATGTCCCCATCTGTAAACACAGACCCAAATGCACTTTTTATGGTGATCTGGTTTAAGGTGATCTGCAAATGAGATAATTTCCTATATACAGCCTAAACATTTTTTTAAAAGTATACCATGATGAAATTACTAAACTGAATTTTATTAGACTGATAATGTGTTTACCCTATTTCTTAATAAAATGTTTTGAAATTTTGTCACCCAGTGGTATGAAGCTAGAACTTTCCCATTATTTCCAAATAAAGAAGAGTAAGCCCTATACTAAACTGATGAAGATTTTGCAACATAAGCCTGGTATAATGCATCTCAGGAGGAAACTAATGTGTATATCATCACTAAAAGCAGAATTCAATATTACTAAGACATCATTAATAATTTTTTCATCACAAAATTAGACATAGTTCATACTGTTGCTCAGAAGTTTATAAAACCTTTTTAGATTCAAAGACACAGTGCTTGAGAGAAAACAGAATGTGCCATTAGACATAACTCTTTCACCAAGCGGAACCATTGGATGTCACATAATGACAATGACATATGATGTGGAAGGACTGTCACATATTCATGGTGTGTGTGCATTTTTTTACTTGGGTGGAACTGCCGATATGCTCAGTACGGATCCACATTTGGCGTATGTGGGATCCATCCATGAGAACTGCTTGATGGCATTTGTTTCATTGATTACTGAAAGCCCATGCTAATATAAAAAAGAGATTCTTCATTAACTGAAAATTCCTTTGTGAGAGAGAAGTGACATGGACTGGGAAAAGTGCATTTGGGTCTGTGTTTACAGATGGGGACATCTGGGAAGGGAATTTTTATGACAGTTAAAGAATTTGCCCCTCAATACCTGCCTGACACTACTACAGTTATTCATAGGCATTCAATGGTGTGACCTTTTGCTATAGATTTGGGGCTGAATAATGGCAACCAGAAACACGATCAAATTGTGTCTGCTAACTATAGAACTGTTTAGCATTCTGTGTGGGGAAAAATATTGGCAGCAACTAAATGTTCCATTTTCCACACTGTCATAAAAATACTCACATGAGACCACATATAGAAACTGAATTTTATTCAAAAGTACTCACATGAGACCATAGATAGAAACACTTCTATATTACATAATGCTGTTAATGCCAGGATGGACTAGGGAGACAATCTAATTTATTGTCTGGTTAAGGACATTTTGAGAGTGAAAATAGGCATTTTTAATAATTTCATTGGAACAATAGACATAAATTGGAACTGTCCTAAGGATGTAGGTTTACCCTAGTGAAGACTAATTCTATGATTTCAAGTGATTTATTCAAATATTATATGTATGACATTATCAACATGTAAATAGCAGCATAAAACTATCACTTCAGGGCTGAAATGTAATTTTTAGTGTTGGGGATAAGCAGTGATGATTTCTTTAAAAGACTGAATTGTGGAATAAATGGCTGATTGCTAAACATTTCAATTTTTCTAATTCTAGATGATTTTCTTCACTTACTACAAAATAAACTGATTGTACATAATGAACATATTTTTAAAATTTAAGAGCATTCTAAAAAACACATGAAGAAATACTTTCTAATGCTGAACTTGCCCAGATTGAGTTTAATATTCCATCCATCACTGAAACCTTCAACCTTGAGGTTCCAGTTTATTGCTCATGGAGAAAGCACTCTCAGTGAGAAGTCCTGCCATAATTTCCGCATGCACATTTAAAAGACCCACCAAACACTTATCTCTCCTAAGTCCTTCTTGTGAATGTTTCCATATAATAGAACAAAAGAAATATAAACTGGATGTGAAACCTGGCCAATGGCTCAAAGCCTCTGTAGATCCCATAGTGAAAGATAGTTAGCAAGTATCATCCTTCTTAGTGATAACATACGAAGCTCTAGTTTCCTTTTTTTAATTTTGATAACCATTTCAAAATGTTTACATTTCTGAGTGATTTGTGTGATTCATACACAAAGTAAATGGTCCACGGGTCCTGAAAATTTTAGAAACCTTTTAAGATGATGGTTTCGTGCCAATGTTAAGACTTGCAGCTATAACCCCTGTGCCTTAACCAAGATTGCCAAGGGTTGAGAAATGGGTACCTTTAAGGCCTCCATTGCTCCAATTTATTCTGCAAGAATCAACTCAGGATTCTTTTACAAACATTTGAATCCTTTCTGTGTGCCAGAGTTACAACTATGTACCAAAAGCAGCTTTTGTCTTCAAGGAATTTCAGAGAACCTAGGAAAGCTCAGGGGTGGAAGCACTCTTAGAAGAAACTCAAGAAGCTCTAAAAATGTATAAAACACCCACCAAGACTTGAAGGAGTCAAATCAGGTCATTGAGACCTGACAGCTGACGGGGTGGTAAGAGGGAGAGCATTCCCAGCAAAGGAAGCATGATGTGCACAAATCTGGGAGGTGAGGAAGAGCAAGCCATGTTCACCCGCTGCAGGTGGTCCGACATGGCAGAGCACCCCACGTGAGGGGCGGAGACTGCCTGATCACCGCGGTTTTTCTGAGCTGTGTCACAGAGCTTCCTCCACATTATGGGATGAAGGATGTTAGCAAGAGAGTGGTTGATTAGATTAGTGCTTTAGAAATACGTTGTAATGTGGAAAACAAGTCAGAAGGAGGCAAGAAGAGAAAGAGAGACTTGTCAGGAGGCTGTAATAGCAATAATAGCAGTAATTACAGAAATGCAAATGAAGGAGAAATTAGAGAATGGAGGTGAGTTTTAACATTTGATTTGAGTCTTGAAGGATGAGTAGGAGTTTACCAGGCACGCAAACAGGCATTCAGAACATAGGAAAGACAAAGACAACTGAAATGTAGAAGATATATTCCTGAGTTTTCATAAATAAAAGAAATGAAATATGAAGAGAAAGATGGCTTAAAAACGGTTTAGAATGCCATTTGATTTTTTTTTTCAGCTGGGGAGTAATATGCTCAGGTCTGTATCTTGGAACAATAAAAACAGGGTGATGGGTACATTTGAAGTGCAGAGAGATGCCACGCTGCCAACCCCCTGCAGAATAAATAACACATCTTGTCATCCCAAAGCACTCTGAACCTCCTTAGGAATTTCTTCAAACTCAGGAGATTTGACAAGAACAAAGGTAGGCTACAGTATCCATAACAAAATACTTTCAAACGGACCCTTTCAGAAACCAGACCAGTTTCCAAAGTTTCAGAGGATCACAATGACTCTAACTCTTTAGAACAGACACTGCAGGGTGGTAACCAACAGTCCTTCTCATGACTCTGTTTTGTTCAGGTATCTGCCCTTTTTCTAGGTGATGGAATAAACTCCTGGACAAACACACATACACACACACAGAGATCTAAATTAATCACAGGAGTATTATTTCCCACTAAAGTCTCTTGTTTTCCTGGTAACACATGTGACACAATTCTGGCAAATGAGATGAGGATTTTCTGGAAGGGTGAGATTCTCAGGAAGTTTTCTTAGCTCTTTGAAAGAGACTCAGAGAAAGATAGTCCCCTTTTCTTTTATCAAGATGTGATGCCTGCTGATCCTGCAGCCTTCCTGGGAGTAAGAAGGAAGGACATGACATGCTGAGGATGGCTAAGACAAAGGTGAAAGGAATCTGGGTACCAAGTACCATCAATGAGCCTCTGGATTAACCAAGGCCAGGACTACACTACCTTGGAAATTCTTATTGTTTGAGCTGAGTTTCTCCATGGTTTAGCCATTTTGAATTGCCGCTTCTGTTTCTTGCACCAGATAAAATCCTCCAACCATTCAGAACTCCTTTTGTGGTGCAGAAAATAAATGTAAGATCTAGGAGCGGGGAGGGAAATATTCTCCCACATTGACTACATCTCTTCAAGTGCTTCCTCCCTTCTCCTTCTCCTCACTGACTAATATGAATCTATCACTTGTTCTGGAGGCTGCTCTGTGGTGGTAAACAGTGATAGGAAGAAGGTAAAGAACATGAACAGCCTGTACTCCCCACCCTCGGTTGCTTGACTGGTGGCAGGACTGGATAGATGGCAGAAGTGGATAAAACTCCTGGATATTCAAAGGAGTCCTATTAGCACATTTCCTTCATACAAGATGTGGTAAAAAAGAATCATCATCTTAACGCTGGGCCAATTTCTTCACGAGAAGTGGGATGAAAATGTCACAGAGGGTTGCTGTGAGCAAAGTTTTCCTACATTGGATTGCATAGCTGATTTGCAGCATACTACCAGCAAGCAAACTCCACTTCCACGCAACATAGGAAATGTGGTGATAGGCTATGAGTTCCTGACACAGGCTCCAATGTACGATTGACCACAGAGAAAAGATGCTATAGAAAATGGTCCCTGGTGTCTGTCACAGCACAGCAACAACTCCGGCAGAGAAAGCTGTTTCTCAACTTCTGATTTCTGTGACTCATTTTCTTTCACATTTTAATTTTCTGAAATTGGAGTGCATCTCACAACAGATATATAACATTTAATGGGGCACTATTTCTTTTCTCATAAGATGTTCTTAAAAGAAGGCATGTCAGGAATGACGTGCAAGGAACAGCAAGGACAGATCCACTCCCCTCAGGGTAGGCAAACATGCTGGACAGCCAGTGACCATTGTAACAGAGGCCATTTACTTGTGGGAAGTGGTGTCCACTGAGCTGGGTGGCCTGAGGCGGGGTGGTGGAGGAGGTCTGCCCTCTGGGTAGACAGGGGAAGTGTCTCAAATTGCATGACTGTGGGATCCCTTCAGGCGGGGACCTCCTGTGCATCCTGTTTTGACTGAAATTCTTACGTGATGAAGTCATTCTTTTAGATCTCAAACCCTCCTCTTGTCTTTGAGGGTTTTCTACTGTATTATTTTCAAGTTGAATCGCATAGATTTCTTTTTTCAAGTAAAATCTCTTTGCAGATGATAGTATATAAATAGATATTCCAATGGGTTTCTTACTTATAGGAAAATATTTTATTCTTTGCAGAACTTCTAAACCACCTCCATGGAACACTGCTTAAAAATGACGATTGAAATCCACTGAGAGACATATGTGTCAGGATGGGTGGGGTAGGACAAATGGTGGCTGAACTACAACCCAAAAGGGTGGCTGAAATAAAACCCAGAAAAGATGGCTGATATCAAACCAGAGAGCCGACAGGGCGGGCTTTGCCAAAGTGGATATCCGCATAGCAACCACCAATGATATACTGCCACTTCATTCAAAGGGACCAATCCCCATAATGAAAACATGATTTCTCTTAATTGTTTTAAGGTATGTCTTCTTTCACCCTTGTCCCAGGTTCTCTCATTTTTCCTGTTTTTCTCCTCTATTCCGTTTATCTTGTTTCCTGCATACCAAACATAATAGGACTTCCTTACCATCTAAAGAAAAAGACCAAGGCTGCCCTATATTTTCTGTCTTGCTCCAGACTAGGGAGGTGGTTCCTGAAAGGCTATTAAGTGAATAAAGTATTTCCACTACTTCTAAGGTGAAAAAGGAATGATACACAGGTAGCAGAGGATACCTAAGTAAGTTTGACAGAAATCTATTTCAACTGGACATGAAAATAAGTTTGCACAAATAATAAGCAACATTTCAAAACTAAATAAATTGAGCTTGTACATAAAATGCACATAAGCTGGCAAGAGAAGTCTTGATAGTGGGTGTTGGGTGTTGATGGAAGGTGCTAGGGAGTCAGGTGATTGACTTTCCAGCAAGTAGCCCGTGTATTGTGATTTATAATAAGAAATGTATATTTTCGGTCTTCGTCCCATTCCTGGCAGAGCTCCAAAACCTGGGAATTTCTCAAGTGATAAATAAGAGATAAAGGTATTATTCAGAAGAAGCCTTTTCAACCACACCTGAGTTTATGTTAATGAGGTAACTTTTGCAAATCCCCTAAGGATGCAGGCTGGTTGTCTCCATAAAAATCTCTAAAGCAGCGATTTCAACTGGTATGTTGCAATAATTTTTTAAAACATAGAATACCTGACTATTTCATCAGGGGCATTGACCTCTTTTTTCTTAGATTGTCAAATAAAAAAATGAAAACAGTCATCACTGCAGTAGCTTTCCCGTGTGAATGCCCTGTCTCGAACCATAACTATGTATGTCATATAGTAGAGTTGCATCTTATTGGTCACATCACGTAATAAGTTTGCATCTGATTAGTTAACTCTTGGTACCAGAAACCCTTATATAGCCTCCTGAGTTTTTAAAGTCACTTTGAAGCAAAAAGGGTAGGTAATTACTACTCTTATTAATTTTTTTATAAATCAACGAAAATTATACCTACTTTTTTTGTCAGATTGGCAAAAAGTATATTTTTTGGTGTACCACAGAATATGTGCCATGAGATGAAGAAATAACAAGAGCTTTCAGGTTGGTGAACTTGCAGAGGTGCTAGAAAGGTGCTGGGCCTGGAGAGGGCATGTAAGCTCAACATCCTTTCCCCTACTGCCCTATGCCACCCTTCTCTCTTATAGTCTTGCAATAAACCAGTAATCTGATAAATGACTGTTTTCCTCAGTTCTGAGAACTGGTCAGTCAGAAGCCCAGACAACAACCAGGAGTTGCAGTTGGTATCTGATGCTGGGGTGCAGTCTTTTGGGACAGAGCCCTTAACCTGTAGGGTTTCTTTCTCCAGAAAGACAGTGTCAGAACTGAATTAAATTTGTAGCATTCACACACCCACACTTCGTGGGCAGATGATCTGAGTGTGAGTAGAAGAAAAAAAGAGGTTTTTTTCTTTACACAGCTTCTTTGGGGCTCATACTGATACAGGGTGCAGCCAGGGCGGGGGGGGGGGGGGTGGTGGCAAAAAAAAAAGATTTGGAATGGTGTCCAGAACTCAAAGTGTATAGGAATATTGGAGGAAATATTAAGATGTCCTCACCCCTCCCCCCCCAGGTGTCAGTTGGGGGAAGGGATGAATGGAGCAGGGCCATTGAGAGCTGTTTTGCACAGCAACAGTTTTGCAGCTGACCTCTGGAATGGTCATTTAACATATCTATAGCCTTTAACTGGTTTCATAGATATGTTAAATAGCTGTGGCCAAGTTTTGAGCCAGGGAGAAGTGAGTGGCTACCCAGGAGGTAACTGGGGGTTGATCCTCTGAGACAGGGTGAGAGAGCCATGTGGCTTTAGCAGAATGAGGACCTCCTCTTGGACAGGTGAGGGGGAGAGCCACGCTGTTTTGGAAAGATGTAGACCCCTGTAGCCATTAGGAGAGAGAACCACGTGGTTTCAACAGAGTTAAGACCTCCTCTTGCCCAGGTGAAAAAGGAAAAACCATGCAGCTTTGCCAGAATGGAGATCCCTGCGGCCAGGGAAGAAGAAAGACACCCGCCTTTGGTGGAGTGCGGACCCCTGCAGCTTTGGAAGAAGAGGCCCACGCAGCTTTGGGGTGCTCCCTTTGGCCGAGTGGCCTGGAAAGCAGGAGAGACTTTGACTGGAACTTGGTTAAAAAACTCTTGCCAGTGGAAGGTGCCGCATGACTTTGGATTAATTGGAGAGATCCTGCCTGGACAGGTGACACAGCTCACAGTGCCAGCGACCTGAAAAACGGACGTGTGCTCTTTTCCTGATTTACGGTACCCGGAGTTGGGACAGTGGGAGAAGGGAGCGCTGTGTGTGTGTGTGTGTGTGTGTGTGTGTGTGTGTGTAGGTGTATACCCTTAAAGACTTTAATACTTTAAGGAAGGCATTAGGTCTGAATAGCATTAAATAAACATTTGTTTCCTTTTCACAAATCTCTGGCATTGAGAGATGTCTTTCCAATTGGCAGCGGACAGAAGAGCCCAGTAGATATTAGTATAGCCTCCTTGGGAAGGGCCTCTGTTTTCTGTAGCAGTTTTTTGGCATCCCTGGGTGGGCCAAGTATTGCGTCCCCCCCCCCCCCATCTTGGATCCCCTTGTTTGGTAACAATACTGCACTTAAAGTTAGAGACAGAGTAAAGCTAAACAGGACAATACATGAAAACATGGTTTACAATCACTTCTTTCACATATACAATTTCTACATATTTAAAAATCTGTTGCTGGGTTTTCTATTCTGTTCCAATGGTCCACTTACATAGTCATTAAGACCATCCTGTGTATATAAATATATGTTTTAATAAAGTATGCATTAAAGTGAGCCTCTGAACTTTTATTTTGCCAAAATGTTCTTGGTTCTTCTTGCTTCTTTATGCTTCCATTCACACTTTAGAACTAAATTTTCAATAAAAGGGAAAAAACTCATTGAGTTTTTATGGACATTGCATTGATTTATTCTACTAATTTAAGGATATTTGATATCTTTAAGTTATTGAGTATTTCCATCCAAAAATATGATATATATCTCTGCTTATTGGCTTTAATTTTGACATTTAGTATTATCTCCAAATTAGTCTTGCACATCTTTTGAAAGATTGATCCCTCTTTTATTGTAATTACATTTGTTACATTTGTTGATAGTGTGTAGGAATGCAATTGATTTTCTATGCAATCATATCTAGCAATCTTGAAAAACTCATTGCAGTCTAATTCTAAAAATTAGACTGCAGATTCCCCCTGGACTTTCCATGTGGATAATTATAATTTATGAACAATAGCAGTTTTGATTCTTCCTTGGCAAACTATACATTTTTTACTTTTTTAAAATTTAGCTTTTGAAAATACTTTTACTATACTCATAGGACATCCAGTACATTACAAAATAGATACAGTGATAGTGGGTATTTTATCATGTTCCTGATTTGTAATGAAATACTTTTTACTTTTGGTGATTATTTGGGATGATATTGGTGACTTTCTATAGAAATCCTTTATCAGGTTAAGAAAGTTTCTTCTATTACTAGTTTTCTAATTTTTTTTAAATCAGGAACTTATGTTCAATTTCATCTAATGCTTTTTAATTTAGATTTTTAGATTATCTAAAAATCTAAATTAAAGATTTTGTTTGGTTTTTCTCTTATAAAATGTTAATATGGAGAATTGGAGCGATAGATCTTTACCAAAATTATACAGCACGTGGTTTAAAGAGTCAAACAGCCCGAAGACACACAATCTGCACGTCCACCAGGAATGAACAAGCATTCCTGCTGTTCCTTGTCCTCAACTACACTTGGCATTATTATCAATACATTTCATGTTAGCCATTCCATTGGGTGGTACCTCATCATTTATAAAAGTCAGAGCTCTTCGGTTTCTGCTGGGAGTAAAACTAACAAAAATCAACTCATCTAGGGTGAACCACACAAAGATGTTTGTAAATTGGTAGATAAATCACCTTGCATACAAATAGCTCAGTCCAAAGTCAGATTCCAAAACTCCTGTGACTGACTATTCCAAAATTCCTGTGACTGACTTTGTAAATCTATTATCTTCAAAGTATCTGCAATAATTTGTGAATCTACTGTCTGTAAACTAAACTGAAACAATTATACGTTTCTGTGAGTGCTAAGATTTTTTTTAGCTTTAAAAAGGGTGTCTTTGGAGTCTAAGAGCACACACCAGGCCAAGGCATGGGCTTGAAAGTCCTGGCTCTGACAACTATTATATGTGACCTTGGGTAAACTCTTAAACCTGAACTTCAGTCTTCATATTTGTAAAATGGGAATAGTAGTAAGATCCTCAGAATAGGTTCATTTTGAGAATGAAATTAGATAATCTATATAGAGTTCAGTCCATTGTCTGGCTTGGAACATATGCTTGTTAAAAGTTTAGTTGTTATTATTTGTCAAAAAGTTTGGATATTAGTTGCTTCACTAGTGGTGGAGGAGTAAAGCAGGCAAATCTTTAGCAGATGCATGTAAAGACTAGACAAAGTTGGAGACAAAATTTAAAATGTCTGAAAGCAGTCCACAGTGCACAGAAATCCGAGGAAAATTTAGTTTTAAGAAAACTGTAAGCAGAAGGGTTAACATCTGCAGAGATCGTGCTTCTTGATCCAAGGAAGTAGCCAACTCCCATGGCTATAGCTGTGGGAAAATTAGAAAGTTAAAGAAAGCTGTTACATCACCAATGGCCTTGGAACCTGTCTACAGTAATGATGTTAAAAGTGGTGGCTTTTAGATGTGTAGAAAAGGGAAGATGAAAAGAAAAATCTTTCATCCAGAGTCATGCAAGGACTCAGTCCTTTATTATAAAGGAATTAGTGAAGGATATTACATGATTGTTGGGCAGCAACCATTCATTCATTCATGTTTTCAATCACCTCCTTCATTTATTCAACACGTTTTTATCAATCATCTATGATTTTATTACTAAATGTTAACAATATAAAGATGAATTTGTGGATTTCCACTATATACTTTCTAAACACTGCCTTGGTGTGGGGGCGACTTCTCTCGCGAGTCCCCCCAGTTGCCACGGATGAGAGTGAATAATGACCGAAACATGACATGATCTGCTTAGGGATGAGAGGTGAGCTGTGGCCAATTTCTCAGGGGGAAAAAGGCCAGTAGCGGCCAGTTTCTCCGAGGAGAAAAAGGCCCTGAGCGCCCTCCTCCAACCCCTTTATTGGGTTCTAATACGCAGGAATACAGGGCGGCAAGGATCAAACAGCAGATAACATTTCAAAGGTATCTGAGGGCTTCAGAGTCTGAGTCAGTGTCTGTCAGGAAGAGTTGCAGAAACTTTGGGAGACATACTCATTTCCTCTTGGATGCTTATCATATGAATGGAAGCACTCTTAGCAGAGCAGATTTCACAGGTTTATCAGCAAGTCTTTGTGATGCCAGATTTTTCCCCAGGACATGCTCTAGCAAGGCAAGGAGCTGCACCTCTCCCCAACAGGTATTCAGGCTTAAGGGGATTAGAGCCAGGAAGCACTTCTCCCAGAGAACAAGGAGACTCGGGCTTTGTCAGAGTTGGGGGGTGAGAGTCCATTGCTCTTTGTTGCAGCCCCCCCAGTCCTTCCATGAAGGCCTCCCAAGTGATCGAGTCTGGCTTAGGTTGCCCCCCACTTTGAGGGGTCTTACCCATCAATGACTTCTGACCAAGTTTTGGGGATAGGGAGAGGAACTGAGGCAGCATTTGCTACCAGAGACAGGCTTTGTCTCCTGTGGCTCACATTCCAAAGGTCATCCCTTGCTCTTAGCTACAAGGGATCGAGATAAAATTCCTAAAACCAGGCAGAGTGGTCTACAACACCTTGGCAAACTCTAGAGGTGATTTTAAAACTGCCTCAAAATCCTGTACTCAGTGTTGGCTTCCACTTGCCTCAAATCACCATCTGCAACAGCGAGAGCGTGGCAGCACCTGCATTTGGCTTGAATTTCTTCCCTCCTCCACAGACCTGACAGGGAGGATCCACATCCATGACTCTCACCTTGGCTGCATATTAGATTCACCTGGTGAGCTCTAAAAACCCTTGCGCTTTGCTATTTCCCAGATCAATCACATCAGAAAATAAGAGAGTGGGACCCTGGCATCAGAATTTGTAAATTTCCGGAATCCTGGTCAAGATGGAGTGTAGGTGAATGTTGTGCTTGGGTACTTCCCACATGCATATCAAAATGACAACTAAATACGGAACACCCATCATTCACAACTGCCTGAAACCTAGCTGAACAGAAGTCCTACACCTAAGGATATAAAGAAAAAGTCACATCAAGAATGGTAGGAGGGGCAAAGATGCAGATGGGCTGGTCTTGTGCCCATGTGTGCTGGTTAAAAATCAGTATGGATATCTTAGCTGCAGAGATCCCCCATGAGGAGCATGGGGTTCCAGTTCCACATCAGATCCCCCAGCCCAGGGTTTTTGTGCCAGGAAGAGAAGTCCCCACAGCTTCTGGCTGTAAAAAGCAGCAGGGATTGTGACTAAGTGAGACAGAAGAACTTATGTAGCCTCAGACGTTCCTCTTCAAGGACCTGCACAAGGACTTAGACTCACTCACTCTGAGCTCCAGCATTGGGGCAGCAGCTCAAAATGTTCCAGAACATACAGGGAGGAACTGAGTTGCCTGTCATCCAGGAGAGCTTGAGGAACAGCTTTCTCACAGACACAAGTGCTGGTAGACACCATTGTTCCTTTTGTGAGACCTGCCCCAACAGAGCCATACAGCCAGCACCATCTCTGTCTCACTTAACTTTGCTAACACTGTTTGACCCACCCTGGTGATTCCCTGAGATTTTGCTCCACCCAACTTTCAAGTCCACCAAAGCCATTTCCATTGGCTTTTCTATACAAGCATCCTTTCTTGCCTCGTGCTTCAGACTTTCCTAAAATCTATCAAACAAGTAACATCTGGCCTGTGTGTACCCTGTACCTCTTGCTGAGTGGCCCCAGGCCAGGCACTAGTGGAAGGTGGCTTTGATTCAAACCTTGCCTCTTCTGGGCACCTCCAAGCCCAGTACAAGTTGCAGCTATCTGCAGATCACTCTGTAGCTCATGCCACATGGCCCCAGGCGAGGCACAGATGGTGGCTGACTTTGCACCTCCTGGGAGGCCCCAGTGCATCTGGTGAACAGCTTCAGACCACAATGGATTACAATGCTACCACCTCCATGAGTGTCATACTCAAGGGGTAGACTCAATGGGCACCAAAGCAAGCCCTGTTCCATAGCATTGGCCCCTGCAAGTAGCTCCTCCACTGTAGTCACAGCCAGTCCTCACAACCAAATTATCCTGTGGGTATATCTCTCATCTCTTCCACTGATGTGCCAACAGCAATCAAGGCTCAACTCCAACAGGACACTGCACACAGCCCACAAAGCGGGGAACACCTGGAGCACCCAACTCAGGTGACTGGGGATGCTGTGCCACCAGGCCCTTAGGATACCTGCTACATAAGACCACTCTTCCAATACCAGGACACCAAGAGGGTCTACCTGATACTAGAAACAAACACAGGAAAGCAGTCAAAATGAGGAGACAAAGAAGTAAGTTCCAAGTGAATGAATGGGAGAAGCCTGCAGTGAAATAGAGGCAAGTAAAGTATCAGATAGAGTTCAAAACAATGGTTATAAGGATGTTCAAGAAACTTATTGAGAACTTCAACAGCATAAAAAAAGGACAGGGAAACCATGAAAAAGAACCAGTTAGAAATGAAGGGACTTCTGGCCAAATGGAGGCATAAGTAGACACACTGGGCCTCCTCACACAACCAAAACAAGGACAAGAACAAATTTAAAAACAGAAAACAACCAGAGCTGAGAGAAAATCAAACTGTATGGAATTTAACTGTATGTACAGTTAACTTCTTTAACTGTAAGGAGTTAAAGAAGAAACATTCATCCAGACCAGAAGAGGGGCAGAGACAGGCAGCCTGGTAGAGAGGACGCGTGGCAAGGCAGCAGCTGGAGGACCAGGTGAGGTGGTAGCTTGCAGGCTGGGCAGTCCTACATTTGCATGCAGATAAACCAGGAGGGACAACTGGGGAGTGAGATAGACCACACAACCCAGGGTTCCAGTATACAAAAATAAAGCCTCAAAGCCTCTGAATGAAAACACCTGTGGGGGTTGAGGTAGCAGCAGGAGAAACTCCCAGCCTCACAGGGGAGTTCACTGGAGAGACCCACAGGGTTCTAGAATGTACGCAGACCCACCCACCAGGAATGAGCACCAGAAAGGCCCAATTTGATTGTGGGTAGTGGGAGAAGTGACTGAAAACCAGTAGAGAGCGGAGCAAGTGGCACTGTTCCCTCTCAGACCCCTCCCCCACATACAATGTCACAAAGCAGCTTGTGGGTTGCCCCGCCCTGGTGAACACCTAAGGCTCCACTTCTTACTAGGTAACAGGCACACTGAGACAAAAAAAAAAAAAAAAAAAGGCCCAAATGAAAGAACAGATCAAAGCTCCAGAAAAAATACAACTAAGTATCAAAGAGATAACCAACCTATCAAATACAGAGTTCAAAACACTGGTTATCAGGATGCTCCAGGAACTCACTGAGTACTTCAACAGCATAACAAAGACCAGGGAGCAATGAAGCTTGCATTATGTGAAATAAAGAAAAATCTACAGAGAACCAACAGTGACAAGAAGGAAATCAGGACACAACTCAATGGTTTGGAGCAGAAGAAAGAAAGAAACATTCAACCAGAACAGAATGAAGAAACGAGAATTCCAAAAAATGAGGAGAGGCTTAGGAACCTCCAGGACATCTTTTCACATTCCAACATCCAAATCATCGGGGTGCCAGAAGGAGAAGAGGAAGAGCAAGAAGTTGAAAACTTATTTGAACAGATAATGACGGAGAACTTCCCAAGTCTGGCGAATAGACTTTCAGAAAGTCCAGGAAGCTCAGAGAGTCTCACAGAAGTTGGACCCAAGGAAGCACACACCAAGGCACACCATAATTACATTGGCCAAGATGAAAGATAAGGAGAGAATCTTAAAAGCAGCAAGAGAGAAGGAGACAGTTACCTACAAAGGAGTTCCCATTTGACTATCAGCTGATTTCTCAAAAGAAACCTTATAGGCAAGAAGGTGCTAGAAAGAGGTATTCGAAGTCATGAAAGGCAAGACCTACATCCAAGATTACTCTATCTAACAAAGCTATTATTTATAATAGAAGGGCAAATAAAATGCTTCCCAGATAAGGTCAAGTTAAAGAAGTTTATCATCACCCCACCCTTATTATGTGAAATGTTAAAGAGACTTATTCAAGAAAAAGAAGATAAAAAATATGAACACTAAAATGACAACAAACTCACAGTTATTAACAACTGAACCTAAAACAAAAACAAAAGCAAACTAAAAACAACTAGGACAGGAACAGAATCACAGAAATGAGATCACATGGAGAGTTATCAGTGGGGGAGCAGAAGCAGGAAAGAGGGGTAAAAGGTACAGAGAATAAGTAGCATGAATGGCAGGTAGAAATAGACAGGAGGAGGTTAATATTTAGAAAATATAGAAGCCAAAGAACTTATATATATGACCCATGGACATGAATTAAAGTGGGGGAAATGTGGGTAGGAGGGGGTGTGCAAGATGCAGAAGAGTGAAGAAGGGGAAATGGGACAACTGTAATAGCATAATCAATAAAATATATTTTAAAAAAAGAAATGAAGGACACACAAACTAAAATGAAGAATAAATTATAGGATATCAATGGTAGACTAGATGAAGCAGAGAATTGAATCAGTGATTTGGAATATAAGCAAACAAAAAACAACCAATCAGAACAACAGAAAGAAAAAAGAATCTCTGCAAATGAGGATAATATAAGGAGTCTCTGAGACAAGTTCAAGCATTCCAACACTGGCATTATAAGGGTGCCAAAAGGAAAAGAGAGAGAGTGAGAAATTAAAGACCTATTTGAAAAATTAATGCTGAAAATCTTCTCTAACCTGGTGAAAAAATCTTTTTAAAGATTTTATTTATTTATTTTTAGAGACAGAGGGTAAGGGAGAGAGAAAGAAAAGAAGAGAATGTCAATGTGTGGTTGCCTCTTGCTCACCCCCTACTGGGGACCTTACCCGCAACCCATACATGTGCCCTGATTGAGAATCCAACTGGTAACCCTTTGGTTCACAGGCCAGTGCTCAAGCTACTGAGCCACACCAGCCAGGGTTAGTGAAGAAAATTGACACACGAGTCCAGAAAGCACAGAGAGTCCCAAATGAGATGAACCCAAAGAGGCCCACAGAGACACATCACAATTAAATTGCCAAAGATTAAAACGAAGAAAGAAATCTTAAAAGCAGAAAAAGAAAAGCACTTAGTTACCTACAAGGGAGCTCCTCTGAGCCTATCAGATGATTTCTCAACAGAAACTTTGCAAACCAGAAGGGATTGGTATGAAATATTTTAAATGATGAGAAGCAAGGACCTACAATCAAGCTTACTCTACCCAACATGGCTACCATTTAAAATTGAAGGACAGATAAAGAGTTTCATGACAAGAAAAAAACTAAAAAATTTCAACACCAGCAAACCAGTATTATATGAAATGTCAAATTATCTTTTTTAAGAAGTATAAGAAGAAAAAAAGATTTAAAAACATGAATAATTAACAGAAAAAAAGAACAAATTCTTACCATTTGTGACAGCATGGATAGAGCTAGAGGGTATTATGCTAAGTGAAATAAGTCAGTCAGAAAAAGACAAATACCACATGATTTCACTTATATGTGGAATCTAAAGAACAGTATAAATGAACAAACAGAAACAGACTCATAGATACAGGGAACAGATTGATTTTTAGCAGCGGGGAAGGGGATTGGAGGACCTTTTCAAAGGGATTGAAAAGTACAGATTGGTTGTTACAAAATAGTCACAGGGATGTAAAGAGATGTAAAGGGAATATAGTCAATAATATTGGGTGCCAATATTATTGGTACCAATAAAGTACCAATATTTTATTGGTAAAGTATATGATTGTCTAATCATTGTGCTGTATACCAGAAACAAATATAAAATAATAGTGAATATAAACTGTAATTGAAAAAAAATTTAGAAAGAATTTATAGATTTCCTAGGTGTTCTGAATACAGCCAGGATGAAGAATCATGGGTCTACGTGAATACCAGCCAGGCTTAGTTGCATCAGAACAAGAGAGAGCCACTGGATGATGCCAAGAAGCAGGGAGGTAGGGAATGGCGTTGCTCCTGATGGTAAGGCAGGGCAGAATAGATACAGGAGGAAGCTTATGGTCAAGTCCCATGACTGCTGTGCACTGGTCAGGATTAACACCTATTAGCAAGTATTGTGAACCAAACTGGGTTCCCCCAAATTCATGTTGAAGTCCTCACTCCTAGTACCTCAGACTGTGACTGTATTTGGAGATGGAATCTTCAAAGAGGTGATAAGGGTGAGCCCTCATGCAGTATGACTGATGTCCTTATAAGAGGAGATTAGGACACAGATATGACTATAGGGAAGAGCACGTGAAGATGCAGGGCCATCTGTAAGCCAAGGAGAGAGGCCTCAGAAAAAAACACCTGCTGACACCTTGATCTCAGACATCTGGCCTCCAGAACTGTAGGAAAATAAATTTCCATTGTTTAAGACACCCAGTGTGTGGAACTTTGTTATGGCAGCCCTAGCAAACCAATAGAAAAATTATGGGCGCCATGTTGACCATACAGTTGTCCAAAGGTCTCATTATTGCTGCCATTGTTACTTTAAACATGTTCATGGTGGAAAAAAGTGTTACTAATGGAAATGGGTAGATGATGAAAATTTTAATTTCTCTTTCCTCCCTGAACATTCTGTATTCACTACTCTGAAGTAAGTACTGTTAATAGAGTATTATGTTGAGTAATATGTAAGAGTATCAGAGTTTATTTATTCACTACTTAGCGAGCATGAGTCCTGCCTATATGCAAGACTTTGTGCCCAGCAGGATACAAAGAAAGGTATGATGCTGTTTCCGAACCTTAGTGTTGATAGTGTGCAGTGCCTGGCTTATATCTCTGGTCAGAGCATCTCCAACACAAGAGGAGCCAATGAGAGGGGCAGATTGAAATGAACATGGTTGTTACCCAGAGGAGCCAAATGCAATCACAACTAAAGGTTAGGTACCAACAGGATTTAAGATGTGTGCTTAGTCCTAGAGGAAAGATATCCAGCTACGACCCAGTGCACCAGGCTGTGGATGGAGGGCAAAGCAGGAAGTCGGGAGTTCCGAAGGGTCCCAGCATGAACTGCAGAAGCAAAGGGCTTTAGGACCCAGGCTGTGACTCAGCAGAGAGCAAGATTTGGCTGAGTGGACCCTTAGAGACCAATAGGACCAAAGCCTCAAGGCCTCACATGACAAATGTGTGTATATGGGGAACCCAGCCAACTTAGTAATGAAGAATTATGAGGTTTTCTCCCAGAGCGGCACAGAATACAGAGAAGAAATTAAGATTAAGTCAGAGAAGGAGGTGAGGGCAGAACTAGGCCTTTAAGAAGAGGCTTTACATCAGATGAAGGTGTGAGAGGACATGATAGGAAAAGGCAGCCCAGTGTAAAGCCATGATGGGAGGAGGAAATGAGGTATGTTCGGGGAACAGGAAGCAGTCTGTTGACAGGTATAGAAGTATCTGGAAAGGCACCCAGCATCAGGCTGAACAGAATGGATTAGAAGAAAGTTTGGGCTGTATCTGAAGAGTTATGATGAGAGAGAGAGGAGCTGGATCTGGGGTGCAAGTATGGAGCCCCAACCCTGCTGAGGACAGCGAGGACACAGGCCTGCACCTGGGAAGAGCGTGCTAGCACTGGGGAAATGCTTTTAACCATCAGCCCCCCTCTCACCTTCTCCATAACAGGGGCACTGTGCCTGGCTCTCTCCTCTCTCCCATTTCTGCAGCTCTTTTTTTCCACGCCTGTGACAAAGGCGGGTATGCCTGTAGTACTCCAGGTCCCTGAGGAACATTCTGGCACAGACTGCCCACCTCTGGTCACACTGAGGTCTCAAAGACAGGGGACAGCTGCAGCCTGGGTTACGGCCATGAGCCCCCTCAAAGTGTACTCAGAGTGAAGCATGTGTCCATCTGTCCAGTGACCATGTGTGTGGGGGGGTCTTCATAATGTTGTTCAGGTTGGGACCAAGGCCTTCCTCCCTCTCAAGGATGGTGTGCGTGGCTGCTTCACTTATGATTCCCAGCACGTAAGATAGAACTTCTGTGAGGTTATCTGTGGTTGAGGATTCAACAGCTGTCCCCTGCTGTCTCAGTGGAATAAAATGCTTCCACTGAAGCAAAAATGACACAGTTGCACAAAGCAGATAAGTATGAGATCTGGGTTGTGCGAGGCACGGTTATCTGGAATCCTTTCCTTACTCAGGAGACAGGCATTTACTTATCTGAGGAGTGCAGGAACCATGTATTTCAGATAACAAAATTTCCTAGGGGATCCCTCGTATCCGCAGTGACTCAATTCCTGGACTTAAAGGGGAAAAAGTTCAGTGCGTATTTCTCTGCTTTACGTGGCCGAGAGGAAGTGTATGAGTGCTGGGGAGAGAAGGGCTTTGAAGAGCGGGCTAGTCCCTCCCTGTCCTTGGCGAGGGGTAGGAAGCCGTGAGAGCCATCAGTGAGGACTGTCTCTCAGTGGGGAGGTGTAGATGAGGTCTCACTTGAAGGCCCTTGAAGGCCACTTTCCTACTCCCTTCTCCCCCAAGGAGTCCCTTCCCCAGTAATAATGCCTCTAGTTCCCTCACTGATGACTCCTTTGGGCTAAAGCAATAGTTTTCCATCTGGGCTGTGTGCAGCTGCAGGGGGCATAAGACCAGGAGACCAGTGAAGTTTATTCCTTCTCCCACCCTTTAAATCGAGGTGCTTCCAATTCCTCAGTTACATATCACGCTTCATTTTGAGGTTACTTTTGAAAAAGTTTTCTTCCTTGTAAATATGATGGTTAATTTTGTGTGTCAACTTGACTAGCCTATATTACCAATATTTTATCAAATACCAATCTAGACATCACTGTGGACGTGTTTTAGGAAAGACATTCACATTTACAACTGTAGACTTTGAGTAAAGCAGACAACCATCCCTAGTCTAGTCTAGGTCTTATCCGATCAATTGAAGACCCTCAGAAAAAAAGACTGAGGTCCCTCAAAAGGAAGGAGCTTTGACTCAAGTTACAACATCAGCTCTTTCCTGGTCTCCAGCCTGCCGGCCTGCCCAGCAAGTTTTAGATTTGCCAGCCTCTGCAGTCTTATGTGTCAGCACCTTTAAATAAGTCTGTCTCTGTTTAGTCACATTCTATTTATTCTGTTCTCTGGAGAACCCTGCTTAATACAGTATGCTTGTTAAATGTAATGGTAAGAGTGCCGCAGTTTGGAAACTAGTTTTGATGTAATTCAGAATTGAGAAAAAGAATAAATGTATTGATCTTGTTGGGTTATCACTATGTAAGAAGGTCCATACAAAAATGAAATGGGGCCAGGCAAGAAAAAACTCTGTGGGAGTGGAAGGAAATTGGAGGTATTATGCAAACTCGGATTTCTAAAATACATGTGTGTGCACGTATATGTTCATGTGCCTATGTGTGCCTATTTATGTGTGTGTATATGTATATTTATGTGCATACACATGCTTATACTTCCTAGTCCTACCTGCTGAAGACACCAAGAGGCAAAGACACCCAGGCAGCAACAGGAACAATACACTTGAGCCCAGATAGTGTTTCTAATGTTCCCCATAAAGATGGACCGAGTCTACTCAGAAAAATGTCTGGTTCCACGGCTAGGACAAGGTAGGCACAAGATGAACTGGAAACATGTTCTTAAGCCAGAGAATAATAACAGTGCACACAAAAAAATAACAGAGCGAAGAAAAAAACAGAGCAAGTTATAAGGACTTGAGAGACAGCTCAAAGGTGTCCCACTGACCAATTCAGGAATAATTGGAACACAAAAATATTAAATACACAGATAAACTATGAGGAATGGGAATACATTAATACATATTGATGATTTTAAGATACATAAATAAATAGGGAATAAGGTGATTCTACTCACATGAGAATGCCGAGGGCCAAATGGCAGTGTGTAGGGAGTGCTGGACAGAGGAAAGAAATCATCACTTTGCAGCCTCAGAGTAAAGGGGAGGCGACAAGGAAACACCAAGGCATGCTAAATCCCAGGGGAGAGTTCGATGAGGAGCAGGACACTCGTGTGCCTTACACTGCCTCCCCACAGCCTGATCGTCAGTTGAAGGAAGGAAATAAAACCTAAGAATTGTTCAGCAGAGATCAGAATGACCCTTCCTACCAGTGAACACCTTATGTCTCCAGATGTGGTGCCTTGGGGGGAGTGCACTTTGCCTGTGTGGTACAATGGCCAGAACTGTGTAGCATCAGCATAATCACACAGACACATCAGACAAACACAAAATGAGGACTGTTTTATTTTTTTAAGGGTGCATGTGTGGGAGTGGGGGGATTTAATGTTCAAAATGTCACTGTTATGAAAGACAATAAAAGACTTTGCATGCACTTCAGATTAAAGGGGACGAAACGAGGAGGATGAAGTGCCAAAAAGAACGTGATGAGAACAACTGGCCGCACTGGTGTGCGGCTGCCGGATTAGCTAAAATTATTGTCTCAGTGTAAATTCATGAAGCTGATCACTCTACTGCGGCTATGCAACAGAATATTCTATTCCTGGGAAATACACACTGAAGTATTTAAAGGTAAAAATGCCATAATGTAATTTACCTTCCATTGGTGCAGAAAAAAGAATTCTGTACTCACACACATATATGTATGTGTGTGTAGAAAGGCAGATGACAGAGACATAGAGAAAGACTGAGAGAAGAGGGAGGGAGGGAAGCAGGAAGGGGAAAGAGCGAGAGAGAGAGAATGGAGTTCCTAGGGGAGAAGAGAAACATTTGTTCCCTGTACCAGTAGCAGCGTGCAATCTAGGGCCATGGCCTGAACGCTGGCCTGAAGAAATGACAAAAATATGTGAGGATACTCAGGGGACACCCAGGAACTGGTTAGAATCAGGTCACTGAGACTGAGTGACTACACCCAGTGCACCCGCCCCCTCAGTGTCCCTGTGCCATGATACATTACACACAACGCTAGCTTAATCACGGCACCAGTCCGTTTTCCAGCAGGAAACAGGTCGCACACTGAAGCTAGATTATTGAGGACAGCATAATAAAGGGCTGATTGACCAAGAGGTGAGGATTACAGAGTTCGAGAAATCAACAAGGGAAGTGCACCTCCCCAAGAAAAGTAGCAGTGGGGAGCCAGGGCTGTCAGAGCAAAATGAAGGGAGGGAGCTGTTACCAGAACCTGAAGCCCAAAGAAGAGCTATTCGGAGAGCTGATCTGGCCACCTGGTAGAAACTGTGGTCTTTGGTAGACAGCTACAGCTGACTCTGCAGCCAACCCTCTACAACCCAGCAGGGAGGGGGCCCAGGAGGACAATCCCCTTGCCCTACTCTCCTTGCACCTCCGGTCTCCTGCCAAGGCTTCCTATTGGCAAAATCCACCTGGCAGCCAGAGGACAACGGAGTCAAATGAGGCAGTCTCTGCAGGTCTGCCTCCCAGGGAACAGAGCCGATGCAGAAGGGTGGAAACTGAGTCTGGAAGGGGAGGTGGGCTTAGCAATAAGTGATATGGTGCTGCAGGGGATGTGTAGATTTGTGGAAGCAGTGAGCTGATGTTCAACATCACCCAACAAGAGTTCTGACTGTGTGGAGATTCATAGGACTGACGTGGTTAAAGAGTTTGAAAGTTGGAAAAAGAAAGTACTTCTTTCCTGGTCATTGAAAATGGGGTTTTTTAAAGCCTTTATTTTCTCTGAATAAGTTATTTTCCAAGTTGTCAACAAAAACCAGTACAAAGATAAGTATAGGAGAATTCATTAACAACATGCCAGCAAAATTCAATATCGATGGAGAAATACTGCCATTAATTTTTTCAAGAAGTAAAATACCTACCAGAATTGACCAAAGGGTAGTATATTTCTGGAGTGCCCCAGCAAAGTGTGGTTCTGTGTCTGTGGTGTATTCATTGTAGGGGGTAGTGGTCTCTGTACAGGGCCAGGGGCCAAGGCAGGATATTGACAGGACAGCGGGTTTACAAAGAAAATTCAAGGGTCAAGGTGAAGCTGTCAACAAATGACAAAACGAGAAGTTGAAAGATTTGGAGGAAGAGGTGTGGTGTGTGACATTGCATGGCCAGTGATTTGGAACCGAGGCTGTGGGAGACCAGTGTTGAAGTGTCACTTGCTGTTTGTTTTGGAGGCAGGACCCACCATGAAAAAGAGGACTGACCTCCCTGAAGGCCTAGTAAGACCAAGACTGTCTCCATACAGCCCAGCATTGCCTTTTGAGAGAAAGCAAGCCCAGCCATGATTTCCAGCACACAAAACTGCACTGATCCTTGCCTTCCCAACCTTTCCAGCCCCACCTCCCTCCATTCCCAAGCACAACACAGCTCCACATGGTCTCTCAGGGGCCCAGGTTGCTAACATCTTGTTGCTTTACCATCTCCTGGGGTATTGCCCCTCATCCACAGGGTGGAAGTGGGCAAGAGAGAATAAGTGGCTTTGTCTCCAAGGGGAGAACTCAGAAGTTGCACATACAACTATTGCTCACATCCTCTTGGCCTGAAGCTAGTCATGGCAAGCTGTGAGGGAGGCTGGAAAGTATAGTCTCTACCTGGTGGCATATATTTTACCCAAACACATGGTGTTCCAAGAAAGGGGGGCAGTTACAAGTTTCTGCCACCTGTCTAGTATTTTCTTGGCCTAGAATGTCCTTTGCTCACCTTGATCACTTCCCTGACCTTTCCTTCCTGCCCCTTTGTGACTTAGTTAAAAATAGATTTTCTTGGTTCCTTACCCCTTGCATTTTAACTCCTCTCTGTTATACTTATCTGTGTACAACCTAGGCTGTGAGAGCTGAAGAAGCGTCCATCAGTAAACTACTGAAATCACTCCTGAAATATAAGAATTTTATAGTACCTACAAAACCTCCTAGTTGCTGCAGTCTTGGTCACCCTTCAGGACAGTATTGATATTGAAGAAAATTGTTTACAAACCCGAACACACTCTTTTATTACTCCTGAGGTTGAAGATCCTCTGTGTCCAGAAAACGGTCTGTCTTAGACACCGACCTCACTGTTCACAGCTGTTATTCCTTGAAGCAACCTGTGTCCCACTCTGTGCTGTTTTCTAGGACCTGCTCAACTTCAGGAACCAGGCATCACTGTAATCACGAGAGGCTCTCACCTACACAGAAATAAAACAGAAAGAAGTAGGCCTCCATTGACTGTTTAATGAGTGAATGATTTACTTATTGAACAAATGAACAAATACATAAATGAAATGATAAAACTGGTTAATATTTAAACCAAAAGCTAGTTATAGAGGCTGGATCTTTTAACTGTCTTAATCATCACATGGCATTTGCGGTTCGCACGTCTGCTCACTAGCTTTCCATTGAACAAATCAGATTGTCATGTTTTAGAGACTCTGAGCTTGCTGAAGGGGTAATACAGAGTCACGCTTTCTTGAAATTTTGTTATTTCAAAGGAATAAATCCTATTGGACTGCTTGCGTGGAAGGTGGTCTAGAAACCTGCTGTTTTGGGCTTGCAGGACAACCCTCCTCTGGCTCTCACCGACTCTTTTGTGTCGTCTCTATCTAAGGCAGAGAGGTGACAGCAGAACCCACAGCCCCCTCCCCCCCACCCCACCCCGATGCTTCAGAGCTGACCCAGGGCAGCTGCCTGTAGTGTGAGGCCCTGAGAGCCACCGTAAGTATAGGCTGGCATCTCCACCCAAAACAGGTTTGCTTGCACCTGAAAGTTTAGGAGAACAAGGTAAACAAGAAAAATAATCTGCTCTCAGGATTCATATTTAAAGACAAAACAAGCAACCACCTACATCCTGGTGTCAATAAACATTCAGCCCTGTCTATGTTAATATCCAAAGCACCCTGTAGAGATCACTTCCAGTGATCTGACTAGTTAACAGTGTTGCTCAGGCTCTATAAGACCCCAAATCATCACAGAGTAAATCATGTTCAGATGCCTGTATTTCTCAAACATTGTAATATGACCTATATTTTTATAAATAAAGGGTGTAAATGAAAAAATCACTTTCACTCTGTTCCCTGCATTTCTGGAGTTCATTCTATCATGAAGCCGGTTTCTTCTTAAACCAAGGTAGGGTCGGGAGTCTGGCAAACTTCTAAACTCTAATCTAGGGAAACTCCAAGTTACTTGTCACAGTCTCATTAGCACATTCGGTATTGGCTGTGGTTTTTTTTCCCCTGAGAAAAGAGGAAACTTTCTAAAACATAAGCTTAAAATGTTCAAGATCACCTTAAAAAAACTAATCACAACCTTTGATAAATTATACATAATAATTAAATTATACATAATAATTTATGTCTCACTTTTAACTGGGGGAGAAAACACTCTTGCTGAGTGCAACTGGGGAGGTTTTTGCAGAAATAGCAACACTAAAAGTTTAGTCAAATTAGAGAAAATTTTCTTGAGAGGAAGGCCTCATACTCTTGTGATGAGATTTTTCAAACAGATAAAATACTATGTACTTTTACAGAGTACTATAGCTGATGTTCAACTTAGGACCCAGATTGGATTCAAATACATCTGAATTTGAGTGTTGAGAGATGAGCAGGTTTGGAGTTAACAGCTTACGCAGGAAGAGTTGTCTGTGGCTGAAGTAGTGACCAAGGGTTAGAGCACAGGTGCGGGGGGTGTGGACTAGGAAGGGAGGGCCAGTGTGATAGCTGTGCCCTGAACACATGGTCAGACATGAGGAACTCCCAGCACACCTGTGAAATAGGCATGCTACAGAAAGAAAGCAAAGTTGATTTAAAACATTCTGGGGGAGATCCAAGGGAGTGGAGGGGTAAGTCGAAGCTGCACAAACCTCCCCACAAGACCAAACTGGAATTACAATGGTAGAGAAATAAACCTGAATAACCAACTGAACATTAGGCTAGAGAGAAGACTAATAACCACAGACAGACAGCAGAAGCCACACCACCACAGCGTGTGGAGGAGATGCAACAGGACTGGCTGGGCTTCCACGGGAGGCAGCTGAAGTGATGGAGGGAAATTTCAGCATCCAAGTGTGGGTGGGGGAGCCATTCCCCTGAGAAATATGTGGTCTAAACCCCAAGCTGGGCTCACCAGACCACAGCACCAGAGCCTGAAAATAAACCAAAATAACATACGGCTGTGAAAAGCAGCACGGTTTCTGTCCACCAGGGGGGAATGGCTAGAGACACAGAGAGCCTCTGAAAGGGCCAATGCACAAAATTTCATTTGAAGTCATTTACCCTGGGCTCTGGCAGAGGGAGATCAGAGTGGACTAGAGATGCATAAAAACAATGTGGGGTCGGTGGCTCTGAGGAGAGAACTAAAGGAACAGCCACCAGGATCCCTGTGCTGAGTCATTCCCCATACTTCAGAGGCCATCTTTCTCAAGGCAAAGTACTCCTCTTCAAGGGTCATCAGCCTGAGGGGAAGCAACAGCCCCATCCACAGGAATTACTGTGCCCCATCTGTGGTGCTTAAGTCAGGCTGCTGAGTACAGCTTGACCTCTGAGTACAGTGGATCTTTGGGAGCTCCAAGACCTCAGCTGACCCTCCTCTGGGACCAGTGCTGGTAAATGTGGGTGTTGGTGTTCAGCCTGTTTGTTTTCTACATACGAACAGGCCCAGCAAAGAAAACCACAAGCTGTGGATCACTGATAACTCCAAAGAGGTTTGGTACAGCCAGTCACAGGCAGTGTCTAAAATAGGCACACACAAGAGTCTTTGCAGATCTACCTAAAACATCAAAACAGACACAAAAAGGCAGCCCAAATGGGAAGACAAGAAAACAGGACTCAAATGAGAGAAGAAAAGAATCCTCCAGAAGAAGAGCTAAATGAAAGGGAGCAAGCAATTGATCAGATATAAACTTTAAAGTAATGATTATTAAAGTAATGAGCATGAAAAACAACACAGAAACCACAAAAAAAGACCAGTCAGAAATAAAGAATGCCACATCTCATATAAATAATACACTGGAAGGAAAAAAACAGTAGGCTACATGGCACAGAGGATCAAATCAGTGATTTGTAAGAGAGGGCAGACAAAAAACACCCAAGCAGAGCAGCAAAAGAATTAAAAAGAATGAGGAGAGTTTGAGAGACCTTTGGGACAACATGAAGCATAACAATATACACGTCATGGTAATACCAGAAAGAGAAGAGAAGAGTAGGGGATTGAGAGCCTATTTCAAAAAGTAATAACCAAAACTTCCCTAATCTGGTGAAAGAAAAAGACACACAAGCCCAGGATGCACAGAGTCCCCAACAGGATGGACACAAAGAGGCCTACACCAAGACACATCATAATCAAAATGACAAAACTTAAAGACAAGGAGAGAATCCTAAAAGCAGGTAGTTACCTACAAGGGAGCACCAATTAGACTGTCATCTGATTTCTCAACAGAAACATTTCAGGCCAGAAGGGATTGGCATGAGATGTTCAAGGTGATAAAAGCAAGGACATACAACCAAGGCTACTTGACTTAGCAAGGCTATCATTTAAAATTAAAGGAGAAATAAAGAACTTTCCAAACAAGAAAAAGCTAAAGGAGTTTGTTAACAACAAACCAGTACTGCAACAAAAGTTAAAGGGCTTGCTTTAAGAAGAGAAGAAAAAGAAAAACAGTTTAAAATAAAATGACAAATAAATACATAATAGCAATCATCACCTTAAATATAAGTGGCTTAAATGCTAAAACCAAAAGACATAAGGTAGCTGAATGGATAAGAAAATAAGAGCCATATATATATGCTTCCTCCAAGAGACCCATCTCATATCGAAAGATACACACAGACTAAAAATAAAGAATTGGAAAAAGATATTTCATACATATGGAAAGAGAAAAAAAGCTGGGGTAGCAATACTTATATCTGACAAAGTAGACTTTTAAATCAAGGCTATAGTAAAAGACACACTACATAATTATAAAGGGAATAATACAACAAGAGGATACAACCCTAGTACATTTTTGCACCCAACACAGGAGCACCTAAATATGTAACACAAATCTTGATGTATATAAAAGGAGAGAATGGCAAAAATGCAATTGTAGTAGGGTATTTTAACAGAAAATGAACAAGGAGATAGTGTTCTTAAACAACACACTAGAGCAAATGAATTTAATTGACATTACTTATTAACACATTGACACCCATTAATTGATCATACCTATTAATACAATATTAATTTATATTAATACATAGTAATACAATAATAGTTGATAATACTTCAGAGTATTTCACCCCAAATAGCAGAATATACATACTTTTTAAGTGCACATAGAATGTTTTCTAAGATAGACCACATGTTAGGACACAAAACAAGTCTCAATAAATTTAAGAACATTGAAATCATATCAAGCATATTTCCTGACCATAATACTATGAAACTAGAAATTGATCACAAGAAGAACATTGAGAAAAGATACAAAGGCATGGAAGCTAAATAACATGTTATTAAACAATGAATGGGTCAACAATGAGATCAAGAAACATCAAAAAATACCTTGAAAAAATAAAAATGAGGGCACAACCATACGAAATCTGTGGGACAAAGGGAAAGCATCTCTAAGAGGGAAATTCATAGCATTACCGTCTATCTCAAAAAAAAAAAAGAAAAAGCTTAAATAAACAATCTAACTTTATACTTAAAGCAAATTGAAAAAGAACGACGAAGTCTGAAGTGAGTAGAAGGAAGGAAATAATAAAGATCACAGCAGAAAAAAACAAAATAGAAAAAAAAACAAGATCAAGGAGTCCAAGAGCTGGAGTTTGTTGTTTTTTTGTGTGTGTATTTTTTTTTTTTGGAAAAGATAAACAAGATTGACAAACCTCTAACCAAACTCATCAAGGAAAAAAGAGAGGATCCAAATCAATAAAATAAAAAATGAAAGAAAAGAAAAACACTGACACCAAAGAAAAACAAAGGATTGTAAGAAAATATTATCAACAACTATATATGAAGAAATTGGACAACCAGGACAAAATGGATAAATTCCTAGAAACATACAATTTTCCAAAACTAAATCAGGAAGAATCAGAGAATCTGAATAGACAGAATACATCTAGTGAAATTGAAGCAGTAATAAAAAAAACTCACTACAAACAAAAGCCTTAGGCCAAATGGCTTTAGAGGTGAATTTTACCAAACATTCTGGGAAGAACTAAGATCTCTCCTTCTCAAAAATTTCAAATAATTCAAGAGGAGGGAAAGCTCCCAGCTCAGTCTATGAAGCCAGCACTATCTTAATACCAAAAACAAATAAAGAAATTACAAAAGAGAAATTGCAGGCCAATATACCTGATGAACATAGATGCTAAAATGCTCTACAAAATATTAGCAAACTGAATAGAGCAACACATCAAAAAGATCATACACCATGATCAAGTAGGATTTATTCTGGGAATGCAAGATTGGTACAACATTCACAAATCAATAAGTATGATTCACCACATAAACAAAATGAAGGACAAAAAATACTTGATCATATCAATAGATGCAGAAAAAGCACTTGATAAAATCCAGCATCCATTTATGACAAAAACTCACAGCAAAATGAGAATGGAAGGAACATACCTAAATATAACAAAGGCCATATATGACAAACCCACTGCCACATCATATTCAATGGGGAAAAACTACAAGCATTCCTCCGAAGATCAGGAACAACACAGGGATGTCTGCTCTCACCTCTCTTATTCAATATAGTACTGGAGGCCTAGAAATAGCGATCAGAGAAGAAGAAACAAAATTCATACAAATTGGAAAGGAAGATGTAAAACTGTCTTGGTTTGCAGATGATATGATACTATACATAGAGAACCCCCAAAGATTCCACCGAGAAAGTACTAAAATTGAGAAATGAATTCAGCAAAGTAGCAGTATACAAATTAATATCCAGAAATCAGTTTTATTTTCATATGCTAATAATGAACTAACAGAAAGGGAAATCAAGAACACAATCCTATTCACAAATGCTTCAAAAAGAATGGAATACCTAGGAATAAATATAACTAAGGACATAGAAGATGTTTACTCAGAAAATTATAAGACAGTGAAGAAAGAAATAGAAGGAGATACAAATAAGTGGAAGCACATAACATACTCATGGTTAGGAAGAATTACAAACATTAAAATGTCCATCATACCCAAAGCAATCAATAGATTCAATGCAATTTCTATCAAGCTCCTAATGACATATTTCACAGAACTAGAATGAATATTTCAAAAATTTATATGGAACCACAAAAGGCTCCACATAGCAACAGCAATCCTACGAAAGAAGAACAAATTTGGAGGAATCATACTGCCCAATGTCAAACAATACTATAAGGTCATAGTAATCAAAACATCATGGTACTGGCATAAAAACAGACACCAAGATCAAAGGAACAGAATAAAAGTTTCAGAAATAAACCCACACCTTTATAGTCAATTAATACTTGACAGAGGAAGCAAGCATATACAACAGGCTACAGATAGTTTATTCAATAAATGGTGCTGGGAAAATTGGACAGATATATGCAAAAAAATGATACAAAAGCACCTTCTTACCCCACATACAAGAATAAATTCAAAATGGATTAAAGGCTTAAATGTTAGACCTGAAACCATAAAAATCCTAGAAGATAACACAGGCAGCAAAATCTTGGACGTTGCTTCTAGCAATATTTTATCATATATATATCTCCCCAGGCAAGGGAAACAAAAGAAAAAGGAAACAAATGAGATTACATCAAACTAAAAAGTTTTTGCACAGCAAAGGAAATCATCAACAAAACAAAAAGACACATCAGAATGGGAGAACATAGTCACTGATACATCTGATAAGGGGTTAATATCCAAAACTTATATAGAACTTACAAAACTCATCACCAAAAAACAAACAACCCAATTAAAAAATAGACAAAAGACCTTAATAGACACTCCTCCAAAGAGGAAATACAGATGGCAAATAGACGTATGAAAAGATGCTCAATGTCACTAATCATCAGAGAAATGCAAATTAAATCCACAATGAAATATCAACTCACACCTGTCAGAATGGCCATCATAAACAAAGCAACAAACAACAAGTGCTGTCAAGGATGCGGAGAAAGGGGCACCTTTTTGCACTTTTGTGGGTTTATTTCTGAACTTTTTATTCTGTTCCATTGATCTTTGTGTCTGGTGGAAATGCAAACTGGTGCAGATACTGTGGAAAGCAGTGGAGATATCGCAAAAGATTAAAAACAGATCTGCCCTTTGACCCCGCAATCCTACCTCTGGGTATATACAGAAGGAACCCAACACACTGATTCGAAAGAGCATAAGCACCCCAATGTTCATTGCGTCATTGTTTACAATCTCCAAGATATGGAAGCAGCTCAAATGTCCATCAGTATATGAGTGGGTAAAACAACCACGGCACATTTACACAATGAAATACTACTCGGTCATAAAAAAGAAGAAAATTTTACCCTTTGGGACAGTGTGGATGGACCTGGACAACACTATGCTGAGTGAAATAAGCCGGTTTGAGAAAGACAGGTACTATGTGATTTCACTTATATGTGGAATCTAATGAACAAAGTGAACTAACAAGCAAAATAGAGACAGGCCCAGAGAGCAGGCTGACAGCTGTCGTGGGGTGGAAATAGGGGGGTGAAAGGATCAAGTATAAACATAAAAGGACTCATGGACATGGACAACAGTGTGGTGACTGCAGGGGCGAAGAGGGGTATATGAGGGTTAAATGATAATGGAAAAAATACAATAAATTTTTTAGAAAAATAAAACATTCTGGGCTAGGAGCTGCAAACCTGAGCTTAACCTATCTTTACCTCAATGTCACCCCTCCAGGCTTCCATTTCCTTGTGTTATGTAATTGGTTTGGGCTTTATGATTTCTGTGGACCTTCTGGTTATAATGTCCTCTGACTCTAAGGAGCACTGTGACCAAAAGGGAAATTAACATGGTGTTGTGTAATATCAAGATCAGCAAATGAATGGGGGCCGAGAGGCATAGTAAGGAAGTGGCAGTGTGCCTCCTTTAATCAGGTGGGTGTGGGACCTGAAACCCATTGCCTTCGACACAGAGGGCAGCAGTAACAGGAGTCGTAGATTCCTGTCATGTCTGCAGATCCCAGCGACTCGCGTCTCTGTGGGAATGAGGAAACAAGGCTGCTTCCTAACAGACGGGTGGTTTTAAAATCACATCTATTTAGCAAATTTTCTTCCATCTGCTTCTGTTGTGCTGAGCTCTGCATTGGTAGCATGAAAATAGAAAGGCAAGTAGCAAGTCGCTGAAAGAAAAAGAAATTATTCCCTTCTATTCTGCCAGTACATTCTATTCAAAATCTGGGCCATGGGGAAAAACTATACTAAAAAATCTGAATGTCTTTTTTTCATACTTTGTATGAGTTCACAAATCTATTATAACTTGCTACCAAATTCTTCTTAACATGGTATTCCAATCTCTACTTACTCCCTACATTTTAGTACTCATTCTTTGTAATTCCCCTGTCACACACTTGTCCTTAAAATTTTGTCCTTATTGCCTGCAAATAAACTATGTAAGACACCAGTTAAGGGAATGTTATAGATAATTAGGAAAAACATACAAAATATCCCACTGATGCAAACTTCCAATCCGCAGTTGTCTCTTGCTAATGTGAGTTGGCCAGAGAAGGAAGGTAATCAAGAGAAAGTGAAACATATTGCTGCAGTTTTTTTTTTGCTAAACTATTTTCTGTGTCCATTATTATGAGACCTGATTCTTCCAAGAAAAAATAGAGTGAATAGTTCGCTCTCTGCCATTCCTAGATTGTTTTGCTCTAAGATGACTGACATACCCTTAAAAGTAAGTAGTATGGAAGAGGTTATGAGTGTAACTTACTGGTGAATTACTCGCAGAATTAAAAATAGGTGATAAGGATTATAGTACATACTAATTGCACTAATGGACCAATTTTTTAAAATATATTTTATTGATTATACTATTACAGTTGTCCCATTTCCCCTTCTTCATTTCCCTCCACCCTGCACACCGCCTCCCACCCACATTCCTCCCCTTTATGTCCATGTGTCATAAGTTCTTTGGCTTCTACATTTTCTATACTATTCTTACCGTCCCCCCGTCCATTTTCTACCTACCATCTATGCTACCTATTCTCTGTACTTTTTCCTCCCTCTCTCCTCCTCCCATTCTCCTCTTGATAGCCCTCCATGTGATCTCCATTTCTGTGTTTCTGTTCCGGTTCTAGTTGTTTGCTTAGTTTGCTTTTCTTTTAGATGTGGTTGTTAATAACTGAGTTTGCTGTCTTTTTACTGTTCATGTTTTTTATCTTCTTTTTCTTAGATAAGTCCCTTTAACATTTCACATAATAAGGGCTTGGTGATGATGAACTCCTTGAACTTGACCTTATCTGGGGAGCACTCTATCTGCCCTTCCATTCTAAATGAAAGCTTTGCTGTATAAAACAATCTTGGATGTAGGTCCTTGCCTTTCATGACTTGGAATACTTCTTTCCAGCCCCTTCTTGCCTGTAAAGTCTCTTTTGAGAAATCAGCCTACAGTCTGATGGGAACTCCTTTGTAGGTGACTTATCTCCTGTAGGTGACTTATGTCCCCTTATCTCTTGCTGCTTCTAAGATTCTCTCCTTCATTTTAATCTTGGCTAATGTGATTATGATGTGCCTTGGTGTGTTCCTTCTTGGGTCCAATTTCTTTGGGACTCTCTGAGCTTCCTGGACTTCCTGGAAGCCTATTTCCTTTGCCAGATTAGGGAAGTTCTCCTTTATTATTTGTTCAAATAAGTTTTCCACTCGTGGTTGTTTCTTTCCCCCTTCTGGTACCCCTATAATTCGGATGTTGGAATGTTTAAAGATGTCCTGAAGGTTCCTAAGCCTCTCCTCATTTTTTGAATTCTTGTTTCTTCATTCATTTCTGTTTGGTTGTTTCTTTCTTCCTTCTGCTCCACTCCATTGATATGAGTCCCAGTTTTCTTCCCATCACTGTGCATTTCCCTTCATTTCACTTAGTGTAGCCTTCATTTTTTTCATCTAATTTGCAACCAAATCAACCAGTTCTGTGAGCATCCTGATCATCAGTATTTTGAACTGTGCATCTGATAGGTTGGCTATCTCTTGGTCGCTTAAAAGTATTGGCTCTGGGGCTTTGATTTGTTCTTCTGTTTGAGCCTTTTTTGAGGAGGGGTCTGGTTGTGAATGTTATGTATGAGGGGTGGAGCCTTAGGTGTTCACCAGGGCAGGGCAACCCAGTTGCTGGGTTGCGATGCTATATGTGGGGGTGGGGTCGGAGAGGGAACAATGGTGCTTGCTCTGCTCTCTCTCAGATTTCAGACCCCTCTGCCGCTTCCCACAAGCAAATTGGGCCCTTCTGGTGCTGGTTCCTGGGTGAGTGGGCTTGTATACATTCTAGGACCCTGTGGGTCTCTCCAGTGAACTCTCCTGTAAGGCTGAGAATCTCTCCTGGCACCTCAACCCCTGAAAGTTTTTCCAATTAGTTCTTTTAGGCTTTATTTCCTGTTGCTGCAGCCCTGGGTTGTGCAATCTGTCTCACTCCCCGTTTTCACCTGGTTTATCTGCACATTAATGTGTGACCACGGTCAGCCAGCCACCTTGTGAGCCTCACTGGGTCTGCCTGTTGCCTCCCCGACACTGGGATCTTCCAACAGCCTCCTGTGTGCCTGAGTCCACCATTCACTGCTTTTTCCTGCCGCTACCCCTCTCTGCCAGCTGCTGATGCCTCCCCGCTTACCAGTCTGGATGAATCGTTGTTGGACTTCTGTACCGTTCAATTTTCTGTCAGTTCTGGTTGTTTTTTTGTTTCTACATTTTTTTTTGTTCTTAATTTTGGTTGTGCGAGGAGACACAGTGTGTCTACCTACGCCTCTCTCTTAGCCAGAAGTCCTAATGGACCCATTTTCCATGCCTTCCTATCTCCATGCTCTTTAGTAGTGACGTCCACACCCTGACTTTCTTGCTTGGTTATGTGACTTGCTTTGGTCAGTGGGGTTATAGCAATACTGATGCAGGCAGGGGTTTCAAAAATCCTCACATGCGTTCACCCCCTCTCTTGTGCTCTGTCATCATCCTAAAACTAGGGAACTGCAGAAAGATCTCATATAGTGGACAAAACCACAAGAGCTGAGGCCATCACAGATTGTATGACATCCAGATGACCCCCTGTGGGGGAAACTTTGCATGCAAGTCCCCCCGTCTGCCATGGATGAAAATAAAACTACCAAGACATGATCTGCTTGGGGAGGAGAGGTGGTCAATCTCTCAGAGCAGAAAGACCAAGAGCCCCTTCCTCAATGGCTTTTATTGGGTTGTAATACACAAGAATACAGGTAAAGCTCATCAATCAATATCAGGCAGCAAGGAGCAAACAGTAGATAACATTCCAAAGAAACCTGAGGGCTTAGTCTGAGTCAGTGCCTGTCAGGTAAGGGGGTTGTGAAAACTTTGGGAGACATACTTATTTCCTGCTCAGACCCTTATCACATGAATAAAAGCACTCTTAGCAAAGTAGGCTTCACAGGACTTTGTGAATTCTTTCTTATGCCCAATCACCCCAGATCCCACTCTAGCCGGCAAAGGACTGCACCGCCCTCCCCTTCATAGGTTTTTAGGCTTAAGTGGATTAGAGCCAGGAAGCACTTCTCTCAGAAGGAAATGGGGACTCAGGCTATGTCAGAATAGCAGGGGAGCAAGGGTCCATCACCCCACTCTTTGCTGCAGCCCCCCGATGGCCTTCCTTGATGGCCTCCCAAGTGATCGTGTCTGGCTTAGGTTGCCCCCCCTCTGAGGGGTCTTACCCATCTCTGACTAACTGACCAAGCATTGGGGGCAGGGGATGAAGCAGAAGCAGTGCTGCTGCCAGAGTCAAGCTTTGTCTCCTAGTGGCTCGCCTTCCAGAGGTTGCTCACTCAGCCTTAGCCATGGGGGGTGGTTACAACTCCTGAAACCAGGCAGAGCAGTTCCCAACAAGACCCCACGTGTGAGTGGGCACTAATGAGCCCAGCCCTGCTCAGTGGAGCCACCAGGCAACCTTGCACCACACTGATAGGATAGAAGCCACTTTCTCAGGTCCTCCTCCCCAGAGCTGCCTGCACCTCCAAGCATGACTGACCCTAACTGGATTTTGAGCCTTTATCGTCAGGACTAGAAAATTACTGGAAGTGCCCTGAAGGCACAGAGGCTGAGGTAGGGGTGGGGAACGCACAGAACAGGACATACCAGACCACAGTGGCCTCCAGACTCCGTACTCAAAGATAACATCCAAACAAGTTGCAGCCCAGTGGAAACATCCTGCTGTACAGACGCTGCATTATCAGATAAAAGCCCAAAGGCCTAACCCCTAAGTGCTGGTGCTGGCTCATTTCTCCACACAGAGCTCTTCCCCCCACATTGGAAGGGTAAAAATAAAAGACGTTTACTCTCTGCTCTTTCTTCTCTTTGTGAATTCTTTCACAGTCTGTGTCATCGACCCCCCTAACACACACTTTCTACTTTTCAGAGTAGAACAAATTTGCAGGTGGATTTTTAGGACAGAGGAAATATAAGAATACCAAATTACAAGATATTTTTTTCTTTGTGAAGGGTTTTTGTTTGTTTTTATTTTTTAAAATTCAACTCACCTTGATAAGAATGCTAAAAAAATTGCTCCTCCCTTCTTCTTCCACTTTGTTCAAAATTTTGACAAAAACAGGCCATCACAGCTAAATAATCATCTATTTCTACTGCACGACTCCTTGTTCCTTCCAGAGAACCATGTATCTTGTTTTTAATAACGAAATTCAGGCCTCCATCATTCATTCACCCAATAAATGATATAATAGTGTTCATCCACCTTCTCTTCTAGATTTGGATGATTTCTGCTTTTAGACATGACAAAAATAACTAAGATTGAACTTCTTTTCCCACTGTAAACAAACATAAAACTGGGCAAAATATATGAAGCTATTCTTTTCAGTCAGGAAAAAAAGCAGCAAAGAATTGAGTCCCATGAAACAAGGAAACATAAAAATTTAGCATCATATTCATGCCTGCTTTCTGCCTAGGGGTACTTTCAAACCAAAGTGCAAGCTGATGGAGACCAGGAGAAGGGAAGTCGGCTTGCTGAGCTGAGGAGGCACAGATGAGAGTGTAGGGGGCCAAGGCGGTGGGAATTTTTAAAATTGTCACCCAAGAATATGTTCACTAATGAGAGGGAAAGAAAGAGAACAATTATTTATCTCCTGTGTGCACCTCAACCAGGGATAGAACCCACGACCCAAGTATAAGCCCAGACTGGGGATTGAATCTGCAAACTTTTGGTGCCTGGCTGGCTGGAATGTTTCAGGCAGGGCACGAGGGAAGAGGTAGCTGCAGAAGGTGGTGCTGTTGGCGTGGCACGTGGAAGTTTGTGGGGGCATTCGCCTTAGGTTCTAATTTGTATGTGGGCAGCACAAGACTTTGTGAGGCTCAGCAGAGAGTGGCTACTGGAGACAAAGAACTGAACAGGGTTATAGGGATGTACAGTCCTAGAAGACATCGGAGTGCTGCTGTAGCCAGAGTGGAGAAACCCATATTAACACCTTGGGCATGTCAGTGAGACTCCAGAAAGGCCACGCCTTCAGAATAATGGCCATGCACTAGAGAAAGGGCCACACTTTAGGCATAAGGAAAATATCAGAACAGACACACCGTAACATAACTTAAAACCAACCTTGAAAAGATTTAGAGAACCCTCCAGTAATTCACCTATAGACCACAATAAAACTCAAATCCTTTCAAAGAGAAATAACAATTTAAACTCCCTACAAAATACATGCACAATGTTCAGCATATGATATAAAAGTTTCAGACATGCAAAAAGGGAGAATATATAATCCATAATGAAGAGAAAAGGTACCCAATAGAAACAGATCTCCAAGAGAACCTAAATGTTGAACTTAACAGAGTATAACTTTATTTACATTTATTTATTTATTTATTCACTCACTCATTCATTCATTCATTTTTTTTTAGAGAGAGGAGAAGGAAGGGAAAAGGGGAGAGAGAGAGAGACATTAAAGTAAGAGAGAAACACTGACTGGTTGCCAAGCACATGTACCCCACCTGGGAACTAAACCTGCAACCCAGGCATGTGCCCTGACTGGGAATCAAACCAGCAACTCCTTGCTTTGCAGGACAATACCCAAACAACTAAGCCACACATATCAGGAACAGAGTATAACAGAGTATAACTTTAAAACTATTATGAATATGTTTAAGAATTAAATGTAGATATATACATATAATTAGTAAACACATAGGAGTCTTGGGAAAGAAAAAAATTACAAAAAAAAGAAACAAATGGAAATTCTAGAATTTAGAAATAAAATACCTGAAATAAAAAAATTTACTAGATGTGCTTAAGAGCAACTGAAATGCTACAGAAGAGAAGGTCAGTGAGCTTAAAGACAGATAAATAAAAATTATCCCAACTAAAAAAACAGAATGGAAAAAATGTTAAAGAATAAAGAGTGATTCAATGACTTGTAAGATAACATCAAGTGGTCTAACATACATGTGGTTCAAGTCTCAAATGAAGAGGTGAAAGGGAATACAGTAGGAAAATATTGGAAGAAATAATGGCCAAATACTTTCTATACTTTGTAAAAAACAAAAAACAACCTACAGAGCAAAGAAGCTTAGCAAATCACAAATAGAATAAATACATAGAAAACCACATGTCAGCACACTATAGTCACAGTACCTGAGAATTAAAGAAAGAATCTGTAAGTCAGCTAGAAAAAAATGTTTTAAATGATATTACAGAGGAACAACTATAAGGGTGATATCTAACTTCTCATCAGAAAAAAAATGGAGGGTAGAAGACAATGGAAATACATCTTTAAAGTGATTAGTGCAGGGGGAGGTGGCGGGTCAACCTTGAATTATATATACAGCTAAAATATAGTCCAAAGTGAGAGTGAAAAAGATCTTGTCAAGTGTATGAAAACTCAGAGAAATCAAGAAACCACTACTGCTAGAGGGAATTCTTCAGGCTGAATAGAAAGCAGAATATACAAAGGTGAAATTCGTTAGCAATAATTACAAAGTAACAAGTGGAAAATCACAAGAACAGATAATATGCCTACGTTTTCCTAGTGTTCATAATATGACGAAGTGATAGAACTCGCGTGTGCTCTAGCCCATCTGTAACTGTTTTGTAAAAGAGGAGGGGGTGTACCAGATGCCCCTGATAGCTGATGCCTGGGTAAGTATGTGTCAGCTGGAGTTTCGGCCTCATCAGCCCCAGGGGACACCTTTGTGCAAGAAACTGCACAAACATCTACTTATCCAAATGGTTAGAGAGGTGATTAGGAAATGCTTCCAGGATCCTGAGCTATGCATTAAAAAACTTTATGAACATGGACTGTCCTCACATCCACAGAAAAGAAAATGACTCCTGCATTAATTTTCAAGAAGAGCTTCAATGGAACTCAAGCCTTGTATATTTTTGAAGGTTTCATATCCAGCTTGATTAAACTTTGCTTTGTTTTTCTATTTCAATCACATAAGAATGTTTTTATAGTTCATCTTTAAATTTTATCTTTTTATAAGAAATTGTGGAATTGTGCAGGTGTTCTATTAAAAAAGAAAATATAAAAGTTTGTATTTGTCAATTCATTTTGAATATTAAGTAACCCAAAGAATATTTTACTAAGGAATGATCTTTATGCTCCAAATGGGGAGAGAGAGACAGAGTCAGGAGGCCTCTCCTCTCCACCTCGGTTCTTGTCTTTTGGTAAGAGATGAATTCAAGTGAGAGACAAATATGTATGGTGGAAATAAGATAGCAAGTTTATTTGTGAAATACATCCAATCATAAAGCTGCAAGCAGGCACTGGACTAGTCTGATGCCCCACATACAGAGGAAAGAAAAGTGTTAGTAAGTTTGTTCTATATACTCGAGCGAGGCTACAAGTGGGTAGTTGGCTAATCTAAGTGTGCTGACTATGGGGGTTCAGAGGTTATACACCTTGATTGGCTTCTAGAAGTACTCCTTATTCCCTTCTAAATCTTGGGGGTAGAATACAGAGCTTCAAATGTTTTCTTACTCAGCAAAAGTTCTTTGTCTTAGTGAAATTGTTGCAGCGGCCCCCTTTCCCAGTACAGAATCTCAAGGACGTCTCTGCTTCTTCCGGCTCGTGATATTCAGGACACTGGGCAACCTTAGTGAGACGTTTGTAGAGGGCCTCCCCGCTTCTCAGCACAGGCTCAAGGACTGCCCTCTTCCGGCGGTGTTTTGCTTGCAATGCTCGGGACACTGGCAATTGGCAATCTTCCGGCAGTCTTATCAAACCGAGCTCAGGACTCCCGGTTAACCAGTGGGACATGTCTTCCTTTTGCTTCCAGACGCCTCTTTGTTACTTTGTGAGGGCGAGGGCCCCGCCTTCATTTCCCCTGTAGCTGCTCATTCCTAGCTGCCACCCAACAATTAAAGGAGTCTTCCCACCCCCCTTTCCCACTGAGCCCTCTCGTGTATGCATGCACACACATCCCACTGTGCTAGTACAAAAATTAATTTAAAATCTGGCGTCGTGATTATCTTTTAATGAGATAAGTCATCAATCGCCAAACTAAGAGTTAACAAGTCCTGCCACCTTAAATTATCATTAGTTTCTTTGAGGAGTGTAGAAATTTTAATTTTAAAACTATGGGAAAATGAACAAGTATAAAGGACACATGGACAATAACTAAGGTGGGGGGTGGAAATGGGAGGGAGGTGGGGAGCACTGGGGGGGCAGGGCTGGGAATATAAGACAGAAAACTGTACTTGAACAAGAATTAAATAAAATAAAAACAAAAAATAAATAAAACCATGGGAAAATGATATTGTTTATATCTTAAAGAAAATAAACAAAAAATTTAAATGATTTTTCAGTTATGCCCTCAAAACTCATGTTGGGTAATTACTCATGTATATGTAGTGTTATGTTTTGAAAACACACAATGATTTAAAAAAAACTTTAAAATTCACATCCTCTCACCTAGAAATAAGTAACACTAACATTTTTCTTTTTCTTCTTGTCTATCTTCTCTGCATGAATAGGCACACCAAGACAGTAACATGAGAAACTACTTTTAATGTCCCTGGCTGGCTGGCTGGATCAATTGTTGGAGCATTGTCCTGAAATGCCAAGGTTGCAGGTTTGATCCACGGCCAGAGCACATACAAGAATCAACTAATGCATGTGTAAATGAGTAGAACAACAAATAGATGTCTCTCTCTCTCCTCTTCCACCCCCTTCCTCGCTCTCAAAAAACAAAACAAAACCCTGAAAAACAATTTAAAAAAATTTTTAGATTATACCAAATTAAATATGTTTGAATCTTTCTTTTATCTAACCTATTGTCAAAGCTCTTTCAAACACACCATTTTATTTATTTATTTATTTTAATTTAATTCTTGTTCAAGTACAGTTTTCTGTCTTATATTCCCAGCCCTGCCTGCCCCCCACCTGGTGCTCCCCACCTCCCTCCCATTTCTGCCCCCCACCCTTAGTTACTGTCCATGTGTCCTTTATACTTGTTCATGTGAGTCCATCCCCTTTTCCCCTAAGATTCTCTTCCCTCTCCCCTCTGGACCCTGTCAGCCTGTTCCGTATTTGAGTGTCATTGGTCATATTTGCTTGCTTGTTAAACACATCATTTTAGATTAATTGTCATAATTGTTTATCATCACTGTGGTAGCCAGTCACCAAGGGAGCTCCCACTGATTACCGCCTCCTGGTGTTTATGACCCTGTGTAGTATCCTGTCACACTGAATAGAGCTGAGCTGTGCAATCAGTAATATACTTAAGAAATAATAGCATGAGGCTCCCAAGGCTGTCATAAAAGCTGTTATTGCTTGTACATTGCTCTTTTTTGGATTACTCACTATAGAAGAAGCCAACAGACGTGTCATGAGGACTCCACATCCCTCTGGAGAGGACCACATAGTAAAAAATTGAGACCTCCTGCCAGCAACCAGCACTAACTTGCCGGAATTTGTGTGTGTCACCATGGAAGTAGATCCCCCCACTCAGGTTATTAGACGACTGCAAACCTGGACGACACCTTGAGTGGAACCTCACGACTCTGAGACAGAATCACCAAACTGGCCTGCTCCTGGGCTCCTGACCAACAGAAATTGTGTGAGTTAATAAATATTTATTACCTTAAATATTTAAATTTTGAAGTAACTCATTGCACGTAGATAAATAATGATTTTGATGCCAGAGATGGAATACCCCCATAACCATAGACCTAAAACGTGGGAGTTGCTTACAACAGCATGAAGACTTGGAGAAGTGCAAGTGTCTAGTGCTTTAAAGAAACTGTTAGCAGAAGCCTGTTGACCTTCAATGCTGCTGCCATTGATGAGGGCTTGGGGGGAAGCCTGGAAAACATTATTGGAAACTAGAAGATGAGAGGTTCTTTTTAAATAGGACAAAAAATTCAGCAACACTGTCACATGGCAAAGGAAGGAAGGAAGGAAGGAAGGATGGAAGGAAAGAAGGAAGGAAGGATATCTCATTAACGAAGTGATTTAGCTAAGGAGATTTCCAGGCAGAATGTTGAAAGTGTGCTAGTTTTCCTCTGGCTACTTATGGCAACGTGTGAGGAGAGATAAGCTGAAGGAAGAACTGCTAAACAAAAAGTAGTGAAGACTTTCTGCTTTTGAAATTTTCCAGATGACAGAAAATGCTAAAATTATAAAATGGCTTCCAGGCAAAAAAAAAAAAAAAAAATCAAATCCGGAGCTCTTCCAAGAAAACCTGGCCTAAGGATGAAGTTGAGGCTGTCACCATAAAATCCTATTTTAATGACTTATTTTAACTCTAAGGGCGTACTTACTTCAGAGAACTCTAAGTCCCTCTGCAATTTTGACAAAAGCACAAAGTGGAAAGTGGGTTATCTTGAAGAGGAGAAATAGTGTAGCTTTTGTCTAATGGAATGACTCCTACCTACAATCCTTTTGCGACCTATAAAGTTGTGTGTAGGTTCCAAAAGGATTGTAACACCACCAGGTTGGACTGAGTGGACGAGAAACACACAAAATAAAAGGAGACCTCTAGACTCCCTGACTTTCATACGCAGGAGGCAGGCCGAGACTGCCTCTCAGCTGCACAACGTGGGTTCCCTTTAAGGAACAGGAAGAAAGAGTAAGTAGCCATAAACGAGAAGTAGGAGAGAACAGCTGAGAGCCATGCAGAATCATTCCCAGAGAAGAGAGTAGGCCTGAATGCTAACTGGGGAACTTGCAACATGTGCCGGGCTGGATTGTAGAATTTGAAGCAACGACCTCTGTGTGCCTCCTGTTCGTCCCGTCTTGAACAGGAGTAGCTACCACAGTTATCCCATGCATGTCCCAGCAGTATACGTCAGAGGTCAGGTCTTCTGATTGAGAAGAACTACACTTGAACTGTACTTGAAACTAAATTCTGAAGAAACCCAAAGACCTTCATCTGCCCCAAGATCTCATTTAGATGGTGAGATTCCATACTTGGAACTGGTGATGTAACAGGTTGAAACTTTCTGGGGCCCCGTGATAGGGTGAGTGTATTTTTGTATAGCTGAGGCATATGAATCGTTAGGGGCCAGAGCACAGGCTGTAGGAACTACAGCCTCTGATGACCCCTGATGACTCCCAGTAATTCTTGCCCTCTGGTACTCATGTCCCTAATTAGCCCCCTACCACAACGAATGGGAATTATCTGTGCAACACACAGGATATTGTGCAAAACAGAGTGCGACTTCATAAAAGACACTGCAGTTTCTATTTTATTTTCTCTAGGGACACTCACTATGGGACAATCCAGCTGCTATGTCACGAGAGGACACTGCAGTCTTGCAGTGAGATCCATGTGGTAAGGAACTAAGAACTCCTGCCAGCAACCAGCTCTATCTTCCCAAGCGTGTGTGTGAGCTCCCTTGGAAGAAGCACCCCCAGCCCCTGTCAAGCCTTCAGATGGCTAGAGCCCTGGCCAACATCTTGCCCTAAAGCTCATGATGGATCCTGAGGCAGAGCCATCTCTCCAGGCTGCTCCTGAGTTCCTGACCACATAAATTGTGAGAGATGATACATGTTTATTGTTTTCAAACACTAAGTTTTGGGGTAATTTGTTATATATTACTAGATAAATAATACAGCTTTATTTTATCATCTAGATATGCTGCAATGGACTTAACCATTCTTCAGTGTAGAACATTTAGATTGTTTCTAATTTTTATTATTATAAATATTACTGCTATGAATAGACTGTTCAAGTAATAAATTGTTATTTATCAATCTATTAGTATATCTATAGACTAAATTCTTAGACATAAAATTACTAGATATGAACAATGTATATTTCTAACTGCATTATAAAGAACGGGGCAAGAGCAGGCTTATAGTTGTGAGTACACGAAGCAGAGTTTATTCTTGGATTATTTTTGATATATTAGTGTATTCTTTTCCATATGAACACATGAAGCGATTTCTGTCCCACCCCGTAAAAGAGTATGCATTTTACTGTGGGTTCAGCCATGATTTTAAAATCACAAGACAGGAATACTGACTATCCTCTTATTTAACACTGTACTGGAATAATCACACTTAGAAAAGAAAATTAAAAGTATAAAAGTTAGAGAGGAATGATTTAAATCTCCACTGTCAGAAAACATAAGAGAAACTATGAAAAAACTATTATAAATGATAAGAGAACTAGGTCAGTTGACAAGAGACCCCAAAACTGTATCTCTACCCTAAATGCATTCAGGAAGCTTTGAGCAGAGGTCTGACTGGGTGTGCCTACAGGCAGTGGCAGGAGGAAACAGCACTGCTTCTTGATCGTATCCTGCTGAATTTCATCTCATTCAACACACAAGTCAAATAAATAAAACAAATAAATAAATTAAAATAAATTGACAAATAGTGTCAAATAAATTTCAACAAATACAAACATGTTAGTCATATAACACTTGAATAGTACATGTATCACTCTCAAATGTTTGCATAGACATTTATAATCCCTAACCATTGTGAGGGGAGTTATTGCTCATTTTGAAACTACAGTTAGCAGGAGGGAACTAGGGAGTATACAGTGACTGATGCAGTCTCTCAGCCTCAACTACCTTATTTCTTCCTTCAGCCCCTGCAGCTTCTCACACTCTTTCAAATAATCCTCTCTGACACTAATAAGCCAGGTCTTCACTGGTTAGCATTTTGCTTTCTGAGCCTCTGCTGAGTCAGTCAGTCTCCCATCCTGGCAAGTTCTCACATGTGAGATTTCTGCTAAGTGAGTTGGTTCCTATTCCAAAGGGTATGTTTAAACCCAGAAGCCTAACTAGGTTTCTCCCTGAAGCTTAAATTTACAGGATTAGACCTGGCTGGTGTAGCTCAGTGGTTCGATTCCCAGTCAGGGCACATGCCTAGGTTGCAGGCTAGTTCCCAGCAGGGGCCAATTCCCAGCAGGGGATGCACGAGAAGCAACATACATTGATATTTCTCTTCTTCTCTCCTTCCCTTCCCCTCTAAAGATAAATAAATAAAATATTTAAAAAATTTACAGGATTGTGTGTTGGAAGCTCTCAACTACCCATGGCCACAGGTCTCAGGAATACGGGGAGCTTGATGCTGAACCACAACCTGGATTCCACCTATGCAATTACCCTCCTTTACCTGATCAACTAGGTAGTGATAAACTTAACCAAGATGTGTTGTCTTTGCTCACTCTACTGCACGCCCCCTAAAGAAGATGTCGATGACAAGGAAAATGGATAAAAATGAGGAAGGAAGGAAGGGAGGGAGGGAGGAAGGAAGACGGAACAGGTCCAATAAGTGAACCGCAAGTCTCTGAATCAACAAGGACGCCTGCCATCTCCCTGGGCACTGTAGGTCCCACCTCTAGGCTCAGCGCCCCTGCGGTGGTGGTTTATACACAGTTGAACAGTAGGAAGGTATTGGGGTGTTCCCAGTGTTCCTTCTTTCGGCCTTCCCAGACATCAGAGAGCCAAGCGTACTGACCACCAGGAAGACCCTCCAGATCCCTCCTCCTCCCCACGTGGTGGGGGAGGGGCACTTTGTAAAAGGGGAGGGTTATTTAAATGGCTTTTCAGCACACAGAGGGACAGGAGGTGATTCTCCACAGACAAAGGTGACAAGCTGCTAGAAGCCAAAGGCAGACTGTAATTTGTGTGCTGTCTCAGAAGGGAACTGCGGAGATCAAATCATATCCTCCAGTTTTAGCAAGCAAAGGTGAGGCTTGGGCGAATCTCTCATTCTGGCTTGGCCTCCATGCCGACATGTACACCACATTTACTCACAAAAACCCTGCAAACTTAGGCTATCTAGAACAGAGCAAGCGAGTTTTAAATGGTTAGAAAGAGAGAAAATATGAGATAGTCATCCTCAGCATGCACCCATCTATGAAGCTATTAAAATATCACATCCTGGAATCTCCAGAGTGTAAATTTTTCATCACCTTTCACAACGCCACACGATCTCTCTATTTATCCCATGGGATATAGGGAATTCACAAAACAGATTTACAATTAATTTTATTTCAAATGAATACATAGTGTATTACATTCGATAAGTCAGAGAGATGAGATTCAAAATAATATAAAGATAAAATGTTGAAAATCATGGCCCTATAAATAAGTCTGGCATACCCAATGACTGTGGAGCAGAAGAATGCATCGACACCCCCCTGATGCCCTTTTTGAAAGTCAGGGATGTTGTAATTCTTTGGGGTTTAACCTTGATTCATATTAAATTTCAACAGCACACGTCTCTGATTCAGTCAGGTTTGCGACACACGATAGTAAGAAGCTGGGAAAATTCCTGAGCCAGTGAAACAGGGAAACAGACAAGCAAATTAAACAAGGCCCAACAGTCTGAGCAACTTACAGCCAACTGGTGAATCGCAAAACGTTATCTCCCCTAACCAAGGACACTGGGGAGGACATGGTTTACACCTCCCCTCCCCAACCTGAGAATATGTAGCTTAAGTCTCCCTGGTCTGGGAAATGGAGGACAGAGACACAGTTAATGTCATTTGTGCCAGCTAAACCCAAGGACAGACGAAGTCGGGGGAACAAAAACCCCCATTAAAAGCCAGACAGACCCAAGACAAGACTCAGGGCTGGCTCACTATAGAGCGCACTCATGCCCCTTCCTCCTAAACTCTTTGTTTCTTCCTAACCTCTCAGGGTCCGCAGGAGACTTGCAGCCAGGGAAACAGTGGGCAGCAGCTTCTCCACCCATGTTTCCCCCTGCTCCTGTCTCCAAGCCCCCCTTTTCTCTGACTTTTCAGGTGAGCTAAAAGCAGCCCTGCCTTGGCTCACTCTTTTCCTACAACTTTTCTAGGGAGGTATAGCAGAGCACTGCCTGGATTCTCTCCTGTTACTTCTACCCTAACTCCTTCCTTTGTATCACTGTCCCATGGCTTACTAAAAATACCCTCAAAATCGCCTGGACTTGTGTTGTGAAAGCTTTCCTCTGCAAAGTCAAGAACACACTCGCTACAGACTGTCCTGAGGCCAACCCACTCGAGGCTGGTTCCCGTCTGGTAAGAGGCTCGACCTCTCCCAGTGCTTGTTGCAGAGCTACATGTGATACTGGTGATACAGAGGACTAACATGTATCTGCTCCAAGAAGAATCTAGAAGATGGCATTTTTGCTGTTTTGCTAGTGAAAGAAAGAGTGCCCCAAGTCAATCCAGCAAACATTATGAAGAGCTGATGAAGGTTCTGGGCAAGGCCCTGACGACCCCCCAAAGAATGCCAAGCAGCAAATGACTTTAAAGCCATACTGTGGACTGACTTTGTAATACATAATGTATTTCTGGGCACAGCAGATTTACTTCTCTAATTATGTTTTGCTTCTACTAATATTAAAATTAGTCTGTGTTCCCTGATCACTTTCAGAGGAAGGAGTGGCTTTAGAAGCATACTGGGCAACAAAATAAAAAAAACAATTCAAGATACCCAAGGCAAGAAAACATGACTTCTCTGTCCCACCCTCCGCTCACCCCTACAATTCTTTTTTTTTCCATTTCTTCTTCTTTTAGTTGGGTATTTTTTGTTTTGAGAAATTATATGTGACTCCTTAGGAATATAGAAATCTTCAGTAATCTTTATGAAATCATGGGAGAAGAGAGAAGACACTTTCAATTTATTGAGCCCCTACGAAGGGCCAGATATTGGACCAAGAGCGTTACAGGTGATCCCTTTTCACCCTTCCTGGAGCCTGTAAAGTCAGCATTGCTATCTTCAGTTTAGAGATGAGGAAACTGAAGCACAAAATTAATAAAAGATCAAACCAGAATTTAAGCATCAGTCCATCAACGTTAAGGCCTATTTCTTTCCACTATCCAATATACTCTAACCTTTAATATCCCAATTACCAACAGCCCAATAAAGAAATGGGCAAAGGAGGGGAACCAACAATTCACAGAAAAGGCTCTTAGGCACATTTTTATATCTTCCATTATACTCACAATGAGGGAAATGCACATTAAAACCTCACCTCCAAAAATAGCAGAGCTATAGAACATTTGGTATCACGTGTCGGTGAGGCGTGGGAAACAGGCTTGCTCATCCATTGCTGGCAAGAGCAAGGGCACTTTGACAATTCCCACCAAAATTACTCTTCTATGATTTTACCCTTCAAGTATACTTGCATTTGTGAGAAAAGACATACACACAAGACATTGTCTCTAATAGCAAAGGACTGAAACAACCTGACTTTCACTAACTGGAGACTTTATCAATTATGGTGACCTATACAAAGAATTATATACAACCATAAAAAATGAGGGTCATCGATGATATAATTTGCAAAGTGAAAACAGGAAGACCCAGAACAGCAAGTGCTATGTGCTTCAGTTTGTGCGAAGGGTAAAGTATATATACATCTTTGTATTTAACTAGATGAGTAAGAGTTCAGTAACACCTGTTTTCACCAAGCTGGGGTCAGGGCACCAGGGGGAGGATGGCAGACTTATCTCTGTACACCCTTTGTGCTATTAAAATTTTGAAACATATAAATGCATAGCCTATTTTTTAAAAGTAAAACTTAGAAATTAAAAGCATACCAATGAATTGCCTTTAAGAACACCATGTTTAACTACTAAACAACAAAAGGAGGGCAAAGATACTTTCCTGGCCTACCCCGAAGGCTGTGCAAACTGATACGAAATCACCCCCAGCCAGCTTTCTGGGGCCATTCACATCTTGGGAACCACCTCTTCTTAAATTGTTGGCAAGGCTATGAGTTGGGTGCTTCACTTTTGCTCCTTCCCCATAAAATGATAATATTACAACAATGATGAGGATATTTATGGAAGGGCTGCTCTTTGCAAAACTCTGAGCTTAGCGCTGCATTTATATTGTCTTGTTTAATCTTCATGATAACCTTATGCAGTAGGAATATCAGCCCCACTTCAAAGGTAAGGAAATGGAGACTTTACCAAGTAGTATTTTCTATTTGCTTTGATTTCCAGACCGTATGAAGCAGCTGTTTTCTAACGTGTACAGCTTTGAGAGTAAGGAGACTTTTTTTTTAAAGGCCTTTAAAAACCAAAAATGCTGGCACAAAATTTGTTCCACAGAGATTATTCTAAAGGACTCTTGTGACATTCAACTGCAACTTAGTAAAAATAGTCTGTGGATTATATAAGAGATGCTAATGTTTTAAAAGAAGAAAAAATCCCATAAAATTACTGCAGCCAAAGACTCCTCTCCCATTCCCACCAATTTCTCAGTTACAATGTGCACAAAGCAAATGGTATTGTTTTAACACGAAGAGAAACAAATTCTTTTCTCACTACACAAAAGAATAAATCACATAGTACAGGTTTCCTCTGCTATCTGAAAGTAGAACATTCCTATGAGAACTTTCATAAAGCTGAAATGATGTAAAGAGAAAACAAAATTGCCATTAATTTGTATGGAAAAATGCTTGAGCACACCTAGACCCAAAATTCAACACATGCACTGTCTTTATTTCATTCACCATGATGGAGATACTTAATTATGTCCAGTTTTACATTACGCATAACACCCTAATGAGGCTTTTCTGATACCTTATGACATATCTTACTGACGGATGCACAAAATGAATGGAGATAAAGCACAGGTGCTCATAGATATATTTCAAATTTCTCAGGCTTGATCCTGAGATGGGTAGGGTGGATTCTGGGGGAGCAGTCTGGTGGGGCCACTCTCGCTGCTTGGAGTGAACGCTGCCTGTGTAAGGGCGCGTGCAAAACAAACACTGGACACAGTTTTTGCTTTTTAACTTTTTTCATACAAGTGGAAATCTTTGGATTTCTTTCTGTTAGCAAAAATCAGTACTAATGTAGGTCTTTTGTAATGGCAACGTGGCAAATATGATATGAACTTTTGAAAACCAGGGATACCTGTGTATCTTCTTCACCATTTCTTGCACTAGCCTCAGGCATTGTCTTACAAGTTACAGAGTCCAAGATAAAAGATCAACATACTAAAACATATATCAGAAACTTTCCACCAAAATACACTTGGTATTTTATTATTGAAATAAAGACAACAGAACCAACCATTCAGCCTCGGGGGTTTTTTTCACCACTGTAGGAGGCTTGCAAGAAAAGCTTACAAAACTGACCTTTAATTCCCTGTTGCCCCAGCCAATATCTTAATCAGCCTGAGTTCTGCAACCTCCTCTCTCTTAGTCAGCACAAAGTGTGTCACACCTCACTAAGGAGCCCCTATGGGAAGGGCTACAGTGTTCACACTCAAGAATAAGGAAGACTGAATGCAGTTTTCCCATAAAGTTGCCATTTGGGTTTTCAGTGTGCTGTGAGAACTGTGTTCCAATTCAGACTTCTTGGTGATAAAACCCCCTTGTTGATATTGGTGAACTGAAATGACTGAACTGCTACTCTCAGGGCAGAAGACTGTGTGTAGAGCACAAGATGAGTCCACTGTAAAAAACAGTTTAGTTCTCCTTTCGGTTCTGATGGCTATGGATTTTATTTATTGCTTCCACATAATTCAGTCCACTGGGACGTATTATAATCATCACCTACTTATGACAAGGCACGGTCCGAGGCATTGAGAATTCAGGCAAATACAACACCAAGTCCTTGCCCTCCAGGAGTTTAATATTCTACAAGATGATACTGAAATGTACAAGGTCAGGTAGATGGTAGGTGACATCTAAAAGGAGGAAACCGAATAAAGGAGTAGAAACTAACAAGGGGTATGTTTTAGTTAGGGTGGCTGGGGGAGGTGCCTCTGAGGAGAGAACACTTCCAAAGAAATCTGAATGAAGCCTGGGGTTATCCTGGAAAGAGAGTCCAGTGCAGAGGGAACAGCAAGTTCAAAGCCTCAAGGTGGGACTGGTTTGGCAGAAATTCTGGAGGCCTGTGTAGAAAAGGTGCAGGAAGCAAAGAGGAGAGTGGGAGGAAAGAAAAGGGGTCAGGAAAATAGCTGAGCCCCCTGGTGGCCTTGTAGATCATGATAAGGGCTTCAGACACTGGGAAGCCATTGAAAGGTTTTGGCAGGTGAGTGACGTGATCTGATTTATATTTTTAAAATGACATATTTGGAATCTATAATGATCTAAATTTAAATTTTTTTCTAAATCATACCTCTGGCTGCTGGGTGGGGATGCTGTAGGCTGGCTCTGAGATGGCCCCCACTGATCCCACCTTCAGTGTCCCTGCCTTCCTCTGACTCCTCCCCTTGCATGCAGGCTGTACTTACTGACTCACTTATAATGAACAGAATATTACCGAAGTGATGGGATGTGACTTCTGAGATTAGGCTATAAAAGTGCTATGGTTCCATCCTGAACATTCTGTCTTGCATTCTCTCTCTCTCCCTCCCTGTCTCTCTCTCTTTCTCTCTCCAGTCACTCACTCGGGGGAAGCCAGCTACCATATCATAAGCCACTTCAGGGAGCGGCCCACATGATGTGACAAGGAACTGAGACCCATAGTTCAAAGCCATGAGAAGCTGAAATCTGCGACAGTCATGCGAGTGATCTTGGAAGTGCATCCTTCTGCCCCAGTCAAATCTCAAGATACCTGAAGCCCTGACCAGCAGGTGAACTGCAATGTCACAAGAGACATTGTTGAGCCAGAGGCACTCAGTTCAGCTGCACTTGGCTTCCTGACCCACAGAAACTGTGTGATAATAGATGTTTGCTGCTTTTAGTCATTACGTTTTGAAATAAGTTGCTACACAGCAATATATGATGAATACAGGGAAATAAGAGTAGAAGCAGAAAGATCAGTTAAAGGCCATTGCTGTAGTGAAGAGACAATGACTTAGGGAAGGGCAGTGATGGTGGAGGTGGTCAGGAGTGGGCCTAGAAAGGACAGAAAGGGGGGTAAGGAGAGCACCATGCAATCTGAGGCCTGGAAAAGGAAAGCAAAAAACCATGGCCCTGATTTCCACTCTGTAAAGGGTAACCATCGAGTCCCACAGTGGGACAGGATGCTTGCAGTGATAGAAGGAGAGAATAGCTCTAGAAAAATTTTGTCACTGGCACCTATGGAGAGGTATAAGCACAAGAAGTCTCAACAAATGGCTTGACCCGAGACTTTTCTACATCTGTGTGGCAGAGATTAAGAGCTGATTCAACGAGCTGAGAAAATGAAAGCAACTGAATTTATGGAGCAAAAGACAATGGTGGCAAGAACACCTTTGTTTGGTTAAAATAATCAGAGAAACTCACCTCAATAAACATGTCAGTCCAAGTGGCTAGGATTAAAAATTATTAAAAAGCCATATTCTTAAGTATTCCTATATCCAGGATAAGTCAGCAGGTAACTGTAAATACAGGAACTCACCTGTGCTGTGCATACCTATTACACAGTCAGGATGTTGCTGGACATGCAAGCATCGGTCCTAGAGGCAGGTTAGCCTAGGGTTAAGACACGGGTTTTGATGGGTCGGGGTAGGAAGTCTAGCTCCTCTATTGCTAATTGTGTGGCCTCAGCGAACTGATGTAAATTCCTCAAGTTTCAGTTTCCTTGACTGCAAAATAAGCCTAGGAAAAGGACTTGCTCTTGTGCCTTTAGTACAACAGTGAGCAATAGGAAGGACTTGATAAGATAGCGTATGTGTTTTCCTTAGCACAGTGCCTGGCATGTAGTAAATCCTCACTTACTATGTGATGGGAACTGTCACCTGTCACTGCTGTTCTAACTTCCTGGAGAAATACATGACAAACTGAGGGAGGAGACAGTGCCCTTTATCTCAAAGCCAAGCTGCTCTGCTGTGTCAGAGATTAAAACCAGAAAGGTACACACCCCCCGCCCCCATACAGCTATTCTTCTAGGAAACGCTGTGATCAAAAGACTCCTTTACCCCATCAGCAACACAGCTGCTGCTCTCCTCTGCTCTCTTCTCACCCTTGATAAGGGAGCTTTTAGAATGCCTTAAAATGCCTCAGTCCTGCTGCTGAGTTAAAAGAGGACCAAATGGCCACAGGGCATAGTCATTGGAGAAATAATACTCCACAGAGTGTCACTTCTCCCAAGCCACCGCACTGCCTGCTGTGTCACCCTGTCTGCTTCCCTGGCATTCACTGTGTGCTTTGTGACCATGGATGCATGAGGAGACATGCCAGAATAAGCAGGCCGAGGTGTTCTTGGACCACAGAAGGGCAAAGCCCACCAAGGCACCCACAGCCACAGGCTAAGACATGCAGACGGCACACCCCCACACCTAGTCACTAAGAACTAATGTATGGCACTGATGGGTAAGACAGACCCAGCAGCTGGCAGGTTCAGACACAAAAATCATCACAAGATAAGCTGCCAACATGACTCTGCTGGAAAGAATGGTCACTTTCATGAATGATGACAAAATCCAAGACTACCATGAATTCACAGAACAGTGTTACTGACAAGTGCCTGCAAACAAATGTATGCAGTTAGATAAAGACACATTATATGTTATAATAAAAAAACTGAATATTAATAATGTTTACAACAGAAGAAAACAACTGGAAAGGACAAAGTGTTTGTTTTATGTATACGTCTTATCTCAAAGTGCACTATTTAGTTAAAGATATCTAACTGAATCCAAGAAGACATCATCAGCTTGGCTTCCTGGTTTAAAATGAAAGATTTTAGAAATCCACATGTACTTGTAAACCTAAATGCTTTTCAGTTAGGCTTATAATAAATCCATAACCTCCGGCTAACACCCACAAACAATTTAAATTTGTAAAGAGAAGTATCGAAATTTACACAATTTGTTAATTTTCTTAAAATTTTTCTCCACTGTGGATCTTTGCCAGCATTCTGTCATTTCTAATCTGTAGTGCCAGTGTGACAGTTAAAACATACAAGAGCTAATGTTTGTGGCAGGGGAAAGTAATCAGCACAACCATTCATTAGCTTCCTGCTCACACATTCACTGTCAATTATAAATATTTGCTTGGGCTAAATTCTGCCACCATCATTGGATCTATTACTGCCTATAACGAAGTGATATATTTGAGGAGTCAAGCTTCTGGCATTCTGCAGCTGCGACTTAAGAATAATCAAATGTTCATAAACTAACACTTGGGTCCCAGCGGAGTGTCTCGCTCAAGATAACAAATGATTATCCTAGACAATGGAAATAGAAGTCAAGCCCTGATTCATGAGTTTCACAATTATTTTTCTGGTCTACATCCATTAGTTTTTGTTGAAAGCCTTTTCGCTTGCTACTTGGGGACATTTTTAGGGGGCATTCAAGTCCATGGTTGGCATTGTGCACTGGCAGATACTGTAGGATTCTCAGGGGAACTCTGGATTCTACTAAATGCAGTCCACGAAAGTTGTTGGCGCCCCTGACTCTCAGCTGCTGTGAGTGACGGCTGCTAATGACTCACAGCTACCCACTTCTCCAGAGAACTAAATGCCTTTGGCCAAACAGAAGCCATCTTGACCTGGAATCTATGTCTTCCCATTCAGCCTCAGACTTTAGCCAATGACTTACTGATGGGAGTATGAAGGACAAGTTGCTTCTCTCAGGGTAGAAACGGTCAGCTCTGGGATGTAGTTCATGCTCCAGAGCTTCCCCCTTGGCCAGGCCGAAGCTGGCCTCTGTCAGATACCACACACTTACTTAGTTTTTCTCTTTTGACCTATTCTGGTCCTCTCACTCATCTTCCCCCGAGCAGTGTCTGGAAAAAAATCAATTGAAAAATAACCTCCACCCAATGTAAGATGCTAAGAATTTCTCTGCCCTGGATGGGACTGTGCTCCAGTCGGGGCCCACCATGACCACTAAGGCCCACCCCTTGAACTGGTTACTATTTCCCAAATACTTGAAACAGGTGAGTCTTTTCACTTGTGGTAACCTAGACATCTTCCCTCAGACTGGGAAATACCATCCAAGGACTGGGTCCTAGCCATCCCTAACATCTAGCACAGTTCTGGCAGAATTCCTCATCTGTCTTGACCAACAAAATCATTCTCAATTTTTCTTAGAAATTAGTTAGAAAAAGATGGAAACCCAATAGTAAAATAGGCATAGGGTATGAATAAAAACAACCCATTGAATGGGAAGATAGGGGGTGCTCATCTTCACTCATAGTAAGTGAAATATAAATTAAAACTACATATTTTTAAACCATTGTGAACATTTTATTTTTAATTTTTATTTTTTTATAAAATTTATTTATCTTTAGAGGGGAAGGAGAGAGGGAGAGAAACATCAATGTATGGTTGCCTTTTGTGCGTCCCCTGCTGGGAGTTGGCCTGCAGGGAACTGGACTACAACCCAGGCATGTGCCCTGACTGGGAATCGAACCGCGATCCTCTGGTTCGCAGGCCCGCACTCAATCCACTGAGCTACACCAGCCAGGGAGAACATTTTAAAATGTGTATTTTGTTTCTACCTGGATAGAATTTTAAACTACATATTATTAAATATAAATTAAAATATAAATTAAAACTACATATTTTTCAACCATTGAGAACATTTTAAAATGTGTATTTTGTTTCTACCCAGATATCCTGACCAGTGATAGTGAGTTCTTTTTTCCCTTGTTACAAATAAATTGTTTGTCCAAGAAATGCCACCTTGGGACCCCTCCGTTGCGAAACAAATCTGATAAAGCTCTACAAAACCCCTTAGGGCTGTGGGTGAGAAGAGAATACCTTAATCGAAACATCTACCTTCTCAGGAATGTTACATATCCTATTGTGCTTCTTTTCCAAGTCTTAAAGAACACACTGCTTTCCTTGTTTCCTCTGTCCCACCCAGGCAAGAGTCCTCTTTATCACCATCTCTCACTTCCACCCCCAATCTTTTTCTCTTCAAGACCATAAAACATCTTGTTAGCATAAGGGTCACACCCTTCAATTTGTCACATTTTCCCTACTCATCTTACTACAAAACAGGATTAAGTGGAGCGTGCATTTTCCTCTATCATGCCATGCCTGCAAGTACACACGTCTGTTCCCTCCATTGTTTTTTCAAATATTTGCTCCCTCTCTCTGTAGAAGGATTGTACTACTTTGCCCCCAAAATGTCACATTTGGTCTTATAACTTGCACTGTTTGGTGAAATGTGAGCAGAAGTGACAGACGCCACTTCCTGTCAGAAGCTTTAAGACCCATATGTGGTTCCACCTTTGTTCCTTTCTCTTCTGCAAGACCACCCCCAGATTAGCACATCCCAGAAATGGTTTATTCCTTTAGATTGGGTTCTAGACTAAAGACAACATAGAGCTGAGACACGAAGAACATAAAACATAAAACATAATATACCTTTGTGGTCTTAAGCTCCTGAGATTTGGGAGCCATGTGTTACGGTAGTATAAACTAGCCCACTGTCTGCTAGATCTCTGGGTTCCAATGCATCGACTCTCCTTTGTAGCCCAACAGCACCTAGCCTAATCCTTTGGCCGTAGTACACATTCAATAGAAACTGGCTAAGTAGAATTTTCTCTTCCTCTTGTTTCCCCTCCCCTTACTTTCTGAACAATTCAGTCCAAAATCCATTATGAGGGGCCGAGGAGGTAAGTTGTTTGGTAAAGGTGTGAAGAGGAGCTATGCTGGCCCAGAGCCCAGTGTCCGAGCCTGAGCCGAGTGAGGAGACTTGATCAGATAGGTAAATAGTATATTACAGATAATGGGAATCAAGTTTCTTACTATCAGAGAAGGGAATTATAAATATAGAAAGAGAACATCATATTGAACCCTATTTTGTTGGATTGGAATTGGAACTATTAATGGTTTTCAATATGTATAGAGAGATAAGCAAATAAAGATAATTGTAAACATGTGTGTATACATAAATTAGGTAGCTCCGTCCCCTGAAAAGCCTGGGAGTAGCAACTCCCCAATGGCAATGACCATACCTAGCACCCAAGCTTTGGTTTGCAAACACCACTTTCTACTGAAGGAATCACGGGTACTTGGGAAAATAGCTGATTCCAGAGCTCTGACAGGGAAAGCAAAGGACTAACCTGGAACATCTTGTTCTGCCATAACTAAGGAGGTACTCAAAAAAAAAAGAAAAAAAGACCCCTGTCAAAAGGAAACAGAAGCCAGTTTGTAGAGGCTCCCATGGGCTAAATCAAAATAAATAGAGTAATGAATTAAAACCTATAAAGCAACATAGGAACTTAGTATATATAACTGTGTAAATATTTAGATAGAGAAATTGAAAGTTCACTGAGAAACAGGATATTTATATAATCTCAAAGGACCACCCTCAAAATACTTCTACATTATTAAGGAAAACATCATAAATTTACATCAGAGAAGCCTGGCAAACACCGTGCTAATTACGTGAGCAAAGCGGACATCATCAGTAACGGCACAGAGTGAAATGTGTGCATTGACAGACTGCAACGAGCCACACAGCACCCTGTCCATGACATCCATGCCAAAGAAACATAACCAGTACTTACTCATGACGAGGTGCAGACAACTCAAACTGGGGACGTTCTATAAAATGACTGGCCCATGATCTTCAAAATTCTCAAGGTCATGATAGTCAAGGGAAAACCTCAAAACTGTTTTGGATTAAAGGCAATTAAAGAGAAATGGCAACTAATGTGGCCAGGGAGTCAGAAGTTGGAGGGGTGGAGCCACGGGCCTAGGAACACCAGCAACTCCCAGAAGCTAGAAGAGACAAAGAATGGGCTGTCCCTTAGAGATTGCACATTTATTTAGCCTTAGTGAAACTGCTCTTGGATTTCTGGCCTCAGTAACTGTGAGAGGAGAGTTTTATGTTGTTTTAAATGCTTTATGGTAATTTGTTACAACCACCATTGGGAACTAATACAGAATCATTCCCTAATACAACAATAGCTGTTGTATCTGGTCTCCTCTCCACCACGATGAATTGAAGTAAGAATGGGGGGAGTCAACAGTTCCCACTCCATCGTGCTTAAAGATCCAAAGGAAATCACAGATCTGACACACTGTTAAAGTGGGTTCACCTTCAAAAAAAAGGTTAATAATGAAATATTTAATATTGTTTTTTAATAATTAATATTCTTGAAGAGGTCGATGTCCTTGTTAATAATTAAGATTATACTCTCTTTCATTCACAGCCCCAAACAGTTTTATTCAGCTTTATGAAATTTATTTCCGAGTCATAGGGTGTCACTGGATTTAACAATTCAGAGGCATCACTGGATTTAACAATTCAGCTAGAGCAGGGATAATAGTCAGGGCTCTCCAGAGAAACAGAAGCAACAGAATGTGTATATATATAAAGAGAGAAATGTATTTTAAGAATCGGCTCACATGATTTGGAGGCTTGACAAGTCCAAAATCTGCAGGGTAGTCTATCAGGTTGGAGACTCAGAAGGAATTGCAGTTTGGGTCCAAATGCAGTCTGTGCGTAGCATTCTTTCCTGCTTGGGAAAGATGATTTTTTTTCCAGAAAGGTCTCATGATTGGATGGGGTTCACCCATCCTATAGAGGGTAATCTACTTAATTTAAAGTCCACTGATGTAAATGTTAATCTCACTAAAAATAGCATCACAGAAATATCTAGAATAATGTTTAACCCAATATCTAGGCCTAGCCACATTGACATGGAAAATTAACTATCACACAGGGGAAAAAGAACCCACTGTCATTGGGCTGGACACGTGCATAGAATAAGAGCTCATCTTTCTGATTTAAGGTCATTCACTTTGGTTTCATTCAATGATATGTAGACTTTTATCTGTTTCTTTCTCTTTTTTTAACCTAGTTTTTATTTTCAGAAGGAAAAGCAGGCCTAAGCATCTTCAAAGTTTAGGGCTCATTTCACCAAAGTGTTTAATACATTTTTTTAACTACCTCATTAGCATATGGGCATGGGGAAACATTAGTTATTAGCCATTCAGGGAGCAAGAACATGTAGGTCCCTCCGTGCTACAGGCCTGAATCAAGAAAGGCTCCTCTGGGGACCAGAGCTCCATGCAGATAGAGAGCAGATCTAAGACATGAGGATGTTGTAACTAAAAGTTTTCCACTTGATTTAATTAGCACAGCCTAATTCATTCACTATAGAAAAGAAAGACCAGAGTGCACCTGTGGCAGGAATATCCACCACAAACTACTCGTTCTGCGTCAGAAGATGATGCAATGCTACTTCTTCTGCCAGGGACAGAAATGGCACACCTTGGGTACAGCTTCTGCTCACGAGGCCATGAGCAGAAAGATGGAAATCTTGATGGGACTGAGAAATGCCTTTGCCCTCAGGCTCCCTAGTTCCCTGGTGTCTCAGAAATGTCAACTGGGAAAGGATATGTATTTCACATAAGAGAACCGGGGGGATAGTAAACTGAGCCAGCCAGTAACCATAATTATGATGAATTAAATATCTCTTTTGCACCAGATGCTGTCCTGGATACCAGGGACATGGGATGACAAAACATGGCCCTGCTCTTCTGTCCACTGGGAGTGACAAATAACGCAGTCACTGTGATACGTGAGTAAGAGAGCTGCACGCAAAGGCAGGAGTGACTAATTCTGTCAGAGGGTCTAGGGGGTTTCACAGAGGAGGTGACCTTTGACCTGTACCTTGGAAGATACTTGAGTCCAACACAAGGAGTAACAGGAGACAGAGGATTAAGGAAACTTAGAGTTTATTTTTTTTATTTATTGGTTTTATTATTGATTATTAAAGTACTGAATATCCACTTACAATATATGGAATATACAAAAAACTGGAAAGAAGTAAAAAAAAAAAAGACTCAAAAAAGACCCATAACTCCAAAATCTAGAGGTAAGCTACAATAGTAATTATTTTGCCATGATTTGGTGTTTTCTTTGTCTATGCTTTGTGATATAATATTGTGTTTATACTACATTTAAAACTCTGCACATTGTTTATTCTCAGAACATCCTATCATTAAAAAACAATATTTGATAGCTTCTTAAAATCTTACCAGGTTTATCATAATATTTGCAAGCATTAATATATTGTGAATTTTTCTGCTCCAAGTTTTTATTCATATAAAGGATGTCACTGTGCACATTTTTGTTGTATTTTAAAAGTGGAAATTCTGAACCTTATTAACACTCTTGAGAACTATCCATATCTCTTTCTAGAAATGTTGCAACAATTTAAATTATTGCCAGCAAAGTACAAAAAGTACCTCTCTTAGTAGATTCCTACCAACATTACAAAGAGTTTTTAAAAAATGATTTTAGCATACATTCAGTAAAGTGCACTAATCACAAATATAGAGCTTACTGGAATCATTTCCAAACTTTTTAAATATTTTTTTCTTTTTTTAAATATATTTTATTGATTATACCATTAACGTTGTTCTATTTCCCCCCTTCATTCCCCCCCACCCTGCACACCCCTCCCCCACCATCCCCCTTTTAGTTTATGTCCACGTATCTCAACTTCTAGATTCTATATTTCCCATACTATTCTTGCCTTCCCCCCCTATCTATTTTCTACCTACTGTCTATGCTACTTATTCTCTGTACCTTCTCCATCCTTCTCCTCATCCCACTCCCCTCTTGATAACCCTCCGTGTGATCTTCATTTCTATGGTTCTGCTCCTGATCTAGCTGTCCACTTAGTTTGCTTTTGTTTTAGGTGTGGTTATTAATAACTGTGAGTTTGCTGTCCTTTCACTATTCATATTTTTATCTTCTTTTTCTTAGATAAGTCCCTTTAACATTTCATATAATAAGGACTTGGTGATGATGAACTCCTTGAATTTGATCTTATCTGAGAAGCACTTTATCTGTCCTTCCATTCTAAATGAAAGCTTTGTCGGATAGAGCAGTATTGGCTCTAGGTCTTTGGATTTCATGACTTGGAATACTTCTTTCCAGGCCCTTCTTGCCTGCAAGGTCTCTTTTGAGAAATCAGCTGACAGTCTGATAGGTACTCCTTTGTAGGTGACTGTCCCTTTATCTCTTGCTGCTTCTAGGATTCTCTCCTTCATTTTAGTCTTGGCTAATGTAATGATGATGTGCCTTGGTGTGTTCCTTCTTGGGTCCAACTTCTTTGGCACTCTCTGAGCTTCCTGGATTTCCTGGAAGTCTATTTCCTTTGCCAGACTGGGGAAGTTCTCCTTTATTATTTGTTCAAATAAGTTTCCAATTGTTGCTCTTCCTCTTCCCCGTCTGGTACCCCTATAATTCGGATGTTGGAACGTTTAAAGATGTCCTGGAGATTCCTAAGCTTCTCCTCAATATTCTGAATTCTTGTTTCTTCATACTTTTCTGTTTGGTCATTTTTTTTTCTTCCTTCTGGTCCAGTCCCTTGATTTGAGTTCCAGTTTCCTTTCTATCACTATTGGTTTCCTGTGCATTTCCCTCCATTTCAATTAGGTTAGCCTTCATTTGTTCCTCCAGTTTGTGGCTATAATCAACCAGTTCTGTGAGCATCCTGATCACCAGTATTTGGAACTGTGCAACTGATAGGTTGGCTATTTCTTGGTTGCTTAGAGTTATTGGCTCTGAGGCTTTGAGTTCTTCTTGAGCCATAATGTTTTGGTCTGTTTGTGCCTGTTACTTATGAGGGACAGAGGCCTAGGTGCTCACCAGGGCGGGGTAACTCAGTCCCTGGGTTGTGACGCTCTATGTGGGGGCGGGGTCAAAGAGGGGCAATGGCAGTCCCCTCTGCTGCTTCCCAGCACTGGGGCCTGTGCGGTCAGTCTCACTGCTCACTCCTTCACATGGTTTATCTGCGCGCAAATATGTGACCACGGTTAGCCTGCTGGCTTGTGCCCTCACAGGGTCTGCCCATGGCAACACCACGCCTGGGATCTGCCAACTGTTGCCCATGTGCCTGGGTTAGTCTGGCTGAGTTTTTCTGCGCAACCCCACTCCGCCGCTGGCTCCGCCCCTCTTACCGGTCTGGCTGAACTGTTCGTTGTTGTCGGACTTCCTGACTTCCATATACTTCAATTTTTTGTGTTTTGGTTGCGTTTTTGTGACTAAAACTTTGTTGTCTTTAAACTTGGTTGTGCAAGGAGGCACAGTGTTTCCACCTAGGCCTCCATCTTGGCCGGTATTCCAAATATTTTAAGTATTTAATAATTTAATGGGAAAATTTTTAATTTCTTTTATATCTAGAAAAATTAAATGTTTTTATGTATATATTATACTCTTGAACTTGTTTTTTTTTTAATGGCACTTTTAAATTTTTGTTGTCTCCATTTTCCCCCATCAAACCTATCTCCACCTCTCACCCTCGATCCTAGCCCCCTTGGTCTTTGTCCATGTGTCTTTTATACATGTTCCTCGATGGTCCTTCACCTTTTTCCTGCTGCTATCCCCTCCCTCCTTTTTTCTGGTTACTGTCAGTTTGTTCTCTACTTCAATGTGTCTGGTTATGTTTTGTTTGCTTATTTGTTTTGTTGATGAGGTTTCACTTACAGGTGAGATCATGTAGTATTTGTCTTTCACTGCCTGGCTTATTTCACTTAGCATAATGCTTTCCAGTTCCATACGTGCTGTCATGAGGGGTAGCAGCTCCTTCTTTCTTTCTGCTGGGTAGTATTCCAGTGTGTAAATGTATTATAGTTTTTTTTAAATATTTTATTTATTTATTTTTAGAGAGAGGGAAAGGATGGGAAAAGAAACATCAGTGTATGGTTGCCTCTCATGCACCCCCAACTGAGGACCTGGCCTGCAACCCAGGCATNTTTAATGGGAAAATTTTTAATTTCTTTTATATCTAGAAAAATTAAATGTTTTTATGTATATATTATACTCTTGAACTTGTTTTTTTTTTAATGGCACTTTTAAATTTTTGCTGTCTCCATTTTCCCCCAGCAAACCTATCTCCACCTCTCACCCTCGATCCTAGCCCCCTTGGTCTTTGTCCATGTGTCTTTTATACATGTTCCTCGATGGTCCTTCACCTTTTTCCTGCTGCTATCCCCTCCCTCCTTTTTTCTGGTTACTGTCAGTTTGTTCTCTACTTCAATGTGTCTGGTTATGTTTTGTTTGCTTATTTGTTTTGTTGATTAGGTTTCACTTACAGGTGAGATCATGTAGTATTTGTCTTTCACTGCCTGGCTTATTTCACTTAGCATAATGCTTTCCGGTTCCATACGTGCTGTCATGAGGGGTAGCAGCTCCTTCTTTCTTTCTGCTGGGTAGTATTCCATTGTGTAAATGTATTATAGTTTTTTTTTAAATATTTTATTTATTTATTTTTAGAGAGAGGGAAGGGATGGGAAAAGAGGGGAAAAGAAACATCAGTGTATGGTTGCCTCTCATGCACCCCCAACTGAGGACCTGGCCTGCAACCCAGGCATGTGCCCTGACTGGGAATCAAATCAGTGATTCTTTGGTTCCCAGGCTGGCACTCAATCCACTGAACCACACCAGCTGGGGCTGTTTTTTGATCCACTCATTTACTGATGGGCTCTTAGGTTGCTTCCTACACTTGGCTATTATAAATTGTGCTGCTATGAACATTGGAGTGCATAGGTTCTTTTGAATTGGTGTTTCGGGATTCTTAGGGTATAATTCCAGCAGTGGAATTGGTGGGTCAAAAGGCAGATCCATTTTTAGTTTTCTGAGAAAAATTCTATACTGTTTTCCATAGTGGTTGTACCAGTCTGCAATCCCACCAACAGTGCACTAGGGTCCCCTTTTCTCCACAACCTCTCCAACACTTGTTGTTTGTTGCTTTGTTTATCATGGCCATTCTGACTGGTGTGAAGTGGTATCTCATTGTGGTTTTAATTTGCATCTCTCTGATAGCTAGCAGTACTGAACATCTTTTCATGTTTCTTTGTATGTCCTCCTTAACAAAGTGTCTATTCAAGTGCTTTGTACATTTTTCAATTGGGTTGTTTATCTTCTTAGAGTAGAGTCATGTAAGTTCCTTATATATTTCGGTGATTAAACCCTTGTCTGAAGTATAATTTGCAAATATGTGTTCCCATATGGTTGGTTCTCTTTTTATTTTAGTATTGTTTTCTTTAACTGTGCAGAAGATTTTTATTTTGATGAGATCCCATTTGTTTATTTTTTCCTTTACATCTCTTGCTCTAGGGAACATATTGGTGAAAATATTGCTGTGTGGAATATCTGAGATTTTTCTGCCTATGTTCTCTTCTAGGACTTTTATACTGTTGTGATTTATATTTAATTTTTTTATCCACCTTGATTTTTTTTAATGTATGGTGTAAGTTGGAGGTCAAGTTTCATTTTTTTGCATGTAGCTGTCCAGATCTCCCAACACCATTTGTTGAAGAGGCTATTTTTACTCCATTTTATGCTTCTGCCCCCTTTGTCAAATATTAATTGACCATAGAGGCTTGGGTTTATTTCTGGGCTCTCTAGTCTGTTGCATTGGTCTATGTGTCTGTTCTTATGCCAGTACTGAAATGTTTTGATTATCATGGCCTTGTAATATAGTTTGATGTCAGGTATTGTGATCCCTCCTACTTTGTTCTTCTTTCTCAAAATTGCTGCAGATATTCTGGGTCATTTATGGTTTCATATAAAGTTTTCTTCTATACCTGTGAAATATGTCATTGGTATTTTAATAGAAATTGCATTGAATACATAAATTGCTGCGAGTAGTTATGGGCATTTTGATGATGTTAATTCTTCCAATCCATGAGCATGGTACATGCTTCTATTTGTTTGTGTCTTCCTTAATTTCTTTTTTTAAATATATTTTATTGATTATACCATTACAGTTGTTCTATTCCCGCACTTCATTCCCCTCCACCCACACACTCCCTCCCCCACCATTCTCCCCCCCTTAGTTTATAACCACATGTCTCAAGTTCTTTAGATTCTTTATTTCCCCCACTATTCTCGCCCTCCCCCCTATCTATTTTCTATCTACCCTCTATGCTATTTTCTGTGCCTTCTCCCCCCGTCTCCCCCTCCCATGCCCCTGTTTCTAACTCTCTATGTGTTCTTCATTTCTATGGTTCCACTCCTGATCTAGCTGTCCTCTTGCTTTGCTTTTGTTTTAGGTGTGGTTGTTAATAACTGTGTGTTTGCTGTCCTTTCACTGTTCATATTTTTCATCTTCTTTTTCTTATATAAGTCCCTTTAGCATTTCATATAATAAGGGCTTGGTGATGATGAACTCCTTGAACTTGACCTTATCTGAGAAGCACTTTATCTGTCCTTCCATTCTAAATGAAAGTTTTGCTGGATAAAGCAATCTTGGCTGTAGGTCTTTGGATTTCATGACTTGGAATACTTCTTTCCAGCCCCTTCTTGCCTGTAAGGTCTCTTTTGAGAAATCCGCTGACAGTCTGATGGGTACTCCTTTGTAGGTGACTGTCCCCTTATCTCTTGCTGCTTCTAGGATTCTCTCCTTCATTTTGGTCTTGGCTAATGTAATTATGATGTGCCTTGGTGTGTTCCTTCTTGGGTCCAACTTCTTTGGGACTCTCTGAGCTTCCTGGATTTCCTGGAAGTCTATTTCCTTTGCCAGACTGGGGAAGTTCTCCTTTATTATTTGTTCAAATACATTTTCCACTCGTGGCTGTTTCTTTCCCCCTTCTGGTACCCCTATAATCGGGATGTTGGAACGTTTAAAGATGTCCTGGAGGTTCCTAAGCCTCTCCTCATTTTTTTGAATTCTCATTTCTTCATTCCTTTCTGGTGGGATGTTTTGTTCTTCCTTCTGGTCCATTCCATTCATTTGAGTCCCAGTTTCCTTTCCATCACTATTGGTTTCCTGTGCATCTCCCTTCATTTCAATTAGTTTAGCCTTTATATGTTCCTCTAATTTGTGACTATGTTCCTCTAATTTGTGACTGTAATCTACCAGTTCTGTGAGCATCCTGATAAATAGTGTCTTGAATTGTGCTTCTGAGAGGCTGGCAATTTCTCGGTCGCTTAGAGTTATTGGCTCTGGGACTTTGAGTTGTTCTTGCACCATCTTTTGGGCTGTTCGTGCCTGTTCCGTAGCAGGATCAGAGACCTAAAGTGTTCACTAGAACAGGGTAACTAAGTCGCTGGGTTGTGACGTTGTATGTGGGGGCGGGGTCAAAGAGGGACAATGGCTTCCCGTCTGCCGCCTGCCACCGCGGCCCCGGCGCCGCCGCAGCCACCACCGTCACCAGGCCCACACGTTTCATTCCACTGCACGTGAGTGTGCCACCACTGTCAGCCCTCCACCACTAGCTTCGCCCCTGGGGCCTGTGTGGTCCGTCTCACTGTGCACGAATGTGCGACCGCGGTCAGTCTGCCCCACACCGTGACTGATTCCGGGCTGCCTGCATGCCTAGGTCGGGGGATCTGTCCGGCCCGACCCAGCTCCGCTGCTGGCTCTGCCTCTCTTACCGTCCGCGTTGAACGGTTCGTAGTTGTCAGACTTCCGTATAATTCCGTTTTCTGGTCTTTGGGTGTGTCCTAGTTCTCCAAACCTTTGTTGTGTTCAAACTTGGTTGTGGGAGAAGGCACAGTGTTTCCACCTATGCCTCCATCTTGGCGGAAGTCCTTAATTTCTTTTTTCAGTGTTGTGTAGTTTTCTGAATACAGGTCTTTTACCTCTTTGGTTAGGTTTATTCCTAGGTAGTTTATTTTTCTTGTTGCTATAGAAAATAGAATGTTTTTCTAATTTCTGTTTCTGTTATCTCATGGTTGATATTGGTATACAAAAATGCCTTTGATTTCTGAGTATTGACTTTGAGTATTGAGCATCTGGATGTTTTGCCAAATTCACTTATTAGTTCGAGTAGTTTTTTGGTGGAGTCTATAGGATTTTCTATGTACAGTATGATGTCATCTATAAACAATGACAGTTTTGCTTCCCCCATTCCTATTTGGATGCCTTTTATTTACTTTTTTTTTTTTTGTCTAATTGCTGTGGCTAGGACTTCCAATACTATGTTGAATAGAAACGGTGAAAGCAGACAGCTTTGTCTTGTTCCTTATCTTAGTGGACAGCTTTTAGTTTTTGCCGATTGAGTCTGATGTTGGCTGTAGGTCTGTCATATATGGCCTTTATTATGTTGCAGAATGCTCCCTCTACTTACACTTTGCTAAGTGTTTTTATCATAAATGAGTGTGGTACCTTATCAACTGTTTTTTATTCATCTATTGATATGATCATGTGATTTTTGTTTTTCCTTTTGTTTATGTGATGTATTACGTTTATTGATTTGTAAATATTGTACCATCCTTGCATCCCTGGGATGAATCCCACTTGATCATGGTATTCAATCTTTCAAATGTATTGCTGGATGCGGTTTGCCATTATTTCATCCAGGTTTATGCCTTTGCCCCCCTCTACCCAGTACACCCATTCCTTCCAGCAATTCCCCCCACCCTTAGTTCATGTTCATGGGTCATGCATACAAGTTCTTTGGCTATTCTGTTGCCTATAACTTTTCTTAACATCCCCCTGTCTATTTTTTACCAACAATTTGTGCTTCTTAATTCCCGCATCTTCCCCCCTCCCCATTTCCCCCTCCTCCCACCTGATAATTCTCCAAATGATCTCCATATCTATGATTCTGTTCCTGTTCTGCTTGTTTGTTTAGTTTGTTTTTTTATTCAATTATTGATAATTGTGAACTTATTACCATTTCAATTATCACAGTTTTGATCTCCTTTTTCTTATATGATTCTCTTTAGCATTTCATATAATAATGGCTTGGTGATGATGAACTCCTTTAGTTTTATCTTGTCTGGAAATCACTGAAGGAGTCTCTTGAGAATCTCACAGTTTCTTCTGCTGCCCCAGCTGCAACTGGTTTTTACAGCCAGAAGTTATGGGAACTTACCTACCTGGTGCTGAAACCCTGAACTGAGTGGTCTGGTCTGGGGTTGGGATCCCTCACTCCCAAGGTATCACTCCCAATTTTCATCAACCACAATGGGTATGGGACTGCCCATTCCAGACTCCACACCCCTCTGTGCCACTCCACCTCTCCTGCCTCTCCACATGTCTGCACGTTTCTGCCCTTTCTACCCATCTGGGTGAACGTAGCTTCTTTAAACCCTTGGTTGTTGGACCAAGCTCAATTTTCTGACAATTTGGACTATTTGTTTTGTAGTCTAGTTGTACTTTTAGCTATAGTTGTGTATAGAGGCAAGGCATATTTACCTACACTTCTATGTTGACCAGAAGTGACCTTTTCCCATATTCTTTGAGATGTTTCTGTCAGTCAAAGCTTTTCCTGCTCATGTGGCCAATTTTCTCATTTTTTCCTTTGTAATTTATTTTCAGTATAATTCAAAATATTTTTCAGATTTCTTTGAAAATTCTTAATTTGTGTGTTATTTAGAAATGTGTTGTATATATTCCAAATATTTGGGGGGTTATCTAGGTATCTTTCTACTATTGATCTCTAGTTTAGTTTTATTATAGTCAGGGGTCATTGTTTATATGATTTCTTTTTTGAATATATTTTATTGATTATGCCATCACAGTTGTCCCATTTGCCCCCTTCATTCCCCTCCACCCTACACATCCCCTCCCACCCACATTCCCCCATTTAGTTCATGTCCATGTGTCATAAGTTCTTTAGCTTCTACATTTCCCACACTACTCTTGCCCTCCCCCTGTCTATTTTCTCCCCACCAACTATGCTACTTATTCTCTGCACCTTCTCCACCCTTCTCCTCCTCCTACTCCGCTCTTGATAACCCTCCATGTGATCTCCATTTCTGTGGCTTCACTCCTGATCTAGCTGTCCACTTAGTTTGCTTTTGTTTTAGGTGTGCTTGTTAATAACTAACTTTGCTGTCCTTTCACTGTTCATATTTTTTATCTCCATTTTCTTAGATAAGTCCCTTTAATATTTCATATACTAAGGGCTTGGTGATGATGAACTCCTTAAACTTGACCTTATCTGAGAAGCACTTTATCTGCCCTTCCATTCTAAATGAAAGCTTTGCTGGATAGAGCAATCTTGGATGTAGGTCTTTGGATTTCATGACTTGGAATACTTCTTTCCAGCCCCTTCTTGCCTGTAAGGTCTCTATTGAGAAATCAGCTGACAGTTTGATGGGAAATCCTTTGTAGGTGACTGTCCCCTTATCTCTTGCTGCTTCTAGGATTCTCTCCTTCATTTTAATCTTGGCTAATGTAATTATGATGTGCCTTGGTGTGTTCCTCCTTGGGTCCATATTCTTTGGGACTCTCTAATCTTCCTGGACTTCCTGGAAGTCTATTTCCTTTGCCAGATTAGGGATGTTCTCCTTTATTATTTGTTCAAATAAGTTTTCCACTTGTTGCTCTTCTTCTTCCTCTTCTGGTGACCCTATAATTCATGGAAAGATGAATTGAAAGATGTCCTGGAGGTTCCTAAACCTCTCCTCATTTTTCTGAATTTGTGTTTCTTTATTCTTTTCTGTTTGGTTGTTTCTTTCTTCTTTCTACTCCACTCCATTGATATGAGTCCCAGTTTTCTTTTCATCACTGTTGGTTCCCTGTGCATTTTCTTTCATTTCACTTAGAGTAGCCTTCATTTTTTCATCTAATTTGCAACCAAAATCAACTAGTTCAGCGAGCATCCTGATCACCAGTGCTTTGAACTGTGCATCTGATAGGTTGGCTATCTCTTGGTCACTTAGAAATATTGGCTCTGGAGCTTTGATCTGTTCTTCTGTTTGAGTCATAATGTTTTGGTCTGTTTGCACCTGTTATGTATGAGGGGAGGAGCTTTAGGTGTTCTCCAGGGTGGGGCAACCCAGTAGCTAGGTTGTGGTGCTGTATGTGGGGGCGGGGTCAGAGAGGGAACAATGGCATTTATTCCACTCTCTCTCAATTTCAGTTCCCTCTGCCACTTCCCACAAGCAAATTGGGCCCTTCTGGTGCTGGTTCCTGGGTGGGTGGGCTTGTGTACATTCTAGGACCCTGTGGGTCTCTCCAGAGAACTCCCCTGTGAGGCTAAGAGCCTTTCCTGGCATCTCAACCCCCAAAAGTTTTTTCAGTCAGTGCTGTTAGGCTTTATTTCCCGTCACTGGGGCCCTGGGTTGCACAGTCTGTCTCACTGCCTTTTTTTTGCTTGGTGTATCTGTGCATGGATGTGCGTTCACAGTCAGCCAACCACCTTGCATGTCTCACTGGGTTTGTGCATTTCTTCCCCCACCCGGGTCTGCTAACCACCACCTCCTTCTGCCAGGACCCCCTCTGCTGGCCACTGACTCTGCCCCTCTTATCAGTCTGGATGAATGGTTTGTTGTTGTCGGACTTCGGTACAGTCTAATTTTCTGTCTGTTCTGGTTGTGTTTTTGTTTCTAAATCTTTGTTGACCTTAAATTTGGTTGTGCGAGGAGGAACAGTATTTCCATCTACGCCTCCATCTTGGCCGGAAGTCCTGTATGATTTCTATATTTTTAAATTTGTTAACATGTGCTCTAAGGCCCACAGTGTGGTCTATTTTGTTGAATGTTACATATAAGCTTGAGAAGTATGTGAGTTCTGTGTTGTTGGATGGAGTATTCTGCAGATGTCAGTTAGATCCAATTGATTGATAGTGCTATTTTTATCTGTATATTCACTGATTTACTGCCAGTTTGATTTCTCAGTTACTAGCAGAGGGTGTTGAAGTCTCCAAGTGTAATAGTGGATTTTTCTATATCTCCTTTCAGTTCTATTAGTTTCAACTCATGTATTTTGATGCATATTTAGGTGCATAAGTGTTTAGGATTGTTATGTCTTCTTGGAGAATTAAACTCTTTACTATTATATAATACCACATTTTATTCCTGATATTCTTTCTTGGTCAGAAGCCAGCTTTGTCTGAAATTAATATAGACACTCCAGCTTTCTTTCATTAATGTTAGTTAGCATGATATATCTTTTTGTATTCTTTTACTTATAATCTGAGTCTTTATATTTAAAATGGGTTCCTTTTAGTTAGGTTTATTTAAATTCACAACAGCAGTCTGTAGTATTTTTTGTATTGTTTATAGTATTGTTTATATTGTTTATAGTATTGTTTACAGCACTGTATATATTGTTTATAATATTGTTTTTTTAATTCACAACAGCAATCTGTCTTTCATTAGTATATTTAGACCATTCACATTCATGTCTTCACTATGAAAGCCTGCTGGGTTCTTGGAGGTAAAGATCACAAAAATATGGGGGCTTAGCCCCAAAATGTGGTCCCTAGGAGTTTCTCACTCACACTAGTTCACAGTCAGTCTTTGGAAATGCATTCAAAATTACCATTTAAGTGTAAAATTTTAGTTGACCAATGTCAATGGAGAAATTTAAGACAAGGAGATAATAATTCACCATATCTAAAAGTTCATTTGTTTTCAGGTACATAACCATGGCATAAGCATTCTGTCTAAAGAGTGTCAGTGACACATCCTTTTAAAAAATGGATTAGTTTTTGAGGATACCAAGAGCATGCTACCACTTTTGACTTAACAAAAACCCCACAAATCCTAGTCTTGGTAGCAGAAAACCTAGCAGATGTGATTTGGAAGGCAGAGTGCTTTCCTGCAGCCCTCGGGCTAGACTTCTGGGAAGTGTATCTTTAAGAGCTTCATAAAAATAGCAAACTAAGCATGAATTTTATATCTAATACGCAAAGCACCCTCTTTTTTCTCATTGGTGACTTTGTCTGTGTTTGTTTAGAGCTACTTAGTTTATAGGTCTGACCAATGTCATACTATGTCATTATGCCCTAAAGGAATTTTACAGTTTCTTATATATCTCCTGTCTTTCTTATGTGACAAGTGAATAAAGGTTCCAGTCCAATATAAAACACAATGGAAATCTAGACAACTCTGGGCGAGGTCACCTGGACAGCCTCTTGCAGCTCACCAATGCATTGTGTTAGTGATGTTACTAAAGTATTCAAGCCACAAACAAACTGTAAGTAATACAGTAAGGTACTGGATTGAAGATAGACATATAGATGAAGGGAATAGAATTGAGAATCTAGGAATAAACCCTTACATTTTCAACAAGGATATCATGACAATTCAGTGCTGAAAGAATAATCTTCCAAACAAATGGTGCTGGGACAACTAGATATCCATATGCAAAAGAATAAAGTTAAACCATAACCTTACAAAATAAGAAAGTACAAAAATTAACAGAAAATCAGTCAAAGAACTAAATGAACAAGCCAAAGTTCTTAGAAGAAAACATAGGCATAAATCTTCATCACCTTGGATTAGGCCATTGTTTCTTAGATATAATGCAAAAAAAAAAAGCACAAGTATCAGAAAAAATAGATAATTATACTTCATCAAAAAATAAAACCGTCATGCTGCAGAGGACCTTATCAAGAAAGTGAAAAGACAACACAGGAGTGGGAGAAAATATTTATAAACCATATATATGATCAGGGAATTGTATATGGAATACATAAAGAGTCTTGCAACTCAGTGATAAAATGAAAACAGTCTAAGAGCCCAGATCTTGGTTTCTAATGCCATTCTCCAAAGGTATTAATAAAATGAACAGGGTTCCTTAAAGAAATGGTTGGTTCCAAGACTGATACAAGAAGTAGACAAGAATGAGCCTAGAGCATCTTATAGTGCCAGAAAGTAAGAAAGTGCTCAAACACACACACACTTACACAATGAAAGGGATCTATCCAAGGGACTCAGGAGCTCATTGAAAGAGTCCCCAGTGGCCTAAAATTGGAACAAATTGAGCAACAAGACAATATGGCATTGTATTATAAATCAAAATATAAAATAAATAACCATAAGTCCATAAGAATAGGAATGAGTGAATGAATAAATAAAGAAGAAGAGACAAATCTTCCATGCAGAGGTATTCCAAAAAGTTTATATAGATATTCTACCTTCAGGAGGTGGTACTTAACTCCTTACACCTCAGAAGTAGGTTGTGCAAAGTGATTTCCTTGCAAAGAGTACAGGATGGAAAGGGAGATGAAAGAAACTGCACAAACACTGCCTCATCCAGGTGATCTAGGTCAACATGCACAATGATAAGCCATGTCAATAGTGTGTAGTGAAAATGACACTTTACCTTTCTGGCCTTCTTCCACAAAACACATAACCCCAGTGTAATGCGAAAACATTAGAAAATCCCAACAGAAAAACATTGTGCAAAACATTTGACCAGCACTCCTCAAAACTGTCCAGGTGATCAAAAACAAGGAGTGTTTGAGAAAGTGTCCTGGGCGAGAGGAACCTAAGGACACCTGACAACTAAATGTAGTGTTGTATCATTAACTGTAAGAAATGTACCATTCTAATATAAAACTTTCTTAATCAACTGAGATATTTTTAATTAATAAGTATCAAGTGCACTTTACATTGATAACTGCAATACTGAAACGGTGACACTTTAAATGTATTTTTTCAAAAAAAGTTATCTGGGAAACATGATGATCCAACCATGAGCGTTTATATGGCCCGTATAGGTCACTATGATTTAGTTAATGCTAGGATCTAAACCAGTGTTCACATTTCACATCTACAATAAGGCAGACGATGAATTTCTGTATTGTTGAATTTTAGCAAAAATGCCATGAGATAATTTAAACAAATGTCAAATTTTTGAAGTGCAAACTCATAAACTACATCGGGGTTGCTTTTTGCTTGAAGTGCATCTGACTTGACAATACAGGCAATTTTTCTTTCTTAATTCCTTGGAAAAACATTTTTGCAATAAGTCTTGTGTCTTTTTTTTTTAGATTTTATTTATTTATTTATCTTTAGAGGGGAAGGAGAGAGGGAGAGAAACATCCATGCATGGTTGCCTTTTGTGTGTCCCCTGCTGGTAGTTAGCCTGCAAAGAACCAGCCTGCAACCCAGGCATGTGCCCTGACTGGGACTCGAACCGCGACTGTCTGGTTCGCAGGCCCGCACTCAATCCACTGAGCTACACCAGCCAGGGCCCAGTCTTGTGTCTTCTTTACTACGACTGGCTTGTTTTTAAGAAAGATCATCAGCCCTGTAGTAGTTTTCCACAGTTGATAAAAATCTATCAAAAACATCACAATATAATTTGCAAAGAAAAAAGTTGTTTTTCAAAGGCTGCAGGAACAGGAAAGAAAAAGCACTTCTTATTTGTATAAACACAAACATTTTAAATCTACTCATCCTACAAGTAAATCCAATATAGTATTAAAATGTTCTATAAAATGAACAAAAAATATCTGCTTGCTTCAACTGTTCCCACAGTCAAACGTTACTGTATGAGAGTTGCACTATAGTTGTTTGCTGGTTCAATTTAAGGGTTTGAAATTATTTTTGTGTATTTGGCCCATGATGTCCACATTCCAGATAAATTCAGTTCAAAAAATGGAAATTAGGACAAAGACTCCATGCAACAAAGCACAAGGATATGCTACCAGAAGTTGCTGTCTTTCCATGGGTAATGCAGAAATTAAAATTTTGGAAGCAAAAAAAATCATCCAGTATTTTCAGCAATGAAAATGATTCCTACCATTCCTTGCAAAGAAAATATCACTGCAAACTAAAAAGTAAGATCATGGGAAGAGGACAAATCCAAGAACACTTGCCACACAACTGAATGAAACACCTGTCATACCCATTAAGTTTAATAAACAAAACATTCTTAGACATCCAATTGTACTGATCCCATACACACAGCCAAACTAGAGATGCTAGCCAGTAACAGTGTGGCTCCAAAGGCAAGGCACAAGTCCATGTGTCCTGCCAGAGCAGTCTCATTCGTGTTGCTGCCATCTGCTGCTTTTAATGGATGTAATACAGTTAGTGTTTTTTGCCAGATGTGGTCAAAATTGATACCCAATTCTTCTCATAAAGATGGCTTGTCCTCAAAGTTGTTTTCATAGAATGATTTAGGTATAGTTGGAATCTATGCCCAAGCTGGGCATAGTTGGAAAATCTGCCCAGTGTATGGCATTGTGGCTGCATCATGCCTGGAGGGACAAATCAGCCTTGTTGTGATGAGTCATAGCCAGCCTACTGTTTGCTATAAGGACCTCCACTTCCTCCATAATCATAGCACTGCTATGACTGGTCATCAGTGCTGTAACTCTCTGGTAGTAATCCATGTTTAAACGATCAAAGCCTGTCATTGCAAATGATCAAATGCAGAGGTGGTGTTAATAGCTGCAGCAGCCCTAGGTAACCCTCGAACTCTGCTTAAGGTCCTGCATTGGCCCCTGTTAATATGTGTCTCAGTCCAAAGTAAAGTAAGATGTTAATGAGACAGGAAGTTTGGTGTATGATGAGTAAAAACTCTGACTATCTTCACAATTTTTTTTTCTAAAACTTCTAAAAACTGGAGTTTATTTAAAAAAATAAAGTTTAAAAGAATAAATAAACCAATTTAAAAACAGGTAAAGGTTCAAATAGATATTTATCCAGAGGAGATATATAAATGGTCAACAAGCACATGAAAATATGTTCAACATTTTTAACCTATAGGAAAATGCAAATCAAAATCACAATGAGATACCACTTCACATCCACTGAGATAACCATAATCAAAAGATAGACAATAACGGGTGTGGCAAGGATTCAAATAAATTGGGACCCTCATACATAGCTAGTAGAAATTAAAATTGTGCACCATATTTGGGGAAATAATCTGGCAGGTCCTCAAAAAGTTAAACGTGGAGCTACCTAATGATCCAAGAATTCCATTCCTAGGCATATCCCCCCCAAAATTTAAAATGCGTTTACATAAAATTTGCACACATTCATTTCAGCACTATTTCTAACAGCTAAGCAATAGAAACAACCCAAATATCCATCAACTGAAAAATGGATAAACAAAATATAATATATCTATATTATGGAATATTATTCAGCTCTGAAAAGAAACAAGGTATTAATAAATGCTAATACATGAATGAACATTGAAAACATTATGCTAAGCCCTGGCTGGTGTAGCTCAGTAGATTGAGCATGGTCCTTTGAACTAAGGGATCACGATTCGATTCCCAGTCAGGGCACATGCCTGGGTTGCAGGCCAGTTCCCAGCAGGGGACACACAAGAGGCAACCATACATTGATATTTCTCTCCCCCTCTCCTTCCCTTCCCTTCTAAAGATAAATGAATAAAATCTTTTTTAAAAATTTAAAAAAGAAAAGAAAACATTATGTTAAGAGAAAGAAGCCAGGCACAAAAGGTCACCTATGGTGTAATTCCATATCTATAAAACATCCAGAATAGGCAAAGCCATAGTGACAGAGAACAAATTAGTAATGCCCATAGGCTAGGGGGAGTAGAAAATGGGGAATGACTAGTAGTGGGTTCAGAGTTTCTTTTTGGGGTGTTGAAAATTTTCTGGAATTTAATAGTACCACAACTTTGCGGATATACTAAAATCTAGTGAGTTGTACACTGCGATTAATAAAATAAGAAAAATAAGATTCAAGTCATAAACTATCATTCAAGATATAAACTATCTTCAACATNTGAGATACTACTTCACATCCACTGAGATAACCATAATCAAAAGATAGACAATAACGGGTGTGGCAAGGATTCAAATAAATTGGGACCCTCATACATAGCTAGTAGAAATTAAAATTGTGCACCATATTTGGGGAAATAATCTGGCAGGTCCTCAAAAAGTTAAACGTGGAGCTACCTAATGATCCAAGAATTCCATTCCTAGGCATATCCCCCCCAAAATTTAAAATGCGTTTACATAAAATTTGCACACATTCATTTCAGCACTATTTCTAACAGCTAAGCAATAGAAACAACCCAAATATCCATCAACTGAAAAATGGATAAACAAAATATAATATATCTATATTATGGAATATTATTCAGCTCTGAAAAGAAACAAGGTATTAATAAATGCTAATACATGAATGAACATTGAAAACATGCTAAGCCCTGGCTGGTGTAGCTCAGTAGATTGAGCGTGGTCCTTCAAACTAAGGGATCACGATTCGATTCCCAGTCAGGGCACATACCTGGGTTGCAGGCCAGTTCCCAGCAGGGGACTCACGAGGGGCAACCATACATTGATATTTCTCTCCCCCTCTCCTTCCCTTCCCTTCTAAAGATAAATGAATAAAATCTTTTTAAAAAATTTAAAAAGGAAAAGAAAACATTATGCTAAGAGAAAGAAGCCAGGCACAAAAAGTCACCTATTGTGTGATTCCATATCTATAAAACATCCAGAATAGGCAAAGCCATAGTGACAGAGAATAAATTAGTAATGCCCATAGGCTAGGGGGAGTAGAAAATGGGGAATGACTAATAGTGGGTTCACAGTTTCTTTTTGGGGTGTTGAAAATTTTCTGGAATTTAATAGTACCACAACTTTACGGATATACTAAAATCTAATGAGTTGTACACTGCGATTAATAAAATAAGAAAAATAAGACTCAAGTCATAAACTATCATTCAAGATATAAACTATCCTCAACATTTTCCTCCCAAAACAGGAGGAAGATGTTTCATGTAACACATATGATATTTATAGAAAAGTTAAAACACCAAGTGGACAGTCAAGCCAACGTCATGTTGATCGGCAATCAAGGGGCACCTGCTTTAGGTAGGATACTATATAAACCACGTCCCTAGAGAAGGTAATGCAGGAAAGGGCAAAGAAAAATCTCTCTCTACATCAAGTGGGAGAAATAAACATAGGTCCTATCTGTTAAAATAAAACAACTAATGGAAGCTGGGTTGACTTTGACCACTCATTTAGAAAACTACAAGCTTATTATGATTGCTTGTATCCGACTGGCTAGGACAGGACTGGCTATGACTACAACTGAAAACATGAGATTTAATACTCTGTGCTCATCGTTTCTGTAGCTATTTAGCATAGCCCCCATTTCCATGGGAAAATGGAAAGAAGGAAGGTGGGGAGGAAGCAGATTTCAGGAAGGAGGAAATGGCTCCAAGGCGGCAGGAAGCAGAGCAGCCTGGCCTTGCTGAAATAGCAGACATCTGCTGGGGTAGCATGGCGGTGAGCAGAGATCAATAAGGTAAGCCCTGAGATTCTAGGCTAAGAAATTTAAACTTAACCTTGTATTGAAGAAGCAAGAAACTGAGCTCAAGGAGCCAGAAGCCAGATCAAGGTAAGTATATTAGTGAGGCATCATCTTGAAGATCATTTACACTGTAAGGAGCTGTTCAAAATTAAACCTTTAAAATGTTAAGGATTAGAATAACTAGAGAAATATGCATGATGGGTAACCACATAAGCAGTATTTCAGGACCATAGAAAACCTACACTGAAGCCAGGAGACACTCCAAACAAGACAACAGCCCAGTGTAAGCTGCATCAATGACTCAAAAATCAAATCAAGTGCTTGTCTAATTTCCTTTCCCTGTGTTTCTTTTTTTTCTTCTTTCCTGCTCTCTTTCCATCTCATTTTCTCCTCCTTAGCCTAGACTATCCTTCCCACTATGCTTTCTCCATACCCTCTTTGTTTCACTCTCTTGTTTGCAAACCTCTTTCATTCGCAAACATGTTGAGACCTCATTGTCTCTCCCCTTCTACCCAATTTTAAATCCCATGTATTCTCCACGTCTTCCATCTGTGTGTGCAGGAAGAAAAGTGAAAGTAGGTGCTGGTCTATGTGACTTTCTAGTTGTCTGGGGGCAACAGAAGCTACAAATGTCCCTTAAATATTTATTAATCCCTCCCCCTCCCTAAAATCAAGCAGAGGTGCTTTGGGTGAATGAGGAGAGAAAGGTAAGGACTTACTGAAGTCTTCAGTACTGGAAAAGGAAAATCTCTTTTATCTATATTAGTAGTTCAAGACCATTATTCCCTGTGAATGGAGGTTAGTTATTCTATATTTCCTATAACTAAGTTGATCTTTTTTAAATGAGGGAAATAATTTTTTCAAGGGGAAGATTCATAGACTGAGTCTCTAATGAGAACATTTTTTAAAAGACAAGAAAGAGCAACAAAGGTACTATGTATGTTTACTAACTTTCAAAAAGTACCCATGCTTTTTAGAAGGTGATGAGACAAACTTGGGTCCACAACATTGCAGCATCTCACCTGCTTGGTGAACCCGCTCAAGTGCCCACAGGTGAGAATGCCCTGGGCCACTGAGGACAGAACATGGCAATGTGTTTGATAAACCCTCACACCATTTTGAATGCAGTCAGGATTACAGTATTTTTTTCTTAACTCTATTTAGAAAAAAGAGTCTAAATTTGAGAGGGAAAATTAGAAACGACCAAAGCAGCAAAAGCAGCGCAGGAACTCTCGAGCCCAGCACGTGGACCAAGAGCACAGCTCTCTGTGGGGGGAGGGGGCTCACCTTCTAAAACAGTAACTATTCCCCTTTAAAATGCCATGGAAATATTAAAATCCTTGTGTCTCCAAGTATATTCATGTAAGAGTGTGAACTGTCTTCTTACAACCCCAATAACCCTAGGAACAAAATGCATATAAAATCTATTTAGCTGATTAGAAACAGATTTAATTGGAAGTTAGATTAGTTGATGAGTTTGGTAAGTGTTGCCGGAGAGCCTGCCATGTGCCAGGAGCTGAGCTAAGGCTCACCTACTTCATCTTCTGTAATCTTCAGGTTCTCCAGGAGGCAGCTAGCATTATTGCCACTTTTTACATGAAACAGCTGAGGTTCAAAAGAACTGATTTGTCCAAGATCATGCTGGTATGTAGCTGAAATTTAAACTTACACTCCTCATAACCACTTTTCCTGCTTTATTTAACTGATGAAGGGTTCAAAAAAGCAGAATCCATCTGGACAAGGTCATGTTTATAGTCAACAGTGGAAAGAGTCCTGGACTGAGGTCCAAGTTCTAGTGTTGGTACTGCCACAGCTCAGCCCTAGGAGGACACTTCCCTGCCATTTGTTCTGAATTGTCAAGGTTGAAATAAAATTATTTTTCAAAAAAAATAATAAAATGAATGCATGGGATGACACCTTGAATCATTTTTTCAGTCCATGTGCTTTGTCCCTGACTGAACTTGATAAAGTTCTTTCCACCACTCAAGACCCTGGCAAGGGAGTGCTCTACCCTGGAGTGCCCATCACATGACTGGAAACTTCACAGCACACTCAGTGCCTGTGGTGCCACCTCTTCAGAGGCATCTCCTGATCACTCTTTCTAAAGTTGGTGGTGCCTTCTGACAGTCTATTGCAGGTTCCTTCTTACTGACTTCCTATAACATAACTAATAACTAATAATTACTGTATATGATTACTTGTGTATTGCTTATGTTCTCCACCAGAATATAAGGACTACATCTGTCTTGTTCACCACTGTATCCTCCTTGGAACAAGCATAGCACATAGCAGGTGCTTAATCAGTGTTTATTGAATATAAGAATACTGCTCACCCTGGCTGGTGTAGCTCAATGGATTGAGCGTGGGCTGCAAACCAAAGGGTCGCCGGTTCAATTCCCAGTCAGGGCACATGCCTGGGTTGAAAGCCAGGTCCCCAGTGGGAGCCACATAAGAGGCAACCACACATAGATGTTTCTCTCCCTCTCTTTCTCCCTCCCTTCCCCTCTCTCTAAAAAGTAAATAAATAAATAAATAAACATTTTTTAAAAAGAATACTGCTCACTCAATGTCCATTGAAGATCTTAGCTTCTTGGAGGTATTTTAATAATACAAAAACAAATCAACAAAAACCCAATGTGCCCCCCCAAAAACCTATTAGTGTGAAAAGACATTCAAAACTTAAATATAAAAACAACTTACAATACAATCCCATTTTTGTAATAAACATATAATGTATACTAAAATATATGAAACAAGAAGTAGAAAGTGAATGCCTCTAATAGTGTCAGATTATCAACGTTCTTTATCATTTTCTTTTGGCTTGCCTAATTTTCCTGTAATGAGCATGTGTATTACTTTTGTAATGAGAATACACAATAAAGTAAATTTGGGAGATGGGGGTAGGTTTGACTAACAGCCATCAATAAACACAACTGATAACAAAAGTAAACTCTGATGGCTGCATCAGAAAAGTGTTCGGGATTATTAGCCTTACCCATTTTATTTGGTAATTACAACTGATATTTTCTCAAAATCTTGGAAGGTGAAAAAAACGAAATTTTAACTCTCCATGTTTATTTCGTTTCCTCACTTAAGCTTCTCTTGGTACAATATTGGGACCACTCATCATAATCACCTTTCTAATGAGTGGTCATTGCAACAAACACCATGTTGTTGCAATTTTAAAAATAAAGGTGAGTGGGGACACTAGACCCCCTCCGAGGTCAGATGCTCACAGCAAACCCCAGCCTCAGTTTACCCTATGACATAGAAGAAGTGGACTGGAGCATTTCTAAGGTATCATCGGTTCCTATAATTTCATTAGCTTTTCAACCATAAAATAGGTGTAAGCTTTAAAAGATGATAGATAATAAATATAGACAGATATTTCTGTATATTGAATTCCTTTTATGCAGATGTACAAGCAGGCTAGACTGTCTAACAATGGTAGTGGTACTCAAACCCACAGCAGTTCCAGAAGAAGCAATTCAAATGCTGAAATAAATAACCCATCATTACCCCCCAGAAATTAAGGAAAAAATAGCATCTGACAATTTTAAATATTCTCTGAAGTTGAAACATTTTAATAATAATATTTAGGAAAGAGTCTCCCTGAGCAGTGTGGCTCAGTTGGTTGGGCATAGTCCCACAAAGTGAAAGGTCACTGACTTGATTCCGGTCAGGGCACATGCCCGCGGTTCAGTCCACTATTGGTGTGCATACGAGAGGCAATCCATTGATGTTTCTCTCTCACATCGATGTTTCTCTCCCTCTCTTTCCCCCTCCCTCCCCTCTCTTTAAAAATAAATAAATAAAATCTTTAATAATATTTAGGAAAGAGTCATTCTGTGTAGTTTTAGAAAATTGGTCATAACAGGCAGAGTTAAAGACCACGAGCTGTTGGCTCAGGCACTTATCAACAGGTTCAGGCTCAGTTCTCTTGGAATTTTTAAGATGAAGAACTATGTTGGCACTAGTAATTTATCTTGAATAGGAGACAGTGCCTGGCACATTGTAGCTGCCTGAAACTTTTTTGTTGAAAGGAAGAAACACAATATAGTGAATACAAAGGACTTCAAATCCAAGAAGCACTCAGGCGCCAGAGGAACACTAGAAGGGAGGGGTCCAACTTTAGAGAACTGCTCTTTTTCACAACCAATTCCCATAAACTCCTGCCGATATATTCTTGCTGAGGATAGTAATTCTGCCTCATGAATTTTTTCTCCTAATACCCTTGAAAGAACTTATTCATATTGTACCAAGATAAAATAGGAGAAACAGAACAAACATTACATTGGTATTGTCACTATGCCCTATATTATAGTGAGGAGTTTGGTCCCAAAGCTCACAACTCCAGTTTAAACCTAGGCTCTAGCACGGCCTTTAAGAAAATCATTGAATCTCTTTGACCCTCAGTTTTCTCAGATGTTGTACTCAGCTGATGATCATTTGTAGATATAGTTCTCTTTTTAAAAAAATAACAGCCTATTAAGCTATCATTCACATACCACTCTATTGAGAGTATAATTCAATGGTTTCTAGTATAATCACAGAATTTAGAATTATAAAACATTTTCATCACCCTAAAAAGAAGCCCCGAACCTATTAGCAGTCAGTTCATCTTTCTCCTCATCCTCCCTCCCACAGCTCTAGGAAATCACCAATATGTTTTCTATGTCTATAAATTTGCACATCCTGGACACTTCCTATAAGTGAAAACATACAATATGAGGTGTTTTATGACTGGCTTCTTTCACTTAGACTAATGATTTCAAGACATTGAAATCGTTATAGCACATATAAATACTACATTCCGTTTTATTGCCAAATGATACTCCATTTTTTAGATGTGGCACACTCCATCCATTCATAGGTATTTAAAAATATTTTTAAAATAGTTTTGGCTACTTGGACTGATATTTAGAATCAGGTGCATTGGTTTTTTTCCCCCTTCAGCTATCTTATCCACAGCAGGGTGGCACATTGGTTTGGGTCTCCCAAACAGCTAGACCATAATAAAACTCCTCATTAAGGTAGGTAAAGTTAGCACCACCAATAAAGTGTTCTTTACTTGTCATCACTGTCCTTTGCTATGTATATCAGAAAACTGCAAGCTCCTGCCACTTTTTCCATTCTGACTTCACTTGCAGTATCTTGATACTGTCATTGCCAGCAACGGTATCATTTTCAAATCTTTGATTTTAAAACTTCTGGCCAAGATGGAGGCATACATAGACACACTGTGCCTCCTTGCACAAACAAAATAAGGACAGCAATGATTTGGAAGCAGAATAACAATGAGAACTGACAGAAAATTGAACAGCATGGAAATTGGACAACCAAGGAGTTAAAATAGACACATTCATTCAGACCAGTAAGTGGGGTGGAGTCAGGCAGCTGGGCAGAGAAGGGTTGGAGCAGAGAAAGTGGTGGCACCAGGAGTGCCAGGCACCCTGGATGTGCAAGACCACAACAGGTGGACCCTGGCTCAAAGGCAGTGGCTGGCAGACCCCGGGAATGGGGTGGCAATGGGCAGACCCAGTGAGGCAGCAATTGCAAAGCGAGGCACTGCGTGCAAGGCAGCTGGCTGACTGGGTGGTCACATATTTGCGTGCAGATAAACCAGGCAAAACTGGGGAGTGAGACAAACTGCACAACCCAGGGTCCCAGCACTGGGAAATAAAGCCTCAAAACATGATTGAAAACACCTCTGGGGGTTGAGGCATGGGAGCGACTCCCATCCTCACAGGAGAGTTCACTGGAGAGACCCATGGGGTCTTAGAATGTACACTAGCCCACTCACATGGGAATCAGCACCAGAAAGGCCCAGTTTGCTTTGGGGAAGCAGCAGAAGGGACTGAAATCTGAGAGAAAAGGAGGAGCAAGTGCCATTGCTCTCTCTCTGACCCCGCTCCCACATACAGCATCACAACCCAGCAACTGGGTTGCCCCACCCTGGTGAACACCTAAGGCTCTGCCCCTCATACATAACAGGTACGACCTGACCAAAACATTGTGGCTCAAATGGAAGAACAAATCAAAGCCCCAATACTTTTAAGTGACCATAAGATAGTCAACCTATCAGATGCACAGTTCAAAATACTGGTGATCAGGGTGCTCATAGAACTGGTTGATTTTGGTTGCAAATTAGATGAAAAAATAAAGGCTACCCTAGGTGAAATGAAGGAAAATGCACAGGGAACCAATAGTGATGAACAGAAAACTGGGACTTATATCAATGGAGTAGACCAGAAGGAAGAAAGAAACAACCAAACAGACAAGAATGAAGAACCAAGAATTCAAAAAAAATGAGGAGAGACTCAGGAAACTTCAGGACATCTTTAAACATTCCAACATCTGAATTATAGGGGTACCAGAAGGGGAAGAGGAAGAGCAACAAACTGAAAAGTTATTTGAACAAATAATAAAGGAGAACTTCCCTAATCTGGCAAAGGAAATAGACTTTCAGGAAGTCCAGGAAGCTCAGAGAGCCCCAAAGAAGTTGGACCCAAGTAGGCACACACCAAGGCACATCATAATTACATTACCCAAGATTAAAATGAAGGAGAGAATCCTAGAAGCAGCAAGAAATAAGGGGACAGTCACCTACAAAGGACTTCCCATCAAACTGTCAGCTGATTTCTCAAAAGAGACCTTACTAGTAAGAAAGGGCTGGAAAGAAGTATTCCAAGTCATGAAATCCAAAGACCTACATCCAAGATTGCTCTATCCAGCAAAGCTTTCATTTAGAATGGAAGGGCAGCTAAAGTGCTTCTCATATAAGGTCAAATTCAAGGAGTTCATCATCACCAAGCCCTTAGTATATGAAATGTTAAAGGGACTTATCTAAGAAAAAGAAGATAAAAAACGTGTATAGTAAAAATGACAGCAAACTCACAGGTATTAACAACCACACCTAAAACAAAAATGAAAAAAACTAAGCAAACAACTAAAACAGGAACAGAACCACAGAAATGGAAATCACATGGAGGGTTATCAAGAGGGGAGTGGGAGGAGGAGAAGGGGGGAAAATGTACAGAGAATAAGTAGCATAAATAGTAGGTAGAAAATAGACAGGGAGAGGTTAAGAATAGTATAGAAAATGTAGAAGCTAAAAAACTATGACGCCTGGACGTGAACTAAAGGGGGGAATGTGGGTGGGAGAGGGTGTGAAGGGTGAAGGAAAATGAAGGGGGGAAATGGGACAACAGTAATAGCATAATTAATAAAACATATTTTTAAAAAATCTTTGATTTTATCTGAGGCTTGATGATTCACTTCCTCAACTGTTATCATTCCAACAAGTCTTCACCCTTCCAGAATATCCATTCCATCCACTCTACTACCTTTTACCTATCCAGTAACACTTTCACATCTTCATTGTCTTCCTTATCCAGCTTAGATGCTATAATCCACCATCGTGATGATCCATCATCATCCTGCTCTTGAGTAACACCTCCTGTCCTGCCCATTCTGCCTTCTGTTGTTCTTGCCTGGCCAAGTTACAGCCATGATCGAATGATCTGCCTACTCTGCTTTCAAATCTGAGCAGTTGAATATGGCTGGAAAGGAAGGAGCACACTGAGGGGCATTATTTTAAATTGGCAATCACAAATCTCAAGAGGAGCTTCAGCATACTTGGGAAATCCTAGTTCATGTTTCTTGCTTTTTCACTCTCCAGCTTCCTCTATAGCTATGTTTTCTTTCTTCCTAAATTTCCAGCTCCCTCACCTTTCTCACTCTCACTGATGAACTGTTGGACTTGCTTTTTATTCAAATGAGATAACAGCTACAACCAGAAAATAACTTTCTCAACATCCCTCCAACAAATCTACCAGTTTACTCTCATCTAGATGCATACACTTTACCTTCCTTTTGATTTTAAGGGATGAACCAATTTCATTAATCTGAGAAAATATACAATGCTTAGAAAAGTCCTGAAAAGAGATTTGGACAATGATGGAGAGTTTCGAGTTGAATTAGTGTGAAGTAATTCAAAAACTAATTCTAGGGTCAAATTCTCCATTCGTGTGCTGGACTCCAACTCCTCTTGCATTCTGCAGCAACGTGCACAGTAAAGGAAAAGTTTCCCACCTTGTGCATCTATGGAGAGGGTTCACATAGTCATAAAAAAGTAAACCCTGAATATTGATTGAGCCCAAATTATGGAGTCATGAATCATCTATTTACTACCCACCATGGAAGATGAAAATTTAACTTTCATTTCTCCCCCTCATCCCCTCTGATAAAAATAAAAACTTAGAAAGCTATCATCTCTACTTTGTCATTCCTTCTCATGGGCACACAGGAGTCATTGGTCATTTTGTCTCTTATAGTTCTCTATGACTGAAACTGCAAGAGACAAGATGATCAATGGCTTCTATGTCACCATATCAGTGACCAAGTCTCAGTCCTCACCTTACACATACTGACAGCAGCATTTACACAGCTGATACTTTATATTCTTCCTGAATCACTTTCCTGACTTCATTTGTAGGATGTCACACTCCCTCCGCTCCCCACATATCTGGTGGGGAAGGGCAGACCAGTAGTCCATAAAACTCAAGGCACTTGGGACAATTTGGGAGAACCACACCAGAGCAGTTTGGAGCACTTTCCTTCATGGAGGAGTCTCGAGGAGTGATTCAGAAAGAAAAGGATCATTGATGTCCCTTGTGCCTCTGTACCACTGGGATCTAGGGTGTTCCTTCCCCAGGTGCTTGGTTGGTGCTCTCTCTCCATTGCAACAAAACGTGTGTTTCCTAGTTTGGTAGCTATAACTTTCTCTTTTTTCCAATCATACCCAACTTTCACCCATGCATTTTTTTCTGGAAAGTTCAGGTGCCAGATAGACATGGGCATTTACAGTAAAATTTACAGAGACCCATTATGTCCTCCATTCTGGCCAAATAGGGACTTGGTGAACAGCCCCTATTTGTTCTAACTAAATGGTCATTATCTTATAATCTAGGACCTTATCAATCCAGACAGAGAATCCAAACACGTACTGGAATTAAGTTCATATCCCCTATGCCCCCTTTTGACTAGGCTGCCACTGGAGAGTGTACCACCCAGGCTGGTGCAATATTGCTCTTAGGGCAAAGAAAGGTACATCGTGACTAGAAAGGGTCAGGGTTAAAATCCCTTTAACCCTGAGTGTAAGTCTCTATAACACTCTAAACCTGGTCACTGCCCAGAAAGACCTTGAGAAGAGATGATCTTTTTCTTGGCACAGCTGCACCACCAAACTGCCTTACTAAGGTGTCTAAACCAGAAGGAGATGAAGGAGGCGAAATCAGAAATCTTATTGAGTAGGATATTTTTTTGGTGGTCATTCCAACATTTAACACCACCAGATGCATATGGATCATAGGGACTATGAAATTCTTAGAAATTAGCCCACTGTTGAGTGGCTTTCGTGATAAAAGATATCTATAATCAGATTGCAAATAATCCAAAAGGCCAAATACAGAACACAGGTTATTTTCAAGGGACACAATAGTGGACAGTACATGAACTTTTTCTCTACTCCAGAGGAAGAGGTCATCTCTATTTTCTAGGGCTGTTCACTACAGCAACTTGAAACTAGTGTCTGGACAGAGGCAAATGGAGCCTCTGCTCACAAGATGTGCAAAAACACAAGAGAGTCATATCTCCCAGCAGGGAGCTGAGTTCAAAATGAACACCAGAAGCAATGATAATTATATATGTATACATACGTATATTAACTAATTAGAAAATGCAATAGAAGAAACAAATGGATTAATGATTAAAATTAATAACACCAAGCCCTGGCCAATGTGGATCAGCTGGTTGGAGTGTCGTCCCATGACTGAAGGGTTGCAGGTTTGATTCCCAGTCAGGACACAGGCCTACTTTGCAAGTTGAATGCCAGGTCGGGTGTGTACAGGATGTTTTTCTCTCTCACTGATGTTTCTCTCTCTTCCTCTCTCTCTAAAAGCAAGTTTTTAAAAAATGTCCTTAGGTGAGGATTTAAAAAAAAGTTAGTATCACCAAAATAAGAAATAAATGAACATAAGTGAGTCTGTGACTGTGATACTCTAAGAACACAATAGTTTATATTGTTTCCAACCAAAAGTTCATATTCTAAATCTAACCACGATTATAAAAACCAAATTGTAAAACGACTGACAGGTATTCTTCAAAAACGTTATTGTCACAAAAGACAAAGAAAGTCTGAGGAACTGCTCATGGGAGCAAAGTGAGTCACAATGACCAACACAGAACATAACCCTGGACTGGCTCCTGTAGCAGGAAAGGAAAAAGTGGCCACCAAGGACATTATTGGAACAACTAGCAAGTAGAAATATGAACTTCAGATTAAATAAGAGTATTGTATAAATAAATTCTAAATTTCTTAAGTTCAATTACTATATTGTTTTCATATAAGAGAATACCTCTGAAGAATTTAGGTAAAGGGGCATGACAAACACAACATACTCCCAAATGTTCAGGGGAAAATATGTGTTTATATCAAGAAAATGAATAATAAAGTAAATGTAAAATGTTGAAAACTGGTGAATCTGAGTAAGGGGAATATGAGAGCTCTTAGTTTTATTTTTGAAACTTTTCTATAATTTTGAATTTTTTTCAAAATAAAGAAGCAAAAGGATTTAAGATAACAGATATTTGTGAATAAACATAAATAAAAATGTTCATGGTCTCTATGAATAAAACTATAAAACTCTACTAAGGAACATAAAGAATTCTTGAATAATTAAAAGACATATCTTAGGAAGCAATATTATAACTCATCAAGGTGTTAATTCTCCTTAAGTAAGTACAAAAATTTATTGTGATCTATGTTAAGATACAAACAGCAAAAATAGTAGGAAATATTTTTAAAGTACCATACTGAATATTAAACTGTATCATAAAGTCACATTTGCATATGGCCAGGTAGACTGCTCAAGGGACTAATTTCAAAAACCAGAAATGCATCCAAATATACATGCAAATTTTGATCCAGCCATTCTAATTGTACAATTTTTTAACTATGGAAATATTACATGTATGAAAAATGACATATGTATAATGTCATTCATTATAGTATATTAATATAGCAAAAGATTGAAAAAAGCCTACATGTCCTATTAGAAATGACTGATCCGATAAATTGTAATGCTTCCACATGATAGAAATTTATTTTATCCACAAAGAAAAATGAGAACATTCTGTATGTACTGTTAACAAGTGATCTCTTAGATGCAAAACAGTAGGTATAGTATCCCACCACTTATTTTTTAAATAAGGGATGAGGAGAATTTAGTTGCCTCTGTATCTCTGGAAGGATATGTTGTACATAATAAGAAACAGAGTGGCAACAGAAACTCAAAATATTATCTTTATCACTGACACGGCACATACCAGAGAATGCAGCTGAGATGTGTCAGCAGCGGGTTTCTCAGACCAGACCCCAGGAGCAAGCAGTCTCGTCCACCCAAGTGGGGCCCTTGCAACCTCCCCCCGTGAAAGCCTCCCCTGTACATTTCCTGACATGGGATTACAGAGCAAAAATCTTTGATGGAGTCATCTTGGCTCTCACAATAAACGGGAGGAGGGAAGGGACTGGGCTCCACACACCAATTTTTCTCCCGAACTCACCAGTCATGTAACTCACTCCACTCTGCGGGGAGAAGAAAGAGATAGGATCAAAGGCCAGAAGAGTTAGGAAAAAAACCTCTTTGTGTAAACCTTGTGGGTGAGCAAGAAGCATCCTCCTCCACCCCTGACGCAACAGGATAGACAGGAAAACGATAACTCTGAAGTCCTCTAGGAACAGGTACTAGATGACCAGGGACATGGATAGGACACCATGAACTGAGTTCCCTTCTGTATTTTCAAGTTTAGTCCATCAGAGAGGGAGGGTATATTCTCTATTCAAATACAAATAAGAATAAAATAAAAACACCGCCACATGATGCTGAACAGAAAAGATTGAAAACTGCCAAAAGTGGATATAAGAAACCAGACTGAATTCATGTATCATTTGCTTCACAACTGGTGAAAGATATGGAATTGTACCTAACCTAATAATTAGAAAAATTAGATAGTGGGAATTTTCCCCCAAAGTATGTAACCTACCAAGAAATTATGACCTCTCCAGCCATGACTCTGGGCCCTCTGCATGAAATGTGTTATTTGCCCATCAAGAGGCCATCGACAGAATTCAAGAAGGCAGCTGCAGACTTGGTCTGTGGAGAATCATGGATCTAGATAGGGATGCAATGTGCCCAGTAAACACCTTCCCAGCACCTGGGCTCCTACAGAGTGGGTGAATAGCCTCCTGGATGCTCTGTGTGAAGAGTTTGTTTGCCCAACATTTATAATATTTAAGAATGTCTTCCCTGTGATCTAGGGGGCACTTTTCCTCACCTCACAAACTGGGGTTGGTCATGTAAAGAGGTGCGTGCCAGTGCAAACACAAATAGGTTTGTGTTGATTCCCAACTGTTCTCTTCAGATTAGCCCTTCTTTGCCTTTTGGACACTGAACAAATGGAGAAACAGAAACAGCTCAGTAACTATCACTTCGACTGCTTTTTATGACCAGAAAAGGCTAGATTTTAAGACTATTCCTGTATATATCATACATGTATATATGCCCTATATCATATATATGATATAGATATTAAACCATATATATATGGTTTAATTTTTTGTTATTTTCATTCCCTTTTCTACTCATATTCCCATATTTCTCATAGACTCTGAAGTGTCAAAGCAGGCATATTTTTAAAATGGATACTATAAATAGGTCACAAGAGGCAGCCAAGGAAAATATCACTAACTCACAGAGGCCCTGAAAGTAATGTTTCAAGGAATAATTGACTCAGAGTACTCCTTTGATGGGCATGCAAAGGCTGGGGTGATTATGAAAAATTCAAAAAGGATGTTTAGGACAGCCATCCCACTCTGCCCTCCCTCTCCTCCTCTGACTTCCTCCCATGAAGGAATTGACTTCTCCCTGAATGGCTTTGCTGTATTTGAAGGAGTGTTGTGCATTTTTGGTTCTGAGTATTTCAGTTAGGATAGAGGAAGCAGGACAATTAGTTGTGTGTCAATGAATGGATGAAAAAAGAGAAGGAAAGGAGTGGTAAGAGTACTAGAGAGTATAAAAGAAATAACAAGGGGTATTAAAAAACAAAACAGCCCACCTCTTCTCGCAAACACTGTAGCACAGAAGTAGCTTCTGGTGGCTAAACACTGACTTGGGTGGCTCATTTACCTACTAGGACCTCAGACCCCAAGGCAAGGAATCTCCTCATAGTCTATTACAAACAGTGGCAGGTTCCTGGACCAAAGGAGTTTTGAAATAAAGATTTCCCTTGTCTGTGTCAAACTGAGGGAAAATGAAGCAATGCAGTTTTTTTTTTTTCTGAAGCTAAAACTGAAGTAACTCTTTTATTCTGATATGTTGATCCTGAGAAGGAATATACCCGTCAAAAAGGACTCCTTGTGGTTAACTGGACCCAAATTCATAACCAGAGTCTAGCAGTGGTTGTTTATAGTGGGTCTCTCATCTAGGTTGCATTTCAGGGAAAAGCTACAGACTACACGGTCATACCTCCTGCCCTGTGTTCTTGCTGTCTGAGCTGACATTCATAAAGGAGGTCCTGCGATTGTACTTTGACCGGTGGACTCAGACCAGTCCCATCCAATAGGAATTGCTAGCTATGTCGACATTAGCATTTTTAATAGCCAATCAGGCTCCAAGAACAACCAATCAGGATGCACGATTCTGACTAATCAGGACAGTGCAGTTTGGAGCAATAAAACTGAAAGTTTGGATTCTTCATTCATAAAAAAATGGACCAATCAGGGGTCAAGGTGAGCACTTTCTCCAGCATCCCTTTTGTCTCAGGGAGTGCACTTTAAATTTACTCCAGAGGCTGTGTTTCCTCAGTTTACAAACTGTTCGCCTTAATAGTCTTACCTTTGTCTGCACCCCCGATTAGGAACTGACTAATCAGTTGGCATTGGGTTGGTGGCATTGGCTTTTTGTTAACAAAGTTAAAACCTTTCTAAATTTATGATATTAAAATGGTTTTTGCCCTGGCTGGTGTAGCTCAATGGATTGAGCGCGGGCCTGCGAACCACAGGATGGCTGTTCTATTCCCAGTCAGGGCACATGCCTGGGTTGCAGGCCAGTTCCCAGTGGGGGACACACGACAGGCAACCGTACATTGATATTTCTCTCCCTCTCTCCTTCCCCTCTAAAGATAAATGAATAAAATATTTTTTAAAAATGGTTTTTATTTTTATGGAGATAATAGATGCTAGTTACATTTTTTATTTGTTTTTTGTAAGGTGTCATAAAATTTCCAAGTGGGAAATACATTATTCATGATCTTGCCTGATTATACAACCCATTTATTTAAAAGCACTTAATAAAATATATTTTTCTGTAAATATTTTTCTATTTTTCTATTAACTCTCTTTTCCTATTGCTTTTATTTTGCCCCACTTAGCAAAATAAAATGATTGGGAGGCTCTCATTCTTAATTTTAGAAATATATATGTTACTGACCCATGAAGTACAATAACCTGGGAGACATTGGTCTAAAATGTCTGCCAAATGGGGTGCCACAGGAAGTTAAATCGAATGGCAATAAAACGTGTTCAAACATATCATTATGGTGAGAAGCTACTTCAAATGAATATCAAAAATAACTTCACAGCAGAGTAGCTTAACAGGTGTAAAAATAATCCTTTTGAATTCCAAATGATGTGCAAGCATGTCACTCCTCAAAAATTAGTCAGGAAGAGTTCATGAAAAGTCTATCTGCAATTTAAAAATCTATTTGTTATCGCCCTGGCTGGCATAGCTCAGTGGATTGAGCCCAGGCCTGCGAACAGGGTTGCACTTTGAGAGGCAGCCATACATTGATGTTTCTCTCCCTTTTGCCTTCCATTCCCCTTTAAAGATAAATAAATAAAATCTTTAATAAATAAATAAATATATATATATTAAAAATCTATTTGTTATTAAAGACCACTGGCTCCATGAGTCTTTTTCTTGCTTTAATAATTTAACAGGCATCCTTTCAAAAACCAAAATGGTGATTTACTTTTTTTAACAACTTCAGTAAAGTCAGAGCAAAATATTAATGCAAAGTTTCTACCTTTTCATTCCTGTGGTCAAAAAAATTGTATTTACCCACAAATGGCAATTATGTCAGTAATGGCATAGTCTCTATACTTCCCTTCTGATATATTTTAGATTTCAAGTCTACATTACTAAAATTTTGTGAACTTATTTACCTGTATTTCTTGTTCCCTACATAAAATTCAAAGACAGTAGACCTAAAGTCTAATACCAAGATATGAGTATGATCCTTAAAGAATTGGAAAAATGATCTTGATATCAGTACAGAACCATGATATTTAAAGATAATTCCAAAATTTTTTCGTTCAGCATTTCTCAACAGTTTGTATTAAGTGCTTTTCAATGAAAGAGATGTAAAGTCTGGCAAGTTTAGAAGATCCTGAATAATGTTTCCACCTCAGAAATTCACAATATGCATGGGCACAGGAAAAGTTCTGAGAAGTCCTGCATTAAAGAAACCTCTTTAACTTGCTTCAATGATTCCGAAACTTCTTTTAGCATTTAACATTCATGAATGAAAAACACTCTGGGAAACAATGATATAATGTAACCTATTTTATTGCTTGCAGGATTAGGACCAGAGAAAGTTTAAGAGATTTGTTCAAGATTACCAAGGTAGGTAATCTGAGAACCAGAACCCAGTCCCCCTGGATCCTAGCACAGGGCACTTTCTTATATGATATGCTGCCTTTCTTTTACCTCCTAAAACATTGTAAATTATTAAGGAAAACCTGTTATGAAAATAAAACAGAAAAAACCCAAGTGGATATAATATATGTTGTTATCAATTTTCATGACTTCATACTTATGTTATCAGAAGATTTTTAAAAATGTTGGAAGGACTTCTGGCAAAGATAGAGGTATAGGTAGATACACTGTGCCTCCTTGCACAACCAGAACAAGGACAATAAATTTAAAAACAAAAAACAACCACAAGTGACAGAAAATTGAACTGTATGAAAGTCTGACAACCAAGACGTTAAAGATACATTCATCCAGATTGGTAGGAGGGGCAGAGACAGGCAGCCTGGTGGAGAGGGCTCGTGGCAAAGCAGTGGCTGGAGGACTGAGACAGGCAAGGCAGCAGCAGACAGACCAGGCAAGGTGGCAGCTGGTGGATAGGAAGGTCCCTCATTTGTGTGCAGATAAACTGAGAGGAATAACAGACAGGGAGACAGACCGCACAACCCTGAGTTCCCATGCGGGGAAATACAGCCTCAAAACCTCAGACTGAAGAAACCTGAGGGGGTTGAGGCAGCAGTAGAAACTCCTAGCCTCATGTGGAAGAGACCAGCAGGGTCCTAGAATGTACAGAAAAGCACCCACCTGGGAATCAACATCAGAAGGGCCCAATTTGCTTGTGGGGGAAGCAAGGAAAGTGACTGAAAGCTGGCAGAGATCGGAGCAAGTGCTTGTTTCCTCTTGGACCCCTTCTCCATACACAGCATCACGACGGAGAGATGTGGGTTACCCCACCTGGGTAAACACCTGAGGCTCCACCCCTCACTATGTAACAGGCGTGTCAAGACAAAAAAATGGCCCAAATGAAAAAACAGATTAAAGCTCCAGAAAATGTCCAAGTAAGTGATGAAGAGATAGCCAACCTATCAGATGCACACTTCAAAATACTGGTAATCAGGATGCTCACAGAATTGGTTGAATGTGGTTGCAAATTAGATGAAAAAAATGAAGGCTCTATGCTTAAGTGAGATAAAGGAAAATGTACAGAGATGGGAAGGAAACTGGGACTCAAATCAATGGTGTGGACCAGAAGGAAGAAACATTCAACCAGAAAAGAATGAAGAAAAAAGAATTCAAAAGAAATAAGGAGTGGCTTCGGAACCTCCAGGACATTTTCAAATGTTACAACTTCTAACTTATAGGGGTACCAGAAGAGGAAGAGGGAGAACAACAAGTGGAAAAGTTATTTGAAAAAATAGTAAAGGAGAACGTCCCCAATCTGGCAGAGGAAATAGACTTCCAGGAAATCCAGGAAACTCAGAGAGCCCCAAAGAAGATGGACCCAAGAAGGAACACACCAAGGCACACCATAATTACATTAGCCAAGATAAAAATGAAGGAGAGAATCCTAGAAGCAGCAAGAAAAAAGGAGACAGTTACTTACAAAGGAGTGCCCATCAGACTGTCAGCTGATTTCTCAAGAGAAGCCTTACAGGCAAGAAGGGGCTGGAAAGAAGTATTCCAAGTCATGAAAGGCAAGGATATACATCCAAGATTACTCTACCCAGCAAAGCTTTCATTTAGAATGGAAGGGCAGATAAACCCCTTCTAAGACAAGGTCAAATTCAAGGAGTTCATCAACACCAAGCCCTTAGTATATGAAATGTTAAAAGGACTTATCTAAAAAAAAGAAGATAAAAAACATGTACAGCAAAAAGACAGCAAACTCACAATTATTAACAACAAAAACAAAGGCACATAACTAGAACAGGAACAGAACCATAGAAATGGAGATCACATGGAGGGTTATCAAGAGGGGAGTGGGATGGGGAGAGAGGGGGGAAAGGTACAGAGAATAAGTAGCATAAATGGTAGATAGAAAATAGACAGGGGGAGGTTAAGAATAGTATAGGAAATGTAGAAGCCAAAGAACTTATACTACTCATAGACATAAAGTTGGGGGGATGTGGGGGGGAGGGGGTGTGCAGGGTGTAGGGGAGTGAAAGGGGGAAATGGGAGAATTGTAATAGCATAATCAATGAAATATATCTTTTGAAAAAGAACTAAGTGAAATGGAGATAGCCAAACTTTCAGATGCAGAGTTCAGAACACTTGGTGATAAGATACTCAGAGAACTCATTGAATATGGCAAAAGCATAGGGAAGAAATGAAAGCTACACTAAATGAAATAAAGAGAAATTCACAGGGAATCATCTGTGAAGGGAAGGAAGCCAGGGTTAAAATCAATGATTTGGAACACAGGGAAGAAATAGAGTTAGTTAGAATATACTAACAAGAATTAAACACACACACACACACACACACACACACACAGAACAAGGAGAGAGTAAGAAGACTCTGGGACATGTCCAAAAGTGCCAACATCGAATGATAGGGATGCCAGAAGGAAAAGAGGAAGAGCAAAAAATTCAAAATGTATTTGAAAAAATAATGAAAGAACACTTCCCTAATTTGACAAGGGAAATAGACATATAAACCCAGGAAGCACAGAGTCTCAAACAAGTTGGACCCAAAGAAGACCACACCAAGACACATCATGACTAAATTGCCAAAGGTTAAAGATAAAGAATCTTAAAAGTAGCAGGAGAAAATCAGATAGTTACCTACAAAGGAGTTCCCATAAGACTATCAGCTGATTTCTCAAAAGAAACTTTGCAGGCAAGAAGGGACTGGCAAGAAGTACTGAAAGTGATCAAAGGCAAATACTTACAACCTAGATTATTCTATCCTGCAAAACTACTATTTAGAATGGAAAGGCCAACAAAGTGCTTCCCAGACAACGTAAAGCTAAAGGCATCATCACAAAGCCATTAATAAATGAAATGTTAAAGGGACTTATTTAAGAAAAAGAAGATCAAAACTATAAGCATTAAAATGACAACAAACTCATAACAGCTGAATCTTTAAAAAATGCAAACAACAAGAACAGGAACAGAATCATACATATGGAGATCATTTCGAGTGTTATCAGATGAGAGAACGGGGGAAAAGGTACAGGGATTAAGAAGTATAATTGGTAGGTACAAAATAGACAGGGAGATGTTAAGAACAGTATAGGACATGGAGAAGCCAAAGAATTTATATTCATGACCCACGTACATGAACACAGGGACTGGATTGCTGGAAGGAAGGAGGGTATGGGGCAGAGGGTGACAATGGGGGAATATTGGGACAAGTGTAATAGCACAATCAATAAAATGTGTTTTTTTAAAAATGAATGTACATTATATTCAACATTCACTTGGAACAGTTTTCTCTGTATGGATTCTACCAGTAAGACATAAAAATAGGTTTTTTAATTGTTGGAGTTAAATTTATTTACATTTTATATGCCTCCTAATTTTATTCTACAAAAGGTACTGGTAAAAGAAACTCAAAACTATATAAAGGTTATACTCGGAGAAGTGCTGCTTCCAAGCTTCCTCTCCCCATGTCCTCTTCGTCCCTTACAGGTAACCATTTCTTTACTTGGTAAAGGAAAGAATGAAACATTTATCCTTACCTTTGGGAAAAAACTAATTTATCTCCTGTTGATGCAAGAAAATACTTCTTTATAGAAAACAATGTCAATTAGTAAATGTATAAAAATTAGAAAAAATCTTTCTAAAATCTTAGTGAAATAGTTCAGACAAGGATATTAAAACCATCGGGCAAGAGGTTGTTGAAGATGATGTTGGCACAGAACCAAAATAGCACCTCACAGATTACTTGCTTGTTGCAAAACAGAAACACGTCTTCTTACAGAAATCTGGCATTATCACCTTCGCCAAGGGGTCAAACTTGACATTATGTGCTCGCTGACGGGAGGGCAAAATGAAATACACAGCATTCACCACGAAGCATTCTTGCCAAAAAAGTTTAACATTGTTCTAGTCAAACCTCTGGGCTAAAGTTCTAGTTAATGGAAATATTGGAAATAAAAGAACAAGTCAAACAATGAGACAAAATGTAGGCCATCCAACAAGACAGCTGATCTGGTTTCTTCCAACAGGCAAAATATCAAGGGGGAGAGTGGCAGTACTGGTCTAGGTTAAAAGAAACTAAATGAGACTAGATTTTTAAAGACATGATTCACAAATAGTCAAGTATTCACGCCAGGTACAAAGAGTGTAAGACTTTGTGCTATAAGGCAACTCATTATTACCCCTACACTTGTGTAAGAACATTTGAAGATATGTGAAGTATGTTACTAATTCTTTACATTGGCAACAAGATGAACATTGAACATTAGAGTAGCAAAGAGTTTTATTTATATAAACCATTTAATAACATTTCATTAGTTTCAAAAAATTAAAAATTTTTTATTTAAATTTTGATTTTAAATGGAGTCATTAATTATATTTGTATTTTGCCTTAGTTTTAACAAGTAATTTTGAATATTTAAGGAAACTATTTTGAAAGCATAAAATAATTTAATATTTATTTTTATTACATTTGGAATATATTTTTATAATTTCTATTACTGCCAACAAAAATTATGAGAAAATTTTATTATAAGAATGTTTTAATGATTTTGCTAGAATGAAGGCAAGACAAATGAAAAAGTTTCCTCAAATAAAAATTTTAAAAGAAAAAAATAATGCAAATGAAGAGTAGCCAAATATATAAAGAATAGAATCAAAATAAACAGTGTTTCTGATGGAGAGACCTGAACAAAAGAAACAACCAAGGACAGATGTCTTTTTTTATTTTTAAAACTTTTATTTATTAATTTTTGAGAGAAAGGAAGGATGAAAGAGAAAGAAACATCAGTTTGTTGCTCCACTTATTCATGCATTCTTTGGTTGATTCTTGTACATGTTCTGACCAGAGATCAAACCCACAACCTTGGTGTTTTGAAGCGATGCTCTAACCAACAGAGCTACCTAGCCACGGCAAAGACAGTGTCTTTATCACTCACCCAAGCATTGCTGTTCCATATCTTGATATGTTCAACAATTAAATTCACTCATCCCTGATCTTTTGCACTTTTCCATATAAAAATAATAATGCTACACATCTTTTGTATTTTATTATAATTAAAATTTGCCAAGGTAAGAGCATAGAATATATTTTGTTAGCTTGATTCAAACATTTCTATATTTAGACATATTGTATGTGAATTTCCACTTGAATTCTTGCCTTGGGTCCTGTACATTAGGGACCTGACTGCTAATTTACATAGCAAGGATAATTAACGAATATCTATAGTTCCCCACCCCTCAAAACAAACCCCGCCCCCGTAACTCCAGAATGTTAGACAATTATAACTATTCAAGTGTTCTTTACATGTAAAAAGAAACAAAAAGAGTATTTCAGCTATGCAAATGCTGAGAAAATATACCATCCAATAATCCTTCGTAGAAAAGTTATGTAAAGATGTCTACCAACTGCCTTGGCTGGTATGGCTCAGTGGATTGAGCACGAGCCTGCAAACCAAAGGGACACCAGTTCAATTCCCAGTCATGGCACATGCCTGGGTTGTGGGCATGGTCCCCAGTTGGGGGCAAGCAAGAGGCAACCACACATTGATATTTCTCTCCCTCTCTTTTTTTCCCCTTTCTCTCCCATAAGTAAAATCTTTTTAAAAAAGTGTCTACCAACTGATCTAAAATTAAGAGCTGAAGATTGGGAGGTTTCTGGGAAGATGGTCATATGAAGGCATTCCTACCATTCAACTCTCTAAACTCCAGCCCAAATACCAACACCTCACACAAGTAGGCAAGTAGAGTATATGAGCTAAACCTCAAGTCTGCTTAGGTATCATAAAGAGAGTTAACTCAGGACTTTCCCTTCTAGGTCTTGTAGAAAAGAGCAATAGGTCTGGGACAAGGATTAAAAAGTCATTGAGATATGATCATACCAGACTTTAGGGCTATTCCTTTTCACATCTCTGGCCCTTGGGGATAAGTGGGAACTGACAGCTTGACTCAATCCTTCCTGCCCCAGTATTGGAGAAGTCAAGGGAGCAGAGTTCTCTCCTGAGTACCAGCAGGCTTGAGGCTGGCAGGCTAAAGGCAGAAAATGCCAGTGCCTCTCAGAACTAGTGGAGGTGCAGCAGCAGAACTCAAGCCCTGAGCACGGGTGGAGCCCTGTGGAGGCCAAGGAAAATGACAAGGGCCCTCACCCAGCAGCCAGAGTAAGGAACAAGCAGAATACCCAGAATGGAGATTACTTCCTGAAACAGAGCTACTCAAGGGCCAAGAAGCCACCTTAAACATATGAAGTGAAAAGTACTTAAGGAAATCTGGTTAGAAACCAAAACCATGGATTATTTTAAATTAAGTAGATAATCCAAGCATAGGACAGTCACCATGTTGACCTCCATTAATTAAAAGTCAGGTCAGAGGCCTATCTCAAGACACTCGGCAAGCATGCACAAGAATGGAACTTGAGAGAAAAGACGACAACTTCCCTGGACAGATCCAACGGCATCTCATTAAAAAAAAAAGAAAATCACAGGAATCCAGGAGAAGTTAATGAAATATAGACGAAGGAAAGGCAATAAATTAAACAAATAAAACTTAATTCTGTAGATTGAAGAGGTTAAGATCCCCATCAGATAGTTTGAGAAAATATACACACCCAGATTAGCTTCACAAAACTCTCCACGTCAATGATAAAATCATGCAAGCTCCCAGAGTGATAGAAAAGAGGAAGAGAGAGAATAGGTATCATCTCCCCACCCTACTCGCCCAAAAGATCCGTATTAAATTTTTATAAAATCTCTAACAATAATCCATTTTTTTCTTCCTTGAATATGTTGCTAGGATGGTGTAGGGAGCTGGTAAAGTCTAAATATTTCCCTACCTGGGAATGTGTTTTTTCACTTAGCAAGTGAAGGATATCTTGGCTAAGAAACCGACACTGTATAGTATATAGTGTGCCAGGCATGGATCCAGGCACTTTGCAAGTATTAATGCTTTTAATCATCATAACAACCCTATAAGGTGGGTGCTGTTCACAATCCCTATTCTATAGATGAGAAATGGACATACAAAGAGGTTAGAAAATTTGCCCAAAGTCACAAGCTGGTAAGTGGCAAAACCTTTTCTCTCTGCTAGTATCAGCCAATGTGCAATATAGTATTAAAAGCCATAGACAGAAGACAGACATTATATGAAAAGCAATTTAGGCTTATATAATAGTCATAGATCTATAAGCACTAACAATATATACAGATAGATTTGACTTCAAAAGTTTCAATTTGTGGATGAGAAAAGTACCATAACAGATCATTAAATGATATACTTGTAAAAGTATTTATAACGTAAAACAAAGACTTAAATAGCTGTTAGAAAACAACAGTAAAAATATCTTGACAGAAAACAGGAATAAATATTAATAAGTAGCAGAGTGAATCCAGATACACATATGAAACACTTCCAAAACATTACTATACAGAGAAATATTAAGCAACAACATGACACTTTTCAGCCATCAGGTTGCCAAGAATTAAGAGCCTGAGTTAACTAACACCTTACCAAAGTCCTTACTTACTACGGCTGACAAGGCCCACTGTAAACTAGCCCTGCATGACCCCTCATGACCTCAGTTCGTTCCACTCATCCCCTATCACTCCACTTAAGTCACCCTGTCCAGCTAGTGCTTTTCAAACACAGAAAACTGTTCCCTCTGCCAAAAACATCCTCTTAGATATCACTGTGGCTGTTCTTTCCCTCAAATCGGGTCTTTGCCCAAAAGTCAACAGCTCAGAAGCTGATCACCCAGTCTAAACTAGAGTCCCCCTCCCACAATGCTCTACCTGCTTACCCTCCTTTCCTTTCCTTTATGACACTATCAGTTACCTAGTGTAGCTGTTTTACGTATTACACAATGTTTATTTTATTAAATGGTATTAGTTTTATTGCATTGCATTTGCTCATTGCCTATGTTCCTCAGTAGGCATGAAACTCCATGAGGGCAGTTTCTTCACTGTGGTGCACGAAATAATGTAAGACACATAGTGGAGACACTCAATGAACATTGTTGTCTGAACAAACACACAATGAACAAACACCTACTGCTAGTGAGGGGACTAATAGAACTCTTCTACACTTGTGGGGGATATGTGAGTTTGTAGTAGCATGTTTGAATTATGTAAAATTTTGCACGTGTACGACAATATTCTCTTTAACCCAGCAATGAGGCACCAGCCCCGTAACCTAAGTAGAGCTCCAAATGCAAGGACACATACATAAAAAGGATGTCTATAATGGCAATACTAGAAGAGGGAAAAAACCTAGGACCATGAATGAATGCTTATCACTAAGGATATGGTTGAATAAAACATGATACATACTCAGCATAGGTTGCACGGGCTTTAAAATAACTGAAATGAGATCTGTACCTGCCGACTTAGAAGGATTTGTACTATATAGAAAGCAAGAAAGGCAAAATCCAGATAAAAGTATATAATGTGAGCCCATTTTCCAAAAGTGACTAAACCTCCACTCTGCACTGTGTGCACATATAAGCAGAGTGAAAGGTGAGGCAACAGATTTTTAATGTTATATGTGGTTGGGGTATGGTTAAGGAAAAAATTCTTTTGAAAAATGTCCATACTAAAAAACACACATCCCCCTCGTGTACCACTGTACACGTGACACGCAAGTTGTCTAACAGTCATTCCTATCATTCTTTTTTTTTAAATTAATTCTTGTTCAAGTAGTTTTCTCTTATATCCCCAGCCCTCCCCCCCCCAGTGCTCCCCACCTCCCTCCCATTTCTGCCCCCCACCTTAGTTATTGTCCATGTGTCCTTTATACTTGTTCATGTGAGTCCTTCCCCTTTTCCCCTGTGATTCTCTCCCCTCTCCCCTCTGGACCCTGTCAGCCTGTTCCGTATTTCAGTGTCTTTGGTCATATTTTGCTTGCTTGTTTGTTTTGTTGTTTAGATTCCTGTTAATGGTGATATCATCTATCATTCTTTTAAAAAAAATATTTTATTTATTCATTTTGAGAGAGAGGGGAAAGGAAGGAGAAAGACTGCAAAAGAAACATCAGTGTGTGGCTGCCTCTCATATGTCCCCCACTGGGAACCTGGCCTGCAACCCAGGCATGTGTCCTGACTGGGAATCAAACCGGTAACCCTTTGCTTCACAGGCCCATGCTCAATCCACTGAGCTACACCAGCCAGGGCCCTATCATTCTTGATATCAAAGTCTACCTCTCAACGCAGAAGCCAAAAATGCCAGCAGCACTCTTTCCCAGCTGCCGTTGCAGGTGAGACATGACCATGAACCTGACCGACATAAAAATTTGCTACGGTCTCCTAGGAAATATTTTTCTCCTTGAAAACAGAGTCACAAGTAGTAACACCCCTTCTTTCCTCCTGCCTTTGAACATCATTCTCAGAGGAAGTTGTGGCAGGAACTGTGAGAGCCATCTTGTCAAATCTAACAGGAAAGCCAAGGAAATCCAGAGAAGCCAGTCCCAAGCCCTGACTTTGCTAAGCTGCTGAAAGCCCTGTAACTGTCAACATGTAGCCTTATTATTTATATACTTAATCAATAAGCCTCTATTATCGACATTACTTTAGTCAAATATTTGGGTCAACTGCAGCCCAACATATTGACTAGATCTATGTTTATGTGGATGTTATAAATACATGAAAATCTGACCATCACAATATTAATGATAATCCTCATACTTGTAAATTGCTTTAATTTTTAATAATCAAATATCACTTATATAGTCAGATCAAAATAATAAAGCCAATTTCACTATTTTAGAAAAATGATGACCTCAGGCTCAGGCAGTAAGACAAAACAGAGGTCAATTTAAATGGTGTAAATGTAATTACAAAACAGTGCAAATTGTCAAAATTTCTACTCAATGAGAAAGCAGACATTGTAAAAAAAAAGTTTTAAAAATAACTTAGCCTTTTAAAAAAAGACTGAGAGTTGTAAGAGGTGAAGCCTTTTCTTAAACAAGAGGGGCTGAAATTGTTACGTGTCACGGAACGGTCAACACTGACAAAGAACAAAAACCACAAATGTGAGGATATACACTGCAAGAATCAAAAATAAAATATACATTCTAGAAATACAAATAATTTAAGGCAAAATACTGAGAAAGGTAACAAGCATTTTAAAAGGTAATGACTATTACCAAACACACAAACTATAACAATAAATTAATCTTCTGTATTAAAGACAGATGGTCTCAGAAATCATTAAAAATGATGAAAATTTGGTTTCCAATGGAAAACAGACTGAGGATAGATTTATCTCCCTTTCTTCTCTTAACCATAATTAAATAATGAAGAGGAATAGGGCTTCTGATGTGAAGCAACTATGAAAATCAGCTACTTTCCCTTCCCTTTTTTCTTCCCTTTCTCCTCCTGGAAACTGTACAAAAGCATCAGGAATATAGGAAGGAGGAAAACCTCTTGAAAATGTAGACACCAAAAAAACAGGTAAATTCTGCACCTGAGACTGTACAGAACAAATTAAGAGACCACCACCCCATGGTGACAGATCTGAGAGCACCAGCAAAAATGCACCTGCACCCTAAAATGGGGATCTTTCTTTCTTTTTTTTTTTAAGATTTTATTCATCTATCTTGGAGGGGAAGGGAAGGAGAGAGAGAGAGAGAAACATCAACGTATGGTTGCCTCTCATTCGCCCCACCACCGGGAACCGGGAACTGGCCTGCAGCCCAGGCATGTGCCCTGACTGGGAATCCAACCGCGATCGAGTGGTCCGCAGGCCTGCGCTCAATCCACTGAGCTACACCAGCCAGGGCGGGATCTTTCTTTACAGTAACCAGCCCTGACGTGAGGGCTGTCACAGGCAAAAGGGAGCTGATAGCTTAATGGGATCAAAACTCAGGACCAGAAAATGTGAGAAATGCCAGAAAAAAATATGCTTACTCACGAACTAACTTTTTAAAATGGGCAAATCAAACATACTATGAGAAATAAAGTAAATAACAGCAAAACTGGTCAACAAATGAAGAATACTCCTTCACAGAATATGAAAATTACAGTAAAACAAAAATAAAATGGTTACTTTCTTCAGGCTATTCTGGTAGCCACTGAAATCCAACTAACCTAAGTCAAAGAGTTGGGGGGGTTCTTTGGCTCACAGAATGCAAAAATTATGAAATGAAAGGAAGAATGGGAAAATAAATGGTCTTTAGGGACAACTGGAACCAAACCAAAACACCAGGTTACACATTCTCCTTCATTCTGGGGTGTGCACATGCGCGTGCACGTGCACACGCACACACCCCTTGGGAAAGGACTACAGATGTGGTCAAAGTGGAGGCATTGTATAAACAGAGTAGCAATTTTCAAACCTCACTGCACATTTGATGACTTGGTGACTACCTGAGGAGCTATCAAAAATACCAGATTGAAACAACTTGGATAATAAACCCAAGTTGGTGATGGGTAATAAAATGGGTAAAAAATACAGTTTTAAACACACACAAGTGCATGTGCACACACGCAGATGATACACCTAGTCCTTAAAATACATTTGAATCACTCAAAAGGAGAGACTATTAAAACTACACTAAAATAGCATTTCTCCTTTTTCCACTGGCAATTATTAAAGTATTTAACAACACTCTATGTGGATGAGGCCATGGGGAAACAGGCACTCTCATACACTGCATGTGACAATGCAATGATGCAAACCTTAATGGATCAATGAACTACATACACCCTTACCTTTTAAGCATACAATCCCATTTCTAGTTGTTTAAACTGATGATACACGAGTATTTCACTGCCAGAGGTGACTGATTGCAGTAGTGTTTGTAATTGCTAATACTGGAATGCATATGGTCATACATAGAAAAGTGGCTGAAAAAAACTATGGGACAATAGCATAATCTATAGCTGTAAGAATAAGATCTCTGTGAACTGATTTGGAACAAGTTTCAGACTACATTGTCAGGTGAAATAAAGTGCCAAAGGTATTTGTAATATGTTACCTTTGCACAAGAAAGAGGAAATAAAATATACATGTATGTATTCCTTTGTGCAAAAGGAAATAAAGGGTAACCCAGAAGATGCACGAGTTTGGTTACTTAGAGGAAGGGATAGGAATGGGTTAGAAAAGACAGAAGGAATTGGGGGCAGGACAGAGAGCGTTATTTTCCTCAGTACAACTTTATAAAACATACTAACTTTTGGAACCATGTTAATGTTTCACATGTGCAAGGAAGAAAAGGAAGCAGTGGGAGAATGAAAGAGAGAAGAATGCAAAAGGGAGGGAAAAAGATAGGAAAAGGAAAAGGGAAGGGAAAGGAAGAGATGGGAAGGGGAGAAAAGGGGGGAGAGGAAAAGAGGAAAAAAGGGAAAGAGAAAAAACAAGAAACGATGGGAGCAGAAGGACCTGAAAGGAAATACAAAAAGAAATGAATGAAATGACAGTTCAAATGATAGTAGCTACACCTTAGGAAGGGATGGGTGGGATGAAGAACCTAAGTTTTGAACACAGTATGTGAACTACATGACCTAAATCTAAAGATAAAATAAACTCTAAACATATCTCAAATTCTCAGGCTTATAATTTGCAAAGGCATAGACTAGCAATTATGAAACTCTTATTCTAGGACTGAACAAGCAAGTTCGTATGTTGAGGATATCCTGCTTTCCTACTGTATACACAAAGGAATTACACATATAAAAGAACACAAAGACCCTTGTGATATTCAGTTGGAATTATCAGTGTCAACTCACAGATTTAAGGTATGTATGTATACTTATTTAAAAAGTTGACCTATAAACCTTAAAAATTATAGAATTAGGCCAGGAGGTGTGTATACATGCTTTTATTTCCTAGCTCTCTCTGCTATGATACCTTATAAGCATTGACACCCTAGTAGCAATGAGCAAACCAACTGTCCAGGTCTTTGTTGCTAAATTCCATTCTCCACTAAAGAAATCAGTGCTCCACGAAGAAATCAACAAATTTCAGAGGTGAAGTAGAGAAAAGTACAAGAGGTCAAGATATGCCTGGGACATACTTTTTACTTCTTTTTTATCCCAAGGACATTTTTTTTCATTGCTTTTAGAGAGAGCAATGGAGAGAGCAAAGGAGAAACGACGATGTGAAAGAGAAAATATCCATTGGTTGCCTCCTGTACAGCATGCCTGAATGGTGATTCAATTCGCAACCTCAGTATATTCCCTGACCAGGAATTGAACTCCTAACCTTTCCCTTATGGGGAGAGGATGCTCCAGCCAGCTAAACCACAGAGGCCGGGGCTGGGACTTATTTTTGTACCCAACAGTAAACTACATCAAAGAGTCATATGGACTTTGTTCCTGTTCAAACAAAAAGAACTGAGGACCTGTTCCAGAATAAAAGAGACTAACGGAATATGACAACTGAATGTGACATATAAACAGGTTTTCATTTGCTATCAAGGAAATTATTGGGAGTTGATAAAATCTGAATCAGATTTATAAAATACTGTATTCATGCTAACTTCCTGTGAGGCAAGGGAGAATGCCAGCTTATTCTCAACTGGTTCAGAAAAACGATTTAGACAGAATATGGTAAAATGCTAACATTTGATGTACCTGGGTGAAAGGCATATAAAAATTCTTTGTATCACTCTTAGAACTGCTATCTTTTGAAATTATGTCAAAACAAAAAGTTTTAAAAAGACAGTTATTCAGAGTTCACACAAAGGTAACTAATTACTGGTCTGGAGTGAAACCTACATGAAGATTCTAACCTACACTAAAGCCACGTACGTGCACTTCAGGGAATGGGAGGAAGCACCAGTTCTTGGGGGACAGGATTCAGGGCAGGTAGTATCAGTGATGGAACTGCAATGAGAACTCTCAGCAATTTCTGTGATAAAGCATGCAATTACCAATGAAAACTGTCATCCTTTAAGATCAAGTAACTTGAACGGTGTAAGGCAAAAAACTTAGAATTACAAGGGGGAAGATGAAAAACATCTACAATGTATAAAACTTTATCAGGTGAGATTTTTCTTTGTCATTAGTCTGACATACAGTAACCATTTAATAAATGTAGGTTCACATTTACATGATATAAACTCAGATTGTATAGTCTTCATGAGGGTGGAACCATGTGTTTTGTTCTCCAGTCCACTGAACACTGCGATGGCTAGCACACAATGCATTCAATAGATGTTTGTTGAAAGACTCTATGGCCTGCTCTTTAATTCTTGTGGGAGATTGAGTAAGTGGTATCTTTAATAGAGCAGAAATCCAGTGGAAAATACTAATGTATATAATCCCTCTACCTTTTTAATTTGTAACTTAGTAACTTGACACCACATTTTGCTAGGATGAATACAGGCTCTTTTGCAATACAAAGTATTTATATTACAGATGCTATGGGTTTATTGTCTTGAATTGTGTGGCCTTAAATGGGCAACTAGTCTTGCAATGCAATTATTGCCCCTCCCTCCAAGAGACATTTCACAGAGCACTTATATAAAACCAGCATTACCACTATACTTTTAGCAATGTTTTAACTATTTAACTGATTAACAGTGCCATGTGGCAAGATAACTCATTCAGTTATCTAGTAAGTTATTTTATATTTGTGTTAGAGGACAGCTAGAAGTTAAGATACCTGTATAAACCAACAAACTGGAGGCTTTAAAAATGACTTTTTTTTATGGCCAATGTGGCCAACTGGTATAAATTGCTTTATAATTTTAACAGGCTCCCATGACCAGGGATACTTTCCATGACACTTTTCAAAATACCGACTGTGATGGGCCAACTAGAGGAAGAGGATGGAGATTAGAATAAAAGAGAAATAGACTAGCACAGGAAAATCTCAGAATGCATTCCGTATGATAAAGTTGGGTACACCTTCGTGAAACTTGTTCAGGTATGTAATACATAAACTGAGCCATAACTTAAACAGTATTTCTTATTGTAGGTTGCAGTAAGACTATTTTGAAAAATGTTTTTGATGCTTTAGAACTCATTCAGTAGCCCTGGCTGGTGTAGCTCAGTGTATTGAGTGCGGGCCTGTGAACCAGAGGATCGCGGTTCGATTCCCAGTCAGAGCACATGCCTGGGTTGCAGGTCTGTTCCCTGCAGGCCAACTCCCAGTAGGGGATGCACGAAAGGCAACCATATATTGATGTTTCTCTCCCTCTCCTTCCCCTCTAAAGATAAATAAATAAAGAAATAAATAAAATCTTAAAAAAAAAAAAAAGAACTCATTCAGTAGAACCTAGACCCATCTCTGCAGTTGATGACGCTCTACTTAGGCACATGTCTTTATCAAGCTCAACAACAAAAAAACTGGCAATCTTACTGTTTAACTCTGCTCCTAATACATATGATTACACACATAACTACACCCTCAGATACTTGCCTGCAAGTAAAACTCAGCCTAGAAAACGACTTAAACTCAAAAGAACCAACCTAAAGAACTGGTTCTCAATGGGCAACACACCACTGGCACTACGAGGGACGAGCCACACACAGAAGAGCTGGTATCCCAAATGACATTCAAATATCCTGGTGTGTCAATTTTTAAATATCTGTTTATAGTATTGAAATTTTAAATCTAACTGTATTGTCTAACATTACCCAATACCAAGTAATTTTGGGAAAATTTAATATACTCTGAATTTTACATGAAAGTTAAGATACTTTTCGTCCGTAACTTTAGTATTATTCACCATTTCAGAGTAACTTGATAGCTTTTATTTCAGAGTAACTTAATGGCTTCAACTTAAGTTGTTATTCACAGTGATATTAGGTATAGATTCAATTGTTATACTTTGTTATGTAGTTACATTTGGGCTACAGTAATTTACTACTTCCTTCCAGTTTCCCCTTTTAGTATCCTATTATTACCTCTATTATTCTTTAGTTAGAGCACTTAATTTTTTTAATTGCACATCAGTATAATACAAGTGTACAGTGATACATTTGCTTTTTCATGTGGGGTGCTGTGTCTGACAGATTTAAGGATTTATGTACCCATTATCATTTCCCTAGATCAGAGGCCCTTATTTTAGAAACACAGGACACTTAGGCCTAAGGAATCCATGGAGTGGCTTCGAACAGAATTTCCAAAAAGTATCTACTATATGTACGCTGCAAGGTAGAGTGGCTATGTGTATCACATGACTTCATTCCATCAGAAATTATTATTTGCCCTGGCTGAGTGGATTGAGTGCTACCCTGTAAAGCAAAGTGGGTTTGATTTGTGGTCAGGGCACATTCTTGGATTGCAGGCCAGGTCCCCAGTTGGGGGTGTGCAGGAAGTGACCTACTGATGTTTCTCTCCCACTTTCTTCCCCCCACTTCTAAAAATAAAATCTTTGAAATTATACCTCGAGAGTGTATATACTGGGTTGGATTATAAAGTCAGATCTCAAAGAGGATCAAGTGCCCCATCCAATTATATTTACAGAATTGTAATTTACCTCACTCCATCAGCATACAATGGCAACTTTAACTTGCACAATGACAAGTTTAACTTGACTAAGTTATACATCTAACAGATGGTAGAACTAGAATTTGAACTCAAGACTGTATAACTTCGAAACACATGTGTGCTTTTCTGGAGCTGGTGGCTGTTTTTTAAAAAATCTTACTACATAATATCTACTGGATACAGTCTTCCTTTGGCCTTCAGATAACATACCAAAAATTGTGTCCCACAAATGGTAGTTGACCTAGCATGATTAACATCATTAAATTACTTGTCTCTCCCTTTCATTTGGTCACTAGAACAGGCTTTACAGAATGCATTTTGCAAGATATCCTTACTTTTGATCTACTCTTTTCTCACATTTCCCACCCTTATTCATATTTTCACTTTCTTTAATAAAGCAAAGAACAAATAAAGGCATACCACATGCTAATTAGTTAATACAGGACATATATTAGTACGGCAGTCCTACAGAAAGCAAGCTTAGTTCGGTGACTCAGAAATCACTTTGCAATGGTTTTTAAAATTAAAAATACCAACTATCACTTTGAAATGGGGTTTGCTGGAAGTGAAAGGAAATGAAAAAAGGGTATTTGGTTGTTATCAATAACATCACTACAAAACATTTAGAGTAAGGGTCAAAAAACATTTCCCATAAAGGGCCAGGTAATAAGTATCTTAGGCTTTGCAGGCCAGTCTGTCATAATCACCTAACTCTGCCACGGCAGCACAAAAATAGCCATTGACATATGCCAACAATGAATAAGGCCATATTTAACTAAACTTTATAAAACAAAGTGCAGGCCAAATACAGCCTATGAGCTCGTTTGCTGACCCTTGACATACAGGTCCAACAGGCAGGGATCCACAGGCATGGATCTGAAGCACAAGAGGACGGTCATGGCTAAGGAAACAGATTTGGAAGTCACTTTCACCAATAGTGACTAGAAAGATAACCTAAGAGTAGTAGAGATGAAAGATATGAACCTTTAAAGTCAGAGCCCTCATAAATAGCAGCAGTTTAGAAAAATGCATAATGAGGAGGTAAATAATTAGTTGTTTCCTAAAAGGAGAAAAACTATGTAAAGAATGTATGATTCCCTTAAATATCATTTTGGCTCAATTACAAATCCCTTACACCTGGAGAAGGAAGGGCAGGACACTGCAATATTTAAAGCCCCAGATGTGCATGTAATATGTTAACACTGACATAACAAAACAAGCAGGGTCAAGCTGGGATAAACCTTTCCCCTATTCCAAAACTAAATGTCAGGGGACCAAGGCATCATCGTCCTATATACAATGTTTCTTGTATCTTCCTCAATAATTGTCTTTATTTTTCATAGTTAAAAAAAAACACCTAAATGTCAGGCAATCACACAGACCATTCACCCAAAATTGTGCCCAAAGGCTGAAAGCAAAAATAAAGTAAGAAAATAATACCCTTATAAACAAAGGTAAACTAATCATAACAATATAAATGTGTTTAGGAGACAAAGAATACAAATACAATGTGATTGCATGCTGACCATTTCATTTTTGCTTCCAGCAATGAAAGAAAAAGTCACAAGAATGAATTATGCACGTCTTAAACTACCTAAGATACTAAGAAGGCAGCCTAATGCCTACTTTGCAGTTCATAGTAAGCAGGATACCCCAGAACGTTATTGAAAGATGCTACAGATGAGGACTGATATTTTGAAACTAAATCCAGTAGCTGTGAGGAAATGAGGAGTGGATAACAAACCCAGGTGCCTGAGGGATTAATGGGCAAATGAGCTGGCTTTGGCTACTGAGGAAAACAACCTAAGTGTATTGTTTCCCAAACTGCACTGTCAAAAACACACTTTGCCTTGGCTGGCGTAGCTCAGTGGATTGAGCGCGGGCATGGGAACCAGAGGATCACAACTCGATTCTCAGTCAAGGCACATGCCTGGGTTGCAGGCCCATTCCCCTGCAGGCCAACTCCCAGCAGGGGACGCATGAAAGGCAACCATACATTGATTGATGTTTCTCTCCCTCTCTCCTTCCCCTCTAAAGATATATAAATAAATTTACAAAAAAAACAAAAACAAAAAACCCCCCACACTTTTGTAACCCTGCCTGGTGTAGCTCAGTGGATTGAGCACAGGCCTGTGAAGCAAAGGGTCACTGGTTTAATTCCCAGTCAGGGCACATGCCTGAGTTGCAGGCCAGGCCCCCAGGAGGGGACACATGAGAGGCAACCACACATCGATGTTTATCTCCCACTCTTTCTCCTGCCCTTCCCCTCTCTCTAAAAAACAAATAAATAAAATATTTAAAAAACAAAAAACCACACTTTTGTAAAATATATCTTTAAAAAATTACTACAAAAATGATGACATACTTTTAATATCACAGCAGTATCAAACTGCTATAGAAGTTTCTAGACAATTTCTGTAAGTCTGCAGAGATGCTGAGGAGCACTGGGCTACAGTTTTGTTTTTTAATGTAAATCTGACCTAAAATTTTGCATTTTCTAGAGGGTCTAACTCTGATAAAATTCAGTTGTTTTCTCCTACACAATAATAAAGACAATCCATTAACAATTGGAGGTAAAAAGACTTGTTTTCAACTTTTAATTTTAAAACATAAAACATGGTAAATGTTTTAATAAGTTAAAACTATCCTTTTAAAAAAATCCTCACCCAAGGATATATTTATTAAGAGAGGGAGACAGAGATCGTTATGTACCCAAACTGGGGTTCACACATGCAACCTTAGTATGTGCCCTGACTGGGACCCAACCCACAACCTGTGGATGCACAGGATGCTCCAACCAAGTGAAACACGTGACCAGGACTAAAATTATCCTTTTAAAATGCAATCTTTAGCATTTAAGAATCTCAACTGCTACCAACCTGAAAGTTTTGCTTTATTTTGCCTTTATCTTAGAATAGGATACAGACAAAAATATGGAAATATTCACTTAACCTATAAATCCCTATACCTGTCTCCATCTTCTCAAAATTTCCACAAATGGTGAATTTAATTGATGGCTAATGGTGAGCAAGGGAGATTCTTGATCCGACGTGAATTTCATTACCAAAGGAAATATGATGGAATTTTCATACACCTGGCCTATGAACTGACTATAATCTGGTATGATGTACTACTATGTAGCCTATAAGATAGGATCTATACTATTGATAGTATAATGTAATTTACAGGGTCTCTGGAACCAAATTTCCAGAGTAAAACCCACACTTTGCAACTTATAAGCTGAAGAGACTTGAGAAATTCTCAATGCTTATGTTTCTTCGCTCTGTAAAATGGGGTAACAGCAGCTGCATCAAAGGATTATTGTGTAAGTTAAAGTGCATGTAAATTGCTTGGGATACTGCCTGGCAGACAGTACCATGTAAGTGCTGTAATTATTTAATTCTCATACAGTATGCCTTAACTCCTTGTGTAGAATTTAGATTACAATTAAACTGGTTAAATGTAATATATTATCCTTACAATGAACTACTTACTATTCATCTGATAATGATTATTTTAATTCTCTATTATGAAAATATATTCATTTATAATATCCTGTTGGGTAGAGAGGAAAAAATGAGAAAATCATGTAAAGTCTAATATTTAGAAAAGATGCTAAGGAAATTATGAAACGTTGCATATCACTACAACTTTAAGTGGCATTTGCCAAAAATGACTCAGGTATTTGATAATTCCTCCCCACTGGGGGGAAAAACACTTAGAACTGATTGTAGTTTTAAAATAGCAATGATGGGATAATTAAATGCTGTAAATCAGGGTTTTAAAAAAGTGTAGAACTGTATACATTCAATTCATTGTTGTTTCTCCACCCCTGAAAATGAATGCTTCTTAAAATGGACTGCATCTTAGAATCAAGGATTCTAAGATAATTCTAAGAGCATTCATATTTAATAGATACACTAATGCCAATTCCTCTCGCTGATCACACACCACCACCACTGTTTGTTTAAATAAGCTTTCAGTGCTCACATCGATACTTATCAACAGATAATAAATCACCTTAACCAATCACACAAGCTTAAACAGCAGATTAAACATGTTACTAGGTTTAGTGAAATGAGATTATAAACACAAGAGTCAGTATTTCTAGAACACTGAACAAGAGTTGTTCGTGGTATCGAGAGTGCTCAGATGGTAGCCTGTGGTAGGTACGCCCTGTGGTAGGTACCCTTTGCAATGTTTTAAAATTCTTCAGTGAAATGAATTTCATGTTTATTTTACATAGAATTTTTGTCAAGCTTTTCCATTTTCACTTAAAAGACAAATTTTCTTCTAAACATATGAATTCCATTCTACCTACAGTACAGCTTACATTTGTCTATGATAGCCATATTTCATTTCTTGGTATCTGAAATCTATAATTATATATTATAGGCAACATATTTTCAAATTTGCTTTCAAATGATACCCACAAAGAACAGATCAAATTTAAGTTTACATAAAACCATACCAGACCAATTTACCAATATAAATGTCTTATTCCATTCTATTTAGGCAGCAACACTAACAACATTCTTAATGCATTATGCCCCCAACACCTGCACTCCTTCCCTATGCTACCATTTTGACACGGCAACCAAGTTTTACAACTACTGTTCCTAACGATCAAATAGTGATGCACCAAGATCACAATTCTTATGAGGTGTTAACATATTAAGAATATTTGAATTACCTAAGACTGAGGGATGAGGCCTTACTTTATAAAAAAACAAAGATAGCCACATTGATTTATTCCACATATATGATGCTACCTATTCAATTTATTAAAAATTGTAGTAAACATAATAATCAAACTAGTGCTCCAAACTTACGCTGTTCACAGGGAAGACACTACAAGAGAAGACAATAGAGACTGGCTTGCAATAAGAAGTACAAATTTCCTCTATAGAGATGGAGAAATAAAAGGACAAATCTAGTTGTCTAAAAGACAATTCACTGTACACATTTTATTTACAGTTTTGTACACTGTCTTAATGTGAATGGGATTGCTTTTCTATTTAAGCCATTTTTTAACCAAAGCAAAATAACCTAAGTAATACAAAGTATTAAAATACAGCAAAGAGATACAAAAACAGACATACTAATTCTAATTAGGAATGTAATTATGATGTTACATTTTTATAATCCACAATTGTTTAGGAAATCACACAAACATAGATCACTGATTTGAATGAAATGCATAAATTTGTAGCAAAGCTTTCTAGTTATAAAAAACAAAAAATTACCAAAGAATGCCCAAAATTAATGTTTATTCCACCTTTGTGTCATATTCCTGGATCCTTTACCAATGTTACATGAGGAAAAAACCAAAGCAAACAAATGAAAAAGTGAAATCAGAATCACTAATGTTATCAAGTAGGGAACCAAATAAATTAAAATCTAGCAGCCATCAGCAAGAGTACAGCAAAGACAATGCTGTAAAAAAAAGAAAAAAGACAAAAAAAGAGAAAGAAACAAAGTTGCTAGAAAACTGTATGCATCATACTCTTTCAAACCAGCAAAATATGCTCCTGCATACAATGGAACATAAACAGAATTCTTTTCCTGTAAGGTATAGAAATGTTAAGGTCTTTTTGAACTTTGTGGATGGGTAAAATGTTTGTAATGATAATTTTCCTAAGCTATTACACAGTAGGACAGAAACACATTTTTGGATTCTGGGGACGATGTGTACTGTTAATTCTTTGATTGGGTAAGTGAATATTCTAGCCAAAATTTAAAAAAAAAATGAACACAGAAGTACAAGACAAAGGCGAATGAGACTTCTCATATCTTTGCAATGTTTAGATGGAAATCAAATTTAAATGCAGTCCACTCTGCTTTTGAAGAGGCTTTGGTTCAACTCCCAAATCTCGATTGCTTGACGCAGTCTCCTATGAGAATACTCAGAAGGTGTCTTCTTAAACAACAAACCTATTTTTAGTGGTGGAGCCGCTCTTAGTAGCTGTGTCTGCATGGGACTGATAACCAATCGTCATCTTTGGAGGAAGTCCTAACCTTTCCTTGTATACCCTCCTAGAAAAAGAAAAAGAAAAGTGGCCATTAACTTTTACCCATACACATACCAAATTCAGTATTATTCTTTTTACTAAAAAAAAATAACTAGGCTAGAGGGTGAAAAAGGTAATCAATCACATACCCCTTTAGCAAAATTTACTCTTCATTTTCACAACAATCTTGGTTAATCACTTAACCAGGATTTGAGTCTACTATGTATCAGGTACTCTAATAATTATTAATAAATCAGTAACTAAAGCAGGGGCAGTCCCTGGGCTCAGTGTTTATATTTATTTACAAGTAATCACACACACATAGTAGAGCTGTAACATTGTAATTAAAATAAAAAATAAAATCCACTACATGAACATGTCTATTTAAATTCTTTGATCTAAAATGCTATGATTAGGCTGGTGTGGCTCAGGTGGTTGGAATGTTGTTTTGTAAACTGAAAGGTCATGGGTTTGACTCCCAGTCAGGGCACATACCTAAGGTTGCAGATTCAGTTCCTGGTTGGGACGTATGTAAGAGGCAACAAATGAATGTTTCTTTCCCTCTCTCCCTCTCTCTAAAATCAATGGGTATGTCCTCAAGAGAGGATTTTAAAAAATTAAAATTCTACAATTAGCTCTGGACAGGTGGCTCAGTTGAGACATGGCCCTTCGTACCAGAAGTCACAGGTTTGATCCCCAGCCAGGGCACCCAGGGGAGGAAACCAATTGATGTTTCTCTCACATCAATATTTCTCCCCCCCCTCCCCTTCCTCTCTCTCTAAAATCAATGAACATATCCTTGGGTGAAGATTAAAAAAAAAAAAGCCCTGGCTGTTGTAGCTCAGTGGATTGAGTACAGGCCTGCAAATCAAACAACCGCAGTTCAATTCCCAGTCAGGACACATGCCTGGGTTGCAGGCCAGTTCCCAGCAGGGGACTCACAAGAGGCAACCACACATTGATGTTTCTCTCCTTCCCTTCCCTTCCCCTCTAAAGATAAATAAATTAAATCTTAAAAATAAAATAAATAAAAATTTAAAAATAAAATGCTACCATATATTTTACGTATAAACCCTAGTAAATATTGCATATTATTGCACAATTACCATAATTATTACAAGATTACACATACAAAAATTAAACACTTTGAAGGCAATTTATGATATTTTCTGGATAATTTAGGCTATATATGATTTCTGCCTTAAATACTAACTCTACAACCTAACCTTCAAATAAGACATGACACTATTTTAAGAACAAAATGTGTTAAGTATCAAAGAGGGTAAGGTATTGGGGCTGTGATACTGCACAGTAAGGAGGTAATATTGTCTGTGAAATTATAGAAATCTTCCTTTTAAAAGTCATGAGGTCAAAAGTATAATGCCAAGAAAATGAAGCACATTTGAAGGCCGAGGAACAAAAATAAGGCTCTGTGGCTACAACTAATAAGAAAAATAAATATGAGAAATAAGGCTGACAAGAAAACTAGATTCTTATTCTAAGAAAATCAGCAAAATTTCAAACATAAGCATCAGAATTAAATAAAAATAAAGGGATATACAATTTCATGGAGCTAAATTCTCCAATGTAACACTAAGAGTTTTATTTATATTCCACCCTCCGGAAGATTTCAATGCCTTCCCTTGAAGTAGGCATCTAAAAACAATTTATAACTAAAATTATAACCACTATCATCGGACTCGTGTGTATGACACAATGTATTCCCTCAATTATACTAAATCATTAAAAATGCCAGAAAGCAAGCACACTGAGCCACACAACTTGGATGGGTTTAAAAAATAAAAATCTGTCCTTGGAAGTCAAATGTTTTATATTATAAAGATTTCAAAGCTTTGAATACTGAAACAGATACAAAACTTTCTGAAGAAATAAATTAATACTTAATATCTTTAACTTGTTTTCAAAGAAATATAAAACTCCCACAATTCTGTTTTGATGTTCACAGAGAGATTAGAAGTATGGCACATCAACAATCAACTCCTTTCTCTAACAGAAACCTGTAGAAGCAAACCTGGAACATATCCATCTTTTAACTCAAAAGGGATTCATAGGGGAATTCATGTTTGAAAAATCATACACAAAGGGCAAACAAACATTTTATTACCTAAGACTAGTACTTAATTTTAACACAAAATTTAAAACCAAATCTTACTAGTTCTGAGACTGTATCTGAAGAAACACAAAACACTAATTTGAAAGAACATAAGCACCCAATGTTCATTGCAGTGTTATTTATACCTGCCAAGATATGGAAGCAGCCTAAGTGTCCATCAGTAGACAAGTGGATGAAACTACTATGGGTCATTTCCACAATGGAATTCTACTTAGCCATAAAAAAGGAAAAAAATTTACCCTTTACAACAGTGTAGATGGACCTGGGGAACATCGTGATAAGTAAAATAAACAGAATCATAGAGAGCAGGATGACAGATGTGTTGAGTGGTGGTGATTAGGGGGTAGAGGGATCAGGCAAAACAGCAAAAGGACTCATGGACATGGACAACAGTGTGGTGAATGCGGGGGGTGGGGGAAGGGGTGTAAGAGGGCTAAATGGCAATGGAAAAAATACAATAAAATTTTTCTTGGCAAGTAATGCATACACACACACAGTTACTAATTTAAATGTAGTAAGAAGAAAATTCTAGTTAACACTGATAGATGTTCGGAGGAGAAAAAAAAGACAGTCAATTTTTCCAAAGAATAATATTTACCAAACATGTTTAAAGTGTAAGACATGTAAATTTTAAATATGGACAAAACCAAGATAGTGGCACTTAAATTTCAGTGAAAACATTATGGACAGTGTACACACAGGCAAAAAATACACATATAGTATTCACAAATAATTATATTATTATGAGTATTATACACTTAGCACTATAATTTTAAACTGGAAAAAGACTTATATTGTCATCTGGTAAATAATATGCCAAAATAGGTAAGTGTAAAAGAAGTGATGAACAATGATCTACAAATCCAAATATTTTTTCTTTTAAGATTTTTTTATTTATCCTTAGAGGGGAAGGGAAGGAGAGAAGGAGAGAAATATCAATGCATGGTTGCCTCTCATGAGTCCCCTGCTGGGAACTGGCCTACAACCCAGGCATGTGCCCTGACTAGGAATCGAACTGCGATCGTGTGGTTGGCAGGCCTGCACTCAATCCACTGAGCTACACCAGCCAGGGCCCAAATATTTCCAAAGCTTCAAATTACTCTGCATTTAGTTATTGTATTTTAAAAGAAATACACAAATAGCAAAACTTACCCTATATATGTAACAGCGTCTCTGTTTTCACATTCAGTAGTCCATATTGCTATCTTATCACCTTTAGCTCTAACATTAACAACAGCTCCACATACATCATCACTGTAGTCATCAAAAGATTCTCCAATAAGGCACAGCAGCTTAAAAACAAAATCCAAATGCAAATTACACCTAATAGATTATAAAAAACTAAATAATTCAACCGCAAATGTCTCTCATATATACGAAACTAAAAGTTCTTAAAGAGGTGACTTTTTGAATATCTACATTTTATGTATATCATTTTTATCCTGACTTAAAAAAAAAATTTGTTTTTTTTATTAATATCAAGAACATTAATATTTGTTTGAACTTTCTCAGCAAACTGGGCAAATGATAACAGAACTACATATAAAAGGTGAGATATTTTATTAATATTCACTTGCTATGCTGTTACTTAGTAATTGCCTCTGCTTCTCGCTATTTTTCATGAACACTTTACAATGTTTAATTGCAGTAAATATATACTAACATAAAATTTGCTATTTTTAACCATTTTTGTACAGTCCAGTGGCATTAAGTATATTCACAACATTGTGCAACCATCACCACCATCTATCTCTAGAACTTCTGTCATCTTGCAAATCGAAAACTTTTTAATGTAGAATTCTAAAATGATATTTACTGATAATCTCTCCGAAAAGCAAAGTAAGTCTCTTCTAAAAAAAAAAAAAGAAAAATCAGTTGCCCAAATATATATATTAATTGCTTCACTAAGCAAACTATAAACCAGACACTGTGCCAAGTGCTAGGGAAACAAAAGAGATTATGATTCCTGCTCCGAAAGCTTGGGATTTAGAACCCCTCACTGTAGAAAATGCCTGTTATGTCATATTTAATATATACAAAGCTAAAAGTTCCTGGTTATATCACAACAAATAAGCTGTATGATATCAAGCTATAATTTCATTGTTTGCTTCACTTACCTAAAAAGTTTTGTGTATAAGACAATACTATAAGAAGCTTGTAAAAATTTACATTACACAAAATGTAAGGTTCTATAATTTTGAAGTTAATGTAATTAATGATCAGAATGAGCTTGTTGAGGAAGGACAGAGTCAGTTGTCCATCACTTTATATTTGATTTGTAATGTAGAAGGGGCTTTCACTGTACTAGTATGTGAAATATATAGGACTCACGTGATAGAAAACAGTAAGTTGCTGGCTTAGAATTTCTACAATGGGCATCCTTATCTCTTTGTTGACTAAGTAACTAAGGTAAAATGCAATATAAATTAGTTTTAGTATTCTAAACCTGTTTTTGTAATTTTAAAACCTTACTGTCTCTAGCCAAAAGCGATCGAGGTCACTTCGTCTCTGCTGTTTGCTTAATGTAATTAGCCATCGTCCTCCTCGTTTGTTTTTCTCATCTTCCCACATAGGCTTAATACCATCCTACAGGGTGAGAGACAATATTAGATAATATTGTTACTTAAGAGAGCATCACCAGAAATAGCAAGCAAGACTGTCAACTTTTTACTTCATTCCCCATAAAACTGTGATTGGCGTAGTGGGGGAAAAAAGCATACAGGAGTTATAGCCAGAGGCATGGGGTTACAAAATTGAGAGTCCCAACTACGGGACTTATTAGCTATCAAACATTGGGTTTTATTTATTTAACTTGGAAGTTCTTAAACATTCTGATGTAGCTTCTCAAAGCTACATACACTTCTATACCTAGAAATTCCATGCAAAATTATGCACATCTATGCAATTTCAGACACTTAATAAAGCCCATCCCCTACTACCTGACAAAACCCATTTAAAAATATTCCAGGACCCACATACCTCATGATAAGAATTCCCAACACATGGGGATATAAAGTAAAGCACAGGAAATGTAGTCAATAATATTATAATAACTGTGTATAGTGCTAGATAGGTACTTCAAAGGTCATGGGAGCTAAGTATGGGGGACCACTTTGTCAAGTATGTGATTGTCTAACCACTATGCTATACACCTGAAACTAATACAATATTGAATGTAATCTATAACTCAAAGAAAAATTCTTGACAAGCTCCGAACTTCATTTTATTCAAATATACAGGGTCTGGCACAAATAATGCCTTTTTTTATTACAAAATCACACACATGTGATTCTGTAACATAACAAGGGCACACTTAAGCATACCACATGACATTTGAGGTGAAATGTTCACATTGCTATCCATCTCACACGAGACATTCACGTACCCTACCAACCATACTACAGCAAGCCTTGCTTCTGACAGAGCCTGTGTAGAGACTGGATTTGACAATCAAAGCTCTCTTCAAAATCACTCACAGTTGGTACCCACAAACTAAGATGTTCAGTTATTTATACTAAAACAGGGCAAAATATGTTTATGCTAAGCCTAGTAAAGCTAATTTAATTTTCCTTCAATCAACAGAGCATTTCCCATAACTAAGTTTGTGGCAAGATTTCTTAATGAATACGTGAATGGTCCAATCTTACTATATAGATATGAAATCACCAATTAAGCATACCTTAAAAAGTGAGTAGTCACAGCCAGGCATTAAATTACTAGACAACTGGATATGGTTGTACAGACTAGGTAAAAGAAAAGGACAATTATACATATGTAATACAGAGTTTAAATGTTTAAATAATATTCAGAAAATATAATAAAAATAACAAAAATAAAGGTTTATGTTCATTTTTTCCCTAAGGATTCAATTTATCAAATGGACCAAACACATCTTAGTAGTGGTCAGTTCAAGAATCAACACCTGATGATTTAAAAAACTATTTTTAATAATTTTATTCTGACAAAATTTTGTATATTGGTTAACTCAGTACACACCTATGTATATATAAGAAACTGAGAATAGATGTGTGAGGTTGCTTTAAGTAGATGAAAAATTTTACAAAGCTAATGAGCAGTTTTAAACACACAACAAGACAAATCAAGGAAAAAGCAAGATAACTTCTTGACTATCAGCACTGTATGACTGGAATAAGCCAACATTATTATCCTTAAGGTATCCAAGAGAACAGACCAATGGTTCCCAAACACTACAGACTGTTACTAGTCAGTAAGCATAATAATCATTTGGAGAGCTTTAAAACACAAATAAAAGCACCAGCTCCAGCCCTATACCTTATAATTTTAAAGCCTTAATGTTGGTGGACCCTGGAATCTGTATACCTAAACTACTCCCCACATATCAATGTAACCGAATAATATTTGGGATGATTTAGATATGCATCCACTAACTTGAAGGTAGAAGGCTAAATCATTTGAGCTCCTGAAGTCTTTTACAGCAGAACTGTTGTAAAACCAACAACAGAGTAAAAATGCTTTACCTTCCTCCAATACATGATACAGAAGACAAACCACAGATGACAGTTATTTATCCTTAGTCAAATTCTCTGTGCTATTTTAACTCAATGCAGGAATATTTCAAGCACAGTATTCAGAAAGAGTCTGGCACCCTTTGGATAACATTCCACAGAATAAAATGCAAACCGAATTTGGGTGAGACAGTGTAAGACCAACTAAGGTTTCTTGAGTCACTGTACCTAATGATCACTCTTCCTGAACTACATAATCACTGACCACTTCCACTAGACAAAAAAGAGGCCCGGATACTAACAGTTTGCTGTAAAATTAGCCACCACCATTTTTATAAAAGTAATAAATAGTGTGAAAGTGACCTTCTTCAAAATCATTCAAGTAGAACAGGTCTCCTTTCTCCTTCATGGTGCTGTGCTGTGAGGTCCCTTAGCAATAAGTTTACAGTGAGAATATGTAATGGCACATTTAAACAGAACCCTAACACGATAAACAGATTTGATAAATCTAAAGGACTGAATGCTTGTTTACCACTAAATTTGCTAGAAAAAAGAGGTAAAGAAGTGACTTAGAAAGCTGAAGAATTCATTCATATCTCTAAACTATGGTATAAAAATCTACTATGCAATGACATTGCTTACACATAAATAAAGTGTGGGGTCATGCATATACTGGTGAAAGCCAAGCAAAGTAGGTAAATAATTTTGATTCAGTAGAAGAAATGGTTCAAGACTCTTGCTTTTCCTCCTCTTCCTCCATAGACTGGAAACTATGTTTTAGAATACTCTTGAATAAATACAATTAAAGAAGAAAAACACAGATATTTTGATGAAGGTAAAGCTGAAAACCCCAGATTAACTAGACAACTAGACCTGTGAATTACTGGGGGCTTAAATGTAATTCTATTACTTTTAGAATATACAGAAGAATACTGTTCCTGCCCTGGAGGAAGTACACATATATGAATTTGCTGAACATAATCTGTTCTTTCGTATGGGAGAATACATTCAGGGAATTATATTAAAACACAAGAGTAGCATTACTTATTCTATATATGTGAATCCAAAAATATACAGTCTTAACAGATACTGTCATTCTTTTTCGAACCCTGAATACTGAGCACTTAAGCCTTTGAAATCTCAAAATTCTTGTAACAACAAATACCAGATGTTACACTGAAAATAATTTGCAGAAATGAAGATGTAACAAAGCTCTGGAATACCCAAGTGTGGGGTAAATGTATCCAGGCAACCAAGAAAGGGGAAAGTTCCAACAAGTGGTCACAAGTTCTAGGAGTAATAAAGCGGAGGATCTGTCAGGAATAAAGAACATGCAGGCCTAAATGATGACAAGGCGGAAGCTTTCTAAAAGCTGATGAGGAATAATCACCAATTCAAATAGTTGTGGAGAAGCACAAGCAAAAAGGTAGTTATGTAGATGAATATTTATTAACTTTTCACTTTAACATTCATTTTGTAAATGTGACATAAAATTAAAAATTACATACTAATGAAATAACAAACATCCAGAAACCAATGGGTTACTTACGCCCAAAAGTCTTCAACAGTATCAAACTCAGAGATCAGCCGAAGGTTTGCTTGCCAAGTTTTGCTTTTATCATTTTTAAAAAACCAGAGTGCCCATCTAAAAATAAAACGTTGGTATCAAAAAATATGGCAGTTTTACATCCACGTGCACTGCAGGATTATTCAAAATAGCCAGAAAAAGGAAGCAACACAAGTGTTCACTTACATGTATCAATAATAAACAAAATGTGGTCAAAACATACCATGTAATATTAGCTTTAAATCGGAAGGAAATTCTGACATTTGCTACAACATGGATAAACCATGAGGACATTATGTTAAGTAAAATAGGAGTCAAAAACCCCAAATAGTGTATGACTCCATTTGTATGAGGTACCTAGAGTAGTCAAATTCAGAGACAGAAAGAATGGTGGTTGCCAGGGGCCTAAGGGAAGGAAAATGGGGGACTGTTCTTTAATGGAGTTCAGATTTAAGCTTTCATTTTGCAAATGAAATGACTGGTTGCACAACAGTGTGAACGCACTTAACACCCCTGAACTATACATTTAAAAGATGGTATATTTTATGTTATGTGTACTTTACCAAAATTAAAAATAAAATGATTTTAAATTATAATTATTACAGTGGCAAATAGAGTAGCTTTGTCTTTTTTTTTTAATTAAAAGGTGTGGATTTTGTGCCTAATACATAACAAATTCTCTGCCATACACAGAGGCCCACTGAAGTTCATGCCTCAGAAGAATTCACAACAATTTATCAGACTGTTGCAGTACGCTGAGTGCTGTAATAATCAAGCATAGTTACTGAAGAAAAACAGAGCAGAAGCACGTAACCTGAAAGCAAAGTGGGGAACAGAAAAGCTGAGTTTTAAGAGAAACAAAAGGGTATAAGACAAGAGATAGAAATGGGAGTGCTAGAAAGAGGGAAAGGTATTAAATGTGTCTCAGTTTACTCAATCACACAAACGGGAAAATAATAAAGGGACTTACTGAGCAATGCTATCCCAGTTATGTTCTGCAATAATGTATATCAGCTTCTATATATATATCTGTATATACTTGCTAAAGGGTTTTTTACTCTAATACTTTGAAAATAAACTCATGTTACATCAAAGCTTAAAAATTATCATCGAAAATAATTCATTTTTAGAACTATATTCACTCAACTACTATATCAAAGGTAACCACAAAATTTTCTCAGGGATAAAAATATCTGAAAACAGGGTTTCCAAATAGAGGTACGGTATTTCATTAACTCTATGAGTAATGCTTGATAATCTCAAATATAAAAATAAGATACATTTTACCTACTTGGCAATTTGTATTTGCCAACTCACTATCAAAAACACAAAAAGCAAAGGCAGAAAATCTATTAAACACACTCATACTATTCAAGTACTGTACTCTGGATTTCTAAAATTAATTTAGTCTTTCCTCAAAACTTAAAAATAGAATCATCATATGACCCAGCAATTCTACTACTGGGTATTTACCCCCCAAAATACTGTGAATGAAGGGATTTGAAAGGTACAAAATTCCAGTTATAAAATAAGTAAATAATTGAGATTTGATTATATAGTATGATGATTATAGTTAATAATACTATACTGCATATTTAAAAGTGGCTAAGAGAGAAGATCTTAAAATTTTTCAGCACAAGAAAAAAATTTTGTGACTGCATATGGTGACAGATGCCAGCTAGATGTACTGTGGTGATCTTTTCATAATAGATACAAAATATTTTTTAATTTTTATTTATTTATTTATCTTTAGAGGGGAAGGAGAGAGGAGAGAAACATCAATGTATGGTTGCCTTTTGTGCGTCCCCTGATGGGAGTTGGCCTGCAGAGAACTGGACTACAACCCAGGCATGTGCCCTGACTGGGAATCGAACCGCGATCGTCTGGTTCGCAGGCCCGAGCTCAATCCACTGAGCTACACCAGCCAGGGCTAGATACAAAATATTAAATCACTGTATTGTATACCTGAAACTGATACATCAATATATTAATATTGTGTGCCAATTATGCCTCAATTTAACAAACAATAAATAATAAAATTAATTCAGTTGAACATTCTTAGTTTTAGAAAATTTGGAAAAACCTTAACTGCTTACCAACAAGGAATTTATTTTATTTTTTTAAAACCTCACCTCAAGATATGTTTACTGATTTTAGAGAGAGAGAGAGATTGAGAAACATCTGCGTGAGACAGAAATATCAATCAGTTGCCTCCCATACATCCCCTGACGAGGGATCAAAACCCTCAATGTAGGTATATGCCCTGAACAGGGATTGAACCCACAACCTTTCTGGTGAAGGGGACAATGCTCCAACCAACTGAACAACCCAGCCAGGGCTCAACAAAGGAATTTTTAAATCAAAGTGTGGTTTACTGACCCCTAGGAGACTCCAAGACTCATTCAGGAGCTTTCATGAACAAAGGGTATTTTCATAATAATGTGGAGACATTATTTTTCACTGTATTCACATCTGCACTACTGGGGCAAAAGCAATGGTGGGTAAATCAGCTGGTGCCTTAGCAAGAATAACACAGTGCCACCAAATTATAATATCACACACTATTTTTTTATTATCTCCAATTCTCACAGTAACAATAATCTCAAGTTTTGTTAAGAACACCACTGACGAAGCAGTAAAAATTATTGGTTTCACTAAATTTCCATCTATGTACATGTCCTTTTCATATTCTGTATAAAAAACACATCTACTGCATACCAAAATACAATTCTTAGGCAAATGAACTGTATTGTGAACTGGCCACTTTTTTCATGGAACACCATTTTAACTTGAAAGAATGGCTGATAAACCACGTTTTTATTTTTTCCTGAAAAATAATCAGAGTGAGCCTGTTAGTTAAAATTTGAGCTTTTAGGAGAAAATCAGAATTCTGGAAAGCTGATGTGTGCTACTGTGAGTCTAACTACTTACTAAAATGTAAAGCTATTTCTGATTAGTTTAGTAGTGATATGTTATTGTTTTGATACTATATAATAAAAAGTGTCAATATCTGGAAGATTCCATAACTCATTAAAATCAGTACTGTCCAAATGACCAGTGTGTTGCAAAATCATGTATGGCTAAAAACTCCATCCCAAATATAAGACAGACCAATGGATTTTAATGTAAGTAAGTACAGAAAATTGTTGGATATGATTTCAGATTCCATACCGCAAATAACCTATGAGAAACCTAGTATCAAAGGAGAATATTCATAATTATTTTAGAAGGCTTTTAAAAATTCTCCTTCCACCCCTGGCTGGGTGGGCCAGTTGGCTTATAGGTTGGAGCATCATCACCAAAAGGTTGAGTGAAGAAGTTCTATACCCAGTCAGGGCATGTACAGGAGGCAAGTGATCAATGCTTCTCTCTCTCTCTCTAAAATCAATAAACATATCCTTGTGTGAGGAATTAAAAAAAATTATCCTCCCTTTCCCAACCACCTACCTTTATGAAATCACATTTTCTTACACTTTGTCTGAAACAATTTATTTCGTTATCTCCACAGCATGAATGCACAAGCAGCTATGAAAATCTAGCTAACTTGTAACTCAGGGACTTGAAAAGATTTGCAAAAATGTTATTCTTCACACTAATTTTATTTTGGACAATTTTCATGAAAAATCAACAAATGTTTAAATAAATATAGTTTTATATTTTCTGAAGTATATTTTCTAATATAATAAGAGAAATAGATAAAAATCTACACAGCCAAAGCTCTGTGGAGTCCTCAATAATTTTTAAGTGTCAAGAGGCCGTAAGACTGAAAATTTGAGAACTGCTGATTTAAATAAAATATAATACATCCATGCAAGAGACTACTATGTGCTATTAAAATAATAGTGTGGATTTTCCTGACATAAAAACCAGAAAGCCATGAAAGAAGGGTGATATTAGACTCCATAAAAGTAAAAAAAATCTAAAAAATATAATTCCACAGTCAATATTAAAAGCCAAATGATTTGGACAACTCATTTTCAACTTAATCCCCCTCTTGGATGATTTAGCATTCCCTCATATTCAATGCTTGGAAATGAAAAGATAACCTAAAAGAACTAAACAGACTACCCATATAGTCTGTTTAAAAACACAAATGATCAATACAATATGAAAATGTTCTGAAACTTCAATGAAAAAACCACAGATTTAGACCAGTAAGTGTTTTCTCAGATCAGAATGACAATCTAGCAATAATTATAAAGACTGATGGTTGACAAAGATACAGAAAACAGGAACTCTCAAATTCTTAAAAGTCTAAGCTGCTAAAAGAATTCGGCAGTATTTATAAAAGTAGTCTTTAACCTACAAAATCTGAAATTTTATGCTAAAAACATATTCACACAGTGTGCGAAAAAAATGTATTTTAAGGACTATAAGACACAGTGGATTGTAAGACACACCTAGGTTTTAGAGGAGGAAAATAGGAAAAAAATTTTTTGAAGCAAAAAATGTGGTGAAATATTTAATAACCTGCTACCCTGCTCCACTGCTGCCCCCTCTGCAAGCCAGGTAAGCTACATTCAGACTGTAAGATGCACCCCCCTTCTCCCAAATTTGGAAGGGGAAGTGTGTCTTATAGTCTGAAAATACGGTGTATGAGGATGTATGCATATAGCACTATTTGTAAAAGAAAAAAAATCTATATATTCATTAATGCAAATTTGGTAAAATACAAACAAAAAAAGTACGACCACCTATATAGAAAGCATACATGTGCACACTGGAAAGTTTTAGAATACCAACCAAATTTAACACTGACTACTCCTCCTCCAGGGAGTGGAGAAAAGTAAAATGAGGAAGATACCTGAGAAGAGCAGGTATCTTCTTTACTTTATATACTTGTACCACACTAACTTAATTGCTATAATTATTAGAGATTATATTTTAAGAAAAGCAAAATAAATTCTGCAATATTTATAAAAATAAATGATGAGAAAACTACCAAAATCTGAACCATTAAGCATCTTAGAATATTTTCCCAGTGATGTTCATCATTTTACACAAGTAAAATTTATAAAGAATATAAAATTCTCAAAGACTTCATTTAGTACTTAATTTGTTTATCAATGAGGCCACTTTCAGAAATTTCTTCTTAGCCTTCATAAGCTGTGAGGGATATATGCCTTAATAATGTCTTCCCACAGTAACAGCAACATTAAGAACATACAGCTAAAAGGCATAGAGAACTAGTTTTTAAAAGACACTAATAAAAGATGAAAAAAATACTTTAAGGGTTTCGATGCTAGAGTGAGGATGAATTATATGAAATTCCTGCTAATCACTATTTCCCCTTAATACCTTTGGTATAGTGCCTTCCTAAGGAAGGATTTTATTCTTTATGGATTATTTTTTTTTCTTAGTGATCATACTTCTTTTATTTTAGATTTTATTTATTTATTTTTAGAGAAAAGGGAAGGGAGGGAGAAAGAAAGGGAGAGAAACATCAGTGTATGGCTGCCTCTCATGTTGTTCCCTACTGGGGACCCAGCCTGCGACCCAAGTATGTGCCTTGACTGGGAATCGAACCAACGACCCTTCGCTTCACAGAACTGTGCTCAATCCACTGAGCTATACCAGCCAGGGCCCTTTATGGGCCCTGATTTGATAACTACTACTGATTTGATAACTCACTCACTAGCAGACAATCACCATTGTGTAAAGAATGAATTATGTTCCTCACTGAGGGATACCCTAAACCATAGGTCTCCTATGAAAATGACATAGAACACGTTTGGACTATTATTTCAGTAGGTCTTCTGTAATAATGAAGAAATGATTAAAAAAACATTGAGACCATAAAGGTAAAATGTATTTTTTAGATAAGTGAAGTTAAATTATAGGCAGGCTTATGAGATCTTTAAAATAAAGTAAAAATGAGGGGAAACCAAAGGAACTGAATGAAATACTTAAATATCTTCAGAAGTCAATTCCAATGTACTTTCCTCCAGATTCTTACAATATTTATATGTTGCCATTTTGTTCCCACCATCAGCTCTCAGTGAATTCGTGTAAATGTTTATTACATAAACATGAAAGACAATAAAGTAAAAAACATACAGGGAAGAGGTGGGGCAAAGTTGCGAAAACCATGCAATGAACTACCACTCCAACTACTGTTATTGTAACTATGAAAACATTAATTCACCTTAGTGTCTCTTAACTGGTCTCAAATACGAACCAACCAACCTCCAGACTCTAAACCCCTAAGGTCTCCCTTTTCTCCTTCATAGCCAATTTCAAAGTGTCTATTCTTGCTCTATACATTTTTGTATCTTCTATTTACTTTTCAAACTACTCCTATTTTTTCCATCATCTACCCACTACTAACCTTTTTCATCCTATGTTAGCAAACACTTTTTATTGTTTAATCCAATTGGCATTTTTAGACTATTTTATTGTTCAATTAGTATTTGATCTTTTTATATATGTATAATTTATATAGTCTCTATGTCTGCACCATCAAAAAAAAGAAGAAGAAGAAATCCCCCATTTGCTAACAAAGCCTTTCTCCTGAGTCAAGTTCATTTCTTAAAAGAACTTATTTAATACTGTGGTTACAATTACCACCATCAATTATTAATGAATTTCAAACCAACCTCTCAATCAGTTCTTTCTGAGCTCAAGATTCATACATAAAAATGCTTATTGGACATGGATCATCCAAGTAAAAATGGAATCCTCAACCTGACCTATCTGAAACTAGTCTCATCTAACTTTTCCCTCCAAACCTGTCCTATTCACCATTTATGTTGTTGCCTAAATCAAAAAACTATGTGTCCATACACTTACCTGTTCTGTAAAGGATGTTTAATATAGTGTTCTGGATTAGCAACCTCCTGGTTAGATTCTGTTTTCTCTTCTTCTGTAGGCGGGGGATTAGGAGTAGGGGTGGTTTCCTAGTGGAAAATAATAAAACATTATTTAAAAGTTCTTAATATATTTTAAACAGCAATACTCTAAATAAACTTGATCCACTAATGACAATATTATCTTTTAAAGAAGAAATTTCAGTCCTGGCCAGTGTGGCTCAGGTGATTGGAGCATCATCCTGTAAACCGAAAGGTCGCTCATTTGATTCCTGGTTAGGGCATATGCCTGGGTTGCGGGTTCAATCCTCTGGGTCAGGGCATGGGCAAGAGGCAACCAACCGATCAGTGTCTCTCTCTTGTATCGATGTTTCTTTCCCTTTCTCTAAAATCAATAAGCATGTCCTCCAGCAGGTGAAGATAAAATAAAATAAAAAATAAAATAAAAATTCAAAGACCACAGACCAACCTATTAGAAGAGCTCCAGACTCTTCATTCTAGCACATCTTCATTAAGAGAAAAGGGTTTCTCAAATTAAAAAGTATAATAATACTACATATAGTTATCTTCCACTATCAAAAAGATTGTTAGAGACCACACAACAAAGCTGAGAAAATAAACTATCTTTCTTAACATACCATTATATTAAAGTACTGGATATGGAAGTAGAGAGGGGGAAAAACACAACTAAAGTGTGGAGAGTACAACTACATTACATTACAATAACCAAAAGAAGTTCATTAAGTGATCAAGCCAATGATCAATACTACACATGAAAGCCCTTGCCTTCACGTCATACTGTTATGATACATGGTAACTTAAAAGTTCAGTAATTTTTGTCATTTCAACTGGCCCAATTCAAAAAAGCTGAACATTGGCCTGAACTTAAATCTTTTACTAGGTTAGACATACTTAATACTATCATTTAATGTCAGAAAAGAAAGAAGCCTGGGGATAATGGGTGTTTTCCACACTGCTTCAAGTAACACTATCATAAATTAGGGTCAACAAAACAGAGGGCCAAGGAGAGTCACTGGATGCTCATACCAAAAAAGAGGGAGGATGCTACAAGAGTTTGGGTATCAGATTTAAAAGGCAATAAAGCAACAGATATAGGTTCACTATAAGATTATGTAAATCAGAGATGTATGATTTAAAAGATCTCAGAGCAGATAGGTGGTAAGTACTTATTTTATAAAATACACTTTTCTTAATAAGATGGTATGTTCAGGAACTACTTCCTACCAGGCTAAAGTCACTCATAAGCAGGGCTATGTCTTGATTTTGCTCACAACTGTAATGACAATGAACAAACACAGTGCTATACCCAACTGGAACTTACTGGATTGATTATTTAACCAAATGAATTTAAATGTTTACAGAGTATTTGAGGCCCAAAAATTTACAGAGTAGTCAACGCCTTAAAATTTCCAATGGTTCCTACCAGTATTTCCTCATCACAGTCCATTTATGTCTTCACACAGATGATAATTATCAACTGTCATTCCTTACCCCACTTGATTAAAACTAATGATGGTCTCCAGACAGAGACAGTCTCAATGAAGAGAAAACAGAGAGAGTTAGGAACTGACAAGGGACAGGGTAAAAGTGAGCTGCAGAGAACCGAGTCTCATAAATCTATCTTAAAGTCCCCTACAGGTCCTTGGTGGACTCCTAAACTGGGATGTTCGGAGTGCAACTCTGAGTGGCCTAGCAGAGAACAACTGAGCCAAGATTTCAGAGGTTGGAAATCCTCAACTTTCAGATGAACTTGGACGACCACGCCCTAGGAGTCAAACAAAATGCATCTGCCCAACAAATCCTAAAACCAATTCATGACAGGAACAAGGTAAAAATAAACCTAAAAATTAACTACTTTCAAGAACCAAACTCTGCATTCTTCAAACTCTTCAAACGATCAAGGCATTAAATTTTCCATGGAGGTCCATCCCAGACATAATCCAGATGATGGAGTTGTCAGACAAAGACTTACTGTAATAACTACAATTACTATAGTAAAACATGAGATCAGGGAAAATGATTTAAAAAAATGAGTAATATTTTTTACCAAAAAACATTTATTAATGTTAACATTATCATGTAATGTCTAATATCCACAATATTCCTGAATATTTTTTCATTGATAGCTTCTCTTTGTTTTTTATCCAGTTTTTGAGATATAACTGACATAGAACATATAAGCTTAAGGTGTATAGCAGAATGATTTGACCTACATATATTGTAAAATTATTACAATAATTTTAGTTAAAAACCATCAACTCATGTAGATACAACAACAACAAAAAAGAATCAGATACACATTATGGAACTGCCAACAAGATGTCTGAAATTAAGAGTTCACTGGACAAGTAACAACAGACTGAACTCAGCTGAATGTAGGGTTGGTGAAGTCAAAGACAAGCCAATAAAAAATATTCAAACAAACCCAGAGCAAGGGAAAGGATAGACAGTAAGGAAAAGGCGGAAGAGGTTAAAATGTTGAAGGACAAGGGGCAAGAGAATGGGACACAAACAATACAAAAAAGATAAACCCAAATTTACCAAATCTCATCAGAACCTCATGCCACAGACAAAAAGCTTGGGGAACTCCATGTAGTAGAAATATACAAATGAAACTATACGTGGGCACATAAGACTCAAACTGAGTTACTGAACTAAAGATGAAGAGATAATATTAAAAGCAGTCAGGAGCCCTGACTGGTGTGGCTCAGTGGGTTGGGCATCATCCCACAAACTGAAAGGTCACTGGTTCTATTTCTGATCAGGGAACACACCTGGGTTGCAGGCCAGGCCCCCAGTTGGCAACACATGTAAGAGGCAACCAACGGATCAATATATGTCTTGCACACTGATGTCTCTATCCCTCTCTTATTCCTCTCTCTCTCAAAATAAAGAAATAAAATCTTTTTTAAAAAGCAGTCAGGAGGGGTGAAAAAAGAACATATACACATTACATTCATAGAAACAGCTAACAGTTAACTTCTCATGAAAGCCATAAGACAAAAAGATGACATGCTATTACTGTTAAAAACAGTTAACCCAACATTTTTACTTAAAAAATTTATTTCTTTTTAGACAGAGGGGAAGAAAGGGAGAGAGGGAGAAAAACATCAAAGTGTGGTTGCCTCTTGTGCACCCCTTACTGGGTACCGTGGCCCGCAACCCACTCAATGCACCCTGACTGGGAATCGAAACGGTGACCCTTTGGTTTGCATGCTGGTACTCAACCACTGAGCCACACCAGCAGGGCAATGTTAACAGAATCTCACCGAGGAAAAAATATCCTTCAGGAATGAAGAATAACAAACTCACATAAACAGACTACCCCTGGCACCCCACACCCTGGTGGTCCAAGGAAAGATGAACACCAAAGAAAAATCTTCAGGCTGGGGGAAAAATTCCAGATTTTAGAAGTACATAGAAGTAAAAAAGAAAAAGAAAAACAAAAGAAAAGGCCATTAACAGTGTAAAGGTGCAATAACAATGATGCTTTGTGAAGTTTAAGATAATAATGATGGATCTGCCAAAGGAGTAGACATATCTATAGATTTACAACATTGGGTGTGTGAGTAAAAGCTACTCTTCTTCTCCAAGTTAAAAAACTGACTTCTCTTAATAAACTAAAAGACAAATGATAAGAAAAAATTTACTTATAACTTCAAAATCCTCATTAGAAGCCATAATTGCACAATATTTATTAAAACATTTTACCTCAGCGGCACATAAAAATGGGTTAATTACAGCATGGGATAATTCTAAGTTTCATGGAGCCCAAAATATCACCCTTCTTTTTGGTTATTCATTTGAGTTTTCAAAGTTAGGAGAATGATGGAAGACTAAAATATATTAGAAATCTGTAGTCATACAGAAACTAAAAGCAGGTAATTCAGAAAAAAATACATCCAGTTCCTAGAATTAAAAATGTTCTTTTGAATTAAAGGTCCTACTTTAATTGGTGTTTTACTAAGAATATATAATCGTAAATTTTTCCTGTAACTATAATAGCTACTCATCTTTAAATATGTGGGTGTATGCATCAATAGGATACCAATTATTAATCTTTCAGTCTTCACTTTTAATATATAAATGTGCTACATTTTAGGAAGAATGCTCTAAAATACTCTGAAAATGTTTATTAACCACAGAGAATTATCTTCTCAATTATTTGAAACTTTATAATGCAAGCATAGTATTGGTATTTCTGTATAAGCCTTTTATGTTTCTTCCTACAGTTTAACAGTCTCATGTTCAAATTTTTAAACTATAGCAATTTCTCAAACCCTCTTGGTAAAGCAAAAGTTTTAACAGCCAACTGTTTCCAGGCTACAATAAAAAATACTAAACTACTCTGAAAATACCCATTCACATGACACAGACCAAGTAAGATTTAGAAATCATGTCAGAAATTACTTATGAAAACATTAAAATTAAAATCTGTATAAAAGAGCATACTTTCCTCAAAACAAATTTTCTCTCAGAACAAAAAAAGGAACAATCATCTTTTTTTGTTTTGTTTTGACTGATTTTAGAGAGAAGGTGGGGAAAGAAAGATGTGTTCTTTTGTGTTCCACTTATCTATGCATTCATTGTTGCTCCTTTTTTTTTATTTTCTTAAATGTTATTGATTATGCTAATACAGCTGTCCTAATTTTCCCCCTTTGTGCTCCTCTACCTGGTACCCCTCCCTCCAGCAATCCCCTCCCTTTAATTCATGTTCATGAACTAAATGAATTTAGTTCATGAATTTAGTGCATGAATTTAGTTCATGCACTAAATTCTTTGATTTCTCCATTCCCTACATTATTCTTGATATCCTCATCTATTTTGTACCTAGCATTTATGTTTCTTAATACCCGCACTTTCCCCCCGATCCTCCCCACTCCTCTCCCAGCTGATGACCCTCCAAATGATCTCTGTATGTATGTGCCATGACCAGACATCTAACCTACAACCTTGGTGTTTTGGGTTGAAGCTGCAACAAATTGAACTATATCTGGCCAGGGCTCAGCAATCCATTCTTTATCAGCAGAAATTTAAACTAAAAAGCTTAGTATTAACCACTCATCCTATAAGTTTCTTGATTTCACAGTTACATTGTAAATTATTGTAAAGGAAAAAGAGTGTGGGGACTTCCGCCAAGATGGTACTGTGCCTTCTCCCACAACCAAGTTTGAATACAACAAAGGTTTAGTAAACAAAGACACAGCCAAAGAACAGAAAACTGAACTATACAGAAGTCCGACAACAACGAACCGTTCAACCCGGACCAGTAAGAGGGGCGGAGCCAGCACTGGATCAGGGTCGGGTAGGAAAGATCCCCTGACCCCAGGCGCCCAGGCAGCCGGCTGACCGCGATCACACATTCGTGCACAGATAAACCAGCAGAAGAGTGAGCAGTGACACAGACCGTGCAGGCCCCGCCCCCCCCCCCCCCCCCCCCCCCCAGCGGGCAACCCAGTGAGTGCTCAAGGCCGCTGACTGACGGTGGTCGCACATTAGAGTGCAGTGGGACGGACCGCGAGGCCCCGGTGGCAGGAGGCGGCAGAGGGAACCACCACTGCTTTCCTTTGACCCCGCCCCCACATACAGCGTCACAACCCAGCAACTAAGTTGCCCCGCTCTGGTGAACACCTAGACCTCCGCTCCTCATATATAACAGGCACAAACAGTCCAAAATATGGCCCAAGAAGAACTCAAAAGCCCCAGAGCCGATAACTCTAAGCGACCAAGAAATAGCCAACCTATCAGTTGCACAGTTCAAAACACTGGTGATCAGGATGCTCACAGAACCGGTTGATTATACCTACAGCCAAGATTGCTGTATCCAGCAAAGCTTTCATTTAGAATGGAAGGGCAGATAAAGTGCTTCTCAGATAAGGTCAAGTTCAAGGAGTTCATCATCACCAAGCCCTTATTATATGAAATGTTAAAGAGACTTACATAAGAAAAAGAAGATGAAAAATATGAACAGTGAAAGGACAGCAAACTCACAGTTCTTAACAACCACACCTAAAACAAAAGCAAACCAAGAGGACAGCTAGATCAGGAATGGAACCACAGAAATGAAGAATACATGGAGGGTCCAGCAACAGGGGGGTGGGAGGAGGAGAAGGGTGGAGAAGGTACAGAAAATAGCATAGACAGTAGGTAGAAAACAGATGGGGGGAGGGCAAGAATAGTAGGGGAAATAAAGCATCTAAAGAACTTGAGACACGTGGTTATAAACTAAGGGGGGGAGAATGGTGGGGGAGGGGGTGTGCAGGGTGGAGGGGAATGAAGGGGGGAGAGAACAACTGTAATGATATAATCAATAAAATATATATATAAAAAATAGAAATAAAGCTGCCTGTCATATCCTCTGGCTATTTTTCTATTAGGTTGTCTTTTAAAATTTATTTGTAATTACTTTTTCAATACTAAACCATGTCTATTACATAAATGGAAAAAAAAANACAACCACACCTAAAACAAAAGCAAACCAAGAGGACAGCTAGATCAGGAATGGAACCACAGAAATGAAGAATACATGGAGGGTCCAGCAACAGGGGGGTGGGAGGAGGAGAAGGGGGGAGAAGGTACAGAAAATAGCATAGACAGTAGGTAGAAAACAGATGGGGGGAGGGCAAGAATAGTAGGGGAAACATAGCATCTAAAGAACTTGAGACACGTGGTCATAAACTAAAGGGGGAGAATGGTGGGGGAGGGGGTGTGCAGGGTGGAGGGGAATGAAGGGGGGAGAGAACAACTGTAATGGTATAATCAATAAAATATACATATAAAAAAATAGAAATAAAGCTGCCTGTCATATCCTCTGGCTATTTTTCTATTAGGTTGTCTTTTTAAATTTATTTGTAATTACTTTTTCAATACTAAACCATGTCTATTACATAAATGGAAAAAAAAGAAAAAGATTGTTAAGACACTGATGAATGAGACATGCCTCATGCTAAAATCATTTTCTGTTCATTTAACTTATTTTGTTACTGATCTAACATTTCAGTAAACGGAAGGCATTCTATATAGATATGGAATGCTGAGCAGAAGGATAAGCAAATTAAGAACTGAAAAGGATGATGGCTTTGTAATTTTTAAAGCAGTAACACCAACTCTCAAACTTCATCCAAACTATGAGTTTTTACTTGATAGGCAACATTTACTAAGCAACAGCTATCAAGGAAGTTGTTACATAGTTTTATATACATTATTTCAATATACTACATATTATCTCAATATATTCAGTCTTCACAATTCTATTTTCTCTCCTCTTCAAAAATGAGCCCTGGGAGGTTAACATGTCCTAGCTGTGTGCCACATTGAAATCCAGAACTGTCAGCGTTCAAGGCTAGAGCGAAACTAGGCCATATGCCCTAGTTCCACCTGTTTGTTGCTTCAGCATTATTACCAGAACCTTCGTTCTCTCAAAGGTACCCAGAGACGGATGTAATTATACACTGTTACCAAGGTACATAGGCAGCATAACCCTATAGCACATACTATGCTTTGTACCACAGCCGGAGGGCAACACCTTCACTATATTGCAAGTACATGACACTGCCAGTAAACTAGAAAAAAAGGCATGGATGGTACACCTCACCCTCCCCCAACACACATAAAAACCCCACTATTAGGGAAAAAGCAAGTAAATGTCAATGTTTAATTATAGTGAGTTTACATTATTATACAAATTACTTGTCTATGTGAACAAATGCCTCAGATATACATTTACATATAAAATAAAAGTTTCTTTCATGAGTACGAATAACTAACACTGAGGGGAAAAATTACTTAAAACAAGTAAGGCAGGTAAACAAACTTCATAATACTTTACTTTCTCAATTTCCAAGAATTCAGTCCCTAGGTCTCTTTTTAGCAAAGGATGCATTCCTCCCCCACCCCTCCCATATGTAAATTAGTATAATCAACTAACTAGTACAAGAAAAAGTGGAGTCTCATCACCTGCCTTCTAAAGAATAAAAAATTTACTCTGAACACTGAATACTACCCCAATTAATCAATTATTTTGGCTTTTAGTGTTCAAATATATGTCCATAGTAAAGAAATACCAGCTAACACACATTTCACCAGCCAAGTGTACTTGTAGATTTTGCAGTTCTTCCTAGTCTGCAACAAATGATTAAAATGGTAACCTCTGTGCCCTAAATTAATAAGTTGAAGTAGAAAAACAGCATATGGAAATTTAGCAAAGTTTAATGTGCTGCTCATATGGAGAAATCTTTTTCATGCAAAGGACTGTTAAATCGCATGTATCAATCTCTATTTTTTTTAGAATAGTGGCATTTAAAAAATAGTTTATTTATTTACTTTCAGAGAGAGGGGAAGGGAAGGAGAAAGAGTGGGAGAGAACCATCAATGTTGGCTGTCTCTTGTGTGTCCCCTACTGGGGACCTGGCCTGCAATTCAGGTATGTGCCCTGACTGGGAATCGAACTGGTGACCCTTTGCTTCGCAAGCCCATGCTCAATCCACTGAGCTACACCAGCCAGGGCATCAGTTTTTATTATAAAGACAGTATTCTTTAATAGTCTTTCAGCTACTGTAAAATGACATCTAAACAAAAAAAATACTAGAAGCTGAGGTATAGAGAGAGGGGCACTCTATAGAGAGAGGGGCTATGATGATTTGTACAAATTGGGTTATGTCTAAAAATATTGCAAAATTTAGTATGTAGATATTCAATCTATTAGATCATTATAACCCAATTTGCTGACTTAAATGGCTAGCACAAGACTCTTTCATGAACAGAGTTTATTAACTTTATTGTAATAGCCATATCCAGGTGCTCAACTGGGTTAGAGCAGGGGTGGGGGAGCCACATCAACCTTGAGTTGCCTTCAAAGGGCAGAATGTAATTTTAAGACTGTATAAATGTAACTTACTCCTTAACTAGGGGCAAGGAGCTTGGAGCTGCCACCGGGTAGAAACAAGGTTCCAGGCCGGATAAAACAAGATGGAGAGCCACATTTAGCCATTGGGCCTTGTGTTTGCCACCTGTGGGTTAGAGTGCCATGCCAATACACCAAGGTTGTAGGTTTGATCCTGGGTCAGGACACATGTAAGAAGCAACCAATGAATGCATAAATAAGTGGAACAACAAAACCAATGTTTCTCTCTAAAAATAAATTTTAAAAGTTTGTTGTAACTAAAAACAGACATTTCTAGATCAAGCTATACTTAACTGCATTTTACTCATACATTAAGAAAATCCCTACAAGCCACACTTGAATTCTTTTTTAAAAAAATATTTTATTTATTTATCTTTAGAGGGGAAGGGAAGGAGATAGGGAGAGAAATATCAATGTATGGTTGCCTCTCGTGAGTCCCCTGCTGGGAAATGGCCTGCAACCTAGGCATGTGCCCTGACTGGGAATCGAACCACGATACTCTGGTTTGCAGGCCCGCACTCAATCCACTGAGCTACACCAGCCAGGGCACTTGAATTCTTGTAGAATACAATTTTGCAACTTGAATGTACATGTCCTTAACTCTTAATTACTCGAAAGATTTGCAGGCATCTTGTCCATTTAAAATAAATGAATTCTTAAGGTAGCACTAATATCTATCAACTGTATTCTGAACATCTATATAGCTTAGGACAAAATTTCAAATTTCAGAAAGGAAAGAAAGTGTGAAAAAAGAGATAGAAGAAATGTGATACTGTAGAATGATAACAAGGCAAACAAAAAATTTAAATGTTAATGCTACTTAAACCAAAGGCTACCAAAAGACTCATATTTAAAAATAATTACGAAAAGGATGCTTACAGTGTGGAAATATGGCCCTGGCCATTCAAGACTCATGTGTGAGTGTGGGATGGGGCGGGGGGAGGTGGTGGGAGGGGATGGAGTGGAATCACTAAAAAAGATGAACATTGTAGCCAGGGCTGCAGCACTGAGGCTGGAAGATGAAGGTAAAGGCACTGCCAAGACTGGAGGTTCTATAGTAGGGATGTCAAACTCATTTTCACCCAGGGCCACATCAGCCTTGCAGTTGCCTCCAAACGGCAGAATGTAGAGCTTCTTGCCCCTGATTAAGGAGTAGTTATATTTACACAGTCCTAAAATTACATTTGGCTCTTTGAAGGCAACCACGAGGCTGATGTGGCCCCTAGTGAAAATGAGTTTGACACCCTTGTTCTATAGGACAGTATGAATTGGAAGAGGGTCACTTTTCTTCTGATGATTAAGGAACAGAAGATGATAATGAAAATGAAGTTGAATGCTGACAAAAACACTGCATAAGCTAAGGTTGGACCTAATGCAGACTGGGCAGGCTTGGGGCTAAAATCCTTCACAAAGTAACTCCTAAAAGTAAATAAAAGAGAACTTCCCCAGTCTGTCAAAGGAAATAGACTTCCAGGAAATACAGGAAGCTCAGAGAGTGCCAAAGAAGTTGGACCCAAGAAGGAACACACCAAGGCACATCATAATTACATTAGCCAAGACCAAAATGAAGGAGAGAATCCTAGAAGCAGCAAGGGATAAGGGGACAGTCACCTACAAAGGAGTACCCATCAGACTGTCAGCGGATTTCTCAAAAGAGACCTTACAGGCAAGAAGGGGCTGGAAAGAAGTATTCCAAGTCATGAAATCCAAAGACCTACAGCCAAGATTGCTTTATCCAGCAAAACTTTCATTTAGAATGGAAGGACAGATAAAGTGCTTCTCAGATAAGGTCAAGTTCAAGGAGTTCATCATCACCAAGCCCTTATTATATGAAATGCTAAAGGGACTTATCTAAGAAAAAGAAGATGAAAAATATGAACAGTGAAAGGACAGCAAACTCACAGTTCTTAACAACCACACCTAAAACAAAAGCAAACCAAGAGGACAGCTAGATCAGGAGTGGAACCATAGAAATGAAGAACACATGGAGGGTTAGAAACAGGGGGGTGGGAGGAGGAGAAGGGGGGAGAAGGCACAGAAAATAGCATAGATGGTAGGTAGAAAATAGATAGGGGGGAGGGTGAGAATAGTGGGGGAAATACAGAACCTAAAGAACTTGAGACACGTGGTTATAAACTAAGGGGGGGGAGAAGGGTGGGGGAGGGAGTGTGCGGGTGGAGGGGAATGAAGGGGGGGAATAGAACAACTGTAATGGTATAATCAATAAAATATATTAAAAAAAAGTAAATCTACTACTCTGGTCAAAACAAAGACATGGAAAAGGAAAAAAAAAAGTTAAAGCAGAAGAGACTAGGGAAGAAAAGAGAATAGCTTGATAAGAAGCAGGAATGTGAAATGATGTGCAGAGCCAAGCCAAATGTTGCCAAAGACAGAGAGGAATCATCAGAGATTTCCAATGATGGATGTTGTACAATTATTCAACGTTCTTCAGAAGTATCAAAAGAATGTTGATGAAAAGGTTAAAGAAGATGGCAGCTCTAGTAGAAAGCAAGGTAAGCTGATTATCAACTGTTTTCAAGAAAGATTTCATCAGTGTTTTGAGAGCTATGCATGCAAGAACAAACTAGAAAAGTTCAGTGAGAAAGAACTCAAAAACCAAAGGAGAGAGCCCACATTCACTGCTGGTAGGAATGTGAAGTGCTACAGCAACTATGAAAACTAGAATGGAGACTCCACAAAAAATTAGTAAGAGGGTGACCAAGTAATCCAGCAACCCCTCTTCGGGGTATCTACCCCAAAGCTTTTAAAACATTTACTCACAAAGATACATGCACCTCTATGTTCACTGCAGCATTATTCAAGATGGCCCAAGACATGGAAACAAGTGAACCGTCCTTCAACAGATGATCGGATAAAAAAAGATGTGGTACATACATACAACAGAATACCACTCAACCGTAAGAAAAAATTAGGGAGTACCATCTGTACCAACATGAATGGATCTTGAAATATCATGCTAAGTGAAACACAACAGATACAAAAAGTGAAGAACCACAAGAGTTCATTCAAATGTAGAATATAAAACTGAAAGCAACAAATAAAAAAAAAAAACAAAGAAGAAGAAAAACAAAACTCAAACACAGACAACAGTATGGTAGTTACCAGAGCGAACGGGGTTGGGGATTAGTAAAGGATACAGGGGGTCAAATATATAGTGATGGAAAATTCAACATTGGGTGGTCGACATACAATGCAATAGACAGATGAAGTGTCATAGAACTATTTTTGAAACCTATAATTTTATTAACTAATGACACCACAATAAATTTAATTAAGAAAGAGAAGAAGGCAGCAACAACCCAGGATTTACAAGTCTATGTGATTTTATAACGTGAGCATCCATGAAAGACTGGGACAAAGAAAGTGATGAACCAGATAACAGCTAACAAGGATAAGGATAATGGCACAATGCTATACAGGAAATACAAAGTGCATCATTTTATTTTTCCTAGAAAAATACTTCATGTTCTGAAAGTTGGAGAATTTTAAAGATATGATTTTTAAGAAAGACTTTTACTACTACCAACTTTGATGTTTCCCCCTTCACATAAACTTGCTAAAATTATTTTTCAAACTTTTCATATGCATTTTGCCGTGATTATTACAAATTTACAAATTGATCATGGATATTCAGGTTCTGTCTCAATGTTAACGTTACCAATGTTTCCAGAAATGCACTATTTTAATTAAAATGAATTGCTTCAAGTTAAAAAAGTGTAAATTAAGGTTTTTAAAATAAAGAATAACTGTAAAGGTTTACATAAATTGACCATTATACAAAAGTAAAAAGTACTTCAAAATACATCAATCAATAATGCCCTGGCCAGGTGGTTCAGTTGGTTGGAGCATTATCTGGTACACCAAAAGGTTGCAGGTTTAATTCCCATTGGGGCACATACAGGAGGCAAAAAAAATATCAATGTTTCTCTCTCTCTCTAAAATCAATAAACACATCCTCAGGTGAAAATAAAAATATATATTAATAACATTAGGACAAGCATTTACAGTGCACAAAATTATAATGTTTCTAGTAACATGGTAATTTCTATTTCAATTACTCTTTAAAGCTTTATAATTATAATTTGAAAGACAAATATTTTAATAAACTCAATTATTGCTTCTAAGTTTATTTCTTTAAAAAGTTTGAAAAGCATAAACAAAACTTAATATTAAATGTTAGTTTAAAAATCGATTTTACACCCTGGCTGGTGTAGCTCAGTGGATTGAGCGTGGGCCTGCGAACCCACACGATCGGGGTTCGATTCCCACCCAGTCAGGGCACATGCCTAGGTTGCAGGCCAGTTCCCAGCAGGGGATTCACAAGAGGCAACCATACATTGATATTTCTCTCCTTCTCTCCGTCCCTTTCCCTCTAAAGATAATAAATAAAATCTTTAAAAAAAATCAACTTTACATCAGTTACACAAATAAGTAGCTGAATTCTTTCTAAAATTCTGTTAAAGTTCTATGATGTTAAAAGTTAATGGTTAAAATTTTTACGTAAACTACAGTTTTAGGGGAAAAAGGGTATCTTTTTATACTCCAAATATTTAAATTACCTTTCAAAAGAAATTAACGTTTTTTCTTTAAAAAGTTAGAAAAATGAACCAAAAAAACACCTCTACCTAAAAATAAAAAGTTAGCCGTGGCTGGTGTAGCCCAGTGGATTGAGTGTTGGCCTGGGAACCAAAAGGTCACAGGTTCAATTTCCAGTCAGGGCACATGCCTGGATTGTGGCCACATCCCCAGTTGGGGGCATGCGAGAGGCAACCGATCAATGTTTCTCTCCCGCTCTCTTTCCCTTCCTTCCCCTCTCTCTAAAAATAAAAAATCTTTAAAAAAAAATTAGTCACTGTTTCAGTGTCTCCAGGTTTACAGAGTAGGTCATATCCTTCTAGTTAGCTTAAGTTAATGAACTATCAAGCTTCCAAATGTAAAAAGATCTGCATAAACTTTTCCATAGTTATTTCTTGGTGATCATGGTATCTCCCCTGCCAGATAAGTATTCCATAGTTATTTCTTTAATCCAGTAGATATAATAAATTTTTACTTTCTTCAAAGAAACTATGAGAACACAGTTTTATTACTTTATATTAGTAAATAGAATAATACACATACACACAGACACACAAACGCGCCAAAAGACATGACCAAAAGGTAATATAAATTATGGTGTTCATGATATGGGCATTAAATGTGATGTTTGGGGAAATATTTTAAAATGCTAATATAAATGTAGGAAAAAATGATTACAGAAATGTACAAAAATGAGCACCTTTACTTTTGAGGGGAGAGGACACATTTTACTTTTAATTTTAAGATGTCCTAAATATACTGTGATCCATTCAATAAAATATTATTCTATGCTAAAAATGGCTATCATGCTCTGAAAAGACACAGAGGCCCTGACTGGTGTGGCTCAGTGGGTTACACATCCTCCCTTAAACGGAAGAGTGGCCAGTTCAATTCCTGGTCAGGCACAGGCCAGGTCCCCAGTTGGGGGCATGCAAAAGGCAACCAATCAATGTTCCTCTCTCCCTTTCTCCCTCCTTTCTCCTCTCTCTAAAAATAAATAAATAAAATATTTTAAATAAAGAAGACACAGAGAACCCTTAAATGCATATCTGTAAATGAAAGAAGACAATCTGAAAAGAGCTATATACTGTATAATTCCAACTATATGACATTTTGGAAAAGACAAAGCTCTGAGGAGAGTAAAAAGACTAGTGGTTGCCAGAGGTCAGAAGGGATGTAATAGCAGAGGACAGAGGAACTGCAGGCAGTGAAACTACTCTGCACATACTCTGCATGATAAATGCATGCCATTACACACTTGTCCAAATTCACAGAATGTACAAAAGTAAATCCTGATGTAAACTACTGACTTGGGGTTATGATGATGTGTTGATGTAGGTTCATCCAGTGTTAACAAATATACCATTTTGGTGTTGATATTGATAATGGGGAGGATGCGTGTGGGGGGGGCGGTGCAGAAGGTACACAGGAAAGTACCCTCTGCACCTTTCTCTCAATTTTGCAGTAAAACCAAACCTGATCTAAAAAATAAAGTCTATTTAAAAGGGCACCCAGACGAATGCAGTGAGAAAAAAATAATCCAAACAGGTAAAGCAAAAACCTACCATAGGACACCTAGTTGTTGAAATGACTGATAAGTTTTATTTTCTTCATACCAATCTGTTTCAAATTTATTATAAAGAAGTTATTCTGAAGCCCAAATATATATATTTGAGTCTATTTCTGGACTGCTCAGTCTATTCCAGTGCTGTGCCAGTGCCCACGCACCAGCATTACATTTTTACAAATTACGGTACTTAGGCTCAGTAAATGTTTTTTCTCATTGAAGAGCAAGTTTCCCATTGCCCCTCTGAACTTCCTTTCCAGAAATTCACTGCCGATTCTCATTTATTTATTCTTTCAAATAAACTTCACAATGATTTTATAAAGCAGGGGCTTGCAAACTTTTTCTATAAAGAGTAAGTATTTTAGGTTGGTGTTCTAGCACTTATTCTTTTGTTTTATAACTCATTACACAAAAATAGCCTTAAGGTAGGTTTGTGGGATCCAACATAAAGTGTAGGTCCCTATCCACTTTCAAAAGAGTTTGGCATTTTGATGCAGTTTGTACTGAATTTAGGTAATTCAGGAAAAAAAAATAACATCTTCCCCAAATAAATCATTTTCAAAACCAAATTATATTCTTCATGTATTAAAATCCTCTAATGTATTTCTAGGTAAAGTTGCATAGCTTTTATTTATGAATCCTGCAAATTACTTGTTAATAAATATATGTAATTCCTGGGCACATGAGGACACTAGCATCTGGGTACATGAATGCCGCAAATTGCTCACTGAATTTTCTATTCCTGGGCAACTCCTGCTCAAGGTGGAGACACAGTTGAAGATGGCTTGCCTCCTCACACAATCACATGAAAATTACAACTAAAATAAAGAACCACCATCACTCAGAACTGTCAGAAATCAAGTTGAATGGAGGTCTGACAACTATGGAATTAAAGAAACCATATCCACCCAGACTGGTAGGAGGAGCAGAGACACCAAAAGGGCTGAATCCGAATCCACATCCACATGTGTGGATAAAAATTCAGGAAAGATATCTCAGGAGCAAGGAGTCCCAGTCCCACACCAAGTCTCCCAGCCCAGGGTTCCAGTTCCAGACCCCCACAATTTCTGGCTGCAAAAACCAGCAAGGAACTAAGTCAGTAGAAGAAACTTCTGGAGTCCCAAGCAATTCCCCATAAAGAGCCCACGGACTCAGACTCTTTCCCTCTCAGTTCCACCAATGGGATAGGAGCTTGAAAGGAACCATTGATAAAAAGCACAGAAGAAAGTAAACTGTCTGGCACCAGGGCAAGAGCTGGGGGACAGCTTTGTTCTAGACAGAGAAGCAGGCAGAGGCCACTGTCCCTTTTCTGAACCCTCTCACCACAGGGCCACAAGCCAGCACACTGATGCCGTATCTGAGACTCCATCAACCTAACACTGTTTGCTCTGCCCTGGAGATCCCCAGAAACTCAGTCCCACCCAACTAATAGGCCCACCGGGCTGCTTTTCCATATGAGTAGCTGGTCTTAGCTTTTGCTTCACAACTTCCTAAATCCTCCCAAACAAGCAAAAGCCCGCCTTCAAAACTTCCTAAATCCTCCCAAACAAGCAAAAGCCCGCTTTAGTGAGCCTCCAGCCCTGGTACCTCCTGCTAAGTAGCCCCAGACCTGGCACTAGTAGCAGCCAGCTTAGAGTCACAGCTTGGCTTCCCCTGAAAATCTCCAGGCCCAGCACAAGTAGCAGCCATCTCAGATTGCTCTGGCAGGGTGGTCCTACACAAAACACAAGCAGGGACTGACCTTGGCCTGCACCACCCAGGAAACCCCAGAACCTACATATCCAGTGGACAGCTACAGACCACATCAGTGTACCACCACCCTGCCCCTGCACAGCTATTCCTCCATGAAGGGCAGAGGTTGGTGGTCAAATAGTCACAGCAGTCCTTGCAGCTGACTGGCCTAGGTAAATTTCTCTTATTGACCGGCCAACAGCAATCAAGGCTCAATTACAAGAGGAGGGTGTACTCAGCACACACAAAGGGCACACTTCGAGTATCCAGCCTGGGTGATAGGGGAGGCTGTGCAGTGGACCCTACAGGACACCTACTGCATTAGGCCACACTACCAAGACAGGGAGTCATAGTAGCTCTACCTAATACATGGAAACAAACATAGGGAGGCTGCCAAAATGAGGAGACAAAGAAAAATGGCCCAAATGAAAGAAGAGACCAAAACTTCAGGAAAAGAGCTATACAAAACGGAAATAAGCAATCTATCACATAAAAGAGTTCAAAACACTGTTTACAAGGATGCTCAAGGAACTTAGTGAGAACCTCAACAACATAAAAAAGGTCCAGTCAGAAGTGAAAGATACACTAATTAAAGAAAAATTTACAGGGAAACAACAGTGGAGCAGATGAGGCCAAGAAACAAATCAATGATTTGCAAGATAAGGAAGCAAAACCCAACCAAGCAGAACAAGCAAAAAGCATCCAAAAACAGGAGGATGGTGTAAGCAGCCTCTAGAACAACTTCTAGAGTTCCAACTCTTGCATCACAGGGGTGCCAGAAGGAGAACAGAAGGAGCAAGAAATTAGAAATATATTTGAATAAATAATGAAAGAAAACATTCCTAATTTGGTGAAAGAAATAGGCATACAAGTCCAGGAAGCACAGAAAGTCTCAAAGAAGATGGATGCAAAGAGGCCCACTCCATGACATATCATAACTAAAATGCAAAAGGTTAAAAATAGAAAGAGAACCTTAAAAGTAGCAAGAGAAAACCAGTTAGGTACCTACAGGGGAATTCCCATAAGACTGACAGCTGATTTTTCAAAAGAAACTTTGCAGGCTAGATGGATTGGCAAGAAATATTCAAAGTCATGAAGAGCAGGGACCTATAGCCAAGACTAATCTACCCAGCAAAGCTATCATTTAGAATTGAAGGGCAGAAAAATAGCTTACCAGACAAGAAAAAACTAAAGAAGTTTATCACCATCAATCTTATTATATGAAATGTTAAAGGGGCTTATTTAAGAAAAAAATCCATACTATAAACAATAAAACAACAATATGTATTATTGAATTGTTGAATCTATAAAATAAACTAAGATTACAGGAAGAATAGAGACAGAATCGCAGATACAGAGAGTGGTTTTTGATGGTTGCCAAAAGAGAAGGTGGTGTAGAGGGAAATAGGTGAAGGGATGAGGGGATTAAGACATACAAATAAGTAGTTACAGAATATCTATGGGGATGTAAAGTACAGTATAGGAAAAGGAGTAGCCAAGAACCATATGCAAGACCCACAGACATGAATGATGATGTGGGGATTGCCAAAGAGAGTGGGGAGTGCTGGTGGAAGAGGGCAAATGTGGAAAAATAGGGACAACTATAAAAGTGTAATCAATAAAATATTTAAAAAAAATAAATTTACCATTCCTAGCATTTTTTGTCGAGTTAGAAAAAATGTTACGCTGCATTCTCTAACCAGAATGCAATATTAAGTTACTTCTAAAGTTTCATGATAAGCCCTGGTTGATGTGATTCACTGGATTGAGTGCTGGACTGTAAACCAAAAGGTTGCCCGTTTGATTCCCCATCAGGGAACATGCCTGGGTTAGGGGCCAGGCCCCCAGCAGAGGGCATGTAAGAGGTAACTACAAGTTGATATTTCTTTTTCTTTTTTTAAATATATTTTATTGATTATACCATTACAGTTGTTCTATTCCCCCCCTTCATTCCCCTCCGCCCGCATACTCCCTCCCCCACCATTCTCCCCCCTTAGTTTATAACGTGTCTCAAGTTCCTTAGATGCTATGTTTCCCCGACTATTCTTGCCCTCCCCCCATCTGTTTTCTACCTACTGTCTATACTATTTTCTGTACCTTCTCCACCCTTATCCTCCTCCCACTCCCGTTGCTAATCCTCCATGTGATCTTCATTTCTATGGTTCCACTCCTGATCTAGCTGTCCTCTTGGTTTGCTTTTGTTTTAGGTGTGGTTGTTAATAACTGTGAGTTTGCTGTCCTTTCACTGTTCATATTTTTCATCTTCTTTTTCTTAGATAAGTCCCTTTAGCATTTCATATAATAAGGGCTTGGTGATGATGAACTCCTTGAACTTGACCTTATCTGAGAAGCACTTTATCTGCCCTTCCATTCTAAATGAAAG